>NC_069788.1:75541564-76746564 GCF_027406575.1 Nycticebus coucang
TTCCTGATCTGAGTGGAAATGATTCCAATTTAACTCCATTCAATATGATATTGGCTGTGGGTTTGCTGTAGATGGTCTCTATCAGTTTAAGAAATGTCCCTTCTATACCAATTTTCTTAAGTGTTCTGATCATGAAGGGATGTTGGATGTTATCAAAAGCTTTTCCTGCATCGATTGAGAGGATCATATGGTCTCTGTTTTTTAATTTGTTTCTGTGCTGAATTACATTTATAGATTTACGTATATTGAACCAGCCTTGAGACCCTGGGATAAAACCGACTTGGTCATGATGTATGATTTGTTTGATATGTTGCTGGATTCTGTTTGTTAGAATCTTGTTGAATATTTTTGCATCTATATTCATTAGTGATATTGGTCTACAATTTTCTTTTCTTGTTGGGTCTTTTCCTGGTTTCGGGATCAGGGTGATGTTTGCTTCATAGAACGTGTTGGGTAGTCTTCCTTTTTTTTCTACCTTTTGGAACAGGTTGAGTAATATAGGTACTAATTCCTCTAAAGGTTTGGTAGAATTCTGACATAAAACCATCTGGTCCGGGCTTTTCTTTTTGGGGAGATTTTGTATGGTTAATGTTATTTCTGAACTTGATATGGGCCTGTTCAACATTTCCACTTGATTTTGGTTAAGTCTTGGAAGGTGATGTGCTTCCAAGTAACGGTCAATTTCCTTCAGATTTTCGTATTTCTGAGAGTAAAGTTTCTTGTAATATTCATTAAGGATTTTTTTGATTTCTGAGGAGTCTGTTGTTATTTCGTCTTTGTTATTTCTGATTGATAAGATTAGAGATTTTACTCTTTTTTTCCTGATTAGGTTGGCCAAAGGTTTATCTGTTTTGTTGACCTTTTCAAAAAAACAGCTTTTTGATTTATTGATCTGTTGTATTATTCTTTTGTTTTCAATTTCATTTAGTTCTGCTCTGATTTTGGTTATTTCTTTTCTTCTACTGGATTTGGCGTTGCAGTGTTCTTCCATTTACAGTCTCTCGAGATGTCCCATTAAGTTGCTTACTTCCTCTCTTTCCGTTCTCCTGAGGAAGGCTTACAGTGCTATAAATTTCCCTCTTAGAAATGCCTTTGCGGTGTGATAGTTCGTGTCTTCATTGTCATTTTGTTCCAGAAATTTGGCAATTTCCTTCTTGATCTCATCTCTGACCCAGCTATCATTCAGCATAAGGTTATTTAACGTCCATGTTTTTGTATGTGTATGCAGATTCCTGTTGTTACTCAGCTCAAGTTTTATTCCATGATGGTCCGAGAAGATGCATGGAATAATTTCTATTCCTTTAAATTTACTGAGGTTAGACTTGTGACCTAAGATGTGATTGATTCTGGAGTAAGTTCTGTGGGCTGATGAGAAGTATATGTATTCAGTTTTGTTGGGATGAAATGTTCTGTAGATGTCTGCTAAATCTAAATGCTGGATGGTTAGATTTAAATCTAGAATTTCTTTACTCAGCTTTTTGTTGGAGGATCGATCCATCACTGCCAAAGGAGTGTTAAAGTCTCCGACTATTATAGAGTTGGAGGAAATCAAGTTGCTCATGTCTGTTAGAGTTTCTCTTATAAATTGAGGTGCATTCTGGTTGGGTGCATAGATATTAATAATTGAAATCTCATCATATTGAGTCTTACCCTTAACAAATATGAAGTGAGCATTTTTGTCCTTCCTTACTTTTGTTGGTTTAAAGCCTATTGTATCCACAAATAAAATTGCAACTCCTGCTTTTTTCTGGTTACCATTTGCCTGAAATATGGATGACCATCCTTTCACCCTGAGTCTTTTAAGTTAAGATGTGACTCTTGTATGCAACAAATGTCTGGCCTGAGTTTTTGTATCCAGTCAGCTAACCCATGTCTCTTTAGAGGGCAGTTTAAGCCATTCACATTAATGGAGAGTATTGATAAGTTTGGTGAAATTTGGGGTATTGAGTTTTTCGAAAGTCCAGTGGGCATTTTTAATCCTTTTGCCATTGTGGAAGTAGGAGTTTGATCAGAAGTTTCTGAGTGAGTTTACTTTTGTAGTAGAGGATTGGGTTGGTTATTATGGAGGATAGGTCTGAGAATATCCTGAAGAGCTGGTTTGGTTATGGCAAATTTCTTTAGCATATGTATGTCATTAAAGTATTTAATTTCTCCGTCATAAATGAAACTCAGTTTAGCTGAGTACAAGATCCGGGGTTGAAAGTTATTTTGCTTGAGGAGATTAAACGTTGATGACCACCCTCTTCTGGCTTGAAAACTTTCAGCAGAGAGATCTGCAGTCATTCTAATGTTCTTCCCTTTGAAGGTAATAGATTTCTTTGGCCTGGCCGCTTTGGGAATTTTCTCCTTCATATTAACTTTAGTGAAGTTAATTATGATATGCCTGGAGGATGTCTTATTGGGGTTGAGTCGTGCTCGGGTTCTGAAGCTATCTGCTATCTGAATTTCAGGTTCTCTAGGCATGTCTGGAAAATTCTCTTTCATAATTTCATGCAGAAGGGCCTCTGCGTCCAGTGAGGCCACTTCATCTGTTTCAGGAATTCCTATGAGTCGGATATTTGCCTTCTTCAAGTTATCCCAGAGCTCTCTGAGTGAGTGATCCATTTTTGCTCTCCATTTCTCTTCCTCTTTGAGAGTTTGGGAGCGTTCAAAGGCTTTATCTTTGATGTCGGAGATCCTTTCTTCTGCTTGGTCCATTCTGTTGCTAAGAGATTCTACTGTATTTTTCATATCTTTGAGGGCTGCAAATTCTTGTTCCAGTGTGTTTAAGTCTTTGGTGGTTTTGTCTTTAAATTCGTTAAATTCTTGGGACAGCTTTTGAATTTCTCCACGAATTCCTAATTCCATTTTGTTAATCTTGTTTGCCATCCAAATTCTGAATTTGATTTCTGACATCTCAGCCAGTTGTTTGTGAATGGGATCTTCAATTACATCTGCGTATCTTTCCTTGGGGGTGGGGGGGGTTGATCAATTCTGGTTATTCATGTTACCAGAGTTTTTCCGCTGATTCCACCCCATGATTGTTTTAGTCCCTTTGATTTTCCTCTGGTGTTTTGTCAAGGACCCGTACAGTGCTGTGGCCTGAGAAACTGAGGCCCTATTTGGTGTAGAGGGGCTAAGTGGTTCTGTCTTGTTTTCAGCTGGTTTCTATGTGACCCTAGTGAAACAGTTACTCTGGGTTGAAGTCTCAGCTGTGGAGAAATACCAGCAATTAAGTCACCCCAACCACCACAGGCAACAAATGGAAAAGGAAAATCAAACCTTCCTACAACCACACACCCAGGGCACCACCTGGATAGTCCCCAGGTGAGTGACTCAGTTCAAAAGGTCCAAGTTAATTGTCTCAGTCAGCAGCTGCCTCGGGTGGGAGAGTTCAAGAGGTCCCTGGGAACTAGATCACAGGGGTCTGGTGACTGCTCTAAAATGGCTTGCTCCAGTGCTGCGTGGAGTCAGGAAGAGCCACCAGTAAATAGATCAGTCTGGGAAGATTGATGCCTCCTTCCCCACCTTGCAGTTCTGTCACACCCACTCGCTGCTATCCCCACAGGGTTGTGACCCAGTCAGTTGTCTGCAGTAAGCAGATACTCCAGGGGTTTGAACCTGCCTAAGTCACAGGGTAGTCTGTGTCTGCTCTACTAGGCCACTATTCTCTGTCTTTATCCAGCAGGGGGTGGTGTGGCCTGTCAACCTCGGGCACTTGATGGAGGCTGGAGGTGTTCACTCAGTTCCAGCCCCACCCTTAGTTTATGTTACTGGGTGAAGGGAACAACCCTGTGGGAGTTTGTTTCTGACCTTGCCAGATTCCTCTGCAGAGGAGAGGCTGATTTGAGTTCCCAGAACCTGTGCCTCAGGCCCTGTCTTTAGTCCTGCGGGTTTGTATTTGCAGCACAATCAGTTGTTGGCTGTAGCCTCTTGGCCTCCTTTGTCTATAGGCTGGTGATCCCCTAAGGGCCAGGTGCATCTTAGGCTCAGTAGAGCCGTCCTCTGGATCAGCCCCACCCTGGGAGTTTCCCTGTGTTTTCTAGTCTCCATGTTCCACCCAGGTTGGTACCGTCTCAGGAAAACCCTTTACTCACGGGGCCTGTGTTTCAGTCCCAGGTCTGTTCCATGGTGGTTGCCATCTGAGAAGATGCTCAGCCTCATCTGGTTGCCCAGGAAGACAGGAGGAGAGGCTATGGGATATCTGGGGGTTGGCCTTGTTATTGCTGAATACGGCTGTTGCTCTGCACCTCGGGGCACCACCGCTCCAGTGTAATTCCCTCTCAGCTGACCATTGTCTTCTTGCTCCTTTGCTACAGAGTCAGCACTGGCCAGCTGCAGTCCAGGTCCTGTCTACACCTCTCGAGAGTTCACCCCAGAATCTGGACTCCTAGGGAGGCAGGTCTCCAGATCACAGAGTGAGAGTGGAGGGGAGTGTTAGGAGCTCAGAGTTGTAGGTCATAACACCAAGCTCATTGAGACCAAATGAACAAATAAACAGATACAAAGGTTACCAGGCACATGGGCCCGTAGATACAGAGACAGACGGAAACACATAGACATACAGGCAACAGCCACAACAGCAATATAAGAACACCTGCAATAAAAATAGTGATAATCGTAAAATAATTGAAAGAAAGAAAAAAAAAAAGAGAGATAAAGTGGTGTTAGAAGGAATGTTAAATGAGAAGAAATTAAAATTAGAAGAGATAGAAATAAAAAATATACCTATATAAAAAGTAATAATAAAAAATTATCGAAATCTCCTCTAAGAAAATGGTGAGGAAAAAACAGACAAAAACAAAACAACAACAACAAAAAAAACCCACGAAAACCAAACCAAAACAAAAAAAAAATTAAAAAAAAGGCACCAACTACAAAAATATTCTTGTGTGTAGAAATATACCTATATTTATCTACATGTCTGCTGTAGGGATCAACTTTCGCAGGAATATATTCATACTGCAATATACTTTCTGGACACCAGGTGGCACTGTGAGTGGTTCTGAGACTTATACCTGATTTAAAGTTTATACCCTTAACAAGGTAACCACCTTCCATGGCCGATCGCCATTTTGGAGTTTCCGTAAAAGTTTGTCGCCTAAGAATTGTGCAACCTCGGCTGTTCTTTTCCAGACAGCACTTGCAACCGACCTTCCCACTCAGTGCAGGTGTCCACGCTTCCTAAGTCCCTCCACTCTGTTCCCAGGTTCCCCCGCAAACTGGTGACTGCAATCGGCCATTAGGGGAGTGGTGCTGAGTTCGAATGGTCGTTGGCGGGCTGGCAGCTCTATCTCCTATAGCTGGTTCCTGCGGCTTTGGTCCGCGGCTTCAGTAACTTCGCAGCTCCAGAAGCCAAAGCCGGGTCCTAGGCTTCAAGCCGGTTCCCGTGGTTAGAGCCTTTGGGGGACTTATTCTGAGTTTTTTTTTTTTTTTGTTTGTTTGTAGAGACAGAGTCTCACTGTACCGCCCTTGGTAGAGCGCCGTGGCGTCACACGGCTCACAGCAACCTCTAACTCTTGGGCTTACGCGATTCTCTTGCCTCAGCCTCCCGAGTAGCTGGGACTACAGGCGCCCGCCACAACGCCCGGCTATTTTTTTGTTGCAGTTTGGCCGGGGCTGGGCTTGAACCCACCACCCTCGGCACATGGGGCCGACGCCCTACTCACTGAGCCACAGGCGCCGCCCTATTCTGAGTTTTATGGTTTAGAGTTTCCCTTTTGGATGAGCGCAGCCAGTTCCCCGCACAGCCTGAACTGCCAGCCCCCTCCAACACCTGGGGGAAAGGTGCCCGCCCTTTTGGGTAGTTCAAAATGTCTGTTTTCCGGGCAGGATCCCTTCCCTTCAATTGTCCAACAGTTTGCCCAGCTTCCTGTGGTTTTGAGTGGCTCTCCTTTCAGATGCCTCCCTCAGTTCAGAATTAATTATTTGTCAATTGGATTTTGTCAGCATTTACAAGCTGCTGACCTCCGTAGGGGAGGGGCCTGCTGGCCAGCACGGCCGAACAGGGAAGAATCTCTACAACAGAGTCTGTGATTTTAAATTACCCCTCATATATAGCAAACCGCCAGTTCGCTGGGTGTCTCCAGCTGTCTGTCCACTCCAATAATCCATACACAGGGAAGGTCCAGACCGCCTTTCCTCTCACCTGGTGGCTTGGGAGAGGTGGGCTACATGTCCGTCCCATCTGCCATCATGCTCTGCCTCCTGAATGAGATATTTAAATGACCAAGGATAAATCACTAGTCATCAAGGGATGCAAATTAAAACCAAAGTGAAATTTCAATATGACCCATTAGAATGGCTCAAATTTTGAAACCAACAGCATCAAGTATTGGCAAAGATACAGGGCCAGTGAACCTGCCAAGGAGAGTATAAATTGGTGCAGCTACTCTGGAAAACTGACAATATCAACTAAAGCTGGAAAAACTCATCTCCTAAAACCTAGAAATTCCATTCCTACATATCTGCCCACACCTACACTAAAACGCGCACACTTACACTGAAAGACATGAATGTCAATGTTCACAACAACATTACTCGTAGAAGAAGGGGATGTGATCCAGAAAACCAGGAATGTAGCACAGGAAAAAGACAAGGAGAGTTCCAAGAATTAGAACAAAGAAAAATCCGGAGGTAACAGCAGCTCAGGGAGGAGAATGGAGGTCTCTAAGGGGGTGTCTTATGGGAGGAAAAGTGAAATCTTCTTGCTACCTGGTGCAGACAGGCTTGGGGAAAATTACCCTGTGAAGCTACGAGGTGTGTACAAAGAAGGAGCGATGAACACAAAGAAAACTAAATAAATAAAGACATGGGCCATTGTTACAGGAAAAAAAAAAAAAACATAAAGAAGGAAATGATTGTAGTACACTCCAACTTCAGCTATGCAGATTACCTGTATGTGTATTAATATATTACTATTCTGAATCTTCTCCACCAAATTGGAATGACTATGTCGGGAAGCTGGGCAAAGGGATTCAGAGATGGAGACATCCCAAGAAAGCTAAATCATTATTTACTACTTTATTTACTAATTCAATAGATAATGTCGAAACTTTGGAAATAATCAGATGTGAGGGCCAGAAGAGGCAGATAAAAGACCTGAAAGTGCTTATCCCTGGAGTGAAAATCAGGAGAGAGTAGGGAGGGAGAGACAGGAAACCGTTACATTTTACATAAGCCTGTTAGAGTTTTTCATTTCTGTGCTCATATTACTTCGATAAAATAAAGATTATTAAGTAACTAAATATAGGAACAGTGAAATGAAAAAAAAAAAGTCTAAAATTAAACCAAAATATTGACAGTGTATGTCTCTAGGTAGTGTGATTATAAGTTATCATTTTTCTTTCATTTTTCATTTCTGAACATTTTTAACAGTAAAAAGTTACAATAAATTCTCAGGCAGACTATTTGATTTATCTGAGGTCATATGGTCTTATTTCAGGAACTCCTGAGGGAGCCATTGCAGATTGTTCATCAACAGAATCAGGACTCAGGAAGCTCAGAGGCGGGGTCAGCGGGTGGAAGCTGGGCAGACCCTGAGCACCCAAAAGCCCAGGGAGCAGGCGGTCACTCTTTCAGAAGTTCCATCCATGTACAAGAGGCTCTGCCTTCCGGGACATAGACACCCAAACAGGGGAGTAGGAACATAATTTCTAGGAGAGTCACCAAGGCTGGGAAACTAGATAATTAGGCCAGCAACCATTCTGACCTGGATGAGCTCAGAAAGAGCCAAGATGGGGAGCTGAGGGTTCTCCCTGGGCCCTAAACTCTGGGCTTCCAAGCAGCAGGACAGACACTCCTGGGGTGATCCCAGGAGGCCCACCATTGTGACTGAGCCCCTGGACACTGGGCATGGAGGAGGATACTCATTACAGCCTGTGTTCATTTCCTGGGGCTGCTGTGACAAAGTACCACAAACTGAGCAGCTTAAACCACAGAAATTTACTATCTTATGGTTCTGGAGACTGGAAGTCCAGATCAAGGTGTCAGCAGGGCTGTGCTCCCTCTAAAGGGACTACAGAAGGATCTTTTGCAGACCTCAGCCCTAGCACCTAGTGGTTCCTTGGCTTGTGGCAGCATAATTCCAAACTCCACGTAGTGTTCTCTCTGCGTGCATGTTTGCTAAGTCCAAATTTCTCCTTTTTATAATACCAGGCATATTAGATTACGGGCCTACCCTACTTTAGTATGACTTCATTCTAATAACTTCACTAATTACATAAATGATTTATTCCAAAATAAAGTCACAGTCTGAATTCATGGGGGTTATAACATTAAGGTAAGAATTTGGGGGGAAACACAATGCAACCTATAAAACAGTCTCAGATTGATACAGATGTTAGGATCTGGACTCAGCCCCAAAGAACAGGCGGGGTACACCAGTGAATCCAATTTCAAGGAGCCGAGGAAAACAGAGGCAAAGTAAAGGAGCAAATCGCACTAGTCTCCAATGCGTACAACAGGACAGCTGAAGGAATGGTGTTACCGGTTGTGTTTCAGATGTGACAGTATGGGAGTATAATACAGCAGGATGGCACCAAGGAGTCATCATCAGCACCACCAGCATGGTCACCATGAAAAGCACAGCCAACAAGCACTGAGCACCTATGTAAGTGTGCTGTTTTATGTGACTTGATACAGCTAATCCACCACTTGGACCAATGGGACAGGTTTGACTATCTCTGCCATTTCATAAATGAGGAAACTGAGGCTCAGAAAGAGCCGTTCTGGCTAAGCTCTCAGCAATTAATGGCATGATCTAGGATTTTAGTCTAAGTCTGTCTGATTCTAACACCTGGGCTCTTCTCAACTACTCTGCTCATGCTAACTCCCGCTGAGGGAAAGGGCTGCCTGGATTTCTGGAGGAAGAAGAGGTTAGGTTGAATGGAGACCATGCTGGGATTAATTAAGGACATCTGCCATGGACAGATATGTCTCTGTGTGTGCCACCCAATGGAAAGAGCTCTAAACAGTTGTACTTGAGATCTGAGTTCTGGGCCCAGCTCTGCTCAGTCTGTGGGCTACAGGCCTCACCCATACAACAAAAAAAAAATCATTTAAAATGTTTCTTCTTGCTGTAAAACTCTATGCTTTCCATAAAGAAGATAATTTAGTTACTCCTCTCTACTGAGAAACAATTTATAAATGTTTAAATTTACATATATGTGCATATTTATACATAAAAGAGTTTTAAGAGAAAAAATTACAAATATTTCTATCTGAACAGGATGACCTAGAGAGGTTGCAGAATTTCTTTCCTAAAAATTGCTTTCGTTTGTCAGGGAAATGCCCATCTGGCTATTAGCAAGAGCCTACTGCACGATTAGCATTCAGAATCATGAGTCTGGTGAGTGTTCTTGCCTAGGAGCTCTGGGGGCCCCATCAGTATCCCACGAGCACATGAGAATGAGTTCTGCTATCATTCCCTGTTCAGTTTGAGGATGAGTGAGCCTAGGTGGGAGGCCATTTATATTCATTTGGACCATTCACTGTATTCTTCATTGCACAAGGGAGCTGGAAGGATTAATGACTGTCTAGCAATGTAACATTTGTAAAGCATTTTGTAATCCTTGAAGGAAAGACTCCAGCTACATGTAAGATGATTGGCAGCCTGAAATAACGACATTGTGTGTATCTCTCTCGCCATCAGAACCCTGTCTTTCTGCAGATTTTGTCATGGTGCTGTGAATTTCAAAGAAAGCCATGGGAACTTCTTCTACCCTTTCCCTCTGTGATTCACCATCGTTCTCGAAACAAGTGTGTTTTTATGTCTGAAATGTTCAGAGCTTGAGAACTCCAGGAAGAATTTGACCCTATCTTTTGGAAACGAGCTGCAACACCATTCTGCCAACAGCCTTTAGTAAAAATAAACTGCCTAGGAGAAAAGGGCAGGTTGCTTCTTTCCTTCTCCCTCCCACAGGCTCTGCTCTGCCCAAAGGACTGCTCCCCTAGAGCCCCTACAGGAAAACAGAGGCCACCATGAGCTGAGTGGGCAGGAGCTGGGAAATGGGGTTGGGGGCAGCTTTGCCCACTCTGGCTCTTCTCCTTACTCTGAGTAGTTAGGAGCACACCCTGACAGAACTAGCCCTAAAACATCAAGGCATATTATAGCCCCTCAGTCGCTAAAACAGTGTGCTATTGGCACAGGCCAAAGGAATATGATGTAGAATCAAAAAAACAACTTTGACAAAGAAGAACAGAGTTAGAGGACTCACTCTACCTGATTTCAAGACACATTAATAATCAATGCATTGTGTTTTTAGAATAAAGATAGATAAACTGATGAATAGATTTCAGAAATAGATCCACATATATATGGCTAATTGATTTTTGACCATAGTACCAAGGAAATGCAATGGGGAAAAAATAATCTTTCCAACAAATGGCACTAGAACAATTAGATATTCATATGCAAAAGAATCAACCTTGACCTCTACCTGACACCATACACGAAAATTAACTGGAACTGTATCTTAAGTTTAAATGTAAGAGTTAAAACTATAAAATTTCTAGAAGAAAACTCAAGAGAAAAATTCTACTGACCTTTGTTTTGGCAAAGATTTCTTAAATACAAAAAAAAAAAAAAAACATGAATTATAAAAGAAAAAAACAACATTTGACTTTGTCAAAGTTCAAATTTTTGCCCTTCAAAAGTAAATGAATATGGGCGGCACCTGTGGCTCACAGGAGTAGGGCACTGGCTCCATATACCAGAGGTGGCAGGTTCAAACCTGGCCCCAGCCAAAAACTGCAAAAAAAAAAAAAAAAAAAAAGTAAATGAATATGCAAATAAAAAATTAAGACAGAAATTGTGAGAAAATACAAAACATTTATGTAACAGATGACTTTTATCCACACTATATAAAGAGCTTTTACAACTCAATAAGAAGTCAAGTAAACTAGTAAGAAAAAAATACCTGAAATATTTGAACACACACTTCTCCAAAGTAGATAGACTGATGGCAAATAGCTTATAAAAGGACACTCACTATCCAAGGTCATTATGCAAGTGCATAGTAAAACTACCATAAGATACTGCCATACTCCCCTAGAATGAACAAAATGAAAAAGGTGGACAAAAATGCATGAATATCCATAGAAACTTTATTTGTAATTATAGCTAAAACTGAAAACAAATGTTCATCAACAGGTGAATGGATAAACAGTGGTCCAGAATCCATATGATGAACATTACCCAACGGTAAGAAGAACTACTCTACTGACCCACGTAAAAACGTGGCTGAACCTCAGAATCATGATGCTCAGTGAGAGAGGTCATACCAGACGGTACCTGCTATATTATTCCATTTATACAAAATTCTAGAAAATGGAAATTCATCTATAGTGACAGAAAGTAGATCAGTGGTTGCCTGGGGAGGAGGGGATTCCCAAGGGCCACGAGGAAACTTGGGGATGACACTTGTATGTTCATCACCTAATGGTGGTCATGTTTCCACAGGTGTTTACATGTCTCAAAAATCATCAAATTATACACTTTAAATATGTGCAGTTTATTGCATGTCCACGTGAGATATATTACAAGTGCTGTCTTTATCCAGTTTTGAGGCCCTGGCTATAAGGCCCTCAGTTCCTCTTCCTGGCCAGCTGATGTAAGTCCACACCCAACCACTGGCCTTATCAGGCTCCCACACTCTAGGCCACTATCTACCTGCCTTACTTACCCCAGGGCTGGGAACCAGACAGTCAGGGACAGCTGCTATGAGCAGAGCCCTGAAATTATTCAAACTAGCCAATCCTAAGTCTGTGAGTCCTGCCTGCCTGTTTCTTCCTGCAGAAACCACAATAAGGGCATTGCCCACAGTTTCCGCCTCCTTCTGCCTTCTGACCCAGCTCAGCTCTTTCCTAGTGGCCGTGCTTGGCGCTGTGCTCTCCCCAGGGAACTGAGAGCACTCCAAACCATAGCACACTTCCCAGTTCTTTTCCCTTGACCTATCTGGCCTCACCACATCTCACCCCAGGTAATATGGTTAAACCAATGGTATTGCCATAAAGCTGCTTAAAACAAACATATAGTCAGCCCTCACTCTCTGTGAGTTCCACATCTGTAGGTTCCATCAACCTACGATCAAAAATATTTGAAAAATAAAGAAATAATAATATAGGCCCGGGAATGGTAGTTCATGCCTGTAATCCCAGCACTCTGGGAAGCCAAGGCGGGTGGATGGCTTGAGCTCAGAAATTCAAGACCAGCCTGAGCAAGAATGGGACCCCATCTCTACTAAAAATAGAAAAAGTAGCCAGGTGTGGTGGCACATGCCTATAGTCCCAGCTACTCAGGGGGCTGAAGCAAGAGGATCACTTGAGCCTAGGAGTTTGAGGTTGCTGTGAGCTATGATTTCATTGCACTCTAGTCTGGGTAACAGAGTGAGGCTCTGTCTCAAAAAATAAAATAAAATAGAATAACAATACAACAATAAAATAATAATACAAATAAAAATACAGTATAACAACTTCTTACATAGCATTTACATTGTATTAGATATTATAAGTAATCTAAAGGTGACTTAAAGATATGGGAGGATGTGCGTAGGTTATAGGCAGATACCTGACATTTTATTTCAGAGACTTGGGCATGCATGGATTTTGATGTCCTGGGGATCCTAGAACCAATCTCTTCTAGATACCAAGGGATTACTGTAAAACAAAAAAGGGAATATAAAGATGACTTAAGTCTACTGCCATCATCTTATAGAAAAGAAAGGAGGAGGACAGAGAAAGCTCTGGCCTTCTTCCTCGGGTGTGGGGCAGGTGGCAGCGTGGAGGCCCCTTCCATGTCTGGGAAGGAACCTGGTGGCCAACTCAGCCAAACAAACAGGAGACTCTTTCACTGGAAGTCTCAGGGAATGAAAGGAGGAACTAGTGAGGAAATACAGGCATATCTTGCTAACCAAGGGGGGAAGGGCACCTCCCATGCACTGCAGCCTGAGGAGACCCATGTGGTCACCTGCTACTCTTGACAGATAAGCCTGGGAGGTACAGACTTGTCAGCCGAAATGAAGGCAGCTTCTCCGGCTGCCCTCGGCATTTTATGCCTCCCACCTTTTGCCGTTACATAGTCTCAATATTGCATGAGATAAGCCTGTACATAATTTAAATAATTTTGAAATATGCCCTTGTCTGCACTGAAAATATATTCTGCATGTTTTCCCATGGCCCCCTTGCAACACTGCCCCTTTCCCTGGGAAGTGAGCAGGGATTCTGTCGCTTGGAGCCATCTCGTCTAGATTGGAACATATAAAGCTAGCTGGCTTCCTGCAGCCAGAGCCCCACTGAGACCGATTCTCTTCCAATTTGATTCAGGCTGCAGACCCTCAGTGAGGACATGCTCACCCCGTCTGTACCACCTCCTTTAAGGCCTCTGCAGAGACTTCTAGAATCTGCTTTACTGACTTCTTTCATGGTGAGTCATTCATTATTCAACATTTCCCCAGACCTTTTACAGCCTATCCTAACACCAATATGTTATTAATTCAAGATTGATTCCATGTGAGAGTTGCCTAGGCCAGTGGTCCCCAACCTTTTTGACAGCAGGGACCAGTTTCATGGGAGACAATTTTTCCAAGGACAGGGGTTGGTGGGGGTCGGGGGGGTGATGGGACAGGAGGCTGAGCCCAGATTGTTTGATGCCACGCAGCCTGGTTCCTAATGGCCACTGACTGGTATCTGTCCACAGCCTGGGGGGTTGGGAGGCCTAGGCTGTTTCATTCCCCTCCTGTTCCCTCTGGCTGCTGCCTTCCAGCCTCAGCACCTCCCAGTGTCACCCAAGAGACTACCCTGCTCTCATGTAGCAGCCCCCAGGTCTCCGACTTAGAGGGAGAGCTGCTGGTAGGAGAGAGGGAAGTGAGCACAAAGCCTCCATTTGTACTTTAGCCTGAGGAAGGTCTAGCCCCGGCTCCTCTCACCTCAGAAAAGGGAGAGCTGACTCTGTGTTTCAAAGCTGTGTCATCGTGGCATAGTCCCAACTACTTGGGAGGCTGAGGCAAGAGAATCACTTAAGCCCAGGAGTTGGAGGTTGCTGTGAGCTGTGACACCACGGCACTATACCGAAGGCAACATAGTGAGACTCTGTCTCAAAAAAATAAATTAAATAAATAAATAAATGATGTGTCTTCAAAAGTAGCTTGTCCCCGATCTCGCCTCTGGATTTCTTATGGCAGGAAAGGAATGAACTTGGCAGTGTGTAGTACTGGAATCAGAGGAGAATGAAATGCCCACAACTTAAAAGTGCTGAGGAAAATAGAGGGCAGATGGGTCAACATCTCTGTTATTCTTCATTGTATCCATTAAGATGCTTTTCCAGAAAACCTTTCCAAGCAGCAAGAAACCTTTTTATGTTTTCCTACAAAAGGAACAAGAAGCTCCACGGTGGCCTCCTTCCATCTGGGCCAATTGACTGTTGAAAACCCGTTCAACTTGGAAATGTAAGTCCCTTAGTGACCTGCTGTTTTCCTGACTCTTTTAGTGTTCCTGAGGGGTTTGGAGTGGAAGAGCAAAGGTCAAGGACAAATAGAGTCAATACTGGTATTGAAAATTAGACTGAACTTCATTCGCCCCACAAGGACTGAGATCAATCCCTGTGTTGAACTTTGTCAACAACTAGGACTCAGGGTTAAGGAAATGTTTTTTCAAATATGCCTGAGGGAAAAAATATCAAAACAAGGACTGATATAAGTCTCATTTTCCCCAGACCACCCAAGTCTTGGGACAACCAAGGCCTTGGATGACAATAACACTAGGGTTTGTCCCCAGCACCCATGCAGAGCCCTCAGCCTCAGAGAGGGACCCCAGATGTGTCTCCTTTTAGCTATTTTTGCCTTTTGCTTTTCAGGGGTTTTACTGCCATCCCTTCTGCCCAGGCCCCACCAGGGCTCTACTATCTGTAAAAGTCAAGAACAATTTCCTTTAGTGAGTCCAGGTCTTCCAGCCCATGGGTGGTCTGGCTGTCCTGTGAGTAACTTGTCCTGAGCCCTCTTGTGGCTTAAGCCTCCCTTCAGGTTTTCAGTTTGGACACAAAAAAAACAAAACAAGACTCCAGAGAGGGTTCACATATACTTGGCCCTGTGTACCCATGGGTTCCACAGCCATGGATTCAACCAACTGTGGCTAGAAAATATTCAGGGAGAAAAAATGTCACAAAGTTCCCAAAAGCATAACTTGAATTTGCTGCATGCCAAGTACCAGGTTGAATCCACATAAATGAAGTGATATGTGAGCATTGTATCAGAAATTATAAGTAAGCTAGAGATTGTTTAAAGTACAAAGGAGGCTTGCTTAGATTATACACAAATACTATGCCATTTTATATTAAGGACCTGAGCATACACAGATTATGGTATCTGCGGGGGGTAAGGAAGTATCCTAGAACCAATTTTCTATGGATACTGAGAGATGCCTATACTAGGAAAAACATAAGCGTATCAGTAAAGGCTCTACTATAGATAGGTTGAAGTGAAGGACTGAGTCCACTGCAGACAGCTCTAATCAGGGTGGTTGAGGTTGATATGATAATCCAAGACCAAAAGCAGTCTGAGATCAAAGGTAACCAGGGACCGAAAGGGAGAGAGGCTCCTACTGGGTGGCAGGTGGATGGTCTGAAAGTCACAGGAGTCTGAACCCAGTGTCTGGCATTCCCTCCTCTCTCAGTCTTTAAGTAATCTAGCCTGCATGATCACTGTCTCCAACATGCTTTTATTTTTAAATAGAGTCTCACTATGTTACCCACGGTAGAGTGCCGTGGCGCCACAGCTCATAGCAACCTCCAGCTCTTGGGCTTAAGGGATTCTCTTGCCTCAGCCTCCCAAGTAGCTGGGACTACAGTCACCCGCCACAAGGCCTGGCTATTTTTTGTTGCAGTTGTTTAGCTATTGTTCAGCTGGCCTGGGCAGGGTTCGAACCTGCCACCTTCAGTGTATGTGGCTGGTGCTGTAACCACTGTGCTACAGGCACCAAGCCATGTCTCTAACATTCTTAACATTCTCAATGTGTGTGAATATTTCAGATTTCTAAATCCGTCTCCTTAGAAACACCACTGTGTTTCTTAAAGCCAGTCTCTTTGTAACTCAGACGAGTTTTCTAAACAAGAGGGCTGTCCTCCCATGTTTCCTGACTCAAGGCAAGTGGCAGCCCCAGAGATCAGGATGCTGCATTTGTCAGATCTTTTGCTTTTGGATAACAGCTTAAGCTGTTCTCCTCCCCCCCAGAGAACAGCTTAAGCTATTTCTTAGGAATTCAGTAATTTATTATAAATTATTTATTAAATAATTAAGAGCATACTGGAAGGTACTGGAAGGTACTAGAATGCATCATGTGATCTAAGGAAGGTCAACCAGCAAGCCATGAGGAGAGCAGGGATGTGTTCGGGTGTCAGGGATAACGCAGGTCAGTGCCAGACGCCCCCAGAACCCCTCATCTCTACCTGCATCTTCCTTCAGAAGCCTCTGCTCCCCTCCCTGCAAATGGCTTTCTCCACAGGTGAGACCTGGGGAGGCCAACCCCCAACTCCACATGGTATTGCTCTTACTTTCAGAAAGAAACTCTGTTTCACTATCAATTCTGGAGGACTGTGCCCACCCTGACACCTGCTAACTGTGGAGGCAAGGGAGGGCATCCAAGAAAGGCAGGCGCTCCCCAGGGAACCATGGGGTTGGGGTTGAGAGTAGCCATTGTCAGGCAAAGGGAAGAAGCCCATTTTCCCTCAGGTCGCATTTCAGTAACACCTCCAGAAAACTTTCTCTGACCCAGTTTGGGTTAGGTGCCCCACCTGTGTACTCCTGAGCAGCGGCACACACATCTGCCTCTGTGCTGTATGTCTGACCAACCCCCTCCCCAACTGTGCGGTCCTTGTGAACGGCATGCACATTGGCCCTTCTAATACCTGACCCAGCACCTGCTGCATGGCATGCTTTCAATAAATACTTCTTGAAAATAATGTATCAAAGTGACATTGAAAAATAAGAGATAACACTATGGTGACAGGAAAGAGCTTACAAGCCTACCAAGTCTAAATAAAGCAGCTCTCCTGCCATTGGGTGCAGAAGATAAGGCTCCTGAAAAGGTCCTGAGAACAGCATCCCAGGCCAGCTCAGAGCAACTGGGAGTATTCACAGTGTCATCAAGAAAGGCCTGGATTTGTTAAGTTTACGTTGTTTAAAGCAGAGAATATGTATACACATGTGTGTTTAAAAAGATTTTAATTAAAAAGGTTGAAAAACTTTTTATCTGATCTCTATAATTATGCATTTCCTTGACTTATGTGAAACTGTGCTTTCCTGATTCGCATCTTTATTTTGAACAAGGGAATGCAATAAGCATTTATCACATGCCAATTCTGTGACAAGGGTGGTGCTGGCTGCCAGCGCTTTAAAGGCATTCACAGCTGTGGAGATCAATGGTCAAATCAGAACCACACTGTTAAGAACTTTGGTAGAGGGTGGCTCCTGTGGTTCAAAGGAGTAGGGTGCTAGCCCCATATGCCGGAGGTGGCGGGTTCAAACCCAGCCCTGGCCAAAAACTGCAAAAAAAAAAAGAAGAATAAAAAGAACTTTGGTAGAAGCGTCTGTGAGGCCTTTGTAACAAAAGAGAGAGACCTTGGTCAGACTGAGGTGTCTGGAGTTTTCCAGAAACAGCATTGTTGATTTGGGTTTTCTCAGTGCAGAATCTGACTCTGGCAAGCTCAAATGGGACCACATTATAAAGAACCTACGACCACAGACTCAGGAAAGACACAGGTCAGCAGACAGAGGCATCCCACCAGCAAGGACTAACAGTCTGTCCAGCCAGAGCTTCAGAGCTAGGTGAGCGAGCTCCCAGCACTTCTTGACTTTCCTTGTGTCACTTCAGTCACATTTCCAAAGCCTGAGAATAGGATCCAGGGGCCCAGGCCGAGTCACACAGCTTCCCTAGAGCCAGAGTCTGTAACTGACACACCCACCCTCCTGCATAGCATGGTGGAAAGAAAATGTCCCCTAGGGAATAATGAGGAAGAGACGCTGATAATCGAACAAGAAATGAAGGACCAGTAATGCAAAACGAGCCAAGTGAGGAGAAACAGAAGAGTTGTGTGGTTTTATACAGATACAGTTGCCTGCAGGATTGGAGCAAAAGGCCAGTGTCAGAATCACCAGACTGAGCAAGAAGAGTAGGCAAGGGCCAGCAGAGAGAAATTTCCGGAGCAGGCCACAGTCTGCACTGCCTCCTGACAGCCTGGAGAACCACTGGGAGCTTGGAGGCAGGGATGAGACATATTTGCATCTTTAAAAGATCTCTGGGAGATAGAACTGGCTTCTAGAGAGGCAGACCTGCAGGGAGGCTCTCATGAGACTTGCCAGGTCTTAACACCCCAAATCCCACTCACCTCAAATTGTAAACAATTACAAAAGTGAAAATATTGCTCCTTCATTCATTTATTCCTCAAGCATGTAACAATCACCTATAATGTGCAGGTGTTGGGAATAAAACACTTAATCCCTCTCTTTAAGGATTCACGCTCCCATAGAGGTAAATTAAAAGGAATACAGTGTGATCCTGTGTTGTGATATAAATAGCACTCAGGTAAATTTCCTCTCTTACTAATCAACTTAGGTGAAAAAAGAGACTGGTTATAATTTTTGAAACGTTATGGTAGTCCTAAAGTCATTCTCTTCTGATCTCAAAACTGCACATTTTCAACCCTCCAAATGTCTACAATTTTCACACTGTGAAGACATGAAATTATCAAAAAAAATTATTCTTCCACAATTTCTTTTAGTTTCTTTCCATTAAATAAGTATATTTACATTCACACACATGTGTGCGAGTATATATATATATGTATCCCACACTGCTAAATACCAAGTGACTAGGGAGAGTTGGCAAATAGCTGTGATAAACAACAAATTGATGAAACTGTAAGTTGATAGAAAGCCAAGTGGAGGCACCAACCCCGATGGCTCCCACAACTCTCGACACAATAGCAGCCCTGGGAGTGCATGCTGGGTGGGAAATCTGGAATCTCCCCAGGGTCCCATCCACCACCCCTATGCTGTATTTATAAACACATACATCCCTGCAAGTTTTCAAGATGTGGTGGCGCCAAACTCCTCCTGGGAAATACACTGCGAAAATCCCTCTTAACCAGGAGCTTCCTGGGGAAGAGTAGAAGGCGTAGGGGAGGGGAGAGCCTTTCTAGCTGCCCTGGGATTCAAGAGGGTTCATACTCTTGGCCAAAGGCTGTTCAATTGCATGCTTTCATTTCGACAGGAGCCACTAGGATCTTCTAAATGTTTCCCTGGTGTCTTGACAATTAGTTTTATGTATCAACTTGGCTGGGCCTCAGTGCCAGAAATGTGGTCAAACCATATTCTGTTTTTTTAAAAAATGAAATTAACATCTAGATGTTTCATAAAGCAGATGGCCTCAATAATGCATGTGGGTGGGGCTCATCTAATCAGCTGAAGGTCTTAAGAAACAAAGACTGGCATCCCCTGTGTCTCCAACCTGCTTGCCCACCCTGCAGATTTTGGACTTGCCAAACCTCCACAATTTTATGAGCCAATTCTTGAACTCTTCCTCCTTCCCTATGGCGGGCACCTGTAGTCCCAGCTACTTGGGTGGCTGAGCAAGAGTATCACTTGAACCCAAGAATTTAACGTTGCTGCTGTCAGCTATAATGCCATGGTACTCTACCAGGGGAAAGAAAGTGAGATTATCTCAAAACAAAGTAAAAAATAAATAAACTTTAGTCAAAGTAGAGCATTAGGATGGACTCACAGGCCTCTTTTGGAAGAGGTTGAACATGGTTTAAAACTTTTTTCCCCAGTAGACTATGTAGGTGTGGTCACTTTGTCACTAGGTGGCAGCAGAGGGACTGCTGTGACTTCCAACCATTGACTTTGGAAGGGGTGCAGGAGGGAAGTTAGCCAAATCTTTATTTATTTATTTATTTATTTATTTATTGTTGGGGATTCATTGAGGGTACAATAAGCCAGGTTACACTGATTGCAATTGTTAGGTAAAGTCCCTCTTGCAATCATGTCTTGCCCCCATAAAGTGTGACACACACCAAGGCCCCACTCCCCTCCCTCCGTCCCTCTTTCTTTGATATGGGTGAGTGTGGTGCTTTTTTGGGGGGGGATTAAATATACCAAATCACTATAGTATCTACTTATATCAAAAATAAATTCCCCACAGGTTGGGACTCCCTTGGACCCTGGAGGGGTGGCTGCAAGTGTAGATACACTAACTATTTAGGCACATGTGAGGTCCTTGATCTTCCCAGCCTCTTGCCCTAGAACCACAGTCAGCCTGAAAGAGCTGTATAGGAGTCTGAACTGGGGGTTTCGGAGGACTACACAGTTCTTAAGTATCCACGAGACAGAGGGAACAATTTATAATTCCAGAACAATTTTTCAAACCTTTTCTGGCTATGCTTTAAAAGTGCCAAAAAGGCAGTGGGCAAGCTGATTATGACATATATATTGTAGAACGTTTACAGTTGCTTCAATGACAAAGCAAGTTTTGTTCTGTTACTGAAGACAGTATGTAAACAAGGATTGTGTATGCCTATATAAGTTTCATGAAATTCTTAGCAGATTCTGTATCCTAAAAATTAAAACCACACAAGGCCTTCAGATTTGAGAGGGTTAACTAGTTGTTTATTTTTTGCAGTGTATGTAGTTGTACATTTGGAACTCTACATTTTGAATGTGTGTTTGAAGGAAAGCTTGCTGTTGGGTTTTGAGTTGTGATGGTCACCATGTAGCCACATGAAAGGCCGTTGGATCTTTGCTATGATTCTTCAGTTTCCCCTTGCAAATTCAGAGAAATGCCTTTTAATCATTTAGCTTACATATCCCGGATCTTTGGAAATCATGAAGAATAACTTGCCAGGGTTTGCATCAGTCCTCAGCCAATGTGTGCTCTACAGATGGGGTTGTGCTGGCTGTCCGTTCTTTGTCCCATTGGTCACCCTCCTGCAGTGCTGGCATCTGTCTGTCTTTGGAAAAGGAAGAGTGCACTCAATCTTTTAAGTTAAATGTATAAAGATGAATTTATTCCTGTTCTCACTTTTTTTTTATTTTGTAAAATAGGAAATAATGTTTTTCCATTTTTTATTGATCTTGAAGTGGGAATTTGGGTGTTGTAACACAACTTTAGCTTTCCAAAAGGTCGAGGGTAAAGAAGATGGTGAGACATATATACATATGTATACACAGTGGTTTTGCCCCACCAAGCCTATCTTCGAATGGCAGACATTTTAAACATCTGTTCTAGTGTACAAATACTGTAGCTTCATTGTAAACAATCCTAAAATAGGATAAGCAGTGTTGGCCATAATTTCAATATTCTAGCCTTCCCCAATGTGAATATATTTTACTCAGAGACTATGTATAAATACCCAGAAGTGGATTGATGACCAATATTGTGAAAAACTTATTCTGCTAACTGAGAAACTGAATATAATGTCAAAATAGCTATTTTCTCAACAAAATCTCAAATTGCCTGAATGCTTATTAAAAAAATAATAATAATAAGTTCCTCACAGTGTAGAACTGATAATTTGTTTTCTTTGAGACAAGAATCTTACTTTACTGCCTTCAGTAGTATTGTGGGGTCTCAGCTCACAATAACCTCAAACTCTTGGGCTCAAGCAATCCTCTTGCCTCAGCCTCCTTAGTAGCTATTTTTAGAGACAGGGTCTTGCTCAGGCTGGTCTCAAACTCCTGAGCTCAAACAACCCACCCACCTCGGCCTCCCAGAGTGCTAGGATTATAGACATGAGCCATCACACCTGATCTTAAAAGAATTGGTTTTAATATATCATTGCCAATATGTGGACAAGCATTGGGGTAGAGAGGCCCTGGATGAACAGAGCAATTTTCTAGAACATACTTATCCCTCTTGTGTAGTATTTCTTTATTGTTCCCGAATGGTATTGATAATTCAGTTTCAAAGTTGAATTGTGAATGGGCATTTTCCTGGCTTCATTGTCTCAGGTACCCCTATGTATGGATTAGAGTTTAATACTATTCACTGCTCTCTACTCACACTGTCTTGGTACAGCAAAGTCTTCTGTCCCAAGAAGTCTTACTAAAAAAATTCATGTGGAAATAGCATGATTTGGCAGCGCCCATAGCTCAGTGGGTAGGGGGCCGGCCACATACACTGAGTCAGGCAGGTTTGAACCCAGCCTGGGCCAGGTAAAACAACAATGACAACTGCAACAACAACAAAAATAGCCAGGCATTATGGTGGGCACCTGTAGTCCCAGCTACTTGGGAGGCTAAGGCAAGAGAATCGCTTAAGCTCAAGAGTTTGAGGTTGCTGTGAGCTGTGATGCCATGGCACTCTACCCAAGGCAACATAGTGAGACTCTGTCTCAAAAAAAAGAAAGAAAAGAAAAACGGGCGGCGCCTGTGGCTCAAGGAGTAAGGCGCCGGTCCCATATGCTGGAGGTGGCGGGTTCAAACTCAGCCCCAGCCAAAAACCACACAAAAAAAAAAAAGAAGAAAGAAAGAAAAGAAACAGTATGATTTGATTCTATTCCCTGACCTAGAAATGAATGGATCAACCTGCAGTTGAGTGCTGCTGTAGGAGATATTTCCAGGATGAAGAAGGATAAATATTGAGTTAGAAGAACACCAAAGCCCCCTCTAAATCTGGATTCCATTACTCATTAATGCATGGCAGATACAACCAGCCAAGGATCCCCAATGTCCTGCAATGTGTATTCCTGAGGGACAGACACACTCTGTAGGGCAGGTTCAGCTCAAGCAGTAACTGTACTTTATGCCACTCAGGCTTAAGCCAGACAAACTACTCCACTGCCCCCACTTCCACATTCTGTACTACCATATGCACCCTTCCTTCACGGCCTTTACCACTGCCATGATTTTGTATTTATTTGGTTGCTTACTGTGTCAGTCTACTTCCACTCCTCTTCACTGAAAGCTACAAAGGACAGAGACCAGGTCTGTGCTCAGCACTATATCTTCAGGACTTGGTGGCACACTGCAGGAGTTCAGTTATTAAATGAAGGACTGTAGGCATGTCTGCCTCGAACTTGTCACTTTTCAGGGGTGGAAGTCATCTGTAGACCTGGGTGTCTTATGCCCATTTCTCATTTGCATGTGCGGTTCTGACTTTCTGCAGCTAAACTTCATACACAGTTATTACCATTTATCCTGTTCGAAGTTCACTCAGCTCTTTAAATCTTTAGGTTGTATCTTTTGTCAAACATGGGAAGTCCTCAGCTATTATTTTTTCAAATAATTGTCATGGCTTACATCTGTAACCCAGCACTTTAGGAGGCCAAGGTAAGAGAACGGCTTGAGGCTAGGATTTTAAGAGCATTCTGGGTAACATAGAGTAACCTCATCTCTACAAAATAATTTTTTAAAAAATTAACTGGGCACAGTGGTGTGTGCCTATAGTCCTAGCTGCTTGGGAGGCTGTAGCAAGAGGATCCCTTGAGCTTAGGAGTTTGAGGTTACAGTGACCTACAATAAAACCACTACTCTCTATCTTGGTTGACAGAGAAACCTGTCTCAAAAAAAGCAAATGTTTTGCAGCACTACACCCTTTATCTTTTCCTTTAGAACTTCAGTGACACAAATATTAGAACTTTTATCATTATTCCACAGTTCTCTGGGGCTCTATTAATTAGGGGTTTTCAATCTAAAGAAAGAACCCTTGACATCCAGAACCTGAAGGCATTCAGTATCTCATCAGAGATAAACCAGTACACTGAAAACAGTTGTTACATGTGGAAAATACTCCAGGCATCCAGCCCTGCCCTTGAGTTATCCAAAGCAATGTCTCCTGATGTTTTGAGAGAGAGCAGTGTCTCAACCCCACATATAATGCACAACCAGGTTGTGGATCAAGTGCAATGGCAACAGAAAGCTACTTTCACATATGAGAGAATTCAAAAATTTTCATAAATGTAGGCTTGGATGGCTTAAACAACACCAACAGATGAAAAGATAAATGAAAACCAGAACCTCAATAAAGAAAAGGTACTAAAGTCTATGTTTCCTTACTGTGTTGCCCTTAAATCACCTGAGAAGCATATGTATACTGTGGACATGTGAATACATGCATGTCCTTGGAAAATGTACCAATGCCTTGAAGATTTTATTAGATTCTGATTCTATCATTCTAAATAGGTTGAGAATTACTGTAAAAATACAGTAGAACCTCTGTATATAGACCACCTAAGGAACTACGCCTACTATACTGAGCTGTATATGTGGTGCATGTTGCATCTATAAAATTAGGTCAACTTAAGGAGGTGGTCAGCTTAGGAAAGTGGTCAACTATTACTGTCATTACACTGAGCACTGAAACTAAAACATAGTATTGGGTTAAAATAATTATCATAGACATAGATACTAAATTAAATTCAAAGACAAAAACTATTACTCAAAATACTTTAATAAAAAAATTGCCAATAATTATTTGATAAATTATATGTACGCTTTAGGTACTTTCCTATATATTTCAAAACAGAGAAGATGCTTTAAAAAAAACTATACAGCCAGACAGAAAAATAAATCTTTATTTGTTGTAACCCCTTAATAAATTTTAAAGGCTAGAGATTTTAAGAGAATTGGGGAAATAAAAGCACGATGAGTGTGTTGTCATGCATAAAGATACATTTAAAATGTGGTTTTATTATTGATTTTTAGAAATAAAACTTATTTTAAGGGGGAATTCTGAGAAAATGGTCGACTAGTAGCAACCCTCAGCAGAGGCTCCTGACCAGAGGAAGAAACTCTGGATGGAATCGGACTCTATGAAGCCAAAGATGGGGAGCTGAGCCAAGAAAGAAGTTCAGCAAGCTGTAACTCCAAGGAAGAGCATTCAAGAAACCAAATTACAGGTACAAAGCCTATGGACTAGAGGATGGGAGACACCTCCCCCAAGCAGGGGGCCTGCTGCAGGCTATCTGTGAATGAGAGGAGAACAAAAGACCTCACATTTTACCTTGCTGGAGAGAGCCACTAAACTCCAGGTCTCTTTCTCCAGGGAAGTCCCACTTTATGAACCTAGACACCACCCTTCCAGGCATATAATTCAACAGACATTTTCCCCAACAAGTCCAAACTCCCAGTCCACCATTTCCCCCCCTTGCATGGCAGTCTGAAGTTCTGCCCCCTGCAGAGCACAGGGTGTTTGATCTTGTCCTGAGAGACCTGGGCATAGTGTGGACCACCAACCATCAGGACAGAATCTGTGATTAATGGGGAAGAAAGAGGGTGTGGGAAGAAAGAGGCACTCGGCGGGAGGAGGAACAGTCCCCTGGTTATGACTATGCCCAGCCAGTGGTAGTGTTAACCCTTGGTTTGGAATGTGTCTGGCGGGATGGGGTTCAGAACCCCCAGCTCTGATGGCACCCACAGTGGGAGAGTGGCTGCCCTGTGTGGACTGAGTTTGGCAAACAGGGTTGGTCCCCGTCCCTTGCTAGGCCTGTGAGCAGAGGCTTGATAGGCATAGACTATGACCTGAGAGCCAGGGCGTGATCCCCTGATTCCAAAAGAACCCTCAAGCAGTGGCTTACTGGGTGTGAACCAAGACCTGAGGGCTAGGGCTTGGCCCAATGTCTCCACTGGGGCTGGTGAGCAGAGTCTTACCAGGTGAGGACTGAGACCTGTGGGTGGAGTGCACTGCCCTGACTCTAACATAGCCTGTGAACAGAGGCTTGCTAGTCAGTGGAATGAGACTGGCAGGTGGGGGCATGGTCCCCTGACTCCATCTGGTCTGGCAAGCAGAGGCTAGCTATGTGTGGACTGAGACTGGAGGGTGGGGACCAGTTCCCTGACTCCAACAGAGCCTACAAACAGAGTCTTGCTAGGCAGTGGACTGAGACTGGAGGGCAGGGGCGTGGTCTCCGACTACAACTGGTCTGGCAAGCAGAGGCTAGTCGTATGTGGTTGGAGACTGGAGGGCAGGGCTGTTGTCCTGACTCCAACAGAGCCTGCCAATAGAGGCTTGCCAGGCAGTGGACTGTGACTGGGAGACGGGGGCGTGGTCGCCTGACCCCAACTGGTCTGGCAAGCAGAGGCTAGTTGGATGTGGACTAAGATTGGTGGGTGGGGGCATGGCCCCTAGCTCCAGCTGGGCCCATGAGCAGAGAAACTAACAGTGTGGTTTGAGTCTGGTGGGCGAGAGTGTGGATTCCTGGCTCCAATTGTGCTGTTGGAGACCCTTGAATCCCTCTGTTGGGCAGGGTTTGCACTGCCTGAGATAATTTGGTTAGAACCTGTGTCTGGGGCTGTCCACTCAGGGACATTCTGAGGTTGACCTTCGAGTTCTGTAGCGGAAAAGAACTGAAGGGTGGGGGCTGAGCACTGCAGCTATTTGTATCTCTTCAGAGTCGAGATTTAAACCTAATACTGTGGTTTCTTAGGATAGGGTAGAGGTTGGCTGATATCAAACAGAGCTAGCTTGCACTATCTCACCAAGTAGGTCCTCAGACCCTCTGGCTAAAACTCTGAAAGAGACCTTTGTAAGGTTACAGGAGACAAGCCACAATTACAAAGCCTAGTGCTTTGGTAAGGTGCTATCTCCACTACCTGTGGACCCAATTCAATCTCACCCTACTAGTTCTAATAACCAAACAGTGGAAAATAAACATGGTGTGGACTCAACAGAAGAACTCTGGCAACACGAATAACCAGAGTAGATCAACCCCCACCACCACCACCACCAAGAAATGACAAAGGAGATACAACTGAAGATGCCATGCATAAACAAATGGCAGCAGTGTCAGAAAACTTCTTCAGAATATGGATTGCAAATAAGATAAATAGAATGGAAGAAAAAATAGAAATTGAATTCCAAAAAAGTAGTTCTAAAGTTGTCTCAAGAAATTAATGAATTCAAATCCCAAGTCACCAAAGATATGGACATAATGAGAAAAGAGATAACAGAGCTCAAGGAAACAAGAAAGTTGGTTGAGGAGCTCCAAAACACAGTAGAATCCCTCATAATAGAGTTGACTAGGCAGAAGAAAGGATCTCTGAAACTGAAGACAAAGCCTTTGAACATTCCCAAACACTCAAAGAGGCAGACAAATGGAGAGTAAAAACTGATCATTCCCTGAAAGAGTTGTGGGATCACTCTAAAAGATCAAACATTTGTCTTATAGGAATTCCTGAAAAGGATGGTCCTAAAGGTACAGATGCTATACTCCAAGAGATTTTGGAGGAGACTTTCCCAAGCATTGCAAGAGATATAGAACTTCAGATAGCAGACAGTTTCAGAACCCCAGCAAGACTCAATCCTAGACACATTTTGATTAACTTTGCCAAAGTTAAGACGAAGGAGAAAATTCTGCAAGCAGCCAGGCATAAGAAAAGCATCACCTACAAAGGGAGAAATATCAGAATGACTACAGATCTCTCAGCCAAAACATTTTAAGCCAGAAGAAGATGGTCATCAACCTTCAGTCTCCTAAAACAAAACAACTTCCAGCCCAGGATCCTCTATCCAATTAAACTGAGTTTCATTTGTGATGGAGAAATCAAATACTTTAATGACATAGACACGTTGAAGAAATTTGCCATAACTAAACCAGATCTCCAGAATATTCTCAGACCCATCCTCCACAATGACTAGTGCAATGCTCTACCTCCAAAGTAAACTCACCCAGAAATTTTTGAACAAAATCCAACGTCCACAGTGGTGAAAGGATTAAAAATGTCCACTGGACATCCAAAAATCATGACACCCAAAATACAACCAGGCTTATCAATTCTCTCAATTAATGTGAATGATTTAAATTGTCCTCTAAAAAGGCACAGGCTGGCTGACTGGATATATAAACTCAGACCAGATATCTGCTGTATACAAGAATTTCACTTTACCTTAAAGGATAAAAATAGACTCAGTGTGAAGGGATGGACTTGCATATTACAGGCAAATGGAAACCAGAAAAAAGCAGGGGTTGCAATTTTTGTAGCAGAAACAATTGGCTTTAAACCAACAAAGATAAAGAAAGATGAGGGAGGTCACTACATATTTGTCAAGGGAAACACCTGACATGAAGAGATTTCAATAATAACATTTATGCACCCTACCAGAATGCTCCTCAATTCATAAAGCAGACCCTAATGGATATTAACAACTTGATATATTTCTGCACTATAATAGTTGGAGATTTTAACACTCCTTTGACAGTTTTGGATAGCTCCTCCAAGAAGAAACTAAACAAAGAAATATTAGATTTAAACCTGACCCTAGAACAAACGGACTTTACAGACCTCTACAGAACATTTCACCCTAATAAAACTGAATATACATTCTTCTCATCAGTCCATGGGTCATCCTCCAAAATAGATCATATCCTAGGACACAAGTCTAACCTCAGAAAATTTAAAAGTTTAGAAATTATTCCTTGTATCTTCTCGGACCACCATGAAATAAAAGTTGAACTGAACAACAATGGGAATCTTCACACTCAACCAAAGTCATGGAAGCTAAATAATCTTAGGCTGAATGATAGCTGGGTCAAAGATGAGATTAAGAAAGAAAGCATCAAATGTTTGGAACACAATACAACAAAGACACAAATTATCAAAACCTGTGGGATACTGCAAAGGCAGTCCTAAGAGGGAAATTTATAGGATTGGAAGCCTTCATCAAGAAAACAGAAAGAGAGGAAGCCAACAACTTAATGGATCATCTCAAGCAACTAGAAAAGGAAAGAACAGTGTAACCCCAAACCCAGCAGAAGAAAAGAAATAACCAAAATTAGGGCAGAATTAAATGAAATTGAAAACACAAGAATCATTTAGAAGATCAATGAAACAAAAAGTTGGTTTTTTGAAAAGATTAACAAAATTGATAAACCTTTGGCCAACCTAACCAGAAACAGAAAGGTAAAATCTCTAATATTGTCTATCAGAAACAATAAAGGAGAAATAACAACAGACACTTCAGAAATTCAAAAAATCCTCATCGATTACTACAAAAATCTCTATTCCCAGAAATATGAAAATCTGAAGGAAATGGACCAATAACTAGAAGCACACCACTTTCCTAGACTTAACCAGAAAGAATTAGAAACCTCGAATAGACCTATATCAACCACTGAAATAGCATCAACAATATTAAATGTCCCTAAAATGAAAAGTCCAGGACCAGATGGCTTCACATCCGAATTCTATCAAACCTTTCAAGAGGAACTAGTACCTATATTATACAATGTTTTCCAAAGCATAGAAAAAGGAATACTTCCCAACACATTCTATAAAGCAAATATCACCCTGATCCCCAAACCAGGAAAGGATCCAACAAAGAAAGAAAATTATAGACCTGTAACATTAATGAATATTGATGCAAAAATATTCAATAAGATCTTAGCAAATAAAATTCAACAACACATCAAAATAATTATACACCATGATCAAGTTGGTTTTATTCCAGGGTTACAGGGTTGGTTCAACATACGCAAATCTATAAATATAATACATTACATCAATAAAATAAAAAAGAAAGACATATGATTCTCTCAATTGATGCAGAAAAAGCCTTTGATAATATCCAGCATCCTTTCATGATCAGAATTCTTAAGAAAATAGGCATAGAAGGGACATTTCTTAAACTAATAGAGACCATCTACAGCAAACCCACAGCCAATATCATATTGAATGGTGTAAAACTGAAAACATTTCCACTCAGATCAGGAATGAGGCAAAGACGCCCACTGTCTCCACCGCTATTCAACATAGTAATGGAAGTCTTAGCCATCGCAATCAGGCAAGAGAAGGTGATCAAGAGTATCCCAATAGGGTCAGAGGAGATCAAACTCTCACTCTTTGCTGATGATATGATCCTATACCTGGAAAATCCCAGGGACTCAAGTTCAAAACTCTTAGAAGTGATCAAGGAATACAGCAGTGTCTCAGGATTCAAAATTAATACTTACAAGTCAGTAGCTTTTATATATGCCAACAATAGTCGAGCTGAAAAAACAATCAAGGACTCCATTCCTTTTACAATAGTGCCAAAGAAGATGAAATATTTGGGAATTTACCTAACAAAGACGTGAAAGACCTCTACAAAGAGGACTATGAAACTCAGAGAAAATAAATAGCTGAAGATGTTAACAAATGGAAAAACATACCATGCTCATGGCTGGGAAGAATCAACATTATTAAAATGTCCATATTACCCAAAGCAATTTACAGATTTAATGCAATACCTATTAAAGCACCATTGTCATACTTTAAAGAACTTGAAAAAATAGTACTTCATTTTATATGGAATCAGAAAAAAATCTCGAATAGCAAATACATTACTCAGAAATAAGAACAAATCAGGAGGTATCACATTACGAGACTTCAGGCTATACTATAAATCTATAGTGATCAAAACAGCATAGTACTGGCACAAAAACAGAGAGGTAGATGTATGGAACAGAATTGAGAACCAAGAGATGAACCCAGCTGCTTATTGTCATTTGATTTTCGACAAGCCTATCAAAAATATTCAGTGGGGGAAAGACTCCCTATTTAACAAATGGTGCTGCATGAACTGGCTGGCGACCTGTAGAAGACTGAAACTGGACCCACACCTCTCACCATTAACAAAAATTGATTCTCACTGGATAAAAGATTTAAACTTAAAACATGAAACTATAAAAATACTAGAAGAGAGTGAAGGGAAAACACTTGAAGAAATTGGCCTGGGAGAATATTTTATGAGGAGGACCCCCCAGGCAATTGAAGCAATACTAAAAATACATTACTGGGATCGGATCAAACTAAAAAGCTTTTGCACAGCCTAGAGCACAGTAAGTAAAACAAACAGACAACCTTCAGAATGGGAGAAGATTTTTACAGGTTATGCTTCCGACAAAGGTCTGATAACTAGAATTTACAGAGAACTCAAACTAATCAATAAGACAAGAATAAATAACCCTATTTCTGTGTGGGCAAGAGATTTGAACACAAACTTCTCTGATGAAGATAGGTACATGGCCTACAAACACATGAAAAAATGTTCATCATACTTAATCATCAGAGAAACGCAAATCAAAACCACTTTGAGATATCATCTAACTCCAGTAAGATTAGCCCACATCGCAAAATCCCAAAACTACAGATGTTGGCATGGATGCAGAGAAAAGGGAATGCTTCTACACTGCTGGTGGGAATGCAAGCTAATACGACCTTTTTGGAAAGTAGTTTGGAGAACACTCAAGGAACTAAAAGTAGACATACCATTCGATCCTGCAATTCCTCTACTAGGTATAGACCCAGATGATCAAAAATCATTTTACAACAAAGACATTTGCACCAGAATGTTTATTGCAGCCCAATTCATAATAGCCAAGACCTGGAAACAGCCCAAGTGCCCATCAACCCATGAATGGATTAACAAATTGTGGTATATGTACACCATGGAATACTATGCAGCCATAAAAAAGAACGAAGAAAAAGGTATCCAATGTACTCAATGCTACTATGAAATCAATATATAACCACCTACACACTCATATGGATGTCAAAACATAACTATAGTCCAGAAAGTAGAAGGGAAGAGGAGAGAGAGGGGAGGGAAGGGAGGATGTGGGAGGAGGGAGGGTATTTGGGGGGACCTCACCTAATGTGTGTGATGCAATGGTACATTTCAAAACTATTAAGAAATGAGTATAATTGTGATGGATGTGTTAGTTCAATGTAAGCATTTCACATTGTATATTTAAGCAGTACCCTGAACCCTATAAATGCATCAATGTACAAAGTTATGATTTAATTAAAAAATTTTAAAGGGGAATTTAAAATTATAATTACTGACTACTTATGAACTAAAAGAAAAAGAGGAAACCACATTTAAAACATGGAATGTGGTCAAAACTGTACTAAGAGGCGATTTCTTATTCAAATACTTTCATTAATTAAAATCAACTCAAAAGGTTGGATAAAACAAAACAAACACAAAAAAAAATTCAAGGAAAGCAGAAAAAGAAAATTTAAATGACCAAAGTGGAAGTTAATGGATTAAAAAACATAAAATTTATATAGCTGACAAAACATACCCAAAGACTAGTTATTTGCAGCGTAAGGGGAACTAGAGGAGGGAAAACCTAATATGAGAAAAAATGGTCATTGAAACTATGATGCCGAAAGGCAAATGGATTTTTAAAAGAATATGTGTACTTCTATACTAATACCTTTAGAAATACCAAGGAAAGTGGTGATTTGGGGAGGAAAAATAGTGAGAATGAAAAACCACTAAAAAAAAATCAGAAAAGTTGATAAGGTTTCCCTGAGAGAGAAAGAGAGAGATTAAACATGTTCATATACGTGTGTGTGTGTGAGAGTGTACCTGTGTGCTCAAAAAATAAAAAATAAGTAAATAACAAAATAAAATCCTTACATTAATACTAAGAAAGTATTCAATAAAACCCATCACCCATTCCTGTAGAAAACAGCTCAAAAATTAGAACAAGAATGATAACGCATTAATATGAAGATTCTCTCCTAAACTAAAAACCAACATCAATACTGAAAACCCTAAAGGATATCCTCTATAACCATTACTATTTTATGCTGTGGAAATTGTAGCCAATATAAAAACATATGAAACAGAAATAAGAGTTATATTAATACTAGGGAAAGGAAAGGAAAGCATGTATCATTATTTGGAAACAGCATAATTATACTTCCAGTGACCTACACTCATATTCCATACTTTACAGAGTACCTTTCTTTCTCTCCATCTTCACTGCTCCGACCTTGATTCAAGTCTACCTCTTACCTGCAAATATACATTTACCTTCCCTCTCTCCTTGATCCTTTTTTTTTTTTTTTTTAAGAGTGTCTCACTCTGTTGCCCTGCTAAAGTGCGGTGGCGTGATCGCAGCTCACTGCAACCTCAAACTCCTGGGCTCAAGAGATCCTCCTGCCTCAACCTCCAAAGTAGTGGGGACTACAAGCATGCATTACTATGCCCAGCTTATTTTTCTATTTTTGCAGGGACCACATCTCACTATTGCTCAGGCTAGTCTTGAACTCCTGACCTCAAGGGATCCTTCTGCCTCAGTCTCCTATTCTGCCAGGATTACAAGCATGAGCCACCACTGCAGCCAGCCTCCTTGGTCCATTTTTAAATAGTGTAGCCAGTTTGGTCTTTTTAAGACATCTTTCTAAAGGAAAGTTCTCCAGGTGGCCTCAGACCAGCCCAGTTCTCCCTGCTTTCTCATTTGCCCTTAACAAGAATAACTGTATAGTATTCCATGGTATATACCTACCATAGTTTGTTAATCCATTCCTGGGTTAGTAGGCTGTTTCCATATTTTGGTGATTGTAAATTGAGCTACAATAAATAGTCTAGTACAAGTGTCCCTGTGGTAGAAGGATTTTTTTTTTTTTCCTTTTGGGTAGATGCCCAGCAATGGGATTGCAGGATCAAATGGGAATACTATTCAGCCACTAAAAAGATGGAGACTTTACATCTTTTGTATTAACCTGGATGGATATGGAACACATTATTCTTTAGTAAAGCATCACAAGAATGGAGAAACAAGAATCCTATGTACTCAATTATGATAAAAGGACAATTAAGGTCCTAGGACATGGTGGGAGGTGGGAGAGCTAAGAAAGGGAAAGAGGGAGGGGTGCGGGGGTCAAGGGGTGCGGTGCACCTTTTGGGGGTGGGAGGGTCCTTATCTAACAAAAGCAATCAATGTAACCTGGTTCTATGTACCCTCAATGAATCCCCATCAATTAAAAAAAAAAAAAAAAAGAATAACTGTAAAATGTTCTAGGAATGCATCATACTGAGATAGGGAGGGGCTGGCTGCCACAGCCTGGGCTCTATTCCAGTCCCCCTTGGGACATCCTTCAATGCTTTAGCTCAGCAGTCCCCACTGTCTTGGGGTATAAAACGCAGGCAGACTGCTTTCCAGGGTCCCTCAGCCTTAGTGAAAATGGAGTACTTCCAGATGAGGCTCCACCTTCCCCCTCCCCCCGCAACTTTCTTGAGCCTCAGGAGACTAGCTCAGGATGACTTCCAGGCTTGTGTGGTCCCTTGCTGCCTGCACCATGAACTTCTTGTATGTATAGGTGTCTCATGAGACTGAGATAAGTTGATAACCAGTGCACAGTGAATCTGCTTCACACTTTCTACTTCAAATTCCCAATAACTTCTCTTTATTCTTAAAATAAAATCTAAACTCTGAACATAACCTACAAGATGTTAAGATGATATGGCCATTTTCTACATAATATTTAATACCTAAAGATATTTGTCTACCTACTATCTTTTACCTCCCTCCACTAGAATGTGCGCACCATGAATGCAAGGCCTTTATGTGTCTGGGTCGCCCCCAACTCCCTGGTGCCTAAGCCAGGCCTGGTACATGGTAATTATTCAATAAAGTCCTCTTGAAGACATAAGGAAAACAACTTAAGTTCTGGGCATCTGTAATATATCCAAAAAAGTAAACATTTTTCTGTGGAAAGTTTCATGGGGAAAGGTTTGACAATAGCACTCAATAACAAAAAATGTCAACATGAAATCAATAAAAAGGAATAGGATTATCCAGAACACAACGTAATATTTTTTAAAAATGAGTTTGAGATGAGCAATTACTATTTCATATGAGTTCCAAAAAGTGAGATAACAATGGAAAAGTTGATCCAGGGCTCTGAAAATCAATAAAGCTGAGTACAAAGTTTAAGAAATCTACAATTAAGCAAATTAACCTCAGCCATATTAAAAAGATTTGTGCTTTAGGTGCATCCACCATTACTTTATTTAAGAAGAAAATGTACTGCCTTTCAAAACATATTATCAGTGACAAGAAAAGGTGAACCAGTCTGTGGATCATCTCGTGTTTTATCTAATATTTCTCTTTTGAAATATACTCTCTTGTACCCCATAATTGCATTAATGTACACAGCTATGATTTAATAAAAAAAAAAAAAAGAAAGAAAAGAAAAGAAATATACTTTCACTCAGAGTATATTCCCTTGGATGTGTGACATAGCAGAATACTCTAACATAGATAACTTTAAAGCTCTCTATATTCTATGGATTTCTGAAAGAAAACCAATAGTGCATGCTACTCATCTAAAATCTTGCTATTTGCTTTGGCTCAGAAAAGAAATGGATATCTTATGAAGATAGAGCATCTTTCCACAATGCCCATGTATCCAACATTTCCAAGGCCTTCCCTGGTAACTCCAGTCCACGGTGGCAGCTCACAAGTTCAGCTTTTTTGAGTCTGCTGCACAAACAGCTCCTTACTGTTTGTTGAGCCAAATATTAAACATACTGCTTTAAAAACATTTGCTCACTTTCACAATGTACCAGGTACTTGGGTCCACAGAGAGTTTTGAACAAGCACAGTTGTGCAAGTCCATTCATTGCCTAAGGGTATCAGTTCAAAGGATAAGTGGAAGTGGAAGTGCAGCTAGCTCAGTTTGCTAAGCTGGGTTCCAGACAAACCTGTGCTCCTGGGGTTGCATGTGTCCAGTTAGATCACCTTTTCTTTTTAGATCACCTTTTCTAATTCATATAAAAATATGCCGTGGACCCTCTTTTTGAGGAGAGGAAACAAACGAATTCTCTTTGTCTTAAAATCTGCAAAATGAGAAAGTGACCTCTCCTCGCAGAACAAACTTTGATTCTTTTAATTGAAAAGGGATGGAAATTGGAAGATCAGAGGTCAGAGACTGGCCTGAAGTGTTTTTGTTTCCAATCAAATTGTGATACTAGAAAAAGCCTCACATATTGCTCACAATACTTCCTGCCTGAAGTAAGTATTCTTCAGTTACCTCGATAGCACCTCTCATGTAATTAACAATCAATGACCAAGGCAGCAGTGGTTTTCCAGCCGAGTGTCTTCAGCTTGGTGGAATGACCAAGGGAACACTGTGTTTTCCAGCTGAGTATCTCCAAAGCAGGGAGGTGCTCACACTCTTGACTTATCCTGGGGCAAAAATTATTGGCCTATAGTGTAGCAAACTTAACTCTCCTAACTCAATTGATTTAGTAAAGGGTAATTACTTTCGTTTTTTTTTCTTCCTTTTTTTTTTTTTTATTGTTGGGGATTCATTGAGGGTACAATAAGCCAGGTTACACTGATTGCAATTGTTAGGTAAAGTCCCTCTTGCAATCATGTCTTGCCCCCATAAAGTGTGACACACACCAAGGCCCCACCCACCTCCCACCTTCCCTCTTTCTGTCCCCCCCATAGCCATAATTGTCATTAATTGTCCTCATATCAAAATTGAGTACATAGGATTCATGCTTCTCCATTCTTGTGATGCTTTACTAAGAATAATGTCTTCCACGTCCATCCAGGTTAATACGAAGGATGTAAAGTCTCCATTTTTTTTAATGGCTGAATAGTATTCCATGGTATACATATACCACAGCTTGTTAATCCATTCCTGGGTTGGTGGGCATTTAGGCTGTTTCCACATTTTGGCGATTGTAAATTGAGCTGCAATAAACAGTCTAGTACAAGTGTCCTTATGATAAAAGGATTTCTTTCCTTCTGGGTAGATGCCCAGTAATGGGATTGCAGGATCAAATGGGAGGTCTAGCTTGAGTGCTTTGAGGTTTCTCCATACTTCCTTCCAGAAAGGTTGTACTAGTTTGCAGTCCCACCAGCAGTGTAAAAGTGTTCCCTTCTCTCCACATCCACGCCAGCATCTGCAGTTTTGAGATTTTGTGATGTGGGCCATTCTCACTGGGGTTAGATGATATCTCAGGGTTGTTTTGATTTGCATTTCTCTAATACAAAGAGATGATGAACATTTTTTCATGTGTTTGTTGGCCATTCGTCTGTCATCTTTAGAGAAAGTTCTATTCATGTCTCTTGCCCATTGATATAAGGGATTGTTGGCTTTTTTCATGTGGATTAATTTGAGTTCTCTATAGATCCTAGTTATCAAGCTTTTGTCTGATTGAAAATATGCAAATATCCTTTCCCATTGTGTAGGTTGTCTCTTTGCTTTGGTTATTGTCTCCTTAGCTGTACAAAAGCTTTTCAGTTTAATGAAGTCCCATTTGTTTATTTTTGTTGTTGTTGCAATTGCCATGGCAGTCTTCTTCATGAAGTCTTTCCCCAGGCCAATATCTTCCAGAGTTTTTCCTATGCTTTCTTGGAGGATTTTTATTGTTTCATGCCTTAAATTTAAGTCCTTTATCCATCTTGAATCAATTTTTGTGAGTAGGGAAAGGTGTGGGTCCAGTTTCAGTCTTTTACATATAGACATCCAGTTCTCCCAACACCAATTATTGAATAGGGAGTCTTTCCCCCAAGGTATGTTCTTGTTTGGTTTATCAAAGATTAGGTGGTTGTAAAATGTTAGTTTCATTTCTTGGTTTTCAATTCGATTCCAAGTGTCTATGTCTCTGTTTCTGTGCCAGTACCATGCTGTCTTGAGCACTATGGCTTTGTAGTACAGACGAAAATCTGGTATGCTGATGCCCCCAGCTTTATTTTTGTTACAGAGATCTGCCTTAGCTATACGGGGTTTTTTCCGGTTCCATACAAAACACAGAATCATTTTTTCCAAATCTTGAAAGTACAATGTTGGTATTTTGATAGGAATGGCATTGAATAGGTAGATTGCTTTGGGAAGTATAGACATTTTAACAATGTTGATTCTTCCCATCCATGAGCATGGTATGTTCTTCCATTTGTTAATATCCTCTGCTATTTCCTTTCTGAGGATTTCATGGTTTTCTTTATAGAGGTCCTTCATCTCCTTCGTTAGGTATACTCCTAGGTATTTCATTTTCTTTGAAACTATGGTGAAGGGAGTTGTGTCCTTAATTAGCTTCTCATCTTGACTATTATTGGTGTACACAAAGGCTACTGACTTGTGGACATTGATTTTATATCCTGAAACATTACTGTATTTTTGGATGACTTCTAGGAGTCTTGTGGTTGAGTCTTTGGGGTTCTCTAAGTATAAGATCATGTCGTCAGCAAAGAGGGAGAGGTTGACCTCCTCTGCTCCCATTTGGATTCCCTTTATTTCCGTGTCTTGCCTAATTGTATTGGCTAGAACTTCCAGCACTATGTTGAATAGTAAAGGTGACAGAGGACAACCTTGTCTGGTTCCAGTTCTAAGAGGAAAAGCTTTCAGTTTTACTCCATTCAGTAAAATATTGGCTGTGGGTTTGTCATAGATAGCTTCAATCAGTTTTAGAAATGTGCCACCTATGCCTATACTCTTCAGTATTCTAATTAGAAAAGGATGCTGGATTTTATCAAATGCTTTTTCTGCATCTATTGAGAGGATCATGTGATCTTTATTTTTGCCTCTGTTAATATGGTGGATAACGTTTATGGACTTGCGTATGTTAAACCAGCCTTGCATCCCTGGGATGAAGCCTACTTGATCATGATGAATGACTTTTTTGATGATAAGCTGTAATCTATTGGCTAGGATTTTGTTGAGAATTTTTGCGTCTATGTTCATGAGTGAGATTGGTCTGAAATTCTCCTTTTTGTTTGGGTCTTTTCCTGGTTTTGGTATCAGGGTGATGTTTGCTTCATAGAATGTGTTGGGGAAGATTCCTTCTTCCTCAATTTTTTGGAATAATTTCTGCAGTACAGGAATAAGCTCTTCCTTGAAGGTTTGATAGAATTCTGGAGTGAAGCCATCTGGACCAGGGCATTTTTTGGTTGGAAGATTTTTTATTGTTTCTTTGATCTCAGTGCTTGAAATTGGCCTGTTCAGGAGCTCTATTTCTTCCTGGCTGAGTCTAGGGAGAGGGTGGGATTCCAAATATTGATCCATTTCCTTCAGATTGTCAAATTTCTGGGCATAGAGTTTCTGGTAGTATTCAGAGATGATCTCTTGTATCTCTGTGGGATCAGTTGTTATTTCCCCTTTATCATTTCTGATTGAGGTTACTAGAGATTTTACTTTTCTATTTCTAGTTAGTCTGGCCAATGGTTTATCTATTTTATTTATTTTTTCAAAAAACCAACTCCTTGTTTCATTAATTTTCTGAATGATTCTTTTGTTTTCAATTACATTGATCTCTGATTTGATTTTGGATATTTCTTTTCCTCTACTGAGTTTAGGCTTAGATTGTTCTTCTTTTTCCAATTCCATAAGATCTCTTGTGAGATTGTTGATGCGCTCTCTTTCTGTTTTTCGAATGTAGGCATCTAAAGCGATGAATTTTCCTCTGAAAACTGCTTTTGCAGTATCCCACAGGTTTTGGTAGCTTGTGTCTTCATTTCTTCATTGTTGTTATGCTCAAGGAAGTTAATGATTTCCTGTTTTATTTCTTCCTTCACCCATCTGTTATTCAACAGAAGATTGTTTAGTTTCCATGCCTTTGGGTGGGGTCGAGCATTTTTGTTAGAGTTGAGTTCCACCTTTACTGCCTTATGGTCTGAGAAGATACAAGGTAAAATTTCAATTCTTTTGATTCTGTTGATATTTATTTTGTGTCCCAGGATATGATCAATTTTGGAGAATGTTCCATGGGGTGATGAGAAGAATGTATATTCTTTATCTTTGGGATGGAGTGTTCTATATGCGTCTATCAAGCACAGTTGTTCTAGGGTCTCATTTAAGTCTCTTATATCCTTGTTTAGTTTCTGTTTAGAGGATCTGTCCAGCTCTGTAAGAGGAGTGTTAAGGTCCCCTGTTGTTATGGTATTATCAGATATCATATTGCTCAGACTGAGTAAGATCTGTTTCAAGAATCTGGGAGCATTTAAATTGGGTGCATAGATATTTAGAATTGAAATGTCTTCTTGTTGTATTTTTCCCTTGACCAATATAAAGTGACCATCTTTGTCTTTTTTGACTTTAGTTGCTTTAAATCCACATGTATCTGAAAATAAGATTGCAACTCCTCTTTTCTTCTGAATTCCATTTGCCTGAAAAATTGTCTTCCAACCCTTGACTCAGAGCTTTCATTTATCTTTTGAAGCCAGGTGTGTTTCTTGCAGACAGCAAATGGATGGCTTGTGTTTTTTAATCCAGTCAACCAATCTATGTCTCTTCAGTGGGGAATTCAAGCCATTAACATTTATTGAGATAATTGATAAGTGTGGTAGTATTCTATTCGTCTTATTTTGTGAGAGTCCATTGCTTAGTTTTATCTTTTGCATCAGTGTGGAGTTTAGGTTCTGTCCTTTAATTTCTGAGTTCTTACTTTGCTGCTGATCCATTGTGGTGGTCAGTGTGCAGAACAGGTTGAAGTATTTCCTGTAGAGCTGGTCTTGTTGTGGCGAATTTCCTCAATGTTTCTATATCCGTAAATGATTTGATTTCTCCGTCAATTTTGAAGCTTAGCTTAGCAGGGTACAGAATTCTGGGCTGGAAATTGTTCTGTTTAAGTAGATTAAAGGTAGATGACCATTGTCTTCTTGCTTGGAAAGTTTCATTAGAGAAGTCTGCGGTCACTCTGATGGATTTGCCCCTGTAGGTCAACTGGCGCTTACTCCTGGCAGCTTGCAGAATCTTTTCTTTTGTCTTGACTTTGGACAGGTTCATTACAATGTGTCTTGGAGAAGCTCGGTTAGAGTTGAGGCGACCTGGGGTCCGATAGCCCTCTGAAAGCAGTGTGTCAGAATCTTTGGTGATATTTGGGAAATTTTCGTTTATAATATTCTCTAGTATGGCTTCCATTCCTCTGGGGCATTCTTCTTCCCCTTCTGGAATTCCTATAACTCGTATGTTGGAACGCTTCATAAAGTCCCATAATTCTGACAGTGAACGTTCTGCTTTCTCTCTCTTCTTTTCTGCCTCTTTTACTATCTGAGTAATCTCAAAAACTTTGTCTTCTACCTCTGAAATTCTTTCTTCTGCATGGTCTAACCTGTTGCTGATACTTTCCATTGCATCTTTAAGTTCCCTGATTGTTTCATTTCCTTCAGCTCTGCTATATCCTTTTTATATTCTTCATATCGTTCATCTCTTATTTGGTTCTGTTTTTGGATTTCCTTTTGGTTATTTTCCACTTTATTAGCAGTTCCCTTCATTGTTTTCAACATGTGTATTCTAAATTTCCTTTCTTTCATTCCTAACATTTCTGTATAGGTGGAATCCTCTGCAGTAGCTACCTCATGGTCCCTTGGCGGGGTTGTTCTGGACTGGTTCTTCATGTTGCCTGGAGTTTTCTGCTGATTCTTCCTCATGGGTGATTTCTTTTATGTTTCCTTGCCCTAATTTTCCTTTCACTTCCTCTTGCTCTTTAACTTCTCGTGCCTGTGGAAGTTGCGGGCGGGTTTAGACGGATTGAACACACGCAACCACTTGCTGGTTTTCCACTGTTTTAGTCCTCCTCTTGGGGTCCAGAAGTCTCTCGCTGACTCCCTGTATCCTCTCAGGGGTGATGATAGGCAGATCCCACCAGCCAGAGATGCCTGGAGTTCTATCTCCCCAGACTCACGGTGCCCAGATGCAAGGAAGCTGTTACTCGGCTGCCATCTTGCTCCACCTCAAGGGCAATTACTTTCTAGTCTTATTTTTTTTAATAGAAAATGGAAAGCTAGTTCATACAACGTGGAAACTCAGAGATAGTTATTCCAGAAAACTTGTAGAAATTAGGTATTCTTCTCACTTTTGTTACAACATATAGTGTATCTTCTGGAAAAGGAACACACTGATATTTGGAGAATCTGGGTTATCAGCAAACTCATCACTCCATGGGTATCCAAGCAACCACCAGAAAGCCCCACTTCACCCCAACAGTGCCCTCTGCTACTACCTGGTAGATTAATATGATAGATGATCAATAAATATTTGCTGAAGAAATGATTGAAGAATGAATGAATAAATGAATGTTGTCGATTTTCCAGTTGCTATAGGTTGGATGTGGTTTGTCCCACCCTTCAAATCTCATGTTAAAATTAGATCCCCACTGTTGGAGGTGGGGCCTAATGAAAGGTGTTTGGGTCGTGGAGGGTAGTGTCCTCCATGAATAGATAAATGCCCTCATTCTATTCACTCTGAGAGAGCTGACTGTTAAAAAGAGCCTGGCCCTCTTCTCTCTCTCTCTTTCTGGCTTCTTTTCTCACAATGTGACCTTTGCACACACATCAGCTCCCCTTCACCTTCCCTTGTGAATGGAAGTGGCCTGAAGCCCTCAGGAGAAGCAGCCTGAAGCCCTCAGGAGATGACAGTGCCATGTTTCTTGTACAGTCTGCAGAACCATGAACCAAATAAACCTCTTGTCTTTATAAATTACCCAGCCTCAGGTATTTCTTTATAGCAATAAAAATAGATCAAGACACCAGCCTTGATAAACATTGCCAATACCTTAGAAGCAGGTACCTGTGACAGATAAATGGCAAATCATTCATTTTTCAATCATGTTAATACATTATTTTTCTTAACTTCCTGTGATTGATAGCAACACTAATACATTAATTCCATCTGGCCTGAGTACCTATGGGGGTCTCTGGAAGGCATGTAATTAGATTTATGAGGGCTGTCTGCAATTATAGTTGGGCTTAAGACATGAGGAGGAATAAAATGTGCACTACATTCATGCTCCATGAAATTCCACAGATGCTCAGAATGCAAAGAGTTATTCAGGAGAATAATTACATTGTAATAAAGTATTACATTGGCTGGATTGGACCTGTGCATTTTCTATCAATAATTCATTTACTTCCATTTCATTCAGCCTGTAATGTATGATGAAGATACTCTAGAGGGAGGAGAATTAGCAAACATTCAACAGCCTCACTGGGGACACAAGACATAACTTTGACATGACATTGAGAGAGTGGCCCATCCAACAGACACGTGGAATCACAAAGCAGGTACACCAGAGGCAGTGAAAATCCAAGGGATCAAATGCAAGACACCAAACTCATAAGGGAGTATGAAATCAAACCAGTAGGAGTCAATAATTTAAAGCAGTCATTATAACCTTCCTGCATGAGGTAAATATAAGCTCTTCTGAATCAAAAAGAAAGAAACAAGCTGTCAGCAGAGAAAGAGAAACTATAATAAAAAGAGCCAAGTAGAAATTTGAGAATTTAAAAATAAAATATCTGAAATTAAAAATGTACTAGGTGGGCTCAACAGCAAAAAGGAGATGGCTGAGGAGTGTGTCAGGGAACTTGAAGATAGATCAGTGGAAATTACCTAATCTGAAGAACGGAGAGAAAAAGGATTAAAAATAGGTAAACAGCCACAGGACCTGTGGAACAATCTCATTGGAGTCCCTGAAGAAGAGAAGGAATATACTGAGACAGATAGAACATTTGAAGAAATAACATCTACAAACCCTCAATTATGGTGAGAGACATAAATACACTGATTCAAGAAGTTACTGAACCCAAACAAAATAAATTCAATGAATACCATACTGTGCACTTCAAAATTAAGCTACTGAAACCCAAAGATAAAGGGAAATTTCTTGAAAAAAAAATCCATAACAAATTGATACATTTTGTGTAGAGGAACAATCCAAATATTACAGATACTAGAGAATATTAACAATTCCTCACCAGAAACCATAAAGGCAGTAACTGAAAGAAAAAAATATATCAACTTAGAATTTTATAGCCAGTGAAAATATCCTCCAAGAAGGATAAGATAAGGTAAAATAAGAATATTCTCAGATGAAGGAAAACAAAGAGCATTTATTGCCCATATATCCACACTAAGAGAAACTCCTAAAAAAAGTTAAGGCTGAAGGAAAATGTTCCCAGTAAAATACTTAGAACTTCATGAATGAAGAAAAAGCAATAGAAATGATAAATATCTGGTTAAATAATGTATTTAATATCTTTTTTAAGTTATTTAAATAAGGTATGAAGGGGTGGCACCTGTGGCTCAGTCGGTAGGGCGCCGGCCCCAAATACCGAGGGTGACGGGTTCAAACCCGGCCCCGGCCAAACTGCAACCAAAAAATAGCCAGGCGTTGTGGCAGGTGCCTGTAGTCCCAGCTACTTGGGAGACTGAGGCAGGAGAATCACTTAAGCCCAGGAGTTGGAGGTTGCTGTGAGCTGTGTGAGGCCACGGCACTCTACTGAGGGCCATAAAGTGAGACTCTGTCTCTACAAAAAAAAAAAAATAATAATGTATGAAGGTTAAAAGTAAAGACTATAAGCCCAGGACAGTCAATGTATTCAAATGTAAAATATGCCAACTATAACATAAAGTGGGCAAGGAGATATGGATGCAAGTCTTCTAAATTTTATTTGACATTGTTAAATATTAATTCTATATAGACTGGGAAAACTTAGGGATATATCTTATAAGCCCTAGAGCAACCACTGGGGGAAAACACACACACACACACACACACACACACAAAGATACAGCAGAAAAAGCTAACGGGTAAATTGAAATGCAATATGCAAAACTCTTCAAAAGAAGACAGAGAGACAAAGAAATAACAAAATGGTATCATTAATCACATTAAATGTAATACTCTAAACACATCATTTGAAACAAAGACTGTCAAACTGGATTTTCTTTTTTTTTTTGAGATAAGAGTCTATGTCACCCTCAGTAGAGTGCTATGATGTCACAGCTCACAGCAACCTCAAACTCTTGTGCTTAAGCGACAGCCTCCTGAGTAGCTGGGACTACAGGCGCCCACCACAACACCCGGCTATTTTTTGTTGCAGTTGTCATTATTGTTTAGCTGGCCCAGACGGGGTTCCAAACTGCGAGCCTCTGTGTATGTGCTGGCACTATAACCACTGTGCTATGGGCACTGAGTCAAATTGGATTTTTTTTAAACAAACAGCATGTCATCTACAAGAAACCTACTTTAAATATAATGATAAACATATATTAAATGTAAAATGGTAAAAAACCAGATAAATCATGAAAACTCTCATGAAAAGAAAGCTGTATTATCTATTAATTCAATAAATTAGACTTTAAATAAGAGAAAATTACTTACCAGGGATAAAAAGGGACAGCACAAAATGATACAAAGTTCAGTCCATCAAGATGTACAACATCAGTTTGTATCCACCTACCAGAGCTCTGAAAAGAATGAAGCAAAACCTGATCAAACTAAATGGAGAACAGACACATTCACAATTCTACTTGGTGGCATCAACATTCCTCTCCGCTATCGATAGAACAAGAACACACAAAAAAAAAAGATCAGTAAAGGACATTTAAAGAATATCCACCCAAGCAAGGCATGGTGGTTCAGGCCTGTAATCCCAGGCCTGAGGGAGGCTGAGGCAGATGGATTGCCTGAGCTCACAGGTTCAAGACCAGCCTGAGCCAGAGCGAGACCTTGTCTCTAAAAATAGCTGGGCATTGTGGCAGGGGCCTGCAGTCCCAGCTACTGGGGAGGCTGAGGCAAGAGAATCTCTTGACTCGAAGAGTTTGATGTTGCTGTGAGCTATGATGCCACGCACTCTACCGAGGGCAATGAAGTGAGACTCTGTCTCAAAAAAAAAAAAAGAATATCCACCCAACAAGGATAGGATGTACATTCTATTCTAAGGGACATGGAACAATCACCAAGGTAGACTACATAGCAGGCCATAAACTACACTTTAACAAGTTAAAAAGAATTGAATTCATATAAATTATTTCTGTAGAGCATAATGGAATTAAACAAGAAATAAGTAAGAGAAAAATATCTGAAAAATCCCCAATACTTAGAAATACCTTACCTTCCCCACCCTCAACACCAGGCATGTGCTCTTCACTGGCTCCCAGGGTTCACTAGCAGAACTGAGCTTCTGTCCAGAGGTAACCTACTTGATATTTTGCCCTCTATTTCCTGCCTTTCCTTGCCTCTCTTGCTTTCTTACACCCATGGAAATGTTTCCGGGGATCAATTCCCAAATAAACTCCTCTCTTGGGGTCTGCTTCTAAGATAAGCCAAACTAAAACAGCTGCATAATATGCTTATTTCTCATTATTCATGGTAATTAGATTTTCTAAAGTCAGAAAAGTGTGACTCAATCAATACTAACTTATTTCTAGGGGTAATACAAGATTAGATTCCCTTGGCCAGGTGAGGCGGCTCATGCCTGTAATCTTAGTACTCTGGGAGGCCAAGGTGGGTGGATTGCCTGAGCTCATGGGTTCCAGACCAGCCTGAGCAAGAGAGAGAGACCTCATTTCTAAAAAATAGGCAGGTGTTGTGGCAGGTACTTGCAGTCCCAGCTACTTGGGAGGCTGAGGCAAGAGAATCTTTGAGCCTAAGAGTTTGAGGTTGATGTGAGCTATGACGCCACTGTACTCTACAGAGGGCAACAAAGTAAGACTCTGTCTCAAAAATATATATATATATATTGCTTTCCCTTGAGCCGCTGGTTACATTTTCATCTACTGGTTATAACCTTATTCTATGTGTTTTACTATTTAAAGACACCTTATTTAGTGTATATCAATGGTTCATTAACATTGAACTCGCAAACAGCACTATAGCTTATGCCTGGACAAAACTTATCTAACACATGTGTTTCCTCTGCAAGGCACAACACAGCCTTCTTATACTTAGGGACACTAGACAGCACTTCAGCATTATGCTGAGGGGCCACTTTCTTTCTTTTTCTTTTTTTTTTAGTTCAGATTAATATGAGGGTACAAATGATTAGGTTACAATGTTTGTGTTTGTTAGGTAAAGTCCCTGTTGTAGTTGTGTCCCACACCCAGGAGGTGTGCCCTTGGGAGCCATTTAAATAGAAAATCACAAACCACAAACCACAAAGATTCTCTTGCTTCAGCCTCCCAAGTAGCTGGGACTGCAAGTACCTGCCACAACACCTGCCTATTTTTTAGAAATGAGGTCTCTCTCTTGCTCAGGCTGGTCTGGAACTCGTGAGCTCAGGCAATCCACCCACCTTGGCCTCCCAGAGTACTAGGATTACAGGCATGAGCCACCGCACCTGGCCAAGGGAACCTAACCTTGAATTACCCCTAGAAATAAGTTAGTATTGATTGAGTCACACTTTTCTGACTTTAGAAAATCTAATTACCATGAATAATGAGAAATAAGCATATTACGCAGCTGTCTTAGTTTGGCTTATCCTTATCCTTATCACAAACCAAAAAAGCACAAAAATATGGGGAAAAAGTGGCACTAAACAGACCACAAGGACATTTGTTCACATTAGTTGAAACAGGAAAGTAGAGCGTCACCTGGTTCAAACTCAGCTGTGCGTGTGAACTTCAGGTGAGTCGAGTTTTCCACCACTCCGGGGTTGTCTGTGAATGACTGCAAAGGCTGTGTGAGTATTGATTTGGGTACTACAAATAAGTTTTAGTGACTCAGCAAATTTCCAAATACAGAATCCATAAATAATGAGGATTGACTGTGACTTTTTAATCATTTTTAGAGTCTTGACTTGGTGATTTATGGATGGAATTCTTAATTTACTTCCTTCTTGTACACAACAAAACTTTTGCTTAATCAACAAGGACACCATTCTCTAACATCTTTCTCAGCCCTCCAATGCATGTAAATTATATAACATCGTGCTTAATGTGTATTTGACAACTTTCTTTGTGGCTCTCCTCAGCTGACTTTATTGTAGCCATCCTTCATGTTCTTTTCTATGCATTTGGACAGGTTGTAAGTTAAGTTTTGGTGTAAACAAGAAAAAGTAGAATGGCTCTGGAAAAAAGACTAGCCATTTCTTACGCAATACTATCTTATCAGTTCCAATCATTCTCAGAGGGATAACAGAGTATTTGATCTATTGATCAAATATCCTGAGGGAGACAGAGTAGTTGAAAAGTAATCTCTGGGCACAAGTTCAGGTTAATCCTGGTGCAATATACAAAAGAGTGGATAGAATTGCCTTGAAGGAATGAACAAATCCCACAGACATAAGGAACTTAAAGAGAGGTGGTAAAATGAGTCAAATGTTTACTTCTGAAATGTCTTTCTTCTCAAAATCATAACGTTTGGGAATAAGAAAGAATACTCAATAGCAGATAAAATTCCGTATATTATTTTTAATATCTCTGGCATGAACTCTGACATTTAAGACTGTGTAGGAAGGTGATACAAAGCCTCGCTAAAAAGAGAGAGAGAGAGAGAGAGAGAGAGAGAGAGAGAGAATGAGAGAGGATAAATTTTGAAAAGGAAGCATAATAATAGCACAGTTTAATTTATCTCCAGCAATGTCACTGAATTAGAGCAGGACACAATTATGATACAAAACATAGACCATGGACCAATAATCTTTAATGACTAGAAGAAGCTATAATACAACGTCCCCCTAGAAAGTTATAGAATTAAATAATACCATCATTTCCGTGGTGCCACTTTTCCTAGTTCGTTTTAGCACAGGAAACTGGCAATAATCAAATTCCTTTGTCTTGAGCTACCACTCACTAAAAAAGAAATATTTCAAAGCACAAAACACTCATGTTCATGCCTTCTGACAACTTAATAAAAAGGTAGCAATAGGGTGGCGCCTGTCGCTCAGTGAGTAGGGCGCCGGCCCCATATGCCGAGGGTGGCGGGTTCAAACCCAGCCCCCGGCCAAACTGCAACAAAAAATAGCCGGGCGTTGTGGCGGGAGCCTGTAGTCCCAGCTGCTTTGGAGGCTGAGGCAAGAGAATCGCGTAAGCCCAAGAGTTAGAGGTTGCTGTGAGCTGTGTGAGGCCACGGCACTCTACCCGAGGGTGGTACAGTGAGACTCTGTCTCTACAAAACAAAAAAAAAAGGTAGCAATAGACTCACAACTTATTATCAAATGTGGAAAAGAATGGTCTAGACAAAACTTTCAACAGTTCATACATCATTCAATAAACCTTCAACAGAGTACAGTATTTTGTGTCAAGCCATGTGTCAGAAAATGGGAAATGAGATTTAATATAGGATTGAATTTTCCCCAGGTGTGCCCTCTGTAATGAGACAAGTTACTCATCCGACATGAACATACTGACTTAGGAGCTAGCAGAAGTCCAGGAGACTGTAGGAGCTCACAAGGAGAGGACAACATATCCAGGAGGTGGGCCAGAGAAAATTTCCTGGATATGCTAGTGCCTACACTGAGAGTGCATGGAAATGTGGAGACTCTAAGAAGCTGGGCGTCTCAAGTCCACCTGAAATGGAAAGTGCAAGTGTGCGGCTGGAGAGAGATGACTGGGCAGGTAGGCAAGGGCTAAACTTTACGGGCCTGATATTCCAGGCAAAGAAGACCCACTGTGAGATTTGTAAGTCATGGAGGAAGATGGGGGAAATTATGAGTAATGTGAGATTTACAATTTAGAGATCAGTCAGAAAGCAGAAAGAGAATGGATTGCAGAGGTAGAACAGAATCAGCAAACCTGTTACGTGGCTGCTACAGTAATCCAAGTAATAATAATCCCAAAATCAATAGGGGCCTGAATTAAGACCACATAGAGGGAAACCATAAGACAGAAGGAAATCAAGAGCTATTCAGGGACAGAATCACAAGTTTTTGGTGACTGATAGATGTTAGTGAGGTGAGAAAATCCAGGAGTCAGAATCCAGGAGAGAACCAGTGGTGCCAGAATAGTTCCTTACGACAGAATGTAATGGAGTTTTTATATACTGTGACTTAGAATCTGATGGCTTAAACATCAGAAATAAAAATTATCATTATGACTGACAGAGTCATAATGGAACATTCTACTCCGGTATGTTCTACCCTGTTATCTTAAAAAAGAAAGCTTTTCCCCACCATTGAGCATAACACTGTGATGTAGTAGATACCCTGACCCTAAAGATTTATTTTAGCCAGAGACAACATTTCCCAGGCACCTGTGACTGCTAAGAGGGTCTGAGATTCCCTGTACCCAGAACATCATCAACTCTGCTCCAAGGCAGCAGTGGTCCCCTGCAATCAATACTTTTAAGATAGGGTCTAACCAGCCTGGAAATCCCCCTCCCCAAGATGTTCATAAACACAAGGTGGAACCTGATTATGTAAAGGGGTGGAGATTAGAGCTTTGGATGAGGTCTTGAATGGGCTTTTAACTTTCTTTTTTCCATAAGTATTACACTCTGAGGATATACTGGGAGTCTACGATTTCATTGAGAATTGGATAGCCAGGCATGCCAGCTATATCTTCACTGGCTCTCCACTTGCTCTCAGCATAGAATCTAAACTCGTTAGCATCATACAATGATCTTCATGCTCAGGTGGACCATCTACCCAAATCACAATGGTTCCCTTTTGCTGAGAACCAGCTTTGACATGGCAGCCACGTTTCCACAGCACAGTCTGAACTCTTGGTAAAACAGTTTAGCAGAACAAAAGTGGGCCCAAGATGATCATCTGTAAGGAATATTTCCACAATCATCTCCCTTTACTCAAATGCTGGCATACAATGGAGCTGTAGTAAATAACTATTACAGATGCAAATGATTTATATGATAGGAAAAAAATTGCTCTAGAGGTTACAGTTTTACTGTTCTATAGAATATTAATATATTACAGCATTTTTGTATTATACTGGCTGTATAAACTGGTCTTATAAATTCTTCTTTAGCATACTGCTGATTCCCTAATTAATAAGTTAAATGAATCTTTCACACATGCTTTTTCCTAGTTTTAAATTATACTTTGACAAAGACAGCTAACTTTTCACACTTCAATTTTCTCTGTGTGAAACATGGTTAAGTATAAGCCTGAGAAGAATTCATTCATACTGTGAACAGTTTCACTGCCCAACTATGCTTACCAGTAAGAGTTTTCAAAAGTATTTCTATGAGAGCTGTTTCATCTTCTGGAGAACAGTGATCTCTCAATATCTGTAATTTCTGACTAACAGCATTCCCATTATCTTTGAGGGTCAAAGGTAGCCTGCGTGTAGGTCAAGGTCTTTTAGAGATGCAGCTCAGCCTAAAAATTACCACTGTGTTGTAGCTGGAGAAAGGTTTTTTGGAATAAGCTCAAATTGTTCTACCTGGCTTTCAATCATGCTCCCACCTACACGATTATCCACACCTGCCTGGTGAAACAATGGAGCCATCAGCATGGAATAATAAACTTACTAAGTCTTGAACTCTGCCCACTTGCAAGTCTCAATCTTTGGGCAATTCACCTGATTAATCTTTCTGGGTCTCACTTTCCACTACAGCACAAGGCAGTATCATTTTCCCTGCAGGGATGTTGAAAGAATTAAAGTAAGCCTGGCTCACCCCAGGTAGTCCACAAGTGTCAGCAACAAAAATCTAAAACACCCAAGAGTACTCAGATTCTGTACCTTGAGCACTCAATTTAGAGCTATGATTTTTCTTGGAGCAGGGAACTGGCAAAGCAAGATAGCCAAAGGCCCTTTCAACTGTTAAGAATTATTCCCTAAAGAAAATACATTGTAAATTCTTCACCAGAACTCAAAAATACCCACAGACTATTAGGTTAGGGATGCCAGGTACTCTGGCCATTAACGTCCCCTGGTTCTTGGCTCCCACAGCCAAAGAATGAGCATTGATGTCTAGCTGATGGCTGAGTGATCACAAACGCAAAGCAATCACAGTCACACATACATACACATTTATTGCAGAACAATGTAAACGACAAGGTGAATACTCTCAAGGAGTGAGAACCTGAAGTCAGAGCACACACTATCTTTTCCATGTAACTAGTTTGTCCCACTTTTCCTCCTCCCAAGATTGGCTGAGGCCTCCAATCCTTTGGTGTAACTGACAGGTTGGGGTCACACAACAAACTCCCTAATATCACAGTCTCCCCAACTTTAGAGAAGGTGGGTGTCAAAATTTGCGAATTTAATTACAGTAGAACCTCTGTAAATTGACCCCCAAGGGACTGTCACAACCTAGTCAACATATGGAGGGGAGTCCACATAAGGAAGCAGGCCTGCTGTACTGGTACCTACAAATTAGGTCAGCCTAAGGAGGTGGCCAATGTAAGAAGGCAGTCAACCATGGAGGTCCTACTGTATATATGAAAATGAGCCCAGGTCAGTTTCACAAGAGAACAGTCCCTAGCCATAACCTGCTTCCTGCTTCCTGCACCCCCCCACCCCCCCCCCACCCCTGGTCCCTAGACACTTCCCTCTGCCCTCCGCCCTATCAAGGAGAGGAGCTGCAGGGACAAAACAGCACGTCCCCCCCACCCTCCAGGTGGAGAGATGCCTGGGCGAGGCAACCTGTCTCCCTTCACGCCAGGCGGCCAAAGTTGCACATCTCCCCCACAGGCAGCAGCCCTGGAGGGCGGGCAGGGACCGCGCGCGTCCAAGACCCCAACGAGGGCCTGTTCAGCGTGAGCCTGGCCTCGCTCGACGCGCTCGGCCAAGGAACTGCTGGGCGCGCGCGTCTGGCTGCATCTCCACGGGGCACTTGGAGGTGGCGCCCAAGCCTGGCCAGCACAATGGACACGAAAAAGTTTGTGTAAAACATCCCAGAAATCATTTCTGATCCCCAGGAGTCCGTAAACCTTCCATTAGGAGGTGAATAGCGTGGTTATTTTTAAGCACACGCCCCGGATTGTTACTCCACCTCCCGTTTCTAAGGCAGGGTCTGTCCCTTAGGAGCTCATGGCCGGCCCTCGGAGCCCGGGGGTACAGCCGCTGGCCGTTCAGCGCAGGGAGTCCAGTGCCCTGGCCCCTGCAGGATTAGCATTAGTCGGGGTGTTTACGCGACACACTGCCGCTCTCCTACTGAGAAGGACACTGGGAGCAGCCGGCGCCTCCAGCTCCAAGTTTGCTGAAGAGCTGCCCGGCCCAAAGTGCACCCCACGACTCGTTCTTCCACGCGGCGTCCGGGCACTGAGCTCTGCCAGATGGGCCAGCGCCCGCCCCGGGGTCCTGCCCCTCCTCTCCGCGGCCGCGAGAGCCCCGGCCCCGCCCCCGCACTTTCGCCCCGCCCCAAGCCCCGCCCCGAGCCCGGCTCGCTCACGCTCCTGGCGTTGAGATGGCGTGTGTGTCGGTCAGAGTGGCGCGCCGCTGGTGTACGAGGTAAGCTTGGAGTCCAGGCCTGCCGGCGCAGGGTCACCCACGGACTCCCCTCTTTGGGTGAGGGTGTCCGCCCATGGGAGATGCCCTTTCGGTTTTCTTGTCTGGGTGGCAACAGGATTTTACTTTAATGATTTCCCAGCGAGAGAGGACTAAAGTATGACCTTCTCACGCGCTCCCTCTGCCGCTGGGCCGGGGATGGTCAAGAGGGACGCGCGTCCAGGAGGCCAGGGCCCGTGGTTCGCTGTCCGCCTGTCCTCAAGGCCGGCGCCCACCTCCGGGCTCAGTGCGCTGCGGGATCCTCCCGGGGCCGGCTTCTCCCAGCGCCTCTGCGGCCTCTGCAGCGCGTGGTGCTTTCCTGGGAGCCCCGGCCTGCGCCCCACCCTGGGTGCTTTTGGGGTGCGAAGCGTTGCTTGCTGAAGTGGGGTAGAGCATCTTTAGGTTTGTTTGGTGAGTGCTGTGGAAACGCAAGCCGTTGGCATCAACCCGGGCTTAAACTGTTTTTCAGAGAAGATGGTGTAATGTTAAATGTCAGGGTACGCTGCCACCGCTAGGAAATGACCCCAAACGAATCTGCATAGGGAACAAAACTGGAACATGGTGGGTGCCTTGGAGTGATGGAATTATGAGTGATTTCCCCGACTTTCTTTTCTTAAATGATCATGCTTTCTGCAATTTGTTTTTAAAGTTTACACTTTATTTTCAAAGTAAGTTTACACCACAATTAGTGGAAACTTCCACATTTCGGCCTTCTTTGGACATTTGAATTTTTCTTTTCTCCTAGGAATTTGCCGCATAGAATGCAGAGCTTTCCCCTTTTCCAAAAAAAAAAATAATAATAATGTATAAAACTTACTGTATAGTGATTCCGTTGAATCATGTACTAATATTCCAAGGCTTGAACTTAAGAGTAGTTACATAATTCCAGGGGAGGTGATACTTTTGTTAGATTTGAGCTTTATTTGTGGCCTTATTCTGTTGCCCAGGCCAGGTGCAGTGGCACATAGTTCACTGCAGCCTTAACCCCTGGGCTCAAGCCATCCTCCCACTTTTACCGCCCCAGTTACTGGGGTTACCCATGAGTCACCTCAATGGGCTGTAGGTTTGGGTTTTATTTATAACTTTATTATTTTAATCATCTTTGTTACCATTAACTTCATTATTCAGGGTCATTATTAACATCCATTTTTTGCTCATGGTCTCAATACTGTGCACTAAAGGTCACCACCCCACCCCACCCCACTGCATGTGGTTAAAAACTTTTTGTTCAGCCAGCAAGCTGGCTCAGGCCTATAATCCTAGCACTTTGGGAGACCAAAGCAGGAGGATCACGTGAGGCCAGAAGTTCAAGACCAGGCTGAGCAAGAGGTATACACACACACCCCTGTCTGTACAAAAAAATAGAAAAATTAGCTGGGAATGTTGGTATGCCCCTGTAATCCCAGCTACTCTGGAGGCTGAGGCAGGAGTCATTTGAGTTCAAGGCTACAGTGAACTATTAGGAAGCCAAGGCACTTCACTCTACTAAGGCAACAGAGCAATACCCTGTCTCAAAACAAAAAACAAACCATTACTTTTCAAGAGCTTGCTGTTTCTTCTCTGCTCCTGGTTAGCTAGTTAAACATCTTCCATGAGGATGAGGTAGTTCTAGATGAGGATGGGGTATACCTGCTGAACCTGGGCTTACTACCTTCCACCACAGGTGGATTCCCTCCCAGCTGCTGAGAAGGCTGCAGCTCTCTGGAAGGCCAGCATCTGCTCATCTGTCCTTTGGAATATATTTTGTCTCTTCCTTCTTCTTCCCTCTTTCCATTTGTATGTTGGGACACATTTTGTGAGCAGAGAGGCAAGAATTGACCTGACATAGTTTATACTTCGTTAATCAGTGAGGGCAGAGGCTATTCCAGCTCTCGGGACATTTGATGATGAAATACCATGTCCTTTATCTTCTTGGTTGCCTGCCCTCTACTTTGCATGCTCTTCTTTTACATCCTGCCTGTGGCAGAATTTACATGGCTGTTCCAGTTTTGTCTGCTTTTATCTTTGTTTAATTGTACTTGTTTACAAAGACCTCATTTGATTTTACCTTCCTTTTTATCTTAAATTTACCACAGTTAGCTTCTTCTTTTTTTTTTTTTTTAATTAAGGGAGTCTTTTTAACTCTTACTAAACCTGACCCTTGCACCCTGAGTCAGAAGAAAAGGATGGAACAGTGAAGGTCACACAGCTGCTGTGTTGATTTCTTATCTAGGAATTATTACTGCAAACCATTTGTAGCCAGCTGGCTGAGGCAAGTATAGAGAAGATAACTATATGGCGTTTGGGTCTATAAGGGCTGGGAACAATTAGGAGTCAGGCTGCAGAAGTGTAAAAGCTGGGAACAAGTAGAAATCAGTCTCCTCCTATTTGTAGTCCTCCGCAGGCTGTTCATTTCCCAGCAGTTCAGCTGCACATGAGCAGAACAGCAATGAGAGCCAGTCAGAAGGACTTTGAAAATGCAATGAATCAGGTAAAACTCTTGAAGAAGGATCCAGGAAATGAAGTGAAGCTAAAACTCTACGCACTGTATAAACAGGTAAATGCCTAAGACCTAACATTATTTGGAGAAATTTTTTTTTTTTTTTGGATTTTGGCCGGGGCTAGGTTTGAACCCGCCACCTCTGGCATATGGGACCGGCGCCCTACTCCTTGAGCCACAGGCGCCGCCCTGTTTGGAGACATTTTGATCAAATGACCCCTTACATAAATATGCTGTATGTTTACTAAATTGTAACTTTAATATTTTGGGTTTGTATTGTTGCCTTTTCTCCAAAGAATATGTATATAGGGGTTTTTTGTATATTAGATCTTGAAATACTCGTACTATTAAGGACGGAGTAACCCCTTGTGCCAGAGTAAAAGAGACAAGATCTAACAATTAACTTTTAGATATTATTTGGATCTTGATTAGAATAAATCAGTTGAACAAGATGTTTTGAGACAATTGAAGAAATTTAAATATGGACTGAGTATCAGGAGATACCTTCGAAGTATTGTTACTGGAGTCATGGTTATGTAAGAAAATACTTTTTATTTTTTTGAAATGCATACTAAGTATGTACGGGTGAAATAGCATATGTTTGGAATTTACTGAAATTAAACAAAAAGGAGAAAAGAATAGACAAAGCAAGTAAGGCTACTTGGTAATTATTGAATTTGTCTGATGGTACTGGGAATTCATTATAATATTCTACTTTGGTATGTTTGAAAATTTTTATAACAAAATTTTAAAACTAAAGCTTTTCTCTGGCATTCCTGCCTCTCTGGGCTCCTGTGTTGTTATCTATTTTTCTGTTCTGTATGACCCTCTCTTTATTACATATGGGTGTGTATGGTTAATTTAACCTTGCCCCCAAAGAGGTCTGGCTTTGGCCTCCGTCTCTGAGACATTAGTCTCTAAGCATTTGACTGTCCTGTCCGATAAGAGTGTTTGGTGGAATCATCTCAACAATGTGATTTAGGATGAGGGCTTCAGGCTGCATGATCACACATACATGATGGAACCCCAGTAAAAACTCTGGACTCTGGGGCTGGCTTGTCACACATCAATTCTGGGAGAGTGACATTTTCACTCCGCGTGGAGAAGACAGCAAAAATTCCACATTTGCTACTGCCCCAGACTCCATCCTGTGTGCTTCCTCCCACAGCTGATTTTAGTCTCTTTCCCTGTAATAAACCATAATGTTAAGTATAACAGCTTGCAGTGGGTTCTGGGAATCTTTATGGAACCTAACAGTGGTCTTGGGACCTGCCCCCCCCCCCAACTTTGCAATTGGTGTCAGCCGTGAAGATAGAAGTTAAGGGCAAACTCTTGTCTCTTATGAACTGTGTTCCCCCCTCCATTTCCTTAGTCGGCTAACTCTTGCAGTGTTTGTCTATAAAAACCCATAGCCTCCTCTACTGCATTTATTTCTCAAAGCCTCTTTCTTATTTGGTCTGTTAGCTAGCTGCATTATAAAGTTTTAAAATTTTTAAATGGAGTTTTAAATAGCCATTTCTGAAAAGTAACTGAGTGGGATATTTTATTCGTCTTGAAACACTCACTCCATTTCCCCTCAATCAAATAAAGTTTAGTTGTTTTTTGCTTTTTCTCTGCCTGTCCTGCAGTTAAGTTTCCTAAAGGCCAGTGATTCTGATAGCCCCCAACACAACCCATATCTCAGCTGCAATTCTGTTTCCCAGTTACCAGAAGTCCACCTGAATCAGTGGTGTTTTTGGTACCTTTAGATGAGCTTTCAGAATATGCTGTGGGCTTCCCAATGTTTGTTGATGAGGTCCTCTTGAAGATTGTTTGCTTGAATACTTTGTTTGTGAAAAATGTTATCATCAATAGAAAACTATTAGAATTTTTTTAGAAGGTACTTTCCCAGAACCTTTATCTTGCTTTATTTTTGTGGGCAGGAAGTTACTACATATAACCTATCTTAGGGACTTATAGCCAATAGTATCTTTTGTCTTTCCAGTCTCTTTGTTGTCTGTGCATTTCCAGCCACAACATCAGAGACAAGGTGAGGAGGAAGTTCGGATTCAGTTTACATCTCCTGTGAAAGGATCTGGGAGAGGCATTCATGGCCAGCTGTGGTTTTTATGGATCTTAAATATTAAGGGCTCCAGTTTGCATAAATATTTGACCACTGTCCTTCTTCTTTTCACAGGCCACTGAAGGATCTTGTACTATGCCTAAACCAGGCGTGTTTGACTTGGTCAATAAGGCCAAATGGGATGCGTGGAATGCCCTTGGTAGCCTGCCTAAGGTGAATTTACTTGTTGCTCTGCTTTTATTTTATTTGCTGTACTTCGAAAGAAGCTTGGAGCTTCTCTCAAGCCATCAGAGATGGAATGTTTGAGATCTTGATATGCCAATACTGAACTAAAGTCCCTGATCTTTCTTCATTGCAAGATGCTATTTATTAGTATGATAAGTTTCTCAACATACTAATTCAGCCACAAGCTTGAAGTACCTGTTGTCTTATCTTCAGGAAACTGCCAGGCAGAATTATGTGGAGTTGGTATCCAGTTTGAGTTCTGCATCACAGCCCTCTAGCCAGGTGGAGCCTGGAGCAGACAGGAAACCATCTGGATATGAAACCCTGGAGGTGATCTCAGAAGATGGCATCACAAAGATCATGTTCAACCGGCCCACCAAAAAAAATGCCATGAACACTCAGGTAATGTTACCTATCTGGGAAATTTGTTCTGGTTTTCTTTTTTCCTCTCTGTGTTTCATCAAAATTGAAGCCTTTCAGCATCATTTTTATTTTTGTGGTGTTTCTTATTTGATTTATACAGGAAGATTAATAATTGTGGCCACTTCTTATGACCTTGGCATTCATTGTTTAGTGTTCGTAAGCTTCAGATAAGTTCTGACATACCCAAAAGGCACTGCGACTTTCCTAATAATGGAAATACAAATAAGGTAATATAAATGAAACATGTGGATGTAAGAGAATCACACAGAGGCCCTCTAACGTTGGTATAGACTGCCCCTTGAAGTGTCTTGATGTCACTTAGATGACTTGAGAGTCTTTCTCCTCACATGGAGTTCTATTTTGTACAAATAGAGAAAGAAGAAAGGGACTTCATCTTTAAATAGCTTTTGTGAACTGCTTCACAAGGGCAACTTTAGATTGTGAATATCTCGTTGAACTTTAATGATAATAAAATGGCCATATCAGCCCCTTTCTCCTAAAAAAAAAGTTATAGGGAATTAATTGGATGCTTGGGGCTGAACAGGGGCTAAAATTTGAAAGGACTATAACTATTAGGGTTTATAATTTCCATGGTGGTAGAAAGAGCACACTACTTAAAATGGTCTTAAGGATTCCATGAAGTGGAATATGTGACATTCAGTGAATAAAGCATTTAATTCTCACACCTTATTTCCATTTCCCCCTGACTCATTTTTCTACAACCATGGTAATAATAGCTATGCTTTGCAGAGTGCCTAGTAAGCATCAGCACTTTCCACACAGAGGTTCGTTTAATTCTCACAAGGAGCCTCTTTATCATTATTTAACAACAAAATAATTAGGCGAAGAAGAAACTTGCTCAAGTTCACATAACTGATAAGCATCACAACCTAAATTGAAACCCTGGTACATCATGTCCTAATCCTGGTCTCTGCTCTGCTGTGCTGTGTATAACTGTAGCCATGAGGGAGTTACTTCCTTGTCACCTCCTTCTGGGGAAGTGATCACATTTTTACTCATACATAGTCATCTCTCAGTATCCATGGGGCACTGGTTTCGGGACCTCTCACAGAGATATAAAACGGTGTAGTATTTGCATACATGTAATCTACACATATCCTCTCATGTAATTTAAATCATCTCTAGTTAATACCTAATTCAATCTAAATGCTATATAAATAGTTGTACTATTTAAGGTATAATGACTGAGGAAAAAAGTCTGCATGTGTTCAGTACAGATGCAGAAATTTTAAGAAGTATTTTGATCCATGGTTAGTTAAATCCATGGATGCTGAACCTGTGGATAGTGAGGACCAACTGTATTATATAAAGTCCATGTTTGTGTGTTTGTTTGACGTCTTTGTATCCATGAATAACAGCCCTCTTCATTGTTCTTTCCCACATTGAAATCTCATCTAAGGTAGATACTGTACCTATTTTAAATGCATTAAAAATTACAGCTGCATGTTCAAGATTTTCAGAAGTGTTACTGATTTAGAATTTTGAGGTGTTGTCCTTGACTATCATAATAATGTCTTAGCTGTCCCAGCCTCTTGACGTTCATTAACACCTCCACACTGTCTGGGACACTCGCTCTTCCTTGCAGTCACAAGGGTGACCTTGTTTTGTGGATACTTTTCTCTGACCACCTCCCATTCTGCTTGTCCTAGACAAGCCTCAGTCCTCTTAGTTTTCTGGTGCTTTTTACCTTCCACCCCTGACCCTATTTAAGTATCAGAATCCTCTGTTCAAGGCCTATTTTTTTTGTTCCTTTTGGAAAAAAAGATGTTTATCTCCCCTCCAGTATCTACCATAGCACCCAGTCCATATTACACACCAAGTAATTGTAAAAGGAATGAAAATCCTTTCAGGGGTTTGGGTCTACCTGTTAGGTTATAAATATAACCAATTTAAATATTTAGCTCATTGCTGAGACCAAGTTTGCAGACTGACATTTAGTGAAGCTCTTAGGTTATAATCCTTATCTCCAGAGTTACCTTTTCCTTGTCTTCCCATTCATCAGATGTATCATGAAATTATGCTCGCACTCAAAGCTGCAAGCAAGGATGACTCATCGGTAACTGTTCTAACAGGTAACATGTTTTCTTAGACTTCTTAATTAAATTTCTGGTTTTGTGGGGCCGTCTCTTACTACATAGGGAATTAAGTGGCTCTTAAGATCTTTTCCGGTGCTGTGATACTCTAATTTACATATTTCCATAATGCATTATAAAGTAATAAACACAGGGTATCTGCTCGCTGGCAATTACCCAAGATAAATTAAAGTGTATGACCATACAAAGACTTGTACAATCTTTTTGGTACAAAAATGGTAGCCTGATTCACAGTAGCCAGAACATAGGAATCAACTCAAACATACAAAAACAGATGGATGAATAAGCAAATTGTTGATTGTTCATACAATGAAATATAATAAAGAGGAATGAATAAATGGTACACATAAGAATATGGATGAATTTTTTTTTTTTGAGACAGAGTCTCTCTTTGTCAACCCTGGTATTGTGCCATGGCATCACAGCTCACAGCAACCTCCAACTCCTGGGCTTAAGCGATTCTCTTGCCTTAGCCTCCCAAGTAGCTGGGACCACAGGCACCCACCACAACGCTCGACTATTTTTTGGTTGTAGTTGTCATTGTTGTTTGGCAGGCCCAGGCTGGATTCGAACCTGCCAGCTCTGGTGTATGTAGCTGGCACCTTAGCCACTTGAGCTACAGGCGCCGAGCCATACCTGGCTATTTTTTGAGACGTGGTCTTGTTCTTGCTCAGGCTGGTCTTGAACTCCCAAGCTCAGGCAGTCTACCCCTCTTCTCCTCCCAAAGCGCTAGGATGATAGGTGTAAGCCACCTCAGCTGGCCATGAGCAAATCTTTAAAACATAGTTCAGCAAAATAAGACCAAGGCAAGAGGGTGCATATGGCACAAGTCCATTTATAGATAGTGCTGCAGGAGGCAGAAGTTTTAATCGGTGGTGACTGAAGTCAGGGAGTGATTGCCTTCGGGCAGGTGGGGTGGTATGACTAGAAAGGAGCCTAAGGCAACATCCTGGGGCGATGGAGATGTTCTGAGTCTTGCTTTGGATGGTGATCACGTGGGTATTTACAGTGATCAAAGGTCATTGGACTGAACATTCAAGAACTGGACATTTTATTGCACATAAATTATACCTTAATTAAATACATACTCATACGTACCCCTTTACTGGCTCTTAGAACAAAGGCAGAACTTATCAGGATCTACAAAGCTCCACATGACCTATCCTGCATATCCTCACCCTTCACTGACTTATTCTCTCCAGCTTTTTCTGCAGCAGCTATGGTGGCTTTGCTTTCAACACATCATAATATACCAAGGATATCCTCTTCAAAGAACCTTTACACATGCTAGTCCCTCGGCATGATATTCCTCTCACCCTTCTCTTTCTAGCTAACCTGGCCTCCCCTTAGGAAAGATCCTCCCTAAACTCTCCAGTTGGACCAAAGACCCTGCTACATAGCCTCATATTATTACTCATCTCTCCTTCATACCGTAGCTGGATTATTTATATTTATTTTTTATATCAACATTCAGTTTACTCATTAGTTTGTAAATTACAGTAAGAACCATAGCTGATTCTCCAGTGTATTTCTAGCACCTGGCATAGAGCCTGGCACATAGCAGATACCCAATAATGATTAAGCAAATAAATAAATGAATGGTTGGTTTCATTCTTTACAGGAAACGGTGATTATTACAGTAGTGGGAATGATCTGGCTAACTTCACTAATATTCCCCCGGGTGGACCAGAGGAGAAAGCTAAAAATAGTGCCATTTTACTGAGGTAAGAGTGACTGACATTTATCTGATCCCAGAGGTCTCATCCTTACTCATCAAAGTGGTAATAATTGAACAAAAGTGAAATAGCTACTTTTCTGTATCAATGCAGTTAATTGTGACATGGGACACGCATATTTCTCCAGACTGCCTCCATCAGCAGATGGGCTTTTCTCTTTCACTTGGACTTCTTTACCTGTTCATCCTGCTGCTCTAGGGGAGATGCGACTGGAAAACGTAAACATGAGCTATAGATATAAATAGAATTCTCTTTAGATCCACATACCTGAGACTTGGCAAAATAATAAAAAATGAATAAAATAAAATTCTCCTGTATTAAGGCAGAGGAATTTGGTAAATTCTGATCCAGCCAGAGGAACAGAAGACTTCTATGAATTCTGGTAATAGCAGACATGAAGGAGCCTCGAAAAGGACAGAAGGCGGTCATGAAGGCTTTGCTCTTCCTATCACTTTTATCCTTGCCAGGTCTCTAATTCCCACTGAGCTGTAATATTGCAACATGTGCTCAGCCTCCTGCCATAATTGTGAAGACTACAGCTTTTCTCCTAGAACATGTACTGTAGAACTAATAAGTTAGGGTAATTAGTAGATTCTTAAGTGACTTTTACTTATGTGTTGGTAAAATTTGCTGATCCACAACCTTGTAGAAAACATAGAAGGTTTTTTTTGTTGGTTTGTGACTTTTTTTTATTCAGACAAGAGTCTAATTCTGTCACCCAGGTTTGAGTGCAGTGGCATCAGCCTAGCTCACGGCATCCTCAGACTCCTGGGTTCAACTATCCTCTTACCACAGCCTCCCCAGTAGCTGGGATTATGGGAGTGTACTACCACGCCTGGCTAATTTTTCTATCTTTTGTTGAGATGGGGTCTCACTCTTGACTCAGGAGTGTGGAACTCCTGGTCTCAAACAGTCCTTCCTGTTTCAGCCTCCCAGAGTGCTAGGATTACAGGAGTGATCCACCACACCCAGCCAATATATGGTTTTTACCACCAGAGAGAACCCTAATTTATTTGGTTCAGAGGTATTTTTCCCACCAATAGATAGGCCCATATTTTAGAATCCTTATTTCTTTGGATCTTCTTTTGTTGGATTTCATTAAACTAGATTGGACACGTCTACAGACCTAATTCTCATGAATAATTATCCCATATAAGCAGCAAATGAGATTCTAGGTTCTGGGCTGCCCCAACACTTTGCAGGCCCTAAACAGCCCCTAACTCACTGCTGAGAATACAATATTTGAACAACGGTTGACCTGTAGATCTAACTGCATCTGCTTCAGTCAAGCGCCATACAGATGGACATCTGGATGAAGCTGGTGTGTGAACCAGGCTGTGGCTGGACTGGGAAACCCTGCTCCTGGTTGGTGTGGAAACACCCAGCTTGACCAGGAGGGTCTGTCACCTCAGATTCACACTGTCATGCCTATACTCCAGTCACACTGTTTTGGAACATTTGATGATTTTTATATTTTCCATTTCTGTAGAGATTTTATAGGCTGTTTTATAGATTTCCCGAAGCCTCTGATTGCAGTGGTAAACGGTCCGGCTGTGGGGATCTCCGTCACCACTCTGGGGCTGTGTGATGCTGTGTATGCGACTGACAGGGTAAGTCAGCTACCGCAACAGCAAGCGGGCAGGCAAATAGAGGGAGTTAGGCCTTGGGGATCCTCCTCTGTTATTGCTAGTGGTAAGCAGATTACATGTGGTTTGTGGTAGAATGCACTATATTTAGATTTTTGTCAAACAATTAGCCTAATGTGGCCGATTTTATTTTTCCTTCATTATTAACTCACATTTCCCTAAACACAAGTATTGTTGTAAACATTGTCCCACCTCTGATGGTTCTAAATTCTAATCAGATTATATACCATAGTTATTCAATTTTCAATTTTCATTTTACTCTGAAATACTCAGGAGACACTTGAAAGCTTTACAGGAGGGAAGAATAGCATGTTTGCAGGTTGTGCAAGCAGATTATTTGAGCCTTTTTTCTAAGCAAATGAGTCCTGGTATATATAGGATTTTAGAATGAGAAGAGACAGTGAGCATTAGTCTCACTTCCTCCTTTGCAGATAAGAAAACAAAAGCTCTGAAAAAAGAGTTCCTGTCCCAGACATAGTTTAGCTTTGTGTTTATCACTGAATTACATAGATTTTAATTTTTACTCTTAGAATACTGGTAATATATAGATATCCTAGTGGGAGAAAATGTGAAAACTATGGAAAAGTACAAAGGAAATATTTAAGTTAAAAATCACTCCTTGGCTGGGTACGGTGGCTCATGCCTGTAATACCAGATCTTTGGGAAGATTGCTTGAAACCGGAGTTCAAAGATTGGGCAGCATAGTGGACCCTATCTTTATAAAAAATAAAAAAAAAAAATCACTTCTTATCTTATCACTTAGAGATAGCCAAAGCTAACATTTGGGTTATTTAAGTTATCTAATCAGTCCCTGAGTATTGAACCCTGCGCTATTTCTAGGTTTTTCATCATTAGCCAAAATGAAATAAACATGTATCTTAAAACTTTTACCCAAGAACATTTATGGTAGACCCAATAACCACTTTTAGGGTTATCAGATTATTCAAGTGACTTTTGCTTACGTGGTGGTAAAATTTGCTGATCTACAACCTTGTGGGAAACATACGGTTTTTATCACTGAAGAGATTGCTAGTTTTGTTCAGAAGTATTTTTCCACCAATAGACAGCACTATATTTTAGAGTTCTTAATTCTTTGGGTCTTCTGTTGCTGGATTCCATCCAAACAGATTGGATATGTCGGCAGACCTAATTCTTATGAATAATTTCCCCATAAAAATAACAAATAACACTGTAGGTACTTAGGTGGAAGTTTGTATTCAAAGGCAGAAATCAGTAGTCTTTGTTCACATTCTGTGTGGTGGGTACCTGGTTAGTCATTGATCTGCCTTTAATAGAAGCTGGGTAAACAGTTCCTGACCTGAAATCGGAGATCTCATTCTTCAGTACTTGGAGAACAAACATTATCATATTTGAATCTTGTCCTGATTCTCCCACTGAATTCAAAGTTATTTTCAATTTATATCATCCTTGTAAATATTTTGATGACTTTTGTCTTTTGATAAAAATTGTAATGAAAATTAAAGTCAGAGGATGTATATATTCTATATACATTAGAATAAACATCCTGCATATATATTAAAATTGTAATACTCAAGTCACATTTGACTTCTGTTACTCTGAGATACAAGACACAATATACAAGATAAGCAACATTATCAGTATATATTGAATATTATAAATTTTATACAGCTTTTTCCTTTCTTAAAATGTGTATACATTTTTTTGGCACCCACTGTGCCAAAGCATCACTGTACATTAGATGCTTTAAAATTTTGATCCAAAGTAAAATTTATTTGTCAAATAAAGATCTCTGGTAAAAAGCATACCCACTTGAATTAAACCAAGCATCGATGTGGAGAGTGACTAAAGGAAGAATCTGTGGAGAGGATTGGGTTTTATGTAGGATTTATCATTATTGGTTTCATGAATAAATGCCATATTAAATGATGGGTTAATATTTAACCCATGTGAACAAAGTATTAGTCTGTTTTATCCATTCTGTATTATAGGCAATGGTGAAAAATGCCTAGTAGCGTCTTTTGTTAGTACATGATATGATTCCTGTAGAAGTTAATAAAAGGTGGAAATCTTAAAAATGCTGAATATTTGCATGCCACTATGTAGTAGGCATTCGGTTAATACACATTTTATATATATCATAAATATATTTCATGTAATACAGGGGCTGTTGTTCCTCATTTTATAGATGACAAGACTGTGGCATAGGGAAGATAAGAAACTCTCCCTAAGTTGCTGAGTAGTCTGATACCAGAGCCTAAAGTTCGAACCCTTAACAACATCTACTGTTCTGTTTCTGAAAATAAGCACTTAAACGCTGCTCATTGCCAGTTTAGTATGCACCATTTTTTGTTTTTGTTTTTGGTTTTGGTTTTGAGACAGTGTTTCACTATGTCAGCCTTGGTGGAGTGCTGTGGCATCACAACCCACAGCAACCTCAAACTCTTGGGCTTAAGTGATTCTCTTGCCTCAGCTTCCCTAGTAGCTGGGACTACAGGCGCCCACCACAACTCCTGGCTAATTTTTGTTGCAGCTGTCATTATTGTTTTAACTGGCCAGGGCTGGGTTCAAACCCACCAGCCTCCATGTGTGTGGCTGGCACCCTACCTACGGAGCTATGGCCGCCGCCAGTACGTACCTGTTGGTGGTCCCTCTGCTATCTTTGGGCTTTTTTTCACTGTTCCTGCTCATGTTCCTTTGGCTGTGTCTTCTCGCAATAGTTTCTTGAATAAGATATCTTTTTGGATGAAAAAAAGAAGATATGGGACATGAACAAAATTTTTTTATTTTATTTTGATTTATATGCTGCATATATTATGTATTTATATCTTCTAACAAAATATGCATTAAAAATAACACCACGTCTAATTATAGGAAAAGAAACCTAAATATTCTTTTACATATTATTATAAATTAATTTTCTTTTATGAAGATTTATCGTTTATCAAGAAACACGAAAATACTTCTCAAATCTAGAAAAAAACTGAAAATGACTATATTCTAAATATCCAATATTGAAATCAATTCTAGTAGTTAAAGCCAATCAAAAACCTCTGGGGCAAAGTTAAGACAAATGAGAAATTGAAATAATTTTTCATGACAAAGGCTAATGTCTCTAAAATATTTTTTAAGTATATATAATAAAGTGACAGATCAACAACATTACATAAACGTGGGCAGTGGTGAGGAACAAATAGGCCACAAAAAATGAAGTAATAAGTGGGTCTTAAAGTCACATGAGAAAGACACCATTAAGAAAATGAAAAGATAAGCTACCAGGGGAAGATATTTACTTGACACTTACCTGATAGAAGCCATGTTGCCTGAATATGTAAAGAACTCTTACAACTCAATAATAAGCTAAATCGTGTAACTTAAAAAATAGTTGACAAAATATTTTCATAGTTACTTCACCAAAGAATATATACATATACATGGAAAGATACTCAGCATCATTAATTATTAGAGACATTAAATTAAAACAACAGTGAGACACTGATACACACCTACTAGCAAGATTAAAATGAAAAAGACTTTTAATAATTAGGTGTAGCAGGAATGTGGAGCACTGGGAACTCTCTTAGGTTGCTGGTGGGAATGTCAGATGAAAATAGTTTTGTAGCTTCTTTTAAGTTAAATATACATTGACCACACAGCATAGCTATTCTACACCTAGGTATTTACCCATGAAAATTGAAAACATAGGTACACAGAGACTGGTAGACAAATGTTCATAACAACTTATTTTTGTCAGAATTAGCTGAAAAAGATATTTAACATTTTTTTCAGTCTCACAGAGATAAAATCGACAAATAGGAATTGTACAATCACGTGCCATTTTGCAATATTCTAGTCAGTGACAGATTGTACGACTGTGGTCCCATTAGATTATAACACCACATTTTCACTCTCCCCTTTCTGATGTGTTCGGATACACAGATAACTTACCATTGTGTTACAATTGCCTGTAGTATTCAGTACAGTAACATGGTGCACAGTTTTGTAGCCTAGGAATAAACAAGCTACCAAATTTTGCTGGGTATAATGTGCACCCATGTTTTGGGCCCAAATTTTCAGGAAATAAAATCTTTTGTTTTAATTTTGTAATTCAAATTTTTAATTGCTTATATTTAGATACTTGTTTTTTGCATTATAGAGGAATTGTAACTTTTAAAAACATTATGGTATAAAAATGTTATGTAATAAATAATTACAGAACATAAGAGCAGATACAAGGTACAAGGGATTTTGCAATAATTTTTGTAAGATTATCAGCCTAGATTGCTAGCTCCCACCTAATATATATGAACAGAAATAAATTGCTCATTATTGGCCAAAAATGCTTTCGTTGCAAGTTCATTGTAGATTCAACAAAACCAATAACTGTAATCCAGGGTATTATTTTACATCTGGGTATTGTTATTGCTTCATAGAGTTACACACTTTTAACACATAAGCATAAATAAAAGAGTTAAAAACATTTATATAGATATGGAATCAGTACTACCCATGTTTAATACACATCCTTATTTTTCCCTCAAAAATTTGGGCAAAAAAAATGGACATTAAACATAGTAAGATACAGTATTTCCTACAACCTAGGTGTGTAGTTGGCTATACCACCTAGGTCTGCATAAGTACACTCCGTGATGTTTGTACAACAGTGAAATAGCCTGCTACTACAATTCTCAGAAAATATCCTTGTCATTAAGCAACTCAGGACTATGTATTTAAGATGTACAACTTGATGTTTTTCATGACACCCTCAGTCATAATAGCCAGAATACTGGAAACAATATCAGTGGTATTAACTGGTGAAGGGAGAAACAAATTATGATGCATCTGTACAATGGAAAACTTCTCAGAAGTAACTACTAATGGATACAACAGCCTGGTGATTCTCAGAAGCCTTAGGCTGGGGTAACACAGTAAGACTTGAAAGGCTGCAGAAAGCAGAATTCTGTTTATGTAACATCCTAGGAAAAACAAAACTTTAGGGACAGAAAACAGATCAGTAGTTGCTTGGGCGGGGGGGAGGGCTCAGAGGAGGTGATTGAATACAGAGAGGGATAAAGGAACTTTTTTTTTTTTTTTTTTTCAGTTTTTGGCCAGGGCTAGGTTTGAACCCGCCACCTGTGGCATATGAGGCCAGCACCCTAGCCCTTTGAGCCACAGGCACGACCCCATAAAGAAACTTTTGAGGGCGATAGATATGTTCCACATCTTTATAGTGATGATGACTATGTAACTATATTTATTAAAACTCATCAAACTACATACTTTAAAAGAGTGAATTCTGTGTGTGAACTATGCCATATAATCGTAAATTTTAAAAAATGTCATCAAATATTGTGAAGTTATAAGCAAATAGTGATTTTTTTATAATCACATATGAAAAGTTTCTTTTTCTCTCCCCCCACTATAGGCAACATTCCATACTCCATTTAGCCACCTAGGCCAGAGTCCAGAAGGATGCTCCTCCTACACTTTTCCAAAGATAATGGGCCCGAGCAAGGTAACTTTGGGAAAGCTTAAATATAAAATTTAATGAGTCATCTCTATTCTAGAAGTAATCTCACACTCTCTTCTTTCCCTTGCTAATATGAACAGAAGAGATAGAAGCTAATTATTCACTCTTCAACTCTCCAAAGAGTTTTGCATGTGGAGAAACTAGGCTATGGAAAGTGTCTGGTATAAAGGAAAATTAGACGTTCTCTCTGCAGTCCCTAGAACTGGCATTTTCCTCTTTCAGCGAGTTGTCTAGTGCCAACTACTTGCAAGCAGCACAAGACCTTGTCCTCCACAGCTGTGTAGCATTGGTCATTTGAAGGACTGGGGCTGTGCCAGTCTCCCTTGGTCTACTGAGCTCAGGGGCCCTTAATTCCTTTCTGGATGACCAGTGTCCTCTGAGAAAGAGGATGTCTTCACTTTCAGTTTTATTAAGTACCAGCAGCTGTGAGGCTTCACAAGGGTTTACTCCTTCCACAGCCACTCTCACCCACAATAGTCTTCTCATCAGCCAGTTTTGAAAGTGTAATTGTGATTCTCAGGGTGGTTAAGTGGCTGCTAAGTTCTCTCACTGTGTTTATGGAAACCTAGTTGTTCATGCTTCCATGGCGTGACTCCAAGGGAATTATGAAAAGACTGGAGAGCCAGGCAACAGGGAAAGGCTTCACAAAACTTCTTCAGTATTTCAAAGTATGATTGGAGGGAAGGAGGGAGAATTGAGTCTCCCATTATTAGGCCAATGGGAGAAAAGGAGGGAGAATTGAGTCTCCCATTATTAGGCCAATGGGAGAAAAAAATACACACATATATATATATTTTAAATTCGTGAAGCTGTTACAGATTGTTCTTGGATGATTTGAACTTTTTAAGTTTGAAGTTTGGGCAGAACCAACTCTAAATCTTAGAGCATTTGACTATGAAATAATCTTTACTCTTCTGAAGAAGAATCGCAAATGTGGAGAGGATATCCCCATTTTTTTTTTTTTTTGTAGAAACTAAACATAAGTCTTCACTTTCTTTCAGTCAAATAGAATTAATTTGAGTGTCTGTACAAGTAAAGAAAACTCTTAGAGCCAGACCCTGGGTAGAATTTCCAGGGAGTGGAATTTTGAATATTTCTGAAGGTTAATCCTATGACCATGAATTTTTCTTTTCTTTTTTTTCTTTTGTGATGTTTTATAATGTACAAAACAAAAAAAAAATCATAGCTGCCATGGGTTATAGGAGCAGTATCTGCTTTAGGTCATTTGTGCCCCAGGCTGCCCAATCTTGCTTCTCCAGCAAGGCACAGATAGAAACAGCAGCCTTTCCAGACCTTTCAGAGACCTATGGTGTCTCAGCACACAGTTTGCAAACTGTTGCTCATTGAGGTCATCAGCTTCTCCCTTACTGAGCAATATCAGCAATCTCAAAAGATCACGAGTAAATCAATTCCATGCCTCTTAAAAGCAGTCAATTCTGAAGTTAACTGAAGCCTTGTTTTATTAGTGTCTTAACCTCTTTTTCATTTCAGGCAACGGAGATGCTTATTTTTGGAAAGAAGATAACAGCAAGAGAGGCATGTGCTCAAGGACTTGTTACTGAAGTTTTTCCTGATAACACTTTTCAGAAAGAAGTTTGGACCAGGCTGAAAGCACATGCAAAGCTCCCCCCAAATGTTAGTATTCATCCTTTACTCATAGGAACCATGGAAATAATTTCCTAAGGGAAAAATGTGCTTGCCTTCAGAGAATAAGTCACAAAAAAGACAAGATACATAGTTAGTTAGCTTTAAGCACATCTGAATTTGGGTTTAGAGATAATTATAATGTTGGAAATACCATTGACTGTTTAACAACATGGGTGCTGACCACTTGCACAGTCAAAAATCCACATATAACTTGACTCCACACTTAAACTGCTAATAGTCTACTGTTGACCAGAAGCCTCACCAATGACATAATTGTTGAATAACACATACTTTATATGTTGTGTGTATTATATACTGTATTCTTATAATAAACTAGAGGAAAACAATGTTATTAAAAAAACATTAAAGAGAAAGTATATTTACTTAGCATTTAGTAGAAATGGATCTCATAAAGGTTTTCATCCCTATCGTTATGTTGATAGGAAAAGAAGGAGTAAGTAGAAGGAGAGGCAGGTATGCTCAGTGTAACATTTATTGAAAAATATCCATGTATAAGTAGATCCATGCGATTCAAACCTGTGTTGTTAAAGGCTCGACTGTACTGGTTCTTACAAAACTTGCCAAATACACATTCCATTTCTATAAGAGGTCATAGGGTTAATTCTTTATGGGAATAACTTGAGCAGAATGATAGGAAGTATTGATAAATATGTAAATGTACATAAATATATGTAATCCAGGAAGCCAGACAGGTTAACTGAACTTCAGGAAACTCTTACTCTTACTGTATGACACTTTTGTTTTCATAAAATGACTGATTGCTCATATGCTCTTGCTATTTAAAATGTGGTTCTGGAACCAGAAGCTTTAGCATTTATCTGAGCTTTTTGGAAATGTATAATCACAGGCCTGCCCCACACCTACTGAGGTGATTCATATGCACACTGAAGTTTGGAAAGCACTGTCTTATATTACACATGTATCTTAAGAGTTAGCAGGATCAGTTAAATGAACATTGGAGAAATAAAAATCAGAAACATAGAATAGTCCCATCCCTATTAGAATAACTCTTAACCTTCTTGTTGGTTTTGTTTTTCCAGGCCATGAGAATTTCAAAAGAGATAATCAGAAGTAGGGAGAAAGAAAAGCTACATGCTATTAATGTTGAAGAATGCAAGGTCATTCAAGAAAGATGGCTGTCAGATGAATGTATGAATGCGGTCATGAATTTCTTATCCAGAAAAGCAAAACTGTGATTGATGACCACTACAGCAGAGTTAAGCATATCCAAGGAAGAAATGTGCTGTTAACTTATTTCTAGCACTTGAACTAAAAAACTTCATTGTGCCTTTTTTGTAGTGAGAAAATATCAATTATGATAAATATATTTTATCGCAGCTCTGATAAATAAAAAATTTTATAAAACAAGCTTTAAGAATTCACATAGGTTTTTGGTAATAGACATTCTTACATCTTGCCTCAGGAATTTTTGTTGCCAGGAACACTGGATCATGGTGCCTGGAATCCTGCTTCCAAAAGCACTCACAGCATTACAAGCTGAAATTATATCTTTGTACGCCACTATTGCGGTTTGCTGTCCACACACAGTGACTGACTGGATTGTGCCAAACGCTGACAGCCGATAGATCACCAACTTGAGATCTTCGGTGGCTTTCACGTTGTGTTTCAGCCATCTAGCAAGGCAGTAAATAGAAGAAATAGTATTACTGGAAAACAAATAATATTAGTTCTCCCCACCCCCACCCCAATAAAAAGGCATAAGGGGAAAATTGGGTCAAACTGCTAAAAAGTAATGCTCTGTGTCACTAATAATTTCCTTGTTTGTTGTAGAGCCCATTCTTGTCTAATGGGGTATTTTATGAAAGATACCTGCAAGCTGCCTGTACTGTCTTTGCAACTTCCTATTTTGATTAGTGCCTTATGTATCATTGACCAGGGTGGAGGGTGTAATTCCAAGGATAACAAAAGTGGTGTGGGATATTTTGCTTTTCTACAAAATTGACCTTTCCTTAGTCATCAGTTTCCAGGTAGCTAACTCCACCAGATCCCTAACTCTTTAGTTCTTACTTTTATTTTTATTCCAGTAATCCAAATCCAAAATGTTAGGTCTTATAGAAAATATGTGAATAGAAATAACCATTAATTTCTCCTGGGCACTTACTGTAACAGGTGCTTAATACCCATTATCTGGGGCGGCGCCTGTGGCTCAATGAGTAGGGCGCCAGCCCCATATGCCAAGGGTTGCGGGTTCAAACCCAGCCCCGGCCAAACTGCAACCAAAAAATAGCCGGGCGTTGTGGCGGGCGCCTGTAGTCCCAGCTGCTCGGGAGGCTGAGGCAAGAGAATCGCGTAAGCCCAAGAGTTAAGAGGTTGCTGTGAGCCGTGTGACGCCACGGCACTCTACCTGAGGGCGGTACAGTGAGACTCTGTCTCTACAAAAAAAAAAAAAAAAATACCCATTATCATACATTATATTCCCCCCAAAAAAGATGCCAAAAATTAAAAATGAGGTAAGTTCTATTGCTACTATCTTTTATAAGTAGGCATCTTGAAGTATGGAAATTGAAGTAGGTGTTCCAGAGTCAAACTCCTGGTAAGTGTTAAAATACAGATTAACCCTTTCCAATCCAATTTTTTTGCCATCCACATACTCCCCAGCTCTTATTTATTTGGGGAGGGAAAGAGGTTGGTGTGTTCCTTGTAATTATCCCCATTTTAAAAGAGAAAAACAAATATGAACTCACCTGATGGTTTTATTATCTATTTTAGGCTACATAAAGTGTTTTTGTTTATAAACAAACAAAAAAAAAATCATTATGTCAGATGAGGTCAGACATGGGATCAGAAAGGGTTAAAACCCCAACCAAAGTTTTCCAGTTCTACTACTGTGGCATAGACTATTTCCCATTTCCCACACTAATTACAACCAAACCCCCTAGACAACTATGTAAAAGGACTACCTGAGGACACTAATTATACAAAAGCAAGTAAATTGTGGAAGGTAGTGAAAATACAGGGAAGCAATTTTATGCTGTGCCCAGTGGTGCTGTGCCTTTGAGGAAAAAATACCATATTCAAGACAGCCATTGGAATTGTGCTTTGGTGGCCATGTGGCATGGCCAACCAAATGTTGAGAAAAACAAAAACATCTTTCTAGCTAGGAAAAGCATCCCCTGAGAGCTAAAGAGTGAGAGTAAAAAGAAATCCCAGAGCAGAGAGAGAAGTTACCCTAAGTATGAACCTATATAAATCTCAGGTTCATGAGTGAGATAGATTCAAACCAACAGAGCAAAGGCTTTGAAACTTGAACTGGGATTTTAGCTACCACCCACCTAAGATCAAGACAAAGCTTATAGTCTGAACCTAATCATGTTGATTTGCTAAAACAAAAACATCAACATTCTCTAGATGACTGCCACTAGATCCACAAAAACACCAATATCTTCCAGATGATTGCAACAGGACCCAGGATCCATGAGAAATAATAGTCACAATGCCCATAATACAATACAAAATTATTTGACATAAAAAAAAAAAAATCATGAAATAGCTGGGCGTTGTGGCGGGCGCCTATAGTCCCAGCTACTTGGGAGGCTGAGGCAAGAGAATCGCTTAAGCCCAGGAGTTGGAGGTTGCTGTGAGCTGTGTGAGGCCACAGCACACTACCAAGGGCCATAAAGTGAGACTCTGTCTCTACAAAAAAAAAAAAAAAAAATCATGAAAATCTGAAAACTCAATTGAGTTATTAATAGATGACACATATCAGTCCTGAGACAACCCAGATGTCAGATTTGCCACAGTCTTTAAAGAAGTTCTTACAACTGTATTGCATGAGGTTAAGAAAAACACACTAGAAATGATTTAAAATGTAAGAATTTTCAGCAGAGAAACAAAAATGATAAAACCAAATCAAAATTTTAGAAATAAAAATGTGAAAAAAATTATCTGGAGGGATTCACTAGCAGACTCTAGATAACAAAGGAAGGAGTCAAGGAATGTTGAAGATGGATTAGTAGAAATTAGTATGAAGAACTGTTAGAAAAAAATATTGGGGAAAATGAATAAAGTAACATCAGCAAGATGGCAAAATAGTAAGTTCTATGTCCTCATTCTCATGGAAACATCAAAGAAGCAGCTACAGACTGACTAAAATAACTTTATACTATGTAAGAACTAAGAAAATCAGTCAAGCATCTATTGCAAATAAATGAATGCTGAATTCAGAAAATGTCATATCGAAAATGATTGGAAATTTTATGGCCTTTTTACTCACTCTTACCCTATCTACTCTCCTGTGTCATGCAGTCTGAAGGAATCGACCTAATCTCCATTTCCCTCCTTAGGATAAAAGGAGCAGAGTGGAACTTGATTGCAACATTCTGGCCTGTCTGTGTATTTCCTGACTCAGACAGGAAATAGCAGCACAGTTTCAGTTTTAGTTTGAAAGCTGCAGAAGGCAGTGGTAGACAAAGCAGAATAGGAAAAACCACACAAGGACTGCAGACCTTAAAGACAAGACATTACAGGTAGAGGAATACAATAGAACACCTGACGCCCTGAGACTACACAGGAATGAGAGTTCAGGAAATTAAGGCATCTAAAAGCAGTTTAGGGGAAGTTTTGGGAAGCACACACACAGAAAGGAAGCATGCCCAGAAAAGCCTTGAGAAGACCTCAGTTCATCTTAAGGCTATTGGCCCACAAATCAGTAAAAGTCTTACACAACAGTCTGCAAAGACTGAAAGAGCGGTTATTTTTTAGTGCTCAGTTTTCAACCAAAGGTCATAAGGCATGCAAAGAAACTGAGAAAGATAGTCCATTCAAAAGGACAAAATAAATCTCCAGAAACAGTCCTGAAAGAAATATAGGCATCAGGTTTACTAGATAAAGACCATAAAATAATTTTCTTAAATATGCTTAAAGAGTTAAAGACAGAGACAAAGAACTAAAGAAAATCAGGAAGACAATATATGAAAAAAATGAGAATATCAAAATGAGGCAAAAGCTATAATTAGTTTGACGTAAGTACTCCAAATTGTATTTAAAAAATCAACACATAGTACCCCACATATGCATAAATGTATTCATGATCCATGTGTAGATGACTTAATAAAAAAAAGAAAAAGAAAAAACTTCACACCATCATCCTGACCACACTCATGGCAGCAAAGGTGGAAGGAACCCTCACCTGAATACCTCACAGCTGACTAAAGAGAGCTTCATTGCCCCAGAGAAAGAAAAGGTAACTTTTAAAACAGTCAACATGCCCTGCTCCAGCCACATACTGAGAGCTGGCTGGTCCACGCACGAATAAAGCCTGAGGAAACTCCTCATGAGACTTGTCTTAATTAAACTTTGAACTTTGGAAAAAGGGAAGAAGGAATGTAATCTGTGTACCTACATCACTGAAACAAAGAGTGTCTCCTTAAAAAAAAAAAAAAGAAAGAAAGAAAGAAAAAGAGTTTTGAAGCAAGATGGTGGCCGAGTAACAGCTTCCTTGCAACTGGGCACCGTGAGTCTGGGGAGACAAGACTCCACGCATCTCTGGCTGGTGGGATCTGCCTATAATCATCCCTTTGAGGACACAGGGAGTCAGCAAGAGACTTTTGGACCCCAAGAGAAGGATAAAAGCAGTGGAAAACTGGCAAGTGGTTGCATGTGTTCATTCAGTCTAATCCCACTGGCAGGTGACTCATCGAAACCCTAGTCCACAGGCATGGCAACTTAAAGAGTAAGAGGAAGTGAAAAAAAAGTAGGGCAAGGAAACAGATAAAACAAATCATTCACGAGGAATAATCAGCAGAAAACTCCTGGCAACATGAAGAACCAGTCCAGAGCAACCCCTCCAAGAGAACATGAGGTAGCAACTGCAGATGATTCCACCTATACAGAAATGTTAGGAATGACAGAAAGGGAATTTAGAATACACATGATGAAAACAATGTAGGAAATGATGGAAACAATGAAGGAAACAGCTGATAAAGTGAAAAATAACCAAAAGGAAATCCAAAAACAATCAAATAAGAGGTGAACGATATGAAGAATATAGAAAGGATATAGCAGAGCTGAAGGAACTGAAGCAGTCAATTAGGGAACTTAAAGATGCAATAGAAAGTATTACCAACAGGTTAGACCATGCAGAAGAAAGAATTTTGGAGGCAGAGGACAAAGTTCTTGAGATAACTCAGATAGTTAAAGAGGCAGAAAAAAAGAGAGAGAAAGCAGAACATTCACTGACAGAATTATGGGACTTTATAAAGCATTCCAACATACAAGTTATAGGAATCCCAGAAGGGGAAGAAGGATGCCCCAGGGAAATGGAAGCCATACTTGAGAATATTATAAAAGAAAATTTCCCAAATATCACCAAAGATTCTGACACACTGCTTTCAGAGGGCTATCGGACCCCAGGTCGCCTCAACTCTAACCGAGCTTCTCCAAGACACATTGTGATGAACCTGTCCAAAGTCAAGACAAAAGAAAAGATACTGCAAGCTGCCAGGAGTAAGCGCCAGTTGACGTACAGGGGCAAATCCATCAGAGTGACCGCAGACTTCTCTAATGAAACTTTCCAAGCAAGAAGACAATGGTCATCTACCTTTAATCTACTTAAACAGAACAATTTCCAGCCCAGAATTCTGTACCCTGCTAAGCTAAGCTTCAAAATTGATGGAGAAATCAAATCATTTACGGATATAGAAACATTGAGGAAATTCGCCACAACAAGACCAGCTCTACAGGAAATACTTCAACCTGTTCTGCACACTGACCACCACAATGGATCAGCAGCAAAGTAAGAACTCAGAAATTAAAGGACAGAACCTAACCTCCACACTGATGCAAAAGATAAAACTAAGCAATAGTGTCTCACGAAACAAGATGAATAGAACACTACCGCACTTATCAATTATCTCAATAAATGCTAATGGCTTGAATTCCCCACTGAAGAGGCATAGATTGGCTGAATGGATTAAAAAACACAAGCCATCCATTTGCTGTCTGCAAGAAACACACCTGGCTTCAAAAGACAAATTAAAACTCCGAGTCAAGGGGTGGAAGACAATTTTTCAGGCAAATGGAATTCAGAAGAAAAGAGGAGTTGCAATCTTATTTTCAGATACATGTGGGTTTAAAGCAACTAAAGTTAAAAAAGACAAAGATGGTCACTTTATATTGGTCAAGGGAAAAATACAAGAAGAAGACATTTCAATTCTAAATATTTATGCACCCAATTTAAATGCTCCCAGATTCTTGAAACAGACCTTACTCAGTCTGAAAAATATGATATCCGATAATACCATAATAACTGGGGACTTTAACACTCCTCTTACAGAGCTGGACAGATCCTCTAAACAGAAATTAAATAAATATATAAGAGATTTAAATGAGACCCTAGAACAACTGTGCTTGATACGCATATATAGAACACTCCATCCCAAAGATAAAGAATATACGTTCTTCTCATCACCCCGTGGAACATTCTCCAAAATTGATCATATCCTAGGACACAAAACAAACCTCAACAGAATCCAAAGAACTGAAATATTACCTTGTATCTTCTCAGACCATAAGGCACTAAAGGTGGAACTCAACTCTAACAAAAATGTTCAACCCCACGCAAAGGCATGGAAATTAAACAACCTTCTGTTGAATGACAGATGGGTGCAGGAAGAAATAAAACAGGAAATCATTAACTTCCTTGAGAATAACAACAATGAAAACACAAGCTACCAAAACCTGTGGGATACTGCAAAAGCAGTTTTGAGAGGAAAATTTATTGCTTTAGATGCCTACATTCAAAAAACAAAGAGCGCAAACAACAAACTCACAAGCCATCTTATGGAATTGGAAAAAGAAGAACAATCTAAGCCTAAACCCAGGAGAAGAAAAGAAATATCCAAAATCAAACCACAGATCAATGAAATTGAAAACAAAAGAATCATTCAGAAAATTAATGAAACAAGAGGTTGGTTTTTTAAAAAAATAAATGAAATAGATAAACCTTTGGCCAGACTAACTAGAAATAGAAAAGTAAAATCTCTAGTAACCTCAATCAGAAAGGATAAAGGGGAAATAACAACTGATCCCACAGGATACAAGAAATCATCTCTGAATACTACCAGAAACTCTATGCCCGGAAATTTGACAATGTGAAGGAAATGGATCAATATCTGGAATCACACCCTCTCCCTAGACTCAGCCAGGAAGAAATAGAGCTCCTGAACAGACCAATTTCAAGCATTGAGATTAAAGAAACAATAAAAAAAAATCTTCCAACCAAAAAATGCCCTGGTCCAGATGGCTTCACTCCAGAATTCTATCAAACCTTCAAGGAAGAGCTTATTCCTGTACTGCAGAAATTATTCCAAAAAATTGAGGAAGAAGGAATCTTCCCCAACACATTCTATGAAGCAAATATCACCCTGATACCAAAACCAGGAAAGACCCAACCAAAAAGGAGAATTTCAGACCAATCTCACTCATGAATATAGATGCAAAAATTCTCAACAAAATCCTAGCCAATAGATTACAGTTTATCATCAAAGAAGTCATACATCATGATCAAGTAGGTTTCATCCCAGGGATGCAAGGCTGGTTTAACATACGGAAGTCCATAAACATTATCCATCATATTAACAGAGGCAAAAATAAAGATCATATGATCCTCTCAATAGATGCAGAAAAAGCATTCGATAAAATCCAGCATCCTTTTCTAATTAGAACACTGAAGAGTATAGGCATAGGTGGCACATTTCTAAAACTGATTGAAGCTATCTATGACAACCCCACAGCCAATATTTTACTGAATGGAGTAAAACTGAAAGCTTTTCCTCTTAGAACTGGAACCAGACAAGGTTGTCCTCTGTCACCAAGGTTGTCCTCATTCAACATAGTGCTGGAAGTTCTAGCCAATACAATTAGGCAAGACAAGGAAATAAATGGAATCTAAATGGAGCAAAGGAGGTCAAACTCTCACTTTTTGCTGACGTCATGATCTTATACTTAGAGAATCCCAAAGACTCAACAACAAGACTGTTGGAAGTCGTCAAAACTATAGTAATGTCTCAGGATATAAAATCAATGTCCGCAAGTTAGTAGCCTTTGTATACACCAATAACAGTCAAGATGAGAAGTTAATTAAGGACATAACTCCCTTCACCATAGTTTCAAAGAAAATGAAATACCTAGGAATATACCCAACGAAGGAGGTGAAGGACCTCTATAAAGAAAATTATGAAATCCTCAGAAAGGAAATAGCAGAGGATATTAACAAATGGAAAAACATACCATGCTCATGGATGGGAAGAATCAACATCGTTAAAATGTCTATACTTCCCACAGCCATCTACCTTTTCAATGCCATTCCTATTAAAATATCAACATTGTACTTTCAAGATTTGGAAAAAATGATTCTGCATTTTGTATGAAACCCGAAAAAACACTGTATATCTAAGGCAGTTCTTAGTAACAAAAATAAAGCTGGGGGCATCAACATACCAGATTTTAGGCTGTACTACAAAGCCATAGTGGTCAAGATAGCATGGTACTGGCACAAAAATAGAGAGATAGACATTTGGAATCAAATAGAAAACCAGGAAATGAAACTAACATCTTACAACCACCTAATCTTTCATAAACCAAACGAGAACATACCTTGGGGGAAAGACTCCCTATTCAATAAATGGTGCTGAGAGAACTGGATATCCACATGTAAAAGACTGAAACTGGACCCACACCTTTCCCCACTCACAAAAATTGATTCAAGATAAAGGACTTAAAATTTAAGGGATGAAACAATAAAAATCCTCAAAGAAAGCATAGGAAAAACACAGGAAGATATTGGCTTGGGAAAAGACTTCATGAAGAAGACTGCCATTGCAATTGCAACAACAACAAAAATAAACAAATGGGACTTAATTAAACCAAAAAGCTTCTGTACAGCTAAGGAGACAACAACCAAAGCAAATAGACAACCTACAAAATGGGAATGGATATTTGCATACTTTGAATCAAACAAAAGCTTGATAACTAGGATCTATAGAGAACTCAAATTAATCTACTCAATGCAGTCTAAAAGTTCAGATTTCACTTCAGATCTAATGCCATGAATAGGAAGAAAGTGAAAGAATGGAAGAAGATATTCTATGCAAAAGTAATCATAAGAGAGCTGGGTGGACATACTAATTAATAAAATAGACTTAAGTCAAAAAATGTTATGAGAGACAAAGAAGGACATAATATAATGATAAAATAATTCACCAAGAAAATAAGACAATTATAAACATACATGAACCAAATATTAGAGTTCTGAAATATATAAAAGCAACATTGACCAAATTGAAGAAAGAAATACCAGATGCCTTCAATATTCCAATTTCTACAGTAGATAGAAAACCAGGCAGAAAGATCAATAAAGAATTAGAGTACTTGGACAAGACTATAGACCAATTCCACCTAACATATACAGTATACTCCACTCAAAACAACCAAATGCCTTTTTTAAGTTCCCAAGGAACACTTTCCAAGAGAGACCATCTGGTAGACCATAGAACAAGTGTTAATAAACTTAAAGAGATTGAAATCACAAAACTATTTTTTTTTATCACAATGGAATGAAAGTAGAAATTAATACAGAAGAAAAACTGGAAACTTCACAAATATATGGAAATTAAACAACAAACTCTTAACAACCAATGGATGAAGAAAGAAATCATGAGGAAAATTTAAAAATGTGTCAACACAAATGAAAACACAACAAATCAAGGTTTATAGAATGAAGTGAAAGCAGTACTAAGATGAAAATGTATAGTTGCAAACACCTTTAAAAAAGAAAGATTTCAAGAGCTTTACATCTCAAAGAACTAGAAAATAACAAACTAAACCCAAAGCTAGAAAAAGGGAAAGACAAAGATTTAAGTTAAATAAAATAGTATAAAACAGCAAATTCAACCAAGAGCTGGTTCATTGAAAAGATCAACAAAATTTACAAATATTTAGCTATATTGACTAAGAAAAAAACAAGAAAGGACTCAGCTAAAATCAGAAATGAAAGGGGGACATTACCATTGCTTTTACAGAAATACAAATAATTATTATTAATAACTGTATGCCAATAAATTGGATATCCTAGGTGAAATGGATAAATCCCTTGATAGACAACTAGATATACAACCTGCCAAGACTGAATCATAAAGAAATAGAAAATTTGAATAGACCTATAATTAGTAAGGAGATTGTATTAGTAATTCAAAACCTTCCAACAATGATAAACCCAGGACCACATGGCTTCACTGGTGAATTCTATCAAACATTCACAAAGGATTAACATGAATCCTCAAACTCTTTGAAAAAGTTAAAAAAGAGAGAGCACTTCCTAACCCATTCTACAAGGCCAGCATTTCCTTGATATCAAACCCAGTCAAAGACACTACAAGAAAAGAAAACTACAGACAAATATCCCTTATGAACATAGATACAAAAATCCTTAACAAAATACTAGCAAAATAAAATTCAAACACATGCTAAAAGCATTATATGATATAACCAAGTGAGATTTATTCTTGGAATGCAGGGATAGTCCAACATATGAGAACCAATCAATGTAATATGCCATTAACAAAATGAAGGGGGGAAAAACATATCTCTCAATTGCTATGGAAAAAGTATTTGACAAAATTCAAAATCTTTTCAGTATAAAAACACTCAACACACTATGAAAATAAGGAAAGTATCCCAACATAAAGTAGGTCATATATGAAAAACCCACAGCTAACATCATACTTAATGATGAAAGACTGAAACTTTAAGAGCAGAGACAAGGATGCCTACTTTCACCCCTTCTATTCAAAAAGGTACTGAGAGTCCTAGTTAGAACAATTGAGCAAGAAAAGGAAACAAAAAACATTCAAAGCGGAAAAGGAGAAATAAAATTATGTTTTTTAATGACATGACCTTATATATAGAAAACCAGTGAGAAAACCTTATATACAGTAAACCCACGCATACACACACATGCGCACACAAAACTGATAGAACAAATTTGTCAAAGTTTCAGGATACAAAATCTACACACAAAAATTAGTTGCATTGGCGGCGCCTGTGGCTCAGTGAGTAGAGTGCCAGCCCCATATATTGAGGGTGGCAGGTTCAAACCCAGCCCCAGCCAAACTGCAACAACAACAACAACAAAATAGCCAGGCATTGTGGCAGGTGCCTGTAGTCCCAGCTACTTGGGAGGCTGAGGCAAGACAATCGCTTAAGCCCAAGAGCTGCAGGTTGCTGTGAGCTGTGACGCCACAGCACTCTACCGAGGGCGACAAAGTGACACTCTGTCTCTTAAAAAAAAACAAATTAGCTGCATTTCTATATAATAGCAATTGAAGGAGGTTGAGAAAAACCATTCTATTTATAATAACATTGAATTAACAAAATACTTAGGAATAAATTTAACCAAGGAGGCAAAATACTTGTACAATGCAAACTATATAATATCACTGAAAAAAATTACACAAGGCATGAATAAATGGGAAAACATTGTATGTTCATAGATTAAAAGATTTAATACTATTGAGATATTAATAATGACCAAAGTGTACGGCAGATTTAATATAATTTCCATCAAGATCCCAACAATGTGTTCTGCAGACATATAAAATTTATCCTAAAATACATATGGAATATTAAGGGAACCCAAATAGCTAAAAAAAAAAAAAAAAAAAGTTTTACAAAAAGTTGATAGATCCACTTCCTTTAAAATTCTTGGAGGAAAATATAAGGGAAAATACATGGCATTGAATTTGCCAATGATTTCTTGCATATGACACCAAAACCATAACAGCAAAAGATAAAAATAGATACAATTGGATTTCGTAAAATCTTAAAAGTTTTGTGCATCAAATGACATTATCAACAAAGTGAAATTATAGCCCTCAGAGTGGGAGAAAATATTTGCAAATGATATATCTGATAAGTAATTAATACCTAGAATACATAAAGAATTCTTACAGCCCAGTAACATAAAAAAAAAAAACTGAATTTAAAAACTGGGTAAAGGATTTGAAGATATTTCTTTATAGAAGACATAGAAACACCCAATAAACACATGAAAACATAATCAGCATCACTTTTTGATAGGAAAATGTGAATAAAAACCACAAAACAATAGAGAGGTATTATTTTATAACCATTAGGACAGTATTATATTAAAAACAGACACACCTAGGGAGGCACCTGTTGCTCAAAGGAGTAGGGCACCAGCCCCATATACCAGAGGTGGTGGGTTGAAACCCAGCACTGGCCAAAAACTGCAAAAAAAAAACAAAAACAGAAAATAAGTATTGGCAAGGATGTGAAGAAATTGGAAGCCCACTTGATCACAGAGGATTTTTTTTTTTTTTAATGTGCTGCTGAATTAGGTTTCTGAGTATTTTGTTGAGGATTTTTTGCATCTGTATTTATAAAGGATATTGGTCTGTAATTTGTTGTTTTTGTGTCCTTTCCTGGCTTTGATAGCAAAGTGATGCTGGCTTTGTAGTATGAATTGGAAAGGATTCCCTCCTTCTCAATGTTATGGAATAATTTCTGTAATATGGGCACCAGCTCTTCTTTTAGGTCTTACAGAATTCTGCTTTGAATCCATTTGATCTGGGTTTTTGTTGTTGTTGTTGTTGTTATTGTTGAGAGGGTTTCTTTTCTTTCTTTTTTTTTTTTTTTTTGGCCAGGCTGGGTTTGAACCCACCACCTCCGGTTTATGGGGCCAGCGCCCTACTCCTTGAGCCACAGGTACCGTCCAAGAGGTTTTTTGTTTTTTTAATTGCTTCTCATTGGTCTGTTCAGGAGTTCTATTTCTTTCTTATTGAGCCTTGGAAGGTTGTGTGTTCCCAGAAATTTGTCCATTTCCTCTATATTTTCTGGTTAACATGTGTAGAAATGTTTACAATATTCATGAATGATATTTTGTTTTTCTGTGTCATCAGTTGTAATATTTCCTTTTCAATTTCTGATGGAGCTTATTTAGGTCTTTCTTTTCTATTCATGGTTAATCCAGCAAGATATCTATTGATTTTGTTTATCTTTTCAAAGAACAAACATTTGTTTCATTAATCTTTTGTATTATGTTTTAGTTTTCCATTTCATTTATTTCTGCTCTGAGATTTTATGTTTCTTTTTTTCTGTGAGCTTTGGATTTTGTTTGCTCTTCTTTTTATAGTTCCTTGAGATGTGACATTAAGTTGTTAATTTATGACCTATATTTTTGATGTGGGGATTTAAGGCTATGAATTTGCTCCTTGGGACTGCTTTTGCTGAACCCCATGGATTTTGATAGCTTGTGCCCCCTTTGACATTTAATTCAAGGAATATTTTGATTTCCATCTTAATTGTCTCTTGACCTAATAATTGTTCAGCAGCAGGTTGTTTAATTTCCATGACTGTGTATAGTTTGGAGTGTTTCTCTTAGTACTGATGTTATCCCAAGGATGCAAAGATGGTTCAACATACACAAATCAATAAATATGATTCACCACATAAGCAAAAACAAAAACAAAGATCATATGATTATTTTAACAAATGCAGAAAACACATTTGGCAATATCCAGCACCATTTCATAATAAATAAAACACCCTCAACAAAGTAGACAAATAAGGAATATGTCTCAAAATTATCATATCCATTTATGAAAAGTCCATAGCCAACATTATACTGAATGGGGAAAATTTGAAAGCATTCTCCCCTAAGAACAGGAACAAGACAAGGATGTACACTGTTATCACTTCTAAGTATATTCAACAAAGCCAGGGCAATCAGGCAAGAGAAAGAAAGAAAGGGAATCCAAATCAGAAAAGAGAAGGTCAAACTACTACTTTTCACTCACAATACAATTTGATATCTAGACAATCCCAAAGACTCTACCAAAAGACACTGAAATTGAAAAATAAATTCAGAAAGTCTCAAGTTACTAAATCAATGTACACAAATCAGTAGCATTTCTATATACCAATAAACAGTCAAGCTGAGGGTCAAATCGAAGAGTTAATACCATTTACAATAGCTATAAAGAAAATAAAATACTTAGGAATATACTTTTTTTTTTTTTATAGAGACAGAATCTCACTGTAACACCCTTGGGGAGAGTGCCATGACGTCACACGGCTCACAGCAACCTCCAACTTCTGGGCCTAAGCGATTCTCTTGCCTCAGCCTCCCGAGCAGCTGGGACCACAGGAGCCTGCCACAATACTTAAACAAGGAGGTGACAAATCTCTAAAAGGAGAGCTAAGAAACACTGATGAATAAAATTGCCAGTGACACAGATAAATGGAAAAACATTTCATGTTCATGGATTGGTAGAGGAAATATTGTTAAAATGTCCCTACTGCCTAAAGCAATGGTTCTCAAACTGTGGGTCATGACCCCTTTGGGGGTAGAACGACCCTTTCCCCTTTCACAGGGGTCTCCTTAGACCAAAACCACATATTTTCGGTGATCTTAGGAACCAAGACACAGCTCTTCATGTGTGGGGGTCACCACCATATTAAAGGGTCATGTCATTAGGCAAGTTGAGAACCACTGGCCTAAAGTAATTCACAGGTTCACTGCAATCACCAACAAAAACGTCATATTTCATGGATACAGAGAAATTATTCTACACTTTGGGGAAACAATGAGTCTGAGTAGCCACAGCAATTTCAAGCTGAAAATACAAATCTGGAGGCATCACATTAACAGACTTCAAACTACACTATTATAAGGCTATAGTAACCAAAAGAGCATAGTATTGGTACAAAAATAGAGACATAGATAGACCAATGGAACAGAACAAAGAATCCAGATATAAAACCAGCTACCTATAATTAACTGACCTTTAATAAAGCAGACAACAACATACACTGGAGAAATTAAGCCCTACTCAAAAAAATGGTACTGGGAAAATTGGATAGCCTCATGCAGAAGAATGAAGCAGGACCTTTATTTCACCATTAACCAAGAGACTTAAATGTAAGGCATGAAACCATAAAAATTCTAGAAGAAAAGGTAGAAAAATTCATCTAGACATTGATGTAGGCAAAGAATTTATGATTAAGACCCTAAAAACAATTACAGCAAAAACAAAAATAAATAATTAAATCAAAAGCTTCTGCACAGCAAAAGAAATAATTGATAAAGCAAACAGAAGAAAATATTTGCAAACTCTACATCTGATAAAGGGCTAATATCCAAAATCTACAAAGATCTAAAGCAAATCAGCAAGGAAAGAGCAAACATCATGAAAAAGTGAGCAAAAAAAAAATGAATAGAAGCTTTTTAAAAGAAGATAGACAAATGTCCAATAGTCATATGAAAACATGCTGAACATCACTAATCATCAGGGGAATGCATATTAAAACCACAATGGGAAAACCACAATAAGATTACCCTGCCAGAATGGCTATTATTAAAAAGTCAAGGCTGGGCACAGTGGCTCACACTGTAATCCTAGCACTCTGGTAGGCCAAGGCAGGCAAATCCCTTGAGCTCAGTAGTTCGAGACCAGTCTGAGCAAGACTGAGATCCTGTCTCTATTAAAATTAGAAAAAGTTAGCTGGCATTGTGGCAGGCATCCGTAGTCCCAGCTACAGGGGAGGCTGAGGCAGGAGGATGACTGAACCCAGGAGTTTGAGGTTGCTGTGAGCTAGGCTGATGTCATAGCACTGGCCTAGGCAACAGATTGAGACTCTGTCTCCAAAAATACAATAACAAAAAAAAAAAAAGTCAAAAGACAATAGATGCTGGCATAGATGCAGAGAGAAAGGAATGCTTATACACTGATGGTGGAACTGCAAACTAGTACAACCTTTGTGGAAAACAATATGGAGATTCCTAAAAGAACTAAAAATAAGCCAGCAATTGACTCACTCAAGGAAAAAGACAGCGGCCAAGTAACAGCTTCTGTGCAGCTGGGCACAGCAAGGGTGGCGAGAGAAGACTCCAGGCACATCTGGCCAGTGGGTTTTGCCCAGAGGCTTCCCTTTGGTGACCCAGGAAGCCAGTGACAGACTTCTAGACCCCACAAGGAGGACAGAAGTGGTGGAAAACTGACAAGTGGTAGGTGCATTTGTTCGGTAGGAGGCTGTCTGCAGTTGTAACCCACAGGAAACAGTGAGACTGCAAGCAGGAAAAGCCTTACCTGTGGGCTCTTTTGGTTTTCTTGTACTTGGGCACCCGATTGAACTGCCTTGGGAGATCTTGGGCTGGTGTGTGCAGACAACTTTGGGCATTATCTGGGGCCCGGTCTGAGCCGCTGAACTGAAAAGGAGCTAATATCATTCAGCTGTGGGCTGCCCACACAGCTGCTGTGGAAGAGCTGCTCCTGTGTGTTGCAGCACAGAGATCAGCCGGGAGACTTTGGGAGAGCAATCTAGTGATTGAGCTGTCCTAAGGTGGGGACTGAGATGCTGGGGACGTGCGGAGATCTAAATGTGGCAGATTAACAGCCTAGCCCTCAGTGGCATAGTAGGAGTCTGGACTTGGCACACTGGATAAGCAGGCAGCCACACCAGGAGAGATCCCAGGGATAAGTGCTTTCCTTGGGAAGCTTCTGCTCAGCCAAGGTTCATAGTTTGGAGTGTCTTTTAAGGGGGCTGAGGAGACTTTTGGGCTCCCAAGCCTGCGGGGTCCGAGAGATCAGCAGAGGCCTCCAGTCTCCATCTCGTACAGCTATATAAACATTGTGATTAACGTCTTATACCTCAGAAGATCACTTGTTGCCAGGACAATATTCAGCAAGATATATATTGTCTGGTTTTTGGTTTGGGGGGGTTGTTTTTGTTGTTGTTGTTTGTTTGTTTGTTTTCTTAATTTCAACATTTTTCCTTGGCATTTTTCTTGTGTTTTTTTTTTCTTTTTTCTCTTTTCACTATTCTAGTTTAAATACAATCTTTCATTTTTGCTTTCTTTAATAATAGAATTTCATTTTTTCCAGTGTTTCTGCCCCTATTATTTGTCCCCACCCCACCCCCCAATGTTATCCCATAAGGGTTCTTGCTTGTTTGTTTTGGTTTGATTTATAGTATTTTTGGCTTTCCTCTCTACTTGGTGGAGGTGGGGGGGGTACTGTGTCTGATCTGGCTGGCAAAGAGCTGTTGACCTCAAGGGAATCACCCAACCTAGCACCCCCAGAGGTTGGGGGTCTTCAAGGTTGGGTTATAGTACCCTACTGTACACCTATATTACTCCTGTTTCTTTCTTTTGGTGCCTTTCTTCTTTTTGTCAATATTTCCTTCTACTCAACCCCTCTTCTTTCTATTTTTTCTTTCTTTTTTAAATGTTTGTTCCCTTCTTGGTCTTCAATTCTCATCCTTCTGGTCCCGTACCAAAAGAACTCATTAAAACTTTAAAGAGCAAGAAGAAGTGAAAGGATAATTAGGGTAAGGAAACAGATACAAGAAAGCACTCATGAAGAAGAATCAGCAGAAAAATCCTGGCAACATGAAATACCAGTCCAGAGTAACCCCTTTTAGGGATCACGAGGTAGCTACAGCAGAGGACTTCTATAAACAAATGTTAGAACTGACAGAAGGGGAATTTAAAATACAGATAATGAAAACAATGAAGGAAATTGCTGCTAAAGTGGAAAACAATCAAAAAACAATGAAGGAAATTGCTGACAAAGTAGAAAATAACCAAATGGAAATCCAAAAACAGACTCAAATAAGAGATGAATGATACGAAGAATATAGAAAAAATATAGCAGAGCTGAAGGAACTGAAGCAGTCAATTAGGGAACTTAAGGATGCAATAGAAAGTATCAACAACAGATTAGATCATGCAGAAGAAAGAATCTCAGAGGTAGAGGATAAAGCTCTTGAGATAACTCAGATAGTTAAAGAGGCAAAAAAGAAGAGCGAGAAAGAGAATGTTCACTGACAGAATTATGGGACTCTATGAAGCGTTCAAACATATGAGTTATAGGTATGCCAGAAGGGGAAGAAGAATGCCCAGAGGAATGGAAGCCATTCTAGAGAATATTATAAATGACAATTTCCCAAATATCACCAAAGATTCTGACATACTCCTTTCAGAGGGATATCAGTCCCCTGATCTCCTCAATTCAAATAGAGCTTCTCCAAGGCACATTGTGATGAATCTATCTAAAGTCAAGACAAAAGTAAAGATTTTGCAAGCTGCCAGGAGTAAGTGCCAAATGACCTACAAGGGCAAATCCATCAGGGTGACTGTGAACTTCTCTAATGAAACTTTTCAAGCCAGAAGACAATGGTCATCTGTCTTTAATTTACTTAAAAAAAACAATTTCCAGCCTAGAATTCTGTATCCTGCTAAGCTAAGCTTTAAAATTGACAGAGAAATCAAATCTTTTATTGATATGCAAACACTGAGAAAATTTGCCACAACAAGACCAGCAGTACAAGAAATATTTCAACCTGTTCTACACACAGACCATCACAATGGACCTTCAGCAAAGTAAACACTCAGAAGTTAAAGGACAAAACCTAGTTTCCACAATGATGCAAAAGACAAACGTAATCAATGGACTTTCACAAAATAAGATGAATAAAACGTTACCACACTTATCAATTATCTCAATATATGTCAATGGCTTGAATTCCCCACTGAAGGGTCATAGATCAGCTGATTGGATTAAAAAACACAAGCCATCTATTTGCTGTCTGCAGGAAACACACCTCACATCAAAAGACAAATTAAAACTCAGAGTTAAAGGTTGGAAGTCAATTTTTCAGGCAAACAGAATTCAGAAGAAAAGAGGGGTTGCAATCTTATTTTCAGATACATGTGAATTTAAAGTAACTGAAGTCAAAAAAGACAGTGATGATCACTTCAAGGGAAAAATACAACCAGAAGACATTTAAATTCTAAATATTTATGCTCCCAATTTAAATGCTCCCAGATTCTTGAAACAGACCTTGCTTAGTTTGAGCAATATGATATCCTATAACACTATAGTAACAGGGGACTTCAATACCCCTCTCTCAGAGCTGGACAGATCCTCTAAACAGAAATTAAACAAAGATATTAGAGATTTAAATGAGACCCTGGAACAACTGTGCTTGATAGACATATATAGAACACTCCATCCCAAAGATAAAGAATATACATTCTTCTCATCATCCCATGGAACATTCTCCAAAATTGAGCATATCCTAGGACACAAAACAAACCTAAACACAATCAAAAGAATTGAAATTCTACCTTGCATCTTCTCAGACCACAAGGCACTAAAGGTGGAACTCAACTCCAACAAAAACATTCAACCTCACACAAAGGCATGGAAGTTAAACAACCTTATGCTGAATGACAGTTGGGTTCAGGAAGAAATTAAAAAGGAAATCATTAACTTCCTTGAGTATAACAACAATGAAGACACAAGTTACCAAAACCTATGGGATACAGCGAAAGTAGTCCTGAGAGGAAAATTTATCTCTTTAGAAGCCTACAATCGAAAAACAGAAAGAGAGCACATCAACAAACTTACAAGTCATCTGATGGAATTGGAAAAAGAAGAACAACCTAAGCCTAAACCCAGCAAAAGAAAAGAAATATCCAAAATTAAATCAGAAATTAATGAAATTGAAAACAAAAGAATTATTCAGAAAATTAATGAAACAAGAGGTTGGTTTAATAAATAAAATAGACTAGACTAACTAGAAATAAAAAAGTAAAATCTCTAGTAACCTCAATCAGAAGTGACAAAAGGGAAATAACAACTGATGCTACAGAGACACAAGAGATTATCTCTGAATACTACCAGAAACTCTATGCCCAGAAATTTGACAATGTGAAGGAAATGGTTCAATATTTGGAATCACACCCTCTCCTTAGACTTGCCCTAGATGAAATAGATCTCCTAAACAGACCAATTTCAAGCACTGAAATCAAAGAAACAATAAAAAATCTTCCAACAAAAAAATACCCTGGTTCAGATGGCTTCACACCAGAATTTTGTCAAACCTTCAAAGAAGAGCTTATTCCTATACTACAGAAATTATTCCAAAAAATTGAGGAGGAAGGAATCTTCCCCAACACGTTCTATGGAGCAAACATCGCCCTGATACCAAAACCAGGAAAAGACCCAACTAAAAAGGAGAATTTCAGACCAATTTCACTAATGAATATAGATGCAAAAATTCTCAACAAAATCCTAGCCAATAGATTACAGTTTATCATCAAGAAAGTCATACATCATGATCAAATAGGTTTCATCCCAGGGATGCAAGGCCGGTTTAATATACACAAGTCTATAAATGTTATTCACCATATCATCAGAAGCAAAACCAAAAACTATATGATCCTCTCAATAAATGCAGAAAAAGCATTCGATAAAATCCAGCATCCTTGGGCGGCGCCTGTGGCTCAATGAGTAGGGCGCCAGCCCCATATGCTGAGGGTGGCGGGTTCAAACCCAGCCCCAGCCAAACTGCAACAAAAAAATAGCCGGGCGTTGTGGCGGGCACCTGTAGTCCCAGCTGCTCGGGAGGCTGAGGCAAGAGAATCGCGTAAGCCCAAGAGTTAGAGGTTGCTGTGAGCCGTGTGACACCACGGCACTCTACCCGAGGGCGGTACAGTGACACTCTGTCTCTACAAAAAAAAAAAAAAAAAAAATCCAGCATCCTTTTCTAATTAGAACACTGAGGAGTATAGGCATAGGTGGCATATTTCTTAAACTTATCAAAGCTATCTATGACAAACCCACAGTTAATATTTTACTGAATGGAGTAAAACTGAAAGCTTTTCCTCTTAGAACTGGAACCAGACAAGGTTGTCCTCTGTCACCATTACTATTCAACATAGTCCTGGAAGTTCTAGCCAATACAATTAGACAAGCCAAGAAAATAAAGGGTATCCCAATGGGAGCAGAAGAGGTCAAACTCTCCCTTTTTGCTGATGATATGTTCTTATACTTGTGGAACCCTAAAGACTCAACCACAAGACTCTTGGAAGTCATCAAAAAATACAGTAATGTCTCAGGATATAAAATCAATGTCCACGAGTCAGTTGCCTTTGTATATTCCAACAACAGCCAAGATGAGAGGTTAATTAAGGACTCAATTCCCTTCACCATAGCCCGAAAGACAATGAAATACTTAGGAATATACCTAACAAAAGAGGTGAAGGACCTCTGTAAAGAAAATTATGAAACCCTAAGAAACGAAATAGCAGAGGACATTAACAAATGGAAGAACATACCATGCTCATGGCTGGGAAGAATCAATGTTGTTAAAATGTCTATACTTCCCAGAGCAATGAACCGATTTAATGCCATCCCTGTTAAAATACCAACATCCTACTTTCAAGTCTTGGAAAAAATGATTCTGCAATTTGTATGGAACTATAAAAAGCCCTGTATAGCTAAGGCAGTTGTTAGTAATAAAAAAAAAGCTGAGGGTGTCATCATACCAGATTTTAGGCTGTATTACAAGGCCACAGTGGTCAAGCCATTGGTATTGGCACAAAAATAGAGACATAAACATTTGGAATTGAATAGAAAACCAGGAAATGAAACCAACAACTTACAGCCATCTAATCTTCGATAAACCAAACAAGAGCATCCACTGGGAGAAAGACTCCCTATTCAATAAATGGTGCTGGAGAATTGGATATGCACATGTAAAAGACTGAAATTGGACCCATACCTTTCTCTACTCACAAAAATTGATTCAAGATGGATAAAGGACTTAAATTTAAGGCATGAAACAATAAAAATTCTCAAAGAATGAATAGGAAAAACACTGGAAGATATCAGCCTGGGGAAAGACTTTATGAGGAAGACTGCCATGGCAATAGCAACAACAGCAATAATAAATAAATGGGATTTAATTAAACTAAAAAGCTTCTGTACATCTAAGGAGACAGCAACCAAAGAAAATAGACAACCTACCCAATGGGAAAGGATATTTTCATATTTTGAATCAGACAAATACTTAATAACCAGGGTCTATACAGAACTTCAATTAATCCACAAAAAAAAAAAAAAAAAAAAACAATCCCATACATCAGTGGGGAAGAGAGATGAACAGAATCTTCTCTAAAGACGGCAGACGAATGGCCAGCAAACACATGAAAAAATGCTCATCATCCCTAATTATTAGAGAAATGCAAATTAAAACCACCCTCAGATATCACCTAACCCCAGTGAGAATGGCTTATATCACAAAATCTCAAAACTGCAGATGCTGGTGTGGATGTGGAGAAAAAGGAATACTTTTACACTGTTGGTGGGACTGCAAACTAATACAACCTTTTTGGAAGAAAGTATGGAGAAACCTCAAAGAACTAAATGTAGACCTCCAATTTGATCCTGCAATCCCATTACTGGGCATCTATCCAGAAGGGAAAAAAAACCTTTTATTATAAAGGAACCTTTTATTATAAAGACTAGGCTGTTTATTGCAGCCCAATTTACAATTGCCAAAATGTGTAAACAATCTAAATATCCTTCAACCCAGGAATGGACTGGTAAGCTGTGGTATATATATACCATGGAATATTATTCAGCCATAAAAAATGGGGATTTTGCACCATTTTTACTAACCTGGATGGAGATGGAACACATTATTCTTAGTGAAGCATCACAGGAATGGAGAAGTATGGATCCTATATATTCAATTTTGATATGAAGACAATTAATGACATGGTGGGGCATGGGGGAAGGGGAGACCAGACAGAGAAGGAGGAAAGGGGTGAAGGAAAGGAAAAGAAAAAAACAAAAACAAAACAAGAAAAGATAAGAAAATAGTGACTAATTCTCACATAAATTGGATTTACTTTTGACCAAAGTACATTACTTAAACATTAATTTTTAATTCAACTTGTTAATATGTTGTTTAGGATATTGCATCCTCATTTATAAGTGACATATGTTTGTAATTTCCCCTTTATAATAACATATTTTCTCCAACTTTAATATCAGGTGTACCCAGATCAAGTAGAATAATTTTGAAGTATTTCTTCTTTTTCTATTGTCTACAGGGGTCCTCAAACTTTTTAAACAGGGGGCCAGTTCACTGTCCCTCAGACTGTTCGAGGGCGGTACTATAGTTTAAAAAAAAAAAATGAACAAATTCCTATGCACACTGCACATATCTTATTTTGAAGTAAAAAAACAAAATGGGAACAAATACAATATTTAAAATGAAGAACAAGTAAAGATAAATCAATAAACTTACCAGTATTTCAATGGGAACTAGGGGCCTGCTTTTGGCTAATGAGATGGTCAATGTCCAGTTCCATATTTGTCACTGCTAGTTGTAACAAGTGATGCAAGTGTGCATCAGTTAGTCTAGATCTGGTTGGAGATTTCAGATGTTTCATTCAGGAAAAAGTCTGTTCACAGACATAAGTGCTGCCAAAGATGGTTGCCATTTTGAGTGCATGGTTCCTGAGATTAGGATATGTCTCAGAGGGGAGAGATGCATAGAAATTAGGAGGGCTGCTTGACTTGAATGCGTCTTTCAGAGTCACAATTTTGCAGTTCAGCCATTTCCATTTGGTAAATCGTATCCACATTTTCAATGTTAATAGAAAATGGGTTACGGAAAAGCTGTATGTCCTGTTCATGGAAATGAAGCTCTTTAAATCTAAATTGGAACTCCTTTTGCAACTTTTCCAGTGAATCCACACATGTTTTATTTGGGAATGCAACCAATGGATTTTCCACTAACAGATTTTGAGTTGTGGGGAGGTGGCAGAAATTTTCCTCCTTCACTTGTTTGACGAGGAGGCCTAATTTTACTTCAAGTGCTTTCACATGTGATCACATATCACAGATGAGCTTCCCCTTTCCTTGAAGTTGCACATTGAAACTGTTGAGTAGCTCTGTTACATCTGTCAGAAAGGCAAGATGCCATTTCCATTCTGCATCATTGAGCTCTGGTATTTCTTTGTTTTTTGAAAGCAGAAAAGCTGTAATCTGTGGAAGTAAGTCATAGAAATGTTTCAAAACTCTCCCCTGACTTAGCCAACAGACTTCTGTGTGGTACAGAACATCTTCATAGGCAACATTTAGCTCAGACAGAAATTCCTGAAATTGTCTGTGGTTTAGTGCATTAGCTCTAATGAAGTTAACACAAGATACCACAGTTTTCATAACAGAGTCCCACGTCAGTGATTTACTACACAGCACTTGTTGGTGGATGATGCAGTGTATGGCTATTGGATGAGAATGGTTATGTTTGTCCATCTCCTGGTTAATATGAGCAATTACTCCTTTCTTAGACCCCACTATGCTAGGAGCACCATCATTTGTCACACTGGCTAGGTTAGCCCAGTCCAGCTCCAAACTATCCACAGTTTGGCAAACATTTTCATAGATATCGTTTCCTGTAGTTGTTCCTTTGATGCTTTGTAGTGCAGCAAGCTCTTCTGTGACTTCGAAATAGTCATTCATCCCATGAATAAAAATTAGAAGTTATGCAGAATCACAAACATCATTACTTTTGAGTGCCAAGGAAAAATAGGAAAGTATTTTTGTGGAGTTTTGCAAATGCTGATGCAAATTGTCTCCCATTTCTTCAATCCTTCATGTAATTGATGGTCCTGAAAGACTCACTGTACTAAATAATTCGGTCTTCTCTGGACACATCTCTTTGGCAACAGAAAGAAAGCATTCTTTAACAAATTCTCCCTCCACGAATGGTCTGCCAGTGCACGCTATTAGCTTGGCAACTTGCAAACTTGCTTGCAGTAATGAAGTATTTAGCTCTTTCTGCTTCACAAAAGTATTTTGCTGAGTTGTCCATGTATATTTTAGTTTTAATATTTTATCTCTTCTCACTTCTCTGACCAAACAATCATATTTATCTTTATATTGAGTTTAATAGTGTCAATACAAATTGTATTCTTTGAACACAGACACTATATTCTGGCATATCAAACACACAGGTCTTTCCTTGTACTGCATGAAAAAGTAATCATAAGTCCACTGTTCTTTGAATATCCTACACTCTGAGTCAATTTTTCTCTTTCTTGATATCATTGTTTCCTAGGGATTCCAAATTGCTATTAATAAAATACCTATATATATATATACAGCACTCCCAAAACAATATACCAGCCATAACTTTGCCCACACAGAGACATATAGACTGCACTGGCCATCGATGCAGTCTGATCAGTGTCCATCAATGCAGCCTTGCCAGTCCACATCATTTCAGCTTCACCAGTGCCCATATGGTGGAACTCTGCTTTCACCTCTGGCTCACACTGGTGCAGTGTGGCAACAGGCATGATTACAGAGCTGGTTCTTCCACCACCTTTCTGGTTCACACTACCCTGTGCAAACCACACTGCAATCTGTGAACTTCTCACCCATGCGATCAGATTCCACTGCAGGAAAAAAGAAGGCATGTATGCCTTTTTTCTTCCGAATCTAATGCGAGTTCAGCCATATACAAGCATATTCTGAATAGCAATCAGAATATAAATATACTTACTGTCAATTAAATTGGGTTTCCTACTCCTCGGCTGTCTGCAGAGCCAGATTAAGTTCCCATGGGGCCCTAGGCAGATTACCAGTTTGGGGCCCCCATGTGATAACACTGAGCACTGACCATTTGCATTAACAATGACCACTGGCCATTTGAGAAAACACTGACCACTGACAATTTGCATTAATACTGAGTGCTGACCATTTGCATTAACACTGAGCACTTACAATTATCATTACCTTTGAGCACTGACAATTTGCATTAGCACTGAGCACTGACTATTTGCATTATCACTGTGATGCAACCCCCAGAAACCACCCCCAACCAACTAACCAACTTAAGAAAAAAAAGGCTCTCCTAACTTCAAAAAAAAGGCTCTTCTAACTTCAAAAAAAAAAGAAAAAAAAAAAGCCATCCCCTACTACAAAAAAAAAGACCTCCTAACTTAAGGGGAAAAAAGGCCCCCCTTAACCACAAAAAAAAAAAGGCCCTACTAACTGCAAAATAAAAAAAAAAAATAGACCTCCTAACTTCAAAAAAAATAAATCCTAACTTGTTCTTACCTCAGTCCTTAGACAGCAACAGGCTCTCCACAGGCAACCTGGTGACTCCTCCCATTATACCAGAGACTGAGAGGAGGAGTCGAGAGACAGAGAGAAGGAGGGGAGTCGGAGAGTGTGGGGCACATTCCACACATGTGCACTGTGGGCCAGTACGAGTGGGCTGCTAAGCAGGACAGCAAAAACACCCAGTGAGGAGAGACAGAGAGAAGGAGGGGAGTTGGAGAGTTGGCGCACATTCCACACATACGCACTGTGGCCCAGGACGAGTCGGCTGCTAAGCAGGACAGGCAGCTGTGGCAAAAACACCCGGTGGGCCAGATAAATGTCCTCAGCAGGCTGCATGTGGCCCACAGGCCATAGTTTGAGGACCCCTGGTCTATAAGATTTGGCATGATCTGTTTTTCAAAATTATCTTTTACTTTTATTTATAAATATTAGTTGTCTATTTTTTGAGACTTAAAATAAAAAAAAAGAAGTTAACTGATGACTCCATACTGAATCTCAGAGTCAAAGCATTCTATAATAGACATACTCTTATTTGACAACATGAATGCTGCTTTCTTTGCATCATTATTATTATTGTTATTGCTTAATATTTCGATATAGCAATTATCTGATTTCCTTTCTGATCACATTTATGTTCGTTCGCTCTTTACGAGGTTTTTGTTTCCAGTACTTATCTGAAACATTATTATTGTTATTAAATTTTAAGCCTTTTTAATTTTGTGAAGGAAAAAAAGGAAACCTAATAAATACATGTATATACATGTATATATAAAAATTAAAAAAAATATCCAGCAATTTCACTGCTAGGTATATACCCCCCCAAAAGAAATAATTTTATCAAAAAGACACCTGCACTTGAATATTTATTGCAGCACAATTCACAATCACATATATATGGAATCAACCCAAGTGGCCAACAATTCATGAGTGGATTAACAGAAATTTGTTATATGTGTACCATGGAGTACTACACAGCCATAAGAAAGTGAATTAATGTCCTTTTTAGGAATGCGGATGGAACTGGAGATCATTATGCTAAGAGAAGTATCTCAGAAATGGAACAACAAACAGCACATGTACTCAGTACTAATTTGGAAGTGACCTATGGGCACACTTGGGCAAAGGCACAGATGGAAATAAATGTTATTAGAAATCAAGAAGAGGGGAGTGGGAGGAAAAGGGAAAAAACCGACCCAATGGGTACAGTGAATACTATATGGGTGATGGGCACACTACAAGGTGTCCCAAAAGTCTCCCATAAAGTCACAACACATAAAGAAAATGGGAAATCATAGCTAAATGTACCTTTATTTACAAAATATTCAGTACAAAATTTTACAAAATATTCTCTACACATTGGCCACTTCTTTGTAAAATTTTACCCCTAAATAAAAAAGAGTGAGAGAAAAATTAGAACCCTCATCTGTTACTGGTGCTGTTGTTTAACGGTACAGCCCTTGCACATAATAGCATAGCAGTTACACAAAAAATTAAACAAGTCATTATCATATAATCCCACAATTCCACTTCTGGATATGTCTTAGTTTGTGTTCTGTTGCTGTGAAAGAATGCCACAGACTGAGTGCTTTATAAAGAAAAGGTTTTTACTTGGCTTATGGTTCTGGAAGTTGGGAAGTCCAACATCAAGGGGCTACATCTCGTGGAAGGCATCACATGTCAAGGAAGTGCACATACACAGAGAGAAAAGAAGCTGAACTCCTGTGATAACTCACTACCATGATAACATTAATCCATCCATGAGGGCAGAGCCCTCGTGACCTGATCACCTCCTAAAGATTCCACCTCTTAATGTAGTCACAACGTCAATTAAATTTCAACAAGATTTTGAGGGAGACATTCAAATCATAGCAGGATATATACCCAAAAGAATTGAGAAGCAGGAGCTTGAACAGACATTTGGATACCCATGATCATAGCAGCATTATTCACAAAAGCAAACAGTAGAAACAACTCAAACATGCATTGAGAGATGAATGGATAGACAAAATGTGGTCTATCAGAGAATGGAGTATTTTTGTGGCTCAGTGAGTAGGGCGCGGGCCCCATATGCCGAGGGTGGCGGTTTCAAACCCAGCCCCGGCCAAACTGCAACAGAAAAATAGCCGGGCGTTGTGGCGGGCGCCTGTAGTCCCAGCTACTCGGGAGGCTGAGGCAGGAGAATCGCGTAAGCCCAAGAGTTAGAGGTTGCTGTGAGCCGCGTGACTCCACGGCTCTCTACCCGAGGGCGGTACAGTGAGACTCTGTCTCTACAAAAAAAAAAAAAAAAAAAGGAGTGAAATTCTGATATGTGCTAAAGTACAGATGAAACTTGAAGACATTATACTAAGTGAAATAAGCCAAACACCAAAGGATAGATAGTGCATGATTCAGTTTAGTTAAAATGCTTAAAAAAGGAAAGTTCATAGAGTCAGAAAGGAGAATAGTGGTTACCAGGTGGGGAGGGAATAAAATTATCACTAAAAACGGGAAAAGTTTTGTTATGAGATAATGAAAGAGTTTTGGAGATGGACAGTTGCTGATGGTTGCACAACAGTGTGAACATACTAAATGCCACTGACTTAAGTTTACTTAAATGCTTAAAATGGCAAATTTTATGCTATGCATATTTTATCATAATAAGAAATATTTTTAAAATAATGCAATTTAACATATTAACAGAATAAAAGATACACGTGTTTAATTTAGCAGATACAAGAAAGCATTTAACAAATTTCAACAACCACTTGTGATAAAAGCAAACCAGCAACAGCAGGGAACTTTCTTAAACTTAGAAAAGGAATCTAGAAAAAACCTACAATAAACGAATAGTGAATTTTTTTTTCTCTGAGATTGAGAACAAATCAAGGACACCTGCTTTTCCCACTTTCATTCAACATTGTACTGGAAATCTTAGTCATTATAATAAGGCAAAAAAAGAAAATAAAAGGAATAAAGATTGGAAAACAAAATGTAAAAATGTTCCTATTTCCAGACAATATAACCATTTACATAGAAAACTCCCCAGAATTTACCCAAAAGAATTGAAATCAGGATTTTGAAGAGATATGAACATTCCTATATTTATTGCAACTCTATTCATAATAGCTAAGATTTGGAAAAAATATAAATGTCTATTGACACATAAGTAGATAAAGAAAATGTGATGTATATATATAATGGAATACTATTCAGCATTAAAAAGACAGAAATTCTGCAGTATGTGTCAATGTAGATGAACCCTGAGGACATTATGCTAAGTGAAATAAGCCAGTTGCAGAAAGACTGCATGATTCCACTTGTGTGAGGCCTATAAAACAGTCAAATTCATAGAGTCAAAGAGTAGAATGGTGGTTACTAGGAGGTTGGGGGCGGGGAGAATGGGAGTTACTAACCAACAGGCATAAAGGTTCATTAAACATAAAGATGAATAAACTCTAGAGATCTGTTTACTACATCATCAACAATAATGCACACTTAAAACTTGTTAAGAGGTTTTTTTAAGATCTCATGTAAAGCGCTCTTAGTACAATAAAAGAAAAAATCTCAGAGAATCAAAAAATAGCTACTAGAACTAATAAATTAATTACAAGTGTGCAGTTTACCACATTAATAAACAATTTTATGGTCTTTCTAAAAATTTTTCATTTATTGCATGTTTTTATAAATTTTAAAGTTTTATAGCATTTACAGTAGTGCTATAAAACATAAAATCCCTCGTGTTAAGACTCAGAATACAATACCCCAAAGTATGGTGCTTTCAGATGCTGAATGATTTGAATTGAAGGCAAGTGGGAGGCCTTAGAGCTGCCTCAGAAGCAAAGACTCTCAGACCTACCCCATCTCTCCCCACAAGTTCAGGAAGGGACTCTCTTTGAAGTTCCTGAGGGAAGTTCTTCCTAAAGAAATATAATTGCCTTTAATCCTGTCTCATTAATGAGGAAACGGTCATCACTAAAGAAGAAACCTAAAAGCCATCACCAGGCCTGGATAGACTTTTCATCTATTCTTCTGAGGGCAATTCCCTGAGAGACAATCTTTGTTTACAGTTCAGTTATGCCCCTCACTTTCCCGTAATTTATTGGCACCTCTGCCAGAGCTCAGAGGAACTTTGGTTTTCTGGGGCCCAGTAATCTCCCCTAAAAATCAGTTACTCTGCCTCTGAAATTCTTTACATTTTCCACTTTCCTCTCCCCTGTGAAGAGAGTATTTAAGCTTTAACCACTTGCCCCTTCTTTGAATTTTCATACTATGCATGACTCTCACGCACTTGCACATTAATAAATTTGTCTGCCTTTTCTCCTGGTAATCTGTTGTCAAATTTAGTAAACTGCTTCCATTAAAACTTCAGAGGGCAGAAAGGAGGCTCCTTTCACCCCTGTACTGGTAATAAATATAAGAAAAGGTGACCAAGACTTCTTTACTAAAAACTATAAAACATTGCTAAGAGAAATTAAAGAAGACCTAAACAAATGGACATATATATTGGAATTGGAAGATTCAGTGTGATTAAGATGACATTTCTCTCCTACTGATCTATAGACTAAACTCAATCCCAACCAAATTATAGTAGACTCTTTGTAGAAATTGACAAGCTGGTTCTAAATATTTATGGAAATTCATAGACCTTAGAATAATTAAAGCAATTTTTAAAAGAAGATTGAAGTTAGATGATTTATCCCACCATTTTGGAGACTTGCTATAAATCTACAGTAAGAGTTTTGTGCTGGGTGTGGTGGCTCACGCCTGTAATCCTAGCACTCTGGAAGGCCAAGGCAGGTGGATTGCCCTGTTTTCATAGGTTCAAGACCAGCCTGAGCAAGAGTGAAACCCCATCTCTAAAAATAGCTGGGCATTGTGGAGGGCACGTAAAGTCCCAGCTGCTCAGGAGGCTGAGGCAAGAGAATTGCTTAAGCCCAAGAGTTGGAGGTTGCTGTGAGCTATGATGTCACAGCACTCTACTGAGGGTGACAAAGTGAAACTCTGTCTCAAGAAAAAAAAGGGGGGGTTGTCAAAGTCACATAGAGAAATGGAGCAGTATAGGGACCAGAAATATACCTACACTCCACATGTATAGTCAATTCATTTTTTTTTTCTTGAAATAAGGTCTAACAATGTTGGCCAGACTAGAGTGCAATCTGGTGTCATCATAGCTCACAACATCCTCAAACTCCTTGGGTTAAGCACTTCTTCTGCCTCAGCCTCCCAAGTAGGTAGAACTGTAGGCACATGCCACCATTCATGGCTCATTTTAAAATTTTTTGTAGAAGACAGGGTATTGCTATGTTGCTCAGACTGGTCTCAAACTTCTGGTCTCAAGCAATCCTCCTGCCCTGTCCTCCCAAAGTGCAAGGATTGCAAGTGTGAACCACTATGGTCAATTCCTTTGAATGAAGGTGCCAAAGTAATTTAGTAGAGAAAGAAAAATCTGTTCAACAAATGTCAGTGGATCAATTGGCTAGGCAAACAGAAAGAAAAAAATTCCTCAAATTAACCTGAAATAAATTTACTTTTTTAAAAAAAATAAAATAAACATAAAACTAATGAACTAATGAACAATAAATCATATATAAAAATAAGTTCAAAATGGTCTACTAACCTAAATTTAAAACTTCAAACTACAAAACTTCTATAAGAAAATATAAGAGAAAAACTTTGCAACATTGGGCTGGATAAAAAAATTCTTAGAATGCAAAATGCATGAACTGTAAAAGAAAAAAATGATGACTTGATGAACTTCATCAAAATTTAAAACTTTCGCTCTTCAAGGTAACATGAAATACTGAAAGGCAAGCAGTATGGGAGAAAATATTTGCAATGTTTACATTAAAAAATTTATAATAATACATAAAGAACTCTTACAAGACAAAGAAAATTTTAAATAAGAAGATTTGAATCAGTTGTTTCACAGGAAAAGACATTTCAGTGTCTAGTAGAGACATGAAGTGATACTTGACAATATCAGGAAATACAGACGATATTTGAATCAGCACAGATTTGTGAAAGTCAGCAGGTGTGGGAAGTGTCCTCAGGTATTCACCTAAGTCCTGCCTCTGAATTCCAGGGGGGTAAGACACCCCATGACCAGGGGTGCCACGCCCTTGGAAGGAAGCCTTCACACCAGAGTGAGACCTTCCATCCAAACCTGCCTTGGTTGGGCACTCAAGGGCCGTTTTCCTGCCTTTCCATGTAGATTGGTTTGCCACCGCTGCTTCAGCATTTCTGCTCCCACTTCTAGGGGAAAGCATTCTTTTTAATGAGATCTAGTCTTTCAGAGACTCCTTTTTTCCTCTCAGGTATTTTCTTTTCTCAAAAACTTCTGATGCTAAATTTGATTTCCCAGTACCTTCAGACTGTTTCTAGGTTTTAAAATTATTATTATTATTTCCCCCAGTTTATGGGGACCCTTTTACCCTCATTCATGGTCTCCAGGGCAGAAAAGAATTTTTCAAGGCTTCCTCTCCCTGCAAGCAATGTGGCCAGTTGTCACTGTTCCTGGGATGCTGAAAACCAGTTTCTATACATCCAGGAAAATTATTTCTGTTTTTGTAGTTTCTGACTTACAAGGTTTCAGTGCACCCCTGGCTGTGCATTATTACCTGTCAAGCATTTTAAAGTAGCAAGGCTAACCCCACCCCTGAGGTGATGACTCAGTGGTCCTGGATTGGCCCAGCAGGCATGGGGCAATGGTAATGTGCTGCAGGGTTCAGAGCCACTGGAAGGTTAGCAATGAATGACTTCCTCTGACAAAGATTCCTTGCATGGCTAACATTTAATTAGGCCTCCAAACCACCTTCTAGACCCCTGTGTGGTCTTCCTTATAAAATTCAGCTTCTGCAAATAACATTGCCCAGGCAGTTTAGCAAGAACCTTCCACACTCAACACCTGATTGCCCTCAATAGCTGATCAAAGTTCTTCACTACCCACCCTTGGTATCTGACCATTCCTGCCTTCCTGTTAGGCTGGTTCTGCCAATAATTCCTCCTTACCCCCAGAGTCTTCCTGACTCTTCTCAGTAATTGTCTATCCATCGACCCCCTTGCTCCTTGGCCATAAATCCCCACTCATCCCTGCTGTATTTGGAATGGAATGCCATTCTATACTGGAGTCTCTCTTCCTCTATTGCAATAGTTCTGAATAAAATTTGTCTTCACAACTTTAACTTCTGTCCAGCTCTTGTTTTTCTCTGACACCTCCTAGGTCCTCCTGTGCATTTCCCAAGTTGAGTCAGTGATATCTCATCACAATGCATTTATCTAGAGGCTTCATCTCAGCGGTGTGCCCAGTAGACTGCTACTGCTTCCAGGTGGACAATGCTAGTGACACAAGAGAGAGGTGTGATAACAGTCTTCCCTTTCTTCCTTCAGAAATGCATACTCCTCAATCACCAGTCCTGCCCAGGCTAGTATTCTCATAGGAGGCCATTTTTCTTAGGCTATGCAAACAAAACAAAACAAAACAAAACAAAACAAAACTTAAGCCTCTCTGGAACTACACAAATGCCAAATTTATGAACTCTGTTGGGATTCTCCAGAGAAACAGAGCCAATAGAATATAGATTACAAGGGCATGAATCAGCAGTGTTATCAGTATCTATATTTAGGTCACTACAAAAGTTTTGAGACAGCCTCTGTTATGGTCCATTATTTAACTTTCAAGAAACATAGTCGACAGTATCTTTGCTGATTCACCTGTACAAGTTTCAACTCGCTCGGTCTGTCAATGTTGCTGGGAGGGCTTCATTTATTTCTGTCTTTGTGGATTTTATACTTCCTGATTTTTGTGTATCTTAAAACTTTCATAATGACCCACACTTATCTATACCCATATACTTGTATCTACCACGTATCAATATGGAGAGAAAGAGAGATTTTAAGGAACTGGCTCATGCAATTAATCACTGGTGGTGAGAGGTCTTGATATTTGCAGGGCTGGCAGATGGGCTAGAAATTCCAATAGGAGTCAGGGCTGCAGTCTTGAGTCCAAACGCCATCTGGAGGCAGAATTCCTTCCCCTTCAAGGGACATCAGTCTTTTCTCTTACAGCCTTGATCTGACTGGATGAGGCCCTTGCATGTTATGGAGGGTAATCCGGTTTACTCAAAGTCAGCTGATTTAAATGTTAATCTCATCTGAAAAACACCTTCTCGACAATACCTTTGCCACTGTCGGACCAAACAATCGGGTCCTAGGGCCTAACCAATGACACACATGGAATGTCCATCGGTGAGGTTTACTCTGCCTTGCAGATGAACTAGGGACCTTAATGAATATCAGTGTTGACGAGTAGACAAGAAACTCAACACGTTCAAGGGTGGCTTGGCTCTGCCACTGTTAGATGTGTGCCCTTGGGAAAGCATCTGCCTTTCCTCATCTCAGTCTCCTATCATCTCAAGAGGACCAAAAGGCTCTGCCCAGAGTTTTTACAGCTCTCAGGGCCTGTGAGCCCCATATAGGCTAGAGGAACAAGTAACAAAAGGGAGGGGAAAAGAGACAGAGGAGGATTTCATTTGGCTACATTTAATCAGTTCTATTTTTCATTGATCTTGTGGTATTAATTTGTAGGAGAAAATATTAAATGTTTTTCTTGAATACCTACCCAGCATCCACATGGAGAGCTTAGACTGGAGTAGCAAACCAACATGTACTTACACTTAAGCACAGTAAGTACAATAATAGATGAATGGTACCATAGAGAAAGGGTGATAAAGAAACTCCCCTCTTGGGAGCTGGCCCAACGTCTAAGGCAGAAAGGAGGGCAGAATAAAACCTATTGACTGCAGGTGTAATACATGTGAAACTTAGTAAATGTAGAATATAATTGTCTTAACACAATAACTAAGAAAATGCCAGGAAGGCTATGTTAACCAGTGTGATGAAAATGTGTCAAACGGTCTATAAAACCAGTGTATGGTGCCCCATGATCGCATTAATGTACACAGCTATGATTTAATATTAATAAAAAAGTTTACTAAGATTCAGATTGCATATGAAACCCGCATTTTGTACCCCTTGATTGCACTAATGTACACAGCTATGATTTAACAATAAAAATAAATAAATTAAAAAAAGTTCACTAAGAAAAAAATAAATAAATAAAAAATAAAACCTATTGACCACCAGCCCCTGACTTCAGTTACTACCATGCTGATGCAATAAAAACATTTTGGAATCTGAACTGAAGTTCCTAGATAGCATATGAAGCCCTCTCCTCCTGAAGTCCTGCTTTTGTCACAATTTTTACAAGAAAAAAAAAAATTAGGCCCTAGATCCCAAATGAATATGACATATTGAGCTAATAAATACAGTTTACAAGTAATTAAAATTTACACAAAATATTCAGTATGGATTTATAGTATTATAAAACTTGGGGTTGGTATCCTGCCAAGTTCTCCAACAGGGACAAGATACCACCATCTGCAGTTCTAGACTCAGAAAATATGTTTACCAGCATGGTCCCAGGACTCCTGGGTTTTGTGCCTGCTGCTTTATTTACATAGCACAGCATCAAAGGAACTTTTCCAAGGCAGCAGACATCAGATATGAGCTGCCTGTTTTGTGGCCCTAAAACCATTATTTCTACATGAGAGAATGGCCTTACCCTCTCTGTGCTAGTAAGGACACGCAGCATAAATCGAGCAGATGTTAGCCAGGCCAAGTTCAAGATTAGTACCTATAGTTGGCTCAATTTAACATGTGGAAAAACTGTACAATGCATCTGAATATACTTTATACTTGCCAAACTCAATTTCACAGTCATCTTTCCATCAGTTTTATGAGTCTACCTGATACAATATGAGGTATTAGCAGCCCAAAGGCAAATGCCCAAGGACATTAATCAGCAGTGTTATCAGTAGATCACAGAGACAAAGACAAATCAATGCTTTAAGAAAATTGACACATGATGATTGTACATATTTTCAGGGTACAGTGTGATTTTTTGATATGTGTATACAATGTAATGATCGAATCAGGGTAATTAGCATATCTATCACCTCAAACAGTTGTCGTTCCTTTGTGTTGGAAAATTCAAAACTCGTAATTATTTGAAAATATATGACAAATTATTGTTGACGATAATCACCCTACAGTGCTATTGAAAACTAGAACTTACTCCTCTTATCCAGCTATACTTTTGTACCTGTTAAGTTAACCAACCTCTGGCTATGCCCCCCAACTCCTTACCCTTACCAGCCACTAGTAACCATGATTCTAGTCTCTACTTCCATGAGACGAACTTTTTTAACTTTCACATGAGTATATGTGATATTTATCGTTTTTTTTCTGGCTTATTTCACTAAACACAATGTCCTCCAGGTTTATCCATGTTGCTTCAAATGACAGGATTTCATTCTTTTTCATAGCTGAAAAGTATTCCATTGTGTATATATACACATGCCACATGGTCTTCATCCATTCATCTGTTGATGGATACTTATATTGATTCCATATCTTAGCTATTGTGAGTATTGCTGTGATCAACATGGGGGTGTATGTTCAACACATTGATTTTCTTTCCCTTGGATAAGAAGACAGTAGTAATATTTCTGGGTCATATGGTAATTCTAACTTTTAGAACAAAGCTATCATTGATAATATTCATCAAAAATAACCAGGTTTGCCATGGCTAAAGAATGGATTCTCTCAAGGCTTCCAGTTAAGTCACAAAGGATTAAAGATACAGTTGCACAAAAATAGAGACAAAGGCCAATAGAAAAAAAACAAAAAATCCAGATATATAACCATCCATATATATCCAACTGTTCTTTGACAAAGCAAACAATGATGTACACTGGGGAAAAGAAGTCCTATTTAATAAATTGTTCTGGGAAAACTGGCTAGCCACAAGCAGAAGAATTAAAAAGGATCCCTGTCTCTCACACTCATAAAACTTAATTAAGATGGGGCAGCGCCTGTGGCTCAAAGGAGTAGGGCGCCGGCCCCATATGCCAGAGGTGGCGGGTTCAAACCCAGCCCCAGCCAAATACTGCAAAAAAAAAAAACTTAATTAAGATGGATAAAAGACTTAAATATCAGGCATGAAACTATAAGAATTCTAGAAGAAAACATGGGGAAAACTGTTCTAGATATTAGCTTAGGCAAGGAATTTATGAAAAAGACCCCAATGGCAATTACAGCAACATGGGACTTGATTCCATTAAAAAGCTTCTGCACAGCTAAGGAAATAATTGACAGAGCAAACAATCTATAGAATGGGAAAAAAAAATTACAAGCTATATATCCAATAAAGGGCTAATAACCAGAATCAACAAAGAACTGAAGCAAATCAGCAACAAAAAACAAACAACCCTATTAAAAAGACACGAACAGAGGCCTTTCAAAAGAAGACAGACAAACAGCCAATAGACATATGAAAAAATGCTCAACATTACTAATTACCAGGAAATGCAAATTAAAATCAGAATGAGATGTCACCTGACTCCAGTTAGAATCACTTTTATTAAAAAGTCCAAAAACAATAGATGCAGAGAGAAAGGAATACTTATACTCTGTCAGGGAGACAGTAATACTTATACACTGCAGATTAGTACAACTTCTATGGAAAACAGTAAGGACAGTCTTCAAAGAACTAAAAGACCCACCATTTGATCCAGCAATCCCACTACTGGGTATTTACCCAAAGGAAAAGAGGTCATTTTATCAAAAAATACGTGCACCCAAATGTTTATTGCAGCACAATTTACAACTGCAAAGATGTTGAGTAAGCTCATTTGCCACCAATTCATGAGTAGATTAACAAAATGTGGAATATGTATACTATGGAATATTACTTTGCCTGAAGGACAACTTAAGGCCTTCTGCAATAATTTAGATGGAACTGGAGACCATTATCCTAAATGAAGTATCTAAAGAATGGAAAAACAAATACCACATGTACTCACTATTAAATTGGAACTAACCAATGAGCACAAGTGCACAGAGGAACATAAGACTCAGTGGAAATCGAGCCAGAGAGAGGAGGTAAGAAGGGATGGGCAAAAACCTCCCTAAGGTGTACAACGAACACTTTTACGGATGATGGGCACACTTGTAACCCTGACTTAAGCATGACAAAATTGATAATGTACCCCAAATCACTTGTACCCCCATAATATTTTGAAATTTAATAAAAAAATAAGAATGATATAGTTATCATGTGACTGCATTCACCATGTTACCCAGTGGTAGGGCAAGAATCACTGATCCAGGGAGCATCAACAGACTAGACCAATGATTTCAGCAGCTCCTTCTGGAAACTGGAATCACATAAACCAAGAAAGGCTCATGATTGATTGAAAAATGGCCCCTTGGGCGGCGCCTGTGTCTCAGTCGGTAGGGTGCTGGCCCCATATACCAAGGGTGGCGGGTTCAAACCCGGCCCCAGCTAAACTGCAACAACAACAACAACAAAAAATAGCCGGGCGTTGTGGCAGGCGCCTGTAGTCCCAGCTACTCGGGAGGCTGAGGCAAGAGAATTGCCTAAGCCAGGATTTGGAGGTTTCTGTGAGCTGTGTGATGCCACGGCACTCTACTGAGGGTGATAAAGTAAGACTCTGTCTTTAAAAGAAAAAAAGAGAGAGAGAAGATGAAAAATGGCCCCAATCCTCCCGCCTTGCACATCCATGCCCTGTGCAACATGACTTTGGCACTCCATTGAGGCCTGTTTACCCATCTCGTCAATTCCTACCCAATAAGGCTTCCTCCATGCCTCTGGATGCTACGCCACACCCAGGAAACCTTTTACATTCTCAATTCTGTCTCAGCACTTGATTCCCAAACACCCCAATATAATTTTATATTACTCAAAATATAAAAATAAATAAGATAGTCCCTGAATTTAGGAAAGTAAATGAATGCTTGCAGAAAGAAATGAAGGAGGCGGAGGAGGAGAAAAATTATGCCACTGAGAACACTGAAAAGCAAAAGTAGGCCAGCAACCTTAGGCCAGCAACCTCAGTGGAAGCTTCCAGTACGAACAAATTTGTGAGCTAGAGCTCTCTCTCTGTATCTGTTACCTTCAAATCAGAAAGAACTCTTGTCTTTAGAACAAGATATATCTTCTCCTGTCAGCCAGGCAATGACACTTTTTTGAATACCTACTATGTGCAACATGTAGGCATCATTGCATTGAAAAGCAATACATGTAACAATTCTATAGAAACAGATTCAGATCTATCTGGCACAGCAGGGAAGGAAGTGCACCAAAAAAGATAATATGCCAGGCAACCACAGTTTAGGACTGTGAGCACCAGAATCCAACCAATTCCATATCCCCACTGTTACCACCTGGTCTGAGGCCACCATCCCTCACAGGCATAACTGTAAAAGCTCCCAGCAGGGAGCTTCTGCCCTGGCTCCCCTGGCAGCCAGAGAGGATTTGAGTCCACTCATATCACCCCTCTTGTTAAGAGCCTGCAATGGCTTCCAGTATCTCTCAGCGCAACATCTGGCAGTCTAGGATAAAAACAAGGTCCGGTCATGCCATTTTATTGTAGCCTGGCCCCTGGTCATGCTAATTAATGGTGGAACTGGTGCTTCCTGGTTTACGCAGCCAAAAAGTCCCACAGCTCCAGCCCTACTAGATTCCCGCTCACTCATCTAGACAGCAATGGCCCATGAGGGACTCACACACCTGCTCCCTTCTCTGTAACTTTACTCTCCTGAGGGCTTCCCCAGCAGCTCTGGGATGTGTGAACCTGGGGCATGCCCACTTTTTACACAGAGCAGTGCTTGTTTTCAACCTCACTGTGTATCTTGAAATCACCCTGTGTATCTCTAAATATGTCCAGCCTAGGGCAGAAATTAGACAGAGCCTACCTGACAATAATGGTGGCCATTGGAGGGTCTTTCGTGCTTCTGTTCCACTGGGGGCATTTGTACCTGTCACTTATAATGTTGGTGGCTTTTTTTTTCTGTGTGATCATTCTGCTTGGCTTTGGGGTCAGGTTAATCTCTTCTGGAAAATGATGTCTTGCTAAAATTCTTTCTAAGCCAGAGAGTTCAGGATCCTCACCTAGTAATAGAAAAAGCATTAATACAATTCAATATTCCTTCCCATTTTTGCATAGCAAGAGTAATGTGTTGATAAATATGATTTGAACGAATTTACTCATTCATCCAACTTGCATATCATTCTACACGTTGAAGGAGTAAATTGATTTGATAAATATGTATGCCACTTAATTATTCCTATTTAGTTTTGTCATTCTTCTATTCCAACAATATGACTGAGCAACATTTAGACCTTAGCCTGGTCCTAAACATCTGACAGATGTATTATAAATAAATAAATGAATGAACAAACAAGCAAGGCATGGCTGTACTACACAAGTTGGTTATTTGTGCATGATTCTCAAACTAATGGTAATTTGCTGCACAATTATTACTATTGTGATTCTCATTTTCACTTTCATTGCATACTTAATCAGAGATGTACATTTTGAAGCTTCCCAGAAAAAGTTAGGTGAATGTTGCCATTATTGTAAAGCCCATACCTTGGAGCTGTAACATTCCACTTAAAATAACAACATGCTTTATCAGTGACCAAGAAAGGACAAAGACTAATTTTTATATGTAGAGTAGAGGACATGTGGTGATGTGGGATTCCATATGCCTAACCTCACTTATATTAAGCCATATTTAACTAAGTTTGTACAATTTACAATATCTTAACTGCACTCTACATTTATTCCACAGTCACTTGTTCACATTGACCTCAATGGCCTGTAACCCAAATTGCCCATCTGCAACGAGACAAGACACTGACTCCAGAGTGTAATTCAATATACTGCTTCCTTCACAACACTCTTGCAGTTAAGGAAAAAAAGGAAAAAAAGAAAGAAAGAAAAGAGTCAGCGAAACTACATCACACCTTGAGTAGCTCTGCAATCCATCTGAGTAAATTAGACAGCTGTCTAATCTACTCTAATTAGGAAATTAGACAGCTGTCATAATCCTCATGTGGGAAGAGAAGCCGAACCTTGGAGAGACGCATGCTGACCGTGTATAAAAGTAGATTGAAACCTGATGGGTGAAAGTCCAGCACCTTTTTATCTCAGGCTTAACCACTGATAGACCCTCCAGTAGCACAGTAGTAAGCAGACACCCCAAAGTACCAAGAATTGGCTCAAGGGACCATAGCTTGGCAATCTAACTGGTATAATGACTTGATGGCTAGATTGATCTTGAGAGGCAAGAAAAGCACTCCAAGTGCATTAGGAATAGGGCTGACACTGCCCTTAGCAGTTCCATTAGCTCAGTGACCACATGCTGATATCCAGAAGAAGCTGTCACAAGCACACTCCAACAACAAGAAAGGTATACGTGGGCATGCTCCTGTTGTCAGAATGCTAAAGCTAAATTTGATGTTCAACCGAATTCATTCATTCTATTCAGTTACTTAGTAACAACCCTTAAAAATATTTTTTGGGGGTCTCAACTGAATTTTTTTTGGAGACAGAGTCTCATTTTGTTGCCCTCGGTATAGTGTCAGGGCCTCATAGCTCACAGCTACCTCAAACTCTTGGGTTCAAATAATCCTCTTGTTTCAGCCTCCCAAGTAGCTGGGACTACAGGCACATGTCACAACTCCTGGCTATTTTTTTAGACATAGAATCTCTCTCTCTCTTTTTTTTTTTTTTTGCAGTTTTTGGCTGAGACCAGGTTTGAACCCACCACCTCTAGTATATTGGGCTGGCACCCTACTCCTTGAGCCACAGATGCCGCCCTAGGCTGGCACTCTTGCTCAGGCTGGTCTTGAACTCCAGAGCTCAGGTAATCTACCTGCCTTGGCCTCCCAGAGTGCTGGGATTACAGGAGTGAGCCATTGTACTCAGCCAACTGAATTGTTTTCGATAGTCTTGTTTGCATATATGCATGTACATATTTTAACATTGTAATTTTTCTCAAATCCTTTGTAAGCAACTAGGGATACATTTTAGAGAGAGAGACTGAAAAAACAATATTTAACAAAAATCACAAATTTTCATATTGTCTGGGATGATTAATCATATTTTAATACTGCACACAAATGTGATAAAAACTTAGAACTCTCTTTGAGTATTTAATTGTGCCTTAATCCCGGCCTTATTGAACATTATAAGCAACTGTTCAGGTTTTTTGACAGAAAACGGGATAAGCAAGGGATAACTCAAGAAATTATTTGAAGTGATATAATATTGATTATAATTTATAGATGAGATTTTGGTGATACTGCTTGGTAAGCTGCTTGAAGGTCTTTTTTTATTATTTTAATGTATGGAATGATATGCATGTTGGATGGATGAGTAATCACATTTAATACAAACCAACATAGACAAGCTATATGAACAGGTATGTATACCAAGCAACTGGGTAAGTGTGTGTACATGTGTTTATTGATGTACCAGAGACAGTAAAAGAAGGTAACTTAAAGCTTCAGGCTCTAAGGTGATGCACCTTACAACTTCATTCTCCCATGTTCCTGCTGAAGCCACGGATTTGGCAGTCACCAGTGAGACTGTGGTACATGAATTGCACAGGCTGTATCTGAGAGTTGCCCTCTGGGTTTCCCAAGGCCACATTCTCTGAGATCCATGCTCCCTGCTGGCCATGCTACCTCCTCCATGTGCCCACCGTCTGGTTAGGCAACTTCCCAAAATATTTTTGGGAAAAAAAGCAGTGGATTAACCAAGACAGGTTATCTTCCTCAGCACTAAAAAAAATAGACAAACAAAAGCTTTAACTTTCCTCCTGCTTCCTGCTTTTTGTTTGGTGCAAGTCCGTTGGGGAGTTGGGATGTGGAATGTATTAAACATCATTAAACAGCAATGAGGAGATCTCAGAGCAGCTCTTTACACTGCTGGACTGTGGCACGGGTGGGTAAGCGAGAGTGTTTATTCCAGGGAGTTTCAAGTATACAGAGGCTTTTTGTTTTCAAGACAATTATCTGAACATCAGTATAACTAAATCCATATACACATAGCATAACAGATCTTCATTTCTCACTTTTAGGTTATGATTTAACTTCGTATTTAAAATATAGAAGGAAAAACCTAGGTTTTTAGCCATAGATGTTCTTTTTCTTTCTTTGTGTGATCATTTCTGGGGAACCAATATAGTCTAATTCAGGCAAAGCATCCCTGCCGATGAAGAGGTGGTTGGCAGGGAAAGGGACAAAACCTATTTTTAAGATCAAATGAAATTTCTTCCAGAAGAATGGCTTTAGACAGTAGTAGTAAAATCAGATTTACGATCTGATGGGTTAAGGTCAGAGAAATAGGGTTGCCTCCTTGTAAGGCAAGTCACTCACTATACATTTGAAAATGGCATTTTGGAAATGAAGCAGACTTTTAGTGAAGAATTCAGAGCATCAGAGGTCAATGTGTCCCAATGACTGGGACTCAGCCTCCAGCCAGGTCCCTGAAAACACCAAATTGGGATTCAGAGGAGACATTTCTTTCCCCCTTAATGCCATTCACTTCAGCCACATCATGCACCTCTTTAAATTGGCTTCCGATTATAGCGAAGAATCACTGTACCCAAGCACCACGGGGGCAAAGGCACCTCATTGCCGTGTGGCAGTTTTACAGACATGGCAGCAACTACCAGCTCCTGAAGGTGTACGGATATCTACCGGAGTCTACATTGGGAGGCTAACAAAATCTAAGTCAACAGAAAATGGGAAGGTCACTAGAAAATCAAAACCCATTTCTCCAACCTCACTTAAATACTCATTGCACTTTCAATTGTAAAATTGTATTTTGATTACAAAATAATCCAAGAAAAGATTTCTGTTGGAATACATAAAATTGAACAGCTCAGAAGAACATTTTACTTCTCTGAGAGGCAGCTAATGTCTTGAATTTGCTGAATCTCTTTCCAGGACTCTTTTCTATGCATTTATTTAATATTTGTACAAACAAATAAAATGTAAAATTTTCTTTTTGCATAAATAGATTTATACTGTGCTTCTTCTTTTGCAGCTTATTAAAACTCTACAGTATGTATTGCAGGTATTTTAATGTCAGTCTTCTTTTTAATAGTGTTCCATAGTATGGATATACCCATCCGTTCAATCATTTTGCTATCAAGACATTAGCCTGGTTTATACTTTTTTCACCATTATAAATAGGGTTCCAACGCACATTTTTTTCCTCAGACCCTTGGTGGAAATTGGTTCCACGTCACGTGAATGCATCTGTGTGCATAGCTATGATACTTCTGTAGGATAATAACTAGCAGTGGAATTGTTAAGTTGAAGGACATGCATATATAACAAGATGTGAAAATATGAACTTTTCTGTTGTCTCAGTTTTTGCCAATGCCATAAAGGTCTGAGGAAAAAAATCAGTAGATGCCAGATACCCATCTCTGCACAACATGCTTATCTACCTAAGAAAAAGCCAAGCACTGTTTAAGGCACATGAGGCCCTTTTTAGGCACAGAGCTATTGTAGTGCTATGCACTCAGCGTTTCCTTCCCCCTCCCTGGCTCCTAGCTTTAAGAGGTGCTTTAAAAGAAACTACCCAGAGAATCAGACCATGTTCCCTGGACCTGCTGGATTAGTTTCCTAGGGCTGTCTCAAGAATACCACAAACTGAGTAGGTTAAAATAACAAATTCATTGTCTCCCATTCAAGGTCAGAAGTTGGAAATCAAGGTGTCAGCAGGGTTATGTTTGCTCAGAAATCTCTAGGAGAAAATTTTCCCATGGGTCTTCCTAGTTTCTGGTGCTTGCTGGCAATTCTTGGTATTCCTCAGTTATGGACACATCACTCCCATTGCTGTCTCTGCTGTCACATGGCCATCTTCTTTTGGGTGTCTGTCTTCTTATAAAGACATCATTCATACTGGATTAAGACACCCCCCCCAACTCTACTATGACCAGATCTGAACTTAATTCATTATATCTGTACCCTGTAAGATCCTATTTCCAAATTTGGTCACATTTTGGGGTACTGGGAGTTAGGACCTCAATATATCTCTTGGTGGGGGGACACAATTAAGCCCACAACACCTGAAACACATCAAATGTTGAGTGGCTGGGATCACAGCTATCTATGGCCACAGAGAAGAGGGTAGGTTAGAAGTCAGTGTGCTTTTGGGGAACAGGGGCTCAGATTTTCTATGAGCTAAATGTAGCACAGGAACAACACAGGGGTTAATGGCACTGACCCCTGCATAGTCAAAAATTTGCATATAACCCTTTTTTGAGATAGGATCTCACTATGTTTCTCATGCTGGTCTTGACCTCCTAGACCAGTGGTTCTCAACCTTCCTAATGTTGCGACCCTTTAAACAGTTCCTGTGGGTCGTGACCCACAGGTTAAGAACCACTGTCCTAGACTCAAGGGATCCTCCCAAGGATCAGCCTCCTAAGTAGCTGGGGTTATAGGCACATGTCACCTTGTCTGGCTACTTTTGACTTCCCTAAAACTTAACTACTCATCGCCACTTTGACCAGAAGGCTTACCAATGATATTCACAGTTCATTAATACATATATGTTATATGTTTTTTTTTTTTTTTGCAGTTTTTGGCCTGGGCTGGGTTTGAACCTGCCACCTCCAGCATATGGGGCTGGTGCCCTACTCCTTTGAGCCACAGGCACTGCCCTGTTATATGTATTATTTACTCTATCCTTACAATAAAGTAAGCTAGAGAAAAGAAAATGTTAAGAAAACTATGAGGAGGGCTCAGCACCCATAACTCAGTGGGTAGGGCGCCAGCCACATACACCAGGGCTGGTGGGTTCAAACCCGGCCTGGGCCTGCTAAACAACAGTGACGACAACAACAACAACAACAACAAATAGCTGGGTATTGTGGCAAATGCCTGTAGTCCCAGCTACTTGGGAGGCTGAGGCAAGAGAATCACTTAAGCCCAAAAGTTTGAGATTGCTGTGAGCTTTGACACTACAGCACTCTACTGAGGGCAACATAGTGAGAAAGAAAAGAAAAGAAAAGAGAAAAGAAAGAGGGAGGGAGAGAGGGAGGAAGGAAGGAAAGAAAGGAAAGAAAGAAAGAGAAAGAAAGAAAACCATGAGGAGAAGCTTTCTCCAGGATTCTCCTGGCTCAGCCTTAGGAGTAGCTGAGACTACAGGTACACACTACTACACCTGGCTAACTTTTTGTAGAGATGGGGTCCTGCTATGTTGCCTGGGCTGGTCTTGAACTCCCCGACCTCAGGTGGTCCTCCTGCCTCAGACTCCCAAAGTGCATGAGCCATCAGGCCCAGCCTATGATATTTCATTAGAACAACTTAAACAAAGACAAGTAGGGGTGGTGGAGTGGAAAGGGGGGGAAATGTCAGCAGGTGGCTATGCAAATGAGAGCCAGCCAGTTTGGGAAAGGAAGGAACCCACACAAATGCCCCAGGAAAGAGAGTCAACTTTGGATAGCTGCCTCCCTGCAGGCACACATGCCAGATCACCAGCTGAGATTTGACCAGCCAAGAAAAAGCTTTTCAGCTTCTTATCCCTCCTCCCTCCCACCCTCACCTTAGCCTAACTGAAGTCCAAGAGGGAGGGAGGAGCAAAGTAGAGGAAAGAAACCTGACATGCCACTAAGGCACTTGGGGACTTTTTAGGCACAGAGCTGTGGTAGTGCCATGCACTTAGCATTCCCCTTCCCCTCCCCACCTTCTAGCTTTCAGAGGTACTTTAAGAGAGTTACCTGAGAATCAGACCATGTCCCCTGGTGTGTTAGTTTCCTAGGGTTGTCACAAAAGTATCAGGCTTGTAAGTCAGGCTGGAGGAGTGAGAAGCAGGGAGATTTTAAACTAGGTGAGAGGTTAGAGCTTGGATATTAAACTTTTTATTATCTGAATATGACCTGGAAAGCTATGGGATCTGCCTGCAGTTTCACTCAAGGGTGGCACAAGTCAACAGAATGGGTCAAAAGGAGGAATTATGGAGAGAAGAAAATTATTTTCTGCTTACTCTCTGCCAAGTTCACCTATAATAAGCCAGTAACATATATATGAAATTTTGACAAAGGCTTTTAAATTATCTTTCAAAAAGCTTAAATTAAGTCACCAGCAATAGTATGAGGGCATTAATTTTCCCCACATGTTCTTTATTATTGATCATTTTAAATTTGACCAGCATGATGACCTAAAAATATCGCCTTAATTTATCTTTTACTTCCTTGATGGCAGAGGTAATGATTTGTGGTTAAATGTTGTGAATTGCCCGTTCATGCATTTATCTACTCTCTTAGGTTGCTTATCTTTTTCTTGATGATTTGTAGGTACTCCTTCTGTAATCTGTAATGTAATCTGGATATTAGGATTGCTTCACAATACTCCGATTCAGGAGTTAGAGATGCATCAGAATACAAACAACCAAATTTGCCAGAGTGATATAAAATCATCACACCATTACCCGCCTTCATTCCCTGGATTTTGTCTTAATTATTGTGGCAGCTGCTGTTTTGTTTTCTAAGCTCATGGGCATTAGGTGGCTGCCATCTACCTTTGTTTTCTGAGTAACCATGAACAATTCAAGAGGCAGGCTCCACACAATTCTACAAATTGCTCTAATTGTCAACTACCCTAACTGCCACTCCAAATAACAAAAAGTACAGGTCATTTACATTCCTCAGGGGGAAATAAAATATCTATATTCTTCCTGGGGTAGTACAGTCATGGCAATAGGAAGAAGGAATAGTAGGAACCAGAGCAAAGGAATAAAGTTCAAAACCTGACCTTCAAGTTGAAAGTTCTCTTCCTAATCTTAAAATCAAATCTAAAGCTTAAATTGCAAACGTAGTGGCGTTTTCCACTCAGTACCCTCTTCCATCTGCCTAAAGGAGAGGAACAGACTTTTGTTGGCTCATAAAAGGCTATTTAAATAAAAGGAACATGAAGAAGCAATTGTTAAGTCAGTGCATGGGTAAATACTAGAGTAAAACGGTAAGCCCATGGGCAGGGGCACAGGTCTCAAGGACTAATCACACTTACAATGTTAAGAGTAAGTTCTTACTCATGGCTAAAAGAAAAGGCAGTTTGTATGGACATAAAGCATGTGCTTTCTAAAAAGAGCCCATACCCACCCTCTACCCACATACATTTCTTTTGGTCCTCTTCACTCTTGTAGGAATAAAGCATCTCCATCAGATTATTTGGAAGCAGCCTGTGAAGGTTTGCTAGAATCTCAAAGGTGTGATCCGGGTCATTAGAATGGGCACTGTTTTTTGGCTTACAGAATTTGTTAAGGAGTGGAAATTCCGGCACACTACAATTGTTGCCAGCTGTTTCCATGATGCCTACTGAGTTACGGAGAACAAATCAAGAACATGCGAAGTGGAGTGCCTTGTAATCACTCTTTCTCCAAGCTTTCCCCCATCTCAAAGAAGATAACGTGGAACATCCCAGCCTCTGACTGCTTCGCATTCTGAGAGTCACAATGACCCTGATAGCGACCTGGAACCCTGAGAGCTCATCCTGCATCCTCCAAGCAGAGAAATCCAGCCCCTCGGAAATATCCTGCCAAGTCTTTCAGGGATTTTTGGCAAAAACTCCAGTTTCCTGTCTGGACATGGAAAAAAGAGAGCTTTCCTAAGGGGAAAAAAGAGAGCTTTCCTAAAGGGAAGAGGGGAAACCGGGTGTGCACAGGTCCAGTGTTATATTCCCATCTGGCACTGAGTAGATGCCTGCAACCTGTGTGTACATAATTAAGGCTCTACAGACCTACCAGGCCCCTAGAGAGAGTGGTAACATCAGCACAGTCCTTGGCAGAACTGAGCAAAGAGCTTCATCACCCCAAACTGAGGAAATGTCCAGATTAACACAGGTGAGAAGCCAAACTGCTTCTTATTCTCTTATCCAAACTAACACTGAGGAAACCAAGTAAATAAACAAAAATGCTGAACTCTAGCTTTACTGGTCAGAAGCCATTCTTCATTATAGACCAAAGACCAGAGGACAACAGATGTACTTGATAACCGTAAACCACCATATTTTCTTTATATATTTTTTTAAGTCATTTGTACATAGATCATAAATAACCAGCATATTTGATAGCACAGCCCTGAGCAAGATAGAAGCTTCCAAGATTTGAGAAAAAAATGCAAATAATAGGCTTTTCTTTTTATAGTGTCTCCTTAGTTTCAGCCTGCTCTACCAGCCCAGGTTCCCCATAATTATTCTTTATAAACCAGCTGGGGACCCATGCTTCAGAATGATGAGAAACACAGAAGACAGGTGAGCCAGGAGATAGGCGACGGCTAAAGCTGGTAGTGTTGGCCAGCTGTTTACCAAACATAAAAAAACCTTTAGCCAAGACTCTTAAAAGAAAAATCACAATTATACTATATGATACATTAGTGTCCAGAGGAGGTGGAGTAAAATTTTATTTCTTAATTTTCCACTTGCAAATTTAAAAAGGAAAACTTAAAAAAAAAAAAAAACTAGAAAAGTATACTTTGAATGCAAATATATTTAAAATGTTAAAGAACTAACAAGAACTACTTGAATGTATTATGCTTCACACACTTTTATGGGTGTTTTAGGAGAAAGAAAGGAATTGGTGGAGGTCATGGGGTAGAATATTCTGGCAGCTGGAAGACATATCCAGGGCTCACCCTGCATCCTCCAAGAAAGGTTGAGTAATTCCTCTAAACTCTCATTTATATAAATAAGAACAACATTCAATACATCCAGGATGTACTATATTAAAATGTAATTCTTTAGACTCCATGTAAATTGACCCAGATGTTCTTTTTTTATTATTATTATTGTTAAATCATAGCTGTGTACATTAGTGCAATCAAGGGGTACGATGCAATGGTTTCATATACAATCTGAAATATTCTCATCAAACTGTTCAATGTAGCCTTCATAGCATTTTCTTATTTATTGTATGTAGACATTTGTATTCTGCCTTTAGTAAGTTTCGCCTGTACCCATTCTAAGATGGACCGTAGGTGTGGCCCCACCCATTACCCTCCCTCCACCCTAACCTTCCCCCTCCGTTCCCCTTCCTTGGGCCTTTCCTCATAGTCTTGTGCTATAGTTGGGTTATAGCCTTCATGTGAAAGCTATAATTTAGCTTCATAGTGGGGCTGAGTACATTGGATACTTTTTCTTCCATTCCTGAGATACTTTGCTAAGAAGAATATGTTCCAGCTCCATCCATGTAAACATGAAAGAGGTAAAGTCTCCATCTTTCTTTAAGGCTGCATAATATTCCATGGTATACATGTACCACAATTTGCTAGTCTATTTGTGGGTCATGGGCACTTGGGCTTCTTCCATGACTTAGCAATTATGAATTGGGCTGCAATAAACATTCTGGTACAGATGTCTTTGTTATATTGTGACTTTTGGTCTTCTGGGTATAAACCTAGTAAAAGAATTATAGGATCGAATGGCAGGTCAATTTTTAGGTCTCTAAGTATTCTCCAAACATCCTTCCAGAAGGAACTATTAGTGTGCATTCCCACCAACAGTGTAGAAGTGTGCCCTTTTCTCCACATCCACGCCAACATCTCTGGTTTGGGGATTTTGTTATGTGGGCTACTCTTACTGAGGTTAGGTGATATCTCAAAGTAGTTTTGATTTGCATTTCTCTGATGATTAAGGAAGATGAGCTTTTTTTCATGTGTTTGTAGATCGTGCGTCTGTCTTCTTTAGAGAAGTTTCTCTTCAAGTCCCTTGCCCACCTTGAGATGGGATCACGTGTTCTTTCCTTGCTAATACGTTTGAATTCTCTGTGGATTCTGGTTATTAGACCTTTATCAGAGATATAACCCGCAAATATTTTCTCCCATTCTGAGGGCTGTCTGCTTGCTTTACTTAACCATGTTCTTGGCTGTGTAGAAGCTTTTTAGTTTGATCAGGTCCCAGTAGTGTAATTTTTGATACTGCTTCAATTGCCTGGGGAATCCTCCTCATAAAATATTCACCCTGCCCTATTCCTTCAAGAGTTTTCCCTGTACTTTCTTCAAGTATTTTTATAGTTTCATGTCTTAAGTTTAAATCTTTTATCCATTGAGAGTCTATCTTAGTTAATGGTGAAAGGTGTGGGTCCAGTTTCAATCTTCCACAGGTTGCCAGCCAGCTCACCCAGCACCATTTGTTAAATAGGGAATCTTTTCCCCACTGAATGTTTTTAATTGGCTTATCAAAGATCAAATAACAGTAAGTAGCTGATTTCATCTCTTGGTTCTCTAATCTGTTCCAGACATCTACTTCTCTGTTTTTGTGCCAGTACCATGCTGTTTTGATCACTATCAATTTATAGTACAGTCTCAGGTCTGGTAGTGTGATTCCTCCTGCTGTGTTTTTATTGCTGAGTAATGTTTTGGCTATTCGAGGTTTTTTCTGATTCCATGTAAAACGAAGTATTATTTTTTCAAAATCTTTAAAATATGACAATGAAGCTTTAATAGGAATTGCATTAAAATTATATATTGCTTTGGGTAGTATAGACATTTTAACAATGTTGATTATTCCCAGCCATGAGCATGGTATGTTTTTCCATTTGTTAACATCTTCAGCTATTTCTTTTCTTAGAGTTTCATAGTTCTCTTTGTAGATATCTTTCATGTCCTTTTTTGGGTATATTCCCAAATATTTCATCTTCTTTGGCACTACTGTGAAAGGAATAGAGTCTTTGCCTTTTTTTTTCAGCTTGGTTATTGTTGGTATATATAAAGGCTACAGATTTATGGGTGTTGATTTTGTAGCCTGAGACATTGCTATATTCCTTGATCACTTCTAAAAGTTTTATAGTAGAATCCCTAGTGTTTTCGAGATATACGATCATATCGTCTGTGAAGAGTGAAAGTTTGATCTCTTCTGACCCTATATGGATACCCTTGATCACCTTTTCTTCCCTAATTGCAATGGCTAAAACTTCCATTACAATGTTAAAGAGCAATGGAGACAATGGGCAACCCTGCCTGGTTCCTGATCTAAGTGGAAATGATTTCAATTTAACTCCATCCAATACGATATTGGCTGTGGGTTTGCTGTAGATGGCCTCTATTAGTTTAAGAAATGTCCCTTCTATACCAATTTTCTTAAGTGTTCTGATCATGAAGGGATGCTGGATATTATCAAAAGCTTTTTCTGCATCAATTGAAAGAATCATATGGTCCTTATTTTTTAGTTTGTTTCTGTGCTGAATTACATTTATAGATTTACATATATTGAACCAGTCTTGAGACCCTGGGATAAATCCCACTGGGTCGTGGTGTTTAATTTTTTTGATGTGTTGTTGGATTCTGTTTATTAGGATCTTATTGAGTATTTTAGCATCAATATACATTAGTGATATTGGTCTATAATTTTCTTTTCTTGTTGGGTCTTTCCCTGGTTTCGGGATCAAGGTGATGTTTGCTTTGTAGAATGTATTGGGTAATATTCCTTCTTCTTCTATATTTTGGAAGAGGTTTAGTAGTATAGGTACTAGTTCTTTTTTAAAGGTTTGGTAGAATTCTGACACAAAGCCATCTGGTCCTGGGCTTTTCTTTTTAGGGACATTTTGTATAGTTGATGCTATTTCAAAAATTGATACAGGCCTGTTCAACATTTCCACTTCATTCTAGGCTAAGTCTTGGTAGGTGGCATACTTCCAGGTCTTGGTTGATTTCTTTCAGATTTTCATATTTCTGAGAGTAGAGTTACTTGTATTTGTTAAGGATTTTTTGAATTTCTGAGGGGTCTGTTGTTATTTCATCGTTACCATTTCTGGTTGATGAAATTAGAGATTTTACTTTTTTTTTCCTGGTTAGGTTGGCCAAAGGTTTATCTATTTTATTGATCTTTTCAAAAAACCAACTTTTGGATTTATTGATCTGTTGTATAATTCTTTTGTTCTCAATTTCATTTAATTCTGCTCTGAATTTGGTTATTTCTTTTCTTCTGCTGCGTTTGGAGTTGGAGTATTCTTCCTTCTCCAGTTGCTTGAGATGTCCCATTAAGTTATTAACTTCCTCTCTTTCTGTTTTCTTGAGTAAGGCTTGCAGTGCTATAAATTTCCCCCTTAGGATGGCCTTTGCAGTATCCCAGAGGTTCTGGTAATTCATGTCTTAATTGTTGTCTTGTTCCAAAAATTTGGTGATTTCCTTCTTAATCTCGTCTATAACCCATCTATCCTTCAGCATAAGGTTGTTTAGCTTCCATGTTTTTGTATGGATATGCAGGTTCCTGTTGTTACTGAGTTCAACTTTTATTCCATGATTGTCTGAGAAGATGCAGGGGATAATTTCTATTTCTTTAAATTTGCTGAGGTTAGATTTGTGGCCGATTGGAGTATGTTCTGTGGTCGATTTTGGAGTATGTTCTGTGGGCTGATGAGAAGAATGTTTATTCAGTTTTGTAGGGATGAAATGTTCTGTAGATGTCTGTTAAGTCCAGATGTTGAATGGTGAAGTTTAAATCTAAAATTTCTTTGCTTAACTTCTTTTTGGAGCACAGCTAAAGGGGTGTTAAAATCTCCAACTACTATGGAACTGGAGGAAATCAAGTTGCTCATGTCTGTTAGAGTTTCTCTTATAAATTGAGGTGCGTTCTGGTTGGGTGCATAAATATTAATAATTGAAATCTCATCATATTGAGTATTACCTTTAACAAATATGAAGTGTCCATCCTTATCCTTCCTTATTTTGGTTGGTTTAAAGCCTATGGCATGTGTGAATAGGATTGCAATGCCTGCTTTTTTCTGCTTTCCATTTGCCTGGAGTATAGATGACCATCCCTTCACCTTAAGTCTAAATTTGTCTTTTATTGTAAGATGCGATTCTTGTATGCAGCAGATATCTGGCTTGAGTTTTTTTATCCAGTCAGCCAATCTGTGCCTCTTAGAGGACAATTTAAACCATTCGCATTAATTGAGAATATTGATAAGCCTTTTGAGAGTCCGGTGGACATTTTTAATCCTTTTGTGACTGTGGAAGTTGGAATTTGATCAAAATTTTCTGGTTGGGTTTACTTTTGTGGTGGAGGATTATGCTGGTATTTATGGAGGATAGGGTCTGAGAATATTCTGGAGAGCTGGGTTAGTTATGGCAAATTTCTTCAACATGTGAATATCATTGAAGTATTTAATTTCTCTGTCATAAACGAAACTCAGTTTAGCTGGGTACAGGATCCTGGGTTGAAAGTTATTTTGTTTTAGGAGATTAAAAGTCGATGACCATCCTCTTCTAGCTTGAAAGGTTTCAGAAGAGAGATCTACAGTTATTCGAATATTCTTGCCCTTGTAGGTGATGGTTTTCTTTCATCTGGCTGCTTTCAGAATTTTCTCCTTCATATTAACTTTAGTGAAGTTGATTATGATGTGTCTGTGGGATGTCTTATTTGGGTTGAGTCATGCCGGAGTTCTGAAACTGTCTGCTATCTGAATTTCAGAATCTCTGGCATGTCTGGAAAGTTCTCCTTCATAATCTCACAGAGAAGAGACTCTGTGCCTTGTGAAGTCACTTTGTTGCTTTCAGGGATCCCTATAAGATGAATATTGGTTTTCTTCGAATTATCTCAGAGCTCTCTGAGAGAGTGTTTTGTTTTTCCCCTCCATTTCTCTTCCTCTTTGAGAGTTTGGAAGCATTCAAAAGCTTTGTTTTCAATGTCAGAAATCCTTTCTTCTGCTTGCTCCATTCTGTTACTGAGGGATTCTACTGTGTTTCTCAGATCTTTGAGGGATGCAACTTCTTGTCTCAATGTGTCAAAATCTTTGGTCATTTGGTCTTTGAATTCATTGAATTCTTGAGACATCTTTTGGGTTACTGCTTGGAATTCTAATTCGATCTTATTTGCTATCCAGATTCTGAATTCGATTTCTGACATCTCAGCTATTTATGCATGGGATCTTGTGCTGTGTCTGCCCCATTGATCCTTGGGGGAGTTCATCTACTCTGACTATTCATATTGTCAGAGTTTCTTTTGTTGATTTCGCCTCATGATTATTTTTCACCGTTGCCTCTGGCCATCCTCAGAGTTAGGGAGGTGTTTCTCCAAGATCAGACCCCAGCAGGATCACTCTATTGTTGCTGGATTTTTGTAGGGAGTGACCCTGTGAAGATCCTCTGGGACTGGCCCAGCCCGGGATTTCTGGTTGTGGAAGCAGCTCCGGAGTGTGACATACCCGGATCCACCTACAGGGTGCGAGTTGGCGCGCATGGTTCTGGGAGTGCCTGGCGCCCAGTGACTTTGGCACAGAGACCCCAAGGCTCCAGCAGTCCCTGGCCAGGAGAAGGGCTCTGCACAGAGGAAGGGAAGGCACCGGAGGGCATGCGGCTACCAGAGTCCCTGGCCAGACAAGTGGGCAGGTGTGGAGGCAGGGAGGGTATAGAAAAGAGGACGCAGGGTTGCGCAGCATGGATAGCGGGTTGGGAGTCACAGCACAGCTCTTATGGAGGTCCAGGCGGCGCCAAGCCCAGGAGTTTGAGGTTGCTATGAGCTGTGATGCCATGGCACTCTACCCAGGGCAACAGCCCGAGGTTCTAGTGTGCCAAAACCGGTCTCCTTCTGCCCCTGAGGGTTAAGGCTGTAAGGCAGCTCAGTCACCACCTTTAGGGTGCTCAGTCACTAGGTTACTAGCTCCCGCCCAATCCTTGCTCTGCGACCCTGAGGGCAGAGCTTGCTGGGGCAGTTCTCTCACAATGACTCCCTGTAGCCCACAGCCAAACACTATTAGCTCTGTCCAGCTCACTGGCTCAGTCTGGGGCCCTGGACAATGCCCAAAGTTCTCTGCACTCCTGCTCAAGCTCTCCTGAAAGGCAGTTCAACTGAGTGCCAAGTCCAAAAACACCGAAACAGTTCACAGGTAAGGTCTTTCAGGTTTGCAGTCTCACTGCTGCTTGTACTTATGGCTGCTGGTGGGATTAGGTCGATCGAACACATACTTATGGCTGCTGGCGGGATTAGGTCGATCGAACACATGCAACCACTTGCCAGTTTTCCACTGTTTTTGTCCTCCTTTTGGGGTCCAGAAGTCCCTTGCTGACTCCCTATATCCTCAAAGGGATGATTATAGGCAGATCCCACCAGCCAGAGATGCCTGGAGTCTTACCTCCCCAGACTCGCCATGCCCTGTTACAGGGAGGCTGTTACTCGGCCGCCATCTTGGATTGTCTCGACCCAGATGTTCTTAATCGTTGCTCAAAACAGCAAGAGATGAAACATTTATAGTTATCTGAAGCTCCCTGACATTGGTAGAAATCATAGTTATTAGATTTTATTTTTAAATAAACTATCGGATGGATGCTTTTTTTAAACAATGAGTAAGGCTGCTTCTAGGAATCAATCTCATTCATTTTCTCTAATTATGATGTAGTGGAAAGAACACTGTTAAGGATGGGAGTTAACAGTCATGAGTGAAGTCTGTCAAATATTCTGCAGCTAACCACCTGTGAGATATTGATCTCAAGCCTACCAGGTCTCAGCCAATGGTATGAAAATTCTTTGGTCAAACTGACACTTCTGTTTTTGTATCTTGTTTTATATTTCTCTTATTTTCAACTCTATTCTTCAGTGACCAATATATTTATCTTCTCAAAACTGTGTTTTTAATATATTATTATTTTCTCCCAAGGAGAGATTAGAAAGAATTCTCCTAAGCCAGAATTCCTTTTCTTGCTGTGATGAGTTGCTATGCCAGCCCAGCAGCCCAAGGTGCTAGCCGTGTATTATTAACTAAATTGATCCTGCAGCATAGCAGCTGCAGAACTCTGGGTTGTTTTTCTTGTTAGGCTGATCTTTTACTCATGACTTTTAGGTAAATTGCAATTCCTTTTTTTTTGTTGTTGTTGTTCCAAAGAGGGCTGTTGTGTCTCCTGAACATCTTCCCCTTTCCCCCTGCCATGGTGGATGTGACAAGATCAGCTGGTTTCCAGAAGCCAAAGTGTTCAGTAATGTTCAAAGAGAGAAGATCATCTCCAGGTTCCTTAAGGAAAGCCTTCTGAAGAGAGTGTTCCGTTCACAGCAAATGAGGTGGGAGCGTCCCAACTCTCTGAAGGAGGATTCATGCTATACTTTTCCTGTCACCAGAAAGTAAGTTCCGATACTGAAATCTACACTAAAATTTAAAGTGAATTTATGATGTAAGGATAGGAAAACATACATACAGAATTTAAGCATCTGAAAGATAGGAAGATCTATGAAGTAATTCCAATTGTAGAAAATCAAGTCTTAAATCAAAATAAAGAAGAAAATATATCATTGAGAAGGTATTCAAGTGTACTAGCTGCAACATATACAGATGTAGAATTTACTGATACAGGTGTTTATCTTCCCTTTGAAAATATCATTATATATATCACTATTGTATTCATTCCAGGAATATGTAGATTTTAAACAAGGTTTCTTATATTTTTTTTCAATCAAACTGTGGCCTCCCTAAAGAGACATTGCTAAAGGAGCAAAGTGTTAAAAGATGATTTTTAAAACTTGAAATTGGAAACATTTTCATATATATTTCTTAAACAGGAATTCTAGGAATGCAAGAAAGTTAGAATATTTAAGATGAATGGATCTGGCTCAGGACTTTGGGAATCCAAGGGAAGAGATCCCTTGAGCCCAGGAATTTAAGATGACAGTATACCGGCTTGGAACCAGTACATCAGTGGTTAGGGTGCTGGCCACATACACCGAGGCAAGCAGGTTTGAACCTGGCCTGGGCCTGCTAAAACAACAATGACAACTGCAACAAAAAAATAGCGGGGTGTTGCAGCGGGTGCCCGTAGTCCCAGCTACTTGGGACTGAGGCAAGAGAATCACTTAAGCCCAAGAGTTTGAGGTTGCTGTGAGCTGTGATACCACTGCACTCTACTAAGGGCGACAAAGTGAGACTCTGTTTCAAAAAAAGAAAAAAAAATTACAGTATACAGAGCTATGACTGTATCCCACACCCATCACTGTGCTCCAGCCTGGACAGAATAAGACCTTCTCTCAAAAAAAAATAAAAAAAAATGGCAGCACTGGTGGCTCAGTGAGTAGGGTGCCAGTCCCATATACGTAGGGTGGTGAGTTCGAACCTGACCCCAGCCAAACTGCAAACAAAAAATAGCCGGGCCTTGTGGCGGGTGCCTATAGTCCCAGCTACTTGGGAGGCTGAGGCAAGAGAATCACCTAAGCCCAAGAGCTGGAGGTTGCTGTGAGGGTGACAAAGTGAGACTCTGTCTCTTAAAAAAAAAAAAAGCATGCTCATAGACACAGTCCTAAATCAGGATTAAAAAAAAGATGAAAAACACTAGTTGGCAAAACCATATGCTAAATACAAATTGCCCATAATTGAATTGAAAGGTTTCTGCCTGGCTTAGCATCTTATTTGTAAACCAAAATGCATATTATTAATCAGAAAATATTGTTCTTTCTGAAAATATTTACATAATCACCTTGAACAAGCTTCTCCTGTATTATGTAACCAGACATGATCTGGCAATACTGAAGGGAAGAACAAAGAGCGATGGGGGCAAATGCATGGGTAATATTGGAACATGAAAGATACTGAAATAGGTAGTCTCAATTAGAAGCCTGTTCCCTCCAGAATAATTAGAAACTAAGAAAAGTTGCTACTGACATTTCTTTGCACAATCCAGGATAATAAAAAGGAATGTATGTCAAGGTGCTTTCCAAAGTAGCTTTGTGACAATGTTGTCACTTTTATCACAGAAGGAGAAATTGAGGTGGGCAGTGAGGCATGCTGGCCCTGCGAAGTGATTAGTCCAAGGCTTGCTCTTTTCTTCTTATTAGACCACCTCTATTGTAATTAATGAAAGAGTTTGCAAAATGCCATGAGATAGAGAGCATCTACCTTATCCTACTTCATTCATAAATGTAATGACTTCACACAGGATTAGCTAAAGTGGTACAGGTTTAAAGTAAGGCAAGTTTAGGTTATCTTCAATATACTGATTTCCTTTCTTTTGGATAAATACCCAGTAGAAGGATTGCTGGATCATATGGTATTGCCATTTGCAGCTTCCTACTGTTCTTCCATACTGTTTTCCATAGTGGCTGTACTACTTTACATTCCCATCAGCATTGTATAAGCATTCCCCTTTCTCTACTTCCTGACCAGCACTTGTATTTTCTGGGTTTTTGATAATGGCTATTTCAACCAGAGTGACCAGAACAGTTTTCCAGTGATGAGGGTACAGTAATGAACTAGACAGGCAAGGCCCCAGTCCCATAGTTTTATATTTTACTGGGGAGAGACAGACAAGAAAAAAGAAAAAAAAAAAAACAGACAAGAAGGCAGATTAACAATCAAAACTGTAAAAGAGTGTAAAGAAGTAAATAAAGTCATGAAATAGAGTAAGGTGTGTGGGAAAGGGCTTCTTTAAAGGGAAGGCCTGGGCAACGCCCATGGCTCAAAGGAGTAGGGTGCTGGCCCCATATACCGGAGGTGGCAGGTTCAAACCTGGCCCAGGCCAAAAACTGCAAAATAAATAAATAAAGGGAAGGCTTTTCTGAAGGGAAAATGGAAAATACAGAGGAAGGAGATAGGAGCAGGGTGTCAAAGATCAGAGAAACCATTGAAATTGTGTTCAACAGGTAGTGAATAGGTGGGAAGATTCTCAAAGGGACATGGGATATCTTCCCATTAGATCAGTGATTTTCAAGTGGGGTGCCATGGCACACTGGTGTGCCCTGAGAAGTGTGCCATGATTTTAAAGATCATTAATTATTTTCAAAAGAAGGTCAAAGCACAGTAAGCATATTTTTTTATCAACGTTTTTTATAACGTAAGTTTTCTGCGTAAGTTTAATTATAGTTTTAAGTGTGCCGTGAGATTAAAAAGCTTGAAAAACACTACCCTAAATGTTAAGAACCAGTATATTTAGATGCTTATTGAAATGTTTTGGGTTTTGAATTTAGAGCTGGGTGTTCAACCTGACAGAACATGAGGGTATCACCAGCAAAAAGATTGAAAAAATTTCTTCTTTGATGTCAATGCTTTATTAGAAAAACTATAAGTGACATTTTCAGTGTTCATTTACTGTACTTACATATATAATTAGTTTTAAGTTTTTCTCTATATCAAACTGATGTGGGAAAGGGAGCTATATAGAGAGGTATATTCTTTTCCTTTCTTTCCACTTAACTTCATGAAACTGTACAGATACATGCATTAGGGGGTACAAAATGGGGCTCCTGCTATATACATGTATCCCAGATCAGCAAAGAATAAATTTTGTTCTTTCCATTATAAGACCGATGACTGACCTGAAACTGACCAGAGGTGGGCTTGCTTTCAGCAGGTATACTGTTCTTCCATTTTAATTATTTACTATATTATATATAATAAGCACAGTTAAAACTTTACATATATATGCATGTTTCTATATGGTCTGTCTAGAGTCGTGCAGGGCAAACCTCCCGGCTTTATTGGAAGGGGCAATGGAGGGGAGGCCCAAGGACTAAGCCCTGGGCACCAGAGGCCTACTGGCCGCCACGCGGAGCCCTCAGCTCAGGAGGCCCAGAGCAGGGCCAGGAAGGCCCTGAAAGGTCCAAGAAAGTCCAGGAGGCCCTGGAAGGCCAAGGAACCACGAGGAGGCACGGGAAGCCTCGGGGAAAGCAGGAGGAGCCTCACGAAGGCCCGGGGAGGCTCAGGCCTTTGCGCAGGGAGCCCGGGGCGCCCCTCCACCCCGCGATGGCCGAGTGGGCAGGGCAGCCCCTGAGAGGGCCCGGCGGGGAGCAAGGGCAGAACCGGAGATTGGGCTCCCGGCCCCGGCAGCGTCGTGCGTCCCGAGGGCTCCGCGGCCGGATGATCCCCCAGAGGATCCGAGCCTGGGCGACCGCCGACGGATCCGTGGCCCCAGAATACCGGTGGATCCGGTGGAACGCGGGGCCGCCCCGGGCGCCTCCGCTCTGCGGTCGTTGCCCAGCGACCCGGCCGGTGGGGAAGCCCGCGGAGCCACAGCCCCGGGCGAGGCTGGCCTCTCTGGGCCCGGTCTGGGCCCGGGGCCCGGCCCCCGCCCCGGCACCGGCCCGGGCCCGAGCCCGAGCCCGAGCCCGAGCCCACGGGCCGCATAGGCCCTTCACGGCTGAGGGCGCCGCGCCGGCGGCCGGCCGCCGCTCGCTGCCCTCTTTGTCCGTCCACTGCAGGAAGGTCGAGTCCGAGGGGGCGCCAGCCAAGCCGTTCGCCCCACACACTGAGGGGCTCCGGCCTCGGGGCGGCAGCGCCCTCGGAGAGGACGCCGGGGAGGACACGTGGGCCTGCGGCGCCGTAGGGTAAGAGGCCCGAGTCCCAGGGCAATTCGTGATTCCCCACCTGCAGCCCGTGGGCTGGGCTGCTCAGCGAGGCCGCCAGCGCCCAAGAGGGAAAGGGGCCCACTCTCTTGTGGGCCTGGCACCACCCTCTCCAGCCCTTGAACCTCATTTCCCTGCTCACCAAGGCCTACTTGTCTCCAGGCCCCTCCTTCAGGAACCTTGGCCTATTCCAGTCTCTTGGCGCCCTCCTCCAAGGCACACACCTGGGTGGCCTGAGGCAGCGCCACCTAACCAGCAATCTCCTTACTCCTAACCCAGTGCCTGGCATACATAGTTCAAATCCTGAACTATATCTCATCTTTCTTCAGGATACACCTTTCTCTTCGGGAGACAATAAATTGTAAATGATTAGTAAATACACTGATTACTGCTGTGGCTTTAATTTGTGATTCTTTCCAGATAGCTATACCTCAGTCCTTTACTGCTTGTCCTATTGTTAGTTCTCTAATACTTTTACCTTAAACGGTAGTGCGTGTTTGAGGCACCATGGTAGTTTGGTGTGGAAAATACAGTTTGGTCCCTTGGGCCCTTTAGTTCTCTGAAACATGCACGGAGTGAGTGCTTGCTGTGCCATTATTTAAGATTAACCCTGCTTTCAACTGGAGCACTTGTTTCGAATGATTAAAACAGGATTCATAGCCCTGTTTTACAAGTTCCAGATAATTCACCGTATTTTTTCTAATGCATATTTTATCCTCTTAGCTGCTATCTCCTTTCTCACCTCTGACCTTAATTTCCTACTCTTCTGTCAGTTAGATCTTCCCATTTACTTTTGTCTGTGTTCTTTTTTGGTCTGGCTTGCTGCTTGTTTCTGGTTGATTTCAGGTTGTCACCTGCCTTGCCCCCCTAGTTCCTCTTCAGCTTAAGCATTTTCTTAACCTCGGTTAGCTAAGAAGTCAAAGCTCATGCTTTCTTTTTCATAAATGTTGACCTTTACCCATAAATGTGCCTGTTCTTACAACCTGTATAGGATTTTAAGGAAACAGAGAAGCAGCTACAACAAAATGGGGAGAAGAAATGGTGAGAACTGTAGCACCAACCTGCGTGTGTCAAACATCTCTCATGAGGTATGGCAGATGCCATTGAACTTAAACATTTGGTCAGCAGCCCTCATTGCTAAGAGGTAACTCTTAGTGAGTCTTACTATGGTGATAACCCTTGCTGCTTTTGCTTTGTGAGCAGTTTGTCCTGAGTTTTCCTCTTGGCACATTTGGAATAGCAATGTGGAAAATTTTTATTTAACATAGGGAAAGTTAGCCAGCCTTTCAGAAAAATCTCAAAAAACATTTCTAGTTGCAAATGGGTTTTGTTAAAGATGACACTTTGTTATCAATCGGGCAGTGCTTTTTTATTTTCTGGCACATACTTTATGAAAAATATTGGTAAAGGTGGGTTATCAAAAAGTACAATCAAGTCCCAAACTGTTAAGAAATTTGCTAACTAGCTGACTAGCTTTCCTTACCAGTTGACAAATTTGATTGTTTTCATTTTATTGTATAATCTCAACAGGACAGTTTTCATCAACTTTCCTTTACTATTTTATTATAAGGGTATTTCTTTCACATGTATATTTAGTGTATTAGTGTACCAGGATCACACAGCTGAAAGCAGCTTGAGAATCCATTGAGAGGTTTAAAACTACAGATCACTAGGCCTCATCTTTATCCCACTGAATTTGTAGTTATATATATACATATTTTTTTTTGCAACTATTATTTCTAAAAAGCTCCCCCTGGTGATTATGGTGTATAGATTAAACCTGATACATATTATTCCAGAGAGAAGAGAATCAATTTCATCAATTTTATTATTCAAAAGCCTCCAGAAAAAGATGATCTGTGATGTCTCTTTTAATGTTTGACTACCCTTGCTATTAGGAGATACCTCTTTGTGGGTAAATTAAATCCTCATGCTGTATTAATGTAGAGATGATACCAATAATACCAATGTTTCATTTGCTTAGAGCTTAATTTACAAAAGCTTTTCTTATTTGAGCTGGAAACTGAATTCATTGTTTAAAAATTACTTTCAGGCTGGGCGCCTGTAGCACAGTGGTTATGGCGCCAGCCACATACACCAAGACTGGAGGGTTTGAACCCGGCCTGAGCCTGCTAGACAACAATGACATCTGCAACAAAAAATAGCCGGGCGTTGTGGTGGGCACCTTAGTCCCAGCTAATTGGGAAGCTGAGGCAAGAGAATTGCTTGAGCCCAGGAGTTTGAGGTTGCTGTGAGCTGTGATGGCACAGCACTCTACCAAGGGTGACATAGTGAAACTTTGTTTCAAAAAAAAAAAAGAAAATTACTTTCATATAAACTAATCATCTCTTTCACTTTCCATTTTCCAGAATAAATTATAATTCTCCCCAACAGCCATCTTACATTTTCCTCCCATAGCATTCTACACAATGTGTGAATCATAAATACTCAGTAAAAATTAGTACCTTTCCCCTTTCGTTTATTTTTTACCTTTCTTTTGAGTATTTCCCAAGTGTTTCTCAACATCTGGAATCTAAAATAAGTAGTGGGACAGTTAGTGTGAAATATAATGTGAGGATTAGAGATTTTCTATGATCAATGGAAAGATTTTTATAGGCTGTCAGATCTGGTACTCAGATACAGAAGATTGGATGAATGTGTCATTGTGTAGCAGAGATACACTGAAGAGGACATTTCATTAGAATACATTTTAAAAATCAATTTTGAAATCCTGTATCATTATTTTTGCCAAAATGAGAATCACAAATGATTATAAAAGTCTTTCAAGATGCTGATCATATTCTATATTCTCATAATGAGGGAGAGGGGGTCATGAAGCTTTGTGTCTTTTGTCATACTTTACCCAAAGAGCATGTAAAAGTATATATTTGAACTTGTTAAGTTTTTTTACTGTTAAGTTTATCCTAAAAAAAAAAATATATTGTTTTAGAACTTACCTCACTGGAATTTGGATTCAGAAGTACCAGTTTCTGAAAATAAAAACCTCCCACCTGGACGAGATAGTGCAGCAGGTGGTAAGAAATCCTAGATGTGCATATTTATACTGGAATAATCACCCATATTAAAAGGGGATTTGTCTTGACTATAACAGTTTTATGTAACTATTAATTGTCATTTTTTCATGCACATTCTTTCAGGCAAAATTAACAAGGTAAGGATAAATATTTGGTTTTAAATTATTCACAAAACATACTGTTTTAAAAGTATATGTATGTTCTTGAAAAAATTTTCTTCCTCAAAGTTAAATCTTAAGTTTCATTTCTGTAGAATTTTCAAACAAGCCTTTACTATTTCACAGGGCTACAAATTTGTCATTGAATTAATATTTTGTTATAATAGGTGTGTTCAACATAACAATACTATAAATGGTAATTGACACTAGGTTTGGCTTCTTTTTGGTTTTTAAACTTTACTGTACTTTAGTGAATATAGTCTTTTATAGTCATTGCCAAAGGGGAAGTAGTCTGAACACTCAGGATGTCTTGAAGCAGTTGAAATGGTTAATACTTTGTTTTGAAGTAGTGGAAAAAGATTAATCTTTTTATTTACCTTTTTTGATCAAAATAGAAAACACAACTGTAAAATAAAAACTATTAATGATATTCAAGCCTAATTAACACTGGTTAGTTGGTATTTATAATAGATTACATTAATTAGATTAACATCATTCTTACAAGGGTATATGTGAAACTTAGTAAATGTGGAAAGTAAATGTCTTAGCACAATAACTAAGAAAATGCCAGGAAGGCTATGTTAATCACTGTGATGAAAATGTGTCAAACGGTCTATGAAACCAGTGTATGATGCCCCATGATCGCATTAATGTACACAGCTACGATTTAATAAAAAAAAAATTCTGCATATAGATTAACAGCATTAATTAGATTAAAATAATCTAATTAATGTGACTGATTCCTGTTGAAATCAGTAGAAACAAATCATTTCTTTTTTTTTTTTGAAACAAATCATTTCTATATGTATAAAGGGAATATCGCGGGACTTTATATCCCTTGGTTAGAATAAGAACTAGACATTCTTGGAATGAGAATAGGGAACAGAAATATGTTGTGCTTAAAATTAAAAGTCTTCTGCTGCTTTACAGAACCATTTAGAAATTCCAATAAAGTAACTGATTCTAGAACTTAATTTGTCAGAGCATGTTCACAAGACAACACAAGTGGGATTTTATTCATCATACTGATAAAATACTACTTTTAAATCATTTGTAGTTATTAAAATATTGTTAATGAATTTTCTATTCTCAGAATACTATTAAACAAGGGATATTTCAGTTATGGAGTTATCCTTTCACTGAAGGAAGTACTATGGAGAACAAGTAAGAGAATATTTATTTTTGTAAAACCCTAAATTACTGAAATAAATTTAAATACAGCTAAGTTAACTACTCAAAATACAAGGATACAAACAAGCAGGAGAAAAATTTTGTGTGAATAATGGAAAACAATAGAAATTCACCCTAAACTAGGAAGTGGCTGCAGACAGAACAAGATAATCAGAGTAGGTAAGAGATAAGAATTTACTGTGCCCTTACAGTGAAGGTTTAGATGGGTAGAGTTTAGACTTGTTGAAGGGAAAGGAACTGTTTGAAGTACTATTCCATATGCCAGGAACTATTTAATTGCTTATGTGTATTAACTTAACTCTCACACCAGTCTTATAAGTAGGTACTGTTATCATCATCCTGTTTTACAGATGAGGGCCTTAAAGCATGGTGGCAAGTAACTTGTCCAAAGTGACACTACTAACAATGGTAGAATCAGGCCATAAAAGCTTGGTCCATGCCCATAGCCACTATAGACCTTACCTAGGTTTGGCTTTTAACTTTTTGGTTTTCAAACTTTATTGCACATTAGAAAAAACTAGCATGCTTCTGGAAAATATAGATTACTAGCATTTGAAAATACTTATAAACACTGCTTTGTGTCATTTTTACATAGTATCTTAGTTCATGGATCCTGAGTTTCAGGCCTCCACTTTATCTAGTTTCAGCAATAGAGTTCACTTGATAGCAGCTATCTCTTAGCCAGAGGATTTTTCCTCCTGGAGGCCTAGGGTAAAGCTCACCTTATCTTAAAACAAGGGAGAAATCAAGAAATGCTAAAGGAAATTATGGTGACTAATGTTCTGAGGGGGACAGGAAAGGGTATTTCTTTGTGACAGAACTCAACTGGGAACAAGGATTTCAAGGTAAGAGGTCTAATGAAGTGAACAAATTTCATCATTGTAGCAGAGAAGCAAATATAAATTGATTCAGTAGAATGTACTGGGTAGGATCATAGGCATGGGTTTCCACCACCCTTCAAATCCCAGTTTCACCACTTAAAAAACTTTGCCACTCTCTACCTCAATTTCCTTATCTGTAAAAGGTGAAAGATAAAAAGCACATGTCTCATGAGGTTGTTGTAAGGACTAAATAAAACAATGTCTTTGATAAGTATTTGCAGGTAACATTGGGTAGGCTTGCTTAATAATGTTGCAGAAGATGGCAGTTTGGGATCAATAAAGTATTAAGATTTTTCTCAACCAAGTGCAGTGGTACACACCTGTAATGCAATTACACAGAAAGCTAAAGTGGGAAGATCCTAGAGGCCAGGGAGTTTAAGACCAGCCTGGCAACATAGTGAGACCCCCATCTCTAAAAAAAAAAAAAAGTAGCCAGGCCTAGGGGTGCATGCCTGTGGTCTCAGCTACTTGGGAGGCTGAAGTAGGAGGACTGCTATGATCATGTCCCTGTACTCCAGCCTGAGTGATAGAGACCCCATTGTCTCTAAAACATTTTTTTTCTCTTCAATATATAATCAAATAAAAAGAATAAAATTATAACTTTCATTTAGTGTTTAATATTTTGCAAAGTGTATGTGTATAAATTGTCTCACTTCTCAGACTACCTCTGATGTAGGCATTATCATTTCCATTTTGCTCACTCACCTCTGGCAAAGGGGTTCAAGCCTAGGCCTTCTGCCTCCAGAGTTTTTACTATACTATGTGACTTGTGTCTACTAACAATTATAAATTTAAGGTGATTTTCCTGTGGTTTTTAGAAGGCAAGGCAATACACCTAGTATTTAGCTAAATGAGTAAATTTTTATCATTTTCTGTAAATGAAAGTATTTTTCAGAACCCTTTTAGATTACTTTTATCTTTATTATAAAGTGGCCTTAAAGGAAGCTAGAAGATATCAAGACTATATGTCAGCTAGTACATGAAATGTTTCAATGTCAATACTTCAAGTTTTCTTAAATCTACAAAACTTTGTGTTCTATGGCCTGACATTTTTACAGTTTAATTTTAATATAATTTTTGGAAGTATTATTCCTAAAATAGAAGAGGCCCATTAGATGAAAATTACTTGGGATTATATCTCTGATAAGTTTTGATATATATTGTTTGCTTCCTTTTTTTTTTTTTGGTAGAGATAAGTTTCACTTTATTGCCCCCTGTAGAGTGCTGTGGCGTTATCACACAGCCACAGCAACCTCCAACTCCTGGGCTTAGGCAATTCTCTTGCCTCAGCCTACCGAGTAGCCGGGACTACAGGCGCCTCCCACAATGCCCAACCATTTTTTTTTGTTGCAGTTTGGCCAGGGCTGGGTTTGAACCCGCCACCCTCAGTATATTGGGCCGGCGCCCTACCACTGAGCCACAGGTGCCACCCTGCTTTCTTTTTTTTCTTAGTTAAAAAATCCCAATGGCAAACATAGAAGGCTTTGTTAAGTAACCTAACTACATTCTTTAGAAGTTTCCTTTTATATCTAATTCTGGGTTAATAAACATTTCACTGTAATTGCATATACATGTATAATATAGGCAAATAGATACAGTTAGCCACTTTTAGCCCAGTGTTTATTCATAGTGACAGCTATTTGAGGTATCATCATCTAGTTACCTTTGCTTGCACAAAAGGATACCTAGTTAATATTTGAATCTATACTAACAAAATTTATATAGTTGTGTATAATTAGAGGACATCTTGAAAATAATGTATTTCTGTTAGCTACACATATGCCTTTGGGAAGAAAACATTAACTGATTTGATAAAGGTTAATCATATTTTAATAGCATTTAAATTCTAGTCAACAAACCATTCATTAATTAAATTATTTTTTTAAGGGAATTCAAAAAATCTTCAATGGAAACTGGCTTTAATGTAACCAGTAATCCTGTAAGGCTTTTTACTTTGAACCACTCATTGACAAGTGCTTCAACTGACAAGCAAGCTGGTCCTGACCTTGGATTGCCAGTTTCATTAGGTCTCTGCTGGCCCTATGCTGATGGAGACTTTAAGGACAGAAATGAGCTTCATATGAATTCATGTTCAACTATAGAAAACAACAATGGTGAAACTTTATCTGCTCCAAATTGGAATTTGAAATATGGAAACAGTAGTGTGGAAGAAAATTTAACAGATGAAAGTGATTTATCAGAAAATGAGAAAGCAAGTGATACTTTACTTAGCTATTTTAAGAAGATGGACTTGAACTTAAAGCCAGAAACAATAGAAAACGTTGAAGAATCTTTCACTGAGGAACCCAATGAAGTATTTCCATATCCTGATTTTCTCCCTCCTCCTTTAAATTCTCTGGACTTGCACAAGTTAGCCCTCTCAAAATCTGAAAATTGGAAAGCGACAGTGGAACCTCCAGAAAACTCTATTGAAAATTTGGTAACTCGTTTACTGGAACTAGAAAGATTACAACATATGACTATACAAAAAGAGAGGCCAAGATTACAAACTACTTTCTGTACTCCAGCAGTTACGGAACGACCCTCTTCCTCCAAGGCTATACCAAAAGTGAGACAGCCAAAACTTTCCGACTCTTTGAGTCTTCAGACGACTTGTGTAGAAAAAAGTCGAGAAAAAAGAAAAAATTCTGGTACTTGCAAGCTGGAACAAAATACTTCAAAATGGAATTGGAGCAATGCTGGCAAATATAAATGGGATTCTAGACCACCATCTCTAAAAAGTTCATCCACAACAAAACAACTGATTGCAACTTACGATGATTTTAAGAATCCCAAAAGTTCCATTTTAAATCCATGCCAAGAACTCTCATCTAAGCCTACTACTGCCCAAACAACTCAATCGCTAGTTAAAATGGTCTCAACAAGATGTCTGCCACCAAGGTCTCCAATACCAGTTTCACCTGTACCTCTATCTTTTCCTGACAGTCTAAAGGAAGAAATTAAAGGACCAAGGACCAAAAAGAAACTCTACCGAAAAAATATAGTGTTGAATAGACCATTCTATATTCAGAAGTTAAACTGTTTGTCACCTTCTTTTATTACTAAGGATAAGTACTCACCCATTGACCAAAAATAACTTCTTTGATACATCTCAGTGTGAGCAAATCTATTCCAAGAAGCTCAGCTAAGATATAGTTCATTATTCTGAGATAAAAGTATTAAAGAAACAAAAAAAATCACACAAAACAATTGCTTGATGTGGTATGGGAGTGGAATTTGTGAAAATCACCACTGTCTATAAATCCAAGGGCTACTATACTGACATATTTGACAATCTTTTGCATGTTATGTTTCAAAGAAATGTTTTACTTAGTAAACTATTCAAAAGATTGTTTTTTATAGTTTCCCAATATAATTCCATCATCGATAAATGGCGTAACTGACTTATTGCTGCTGTAGTTATTTTTTTACTGTGTCTTATTTTATATTCACAAGAGTTACAGTTACCTCTATTGAGATTTTTGAAGTATTTCTCACTCTGGTAACTTTTTTCCTCTCCCCGTCTCCACAAATTTTGACCTAGCCTTTGGGAATTTGCTTCCCCCTTCAAAGCTCAAGTTGTTCTGTTAAATAAAGACCTTTTCCTCCCAAATTCTTAAAACTTTCCATTTCCCAGGCCTTTTCTTTGTTTCATACATGACAAGATCAGTTCTCTTTGGTGCCCCAACTACAGGGTTGGGCATGAAATAATCCTCTTCCATTCAGACCTGATAGTTATAAATTGTTAAAAATTTACAATGATCTTATCCAAATGAAAAATTGGGTAAGATTATTGTCCACAGAGCAGCCCAAATCTCACATTACTGGAACTTTGAAGTTTCTAAGTTTTAACCCTGGTTAGTTGAAACTCTCAAATAGCTAAAGCTTAACTCATTAACAGGTGAAAAAGGGAAACTACCTGATTGACAAACTTTACTGCATCTAAGAATCAGAGAAATAAATAAAAGAGTCCTGGCTTCTATTTCAAGCCTACTGAACAAAATCTTCAGAAGTGGCACCCACAGACAAATCATAAGCAACATTCCACGTGATTTTAATACAGGTGGTTCTTGGATCACACTTTCAAAAGTGCAAAGGAAAAGACTTGATGCAACATGTGTAAATCAAAGGTTTGGATGTTTTGGGATACACTGTGCTTTGGTTTTAATGGATAGTTGGTAAATTGAAATTAATTTTTTAAACATTAAAAAATAACATGATTGGGTGGCGCCTGTGGCTCAAAGGGGTAGGGCACTGGCCCCATATGCCGCAGGTGGAGGGTTTAAAACTTCAAATATTATCCAAAGGTACCAAATAACCTCTCTCCACCCAACCCCACACACAGCCCCTATTAAGTTTTTGTGTATCACATCCCCAAATGAGTTGGACTATTTATGGGATGGTATGAGATGAATTAAGGGTTAATTCAAATAAATGTTGGGAGAGCAGCTGTAGCTCTTTTCTACGTTAGAAAAAGGGTCAAATTGTTTTAGAAATGGGTCACCAGCATGCTTAATTTTTAAATTAATTTCACAAAATATTCTAGAACATAGCAATACAAAAGCAACACAGCATTAGAAAATAAACTGGTCAGATTCCCTTGGTATAATGGAATTATACTCATTAATCCAAAGCGTTATATCCTTTTTATAAAATTATAATACAAAACAGATTTACATTTTCACTCAATTCCAACTGTGACCTTTGTTTCCCATCAACCACTTTTACTCATTCTTGCAATTCCTTTCAAATTGTGTTGACCCTTAGTTTTTACCAGCCCTTTGTAAACCATTCTTTTCTAGTTTCATTACCAATCTAAATTTTGAAGGTTGCAAAAACCTTCAAAAGGGGGCATGCCTGCTTTGTTCACTACTGTATCTGGCAGGTAGAAGATATCCCTAAATTTTAAGAGTATGACTGACAAAGGGTTTTTTTCATCATTGTTGTTATGCATGAGATAATAGAAGTGACAGCTCCACCACCACTGTCTCATTTGAACCCAGTATCTGCCACTTGACAGCTCTAACACCTTTGGCAAGTCTGCTTAACCACTCCGTGCTTCACCTTTTCTGATTTGGAGAGTATCTTTTAATTTCATAATCACTTGAGGATTAAATGACCTAAGTGCAAAACTATCTGGCATATAGCAGATACTCAAAAAAACACACAAGGGAGGTAAGAATGATGCAGGAAAGCAGACTAGTTTAAGAATGAGCTGCCTCAGAACTAATTTATTCAAAGTGCAGAAATAGTAATTCCTAACAAATTAATGTCCTGCTTCTTGCCAAGCACAAGGACATGGTGTAAGTAAAACAAACACTGAATTTCCTTGGAGGCCAGCACTGGCAGTAGGCATAGGAGATGGAAAAGCGACCAGAAGTGGGAAGTTTGTAGAGACTAGAAATGTACCATCTCAACTTTACCCTATAAATAAACACAGGAAAAGACTTGGTTCAAATGAGCAACACATACTAATTTAATGAAATGTAGAGGTCACCACAGAGGGGATAATGGGAAAAATGAACCCAACTTCTACCATTATCTTTGAAGAACAAAACGTGGAGTTTATAAAACACATAAATTTTGTTCAGGAAAATTTAGATTAACTTGGTTTGCCCTTAACTTTTTATGTTTAGCTCTCCAGTAATACTTTCTCAGTCCCTTGTTGGGTCTTTGTGAGGTCAAATCTGACTTTCTAACAAGAGAAACACACATAAAAGGTCCTCAACCAATACACTCTTATCAGTGTTGTTCAACCTTTATCTCACAGCACACTCGAAGCTATAAACTTCCATGGCACACTTATTTTGGTGAAAAAAAAAAGTATACTGAATGTGCTTTTAACTTCTTTGGAAAATAATTATAATGATCTTTAAAATCTTTTACAGTACATCTAAGATCCACTCACAGCAGTAGTTGAAAGTCATTGCTCTACATACTATTTTCCCTAGAATGGACCAGTTACGACGACCCCACTGGCCACTTTAGATGATTATATAGCCCCCCAAAATTACAACTAAGGCCTTAACAAGGCCAGCCAATATATAATCTGACCTATTTCTTTTAAAGCCATGACTGAACAAGACTAGCCTCTACTTGCCTTGAGATGGGGTTAGTTCTAGCTGGGGTGAGAGTATTCTGTAAAACCAGATGCCCTATCACAGTCACATAACTTCCCTGTTGCTGTTATTTTATTCACTGTTTTTAAAACCCTAAAACAAGGCTCGGCGCCTGTGGCTCAAGTGGCTAAGGCACCAGCCACATACACCTGAGCTGGTGGGTTCAAATCCAGCTCAGGCCCACCAAACAATAATGACGGCTGCAACCAAAAAATAGCAGGGCGTTGTGGCGGATGCCTGTTGTCCCAGCTACTTGGGAGGTGGAGGCAGGAGAATCGCTTAAGCCCAGGAGTTGGAAGTTGTTGTGAGCTGTCATGCCATGGCACTCTACCCAGGGTGATAGCTTGAGGCTCTATCTCAAAAAAAAAAAAAAAAAAGCCTAAAACATGTCCTTGAAAGAGAAAGTGGGCAGATTAAGCATAAAAGCCCAAGATTTGTCAGTCTTCCATATGGACAATTAATCAATTCACACTATTGTAAAAAAGGGAGTTAGCTCATCACTTATTATGTTTCGATTACTAGGAAAACCAAAGCAGAAACATACATAACAGCAACTTGAATATAATATACCCTTAGTGTTCTGCACCTAGTGATTTGAACATGTTATGATGTTTGTGAGGAAAATCCAAACTCAAGCAAAGATAAAACCAGGAGACAATATAGTAACAATAGGCATATTTTATTAAGTGTCCCAATAAGTTGTGACTGGGAACATGCACTGCTCAAATGCAAGTTACAATTCAAATGATACTATGAACAATTAGAATACACATCTGAGTATTTTCAGAGATCAGCTTTCATTATCTTGATCACTAAATGGAAAGGTTCTTCAGAAGAACAGTACCTTACCCTATATAGAAGGAGAAGAAAAATTAAGGATGCCGTAATATTGTCTAACAAAGTAACTGAAGAACATTTTAAAGCTAATTTAATGTACATTATTGACATATAAAAAAGATGAAATTGTTGTGAACATTTCTATAAGGAGGACACTCCATCTAGAAGGACAATAAAACTCATATTGAATATAAGCTGGAACTGGGACACTATTAAGAAAGAAACACATTTATGAAGCCAAATTGGTGATGATGTCATTGTTAACTAAAGGAAGGAAATCACACATTTGAATATATGGCTTCTTTCCTACTTTAATATTTAAAAGGGCATTCTTAAACTGCCTAAATCTTAATATATATAATTCCTTTGTGTTCAGAGATTTTATTTTTACTCATACACAGCTAGAATATTCCTTAAAAATGATGATAAAATATAGGTACAACATAGGAAGAATGAAAATATGGAACTACACCGAGAATATTACATTTCACTACATCTACCTACATAAGACATTATATAAATAATTTCATATTGTAAAAGTGTCCTGAGTATTTTTGTAAGGAAAAAAGTGATAATTATAATGGTAAGATAAAAACTGGATTATCTTAAAATTATTTTGACAGAAAGTGAAAGGAGATAGCTATTGGGGAACGAAGAAACAGGATGTTATTAATAAGGATTTAAAGGGTAACTATAAATACTAAGCTCAACATTCTGACCTCATTTCTTCTGACCTTCAAGAAATTCTAGTGCATTTAAAATGTATATGCTTTCCAGATCTCAATTATTCTACCAACCCTACAACTATAAGAACTTTGAGAGCTATTCCTAAGACTTTTGTGAACCCTCAAGTCTGAGCACTTGCTATCATTTTTTCCATGAAGTGTAATAAAAACCTTAATGATAGGTAAATGTACTTGAAAACTATAACTACTCTGAAACATGAATGCAGGTTTATTAAGAAGCATCATTCACTAAACGACCTCAATCTAACAGAGGTCTTTTGCGGAGTTCCAAATTTCTGCCTCAGCAAAATTACAAATTCTAATACAATTATGTACATGTATATAACAACATTTTACAGAGTTCCTTTAAATAGGTAAGTCTAGAAATGCTAAATTTGGGGGATGTAAAAAAAAAAAATCTTACAGTATCACCTCCCTTAAGAAGAAAAACTGACAACAGTTCTGAATATTCTGTCTACTATGAGATTGAAGCATTTGCTAAAAACAAGGTCAGAAATGGGAAAGTTGGAGAATAGGTATTAAAGGAGCTAAACAGTTTTACTAAAATTTAAGTTTCTTCTACATCTACCTAAAGCCGAAGATTACCGTTAGATATATGCTATTTTGGTGATTGCTGTTTTTCTAATAATCCTTAGGATCCAATTTTGACAACGATGTGTTAAATGGAATTTCATCATCTAAGAGCCTTCTACATGTGTATCACTAAATTTGACCACTATTTTTGTTTTAGGGGAGGAAGAATTAGGGTAAAGGCAGGAAGTATGATAAAACAGGCACTTAACAGATGAACACAATAGCACTATTATTCTAAATACCAAACACTAATGAAACCCAAATCATAATGCTGAAAACTAAAAAAATTAGACAAAAACTAAATGGAGGATTCTTTTTTGTTTTTTAATCTTTTATGGGACAGAAACCTTAGCTCATGTCTTCTGGTTGTCATCATCTTCCACTGAGCTGCACCTAAAACACAAAGAACAAGTAACAAGCAACTTTGTTTTTTAAGGAATAGGTAATAGTTTTGAAGGCATATGATGAACTGTTTCTAGTGGAAGTTAACTTACTTAAAATTACATTAAAATAAAGACATATATTATCACAAGAAGCATCATAATGTTTAACTATCTGAGTGAAAAGTAACTACAAAAGGCTTGAATATGCAGCATACTATCACCCAAATAAATAATGGTGGGAAAAATCACTACCCATTTCATTGAGGTGGAAAAGCTGCACCTGTGATGCCTTATTTAAAAGGCTTCACTCTACCTGAAGATGAAAATCACCTTGTATTTATTTTAGTAAGTCTAAACCATGAAGAGACGGGATGTAGGCTCAGAGTTGGGTTATTATATCATCTATCACCTTCCTGGCTGTAGGTCATTTCATGTCTTTAAATGGAGCAAAACCCACCAGAAGAATGCTGCTATTCTGATTTTCCATTCTTGAATGCACCAAAATGTGCATGCTTGTTGTAATTAGGTGCCTGGGTGAATAAAAAAATCCCATTTACAATTTAAAAATATAATTTAAGCCCCTAAAATTTGATTATTTTCCATATTACTCAGGGAGACAAGCATTTAATTCACCCCCAAACAGAATAGAGTAGATATACTTCTGCAAATGCTCTTCTATCACGTTAAAAATACAAATTCCTTTGTGTTGCAAAACCAAGCTGATTTACATGATTTTGTTTTAAATTGTTGCTAAATGTTTATCTACACATGCTGTCAGAAATAACCTTGTTAAGAAGGTGAAGCTGGTGTCTCAGCAAATCAGACCCCTTGGAGAAGGCGTTGAATGGCCTGTGCCCCGTTTTCCTTTTTCTCTTTCCGCACCATCAAAAGGAAAAGTGAGAAAATAGCAGAAACATTAGTTAAATCCTGAATTATATCCCATAACCTACAGGAATAATCTCACTACACTGAAAACTGACAAAATTTGTAGGATTTTTGATGAAATAATTAGGATCCTAATTATTAATAAAATAAACTTTTGGCTAGTTTTACATCTTTAACAAATAATACTTTCAATTAAAGACTTTCAGGAAAAAAATTAAAGGTAGCTTTTAACTAATTTATGGTTTACCTGACTTACCAGCACTGAAGACAAAAACTTTTAAAAATGGCTACAAATGCCTTGTTCACAAAAGACTTTATTATCTAGTGATGCATACTGAGAACATACAGAAATCTGCATGGTCCACTTCACATGCAGGAGAACAATCTTCCCTTTACAATAAGTGAGTGTCAACTGTTTTATGCAATAGACAACACCTTAAGGTCACATTCTTAAAGAAAAGCTTCATTTACAAAAGAAATAAAAGGTAAAGAAGCAATTACCGCTTTTAAAAAGCAGCTGCTTTGTTCAAGAGTGGAAGGTTTATGCCTGTATTGAAAGACAACATGATCACAAATAATGAAAACAATGAACAAATGAAAAACACTTTTACCATAAAGCAGTACACTTTCAAAATGACATACAAATAGTTAAAAATTTCATTATGTTGTCTATCTAACTTTTAAATATGAGGACTTTTAGAATTGGGCCTCAACATTTGTAATTAGTAAATGAAAACTACGCATTGTCTATGTCACTAAGAACTGTATTTAACAAAATGTATATAAAGTCTATAGCAAGTTGATTTTAAAAAAGTAAAGTTATTAAGAAACAGTACACTGAAGGCGCTCTATCCATCAAGCGCGTACTCTTTAAATTTTAAATGTGATGAACAGAACAGAAATTGTAACTATGCCACAGTTGCAATGCCAAAAAATAAAACAAGATCAGTTATCACACATGCAGGAAATTCTGCCACAAAGCTAATATCCCTCATTTGTCAATTGTTCCAATAAAATAACATCTTAAAACACCAGTGATGTTGATGGTTTAGCTTACCTTCAGTGTACTGAATGCTGTACACAACCTGCTTTAAAAGAGGAGACCATCCCTGCAGGCAGGCTCAAGAAGGAACAGACCCCTTTCGGCACTGACTACACCAAGGGCATGCTGCTGTGGCCTGCACACACACACCTAGGAAAACGTGAATATAAACAGCATTTATGCTGGCCATTTTATCTGAAGACCAAAATGAAGCCAAGTCTGCTAAAAACAAATCAACCACCCAGTATTACTACTCATTTTTTAACAGATGCTTTTGTCTTTTATGTGAACTGCAACCATATACATTAGCACTGTAATTTTGTGCAGTCTTGGCAATTAAAACAGTTCTACAGTGAAATTTCACGTAAGACACAAAACAGATTAGCTAACATTTCTAAAAGAAATTATCACCCTTGGTGTTAATTCAAATATATCATGCTTCCTCAAATTTGCTGGAGAAATATTTATAAGTTTATATACATTAATAAACTGCTGTGAAATTTCTTCAGTCTTTGTATTTAATTACTTAAACCCTTGGAGTTTCTTCATCTCGTTTAAATTTTTTCCTGAATGAAGGCATGCTGTAGGGCCTGGTTGATGCTAATTCGTTTAGCTGGGTCCAACATTAGGATCTGGTCCAACAAGTCCTTTAGCTGGTGTACTTTTTTACGTTGGTCTTCAGGAAGTCGCTGGCACCCAATCAAGTCAGCCAACAGGTCCTTAGTTGGATTAATGGTGCTCATAACAGTAACTTTCTCCTAAAAATAATTTTTAAAATGCATATCTCTAAATAAGTTACTAAACATATATAACTTAAATCAGACTGTTTCTGGGTCTATCAAAAATATTAGGAATATATACATAAAAATCAATACACAGTCATGTGCCTGCTGCTTAACAATAAAGCAAGAACAGACTGCATATTGACAGTGGTCCTGTAAGAGTAGAAGACTACATTTTACCTATACCTGTTCTGTGTGTCTATTAGAGACAAAAGTATTTACCATATGTTATAACTGCCTACAGTATTCAGTATAGTGACATGCTATACAGTTTTGCAGCCTGGGAGCAACAGGCCATACAATAGACCCTAGGTGTACAGCAGATTGTCTTCATCTACGTTTGTCCAAGTATACCACATGATATTCACACAATGATGAAATCTAACAACGCGTAGTTCCCGGTCATTAAGCAACGTGTGATTCTCTATCATTATCTACTAGCTAAAAATTTTTATGTGGCTTCCTCTATCCTTTACATTTTATCAAGAAGCAATGAAAAGACTAAAATGGAAAAGGTCAACCCCACCATAGTAATGAAAACAGTTAGCACTTGCTGTGTGAAATGTAGCTTCCCTATCCCTTACCTGAAGGGGTAAAAGACAAACATGTAAATAAGTCAATGCTCTGAGAAAGTCAGGGACACATAGTTATAAGGTGGCAAAAATAAGGAAATCATTATTTCTAAAATAAGGAGGTTTTAGAAAGGCTCATACAGAAGTGTATTTCAGCTGAGGCGTGAAGTTTGTAAATTTTTTAGGGACTTGGGTAGTGCAGGAAATGAATAAGCAAAGGCACAGAGCCAGCATGTTTTCTGCTCAAGTAAAATGGGGTGGGTTTACTGAGCACACTGAGGGAAGGGGGAACTGCTGAAGGCAGAGTTCATATCATGAATAACCTGGTCTTTCATTCCTAAGTACTCAAATATATCTTATACATAGTAAGGACCCAATGAAGAGTTTTACGCACAAAGAATAACATCATCAGAGATGTTTAAAAAAAAGCCTCGGCACCTGTAGCTCAACAGCCAGGGCGCCAGCCACATACACAGAAGGAAGCAGGTTCGAGCACAGGCCGGGCCTGCCAAACAATAACAACTACAACCAAAAAACAGCCGGGCACTGTGGCAGGCACCTATAGTCCCAGTTACTTGGGAGGCTGAGGCAAGAGAATCACTTAAGCCCAAGAGTTGGAGGTTGCTGTGAGCTGTGATGCCATAGCACTCTACTGAGGGTGACACAGTGAGACTCTGACCCCAAAAATTAATTAATTAAAAAAAAAAAAATCACTCTAGCATCATTACAAAAGATACATAGGAAGACAGAACAAGAAAGTAATCCAAGGAACTGGTGATGAGGGCCTAAATATGACCTATAATAAAATCGAATTCCTCATACTAGAAAAACATTTTAAAAATCCTTTCATCTTTTTCATAATTTATTATTCAGGAACTGGCCAATAACAAAAACAGAACTATTTTCTGTTTTTTTTTAAAAAAAATTCACAGCTCCTAATGCCACCTTAGTACTCAATTCATTAATGATGAAACAACTATTTAATGCACATAATTTAAACACTTACCCTCTCCGTTACTTTATCAACTTCTATGTACATGAAGTTCAAATTTTGATCAAAATGTTGGTCTTTAAATACACCTTTACGAATCATCTACAAAGCAAAACAGAAAAACTTGGGGTTTGAACTATCATGAAACAGGTCTACTAACAATTTAATACATAGTTAAGTTACATGACATATTTAGACTGAGTTTGTTTGATCTCAGATTCCTTTGCTTTCAGTACTTTTTTACACACCTTTGGAAAAGTTAATAAAAATGCTGTACCTATAATAACTGAATAGCATGAAATAATATTTTCTTTTTTTTTTTTTTTGAGACAGAGCCTCAAGCTGTCGCCCTGGGTAGAGTTCCATGGCATCACAGCTCACAGCAACCTCCAACTCCTGGGCTCAAGCTATTCTCCCGCTTCTGCCTCCCAAATAGCTGGGACTACAGGGACCCGCCACAATGCCCGGCTATTTTTTGGTTGCAGCCATCATTGTTGTTTGGCAGGCCCGGGCTGGATTTGAACCTGCCAGCTCAGGTGTATGTGGCTGGCGCCTTAGCTGCTTGAGCCACAGGCGCCGAGCCATGAAATAATATTTTCTGAAGCAGTAACTTACAGCCAATTATTTTATTGAATTCGGCTTTCACTATGTAAAACCGGAAGTAAATACAAAATCATTTGTTCTTAGTAAAAATACTGAGGTCTTTTCTCTGCGCAGTTAGAAAACCTAATAGTATTTTACACATGTTCCAACAACAGCACTGACATTACACAGGTCAGACTTCATTAAATCAAATATCAACACAGCTAATTTCTCTGCACAACTTACTCTAAACAAGCTCAACATTAATTTGGACAGTATCTGAACATCATAATGGCTTTCTGACCTACAAGGAGAAAAATAAGAAATTCAGCAAATAAGCTGAAATCTTAAACAATTAAGATATGGTCCTCAGATATTTTAATGAACACCTAAAATTCTTGCTTCCTGTTAAACAAATTGGCATCATTAGCTGAAGCAGCAAGGGTGAGTTAGAAAGGTATCATATCAAATGAATTTTCTTGGTACCCTTCTTTCCCAAATAACCTCTAATCTTTAATAAACTGATCATCATCAAGTTCCTCTCACGATATCCAATATTCATCTTTTCATTCTCTGACCACAAAATACCTCCTTACATTTTAACTTACATTTTAATGCATCTTTTCTCCACGCCATCTTGCAAATTTGCGACTTTTACCAACAAGTTTATATGCCCAAGAATACTGTTGCTTCTGTGCCCATCACTGACAAAGTTCTCTGATTCTCTTTTGATAGCTCTTAGGTGATTAGAAACACTAATTTAAACACCAGAAATGGGGGAAAAAGCTAAGAAATCTTTGTAGCCATCTATTTGCCTCTGAAACCTTTGCTCTATAGCTCACTACTGGTGAGCAAGTATCAGTGGTCCATCAGTTTATGAAACAGTTAAGACCTTGAAAAAATAAGCTTATATTAATGTCCTACCTTATTTGGCATCTTTCCTTTGAGATCCATAGCGAGCTTCAACATATGGTTATTGGTTTTGCCAGGAAATAAAATTTTTCCAGTATAGAGTTCATATAAGGTACAACCTACAGACCACATATCTATACCATAGTCATAGCTTTTACCTATAACTGAAAGCAAAATGAAAAGCTGTAATGAGGATAAAATGACTATTATTTTAATTTCCATTAATGGGGGACTGACTTAGTATAGAAGATAACCACAATTTCAATACCTTAGTTTGGTGATTAGTTTCATGTTCTTTCCCACTAATTCTTAATAAGAGACTCAAACTTAAAAAATGGGAGTACTGGGCAGAAATTGAAGAGGTAAAAAAACACCTTTCTTCTCTTATTTTTCATTTCACCTTTTAGTGAAGGTGCTAATCAGCCTAAACCAAGGCAATAGCAAGAGAAAAAACAAAGGTCCCACACAATCTATAAATGTGATAATCAGACCTTGAATTATCAAGAGCAGTCTTCTAAAGTCGAAGATTTTCCACAACTGTTTTGCTACTCCTGCCCGACATGATCAAGACTCCTGTCACAACTACCTTCATTCCACCTGAGGAGGATGAACTTGCTATGGTTCCCTTTCTCATGAATGAACTTGTGCAGCTGCTGAAGCATGACGGAAAACAGTGCTTAGACATTAAATATACTGCTTCCACCACATATGATGGCCTAGGTCAAAGAGTATTTTAAGAAACTTACTGATTTCAGGAGCACGATAAAATCTACTGACAAGGTAAGGTGTTATGTCGTTATCCGCAACATGTGAAGCTGACCCAAAATCACAAAGCTTTAAAATAGTTTTTGATTCATTAACCTGAAAAACATTTTAAAAACATTTGTAATTCAAGCCAGGATTAAGACAAATAAATAAAAATAATTGGTTCTGAGAAGCCAACAATGAGAACAAAGGCCCTCATTTTAAAATTCCTCTTCTATTTGTTTAACTCAGTTTCCTACTTTAAGAGTAAAAGCTATCAAATATTTGATTGCAATTAGTGAACATTTTTCAATGAGGAAATGTGAGATAGTACCAAGTAAATTTAATTTTAATAACATTTTTTAGAGGGTGGGTAGTGAGAGAAAAATGTAACTTCATGTAGCATATCTTCTAAAAATGCCCTGAATACCTGTCTAAAGTTTTATTAATAAGGAATCAGACCTACGTTAACTTTCAGATGCCAGAAATTATAATGGCAATGAAAGCAGGATGATTCAGATTAAATTCAGACAAAAACATTCTTCATCCGAAGGTGCTAGATTCCCAAATTTAGCAATCCAAGCCTAAAAATTATTAACTCCCTTAAATATAAAGAAGGTATTAGTCAAGAAAATGTTAAATACATCTGGCAAAACGGATAAACATGAACTCTGTTTTAGTCATTTGTTTGTTTTTTCCTTTGTAAATACTTCAACATACACAGTAACAGTGACATCTGTTGAGTAAGACTGGAGTTGCTCCCATGACTGCTGCCACTCATGAGTCAGAAGCATGTTCAGGATTAACAAGTGAAGATTATTCATATTCCAGAATCCCTTCCCCCCTTCAAAAGAGACACACACAAATTCCGAGTTGAGACTTGAACTTGGCCTGCTGTTCCCACCCCAAAGAAACACAATACTTTAATCAGCCCCAAGCATTCTCTATAGGAGTAGCATAAAGCTTGGTCAGTGTTACAAATGGGACTATTACATGTACAAATGATATCCCCAGAATTCAGCTAATAGTAGAAATGATAATTTTTAATTGTCACACTGATTACCATTCTCTTCATCTTGGGAATCAGGAAACAAGGTTAGCTTAAAATGGAAAGGCTCTTTTGAAGCTTTTTTAAAAGTCTAAGTTGAATGTAACTACTTAAAAAGATACAGTTTTGATACTGAGAGAAAACACCTGCAATCATTTTAAAATTAGAATCTATCCGTGAAACTCCTGAATGAAATGCACAGTGTCCATACTCATGTGCACTTCAGTTTACTATCTAAATTGTACTCCCTTCATGAGCAATGTGGGAGGGACTTCTACCACAATCATGGCTAAAATCACCGGTTTAGGCTTTCCATGTGTCTCCATGGTTTATTGTTTACTTCCTCAGGAAGAAGGGGAAACAGTTTCTGAAACCTGTTATGGGTTTTACATTAATTCAAGGAAAAATGCAGTTTTAAAAAGAGCTAAGACATTGGCAAGCGTCTTATTCTCTGTCACAATGGTTATAAAGACGTTCGTTGTATAATTACATTTTAAATTGTACATGCTTTATACATTCTTTGAGATGGAAAATATATTCTAAAATTAAAGAAAAAAATGAGGTTAAAAATCAACTGTGAAGTTGGCTAGGCAATTCTACAATTCCTTATGATGTACCTGCCATTTCAATGTAATTACTCAGCTCTCCTAAGTCATATTAGATAAACAATGCTATATAAACTCAGACAAACATAAAAAAGGAATGTGCTTCATTCAATATTAACATGGTGGTCTGGAAAGAAATATTTTAAGTTATTAACAAAAAAGAAAACAGAAATATGAACTGAAAGGCTTGGTTATTAAAAAGAGTCCTTAAACTTTAATGAAACCAGAATCTTTTAAAGAATTTATTTTGTCATAGTTCAAATATCAAGTATCTTCCTTAGGAGACTTAACATGCCTGGCTTTTCCTAAGAATCTCTCAACAGGCATCAATTGCAGGAGAACTGATATAAGGCATCCATTTTTAAAAAATGCAATGCAGAACAAATATGTTACAGGCACACAAGCTAGGAATTTTCCAAATTGTGAACATGTCCCAAACTGTGAACCACAGAACATGGTAAAGGAACAGGTCCAGGGAGAAGAGTGTGTGTGGGCATTACTCACACCACTATGTGAGGTTATTCCCAAATTTCAAAAATACAAACATTTAAAGTCTATATAGTACTATACCAAAACTCATTAGTATGAGACATTAAGACTTCAAAAGGGATGTCTTTCAATACAATATCTAACAACTGAGGTTTACTGGGTTTGGGGCCCCAGGAGCCCAACTCAACTCAACTCTATACTTTTGCTTAAGAGTAGGTAATTCCCTTTAATGTCCCTAATTCCATCAGTCCATAAAATTATAGGGGGAAAAAGTCTGAACACTCTTTAGTTCAAAGCAGCAATAATCACTTGCAGCATTTCTTCAGATACCTGAGCCTACACATTATTACTACAGTAAAGCATTCTTTGGGTTTGTGCATATTTTGAATAAAATCAAAAGAAAAAATGGCCCACTTCCTTCTTCTTCATACTTTTCTATAAAAGTTCATGGCCTAATTTCCAAAAAAGGTAAACATGAGTAAAGTCATTTGAAATGGTTAATACATACACTGAATTATATTTCTACGATAGCATTTCTGGAACAATATAGTAATCATCACATTGCCAGTAAAAAGTGGTATAGGTGTACAGAGTAGCCTAGTTGTTTGACTTACCAGGATATTGTCTGGCTTGATATCAGCATGTAAGATATTGCATCTTTTAAGGAGTTTCAATGCCAGGAACAACTGTTGACTATAGGATCTTACAGCTTTAATATGAAGACCAACATCCTTACCGTATTTTTTTAACACCTCTCGTAAATTCATACTTTGGGACAGAGAAAAAAATAGAAGTTAAAATGTAAAATGCATAAATACTTTCTAGCATAAAGTAACCTCAAGGACAAAATATGATAAACAATGAAAATATTCTGTTTATGAGTCTGCACCTCCAACATTTGATAAATTACTTTACACTAAGATGAGAGCATATTTTTTTTTTTTTTGTAGAGACAGAGTCTCACTTTATGGCCCTCGGTAGAGTGCCGTGGCCTCACACAGCTCACAGCAACCTCCAACTCCTGGGCTTAAGCGATTCTCTTGCCTCAGCCTCCCGAGTAGCTGGGACTACAGGCGCTCGCCACAGCGCCCGGCTATTTTTTGGTTGCAGTTTGGCCGGGGCTGGGTTTGAACCCACCACCCTCGGTATATGGGGCCGGCGCCCTACCGACTGAGCCACAGGCGCCGCCCAAGATGAGAGCATATTAAATTGTGTGTACATTAACACAATGCCCCAATAAAATTCATTTTCAAAGAAAGTAGAAAAAAAGATATGCATGGTAAAATTTCTATTTTGATTTTAGAATGGGTTTACATTTGAAAGCACAACAATGAAGCCATATTGTTGAAAGTGAAAATTGTATTTCTACCCCACCACTGTCATTTCTTTTCATTCTGGATTAATCCTTCCTTGAAGTATTTAATTTCAAGAAAATCTCTCTATTGACGTATAGGCTACATGAGCTTAGGGCCTGGGGCCTGATACACAATATACAGTCACCGGTGTCGATATACTTCAGAAAGCTAGCTCTTAACCAAAAGTTAAACCTGAGAGCTGAATGGAAAAAAACAAATCAAATACCCCCCAAATTTGCCATTTATCCAAAATGAGGTTGGTAGAGACCAAGAAGCTAAATTTTTAGTTTAATGCATAGGTTTTGACATTGTACCTGAGAGGCTCAAACACGAGACAGAGATGCTGCTTGTGATAAAAGTGTCTGAAGAGTCGCAGACAATGAAATTTGTCATCAGGATCAGCATCATTAAGTTTTTTCAAAAACTCTAGTTCTTTTAAACCAGTCTTTTGCCTAAAAGAAAAGTAGGTCAAAATTGAATGTATACAGAAAACTAATATTTGCTAGTCCTAGTTTGATCTAGTATAGGTAATACAAGGAATTTGTATTTTTAAAGTACTAATACATCTATTATCGAGGAGATAAGTTTCTACATACATCACTCACACAACACTTTATGTATTATTTCCATGAATAGAGTTATTTCCCAAATAATCAAGGTATAAACAGAAACACTGAGAATCACACCCTGCTTGAAGGAAAATTACTCTTCCATGTTTATTTCAAAATGTCTTGACATAATTATTTTTACCAAAAATAGAAGCCATAACACTGTTGGTTCCTTTAAGAATATGTAATAATGGATGCCTTACCAAATTTTAATACTTGGTTATCTCAAAAAACTCTGGTTACAATTTGTCAAGCTGCATTTTAAAGTAAATGGCTGTAATTCAGCAGTTGAGGATCTCATCACAAAAAATGCCAGGCATGGCAACTGTGCCTATAATCCCAGCTAGTCAGAGGTAGAGATGGGAAGATCCCTTGAGGCCAGGAGTCTAAAGCTGCAGTGAGCTATGATGGTGTCACTGCACTCCAGCCCGAGTGACAGAAACTGTCTCTTAAATCACAAAACAAAACAAAAAAACCCCAAACCTACAACCCAAACAATGTAAACTTCCTCAGCACTTCCTTCCCATATTATAAAAACTTTACAGCTACCTGGCTTATTGTACCCTCATTGAATCCCTAACAATAAAAAAAAATAATATTAATAATAAAAAAAAAACTTTACAGCTTAGTGTCTGGGATAGATTATGTTTTAAAATATATGGGTATGGCAATTACCTATTCTGTTAGTGGAAAAAGGAGAGAGACAAAAGATACAAATAATTCCCATCACTCTAATAAATCAGTTTTCACTTTTTTGTAGGCCACCATATTATTCTGTGACAGCTAGCTAATCAATAAAATCTCTTCATTTCTCCCTACTGGTCTTGGGTTAAGATATTCACAGCAAAAGGTAGCATAACAGAAGCAGCAGAAGGAAGGTGTCCAATTTGGTAATGGTGCACATAGTAGATACTGAAATGCACTGAAATGGAATCAAATACAATCAGCCTACTGCATTCTTGATATGAAACTCAGAGAAACAACAAACAGGAAACTTTGGATGCCATGACTATAAATTAAAAATCCTTGCTCAAGTAGGGACAAAAAATGCAATCACAATAAACTGTCCCTATCATTTTATAGATGCAATACTCATCTTACAGACTGTGTTATGTATTACGCTTTTTAAAAATGGCATTTAGGCCAGGTACAGTGGCACATGCCTATAATCCACTTTGGAAGGCTGAAGTGGGAGAATCACTTGAGCCGAGGAGTTCAAGGGCTGTAGCGAATTATGATCACACTAGTGCATTCCAGCCTGGGCCAACAGAGTAAGCCCCTCTTTCTAGAAACAAAATTAAACAAGAAAGGTAGTATTTAAAAATATGTTCATTTGGCTGGGCACAGAGGCTCACGCGTATACTCCTAGCACTCTGGGAGGCTGAGGTGGATGGAGTGTCTGAGGCTCAGGACTTTAAGATCAGCGTAAGTAACAGTGAGACCCTATCTCTAAAAAAAATAGCTGGGGGGGCAGCACCTGTCGCTCAAAGGAGTAGGGCGCTGGCCCCATATGCTGGAGGTGGTGGGTTCAAACCCAGCCCTGGCCAAAAACTAAAAAAAAAAAAAAAAGCTGGGTGTTGTGGCAGGAGCCCACAGTCCCAGCAACTTGGGAGGCTGAGCCAACAGAATCACTTAAACCCAAGAGTTTGAGGTTGCCATGAGCTGTGATGCCACATAGCACTCTACCAAGGGTGACAAAAACTGTCTCAAAAAATTAAGGTTCATTTGTACATGATTTCTGTTAGTAAAGGTTTCATCACATATGTCTTCAGAACTTACATGAGCTCATTGTTTCTGATGATCTTTACAGCCACTTCTTGATTGGCTCTTGCATTGTCTCTGGCTCGTACAACATTACTGAATACACCTTGCCCAGTGTAGCCATACACGTTGTAACGTTTATCTAGGACTTCACCTATGTTCACACCTAAAAAGCAAATTAAAAAAATTAGAATATAACCATAATCAATAGGATCAGAAAGTAGAAAACACAGTGCAGTCACTTGAAACTTGGGTTAAATCTGTACTATGCCGTTTCCTAGAGACAAGGAAGACCCAAAACAATGTCTCCACTGATGACTCTTTCAGAAGCTGGTTAGAAGTTGCATCAGTAGAAGAGTTCATGCTATCCTAACTACTGATGATGATTTTAACACCAAGTAGGGAAGAAACGTGCTCACTGAAGTGTTTCTAATTGCAGTCCTACATGACAAATACTGCATAATTGGCATCCAAAGTTTCCTGTTTGTTGTTTTTCTCAGTTTCATATCAAGACGAACAAGTAAAATATCCCTTCCTTCTGGAGGATTATCTCATGACTGAAAATAACTTCAAATAGATTTACAATGTACATCAAGTTTTTTACCTCACTTCAATTTGTGATGTTTCTGCTGATAGGCTGCTTACCAGAATACAACATGGATTTAGGCAGCTGGAAGATGCTCCATACTTTTTAAGTGATGGCACTGAGATTATAATTTTTCGGAATTCTTCAACATGTGACTGCATCAAGCAACGTGCTTTTACAAAGTGTTATGGTTAGTATGAAATGACAACTTACGATAATAGCCTTCTGCATCAGTCCAGTTGTCTCTGAGGTTGGGATTCTCTTTGAAATCTTTTCCAATGCCAGCAGCCCGAAGACGAGCACTCTAAAATTAAAGAGGTAACATGCAGTTTACCCACTAATTAGATATTTAAAGCACTTCCTTCAAAACAAAAAAAGGGTAAGACCAGCTACAATTTAATAAAAGCATTTTATTGCAAATTACATAATCTCTTACGTAAAAACAATCAATAGAGCTAAAACATGATTACCAAAGTATCTTATACCACAATAATGCTCAGGAAAAAAATTAAAAGAATACCTTCAAAAAGTTTTTATGAATGATTAGGACGTTATAAATGAAAATAAAAACTTAAAACCAGATCTGATTTTCTATAGCTGTTGTAATATTTGCCTTCTTCATATAGATGCATGAAGTGCTAACGTTTACTGGCTACACTAGTTGAGTCTGAAAAGTTTCAAATAAGATTTGGTATTTAAGATTCTTTTTTGCAAATCACTTCCAATGATAATCTGAATATAAAATATGTGTGGATCCATTAGGAAAGTTTGGAAATACAGAACAATCAAGAAACATAAAATCTGTGTGGATGGAAAAATATGGAAGCCCACCCAGCAACTATGATAAGCTGAGCAAGTTGAAGCTTGCACAGGTGAATCACAAAGAACACTGTACACTGTGTTTCTTGGATGTGAAATAATGGACCATAAGTCTATCTCAAAACTTTCATAGTGACCCATGTATACCACCCAGGCCAATAGTAACTGCCACTACTTTCATTGGCTCGACAATAACTTGTCCTCTCCTAATCCACCTATTTTTTTTGTATTCCTGTCATGCGTAACATATTACTTGAGCTAAGGGGTACCAATACCTTCAAGGGCCTGTACACTGTTTATCCTATATCATTTTAATTCCTTATGTTTATACTTCCTACCTCATATTTCTCATGCTTTGAAATTTATGTTTTAAAAAGCCCCACACTTTTGAACATGTTTATAGATGTACACCTTTTCAATAAAAGACACTGATAAATCTTTAAGAAAGAAATACCTAAATGACCAACATGTCTTAATCCATGCCTTGTAACATTTTCAACTCTTCTATTAGATGCCAAGTCCTTAAGTTCTCCATTGCCCTCAATACTGAAGACCAAAAGGAGACTCTTCTAGTAAAGACCTGGAAAATATTGTTATCTCCTTATTTTACTTAACTACCACATGTATGTTTAAAGGTGTGTATATTTATATCTATACACACACACAACTACACACTGAAGTCATTTGGTGGGTGACATTTAAGAAGCTCTCAAATTGTTTTGCAATACTTGTTTTAAATTCTTGACATAATTTCAGATGTAAAGTGCAACTTTAGTAGTTTCCAGATTCCCAGCACCCAGATTGCCCAAATGATAACATTACGCTTGCTTTATCCTTCTCTCTCAATATAGAAACATACACATTATATATATAACTGTTTAATAACTGATTTAAAATTACTTACATCAAAATATGCAGCAAACATATCATCCGATTCTGTAAACATGTCAGGTGCCAAGAGCTTCTTCTGAGCCGAACCTTAAAGGAAATCAGCATTTGCATTTGAAAGAGACACAATACAGTCAATGGAAAGTCACTAATAGTAATTCAAGCTTTCTTCCTCTTGCACATCAGTTTTCCATTGATAATCAATTTAAAATCACTGCATTTCAGAAAGTTAAAAGACCTAAAATTAGCTTTCACCTCTGTTAGTTTAACTGAATAAACAATAAACTTGTATTAAAAACGAAGGTTCCTCTTTAAATCTCCAATGGTTGATATGCCCCCTACAAACATGGATTATAGATACACAACTATTTCGATCTTAAAAAGTCCAATAATCCCACAGAAAAACTAGGTAAAAAAAAAAAGTTAAAATGCATTCCTAGAAAGAATGCAATGGATTTAAGCACATAAACTTATACTCAATATGCCCTACAGTAAGGGAAATGCAAATTAAAACTACTTCTGATACTGGCAAAAAACTCCAAAGTATGATAACATTCTGTTAACAAGGCTCTGGATAAACAAGCACTTAGAAATTGCTTATGTGATGGCAAAACTATAAACAGCCCTATAAAAGGAGGGAATTTGGCTAAAAAAGATAAAAAATCACATATACTTTCACTCTTTTGACCCAGCTTGTTCATTCATTCTTCCACCCAGCAATCCCACTTAAAGGAACTATCCTAAAATGCAGTGGCCAAGGGTAAAAAAATTGACTTAATGAACAATGTTGTTATAATTAGTATCCAATGGACAGCCAACTGGCCACAATTCAAATATCCAAATAAACTATGGCATATCCTGTAAAAAGGCATGTGGAAGATCATACTAACATGTATACTATGTTTGTGTGTGTTCAGGTAGGATACAACACACACACATGCACAAAAGATAAATCTTTAAACAATTAAAAAAACAAAAAGACATTTCCTGAAAACCAAAAGCAAATGGAAATCAACCTAAATCTAGCAAATCGGAAGTATAACCATACAAAGAATTTTAAATAATTTTAAAACACAGAATTGGGCTTATATACGTTGGAATGTATCCTAACAATAAAAACAATCACTGAAATTTCACGTTCCATTCAGTACATTTGATCATGTTCATTATACTGATGTCTAACATGTATAAAGTTTCAAAAAAAAAACTTACAAGTAATCATGCTATTGTAAACTAAGTTTTTCATTGTGAAAGAGAGCTACAAAATCTCAAAACTGCTATAATCTCAAAATATTGGTAATATTAGGTCGGGCGCAGAGGCTCATGCCTATAATCCCAGCACTCTGGGAGGCCGAGGTGGGTGGATTGCCTGAGTTTAGGTTCGAGACCAGTCTGAGCCAGAGCATGACCTCATCTCTAAAAATAGCTGGGCCTTGTGGTGGGGGCCTGTAGTCCCAGCTACTCGGGAGGCTGAGGCAAGAGAATTGCTTAAGCCCAAGAGTTTGAGGTTGCTGTGAGCTGTGATGCCACAGCACTCTACCAAGGGTGACATAGTAAGACTGTCCCCACCCACCCCCCCAAAAGAAAAAAAATTTGGTAATATCAGTATAAACTCCTTTTTTCCCAAAAAAGTATATACGGAATGGCCATGAAGTTCACATGCAACCTTATGGCCACCGTGTATTTTCTCATTTCCTGTGTCCAAATGAAAAGGCTCAGAAATAATGGGCACCTCCTCCCCCAGGTATCCTGTGATGTTTTAATGGCATTTCCTATTAAATGGAACCAGGGTTCCTTGGAGAAATAGCTGATTCTGTTCCAGGCAGGATACATATAAGATGAATCTACGGTATCTTCCAAGGCTAGACAAGAAACCAGCAAACTACCTACAGACTGTTTGTAGGGGCCATTTGTCTCTGTATGCTCTATTTTTATGTTTTTAAGTGTTATGTGCGTGGGGAATCAAATACTTTGTGGAAAGTGAAAATTACACGAAATTCAAATTTCAGTGTTCATAAAGGCTGTTTTGTAACACAGTTATGTTCACTTATCAATCTGCTGTCTGTGGGCTGGTTGCATACTAGAACAGAGTTTAGTATAAAAACAGAGTGAAAATAAAGTTTAAAATACCGGAGAACTTCCATAGCTGACCACCTCCTTAAGTTGACCTAATTTTCATAGACCACACATATACCACCATGTACTCAATGGAAGTTCCTTATGTTGACCACCTCGGTATGCTGACCAGTTTGTTACAGTTTCTTGGGTAGTCACCTTCCAGAAGTTCTACTGTAATTATTAAAGGCTAAAATATTCACTGTTTGACTCCTTACATAAAAATGTGCTGGCCTCTGTCCTAGAAAGCTATATTCAGTATTAAAGGGACTAGGTCAAAAGGACCTTAGACTCCAACTTAAAAGGACTCCCTCTCCAAACTGGCTGGAGTACAATCTGAGCTTCAAAAAGAAAAGAGCAATGGACTGAAACACATCAAGTACATGGTGTCAAACAATAAAAACCTAACAAAAAAACAATCAAAACGAAACCTCATTAGTCATCCTGGATGCTACCAGGGCACCAACTCTATTCCAGGCTAAAAACTGTCAATAAAGAAAATAGCAGTAATGCATTTATTCTGGCTTTCCTGTACCAAGTATGTTTTGGGGCAACCAAAGATGGAAACTTCTTTCATATTATGTTTAAAAAGTCCTTCTCTGACAGAAATACAAAGCGAAGTATTTACAGGTGAAATAAAATCGTGGCCGGGATTTACTTTAAAATACTCTAGGCAATGGCTCGGTGCCCATAGCACAGTGGTTATTGCGCTAGCTACATGCACTGAGGCTGGCTGGTTCGAGCCACGCCTGGGCCAGCTAAACAACGACAACTACAACAAAAAATAGCCGGGAGTTGTGGCAGGTGCCTGTAGTCCCAGCTACTTGGGAGGCTGAGGCAAGAGAATCGCTTAAGCCCAAGAGTTCAAGGTTGCTGTGAGCTGTGATGCCACGACACTCTACCCAGGGTGACATAGTGAGATGCGGTCTCCACAAAAAAAAGAAAAAAAAAAAAATAGGCAAGCAGAACAAAAGGTAATGAATATGTGGGAGTTCAGCATATATTCAAGATATGTGAACTAATAAAAACAGATTTAATTTATAGAGAACATTTGTAAGGACGTATTTGATAATGTATTACTATAATATTTAGCAGGTATAATATTCCTAATTCCTTTTACTTTTTCCCCAATTACAAATCTGATCCCAAATTTGGTCTCTCGCTATAATGTTACGGAACTAAAAATTCAGAGAAAACCATGGTCATGACACAAATTTATCTCACTCACCATTGTTCTGCTCAACTGTCATTAGATTATGCTTGGCTTTTACAGAGGCCTCAAATGTATCGACATTTTCCCGTTCATACTCTTTAACATCGGCAGCTACTCGCTCCAAAATGTCATCTGGAGAAGGTGATCGTGTTCTAGTACTGCTCTGGGGACTGCTTGGTTCAGATGGCACAGACATATTGCTATCTTCAGCAAGATATTTGTATTTCTGCAATAAAACAGAAAATAACATTTTCATAAATCTGATGCTCTCCCAATAGATTAATTTGCTAAGAAATGCTGCACTGAAAAGTCAAAAATGTCAAATAATGTAAAGCAAGAACAAAAACAAAGATGTTTATACCTCGGTTGCACCAGATCCATAATCCCTTGTGTTAATTTCAAAATTTACAAAAATCTGGAAGTTTTTCTGTATTTGGTGCACATTCATCAGGTAGCAAAACTTGACCTGACTAGACGCTATGTAGTGTCTTATCCACCACCCCCACAATGTGGTTATTAGTGTGCCTCACTAGAAAGACTAAAGAGTTTGATTACCGGGTTTGCTCCAGATGGCGCTAAGTAATATACATAGATGCACCATATTACCTTTCTAAAATTCAAAAATTTCTGAGTTCTGAAGCACATCTGGCCCCAAGGATTGGAGATAAGGGATTGTGGACCTGGGCAAGAACAAAGAAGATTCAACCAAGTTATCAGGGCTATCAGTTTAATAACAATAATTTCACCAGTGCCCCCAGAAAAGAAAGCTTCCTTTGGAATTCAGTTTTGCCTTACTTCTTTTCTGGTGATTCAAGTTCTTTCCTTCACTCCAATGTGACATACCTGATTTATGGTATTCTAGGTATGTTTAGTTGAGCTGCCAGAGCTGTTCTTTCCTTTTGTCTTCTATCCAAGGAAGAGGTGGTAATTTTCCAAGGCAGCAAAACTTATTTTTAAATGACTATATCAAGATCTATGAACACCCTTTCCCCACCCAATTTTCTTTACCATCTAGCTCTTTTCGAATGTTTAAACAGTCATATTCACATTAGAAAATTTGCCATTATTTTACTTGACATTAAGTATAGTTTTTCATCTGCTAACAGGTCTAATTTTACTAAACAAAATCCTCTAATTTATCCTATATTCATTTATGTTCATTAACTTTTAAAAAAGAAAGCAAACTTTAAATTTTCATGTCCTACAAAAGTTTGTATCAGACTGTGTATAACCAAGATAACTATGTTTTACTAACTAAAGAAACTACCATATTTTCAAATCTCACAAAGATAATTTTATAGTTTCCTTTTCCAAAGATCTGTCAAACTGTTACTAATGCCACTTATTCATTAAAGTAAAAAAATATTTATTCAAACAGTGATTATTTTAAAAGACTGATAAAAATTCCACTAAAATGACATACCTGAACAATTGCCTGCCTTTGGATTCTTCTCTGTTCTATTAGGGCTTCTTCATCTTCTTCTTCTACATCAAAGTCTTCAAGGCTTTAAGAGGAAAAAAAAATCTTTCCAGATTCTGAAATCATTAACTCTTATACATTTTAATATCAAAGACTGGAAAATGTTAAGTATCATTAAGTTAAAGCAAAAGTCTCAAGCCATTTTACTCTCACATCTCAATTGATTTGGAATCCTGGCAAGTTCTTTAACCTCCCTTTGTTTTCTACTTATCTTGTGGTACCAAAATTTGGAACCAAAGAATAATCTCTAAATTTAAATGACATCATGGTTCTTTCATGACCTTAATAAAGTTATTTTATCTATTTGGCTTCAGTTTTCTCATCTATAAACTAAGGGTTGGGACAAATAAGTAAATTATTATCTTTTCTGGATAACAGAAATCTCTGAAAGCTCATGAAAAGCTACAACCTTATCCCTATCAAAAATACACATGCAAACATTTGCATATAATCTGAAGAATGTGGCTCTACCTCCAAATATGGCCCCTGACCATTTATTCCTCAAAGGCCTCTGCAATGTTTATAATCCCTCCCAGTACAACCTTTTCTATGATCCTATCTGCCCTCTGCAATGTTTATAATCCCTCCCAGTACAACCTTTTCTATGATCCTATCTGCTGAATGTTTACTAAAGAACCATAAGCATGGCTCAGCACCTGTAGCAGAGTGGTTACAGCGCCAGCCACATACACCCAGGCCAACTAAACAACTGCAACAAAAAAATGTGCGCATTGTGGTGGGCGCCTGCAGGCCCAGCTACTTGGGAGGCTGAGGCAAGAGAATCGCTTAAGCCCGAGTTGGAGGTTGCTGTGACGCCACAACACTCTACCCAAAGCAATATAGTGAGACACCGTCTCAAAAAAAAAAAAAAGAAGCATCAGCAAACTGCACTGTGACTATACTAGATATATAAAGAGCACCCTTTCCCTATTCAACTTTTTTAATCTCCTAGCTTTAATCAAGGTTTCTCAACCTTAGCACCGTTTGCCAGATCTTTTGGGGGGAGGTTATCCTGTACATTGTCGGATGCATTATCTCTGGCCTCTAGCCAATAGATGACAACTAAAAATGTCCCCAGAAAGGCAAATAACCTGAGAACCACTGCCTTTAAATCAGTTCTTTTTATTTTTGAGATATTCCACCTAGACAACTAAGTCTGCATCTTAAAAATTTCCCCACAAGACACTGAAATAGTTCTCCATTTTCATATAGTAACAAAGATACCTGCTTCCAGAGAGCTTTGATTTTAAAGTGTGTATCATCTGACACAAAACAAAAAATCTAAACTTTGTATAGATTATTTTCCTCCCAAATCTATCGGCAGGACTAATACATCAGTTGCCCAAGAGTCACCCTAGCTAAAGCTGAAACCCCTAAATTCAGAAAACCATTACCCATGGCACATAATCTACACAATGCGCACAAAAGATTAACTTTTAAATTCAGGACCAATATTCAAGTGGAAATTATTTAAAATCTTTCGAGTCAAATAGGACTTGTCTAAACTGGAAGCATTAAGTTATAGAAAAGTTCTATTCTTACTTATCATCAGATGAAGATTCCTGCTCAACTTTCATTCCTTCAGAAAGACTTCCTTTAAATTTATCCTCCTTTATTTTGCTTCTGCTCCTGCGTCTACGACCACCCCGTGATCGAGACCGCCTTCTCAAGCGTGATCTGCTCCTCCGACTTCTGTCCCTATTTAAAAAGGGACAGATACACATTTTTTAAAACACCAATTAAACTGGGGGAAGGCATGTGTGGGAGAGTGGGATATATGAGAACTTGACTTTCTGCTCGATTCAGGTATAGAGCCTAAACCCTTAAAAAAATAATCTATTCTAAAAACGTAATTTAATGCTCAGTGCCCGTAGCTCAGTGATTAGGGCGCCAGCCACATACACCAAAGCAGGCAGGTTTAAACCCGGCTGGGGCCTGCTAAACAACTGCAACTGCAACAATAAAATAGCCAGATGTTGTGGCAGGCACCAATCGTCCCAGCTACTTGGGAGGCTGAGGCAAGAGAATCACTTAAGCCCAAGAGTTTGAGGTTACTGGTTACTGTGAACTGTAATGCCACGGTACTCTACTGAGGGTGACATAGTGAAACTGTCTCAAAAAAAAAAAAAAAAAAGTTACTTAAAAATTTTAAATAACAATGTTAGAAAAAGTGAGACAATCAGCTTATTAGGTGATGCTGAAGACAACAAAAACAGAGCTACAGGGTTTACCTAATTTTAAACTAAAAAATGTTTCCCACAAATATGCATTTAACTGTGTGCTCTATGGGAATCAATACCTATTGTTTCTTTGTATTCTTACAGCATCAAGGTTGCAGTATACAGAAAGATGCTGGAGTCAAGGGAGAGATGACTTCAAAGGAGTATGGGGGAACCGTGGGGTGAGTGGAAATGTTCTCTACCTGGACTGTGACGACTATGTGACTCATAGTCTATCAAGATTCGTAACACTTCACACCAAAAAGAATTTTATGTAAGTTATTTTTCAATAAACTTGACTTAAAGAAAGCTTATCAAAAGTATAGGTAAAAAACATGTAAAAAAAATCCTCAGGCAAAGAGAATGTAAAGAGAGATGATAGCACAGATGCCAACAAAATCTTGAAATATGCAAATTGAATGGAAGAGTAGTAAGAGATCAAATAAAGCTGAATGCTAGTCCAATATGGATAAGGTAAAACAGAACTAAGTCAGTGTATGTTCAAATACCCCCAGAAGCCTCAGGAATTGCAGTTACTCTATTCTGTGAAAGATGGGAGTGTGAGGTAGAAGTCAGAACTGACTGAAAGCCTTTAGAAACTGCTAGACTTATGTTTTCTTCCCCAACTCAATGGAAAATGTCAACCACTCCTTTCACGCCCTAGCAGAACACATACAATTTACTTTTTAAAGAAGTGTTGGTTGTTATAAAAACTGGCACCAGATGCTAGGAAGTACTGTACCAAAATTAGAGGGATTAAGGGGACATTTACATTATGAAGGACCAGAAGTCTACTGGCAGCCAGGTCTATATGCTTCCCCAACAAGAGAAGAGAGGATTATTGAAAACTTTCTAGTCTAAGAGGAAAGATCCATAGTCAGTGGTAGCCCCAAATCTCTACGTAATTACTTTGAAGTGATATGCACTAGTGACAAGTTCTATTCTGTCACAGTGGATGAAAGCTGTCCTTCAGCTCTCTCAGTGCCTAAACATTAAATCAGAATAGGCAGAAATGAAGGATCCAACTGTTTGAAGAAAGTTTTCAAATGAAAAGGTAAATAAGTCAAAAAGGAATCTAGGAAGAAACAAGGAATAGAGAACAAAGCTATAAAGAATAAAAATCTCACAAAATGAACTCAGTATCATGGGTGACATAAAGAATGTTATTTCCAGAAAACATGAATAAAAACCAAAATAAAAAGAAAACAAGGTCTTGTAATAAAAACCTATGAACACAGAAATTTAAACACATAAATTAAAATAATCACTAGAAGGGTGAGAGAAGGGCAGCGCCTGTGGCTCAGTCGGTAAGGCGCCGGCCCCATATACCGAGGGTGGTGAGTTCAAACCCGGCCCCGGCCAAACTGCAACCAAAAAATAGCTGGGCATTGTGGCGGGCGCCTGTAGTCCCAGCTACTCGGGAGGCTGAGGCAAGAGAATCGCTTAAGCCCAGGAGTTGGAGGTTGCTGTGAGCTGTGTGAGGCCACGGCACTCTACCGAGGGCCATAAAGTGAGACTCTGTCTCTACAAAAAAAAAAAAAAAAAAAGAAGGGTGAGAGAAGGCAGAATGAGTAAAATTGCCTAGACTGAATGTACAACAAAATGAAAAAAAATGAAAGGAAAAAAAAGAATATAGATGGCCCAATCTGGTGAGAGAGGAAAAGAGAGAAGCAATGAGGAAGAAGCCAAAAAAAAAAAAAAAAAAAAGAGAGAGAGAGAAAATATTCTCAAAAGAGAAAGCCATAATCTTCCTGATATAAGGGGCCTATGCAGCAGCAGGCAAAATAGTATAAAAACAGGGTGGAGGGAGGGTAATGGGTGGGGCCACACCTATGGTGCATCTTAGAATGGGTACAGGCGAAACCTACTAAATGCAGAATACAAATGTCTACATACAATAACTAAGAAAATGCCATGAAGGCTACGTTGAACAGTTTGATGAGAATATTTCAGATTGTATATGAAACCGGCACATTGTACCCCTTGATTGCACAAATGTACACAGCTATGATTTAACAATAAAAAATAAATAAATAAATCAAAATAGGACAAAAAGAGCCACACACCAAGGTACATTATAGTAAAATGTCAGAACACAGGACATTTATTAAAAAGAAGAAGAGATCGGAAAGTAGTAATCCTTTAAAAATGCTCAGGAATCATAACAGGACATCTCAAATAGCAGTATTAGAAACTAGAAATCAGTGAAACAATTTCAAAATTCTCAAGGAAAAATGATTTCAACCCAGGATTCTATTCTTTCCACAGAGTGAGAAAAAAAGCATTTTTTAGAGATATAAGCCCCCCCTCCTCCCACACCAATGTCCTTTGCATGTGATTTCCTCAGGAAGCTACTGGAGATGTGTTAACCAACAAGGGAGTACTGGACATAGAAAATGGATTCACACAGCAAGAGAGAAAAGAAGGGAGTACCAAAAAGATGGTGAAGGGACAGCAACCTCATAAAGATACATATATGAATAGTCCCTAGAGATCAATTTGGAGCCAGAACACTAGAAGTCTCAGGAGAAAGTCCTACCTTCCTTCTTCCCCTATTTGCTCAGTAATGACAATACGCAAATGTTCATAAAAATTTTACTGACTCTGGAAAAATAAAAAAAAGTGATGAAATTAGGCAAAACAGAAACGGGTGAGGAGCAGTACTAAAAAAGCTCTCGTTGTCCAAAGTACTCTTACTTCATACATTTCCATTTCTAGGACTACCACATACAAAACTTCTCAGAGATATGTAAAGATGACCATAGTATAAGCCTTTGCTATCTTTTAAAACTACATTCATGTATTACTTCAATTAAAATCTTAAAAAAAATTGGCAAATAAATGTCCATTTATGTTTTAAAGTTAAAATATTTAATGTATATGTGATTTTTAAAAATGATTCCCAGCTTTAAAAATCTTCTGGATTAACCAACTACTAAACTACGTGTGCTTCAGATAAAATGTGTTTCTATGGTGAATTAAATAGGTTTTTGCCCCAGAGTCCTCAATAAGTATCAATATTTGGGATATGAGAGTCTTACAAAGTGGCAGGAAACTGATTTACTATCTCTATGATCTATCCTAGGGATCTATCCCCAAGCCTTGCTCATTTAGTATTTAATCTCTTACTTTTAAAAGATTAGTTTAATTGCATTTTTAATGAGCAAGGATTTGTTTAAATTTGAAGGAAAAACTATATAAAAGAAAAATATAAGAATATGGAATTAGGGCGGCGCCTGTGGCTCAGTGAGTAGGGCGCCGGCCCCATATACCGAGGGTGGCGGGTTCAAACCCAGCCCCGGCCAAAGTGCAACAAAAAATAGCCGGGCGTTGTGGCGGGCGCCTGTAGTCCCAGCTGCTCCGGAGGCTGAGGCAGGAGAATCGCGTAAGCCCCAGAGTTAGAGGTTGCTATGAGCCGTGTGAGGCCACGGCACTCTACCCGAGGGCGGTACAGTGAGACTCTGTCTCTACAAAAAAAAAAGAATATGGAATTATACATCCTGGGGTAAAAGGAAACTATGGGACTACAGCTACAATTTTTCAGAGAAAAATAGTCTAAAGAAAACCTACCAACTGAGCTCATTGGAGTTGCAAAAGCATTCAGAGTTTAATGAATCAAAAGGATAACATATGTAATCTATCTTTACCTTCTTCGAGGAGACCTGCTTCTTCTTCTTGGAGACCTGCTACGTCTGAGTGGGGAACGAGACCTCCTTCTTATGGGAGATCTACTTCTTCTTCGAGTTGGAGACCACCTACTGATGGGGCTGGCATCTTTTGATCTTTCACGTCTACTGAGGATATCATCTCGAGGTCGTGTTCTTAAGGGGAACAAATGCAAATTAATAAAAAAATAAATTAAACTAAATGAATTTGTTGTGTACGTGTAAAGAACATCTGGAAGGCACATCCACCTAAAGAAAATAAACACTGGTGAATGTGTTTTTTAACAAAAAATTCAGATGAACACAATGACAATGTGTCACAGTAAGCACACAATAAAAAGTCTTACTTCTTCTGGTGTTATAATTTGAAGAATTATTGAAGGTTATTCATGTTGTTAAAGTACTGATTCTAGTTTCAAATTAACGCAAATAAAATTTACCCAGTAACTAGTAGTCCATTTCCCCAATACTAGGACTTTTTTCTTACACATTTTGACATTTCTGCAATTAAGAATTTCATTTTTGGGGTGGCGCCTGTGGCTCAAGGAGTAGGGCGCAGGTCCCATACGCCAGAGGTGGCGGGTTCAAAACCAGCCCCGGCCAAAAAAAAAAAAAAAAAAAACCACAAGAATTTCATTTTTGGTCTCTCTGCTAAAAAAGGGACCTATTTCCAACTTTCTTTGGAAGTGCTCTAAGCTTTCTCTTTGCTCTTAAATAAAATTTCTCCTTGTTACTCTAAAAAAAAATTCGTTTTTAATGTCAATTAAGTATTACAGCATCTTACAATCAACATTAATATTAGAACTAAATATCTCAGTCCCTCCTACTCAAAAACCAACTCTGCAACACCCATTTCCCAAGTGTCTTTCAACATGATTTACTCTTACGTGTTTAGTAACAGGTCTTTCTACAACTTAATTTTTTAAAATAGGTTTTGAACATTTCCTAGTGTTATTCCAGATTTGAACAGAACTATTCAATCTGAAAAGTCAGACTATAAGTAGGTTTGTCTCCACAACTAAACATCAGTATATTATTTTCCCCATTTAATAAAAGATAAAAATATAACCTGGGGTGGCGCCTGTGGCTCAGTGAGTAGGGCGCCGGTCCCATATGCCGGAGGTGGCGGGTTCAAACCCAGCCCCGGCCAAAAAAAAAAAAAAAAAAAATATATATATATATATATATATATATATATAACCTGGCATTTTTTAACACAATGTTTAGAACCTAAAAGAATCTTTCTCTAAACCAGCCAAATTAAGTAAGATAGACTTTGACTCAAATCTATATCATTATTTCTTGGCAGGGCCATCTGAGAAAATTCTTTTATTTATATATCATCTGTTTATATAAACATAGTGTCTCAAAGAGTGGTTAAAAAATATAAATGGAGAAAGTAAACGAGTGTAGAATGAATGGAGTGTTACATGCTTCAATGCAATGAAAATAAGAACATTCAATTTCACCAGTGATCTGAGAAATTTAGATTAGTTTTTTTTTTAATTAAAGAATAACAAAATGATACTATATAGTATCTTAGTAATAAAGATCTAGGGAAAAGGACAGCCCACACAGTCAGGGAAGTACAAATTGGTCTAACTTTTCTGGATGGAAATTCGGCAGTAACTTTCCAAAATGTAAATGTACATACTCTGAGACTTTACAAGTTTACTTCTATGAATCTACTCTATAAACAAACCTTATATATAACCCATGAACATCTTTGCATATATTAGTGAAAAACTGGAACCAATCTAAATTTTCAGTTTCAACAAAAGAATAATTATAACATATCTACACTGAAATACCATGCTACTATTACAAAGAATGTAAAAGTGTATGTACTGTCGTAGAAGTGTTTCATGGAAACAATGAGCTGTTTGTGAAAATGAACAGCATAACTCCATTTATGTCAAAAAAAAAAAAAAAAAAGCCCTTACTTTCATACAAATGTACATGCACAGAAAAAGAGCTAGAACAGCAGGGGAATAGGGTGAGCTAATATACAGATTTCTACATTATTTGGATTTCTTTTTAATTCGTATGTATCACTTCTATAATTAAAAAAAGAATTTGTTCAAAATACTCAGCTCTAGTTAATAAACTCCTCAGAATTTGGTCTTCAATTAAAAGGAAACTGAAAGACTACCAGAATAATTAAGAAACACTTTAGGTAACGGAATAACTAACAACTGCCTTAATGTAGAAAGCTAAAGAAAAAGGGGGTTATTTCACTATATTGCCACTTAGAAGTAATCAAAAGTCTCTCTTAGAACACGTTGCAAACATTCTTTAAAATTTCTCTTCAGAATATGATTTAATCTTCAAAACCAATTTAAAACCACATATGGAAAACATTAATATGAATATAGTAAATAGCTAAGAATTCATGATACCTTTTCATAGCATAAGCCAATATTCTCCTTTTGTTTTTTAAAGAGACATGGTCTCATTCTGTTGTCCAGGCTGGAGTACGGTGGCCCAATCATAGTTCGCTGTAGCCTTCAACTCCTGGCTCAATCAATCTTCCACCTCAGTCTCCTGAGTAGGTAGGATTACAGGCACAGGCCACTTTACCCACCTTTTCCTACACTTACGTAGAAATGGAGTCTTGCCATGTTGTCCAAGCTGGTCTCAAATTCCTGACCTTAAGCAATCTTCCCAGCTCAGCCTCCCAAACAAAGTACTGTAATCACAGGTTTGAGCCACTGTGCCTAGGCCAACATTCCTTTTAATAAGCAATCTTAACTTTCAATTTCATAATACTTAATTATTGAAAAAAATCAAATTTCAAGCAGTGTAGACTGGTCTAAACAACTCCCCATATAATTTAGTTCTATGATCCCAGGTAAATTATGTAAGTTCTCTATTCCCTCATTTATAAATTATGTGTAAGAGCCCTTCACCTTGTGAGGTAAGACAATCACATGAGGATTTGTGAAAAAAGAACTCTGATAGACTGTATTATTCAAATGTGAACTATCATTAAAAATGGTATAAAATCAAATCATTTCTTGCACCATTCTTCCTAAACTTCAGATACTTTTCTCAACAATAAGATTACATGAATATGTGTTTGGGATGTTTGGCCCCTCCAAATGTCATGTTGAATTTGATCCCCAGGCTTGGAAGCATGGCTAGGTAGATGTTTGGGCCATGGGACAGATCCCTTATGAATGGCTTGATAAAGGGATAATGAGGAAGATAATAAAGAAGTTCTCTCTTTATTACAGCTGTTTCAAGGAGCCTGGCACCACCTTCTCCCTCTCTTCTTCCTTCTCACCATGTGACATGCCTGCTTCCCCTGATTGGAAGCCCCTGAGACCCTGGCCAGAAGTAAATGTACAGTCTGCAGAACCATAAGCCAAACAAACCTCTCTTCTTCATAAATTGCCTAGCCACAGGTATGCTTCCGCTATAACACACACACACAAATTGTGTTCCACAAAAATAACATAATTAAACAAAAAAATTTTCCATTTTAAGTTTAATTATATTTTGGGGGCCAAAAAGGTTGTTACAGTTTCATTTTATATTGTTAAAATTCAAAATCATCCAAATGTAAGGGAATAATAAACTGCTCACAATTACAAAATCTGATTTTTCCTCCCCCTTTTCCAAGTTAGAGGAGTGGTCATTTTCTCTGCACCCGCCCTGACTCCTGAGCCAAATTACTTAGACTTGAAAGAATGATTTAGCAAATTAGATACTAAATTAACTCAAGAACCGGCAGGGGTGACTACCATCAAGCATAGCATTGTTAGTAGATAGTCAAAGTATCTACTGACAAAAGTATAGTTAATGGACTAGATTATACTTAACATTATACTCAATTACAAAGGAAGTAAAAACATTACTTGTACTTGTCCTCAAGTTCAACTTTCCTTTTAAAATCTGGTGTATATTTGTATTATTAAAAGAAAATTAACACATTATAAACAAGTTACCTTGGAGAAGAAAGTCGTCTCCTCTCTGGTTCTCTTCGTTTTCTTTCTAAGGATCGGCTCTTGGCCCTCCTACCAGGTGACACTGTTCGAGAGGGTGATTTGCTCTGCTTAGATCTTCTATCGTTTAAAAGTGGAGATCTACTTCTTCTTGATTTATCACGTTGTTTTGGAGACAAACTTCTTCTTTTAGGACTACGACCAGGTCTTCTACTGGGGGACCTGTTTTCTTTCCCAGATGAAGCATCTTTAGAGGGAGATTTAATTGGTTTCTTTTCTTTATCAGTTTCAGACCGTTTTGATTTTCTCTCTTTGGACCGTGATCGTCTGTCTTTGGATTTACCTCTTAAGTCAATTGGGGATCCAGACTTTTTACCTCGATCCCGACTTCTTTCATTTATAATTGGGGATTTTTTCCTATCTTTTGTCTTGATTTTATCTTCAACTTTAACCTTATCATCAGGAGGTGATCTAGTCTTTCCAATTTTCTCTTGAGAGCGCCTTCTAAGGATAGGAGATTTTGATTTTCTTGCTTGATCTTGAGACTTACTTCTTTTGGATGGGCTTTTAGACTTTTTCCTCTCTTTTGACTTGCTCCTAGTAGTTTTCTCTTTAATTATTTCAATACCTCCCTTACTTTTCTTTTTATCAGACCGGTGTCTAGTCCGTTCTTTGGATCTGCTTTTACTTCGTTTTTTTGTAGTATTTTTATTGTCCACAAGTTCAAGTTTCCCCTTTGTACTTGAAGATCTAGTACTAGACCTATTTCCATTTCTTGTCTTTTCATGAATCTCCCCCTCTTCTTCAGAGCCAGACTCATAACCTTGTAAAATGAGCCCCATTCCAGACTGGACCTTTCCTTCCATTAACTCATTATCAAGTTCAGCTTTAATCAAGGCTCTCTGTTTTTCCAAGTCTTCTAGCAAAGCTAAATCATCAAGTTTAGTTCTTTTTGCTGGAGACAAGCCTTCTTTGTCAGAAGCATCAATAACTTCTTTTCTTTTGTGTTTCTTATGCTTATGCTTATGTTTATGTTTTTTATCTTTGTCCTCTTCTGAGGAATGTTTATGTTTCTTATGTTTACTTCTGTGTTTATGCTTCTTTTTTTTGTGACGACTGTGTTTATTCTGAGATTGGTCTTCTGATACCTCTCCATTTTCTTCATTTATACTCTTTTCAGAATTATCAGCATCTTCCACCCTGTATATGTATTAAACACATTTTAAAATTACATTACTTAAGCATTCAAAGAGTTGCAAAATACAAGTAATGATAAGATACATCTCAATGCAATAAGTGAAGTTAATCACTAGAAGATTTTCAGAAGAGCTTTAGACATTTATCTCAAAGAAGATGTACAGCAAAACCTAAGTTAGATGACGATATAACTTTAACGTGGTTCCAACAGTTGAACTCACGTACCAAAAGCACTAGAGGATACTTAATAGGGTGAGATTTAAAAAATTACAATTAATAGAAAAAGAATCCAAACTGGATACAGTAGAACCTCGTTAATACTGATTTAGTTAAAACTGTCACCCAGGAACTTGATTTTTAAGCCAGCATTTCTCACACATACTTTAAAACAATTAAAAAACTTTCTTTCCTTTTTTTTTTTTTTTAGAGACTTATTTTGTCGCCCTCGGTAGAGTGTGGTGGCATCACAGCTCATAGCAACCTCCATCTCTTGGGTTGAGGCAATTCTCTTGCCTCAGCCTCCCAAGTAGCTGAGACTACAGGTGTCCGCCACAATGCCCAGCTATTTTTTTGTTGCAGTTTACCTAGGGCTGGTTTCAAACCTGCCACCCTTGGTATATGGGGCTAGCGCCCTACTCACTGAGCCACAGGCACTGCTTTTTTTTTCCCAAAGAGACAGAATCTCACTTTCTCGCCCAGCCTGCAGTGCAGTGGCCCGATCATAGCTCATAACACCTGGGATCAAGTGATCCTCCCACCTCAGACTTCCAAGGAGCTGAAACCACAGGTATACAATTACCATTGTTGGCTAATTTTTTGAAAAGATTTTTGTAGATATAGGGTCTTCCTATGTTGCCCAGTTGGTCTTAAACTCCTGGCCTTCAAGTGATTCTTCCACTTCATTCTCCCAAAGTGCTGGAATTACAGGCATGAGTCACTATACCCAGTCTCAATATGCTTTTTTTCATAAAGCATATTAACATTAACACACTGGTAAACTGATTTCCTCTACTTGAAATCCAGCAAACTTGACGTTTCTACAATAAACCTTGCAGGTCATGTGTTTTGAGATTTCACCTTACCATCTTAAAAAAATCTCTCAAGCTAATATTGAGCCATCTCCCAAATAAGCACTCAGTCAATGCACACAATGTACATACATGGTGTCAATTGACAGTATAAACATATCCCCAAAGATTAAAACTTTAAAGAGAATCAGGCAGGAGTTAGGACTATTGGCCTGTAGATGCCACTGAGCAATCAACCAACATCAGGCTGAACATGGAAGGGCCTTCTGCAGGTCAACAGTCTAATACTAGCAACTTTGTATGGCTCAACCCAGTATTTTTTCAGGAAGTTATTTAATCTTTTTGAATTTCAAGTAAGAAATTAGTTTCCCCAAATATGCTCAAATTAATAGGTGCTATGCAAAAATCATTAAAAGGTGTGCTATGTTTAAGTGGCGTTACACCGAGTTAAAAAGTTTATGATTCTGGGCGGCACCTGTGGCTCAGTCGGTAAGGCGCCGGCCCCATATGCCGAGGGTGGCGGGTTTGAACCCGGCCCCGGCCAAACTGCAACCAAAAAATAACTGGGCGTTGTGGCGGGCGCCTGTAGTCCCAGCTGCTCGGGAGGCTGAGGCAAGAGAATCGCTTAAGCCCAGGAGTTGGAGGTTGCTGTGAGCTGTGTGAAGCCATGGCCCTCTACCGAGGGCCATAAAGTGAGACTCTGTCTCTACAAAAAAAAAGTTTATGATTCTAAATTACTACATCAGTCCCCTGGTCTTCAATTATCCCAGGTTAAACAGTGGTTCAGAAACATTTAACTTTTCCCTTTAGATTCACTCCACAATTAACCAACACATTCTAGAATATGACACCAAAGGTGACTTTAAATTATCCATATTCAGGCCTTTATATTATTTTTGAAGGAAGATATGAATTATTTTGTCAGGCCTTCAAATTATATCCTCCTATACTTTTAGTAAGTTTATAATTTGTGCCATATACTACAAATAGCTCCTTGCAAGCTAAGAAATCATCAATCAACTTGTCAATTTCTTAAAATTTTCTAAAAATCACCAAATGTATGTAGGCATTAAGCTAGGTAGCAGGAAAACAAGGATGTTCAAGACCCGTATCTGCCTTTCCTTAAAAAATTAAAAGTCCCGTGGAAAAGTCATAAAACACTGGAGAAGTGTGATGATAAAGACAAGAAAAAGAATATTATGAGAACATTTACTTTGAGAAATCATCAGGGCAGGTGTTTTGTAGGTGGTCACAGGAAAAAAAAAAACCTATCTGTTAAGCAGAGACTTTAGGGGAAGAGAAATATTAATTAAGGAGAGAGAGTGGATTAAAAAATAAAAGCTGGATAATACAGTCTTAGAGAATGAGTAAGGAATTAGCCAGGGAGGAAAGAGGCATTTCAGGTAGAGAAAGAAGGTGATAAAAGGCATAGTTTTATATAAAAAATAAGTAGATTAGCATTGCAAGAGTACCAAACTTGTGAAAGACACTGGTCTAACAGAGGTTACAATTCCAAGTGGACCAATTTCAGGTGATAATAAGATACACTATATTCTGGGAGTGAGTGGTTGAGACATTAGAGATCACTGGAGTCAGAGGCCCAGAAACTGAAAGATCAGGCTGCTGGTTAAGTTGTCTATAACAACACTGGCATTTCTGAGAACAATGGGAGTAGTTGGGGTATAGACTCTGGACCACCAAATTCACTGAAAATCTTAGTCTTTAACAAACTCAGTGGGAAAGGGAGGAAAAATGGTGACATGACTGAGAAGTTATTAGCCGTTAACGATGAGGGGCAACAGAGACACAAAGCCACACTATATCATCAAGTTCAAAGAACTATGATTCTGGGAAGTCAAACTGCCAGCCTCCATTTCTAGTACTATGCAGTATGGGAAAGGAAAAAATATTGAAAAGATAGGCAGAGGAAGCTGTGTTCTCTGGTGAAAGTCAGATTTTAGTTTAGTCCAGATCCCCTCTAATGGATAAATAGTATGTATATTCGAGTTCTCTGAATTGTTAATATTTCTCAAAGACTTAGAAAAAGTATTATCTTGCTGTTAAAAGGCACCAACAGGCTCAGCGCCTGTGGCTCAAGCGGCTAAGGCACCAGCCACATAACACCTGAGCTGGTGAGTTTGAATCTAGTCCAGGCCACCAAACAACAATGACATCTGCAACCTCCCATGTAGCTGGGCGTTGTGGTGCGTGCCTGTAGTCCCAGCTACATGGGAGGCGGAGACAGGAGACTCGCTTGAGGCCAGGAGTTGGAGGTTGCTGTGAGCTGTGATGCCACAGCACTCTACTCAGGGCAACAGCTTGAGGCTGTCTCAAAAAAAAAAAAAAAAAGGCACTAACAATGCTCTATATGGAGGGAAAAAATACACAGATTTAGGAAAAAAATCCAAAGACATTTCAGCTTTACTTCTAATACAGGTCATACCCCCATATAGGTAAACCTCCTTCCACAGAAGGTGAGATTTGTCTTTTTCTCCTGAACTTTGACTTACGGGGGAAAAACTTTAAGAGAAATTAGGATAATTCAAGTTATGAAGCTAGGTATGAAGAACCTATTTAAAGATTAAGAATTGTTTCTAGGTTTATAAAACTTAGGTTTTATACACATAAAAAGTTTGAAATTCTAGTCATTAATTAATGCTGAAACTCAAACTACGTAACTGTCCTTAAGACAAAGGATAGTTGAGCAGTTAGCACTCTCTAGACCCACACTGCCTGGTTCTATTATTTAACTAGTTATGTGGCCTTGGCAAGTTTATAAGATGCCCAGTCTTCAGGCATTTCATCTACAAAATGAATAAAATAGTATCTACCTGAAAGGGTATTTTGAAGCTTACATGGGTGAACTGATGTTAAATGCTATGACAGTGCCTAGCACAGACAAAGTGCCCTTCCCATAAGCTGCTATTATTGTATATACGCTGGATAAATATATTTATTCACAACAACCCTGTGGAGCTGACAGGGCTGATATTAAGAATGTTATTTTACTCTTCCTCAAAAGGGCCTGAGGTGATCTGTGAAAATGGCTTGCTATTCACTTCACTCAGAAACTCCACAAAGTCATGCAAGTCAAGAGATTCAAATCTTCATGTTCACTTTAAGAATACACATAAACTCCCCAGGCCATCAAAGGTATACATACATGAAAAGCCACCAAGTATCTGAAGGAGGTCACTTTAAAGAAACAGTGTGTACAATGTGGGCACTGAACAAAGCACCCAAGATGCAATCGCCAAACTTACAGAGCTCATGGTTGCATTAAGCCATACCTGAGTTCCCCCTGTCACATTGGGATGATCCTTACTGAAAAGGTACAAATTATTGTTGGGCGGCACCTGTGGCTCAGTGGGTAGGGTGCCAGCCCCATATACTGAGGGTGGCGGGTTCAAACCCAGCCCCAGCCAAACTGCAACAAAAAATTAGCTGGGCATTGTGGCAGGCGCCTGTAGTCCCAGCTCCTCAGGAGGCTGAGGCAAGAGAATCGCCTAAGCCCAGGAGTTGGAGGTTGCTGTGAGCTGTGTGGCGCCATGGCACTCTACCTAGGCCGATAAAGTGAAACTCTGTCTCTACAAAAAAAAAAAAAGGTACACATTGTTCCTAAACCAGAAGACAAGGTAGCACAGACGAAACAAAAACTTATGGCATGGTAATAGATGCAACATAAAAAAACCCAAATAATAGTTAAAAAAACAACAGTAACAAAAAAAAAAAAAGTTATTTTGAGGAATACTATCAAAGAGCACTTGGAGTCAAACTACCTGGTTCAAATGCTGCCTTCAACATGAGAAAGCTATTGTAACCCCAGGAAAGTCGCTCCTCTGTGCCTCAGTTTCCCCAAATGTAAAAACTGGGAACATAATACTGACAAATTATAGGTTTATTATGATAATTAGATGAGTTCACACTATAAATGGCTCCCACAATAAGTGCTCAAGAAATGCTGTCTCCCTATTTGACAGATGAGACTTTGAGGTACAAGTAGGTTTATGGGTTTAAGCCAGTTAGAAGGCTGATAAAGTTAGTCAACAGCTCTCCCATTTGACTGAAGATGGTTTTACAATGTGATATGATGCTATGTCACTGTGCTTCATGAAACTAGAGTATTGCTTCCTCCTTATTCAAAGCAAAAATTAAAATCCTTAAAAGGCCCTATACTTACCTGTCCAACCTCTTCCAACTCTTTGAACCTATTCTTCTCTACATACTCATCCTGCTCCAGCCACATCCCTCACTCCCTTTTTAATCTACTCATCGCACATCGAACACACCACCTTCCTTGAACAACAGATATACTCACATCACAGAGGCTTGGCACTTACAGTTGCTGTTTCTCCGGTTGGAAATGCTTTCCCCAGTTACATGCACTGCCAGTTCCTTTGGCCTACCTTAGCGCTTTGCTCAAATGTCACTTTCTCAGTCAAGTTGTCCCAGTCAATCCACTTTAAGTATAACTCCCACCCCATCACACACATATTCCCCTTCTGTGCTTAAAATTCTTCTCTATAGCAATCGCCAACACCTGATATAATTCTTGTTTATCTCCCCCTATTGCAATGTAAGCACTATGAAAGGAGACTTTTATCTGTTTAGCTCATTGCTCTAGCTCTAGGGCATAGAAGATTATTTAACCTATAATAGGTACTCAGTATTTTACTTGTCAATGAAATGATGTATACAGTCAGAATAATCTATAAAAGCTGCATTCATTAGACTAAAGCTCGTTTATACTATGTACTACAGACTCAATACTTGTAAAGATTTTGCTTTTGCTTCATTATATCTCTACTCAGTTCTATCCCCAGTGCTTCACAGTGCACACATAATAGGCACACACATATTTATTGAATGCACAATACCCTAAATTAACTCTCCCTCTGAAGAAGTCTGCTTTTTGAATCCTTATCTTTTCTAATGCTTTCTAACAATTTATGAAAGTCTTAGAGGAATTTCACTCAAAATTCTTAAGAGTTTACCCATACAGGAAGCAACTTAGTTTAAAAAAAAAAAAAAAAAAAAGTGTAGCTCCTAGAGCTTCTGGGGATCAGAACATTATGATGCCTAGTGTTACGTACAAGGGTCATGCCCATGAGTGCCCCATTTCTATTGTAATTTAATGAATATTATCTCAAGGAATGATGAATAGTCCCTGGTAAAAATGCTATTAAGTTTCTTAGGGCCAACCAGGATTAACCTTAATAAACTCTAATCCTTAAACTAAGAGTTTACTAAGAGTTCTTTCAGTAGGTCTAGGCATATAGCAGACCGTCACTGGCCTTGGTTCATCTCTCAAAGAAAATTTCATAGAAAATAACAACTGAAGTTCCACTAGGTAAGTCAGGAAAACTTAAAGCATGACTCAACTGTATGCCATGTTACATACAGTGAAACTTGTGCTAAAGCAGCTAAATCAGTGGTTCTCAACCTGTGGGTTGCGACCCACAGGAACTATATTAAAGGGCCGCAGCATTAGGAAGGTTGAGAACAACTGTTTTAGAGCTTTAGGAAAAGTTTTCTTATTAAGAAACTAAAAAAAAAAAAAAAAAAAGAGAAAGAAACTCAATGGTCTTCTTAGATTGTTTATATTGACAATAAATATAGCGTATATAAATTCCATATATAAATATACACTTTAACATTTACACGTTACAATTTAACATTACACATTAAGCAAGTGGATGTGTAAACCAACCTGGTCTATAACACATTTGTCATAAAACAAACATTTATAGAGAATCTACTGAGTACTAGTTAACCATCCTTTTAGAAGCACAGACAATATGGGTGCTTAATAGTATTTATTCATTTGCTTTTTAAAGTTTTATCCTCAAACAACTTAGGTCTTAGGGCATCTGGCACAATAAAAATAACCATAAACAACTTTAAAATGATAAAGTGATCAATCACCAACCACTGGTGTCATTTTAACTTCCTCTTTCAAATATTTTTCCAAAGAATAATCTTGCTTGGGAGACATTCAATTTATGCTTTGGAGACACAGTGAACTGCTTAATTCAAGTTTTTGTACCAATGAAATAGTTTTCAAGTTAGACAATTCTCAAAACTTTTTTTTAGTGAAGAGCTAAGTGAGAGCAGGGTGCCGGCCCCATATACGGAGGGTGGCGGGTTCAAACCCAGCCCCGGCCAAACTGCAACCAAAAAATAGCCGGGCGTTGTGGCGGGCGCCTGTAGTCCCAGCTACTTGGGAGGCTGAGGCAGGAGAATCGCCTAAGCCCAGGAGTTGGAGGTTTCTGTGAGCTGTGTGACGCCACGGCACTCTACTAAGGGCAATAAAGTGAAACTCTGTCTCTACAAAAAAAAAAAGAAAGCCACTGCTTCTTCACCGTACTTTTTTTAAAAGACAAGGTTTCACTTTGTTGTTCAGAGTGCAGTCTAACTCCTGAACTCAAGCTACAGGCACATGTTGCCACATCTGGCTTTAAAATACCGTCAACACAGAATTAACATACATGTAAAAATTATAATGAGTCAAAAGACTAGTATTACAACAAACTTCCCCTCTGGCCACATCTTTTGTAAATCGGGATAGGGAAATTAAGTTTTAACAAATTAGAGATGTCACATCAAAAAATTATTCTTTTAGGGACAGTCTAAAGAAATAAAAAATGATTTCAAACTTTAAAGGCAATTTAAAAAGAGGTTGTAATGTATAGTGGGAAGCCAGACAGCACAACATTTAGCAGCAATGTTTCAGAATCAAGACTGCCTGAGTTTAAATGTGTCTGTCACTTACTATAACCTTGGGCAAGTTACTTAATTTCTCTGTGCTTCAATTTCATCATCTCTAAAATACAGAAAAATAACAGAATTTACCTCTATGGGGTAGATGTACAAGATGTAAAGCCTTTGAGAAACTTAAAAACCGCTTTCTGGGCGGGCCACCTATAACTCAGCAGCTAGGGCGCTAGCTACATACACAAGAGCTGATGAGTTTGACCCAGCCGGGGCCTGCCAAACAATGACAACTACAACCAAAAAACAGCCAGGCATTGTGGTGGACACCTGTAGTCCCAGCTACTTGGGAGGGAAGGCAAAAGAATCGCTTAAGCCCAAGAGTTAGAGGTTGTCGTGAGCTGTGACACCATAACACTCTACCAAGGGCGACACAAGACTGTCTCAAAAAAACCACCACTTTCTGTATTTATTCTTCTACATTTTCTTATTTTGAATAAACTTCATGTAACTGTAAACTACTGGATATCCTCTAAAGAACTGTTTAGACACACTACATTTTGGCACTCATTCTAAGCAGTGTGCATAGTATTTGCTTTCACATCAAACTTCAAATTAGTGAGTGGGACACATACAAACCAAATATTCCATTTACACTAAATGTTGTATGGGAGGGGACAGAAAGTTAAACATTGTCACAATTATTTACACTGCAGGGGCCTAAATACATATATATTTTATTATAAATCTGGTATTATTTGAATAAAGCATGTGAATAAAATATGGCTGACGACCACTCAAAATGTATCTAAACCATCCTTAAAACAAGTGGACACAATACTACAGAACTTTTCAGATTAGTAAAAACTTTAGTTGTACAGCAATTAAATTTGTACTGTGTTGGCATAAATACTGTAACTGGCACCCAGTGAACTTGGGGAGAAACAATAAGAGGCTAAATTCAGCTTCAAACTTTAGAATCCATTGGTTCGCTGCTAAGTCAAACTGTGAAAATAAAAAGTAGCATTAAAAAGCCCTTAATGAAAAACTTGGTATAATTCTCTCCCTAACTGAACCAGGCAGATTAATAAGGAGCCCAGAGTTGGATGCACAACAATGAAGTGCAGGTTGTCTGGTGTCAAAGATTTCTCCTATCTCTCAGACACAAGTTGCTGGGAGACTATATAAGATGGCTAGAAACAAATTAGTGCAGTTGCAAAAAACGGTTACTAGAAGAATATTCTTTTAAAACCCATTCCGTCTTTAAATCTAATTTGGGTTTTCCTAGCATAAACACGAAAAACAAAATGCTTTTAGTTAAGCAACGGTTAATCCTTGCAGCATATGCAAGTATGTTTCTATTTGGCCGCACGGAGTCTTACATTAGCTTATAATTATAGATGTACAGTGGTTAGGCAGTAGCTAACAATTCCCACTTCTACTTGTAAAGGACTATAAACGCAGGCAAAAAAATGCCAGGCCCCAAACTCTATTTTACTTTGCCTCAAGTTTGCAAGTTGGTAAATAAAGTGCCAATAGGCAGGGGAGAAAGAAGAAAAAATAAAACAGCGGATGATTGCTAGAGTTAAGATTATCAGATGAGAAGATGGAAATATCCCACCGGCTACAGTTTAGCTATGGGATGGTCCAAGAGTGTGACCCTACCACCCCTTCACCTCTTTACTTTCATGTCTTAAAGAGGACACTAGTAGCACCAGGACGGCTGGGGGAGGGGGTGACTCTGCACTAGACAGACTTCATGCTTGCCCTACCTGCTACCAACGACCCTCGTGTCCCCAGCATCGATGCCACTAAGTGCTGCGGCCAGGGAGCGCCGCTCAGTCTCCGAGGGAGGAACAGGAAGGCGCGACCTTACTGCCGCGGCAGCCGCCACGCGCAATGGACCTGTAGAGGCCGCTCGCGCCCACGCCTCCCGGGGCAACGACGCGCGGCAGGCCTCAGCCGCCTTCACCCTAACAGCCGCGGCCTCTGGGGGAGCGAAGCTCGAAGGCCGCCCCCGCCCGTTCCCACACCTACCGCCCCACAACGTATGGAGCGGAGAAAGGCAAACTTTGGCTCTTGCCGTTAGGCCTGAACTTTCTCGCCCGCCAATGCAGGTCTCCGCCGTTTCCAACTCGGCAGTGCCCGGCCTCCGACCCCCCAGGCCACTCACAGAGACTACTTACTCTGCCTGTTCCCGCAGCGACTGAGTCTCCGTGGCGGCCATCTTGAACTTCCTGACTCCTCCGCGGCGGTGGCGGCGGTGGCGGCGGCTCCCCGGACGGTGGAAGCTAGTGGAAGCGAAGGAAGAGGGAAAAGAGCTGTCGCGCATGTGCTAACAGCGTAGGGAAAAGCGAAGTTCTGAGTCCGCGCTAAGAATCCGGATACAAAACCCTACATCCGGGGACAGAGCGCAGAGCGTCGTGACGCAACTTCCGGGGAGATGGGGGTGGTGCCTACTCAGGATAAATGATTTGTCCGGCTTGAGATATCTGCTTAATGCTACAATCGGTTGTCTAATCCTGGGAACCGGCTGGAGGAGGGGCAAATGGAGTGTGAGCTACCGGTATCGCGTGTGCAATTCTGAGAACTATTAGTTCGCCATGGGGACCAGAAGTTGGCTAAAATTTTCTTAAATTAGAGCAAACAAGATGATGATTTTGCACCTGGACAGTGTTAGAGACATAGTGAATGCTTAACCACCTCGCTAGATAGCTCGAAAGAAGTGGCATTAGGTGTGTAGAAGGGCATTTAAGGATACTGGAAAGTTGAGGCAGTACCTCAAACGTAAATGTCTTTTTTTTTTTTTTTGTAGAGACAGAGTCTCACTTTATGGCCCTTGGTAGAGTGCCGTGGCCTCACACAGCTCACAGCAACCTCCAACTCCTGGGCTTAAGCGATTCTCTTGCCTCAGCCTCCCGAGTAGCTGGGACTACAGGCGCCCGCCACAACGCCCAGCTATTTTTTTTTGGTTGCAGTTTGGCCGGGGCCGGGTTTGAACCCGCCACCCTCGGTATATGGGGCTGGCGCCCTATGGACTGAGCCACAGGCGCCGCCCGTAAATGTCTTTTAATATGGGACTATATTATACATTTATTTGAAATCTTTTAACAATCTTCAACTTTTGCATCATCCAGGGGTAACATGATTCAGGAATTGTTAGGTTCGTTGTTTCTGTAAATAGAATTTTTAAGTAATTTTTTTGTCCAAGTTGCTTTAGAAATTGTTTTCTGTAATGACACTACAGTAATGAGATTAAATGAAATATTGTATGGGAAAACATTTACTAGCTCTTTGGGGGGCTCTCAGTATTAAGGAATTTCTTACACACACACACACATAAAGATACATATATATACATATATATTTATACTCAGAAACCTAAGCAGGATGATGATCACTTTCCTTCTTGTTATCAACTTTGTTTGGGTTTGTCCTAGAAATACAGGCTCAGAATCTCTGGTCTCCTTATATATTTCTTGATTTCTGGAGAGGAATTCCAAATATTCTTACAAAATAAATCCCTGGTTAGCTGAATTCCAAACGTATTAAAATGTTAAGTATTTCTCCTCACAGACTCTTTTAATAACATAGAACACTAAATTAATCCTTAATTGTTTTTGTGGATAAACCCAAACCATCCCCCATTGTAGCATTTCTTTATATGGTCCTTAAAGATACTGTCTTCTTCATAAAGGATTTCTTCCCTTCCTAACAATCAGATTCAGGTATAATAACTGAGAAGACTTCTTTCACAGGAAAAGGTTTTCAGAAATGTCACGAATGGATTTTCAGTCATATTTTTATGTACTAATGGTGTGTAATTTAGGATTTGAGTCCTAACTGTTCCTACCTCCAGATTCTTATCTCGATAAATCTTTTTTCTGAGACAGTCTTAGTCATACCTAGGTACAGTGCCATGGCATTTTAGCTCACAGCAACCTCAAACTCCTGGGCTCAAGTGATCCTCTTGCCTCAACCTCCCGAGTAGCTGGGACTACAGGCGCCTGACACCACACCTGGCTAGTTTTTTTATTTTTAGTAGAGATGGAGTCTTGCCCTGGGCTCAGGCTGGTCTCAAACTCCTGAGATCAAGCAATCCACCCACCCTGAACTTTCAGAGTGCTAGGATTTCAGGCATGAGCCCCTGGCCATCCTGAAACATATTACAATATTCAGCTTTGTATTTACCCTTAATTTCCTTCTGCTACCCTCTTTCACACACAAAGGCAAGGCTACGAGTCACTGTGATAAGAATAGCTGAAATGTCGCTAAAAAAAAAAACAAACTTTGTACTTTTAAATCAACAACTTTAAAACTAATGGTATATAAACATATAAGAAATGCTTATGAGAACTGAGTTCCCAAGTACTAAGCATATTTTTGAACCAAATCTGACTTGAAATTCGTCTGTTCTCATCAGGCTGCTTCTCACAGATATATAATTTTGTTTAGCATCTGCTTATTGAACACCCACCTCACAGCTTGTGGCATTCAAGTGTTTGTTGAGTGAAGGTCATGGAAAGAGCACTAGGTTGGAATCCCAAAGTGCCTTATTATCCTCATTCCAGAGGCCTATTTTAAGAAAATGCCTTATTTCCCCGTGTCTCTACCTTGTTGCTGATTGATTAGTCAGAAGGTCATGGGTTAGTCTTGATTTGTTCAACCATATTATCCTGCAGGTTCTCACTGCTCTACATTATTTTGCAGTAGGCCTTGGCTCTATGTAGAGATTAAGCATTCTGAGTGTGGGAAAGGATTAAGTTGGGAAAAATAATAGGTGCTGGCGGCGTCCGCAGCTCAGAGGGTAGGGCGCCGGCCACATACACTGAGGCTGGCGGGTTCCAACCCGGCTTGGGCCAGCTAAAACAATGCTTAAAGTGCTTAAGCATTTCTACAAAAAGAAGCCGGGCGTTGTGACGGGCGCCTGTAGTCCCAGCTACTCAGGAGGCTGAGGCAAGAACATCGCTTCAGCCCAAGAGTTTGAGGTTGCTGTTAGCTGTGATGCCACAGCACTCTACCCAGGGCGACAGCTTGAGACTGTCTCAAAAAAAAAAAAATAATAATAAAAAAAAAACCTGGTTGGGGGAGAAGTTTAGACTTGGACAAAACATTTTTAAAAGCGCATGTTAAAAATAAAGTTTTAAATACAGTGCTGGCAAAAACTTTCCTTAAAAAATCCTGGGGCGGCGCCTGTGGCTCAAGGAGTAGGGCGCTGATCTCATATGCCAGAGGTGGCGGGTTCAAACCCAGCCCCGGCCAAAAAAAAAAAAAAAAAAATCCTCAAGTTCTCTTGCCCAGTACTACCAGCTCGGACCTGTGAAATAGGAAAACTTGTCAAGGCCACACCCCAAACTACGCTGCAGTAATAGTTTTGAAGGAGTGGGGCTTTCTAAAGGCAGAGGTAAAACCAAACATCTACTTACTAACTTACTCATTCTGCAAAAGATTATACAGCAACAAATTTATGCCTAAGATTTACTACCCTTTTCCCCAAGCCTCGGGAACCTTTACAACAGAAAGCAACCTGAGGCAGCCTCAGCCGTTCAAAGGAAAGACGCGGAAGGGACAGCTTAGTGGTGGAAACCGCTCCCCGGAAGTCCTTGAGGAGGCGGGGCCTCGGCTCCCGCGCGCTTTCCAGCGCAGCTTAAGGCCGTGGCTTAAGGCGGCGCATGCGTATTAAGTGGAGGCAGAGTTAGGGGCGGATCTACGCGAGCTGGGGGAGGCGGCTGGTACCCTCTGGCCACGCCCGGAAATGCCGGTTGAGGCGGAGGATTCCTGCTGCTCCTTCTTTCAGTTGGTGGTTCCCGACTTCACCGCCTAGCCCGGGTGTCTCCTCCCCGGAATCCCGAGCCCGCTTTCAGGCCCTGCGGGTGGCGGCCCCGTTGCTATTTCGTGAGGCAGTTTGCCGGAGCCACCTGGCCGGACCTAGGAGTAAGTCGATGCGAGAGCTCCGGATGCGGATTTCTGGCCCTGGGGCCTGGCGTGGTGTCCGCGTCCCTCCCACTTTTGTTTGTTGGACCAGGCGGAGGCCGCGTTCGGTGAAGCCGAGATCGGCCCTGCTTGGCGACCGAGACCGTGGAAACCACTTCACTCGGCTTCCCGCCGCGGCCAAACACTACAAAAAGTTTACTGCCCCGGAAACGAGGTTTTGGGGATAAGCACGCTTTTTTTATTTTACTGTCTTTGCTCGCTTCCGTTTAAGTTGTTACTTCCAGACATGGTACACACTTCCCGAAATAGTTTAAAAGTGAATTTCGAATTGTGTTCCTATTGTGGTAAGGGATTACGTTTGGGCCGTCTAAAGTACACTGATACCCTCAGTCTTTATAAGCCTTTAATAGGCTCATTGTAATCTAAGCTACAAACAAATGAAGGAGTATCATAAAGTCCTTTGAAGAAAACTTTTGATCCACGTAGAGTTGCCAGATGTTAACTAAAAGAACGTAGGTCGTATGTGTAAAGGCTTTGTCTAGTTTAAACCTTGAATTGGAAATTGGCGCTGTTAGAGAATACGCTGGCTTGAGTTTTTTCTTTTGTCTAACGAACTTTTATTTCATGAGATGTGATTTGGTGTTTAGTTTTGAAGAAATCCTGGCTGGCGCATTTATGAAAATCAAGAACATACAAAAAAAAAAAAAAAAGGCAAAAGAAAACGAAACCCCCTTGGAGTTCCATTATCCGCACTAAACCAACTTTAACACACTGGCTTATTTTGGTGTTTTCCCACGTGTAATAGTCAATTTTATTATACTAATGTATAGAATGTGATAGTTCAGTTTTTCTGTAATGTCTCAAATTTTATATAATTCTGGTTTTAATAAACCCTTTTAACTGTATGACGTTTTGTCTTGTGACTTGGGTGTTGAGAGCGGTTCACTTCGGCTCAGTTGTGTATAACTAGTTTATAATGAGGCAATAGCCAGTATTGAGAAAATAAGCTTTCAAGTCAGATAGACTTGGACTTCACCACTTACTGTACAATTTCAAGTACTTTATTTAAATTTGGTGACCCTTATTTTACATATCAGAAACATAGGGATCATAGTTCTCATTGCATAAGGCTGTTAGGAGAAATAAATGAAAGAATAAGTGAAAGTGCCTAGAACATATTAGTAAATGCTAGTTATTACCATAGGCAAGTTTTTGTTTCTTCTATTTGCTAAGATTTTTTTGTAACACGTATGATTTATTTCCAAATTTGGAATGTGGTTAACTGCTGTTACGCTGGATGTAAGGAGTTTGATATACAGCTTGTTAAAATATTTTATTACATAAGTAATACATGAATTAGAAATAATTTTTGGCAATAAGAAAAAAATTATAAGCCTACTACCCATAGGTAATTATCATTCACATTTCAAGCTTTCCCATCACATTTTTATGCATACAAATGTGATTTTTAAAACAGGATTATTTTCTAAATTCTGTTTAATAACTTGCTGAGAACAGTAAAGAGGCCAGTGTGGGAGACTGGAGTGACTAAGAGAGTAGGAAATAGAGCAGGAAAGGGAAATTGTGGGATTTAGATTTCATTAAAAATTTACCAGAGTTAAGTTGAGGTTAAGGAGTGATATGATTCAATTTGTTTTTGAAGGCTCATTTGGCTGCTGTATAGAGATAGACTGTAGGAGGCCAGGGTATGAAAGGTGGAACTCAAATAGGAGACTATTTGACTAATAGCTGTGAGAGATGGTGGTGGCTTAAATCAGTGTGTAAATTGGAAAAGTGGATTCGAGATATATTTTAAAGGGAGAGGTTATAGTATCCTGGGGTGCCAGAAAAAAGCTACTTACAGGGAAGATCCAGATGCAGTCTCTCAGGGAGAGACACTGAAGGAGCAGATTTTAAGGAAAGAAAACTGAAGAGTTTTCATGTCATGTGTTGCAGAATCTACTAATGTCTAATAGGAAGTGGGGTCTTAAAGACTTCAACTCTTGTTGAGGTTTCAATTTGTCTCCTCATTTAGGTAAACTTTTTCTACATGTATTCTTTGTTGTTTTTTTGTTGTTTGTTTTTTGAGACAGTCTCAGTATGTGGCCCTTGGTAGAGTGCAACGGAATTACAGCTCACAGCAACCTCTAACTTTTGGGCTTAAGAGATTCTCTAGCCTCAGCCTCCCAAATAGCTGGGACTACAGATGCCTGCCACAGTGCCTGGCTATTTTTGATGTTGTTGTCCTCATTTAGCAGGCCTGGACCAGGTTGGAACAACCAGCCTCAGTGTACGTGACCGGCCCCCTAAAAACTGAGCTACAGGCACCAAGCCTCTACATGTATTCTTTTTTACAGGTGCATATATGCCTATAAATGTTTATCTTCCTGGTGAATTTATTAAATGTGCCTTTTTTTCTCTTGTAACATTTTTTGTTTGTTGGTTGATTGATGTTTTGAGACAGAACCACTCTGTTGCCTTGGGTAGAGTGCCTTGGTATCTTATCTCACAGCAATCTCAAATTCTTGGGCTCAAGCCATCCTCTTGCCTCAGCCTCCCATGTAGCTGGGACTATAGGTAACTGCTAAATGCCTAGCTAGTTTTTAAATTTTATTTTATTTTGTTATTTCAGTTTATTTTATTTATTTTTCTTGGACCTGGCCTCTGAGGCTGGAACAGCTGTCACTGGGTTGACTCCCTCAGAAATGGAATTCAGTTTTTCTATTTTTAGTAGAAATGGGGTCTTGCTCTTGCTCAGCCTGGTCTGGAACACCTGAGCTTGGGTAATCCACTTTCCTTGGCCTCCCAGACTGGTAGGATTACAGGCGTGAGCAACCACGCCTCAACTCTAGTAACATTTTTTTTTATAGTAAAGTCTATTTTGTTTGGTATTGATACAACCATTTCAACTATCTTGTGGTTGCTGTTTGTATGATTTGTGCCATTGAATCTAAAGTGTGTCTCCTGCAGACATCATATAGTTAGATCTTGTTTTTTAAATTTAGCGTGACAATTTCTGCCTTTTTATTAAATTGACATCTGTTCATATTTAATGTTATTTTTTAGTATAGTTGGCTTTATGTTTGTTTTTGTTTTCTCTCTTTGAGATCTTTTTCTGTTTCTCTATCCTCCCTTCGCTGCTTTCTTTTGCATCTAGTGAATATTTTCTGTTAGCATTTTAAATTTCTTTGTAATTTAAAAAAAATTTTAGTTTTTTGACCAGCTTCACTGGTTATTCTAAGGCTTACTGTATATTGTATACACACTGTAAATTACTAGAATCAGCTTCAGATTTATACTAAACTCTAGTGAGATGTAGAGACTTTACTTCAATATTGAAGTTTTATTTCATTCGTTTTTTGTGATATGGTTGAAGATATTATATCTATAGATGTTACAAACCCAACAATACATTGTTATGTGTGTTACTTTATGTCTTTTTTTAAAAGGTGAAAGAAGAAAGGAGACAAGTATATAATTATGGCTTTTGTTATACCCTGTTTTCCCGAAAATAAGACATTCTCCGAAAATAAGACCTACTTACAGGAAAGATAAGACGTCCCCTGAAAATAAGACCTAGCACATCTTTGGGAGCACAGGGAAACAGGGTATTAACCTTATTTATCTGTTTGGATTCTGTTCATTTCTTGTTCTTGTGGATTCAAGTTAGCATCTGGAGTAACTGTTTTAGCTTAATATAGCTTTGTTCCTACCCACCTCCTTTGTACTGTTATTAACAAATATGTTACATTCCTATATGTTACCATACATTATGTGCATATTATCTTACACAGTTGCTTTTTTTTCAGGTGTACATTTCTTAACTTCATTGAGGTATAATTTATATATCTTAAAATCACCCATTTTAATTATATGCTTCAATAATATTGAGCAAATTTACATAATTCTCAAATATCACCAGGATTTTTTCCCCAACCTTATTGAGGTGTAACTGACAAAAATTGTATATATTCACGGTGTATAAAGTGATGTTATGACATATGTGTACCTCGTACATTTTGAAATTGTTGCCACAATAAAGCTATCACTTCATATAGTTTCCTTCTTCCTTCCTTCCCTCTCTGTCTATCCCTCCCTATGAGAATACTTAAGATCTACTCAAAATTCAATATTATTAACTATAGTTGCCATGTTTTACATTAAGTCTCCAGAATTTATTCTTATAACTGCAAGATTGTACCCTTTGACCAATATCTTTGTGCCCTACCCAATATATATACAACAATATATAAGGGTTCCACTCTCTCACCAACACTATCTTTTGACTTTTTGATACTATTCATCCGAATATTATAGGTATAAGGTGGTATCTCACTGTGGTTTTGATTTATATTTCTCTGATAATTAGTGGTGATAGATACTTTTTCATATACCTGTTGGCCATTGTATGTCTTTGGGAAAATGTCCATTCAGACCTTCTGCCCATTTTTTAATAAGCTATTTGGTTTTTTTGTTTGTTCGATTGCTGTTGAGTTGTATGAGTTCCTTATATACTTTGTATATTAACTCCTTATTAGAGGTACGGTTTGCCAGTTATTTTCTCCTGTCCTTTGGGTTGCCTTTTCATTTTGCTGATTGTTTCCTTTACTGTGCAGAAGTTTTTTTAGTTTGATATAGTCTCATTTGTCTATTTTTGCTTTTGTTGCCTATGCTTTTGATATCATATCCAGAAAATCATCACTAAGATGTTGGTGGAACTTCATGGAACTTCCCTGTGTTCTTTTTCCTTTCTTGTTTGGATGCCTTTTGTTTCTTTTCCTTATTTAATTGCTGTGGCTAAGATCTCAGTCCTGTGTTGAATATAAGTGGCAAGTGTGGGCATCCTTTTTTTTTTTCCCCATCCTTGCCACATCCAGCTATATGTGAGCTGTGGGAATTATCCAGTTCATAGTTGCACACTTCCTCTTTGTGGAACTTCACGTAGAATCATGAACGTGATCATCATAGTATTCAGGAAAGAGTCCAGGAAACCTTGTGAAGGTTTCTGGAGCTATTTTTGTACCACCTACCTGTCTAGAACCCTGCTTTTCAAATTCCAGTTGCTTCAGACTCTTCAGAACACCACCCTTAAACACCTCACCGTATCAGAACCACTGTTATTGATTGACTTGAAGTTCTCTTTCCTTTTCTATGGTCTATAATGTCCCTGTAGACCAAAAGCTGTGACAGTTTTTAGGGCTGTCTTCATTTGATTCTCTTTTGGAAACAGTAGTTCTGTGATATGTTTTGTCCAATATCTGAAAATAGCTGTTTTTATATTTTATCCAGTTTTCTATTTATTAAAACACCAGATTAAGTCTGGCTTCTATTATTCCATATAGCAGGAAGCAGAAATTCTCTAATAAATTTTTAACATAGTTAATAATGTAAGCATGGATTCTAAAAATGCATTCCATAGATCTTGAAAATCTATTCTTTATATTGTATGCATTTTTGCAACTAAAGAACATATCTTGGTTTACTTACGTGCATGACAAATAAAATATCAATTTCATATGCCAAGAAATGAATTCAATATTAAGGAAGGATCATTCTTAACTTTATTATCCCTGTTCATCCTACTAATCCTTTGAGCTCTCTTCTATTAATATAACATTTATCAATAACTAATTCTTTTTTTCTTTTAGACAGTCTCACTGTGTCACCCTTGGTAGAGTGCTGTGACATCACAGCTCACAGCAACCTCCAACTCTTGGGCTTAAGCAATTCTCTTGCCTCAGCCCCCCAAGTAGCAGGGACTACAGGCACCCACCACAATGCCCGGCTATTTTTTTGTTGTAATTGTCGTTGTTTGGCAGGCCGGGGCTGGGCTCAAACACGCCATCCCCAGTGTATGTGGTCAGTGCCCTAGCTGCTGAGCTACAGGCACCAAGCCTGGTTGTTCTTTTCTTATTGGTTTGCTTGAGTTCTTTGTAGATTCTTGTTATTTGCCCTTTATCAGATGAATAGCTTATGAATATTTTCTTGCATTCTGTAAGTTGTCTTTTTGCTCTGTTGATTATTTCCTTAGCTGTGCAGAATGTTTTCAATTTAGTCAAGTGCATTTACTTATTTTTGTTTTTGCTGTAATTAGAGTTGTCTTCATTGCCCAGGCTGATAGCGCTTTCCCTACTAGAACTTCTTATAGTTTCATGCCTTACATTTAAATCTTTTAATCTATCTTCAATTAGTTTTTGAGAGTAGTAGTGAGAAATATGGATCCTGTTTTTTTTCTGCATGTAGCTATCTAATTTTTCCAGCACCATTTATTTAACAGAGCTTCTTTTTCTCAGCATATATTGTTGTCTGCTTTGTCAAAGATCAGTTGGTTGTAAGTGGATGGTTCTGGGTTCTGGGTTCTCTGTTCTGTTCCACTGGTCTATGTCTCTATTTTTGTGCCAATACCATGTCGTTTGGTTACTATACCCTTGTAGTAAATCTGCTAAGGTGATGCCCTTAGATTTATTCTTTTTGCTTAATATTTCTTTGGCTATTTGGGCTATTCTGGTTCTAAATGAAGCATAGCGTTATTTTTTCTAGATCTGTGAAATATAGTGTTGGTATTTTGATAGGGATTGCACTGAATAAATCTGTAAATTAGGTAGTATAGATATTTCAACAATGTTGATTCTACTGATCCACGTTTTTCCATTTGTGTCATTTGCAGTTTCTTTCCTCAGTGTTTCATAATTCTCTTTGTAGAAATCTTTCACCTTCTTGGTGCAGTATATTCCTAGGTATTTTATTTTCCTTGTAGCTATTGTGAATGGTATTGAGTCTTTGATTTGACTCTCAGTTGACTGTTACGGGTGTATAGAAACGCTACTGGTTTGAGTACACTGATTTTGTAACCTAAGACCTTGCTGAATTTATAACATTTATCAATTCCAGGAGTCTCTTAGTGGAGTCTTCGGGGTTTTCTATATATAAGATCATGTCATCAGCATAAAGTCAATAGTTTGATTTCCTCTTTGCCAATTTGGATACCCTTTATTTCCTTCTCTTGTCTGATCGCTCTGGCTAGGACTTCTAGCAGTATGTTGAATAGAAATGGTGACAGTCGGCACCCTTGTCTTGTTCCAGTACTTAGAATGCTTTCAGCCCTTTCTCATTCAGTTTGACATTGGCTGTGGGTTTGTCAAATATGGTTTTTACAGTTTTGAGATATGTTCCTCCTATGCCTAGTTTGTTGAGAGTTTTTAGCATGAAAGAGTGCTGAATTTTTAAAAATATTTTTTCCACATCTATTGAGATGATCTTTTTATAGAGATAGCGGCTCACTCTGTTACCCAGGTTGGAGTGCAGTGACACCATTAACTCACAGCAAACTTGAGTCCAGGGATCCTCCTGTCTCAGCCTCCTGAGCAGTTAGGACTGTAGGCATGCACCACCATATCAGGCTGGGATTCTTTTTTTTTTTTTTTTTGAGACAGAGTCTCACTATGTCATCCTTGGTAGAGTACCGTGATGTCATAGGTCACAGCAATTTCAAATGCCTGGGCTTAAGCTATTCTCTTGCCTCAGCCTCCCAAGTAGGCACCCACCACAACACCCAGCTATTTTTGTTGTTGTTGTTGCAGTTGTCATTGTTGATTTTAGCTGGCCCAGGCTGGGTTCAAACCTGCCAGCCTCGATGTATGTGGCCAGCGCTTTACCCACTGAGCTATGGGCGCCGCCTCTGGCTGGGGTTCTTATAAAATTGAGCTCTTAGTACATTTCAAAAAGTCAGTAGATAAAGCCTTCAGTTAGTTTTATATTCATTGAGTACCTCTTATGTTCTAGTTGCTTGGTTCTAGAAACTCATCTGTCATGTAAAGCTAATTATACCTGATATAGTTTAGTTATGGCACAGTGAGGGGGAGACTACAGTTGTTGGCTAGGGATTTTTGTGTCTATATATATCTTCCATAAGAGGGCAGCAAAGTACCAGGATAATTTTGTTCTTACCATGTAGTCTTATAGTGGAGTTTTCCTTACAGAGTCTCACTTTCTTACTCCTGGTAGAGTGCTCTGGTGCCATAGCTCACAGCAGCCTCAAACTCTTGGGCTCAAGAGATTCTCTTGCCTCTCAGCATCCAGAATAGCTGTGACTACAGGCACCCGCCACAATTCCCAGCTGATTTTTTTAGAGACAGGTCCACTCTTGCTCAGGCTGGGCTCGAACTTGTAAGCTCAAGTGATCCACCTGCCTTTGCCTCCCAGAGTGCTGGGATTACAGGTGTGAGCGGCTGTGCCCAGTTTATATTGCAAACTTAATAGAAATCTTCCAAGACTAAAAAACAGAAAGCATGATTACAGTTTTATTTAGTTTCTCAGTGGTCTTCTATGTAATAATATGGTTTTTATGCTGCATATTCTTTTACATGGACTATGTTATCATTGATAGCCTAATGGACCTGGGGTTACTTGTTAGAGTTTGAATCCTGGAAGTATGACTTACCAGCTTACTTAATCTTTCTGAACATCAGTTTATTTATTTATTTGAGAAAAAAGGAAGGGAGAGAGCAACACATGATTTTAATAACCAGAATAGAATTTCTGATTCCTGAAGAGGCTAAGAACAGTTAAAACATGGAGCTAGAAAAAGTCTTGGGTGTACATTATTTACTTAAAATCCTTTTTAGGGTGAGATAAAGGAAAGTATAGGTCATTACTCTCTGTAGCTATATTTATGTACTAATTATTATTTATTCATATATTTTCTCAAGCCAATTAACATACACTCTATTAAAATCTTTTACTATCGCAAATAACATGTCATAATTTGGTCACTCTAATTTTTTATTTTCTAAATGAATAAAATAATATTTGAAACACTGAGTTTGTTTCATTCTTTTTTAATTTTCACAAGTTTATTGTGATAATTCATATTTCTCCTTATTCTTGATGCTTAATGTTTTTCATTTGTTAGTCTCTCTTATTATTTCTTATTCCTTTTCTTATTTCTTTTCTATTTCTTTTTTCCCCTTTGCCTGTAAAGTTCTATTGATTGTTTTTTATCTATTGTGATTAATTTTTTTTTATTAAATCATAACTGTATACAATGATGATTAATTTTTTTATTGTGATTAAATTTTTATTAGCCTTACTTGAAAGGTGTATTTTTATCAGTAGTGAAAATTAATCAGTATCTAGCCTCCTTTAACCTTCAAATAAGATTAAAACATGTAACCTGATTTTTTTCATTCCTTTGTTATAATATGTGCCTGTATTTTAAGAAATAATCTAAAATTTTAGTCTCAGATTATTTTTTCTTTTTAAAATGGATTACAAGTGGTACACAGAAATAGATAAGTTATAACTTCTGCTTCATGACACATTCTCATTAATTTCCCATGCAAGGCCTTCATTTATTTATTTATTTATTTTAGACAGAGTCTTACTCTGTCACCCTTGGTAGAGTGCTGTGGAGTCACAGCTCACAGCAACCTCAAACTCTTGGGCATAAGTCATTCTCTTGCCTCAGCCTCCTAAGTAGCTGGGACTATAGGCACCTGCCACAACACCTGGCTATTTTTTGTTACAGTTGTCATTGCTGTTTAGCTGGCCCAGGCCAAGCTCGAACCTGCCACCCTCTGTGTATGTGGCTGGTGCCATAACCACTGTGCTACGGGCGCTGAGCCAAGGCCTTCATTTATTTTTAACTTACTTTTAATACTGATTAAGTATCTATGAAGTCAACATGTAATTGAACAGCCTGAATCTTGCTATTTACTCATGTCTAGTTATGTAATATGGTTCCCACTCATTTCTTGCCTCCCTGCATTTGGGCAACTATCAGGCCTTTGTTTTTTTGCCATTATTTCTTTGATTTGCATGGTTTTATCTGTTCCCTAAAAATGTTATTTTAAATGCTTGCTTTTAGTTCTATTAAAACAAGAGTCATGCTGTATATAATCTATAGGGAATCCTCTGACACTACTTTGTTTTTGAAATAAACCAGAGCTTATTTTCCATCCTTCTCTTGATAGACAGTTAAGTTGTTTCAAAGTTTTCCCTACTTCCTATTGTAGTTAAGCAATGATATCTTTTGGTGTTGAACCAATAAGTAGAATTACTATGGATATCTACAAGATCTCTATGTGGTACTAAGGATTTTCCAAAGTGATTCTACCAATCAAGAATCCCATAGAATAGAGAAGAAATTCTGTGATTAGCATTTTCTCTAACACTTGATAGTTACAGATTTGATATTCTCAGATTGAATTAAAGTAGACGTTATCTTATTGTACTCTGTTCATGTCTTTCACCCATTTTTCTATTTGGTTTTTGTTTGCTCTTTTTTTTATTTATGTAGGATAATATTTAGAAATAAACTTATCCTACATCAAGCACACAAAGTAAATTCAGTGTGAGTTTAAAATGACATGCTTTTCTTCCAGAGGCTTAAGACGCTTGGACCCCCCTGGGTTACTCACAGAGTTAGGCTCTTTGGAAAATTCCTTAGGCCTTTTCTCTGAAGCAGTACACCCCGTGAAGCCTGAGATCCAAGGGCATGCCACCCTTCCTCAGAGATACGGGCCAGAGGGTTGACATATGTTAACAACATACTGTCAGAGGTCTATAGGTGGTCTGCCCTGAAGGAAGGTCACAGTCGTTACTTCATACTGAGTAAACTGAGTGAATGCTTGAAGATTAACTCTGTTCCCCTATAGCTATTTTTGTCTTTGTGCCCTGCTCGGAAAACTAGTCACGGTTTAGAGGAAGAGATTTACTACATAAGTGGTTACATTGATATGATAAATTTCCTTTCAAGTTCAAATTCAGCTTATAGATAATGGATTAGGTGTGTACGTGACTGGAAGAGTATAAAACTAAAACGTGGAATAAAGAATTTTGCTATATGCCATCAAACGGTGTATAGTCTATTTCTTGACTTAATAATTACAGGAGCGAGTTTACACCTACAGCAAAGCTGCTGCTCGTTCGCGTCTCGGTTCATGCAACATTTATTTTATTTTTTTTTATTAAATCATAGCTGTGTACATTAATGCAATCATGGGGCACCATACACTGGTTTTATATACAATTTGACATATTTTCATCACACTGGTTAACATAGCCTTCTTGGCATTTTCTTAGTTATTGTGTTAAGACATTTATATTCTACATTTAGTAAGTTTCGCATGTACCCTTGTAAGATGCACCATGGGTATGGTCTCACTAATTACCCTCCCTCCACTCCCATCCTCCCCCCTCCCTTTCTCTCCCTTTCCCCATATTCTTGGGTTATAGCTTTCATATGCAAGCTATAAATTAGTTTCATAGTAGGGCTGAGTACACTGGATACTTTTTCTTCCATTTTTGAAATAACTTCGCTAACAACAATATGTTCCAGAGCTCCATCCATGTAAATATGAAAGAGATAAAGTCTCCATCTTTCTTTAAGGCTGCATAATATTTCATGGTGTACATATACCACAATTTATTAATCCATTCGTGCGTTGATGGGCACTTGGGCTTCTTCCATGATTTAGCAATTATGAATTGGGCTGCAATAAACCTTGTGGTACAGTAGCTTTGTTATTATGTAATTTTTGGTCTTTTGGATATATACCTAGTAGAGGAATTGTAGGATCAAATGGCAGGTCTATTTAGATCTCTAAGAAAAATATGGAACACTTCAACGAATTTGCGTGTCATCCTTGCGCAAGGGCCACACTAATCTTCTCTGTGTCATTCTAATTGTAGTATATGTGCTGCCGAAGCAAGCACATTTTGTTTGCTCTTGATTTGAAGCTCTTTGTATACTCTTGATTCTGATTATCAGTTGTATGAATTATAAGTATGTTCTCCTCATTTGTAACTAGGTTTTTGACATCTTGAAAATATATTTTGAAAAACAAAAAAATCCTAATTTTAATAGTCAAATTTATTTTTTTATTTTGTTTATTTTATAGTTGTATTGTTTAAAATTTTTTAACTCTTTCTACCCACTGAGCCTAAAATATTTTCATATATGTTTTCTACTAAGAATTTTTAACTTTTGTTTCTGACATTTAAGCTTTTAATACATTTGGATTTGGCTCGTAACATCTAGCATGAAATGGAACTCTAATTTCAACTTTTACCACATGTATGATTTTTTTTCCACTTTCTTTTATTGAATAGTCCTTAATTTCCCATCTAGCTGATATATTTCTTCTGGGATAACCCAAATTCCACAGATGCCTGGGTTTATTGTGGCTCCCCATTGAATTCAGTTAACTTGTCCAATTTTTTTCATACTGTCTTAATTACCGTAGCTTCATACTAAGTCTTAATATCTGATAAGGCAAGTTCTTCTATCAGAAATTGAGAAGAAAAAGAAGGAGAGATTTTTAAAAAAAATCTTTTGTTTTTTTATGCTTTTATAAAGAATTAGCTTGATCCATAAAAAAGATCTACTGGGATTTGATTACATTACATTATTGATTTTTCTAACCCATAAACATGATGTAGTTCTCCATTTATTCTGGTCTTCATTTTAAGTCCAAATGTCTTTTTATAGTTTTTTGCTTAGAGCTCTTGCATGTCTTTTGTTGGATTTGTTTCTAGGTACTGATGGAAATGTTGCCTTTTTTTATTATTATTAAATCATAGCTGTGTACATTAATGCAATCATGGGGCACCATACACTGGTTTTATAGACCGTTTATAGACAGTTTGACACATTTTCATCACACTGGTTAACATACCCTTCCTGGCATTTTCTTAGTTATTGTGTTAAGACATTTACATTCTACATTTACTAAGTTTCACATATACCCTTGTAAAATGCACCGCAGGTGTAAACCCACCAATCACCCTCCCTTCGCCCTCCTCCACCCTCCCTCCCCTACGTTTCCCCGTTCCCCCTATTCTTAGGTTATAACTGGGTTATAGCTTTCATGTGAAAGTCATAAATTAGTTTCATAATAGGGCTGAGTACATTGGATACTTTTTCTTCCATCCTTGAGATACTTTAATAAGAAGAATATGTTCCAGCTCCATCCATATAAACATGGAAGAGGTAAAGTCTCCATTTTTAAGTCTGCATAATATTGCATGGTGTGCATGTACCACAATTTATTAATCCATTCGTGGATTGATGGGCACTTGGGCTTTTTCCATGACTTAGCAATTATGAATTGGGCTGCAATAAACATTATGGTACAAATATCTTTGTTATAATGTGAGTTTTGGTCTTCTAGGTATATACCTAGTAGAGGAATTATAGGATTAAATGGCAGATCTATTTTTAGATTCCTAAGTGTTCTCCAAACATCTTTCCAAAAGGAATGTATTAATTTGCATTCCCACCAGCAGTGTAGAAGTGTTCCCTTTTCTCCACATCCACGCCAACATCTCTGGTCTTGTGATATGGGCTAATCTAACTGGAGTTAGATGATAATCTCAAAGTAGTTTTGATTTGCATTTCTCTGATGATTAAAGATGATGAGCATTTTTTCATATGTCTGTAGGCCGTGCACCTGTCTTCTTCAGAGAACTTTCTCTTCAAGTCCCTTGCCCAGCCTGTGATGGGATCACTGGTTCTTTTCTTGCTTATACGTTTGAGTTCTCTGTGGATTCTGGTTATTAAACCTTTGTCAGAGACATAACCTGCAAATATCTTCTCCCGTTCTGATGGCTGTTTGCTTGCTTTACTTACTGTGTTCTTGGCTGTGCAGAAGCTTTTTAGTTTGGTCAGTTCCCAGTAATGTATTTTTGAAGCCGCTTCAATTGACCAGGGGGGTCCTCCTCATAAAATACTCGCCCAGACCGATTTCTTCACTTTCAGCGTTCTGTCTTGTTTTCAGCTGGTCTCTGTCCCTAGTGAAACAGTTGCTCTTGGTTGAAGTCTCAGCTGTGGAGAAATAACAGCAATTAAGTCACCACCACCACCACCACCCCCCAACACACACACAGGCAACAATTGGAAAAGGAAAATCAAACCTTCCTACAACCACACACCCAGGGCAACACCTGAATAGTCCTCGAGAGATTGGCTCAGTTCAAAAGGTCCAAATCAATTGTCTCAGTCAGCACCTATCTTGGGTGGGAGAGTTTAAAAGGTCTCTGGCAACTGGATCGCAGGGGTCTGGTGACCACTCAGATATGGCTTGCTCTGGTGCTCCGTGGAGTCAGGAGGACCCACCCAACATGTAGATCAATCTGGGAAGGTTGATGCCTCCTTCCCCACCTTGTACCTCTGTCACACCCAGTCACTGATAGCCCCGCAGGGCTGTGACCCAGTTGCCTGTAGTGAACAGATACTCCAGGGGTTTGCACCTGCCTGAATCACAGGGAAATCTATTTCTGCTCAGCCAGGCCACTGTGCTTTGCCTCTATCTAGCAGGGGGAGGTGAGGCCTGACAACCTCAGGCGCTTGATGGAGGCTTGGGGGTGTTCACTCAGTTCCAGCCCCACCCCTGATTGATGTTATTGACAGAACAGAACAACTTTGCGGAATTTGTTTCTGTCCATGCTAAATTCCCCTGCAGAAGAGAAGCTGTTTTGAGTTCCCAGAGTCTGCACTTCAGGCCCTGTCTTTGCTCCTGCAGGTTTGTATTCAGTTAGCTGTCAGTTCTAGCCTCCTGTCTTCCTTTGTCTATAGGCTGACAATCCCCTGAGGGCCGGGTGCATCTTAGGCTCAGTAAAGTGGTCCTCTGGGTCAGCCCCGCCCTGGGAACTTCCCGGCTCTGCGCGTGCGTTTCTAGTCCCCGCGCTTCACTCAGGCCGGTATTGCCTCAGGCAAACCCTTTACTCATGGGGCCTGCGTTTCCGTCCCAGATCTGTTCCATGGTGGTTGCCACCTGAGTAGATGCCTGGCCTCCTCTGGTTGCCCAGGGAGACAGGGGGTGTAGATTCGGAATATCCGGAGTGAGCCCTATTGTTGCTGGAAGACAGCCTCTGCTGTGCGCCTTGGGGCACCACCGCTCAGGTGTGGTTCCCTCTCAGCCGACCATCCTCTCCTCACTCCCGTGCTGCAGAGTCAGCACTGACCAGCTGCAGTTTAGGCCCTGCCCACACCCCTCGAGAAATCACCCAAGAATCTGGACTCCTGGGGGACAGGCCTCCAGACCTCAGAGTGAGAGTGGAGGGGAGTGCTGGGAGCTCAGAGTTGCAGAGAATATATACAGTTTCATACAGTTTTATGCCTGGCAGGAGAATGCCGTGGCACCCTAGTAGGGAGGTAGGTCCAGTTTTTAGAGGGTCTCTCCCATGGAGTGTAGTTGGAGGAACTTTGAACTCTGCTCGTTTGTTTATGGGGCACTCCGAGCCGTTCTCATGGGGGAGGGGACTCCTGTCCACTTGGTGATGGATTTTGTACCTTTTGTTTGTATCCTTGGGGTTGCAGCTCATCTCAACGGGGTTGATGTGCATTCTTCAACCTTCTCTCTTGGTGCAGCTCTAATCCACCAGGTTACTTGCTAAATTTTTGTCTTTTAACTCTCCTTCTGGACAGGAGCCTCTGTGGAAAGCTGGCTTCAGTCAGCCATCTTCTTTTTTTTTTTTTTTTTTTTTTGAGATAGGTTCTCACTTTGTCACCCAGGCTATAGTGTAGTGGTGTCATCATAGCTCTCTGCAATCCCAAACTCCTGGGCTTAAGCAGTCCTCCTGAGTAGCTGGGACTACAGGTGTTTGCCACCTTTCTTAGCTAATTTTTCTTTCTTTTTCTTTTTTTTTTTTTTTTGCAGAGATGGTGTCTTGCTCTTGCTCAGGAGGTCTCAAACTCCTGTCCTCAAGCAATCTTCTTGTCGTGGCTTCCCAAAGTGCCAGGATTACAGACATGAGCCACTACACCTGGCCTCTTTGTGGAATTGATTTGTATTGTCCTAATAGCTAATGATGTTGAACATCTTTTTGTTGTGCTTACCAGCACATGTGTATTCACTTGTATAACTTCTTTGGAGAAATGTCTATTCGAATCCTTGGCCCATTAATTTTTTTTTAATTGTGGTAAAATATGCATAACAAAATTTACCATTTTTAACTGTGTTTATGTTCATAATTCACTGCTATTAAGTACATTCACAATGTTGTACAACCATTACCACTGTCCATTTCCAGAACTTTTCATCACCTCAAATAGGAACTTTGTAGTCATTAAATAGTAACTAATTTTTTTTATCTCCTTGGCCCTGGGTAACCTCTGTTCTGCCATTTGTCTCTATGAATTTGCTAATCTAGATATCTCAAGTCAGTGAAATTATACAGTATTTATTGTTTTAGGTCTGGTTTGTTTTCACCTAGCATTATGTCATTAAAGTTCATCCATACTGAAGCATGTGTTAGAATTTCATTCCTTTATAAGAAATAATCCTTTCTGTGTGCATGCCAAATTTAAAAATTTTTACTTATTTGTTTATTTTTCCTACTCCCTGTAGAATTGCAGAATACCACATTTTTTTCATTCATTCCTTTGACAATGAACACAAGTTGTTTCTACCTTTTGGCTATTGTGAATAATATTCCTATGAATATTTGTGTTTAAGTACTTGTTTGAGTCCCTGCTTACAATGCTTTAGGATATTGTGATATAATAATTACACGTAGCTTCTAAAGCTCTTGGAATTTCCAGGTTTCTAATCATGGCTTGATCTCTCTAGGGACCCATTCGCATCCTGAAGCCATACAGTGATTTTTAACTGATATGCCACAGCACACTGGTATGTCATGAGATGATCTTAGATGTTCTGCAAAAATGTTTAAAGATCATAAATTAAATTATTTTCTAAAGAAGTTCAAAGCATATTAAGTATATTCTTTCTTTTGCTCTTTTTTTTTTTAATATATATATATATATTTTTTTTATTGTTGGGGATTCATTGAGGGTACGATAAGCCAGGTTACACTGATTGCAATTGTTAGGTAAAGTCCCTCTTTTAATCATGTCTTGCCCCCATAAAGTGTGACACACACCAAGGCCCCACCCCCCTCCCTCCATCCCTCTTTCTGCTTTCCCCCCCATACCCTTAATTGTCATTAATTGTCCTCATATCAAAATTGAGTACATAGGATTCATACTTCTCCATTCTTGTGATGCTTTACTAAGAATAACGTCTTCCACTTCCATCCAGGTTAATACGAAGGATGTAAAGTCTCCATTTTTTTTTTAATGGCTGAATAGTATTCCATGGTATACATATACCACAGCTTGTTAATCCATTCCTGGGTTGGTGGGCATTTAGGCTGTTTCCACATTTTGGCAACTGTAAATTGAGCTGCAGTAAACAGTCTAGTACAAGTGTCCTTATGATAAAAGGATTTTTTTCCTTCTGGGTAGATGCCCAGTAATGGGATTGCAGGATCAAATGGGAGGTCTAGCTTGAGTGCTTTGAGGTTTCTCCATACTTCCTTCCAAAAAGGTTGTATTTAGTTTGCAGTCCCACCAGCAGTGTAAAAGTGTTCCCTTCTCTCCACATCCACGCCAGCATCTGCAGTTTTGAGATTTTGTGATGTGGGCCATTCTCACTGGGGTTAGATGATATCTCAGGGTTGTTTTGATTTGCATTTCTCTAATATATAGAGATGATGAACATTTTTTCATGTGTTTGTTAGCCATTCGTCTGTCATCTTTAGAGAAAGTTCTATTCATGTCTCTTGCCCATTGATATATGGGATTGTTGGCTTTTTTCATGTGGATTGATTTGAGTTCTCTATAGATCCTAGTTATCAAGCTTTTGTCTGATTGAAAATATGCAAATATCGTTTCCCATTGTGTAGATTGTCTCTTTGCTTTGGTTATTGTCTCCTTAGCTGTATAGAAGCTTTTCAGTTTTTTTTAATCAACGTAGTTTAAGTATGCTGTGGAAGTTTAGCTATAGGTTCAAGTGTGTCGTGAGATAAAAAAAGTTGAAAAACACTGAGTGGTTCTTCATCTAGCAAATTATTGACCTAAGGAGGGGGACCCCAAGATGACTTTAGGATTGGGATTGTTTCCCAGAGAGACCAAGCCATGATTAGAAAGTTAGAAGTTTCATTCCTGTTTCCCAATCTCTGAGGCGAGGGGAGTGATTTGAGATAGAGTTAATCGACAGTGGCCAGTAATTAATCATTCATGGCCATATAATGAAATCTCCTTTAAAAACTCCTAAACAGTACACAGAATTTCTAGGTTGGTGAACACAACAGTATGCTGTGACAGAGTGGTGTGCCTCTTGGGCAGTTTCATGTCCCTCCCCGCCTCCCCTGTCCTAGAGTCTTCCATTTGGCTGTCCCAGAATAGTAGTATCCTTTATAGTAAACCAGAAACTGTAGTAAGTAAAATATTATCTTGAGTTTTGTGAGTTGTTCTAGCAAATTATTAAACAGGAGGAAACTGTATGAACCCTCAGAATTTTTAGCCAGTTAGTGGGTGACAATCTGGTCTTGCAATTGGTGTCTAATGTGGGGATAGTCTTGAGGGACAGAGCCTTTAATTGTGGGAGGAGCACTAACTTTGGGTAGATAGTGCCAGAAATGAATTGAATTGCAGGATATCCATCTGGTGTGAGAGAGTTGGAGAAGTAGTGTTAGAAAAGACTTCATGCATTTGGTGTTAGAAGTGTTGTGAGTAAAAACAGCTTCATTATATACATGGAAAATAATATCCTGGAATTCATAGGGAAATTCTGTGTTTAACTTTTTGAGTAACTGCCAAACTGTTTTACAGCGCAGCTTTACCATTTTACATTCCCACTAGCAATTCAGAAAGTTTCTAATTTCTCCTCATTTTTTACAATACTTATTATTTTCTATTTTATTGATAATAGCCATCCTGCTATATGTGAAGTGGTATTTTATTATGGTTTTGATTTACATTTTTCTAATGGCCAGTTGATGTTGAGCATCTTTCCATGTGCCTATTTGGCCATTTGTATATCTTCTCTGGAGAAATGTCTATTTAAGTCTTTTGTCCCCCCTTTTTTCATGAGACTTTTATTTATTTATTTATTTTTTTATTCGGACCCTCGCTCTGTCACCCAGGATGCAGTGCAATGGCATCATCATAGCTCACTGTAACCTCAAAATTCCCGGACTCAAGTGATTCTCCTGTCTCTGCCTCCCAAGTAGGTGGGACTACAGGCATGTGCCACCACACCCAGCTAATCAATCTTTTCCTTCTTTTCTTTCTCTCTTTCCCTCTCCCTCTCTCTGTTTCTCTCTCCCTCTTTTTCCCTCTCCCTATCCCTCTCCCCTTCTTCCTCTCTCCCTGAACATGTGGATCAAGTTAGACAGTGTTTTAACATTTTAACATTATCAGTTCTTTCAATCCATGAAAGATTGTCTTTTCATTTACTTAAGTCTTTTTCAAATTTAGATTTTTTATTAGGTCTTCAAGGATGTTTCATAGTTTTCATCTTGTATAAGTCTTAGACTTTTCTGGTTAAATTTATCTCTAAGTATTTTATTCTTTTTAATGCCATTGCAGATAGAGTTGTTTTATTAATTTCATTTTGGAGTTCATTGCTAATGTACAGAAATAAAAGTAAAATTGATTTTTTAATATTAATTTTGTTTTTTTTGTTTTTTTTTTTTTTTTTAATTTTTTTATTAAATCATAAGTGTATACAATGATATGATTATGGGGCATCATACACTCACTTCATAAACCATTTGACACATTTTTATCCCAGTGGTTAACATAGCCTTTCCGGCGTTATCTCAGTTACTGTGCCAAAACATTTATATTCTACATTTACCAAGTTTCGCAAATACCCCTGTAATATGCACCACAGGTGTGATCCCACCGATTCCCCTCCCTCTACCCACCCACCCCTTTCCCACTTCCCCCTATTGTTAAGTTGTAGCTGGGTTATAGCTTTCATGTGAGAGTCCCAAATTAGTTTCATAGTAGGGCTGTGTACATTGGGTATTTTTTCTTCCATTCTTGGGATACTTTACTAAGAAGAATATGTTCCAGCTCCATCCATGTAAACATGAAAGAGGTAAAGTCTCCATCTTTCTTTAAGGCTGCATAGTATTCCATGGTATACATATACCACAATTTATTAATCCATTCGTGGATCGATGGGCACTTCGGCTTTTTCCATGACTTAGCAATTATGAATTGGGCTGCAATAAACATTCTGGTACAAATATCTTTGTTATGTTGTGATTTTTGGTCTTCTGGGTATATGCCCAGCAGAGGAATTACAGGATTGAATGGCAGATCTATTTTTAGATCTCTGAGTGTTCTCCATATATCCCTCCAAAAGGAATGTATTAATTTGCATTCCCACCAGCAGTGCAGAAGTGTTCCCTTTTCTCCGCATCCACGCCAACATCTCTGGTCTTGAGATTTTGTGATATAGGCTAATCTCATTGGAGTTAGATGATATCTCAAAGTAGTTTTGATTTGCATTTCTCTGATGATTAAAGATGATGAGCATTTTTTCATATGTCTGAAGGCCGTGCGCCTGTCTTCTTCAGAGAAGTTTCTCTTCAAATCCCTTGCCCAGCCTGCGATGGGATCCCTTGTTTTTTTCTTGCTGATGCGTTTGAGTTCTCTGTGGATTCTGGTTATTAAACCTTTGTCAGAGTTATACCCTGCAAATATCTTCTCCCATTCTGAGGGCTGTCTGCTTGCTCTGCTTACTGTGTTCTTAGCTGTGCAGAAGCTTTTTAGTTTGATCAAGTCCCAGTAGTGTATTTTTGAAGCTGCTTCAATTGCCCGGGGGGTTCTCCTCATGAAATACTCACCCAGACCAATTTCTTCAAGGGTTTTCCCTGCATTCTCCTCTAGTATTTTTATAGTTTCATGTCTTAAGTTTAAATCTTTAATCCAATGAGAGTCTATCTTAGTTAATGGTGAAAGGTGTGGGTCCAATTTCAGTCTTCTGCAGGTTGCCAGCCAGTTCACCCAGCACCATTTGTTAAATAGGGAATCTTTTCCCCACTGAATGTTTTTAATTGGCTTGTCAAAAATCAAATAGCGGTAAGTAGCTGGATTCATCTCTTGGTTCTCTATTCTATTCCAGATATCTACTTCTCTGTTTTTGTGCCAATACCATGCTGTTTTGATCACTATCGATTTGTAGTAAAGTCTGAGGTCTGGTAGTGTGATTCCTCCTGTTTTGTTTTTATTTCTGAGTAATGTCTTGGCTATTCGAGGTTTTTTCTGATTCCATATAAAACGAAGTAATGTTTTTTCAAGATCTTTAAAATATGACAGTGGAGCTTTAATAGGGAGTGCGTTGAAAGTATATATTGCTTTGGGTAGTATGGACATTTTGATAATGTTGATTCTTCCTAGCCATGAGCATGGTATGTTTTTCCATTTGTTAACATTTTCAGCTATTTCTTTTCTTAGAGTTTCATAGTTCTCTTTATAGAGATCTTTCACGTCTTTTGTTAGGTAAATTCCCAAATATTTCATCTTCTTTGGCACTACTGTGAATGGGATAGAGTCCTTAACTGCTTTTTCAATTTGACTGTTGTTGGTGTATATAAAGGCTACCGATTTATGAATGTTGATTTTGTAACCTGAGACGCTGCTGTATTCCTTGATCACTTCTAGGAGTTTTGTAGTAGAGTCCCTAGTGTTTTCCAGATACACAATCATATCATCTGCGAAGAGCGAGAGTTTGATCTCTTCTGACCCTATATGGATACCCTTGATCGCCTTTTCTTCCCTAATTGCGGTGGCTAAAACTTCCATTACAATGTTGAAAAGCAATGGAGACAATGGGCAGCCTTGTCTGGTTCCTGATCTGAGTGGAAATGATTCCAATTTAACTCCATTCAATATAATATTGGCTGTGGGTTTGCTGTAGATAGCCTCTATCAGTTTAAGAAAAGTCCCTTCTAGACCAATTTTCTTGAGTGTTCTGATCATGAAGGGATGCTGGATATTATCAAAAGCTTTTTCTGCATCAATTGAGAGAATCATATGGTCTTTGTTTTTTAATTTGTTTATGTGCTGAATTACATTTATAGATTTACGTATATTGAACCAGCCTTGAGACCCTGGGATAAAACCAACTTGGTCATGATGTATAATTTGTTTGATGTGTTGCTGGATTCTGTTTGTTAGGATCTTGTTGAATATTTTTGCATCTATATTCATTAGTGATATTGGTCTATAATTTTCTTTTCTTGTTGGGTCTTTTCCTGGTTTGGGGATCAGGGTGATATTTGCTTCATAGAACGTGTTGGGTAGTCTTCCTTCTTTTTCTACATTTTGGAACAGGTTGAGTAATATAGGTACTAATTCCTCTTTAAAGGTTTGGTAGAATTCTGACGTGAAACCATCTGGTCCCGGGCTTTTCTTTTTAGGGAGGTTTTGTATAGTTGATGCTATTTCTGAACTTGATATGGGTCTGTTCAACATTTCCACTTGATTCTGGTTAAGTCTTGGAAGGTGGCGTGCTTCCAAGTATCGGTCTATTTCCTTCAGATTTTCATATTTCTGAGAATAAAGTTTCTTGTAATATTCATTAAGGATTTTTTGGATTTCTGATGAGTCTGTGGTTATTTCGTCTTTGTTGTTTCTGATTGATGATATTAGAGATTTTACTCTTTTTTTCCTGATTAGGTTGGCCAGAGGTTTATCTATTTTATTGACCTTTTCAAAAAACCAGCTTTTTGATTTATTGATCTGTTGTATTATTCTTTTGTTTTCAATTTCATTTAATTCTGCTCTAATTTTGGTTATTTCTTTTCTTCTACTGGGTTTGGGGTTGGAATGTTCTTCCTTTTCTAGTTGCGTGAGATGTCCCATTAAGTTGTTAACTTCCTCTCTTTCCGTTCTCTTGAGGAAGGCTTGCAGTGCTATAAATTTCCCTCTTAGAACTGCCTTTGCAGTGTCCCAGAGGTTCTGATAGCTTGTGTCTTCATTGTCATTTTGTTCCAAAAAATTGGTGATTTCTTTCTTAATCTCATCTCTGACCCAGCTATCATTCAGCATAAGGTTATTTAACTTCCATGTTTTTGTATGGGTATGCAGATTCCTGTTGTTACTCAATTCAAGTTTTATTCCATGATGGTCCGTGAAGATGCATGCAATAATTTCTATTCCTTTAAATTTACTGAGGTTAGACTTGTGACCTAAAATGTGATCAATTTTGGAGTAAGTTCCATGGGCTGATGAGAAGTATGTGTATTCAGTTTTGTTGGGATGAAATGTTCTGTAGATGTCTGCTAAATCTAAATATTGGATGGTTAGGTTTAAATCTAAGATTTCTTTGCTCAGCTTCTTTCTGGAGGATCGATCCAACACTGCCAAGGGAGTGTTGAAATCTCCAACGATTATGGAGCTGGAAGAAATCAAGTTACTCATGTCTGTTAGAGTTTCTCTTATAAATTGAGGTGCATTCTGGTTGGGTGCATAGATATTAATAATTGAGATCTCGTCATATTGAGTATTACCCTTAACAAATATGAAGTGACCATTCTTGTCCTTCCTTACTTTTGATGGTTTAAAGCCTACTGTATCTGCAAATAAAATTGCAACACCTGCTTTTTTCTGATTACCATTTGCCTGAAATATGGATGACCATCCTTTCACCCTGAGTCTGTATTTGTCTTTTAAGTTGAGATGTGACTCTTGTATGCAACAAATATCTGGCTTGAGTTTTTGTATCCAGTCAGCCAACCTATGCCTCTTCAGAGGACAGTTTAAGCCATTCACATTGATGGAGAGTATTGATAAGTCTGGTGGAATTTTGGGTATCGAGTTTTTCAAAGGTCCGGTGGACATTTTTAATCCTTTCGCCAGTGTGGAAGTTGGAGTTTGATCCGAAGTTTCTGAGTGAGTTTACTTTTGTGGTATAGGATTGGGTTGGTCATTGTGGAGGATAGGTCTGAGAACATCCTGAAGAGCTGGTTTACTTATGGCAAATTTTTTCAACATATGAATGTCATTGAAGTATTTAATTTCTCCATCATAGATGAAACTCAGTTTAGCTGGATACAAGATCCTGGGTTGAAAGTTTTTTTGCTTTAGGAGATTAAAAGTTGATGACCAGCCTCTTCTTGCTTGAAAAGTTTCAGCAGAGAGATCTGCAGTTATTCTAATATTCTTACCTTTGTACGTTATAGTTTTCTTTCGCCGGGCTGCTTTGAGAATCTTCTCTTTCATGTTAACTTTAGTGAAGCTAATTATGATATGTCTGGGAGATGGCTTTTTGGGGTTGAATCGTGCTGGGGTTCTGAAGCTGTCTGCTATCTGAATTTCAGATTCTCTAGGCATGTCTGGAAAATTTTCTTTCATAATTTCATGTAGAAGGGCCTCTGTGCCCTTGGCTGCCACGTCATCAGCCTCCGAAATTCCTATAACCCTTATGTTATTTTTTTTCGAATTATCTGAGAGCTCTCTGAGTGAGTGATCCGTTTTTGCTCTCCATTTCTCTTCCTCTTTGAGAGATTGGGAGCGTTCGAAGACTTTATCTTCAATGTCAGAAATCCTTTCTTCTGCTTGCTCCATTCTGTTACTGAGGGATTCTACTGTATTTTTCATATCTTTGAGGGCTGTAAGTTCTTGTTTCAGTGTGTCTAAGTCTTTGGTGGTTTTGTCTTTAAATTCGTTAAATTCTTGAGACAGTTTTTGAATTTCTCCTCGAATTCCTAATTCCATTTTATTAATCTTGTCTGCAAACCAAATTCTGAATTCGACTTCTGACATCTCAGCCAGTTGTTTATGAATGGGATCTTCAATCACATCTGCCGTATCTTTTCTTGGGGGGGTTGATCTATTCTGGTTATTCATGTTACCAGAGTTTTTCCGCTGATTCCGCCCCATGGTTTACTCCCTTTGGTTTTTCCCCTGGGGTTTTATCGAGGGCCCGTACAGTGTTGTGGCCTGAGAAACTGGGGCCCTGTCTGGTGTGGTGGAGCAAAGTGGTTCTGTCTTGTTTTCAGCTGGTTTCTGTTCGATCCTATTGCAACTTCTACTCTGGCTTGAAGTCTCAGCTGTGTGGAAAAATCAGCAATTAAGTCACCCCGCCTGCCCACCTCTGGCCCCAGTTGGAAAAGGAGAATCAAACCTTCCTACAATCGCACACCCAGGGCACCACCTGAAAAGTCCTCAGTCTATTAGCCCAGTTCAAAAGGTCCGAATCAACTGTCTCAATCGGCACTTGTCTCAGGTGGAAGGGTTCAAGAGGTCTCTGGGAACTGGATCACAGGGGCCTGGTGACTCCTCTGAGACAGCTCACCCCAGTGCAGCGTGGAGTCAGGAGGAGCCACCCCGCAAACAGAGCAGTCTGGGAAGGTCGACGTCTCCTTCCCCACTTTGCCCCTCCGTCGGACCCAGTCACTGGTATCTCTGCAGATGGCTAACCCAGTTGCCTGCAGTGAACAGACACTCCAGGGGTTTGCACCTGCCTGAATCGCGAGGAAGTCTGCCAGGCCCCCGCAGACTGCCGCTATCTAGCAGGAGGAGATGGGGCCTGACATCTTTGAGTGTTTGATGCAGGTGATGGGAAGGAGGTGTTCACTCAGGCTTAGCCCCGTCCCTGATGGATGCTGCTAACAGAACAGAACAGAACAGACAACTTTGTGAGGTTCTGTCTCTGTTCCTGTCGTCGCCTACAGGAGACGGGCTGTTTTGAGTTCAAACGTCTTTGCTGCTGGAGAATTGCGTCTGAACACCTCTCTGGGTCGGCCCCGCCCTGGAGGCTTCCGGGTTTGTGAGCCGTGTCACCTGTGGCCTCCTCTGGTTGCCCAGGGAGACAGGGGGTGTGGCCTCAGAATATCCAGAAGTGAGCGTTCTGCCGTTAAAGAAAAAACGGCTGTTGATCTACCTCCAGGGAACTGCTGCTCTGGTGTGGGCACTCAGGCGACCCTTTTCTCCTCTGTCCCGCGCCCCAGAGTCAGCACTGAGCGGCCGCAGTTTGTGCTGGGTCCACACCCCTTAAGAGATCCCCCAAGAATCAGAACTCTTGGGGGATGGGCCCCCAGACCCGGATTGGGAGTGGGGCGGGGGGAAGCTAGAGTTTCATTCAGTTTCACGCAATACTACGGTCCGGGGAGGGCTCCTGCACTGCACCGCAGGGAAGTGCCGCCAAGGCTTGATTTTCCCTCAGCAGAGTGCCCTCTCCTCGCTCACGTATCCCAGAGTCAGCGCTGACCTGACGCAGCTCAGGCACTGTGCACTCCCCTCGAGAAATCACCCAAGGAGCCGAACTCCGGAGGGATAGGCCCTCAGACCCCGAGTGAGAGTAGGGGCTCTCAGCTCTCAGCGGGGAGGCCAGAGTCTTATTCAGTCTTGTGCCCGGGGAGGGCTCCTGCACTGCACTGCAGGGAAGTGCCGCCAAGGCTTGATTTCCCCTCAGCGGAGTGCCCTCTCCTCGCTCACGTGTCCCAGAGTCAGCGCTGACCTGACGCAGCTCAGGCACTGTGCACTCCCCTCGAGAAATCACCCAAGGAGCCGAACTCCTGGGGGATAGGCCCTCAGACCCCGAGTGAGAGTAGGGGTTCTCAGCTCTCAGCGGGGAGGCCAGAGTCTGATTCAGTCTTGGGCCCCGTATGCCCGGGGAGGGTTGCTGCACTGCACCGCAGGGAAGTGCCGCGAGGCGTGACTCCCCCTCAGCCCGGTGCCCTCTCCTCACTCGGCGCGCCTCAGAGTCAATGCTGACCAGTCGCAACTCGGGGACTGTCCACTCCCCTTGAGAAATCACCCAAGGATCCAAAGTCCTGGGGGACAGGCCTCCAGACCTCAGTGGGCGGGAGGGGAGCGCCGGGGATTCAGGGTTGCCGGCAAAGGATTCCCAAAGTTTTATTCAGCCCTATGTCCGGCAGGAGAACGCCACGGCACCCCAGTAGGGGAGGTAGGTCCAGTTTTTAGAAGGTCTCTCCCGTGGAGTGTAGTGGGAGGGGCTTTAATTTCTGCCCACTTGTTCAATTGTGGGGCTACAGAGCCGGTCTCATGGGGGAGGGGGACTCCCGTCCGCTTGGTGGTGGATTTTGTACCTTTTGTTTGCGTCCTTGTGATCACAACTTGCCTCAGCGGTGTTGATGTGCGTTCTTCAGCCTTCTCTCTTGGTGAGGCTCAAGTCCACCAGGATACTTACTAAATTCCTGTCCCTTAACTCTCCTTCTGGACGGGAGCCTTTGTTGAAAGCTGGCTTCAGTCCGCCATCTTGTCTCCCCTCTTAATATTAATTTTGTATTTGCAAACTCAGTGAACTTGCTTATTGGTGCTAATGTTTTTTATAGATTTCTTAGGATTTTTTTTTGTATAAGAACATGTTATCTGTCCGTGAATGACTTTTCCATGGATTTTTCCCCTTTAGAAAGCTTGAAGTGACAAAGAAAGATATACTAGGTCTAGTTTCTTTCCTTCTCTTTTTAAGGATGCATTTCTTCATTGAAAATAATCTAATGAAAAATTATCTCTGAATTTCACATCAATATAGCCCGTTCTAAATGGAATTTGAGACAACAAAGCTTAAATTTTCTAGTATGCTCAATCATGCTCAATGTGCTGATGAATGAAAATTATTAATTAGCAAACTTCTTTAAAAGCTATGCCTTTATACCCACTCCTTGCTTAGTTACCAGACATGGGCTGCCTTGAGCAATGTGGCTTTCTGCAGCTTTCTGAAATACTGAAGCTACTCACAACCCAACGTCCTTTCTGCTGCTAGGCAGCAAGTCATTTCTCAAAGGGGATCTGGGCATGCTTCTGTTTTTCTACTGTGGTCCATTCTTTGTCACTTGAAAACGCTTCTCCATTTTTGTTCCTTTTGTTCTTAATGTATGTTTCTCAAGCCTCTTGTCTAAAATCACTAAAGTAGTTCTTTAAAACCATCGCAACTGTAAACTCTCTTAACTATAAAATGAAGGGGATAAAATTGTCATTTTAATTTTATAGTAATATTAAGAGGTATTATACTTAAAAATAAAAGAAATTTGTTCAATATGTTTGACAAATTAGTTGTTTTTTAAAATAGCAGCAAAAATGTATCACTTGTACAAAAATGATTAAAATCGTTATACAAACCAGTGGTTACAAATAATACAAAGCTCTCCAGCAACGTGCTTAATAACACAATGAGTGCAGTTGAGCATACCAGAAAATGTTAAGCTTTATTATCTCAACTTCCATGGGCTATTGATGTGAAATTCAGAGAGATAATTTTTTATTAGGTTATTTTCAGTGATAGAATCCATACTTTTAAAAAAGAAACAAAGAAATTAGGCCTGGCATATCTTTCTTTGCCGTTTCAAGCTTTGCGAAGGGGGAAAAACCCCATAGAAAAGTCATTAACTGTTACAAATGTATTGTCTCTTTGGTTGTGATGTTTATTTCTTTGTATTATAAAACACGTGTTTATTTGTAAGTTAGTAAAATTAGTTGATTCAACCAGCTCTGTCATAAACAGGAAATAATAAAATGATAATAACGAAAGTAAATTCTTTCCTCTTCTGTCTGCCAGGTATGCTAGGCAGGAAGGAAAGGAAGAAAAAAGATACACAAGAGAGGGAAGGAGGGAAAGAGGAAGAGAGGAAGAAAGTGAAAGAAGAGAAGGAGATAATGAACTCTTCATTTTCTTTCCCTGAGGAACTTCTTTGTTTTTATTTGTGTGTGCAGTGAATCTTTGTTTCTTCCCCCTACCCAGCAATCTCTACCATCCCTCTTGGCTAATAGAAAGCTCTGGGGAAAAAATTGAAACTTATCTCCAAGGGCAGTGGCTATAAATAAAATAACTTATGTCCTCTGCCTTTTCAGAAATGAGTGAGCATTGGATATTAGAAAGCTGCCTTACTTTTATTGGAAAGAGATCTTTGTGTTCAGTATCAATTCCTTCAAAGGAGAAAAAAAGGTTTGGATTAATAATAGAAGTCACTATGTGCTAGTCACTATGTTCAGAGTGCTTAATGTATATTTTCTTTTAGTTCTCAAAATAATCTTATGACATAAGTAAGCATTTCCCTTTTTACAGCTGAGAAATCTGAGTCACAGAGAATTAAGCAACTTGCCCAGACTCACATGGCTACTAAATAGCAGAGCACTGGATTTCTCCTCTGACCAATGTGCTTATCATTAAAGATGTCAACTAAGGTTTAAAGCAAAGCAGTTACTGAGGGGAAATACAACTTTCTCAGGATTTGGGCTTGGGAACATTTCTTATTCAGATGTTTACCAAATTGATGCCATATGATATGATGAACACTGTTTTTCATAACAACGCTCTGGTAAATAGCATGAAGCTATTTTACATGACAAACCTTTGAGAAGCCAATATCTTATGAATCTGGTGTATGGATTTTCAAGTTGTGTGGCATGATCCAAAGATAGATTATACATTCATTAGGTGAACAGATGGATCCTATGTCTTCTGAGCACTCCTCCCTGAATACGTGTTTTGAAACTAAATTTCTAATAAGCATAGTCTAGCAAAAAATTTGATTTTATCCTTTCTGTCAGGAACCTAGAGTGGAATATTATGTGTTGTCAGTTAAAGGCACATTCTTGAATTTTGACGAACCAAGCAGAAAGATTAAAATCCTTCAAAGATGGGCGGCGCCTGTGGCTCAAAAGAGTAGGGCGCCAGCCCCATATGCCCGAGGTGGCGGGTTCAAACCCAGCCCCGGCCAAAAACTGCAAAAAAAAAAAAAAAAAAAAATCCTTCTAAGAATGCCTAAACAGAAGCTCCTCACCCCACCCCACCCCACCCCCACCTCAACACAGAGGATGTGAATTTCTAAGGGTCTGTCTTGTTATAAAATTCCATGATACTGTGAAGTGACATACAGCTTCTAGTTTATATAATTAGAGTTTTTAGATCCTAATGTCTTTAATGAGTTGCTGTAAGAGTAAAGTGCTTCCATGACAGGGTTATTATTGGTAATAGAAAAGGAAAAATAGGGAGAACGTTTGTAGATTACTGCTTTCTCTGGCTGGACCAGAGCTTCTGCACTGATAAATACTCCCCTTTCCATATTTCTGTACCAATCATAATTTCTAAAATAGTATAATACTGGATTCTAAGCATAATTTAACTTGTAGTTATTTTTATTGTAGGAAATTTAGAAAATAAAAATAAACATTAAGAAAAAAATAAAAATCTCTGATAATCCTCTTAGAGGCTATAAATCTCAGTCCTGTCTGTTTCTGCATACACATGCCAACATGCTTAAAAGGTCAGAATATGCATACTGTTATGTAATCTACCTTATTCATATAATAATGTATCATGGATGACTCTTATTTTTTTTCTTTAGAGACAGGGTCTTGCTCTGCTGCCCAGGCTGCAGTGCAGTGGCATAATCCTAACTCACTACAGTCTGAACGCCTATGCTCAGGTGGTCCTCCTGGTCAGCCTCCTGAGTAGCTAGGGCTAAGGCATGCACCACCATGCCCAGCTAATAATTTTTATTTTGAGAGGGAATCCATGGTTAACTCTCAGTGTCATTAAATACTCATAGAGGTAGTAGCTGCAGAATGTTATATTATGTGGACATGCCCAGGACTAATGATGCTCTGCTAGTACCTTCCATGCTGATTGGTAAATAGTGCTATCCCAAGTCCTTTGAATATCTCCCATTGGATGCCCTTCCCAACTACCTAGTAGCTAAAACGTTGACACCTGGCTCTTTAGGGGCTTCCAGCTATAATTAGCCTGTTTTCTGATTGGTCATTGCCCATATCAGTGGTTAAAAATTTTGGATATCATCCTTGAATGTATCATAATATATGATATTGTTGGTAATATTCCATCTGTTTTTTAAAAAATGTTTTTCTGTTAAGTATGTATTTTTAAAGGTCTTCTTTGAAATTTTATGTCTTGAGGAGGCCATAAGTTTTCATGGGGAATAGATCTCTGAAATTTTTACCACAATTAATATAATAATATGTATTTATTGAAACAGTGGTTTGTCATATGAAAATCTAATTTATACACAAAGCATAACTGAATATAGACTTTTCCTTGTATATAGACAGAGACCATGGCATTTATGGGAAATTCATTGTTTTATGTCACTTTAAATTTAGACATTCAGTGCATATCTCTTCCAAATATAGAAATTCTTTTACTATCATGCAATAGTATGTTAGACTTCACCATCCTTCCATACTGTTCTTTCTTATATTTCTACATATTCTTTCTTCACTTATCCATTTCTAATATACCTATATGCTTTTCTGGTCTTTTGTATTTCCATTTTTTAATATTTCACATTATATAGTTACTTTTTTATATTTAACCTGCATTTGACTTCATACTAGTTACTAGCTTTCATCTGTTTTAAATAAGTAGCTTCATTGCAAGGTTTAGTTTAAAAAAAAAAAAAAAGCAAACCGAAAAACTCTTGGAATTCTTTTTTTTTTTTTGAGACAGAGCCTCAAGCTGTCATCCTGGGTAGAGTGCTGTGGCATCACAGCTCACAGCAACTTCCAACTCCTGGGCTCAAGCGCTTTTCCTGCCTCCTCCTTCCAAGTAGATGGGACTGCAGGCACCTGCCACAATACTCGGCTATTTTTTGATTGCAGCCGTTTGGTGGGCCTGGGCTGGATTCGAACCCGCCAGCTCAGGTGTATATGGCTGGAGCCTTAGCCACTTGAGCCACAGGCGCCAAGCCGTCTTGGAATATTTTTAATTCAAACCTTTAGAATGTATTCTTAGGTTACTTTTGTTCATTTATTTTTTTGGAGCTCTTATGAAATGGTTATGAACTTCTTATTGTAAATTTCAAAGTAGTGTCATTTTGACCCTAGTAGTAGAATTTTTATTTACTTCTTGGGTGGTGAGATCTGTTGTCACCGCAGTTTAAAATAATGTAGAGGCTGAGGTCACCCCACTCCTGATCCTGCAATCATGTTCTTTTCCTTGACTAACTAACTTAGGTTAAAGAAAGGCAAGTGCCTGCCTGTTGACTTTACTGTAAAAAAAAGGATGGATATACACTAAAATTTCCTCTTACTGTCATTTCCATTACTGCCACCCCAGTTCTAAGCCACCAAAACCTGTCACCTGGTCTCTCTACTTCTATTCCTTTTCCCCCAGAGCAGCAGAGTGATGTTTCAAACATTAATCAAAACAAAAATCCATTGGTGTTTTCTTTCTTATTATACATAAAATAAAATCTAAACTCCTTACTGTGGCCTATAAGGTCTTCTTGACTGGCTCTCCCTAAATTCTCAAACTCTTTAAGCCTTAGGCTCTTTTGAAATTCTCAGAGCTTGTTATTTCTGTCCCCAAACCATTGTGCTTGCTGTTCTTCTACCTAAAACTTTCCCTCCATATCTGTGCAAGCTTCACTCTTCATGGTATTCCAGCCTCAGCTCAAAGGACACATTCAAGACCTTTCAGTCTCCAGAAGCCTCCCATTCCTAACTCACAAATCATCCTCATCTCATTGCCCTGTTTTAGTTTCTTCTATTTAAGACTATGTACAATTGTCCCTTTTACTTATTTAATAATTGGTCACTAAATCGGCTACAAGTTCTATAAAATTAGAGATCAGGTCTGTTTTTGTTGGCATCTGTTTGACAGTGCTTAGCATATGGTAGGATATGATAAATATTTGTTTAAATAATTTATTTCATTATTAGTCCATACTCTTGCCTTGTTGTCTTCATATGAATTTGTCCCAAAAGTTTTGGTGGTTTCTGAGGGATCGTCCCCCACAGGATTAGGATTACCCCCATTTCTATCAGTAGATGACGAATATCTAGCTTTAATTTGGGATTTAAACATTATATCACAATTATCTAAAGAAAGTTACTGAGTCTAGCTACTGAATAGTAGTCCTGCTAAAGAAAATTTTAGATGTGTATTTCATTTCTATAGTTGCTGATAGGTGTTTTATGAATAAAAGGCATATTGCCTGGGGTAAAAGCAGAAGGCTGTGTTTTTGTAGTACTTTTCTTCCTGTTTTGGAAAGGATTTCTTTTTAGCTACCCTGTCATGGTAATGTTGAGTACTCTCTTGGAAGGCTAGAGCTCTTGGTTTCCTTGATGTTTCTAGGCTTTGGGTTTTTGTTTAAGACTTGTGTTTTTGGAAAGAACATTTCCATGGTTACACCCATTCCTTCTACCGTCCTTGAAAAAACAAAAACAAGTAGAGTAACTGATTCCTGAATTACTACTATACAGATGTCTTTTGTATTTGCCTACACGTGAAACTGTTGTGCAAATTCCATTTCCATGCATTTATTCCCTTCAGTGCTTTTTTTATATGAAGCATTTTTAGAATTAGGAGTCAAAGATTTGGATTGGCAAAGGAAATAGGAATAGCCTGTGTTATGTTAATGGTCTGATTGCAATGTCGGATGAATTTAGAGGTACCGTATATGAAGGCAGAGATAGTGTTAGGAGCAAAACTAAATCACTGCACATTCACCTGTATGTGAAGAATTGGTACTATACTCAGAAAGACTACAGTTCTTAAAGTAGTGTTCAGTTTTTTTAAATACAGAGTTTCATGTTGGAATATTAAAGTAAACATATGCATTTTTACTGACATGGAACAGTAAAATTCCCTTTCCTTGGAACGGCTTATATGCTCATTGCTGTTCTGTGTAAGCCTAGGCGAAAGATGGATACAACAAAACATTATACATGCTTGAATTTATATTTATGAGTTAATTTGAAATAAGATGAGGCAGAGAAGGCCCTTACTTTCAGAATTAATGGAAAGTCTAAATTATGAAAAAGTAGTTGATTTTTTTTTTTAAGTTAAAGTAGTGGTTAATTTATACTGAATTTCTCAATGAGTGCTGTATATGAAAAGTTTAATTTGCATATTAAGTGTCAGCATGAAGACAGCTTGTCAAGTAATGACTTTTACAGTCTGGTGTCTGCCTTCATTTTGCTTGAGCATAAGATGCTATCTTTTTTCCTCCTACGAGAACTACTTTGGTATCCTTCCCCAATGTATATCAATTATTAATTATTACTAATACTAATTATTAATTTATAGATGCTTATGGTTGAAACATAAAAATACTAAAGGTGCTCGGGAGGCTGAGGCAAGAGAATCACTTAAGCCCAGGAGTTGGAGGTTGCTGTGAGCTGTGTGAGGCCACGGCACTCTACCGAGGGCCATAAAGTGAGACTCTGTCTCTACAAAAAAAAAAAAAAAAAATACTAAAGGTGAAAAAACTATAATCTTCTCGAGATAGATTATTTTTATATGAACGTATTAACATGTATGTCATAACTACTTTTTTTTTTAACCAAAAAGGAATCATACTATATATACTTATTTGGTTTTGTATGTGTCTTGAATTTGATAGTGTCTTGATAGTATTGTGAACAAAAGTTCTCTGAGGCTGGGCACAGTAGTTCATACTTGTCCAAGAACTCTGGGAATCTGAGGTTGGAGGATTGCTTGAGAATAGGAGTTTGAGACCAGCCTGAGGAAGAGTAAAACCCTATTTCTACAAAAAACAGAAAAAGTAGCTAAGTGTAGTGTCATGTGCCTATAGTCCTAGCTACTGGGGAAGCTGAGGCAAGAGGATCACTTGAGCCCAGGAATTTGAAGTTGTAGTAAGCTGTGATGATGTCACTCTAACTAGAGTGACAGAGTAATACCTAATTCCCACCCAAAAAGTCCTCTGAAAAGGAATTTCCTCATAAATATGCTTTATTATTTTTAATTTTTTTTCTTTAGCCATTCTTGCCCTTTTTATATATTCTACTTCCTTAAGCATTTCATTACAGTATATTTCTAGAAGTAGAACTTTGAGGGTAAATATATCTGAACATTTAAATTTTAATAGCCATCAGCCAATTATCTCAAAACATGTACCAGTTTATATTTTTAGTAAAATGCTATAGAGTGATTCTTTCACTACATTCTTACTAGCTTGGTCATTATCAATTTTTTCTTTTAAATCTTTGCCAGACTAACAGGTACAATCACATAACTTTTTCTTTTTTTACATATATTTTGAGTAGTGAAGTTATGTATTTTTTCATATGATTATTAATCATTGTTATTTCTACTTATTCAAGCTATTCACATACATTTTTTCCTTTTTAAAACGTGTTTTTTTTCTTATTACCTTATAATAGGTCCTTTTGTCAAATATGGCATATCTTTTCCCCTACATTTGTTTAAAGCTTCCAAATGCTAGGCTCTATGCTAAATACTTCAGATACATTATCCTATTTAATCCTCACATTAGTCTTGTGGAAAGTGGGTATTTTCATTTTTCACACAGGGATAACTGGAATTTACAGAGCTTACAGAATTTGCCCCAATTCACAGTTAGTTTTAGAACTGGTATTCAAACAGTACTCAGTGACAAAAGGCACAACATACACAAATTATTATAATCCATCACCTTTTATCTCTCCTTGTTTTACCTCTTAATCTCATGGAGAGTTTTGTTTTGTTTTTGTTGTTTGTGCTATAAAGAAGTCTTAAATTGTTAAGTAGTCAAATTCTATATGGCTTCTGGGGGTTTTGCCATGCCACTCCCACATTGTAGAAATATTCAGGGTTTGTTTGTTTGTTTGTTTTTTCCTTGTAATACTTCTAGATTTCATTTCTTTTGAAATCTTTGGTGTAACTGAAAGCAATTTATATAAGGTTCAGATTTATATTTTTTCCTAAATGGTTAACCATTTGTCCCAATACCTTTACTGAATGATCTTCCCCCATGATTGAGATGATATGCTTTACATACTCTTTATATCTGAGTCTGTTATCTAGACTCTCTTCTGGCATAAAGAAGTGCTATTGACTTTTGTATAACAACCTGATACCTATCCAACTTCTTAGATTCTCTTACTATTTTTAATATCATGTCTATAGATTCTGATTTTCTGTTAAATGGTTAATCACTCTCTGATAGATTGTCTTTTTTTTTCTGTTTTTATTTTTTTATTAAGTCTTTTGTACATAGATCATAAATACATTTATGCCATTTTCAGTGTGTTGATTATTTGTACAAATTGGAGTGCTTACATCATACTAATCAACATAGCCTTCACCTCAATTTACCCAATTATAGCATTTGGACATTTGTGTTCTACACATGATAGATCCAACTTGTACTTGCAATGTGCTCCATAGTTCTGGTCCCCCTACTATCCCTCCCTATCCCTCCCTTTCTCTCCTAAGGAAGTGTGGAGAACACTCAGGGATCTAAATGTAGACCTGCCATTTGATCCTGCAATTCCTCTTCTAGTGTATATCCAAAGGACCAAAAATCATTTGGCAATAAAGATATTTGTACCAGATTGTTCACTGCAGCTTAATTGATAATTGCCAAGTCATGGAAGAAGCCCAAGTGCCCATTGACCCATGAATGGATTAATAAATCGTGGTATATGTATACCATGGAATACTGTGCAGCATTAAAAAAAATGGAGACTTTACCTCTTTTATGTTTATATGGATGGAGCTGGAAAATATTCTTCTTAGTAAAGTATCTCAGGAATGGCGAAAAAAATATCCAATGTACTCAGTACTACTGTGAAACCAATTTATAATAACTCACACTTACATATGAAAAAAGATAGTCTTCATCCTTTTCGATCCTTTCTCGTCCTTTTGATTCAATTTATTTTTCTTATATGTTATTGGCTCTTTTAATGCTATGTTATTTTCTGATTTCTAAAAACAGATAAAGCAAGAACACCAAAACCCTAAGGCTGAAGTAGCTGAAAGCTAAACTGAACATTTGATCTTTTCTTTAGGGTAGCTAAGTTAACTCTAGTCACTACTAGGTCATGTAAGCAAAAGTTAGGACACAGAGTTAGGAAAAAGCAAGACTTGGAGAATTGGAATGGGGACCTTTGAGAAGATTCAGAGAACATTTGCTTTCATGAACAAAACCTTTAATTAGTGTTTCTTTAAAAAGTACAATAGCACTATTTCAGTTAAGCAGAACAAGTTTCCACTTCATCTGAATCAATGAAGGAATATGCAACTTCTTTTTTTTTTTTTTGTAGAGACAGAGTTTCACTTTATGGCCCTTGGTAGAGTGCCATGGCATCACACAGCTCACAGCAACCTCCAACTCCTGGGCTTAAGTGATTCTCTTGCCTCAGCCTCCTGAGTAGCTGGGACTACAGGCACCTGCCACAATGCCCGACTATTTTTTGGTTGCAGTTCAGCCGGGGCCGGGTTTGAACCCGCCACCCTCGGTATATGGGGCTGGCGCCTTACCGACTAAGCCACAGGCGCCACTCGGAATATGCAACTTCTTAAGACATCAGTGAACATATTATTTATTAAAAGGACACATCATTCACCTTCATACTTGCAGATAGTCTCAAAGTTAGATTCTTGGTACGTTAGGAAAAACTACAGGTATATAACATGTCCTAATTGTTATGTATTAATATTCAGTAAAATATAGGTCAAGTGCACAAAAAGCCTTTGTTTTGTTTTCCTCTTTCCTCTTCTCTCTTTGTTATTTTGTTCTCTTATAGCTTATCTTTTTCCCTCTCACGAAAGAACATTTATATATGGTTTAACCCAACGAAGCATAGCACTGAATCAAGGGAGGAAGTTTGGGGAAAGGAGAACCATTTGAGTTAAATGTTTAATGATTTACTCATTGATCACACTTGCATTGTACAAGGGGGATTGAGCTGTTGGCTTGCGCACTGTGTTCACTCCTAGGCAATTTCCTTATCATATAATCTGAATTATTCATCTGTCCTCATTTTGGCTTCTCTTTAGGATGGAAGGTTGGGGCCATATATGTCCTTTAAATTTACTTTTGATCACTTTTTACAACATGAGTCTAATTTTTAAATGAATCTACCAATATTCTGTATCTGGAATGAGCCATTTATCTCAGGAAGACATTTGCCAACTTACTAATAGTCAATAAATGCTAACTGAAAGTTAACTTTTTCTAACAATTTCTTGAAATATCCAGTACTTGTTTTTAGGAATTGTCTCCAGACTTATGCATATTTTACAAATGTTGTCAACGGTGATGAATCAACTTTGGATTTGATTTTTTGTGAATGACCAAATATATGTTTGTAATAAATTGTATGGGTGTAATGAAGATGAACAAGCTGGGTTATTCCAAATTTCTAATTTAGAAAAAAGACGTGACTGTAATATAAGTTACTAGATTTTTGTATGTGGTAGGTAAGTTTGCTTGTAATCTGCCCTAGATAGGAATTGTAAAAAATATTTTACATATAAGCATTATCATCCTTCTAAGGATTAGTGAATGATGAATATAAAATGTTCTTGTATATTTGTGTATGTATGTATGTGTCTAATTTATTGGAAAGTGTTGTTCCTTATTGACCCCTCTCATAACTAGTATGTAACACTTAGTATTATTATAAATAGTATAATTTACATAAGAACATTATCTTTTTCCCAGTAATGATTATTCTAAACTAAATTATGTAAATTTCATGTAACATAATACTGAAATTAAGAATGGTGGCGTGTTAAAGATATTGAATGATTTTAAAATTGTTAAATTTCAGTCAAATTTATAGAGGGATATTGTGCTTTTTAAGTAACATAAAGAAAAAAATGCCCCAAACTGCCTGTTTAATAAAGTTTATTTTTTAAAAAAAAACTTACCTGGTGGGGTTTTTTCTCATAACAACCAAAAAAATAATAATAATAACTTTATCACTATGCCCTCCACAGAAGAAGAGGCTACTCAGTTTCATAGAAGTAAATCAATCATCTTGCTCAAGATCACACAGCAAGAAGTGTCAGAATTGGAATAATATTCTCTGACCCCAAATCCTGTGCTCTTACAAGGTAATTTACATATGTATACTTTGTTGGAGAAAAATAGAGAATAGGTGAAAAAGGATTAGATAAGCCCTAGTCTGGCCTCTGTCCCTGAGTTGCTGTGTGATCTCTAGCTTTGCATCCCCCACAGCCTTGAACTCTGCTAGTTTAGTGGTCTTGGTTCTTGGGACAAGAATACTTCCACCAGGGAACACAACAGGAATCTTTCTGGCCACCTTGTTAGGCAAATAAGAGGATTACTGTCCTAACTGGGACAACTGATCTTGATTATCAAAGGTAAACTGGTTTCCTACTACACAATGGAGACAAGAAGGAATACCCAGGGACCCAGCGGATTCTCTTGACAATCTCTTAGTATTTCCTTGTTCTGCAGTAAAAGTTATAAAACTATAGCAACCAGAACAGACAGAACCATTTACTTCAAAAATACAAATTTATGACACTTTACCAGAACAAAAGACAAAAACTGACTGGCTGAGGTGCTTGCTGGGGACAAATGGGATTAAAAAAATGAATGTGGGAGAAGAGATTTGTAACTAACTGATCAGCTACAGAAACAAGCACTATAGTAGCTATTTTAAGATATTTTCTGTCTTGCTTAGATATGGACATTTATACACATAAATGACTTTTTTTTTATCCTTTCCCATTCCCATACCCTTTGATAGTATTAATGTATAATTTGTGGTTGTGGCTACTTTTATGTATCAATATTAGGTTACAGGATAGTGAAGGAGATTGTGAATCAGAAGGAAACATTTACTCAAAGATGGATAAAGTTAAAGGTTAAAAATAGGATGTTTGGGTGCTGACAAGGGAGTAGATTGTGATGGATTCTCTTTTGTTAGCACAGCACCACTCTGACTCATTTTGGGGTCTGAGAACTGTATTTTCCAGAATCCCCGTCCCTAACATGGTCTTTGGTTAGAATATGCTCTTGAGAGAAACTTGCATGAGATTTGGAAGATGAAAGTGAGTCAGCTGCAGCCAAATGAATGTGTAGGTAGACAAGAGATTCATAGTGGCTTCCTGGCATACTCTGGAGACTTACTTTGTTCATTACTGAATTCCAAAATGATTCTCAGAGATTTTTGAGAATTTTAATAAACTTTTGCAATCTATCTTCCTCAATGATTCACACTGAAGTGATCTTCTATTACAGGTGACCTCTATTCATTTACCTTGTCCGATAGTCATGAAAGCCCCTAAGTCTATATTAAATTCCTTACACAAAGAATACATAGGCTGGCGTGGCAGTGGACACCTGTAGGCTTAGCTACTTGGAAGGCTGAGGAAGGAAGATCCATTGAGCCCAGGAATTTGAGTCCAGCCCGAGCAACATAGTGAGATCTCATCTCCAAAAAAAAATTTTTGTAAGTTTCTACAGAACACACAAAATGACTTTTTTTTGTATGTTGTTGCTACAGGTACAAGATTCTAAAAACTTTTAGAAAGAATAAAAGATTGCATACAAAGAATGAGAAATCAGCATGGCAGTGAACATATCAATAGTAACATAAGCTATATGAAAATGGAGCAAAGCCATCATTCTGAGGGACATTGCTTTCCACGCCAAAATTCTGTATCCAGATAAATTGTTAATAACAAGGGTAAAACAAAGAGATTTACAGATGCAAAGTTTCAAAATTTTACTTTTTGTTCACTTCCCTCAGTAGATGCTACTGAAGGATATACAATAATAAAATCAGGAAATGAAGGTGAAAACTTAAGAAACATGTGATTTGAGAAACAAGGAAGCTAATATGGGAGAGAGATGAGAAGTTACCGGATGATGGTGGAATGAATTCCCATATGACATAGATCTGAGGTGCAGGCAAGATTGGGCAGTAGTATAGAAACTATAGGAGAGATGTGGTCAAAGGGAAAAAGAGTAGAATCAATAGACTACCTGATGAGTTTGACCATATTGAGGGGAACTCTTCAGCTCTACCACAGAGTTTAGAAACAGTACATAGAAAATGAACAAATGGGCCAGCTAACTCCCCAAAAAGCAAATGTTGTAAAAGAAGGGAGAAATAATTGTACTACACTACAAAGCTCATCAATGAACTGTCTTTAAATTGTTGTAACGATATAAGATTACCTATCAGTTTAATAAAATTGTGCTACAACTATACCAAGAGAAGGGTTTGTGGAAATGGTTGAGTGTTTTATAAGAGTACTAAATTCTTAGGCTCCATCAGAAATCATCATGTAATATTTAAAATAATCAAAGAAGAAATAGAAATTATAGAATATTATTTAGAAATACGGACATAAATATCAGGAGAAACAGCTAAAAGAGCTGAAAGGGTTGCCTCTAGGAAGTGGAAATGGCATTAGGAAAGGAAGAATAGAACAAGGGACTATTTTTGCCTTACAGTCCTTAGAGTACTATTTGGCTTTTAAAATTAGATATAGTTATTACTCTGCTAAAAAAAGAAAATTAAACATTAAAGAAAAGCATAAGAGAAATTAACACCCTAATGAAAACAATGGGCAAGGACACAAACAGGCAAGTTACAAAATCCAAAAGACTAGTGGACATGAAAAACATTCTTACTCTGTCTAAAAAATTAGAGAAATGAAAATATGCTCCATAATAACATATATTTGGGGTTTTTTGGGTTTTTTTTGAGACGGAGTCTCACTATGTCGCCCTCAGTAGAGTGCTGTGGCATCACAGCTCACAGCAACCTCAAACTCCTGGGCTTAAGTGATCTCTTGCTTCAGCCTCCCAAGTAGCTGGGACTACAGGCGCCCGCCACAAAGCCGGGCTATTTTTTGGTTGTGGTCGTCATTGTTGCTTGGTGGCCAGGGCTGGATTAGAACCTGCCACCTCGGTGTAGTTGGCGCCCTAGCCGTTTGAGCTACAGGTGCAGAACCTTCTTTTATCAGATTTTAGAAGGCTTAATTTCTCTGCACACTTTTTTTTTTTTTAATAAATTGGAAAGGTAATAACACTTCCCTGGATGAATTTATTTCAAGGATGCAATGAGATAATGCTCTAAATTTGTATATAAGTACAAATCAGTGAAAGATAAGAAAGCTACCTGCCAGGGTCCCTTCGTGGTCGCCACCTATCAGGGCCCAGGACTGGTTGGTCTCCCGCCTCAGCCTATCTAGCTATGTTCTGGAGGCAGACTGCTGTGCTGTTTTCTTGCTCAGGAACAATTGCTCTTAGGTGCCAGAAGTCTATTTACCTTAGCAGAAGGGAGGGAGAGAGAGCTAGTCTTTGAGAGAGTAAAGCAGTCTTCTTAGAAAGATAGATCTTAGTCTTTAATAGAGCTTAGTGATCTTCAACAGAGAGACGGCTGTGCTGGCGTTCTGCAGGCAGGAGAAGTGACAGAGTCAGAGTAAGAGGGTCCGTGATAGAATGCGCACGCTCCTGACTGCCTTCTCCTGCCTAATAGAAGACTGATCTCGTGCCTCTCAACACCACAGGTGTAGAGACTGCCAATTCGCCAATGCTCTCATCTTGGGAGCTCTCTCATGCTTGTGAGGAGAGCTAAATCCCTCTCCATGCCCTTTCCACCAAGGTGTTCCATTATTGAGCTATACAGGTATTTCTTATAACTCTTACTCCTCCTAGCCATAGGCTGTACGGGCTGCTACTCTTCCTCCATATTGCAACCTCTCAGATGTGGCTAAAAAGATAGTGGCAGTTTTCTCATTCGACATTCTTTTATTTAGAAAAATAGATAATTCCAATTGTAAAAGTATTCCCCATGAGATACGATAGGACTGCTAAAACTTTTCATGTTTCCCAATTTGGCCTTGTGCAAAAATGTTGGCTCTCCATTAATCCACTTAATTACACTGGTGGATCCAGGGCACTGGGAAAAATAAATATATAACGTAGACTGTTTTTATCAGATATTTGAAAAGTGCTAGGTCATGTTTAGGGTTACCATATGTCCTAGTTTGTCTGAAACTGTCCCAATTTGTAGCTATTTTCTGAGAATTATTATTATTATTTTAAAGAAATACTGAATTTTTATTTTTAGTTTATAGTATTGTCATGTGTCTGAATCTTTATGATTCAGGAAAAAAGTTTTTTGTTTGATTATTTTTAAAAATTTTTGCAATATGTTCACTGTAGAAAAAATGGAATGTATAGAAAAGAACACAAAACAAAGATTCCTGTTGTCCCACCTTCCTGGGATAAAGAGCTGTTAATAGTTTTACATAGACATTTACATTGTTAAATTAAAAGAAGTAATGCAGGATTACCTTTTCTTTGTTAAAAAAAATAGAAACAATTCAGACTAGCTTAAAATGTCATTTGATGCCCATTTTTAATTCCAGTTTCCTCCCAGTTATACCCATGGTTAACAATTTATTATTTTTTTATTTTTTGAGTATTCTTTTAGAACTTCTCAACACATTTATTCCCACTTTCATTGTTGATCTCTGTCTCTTCTGCTCTCTTGTAATATATACGGACATGCATATATGCAAATATTGTAGTATAATTTTGCAGTTTTTTAGTTAAAAATGTCTTTAAAATCTTTTCAAGTCAAAACATAATTACTATATTCCTTTAGGATGCCAATTAGTATTAAATACTATAGGTAAGTTATAGTTTATCTACACATTACTCCACTTGTCTACATTTAGATCATTTTTAATGCTTTAGTTTTTTTTTTTTTTTTTTTTTTTTTGAGATAGAGTCTCACTATGTTGCCCTGGGTAGAGTGCCATGGCAACATAGCTCACAGCAACCTCCAATTCCTGGGTTCAAGTCATTTTCTTTCCTCAGCCTCCCAAGTAGCTGGGAATACAGGTGTGTACCATGATGCCCAGCTAATTTTTCTATTTTTAGTAGAGACAGGGTCTCACTCTCACTCAGGCTAGTCTTGAACTCCTGAGTTCAAATGATCCACCTGCTTTGGCCTCCCAGAATGCTACAGGCATGAGCCACCACATCCAGCCTAACGCTTTACCATTGTAAGTATTTAATGTTAGCAATGAACATCTACTGTACTGTATACACCTGTATGTATATGTTTATGCATATGTGTGATTTCTTTTTCTTCTTCTTTATTTCAAAGTATTAAGGGAGTACAAATTTTTTTGTTACACGGATAGCTTTAATAATGCTTCAGTCAAGGCTATAAGTATGCCCATAACCTGAATGGGAGTTAAAATTAATAGCACCTACTTCTTTTTTTTTTTCTTTTTTTTGAGACGGAGTCTCACCATGTCACCCTTGGTAGAGTGCTGGGTAGAGTGCCATGGCATCACAGCTCACAGCAAACTCAAACTCTTGGGCTTAAGGATTTCTCTTGCCTCAGCCTTCCAAGTAGCTGGGACTACAGCCACCACAACACCCAGCTATTTTTTTGGTTGCAGTTGTCATTGTTTAGCAGGCCTGGGCCGGGATTGAACCTGCTACCTTCTGTGTACGTGGCCAGTGCCCTACTCACTGAGCTACAGGCACTGAGCCAATAGCACCTACTTTTATTCTCAAAGTGTTCTCATTTGGTGATAAATTATATAATTACCATAGTCACAGTCTCCTAAAGTATGGGTATTAATTTTGCTGATTATAAGATAAAATGCTTTAGGTACCATCTGGGAAGAGAATAAATTTGGTATATTATACATACATGTATTTTTTTTTTTTTTTTTTGTGGTTTTTGGCCGGGGCTGGGTTTGAACCCGCCACCTCCGGCATATGGGACCAGCGCCCTACTCCTTGAGCCACAGGCGCCGCCCTATACATACATGTATTTTAAGAGAGTGAATCATTTTCTTGATGACACGAAACACTTGAATATGTGTGTAGTTAATGAAATTAGAATGAGGGGTTTTTTTCTTTCTGTCAAAACATAACTTGAATGTATTTTAAAAGTTGCAAAAGTTCTTTTGTTTGTTTAGAGAGATGCTCCTCAGTTTACCATTGGGTTATGTCCTGATAAACCCACCCTAAGTCAAAAATATTGTAAGTCAAAAATGCATTTAACACCTGGAAAAACCCATCATAAAGTCAAAAAACTGTAAATTGAACCATCATAACTAGGGGACCATCCATATTTTGCAGCACATTGACAGGGAATACATAGATTTCTCCTGGAAAATATTAAAGTCAAATGTTGCAAAGAAAACTTGTCTATAATAAAGTGCCGGTAGAGCTCCTGTGGAACTTGTTATTTTTAGCAGAACTTTTTCTTGATGGCACCATCTAATTTGCTACAGACTGTACCACTCCCTACAATCGATATTCATAATGCTGATCCTGAGAATCTATAACCTTCCAAACTTTCCTCCACACCACTGAGGGGAATTAAAATTATATCTATTGCAGTATCTTCCTTATCAATCAAAATTTCTTGGAATGGCTGAATAAAAAAAGATGTACTTGAGTATTAATGCACTGGAAAGTGAGAAAGAGTATCATTTCTTTGCTAGAAACTGTAAAAAATTTCTAAAAGAGAGAAACCAAACAGGGTCATATTTATAGACAAATGACTCCAGAGGAAAACTTACCCAAAAGAGGTGAGAGGGAGAACTTCTGTAAAAGTAGAGGATATGTTCTAGGGGGATAAAAATGGAGGGAGAACAAGGAGAGGCCCCCAGGACAATCACTCCATTGATTCACTAGGGAACTGCACTTAAGAGCAAAGTGGCCCATTTCCATTTTTGGCTGAGCAACTGACAAAAAAAAATGCATTTGCTCTTAACATAAAGCAGACCCTTTGAATTCCAGGGATGGGAGGCAGGAAAGTGTCTCAGTAGCTAATGAATCCCTAACCGTAAATTATCAACACTTTTCTGATAACATGAGAATAACATTGTCTTGTCCCCAGTGGTCTTTGTCAGCAAGTTACATCTACAAACTGCATCCACAAACAAATAAGGATCCTCAAAAGCACAGAGGGACTTCTTGTTTCTGATTCTACCTGTGAGGAGGTTGCAATTTGCCATTCTAATCCTAACCAGTAAAAAGCTGAACATACTGAAAAATCAATAACGCTACGTAACTCTGTAAGAGAAGTGATATCACAGGGCAAATCACTGTCCCCCAAATTGGAGATGATAGGCAGTTACAGAGAATCAACATACCGAAACAGTGCTGAGGTAGGAAAACCTGAATCATAAAGGGCAAATTGCTGAAGGTTAAGTGTGGACAAGACTGAGAGTTAGAAACTCCAGGGGGACTCCAGCAGAGGGAGAAGCTCGTGCACCTGTAAATTTTACCTTCAGGTGCTTAACCAGGTTCTCAACAGTAAATATCAGAGAAAAGTTCCCTGTGCTCCTGCCAAGGGGAAAAGGAACCATTTTGAAATAGCCAGAGCAGGCTATTCTCAACAAGATCTGTGCTTAGAAGAAACTAGTTAACAATAACATAACCTGCTTGGGTTTTATCAGGGCATAACAGATCTGGGGAAAGAGCAGTATGCAACTCCAGCCCACTACAGATGCCGATCTCACCTCAGGAGGAGGAAATAAAGCTTGAGAAATACCTGTGAAGTTAATAGTCCAGAAGCATAGGCTAACTACAAGACTGAGACTTAATCATAAGATCATTCAGTGCTTCGCCTCTCCAGACACTTTACCACCACATTACTAACGCCCAATTTATAGCAATTTCTTTTACCAAGTATATCGTATCTGGCTATCACAAAAAAATTACAAGGCATAATAAAAGGCAAAAAATAGATTTTCAAGAGACAGTAAGTAGACATGGCAGGGATGCTACAATTATCAGGGAATTTAAAATAACTAATATGCTAAGGCAGTCTAATAGATAACATAGCATACAATACAGAAAGATGGAAATCCTAGGAAAGAATAAAAAAAATACTAGAGATTAAAAGCACTATGACATAAATGAAGAATTCCTTTGATGAGCTCCTCAGTAGACCATACATGGCTGAGGAAAGAATCTATGAACTTGTGTATCTATCACTATAAACCCCAAATGGAAAAACAAAGACTGAGAAAAAACAGAATATCAAAGAACTGTGGACCAATTATAGAAGGTAATTATAATTATATTATAAAAGGTAATAATTATATATTTTATAATTATAAAAGGTAATATATTATATATTATAATATATAATAATAATTATATATTATTCCTAAATATATATATATTAGGAATAATCCAGAAGGGGAAGAAAGAGAGAAAGGAAAAGAATAAATACAGTGATGTGCCATATAATGACCACATAATGGTCATTCCATAGATTACAGTGGAGCTGAAAAATTCCTGTTGCCTAGTAATGTGGTAGCCCTCGTAATGTTGTAGCAAAACACATTACTCACATTTGTAGTGATGCTGACAGTCATGGACAAGTATAGCACATATAATTAGAGATATAGTACATAATACTTGATGATGATAATAAACAAGTATATTACTGGCTTATATATTTACTATAGTTTTTAACCTTTGTTTTAGAGTCTACTACTACCTATGAAAAATATAAATTAACTGTAAAACGGCTTCAGACAGGTGCTTCAGGAGATATTCCAGAGAAGGCATTGTTATCATAGGAGATGACAGCTCCATGCCTATTATTTCCCTTAAAGACCTTCCAGTGGGATAAGACAGGGAGGTGGAAGACAGTGATATTAATGATCGTAATCTTGTGTACACCTAGGCTAATATATGTGCTTATGGCTTGCTTTTTAACAAAAAATTTAAAAAAAAACATTAAATCGATAAAAGCTTATAGATTAAAGATATATAGGAAAAATATATATATATTTTGAGACAGAGTCTCAAGCTGTCTCCCTGGGTAGAGTGCTATGATGTCACAGCTCACAGCAACCTCAAACTCTTGCTGGGATTATAGGCACCCACCACAATGCCCAGCTATTTTTTGGTTGTAGTTGTCATTATTGTTTGGCAGGCCTGGGCTGGATTCAAACCCACCAGTTGCAGTGTATGTGGCTGGAGCACCCTAGCCGCTGAGCTATAGGCACCAAGCCGAAAAAATATTTTTGTATAGCTGTACAATGTGTTTTAATCTGAATGTTATAAAAGAGTCAAAATTTAAAAAAAATTTGTAAAGCCAAAAAGTTATAGTAAATTGAGATTTATTATTGAAAGAATTTTTAAAAATAAATTTAATGCAACCTAAGTATATAAGGTTAGACAATTAAATTCATGAACTTGTCCTAGAAAAAGTGCTACATACCTCATTGCTGAAGATCACTATGGTCACCTTTGAGATGCTCCCCTTGGGAAGCTATGCTCTGATGCCAGTGCCTAGTTCACCCTACAAAGTAATTTTGAAAACACTTTTTCTGGAATGGCTATCAGAGCTGTCATCATATGAGGCCAGACAGTTAAGTCTGCAAACTCATCCTATAAAAAGTGCTATATGCTTCAATAGTGAATATCACTATAGTCACCAGATGGCCAATGGAAGTACACAGTGATATTCACAGAGTTGTGCAAACATCATCACAATGTAATTTTTAAGCATTTTTTTCTTTAGACAGAGCCTCAAGCTGTTGCCCTGGGTAGAGTGCTGTGGTGTCACAGCTCACAGTAACCTCCAACTCCTGGGCTCAAGCGATTCTCCTGTCTCCGCCTCCCAAGTAGCTGGGACTACAGGTGCTCACCACAATGCCCGGCTATGGTTGCAGCGTCATTGTTGTTTGGCGGGCCTGGGCTGGTTTCAAACCTGCCAGCTCAGGTGTATGTGGCTGGTGCCTTAGCTGCTTGAGCCACAGGCGCTAAACCAATTTTTAAGCATTTTTGTCCCCCTGTAAAAGAAAACAAACTTACCATTTGTTTCCTCCTGTTCCCTCCTTATTCCAGTCTAAGCAGCTACTTATATACTTTCTGTTTCCAGAGGCAGGATGTGGTCTTTTGTGAATGGCTCCTTTCATTAACATAGTGTTCTCAAGATTCACCTATATTGTAGCATGTGTCCATACTTTATTTCTTTTTTATGCTCAATTAATATTCCATTATATGGATATACCACATTCTGTTTATCCATTAATCTGTTGATGGATATTTGGGTGGTTTCCATTTTTAGGTTATTATGAATAATTTGTCTATAAATGCTGCTATTCATGTTTAAGTTTTTTATTGCGGACAAGTGTTTTCAATTCTCTGGGCTTATGCCTAGGAGCAGAATTTGTGAGTCATATGATAACTCTATGTTGAACTTTCTGAGGAATTGCCAAAAACTGTTTCACCATTTTACATTCTTACCAGCAAATGTGTGAGGATTCCAGTTTCTCATATCACCAATATTTGTATTTCTTTTTTAGTATAGCCAAACTAGTAATTGTGAAATGGCATCTTACTGTGATATTTAATTTTCATTTTCCTCATGACTAAAGCTATTGAGCATCTTTTCCTGTGCTTAGTGGCCATTTGTGTATCTTTGGAGATGTATCTATTAAAATCATTAGCCCAGTTTTAAATTATGTGGTTCATTTTTTATTGAATTTTTTTATATATTCTAGATACAAGAATCTTGTCAAGCACATGACAAGATATTTTTACAGATATTTTTTCCCACTTGGTGGGTTGTCTTTTCACTTTCTTGATGGTATCATTTTTACTACAAATATTTTGATGAAGTACAATTCATATTTTTTTTTCTTTTGTCACTTGTCCTTTTGGTGTCATCTGAGAAACCATTGCCTAATGCAAAGTCTCAAGTTTTATTCCTATGTTTTCTTTCAACATTTTATAGTTTTAGCTCTTACACTTAGTTCTGTGATGTATTTTGAGTTATATTTTGAGAAGGGTTTGGAGTAGGGATCCAGATTTATACTTTCGTATGTGGATATTCAGTTGTTTCAGTCCCTTGAAAAGACTATTCTTTCTGTTCTTTTCCCAATGAGTTGTCATGATCCCCTTGTCAAAAATCGATTGACAAATAGATCAATGGAATAGAATAGAGAACCCAGAAATATTTACAGTCAACTGATTTCTGACAAAGCTGTCAAGAACATTCATTGTGGAAAGGATACCCTGTTCTATAAATGGTGCTGGGAAAATTGTATTGTCATAGGCAGAAGAATGAAACTGGACACTTACCTCTCACCATGTACAAAAATCAACTCAAGATAAATTAAGGACTTAAAACAAGACCTGAAACTGTCAAAATACCATGAGAAAACCTAGGAAAAACTCTTCTGGACATTTGTCTTGGCAAAGAATTTATGACTAAGATTTCAAAAGCACAGACAAAAACAAAAACAGACAAGTAGAACTTAAGTTAAAAAGTTGCGCAGCAAAATAATCAACAGAGTGAAGCGATAACCTCTAGAATGGTAGAAAATATTTGCAAACTATTCATCTAAGAGGGGAATAATACCCAGAATTTATAGGCAATTCAACAACAACAATTACTGTAGGATAATATTTAGAAATAAACTTATCCTACAGCAAGCACACAAAGTAAATTCAGTGTGAGTTTAAAATGACATGCTTTTCTTCCAGAGGCTTAAGACGCTTGGACCCCCCTGGGTTACTCACAGAGTTAGGCTCTTTGGAAAATTCCTTAGGCCTTTTCTCTGAAGCAGTACACCCCATGAAGCCTGAGATCCAAGGGCATGTCACCCTTCCTCAGAGATACGGGCCAGAGGGTTGACATATGTTAACAACATACTGTCAGAGGTCTATAGGTGGTCTGCCCTGAAGGAAGGCCACAGTCGTTACTTCATACTGAGTAAACTGAGTGAGTGCTTGAAGATTAACTCTGTTCCCCTATAGCTATTTTTGTCTTTGTGCCCTGCTCGGAAAACTAGTCACTGTTTAGAGGAAGAGATTTACTACACAAGTGGTTACATTGATATGATAAATTTCCTTTCAAGTTCAAATTCAGCTAATAGATAATGGATTAGGTGTGTACGTGACTGGAAGGGTATAAAACTTAAACGTGGAATAAAGAACTTTGCTATATGCCATCAAACGGTGTATAGTCTGTTTCTTGACTTAATAATTACAGGAGCGAGTTTACACCTACAGCGAAGCTGCTGCTCGTTCGCGTCTCGGTCCACGCAACAATTACAAAAACAAAAACACCTAAATAATCTCATTAAAATGTGGGCAAAGGACATGAATAGACATTTTCAAAAGATATATGAATGGCTAACAGGTATATGAAAACAAGCTCAATATCACTAATCATCAGATAAATCCAAATCAAAACCACAATTAGATATCATCTTACCTCCATCAGAATGGGTATCGTTAAAAAATTTCAGATTTTGACAAGGATGTGGAGAAAAGAGAACTCTTACACACTGTTTATGGGACTGTAAAGTAGTACAGCCTCTATGGAAAACCGTATGGACATTTCTCCAAGAACTAGAAACATAACTACCATTCAGTCCACCAATCCCACTATTGGGTATCTATCCAAAAGCAAAGTGATCAGTACATCAAAAAGATGCCCGCACTCTTTTATGTTTATCAAAGGACTGTTCATAGCAGCAAAGATATACCTAATGTGGTATATATACATGATGGAATGCTCTTCAGCCATATAAAGAAAGAAATCGTGTAATTTGCAGCCATAAAAAAATAAAATCATGTCTTTTGCAACAGCACAGAACTGAAGGTTCTTATGTTAAGTGAACAAGTGAGGCACAGACAGTCTAATATCATATGTTCTCACACATAAGTGGGTGCTAAAAATGTGTACCATGAACATATAGCATGAAACAATAAAGGAGATTTGGAAGGGTAAGAGGGTAGGAGGAAGGTGAGAAATGGTTTACGGGTGCCATGTACCTTATTTGGATAAAGGATACCCTGAAAGCCCTCACTTATTCACTACACAATTTATGTATGTAACAAAGTTGCACATATACTCCATAAATGTATACAAATAAAAAATAATCAATTGACCTTAACATACCAATTTAATTCTGCCATCTCAATTCTATTCCATTGAGGTATATGTCTTTCTTTATGCCAGTATCATAGTTTTTATTTATATTTCATTTCATTTCACGTCCTTTTAGTGAAATTGTCACATGTTTAAAATTGTTGATTTTTTTAAAACAAAAATGCAGGTCATTTAAAAATATAAAAACTATGGCTTAACTTTGGCAATCTGTCCTTGACAGTTCTTTCCTCACATAAATTTTACAGGCCAAACACATTCATTGGCAACAAATCCATTCCACAAAGACTTTAAACATTTTCAAAGGTGTATATAAGAAAGGCTTGACAAATGAGGTTCTTTCTAATGAGATGATGTTATAAAACAGTCTGTCCTTACTTGTGCTTGCAAACTTGGATGAGAAACCCTCCTCGTTCTAACTGCAAATATGAAATGATTATGCCGAGCGTATTAGTTTCCTAAGGCCACCATTAACAAGTGCCACAATCTAGGTGGCTTAGAACAACAGAAATTTTTTTCTCTCACAGTTTTGGAGGCCAGAAGTCCAAACTCAAGGTGTCTTCAGGGCCATGCTTCTTCTGAAACTTACAGGAAAAGAGTAATTTCTTTACCCTTCCGGATTTGGTAGCCCCAGACACGCCTTGACTTGTGCTAACATCATTGCAGCCTCCCTGTGTCTTCACATTGTCTTCCTTCTGTGCATGTCTATGTCTCTGTCCAAATGTCCCCTTTTTATAGGAAGGCCAGCCGTCTCGGATTTAGGTCCACCCAAAGGATTTCATTTTAACTTGACCTACCTCTGTAAAACTGTTTTCTAAGAAGGTCATATTCTGTGGTCCTGGGGGTTAGGACTTCAACAGATCTTTTAAGAATGGAACAAAATTCAACCCTAATACTGAGCTTCAGAGAATAGTGTTTTGCTAGACCAATATTTCAATTTGAAGGATTTGAGTTACTTTACTGTCAATAGAACTGACAGTCTGTTCTTGATGATTATTTGTCTGGTACAGACCTGTTCTTAAATGTGACTGTAGCTATTTGGGGGCAGATATAGCCATCACTGTTGCTGTATGGAGTAGTTATCTCTAGTCATTTTTGCATTTTATCCCAGATTCATTCATCTATTTATTTATTCAAAAGTAGTTATTAACTACCAATGACATGCCAGACCTTGCACTGGGGGCATTGGACTTTATTTGCTTTATTTCCATCTGGCTTAGGGAAAAATGGATGCTCAAAGATGTTCTAACCCCCCTGGAACATTAGTATGCTATGTAACTTTGTCACTGGACTTGCTAAATTACGGCCTTCATGTAATGAAACATTTTTATTGTGGCTTTTTGAGCTTTCTGATCTTGAAGTGTGGAAGGATGTCTTTAGATGGTCCCTTCCAATGCAGTGACCCCAGCAGTTTTTGTTCAAAAGTTATCATTTAGGCACTATCTTCAACTCCTCGGAAAGTCAAAAAAAGAAAATACACAGGATACTATGCAGAAGTAGATTTGGGAATCCAGATGTGAAACTCATATAGGAATATGAAATATTTTATGCTTTGTGATCAGCACTAAGACTTATAAACAAACAAAAAAGAAATATAACATTCTGAGCCCTAAAGTTACAGAGTAGACACTTTTAAGAACTTCCACTCAAAAAGATCACAATATTTCAGTTCCCAGACCACAGTTGGGTGCTTAAGCTAAGAGTTTAGTTTTCTTTCTACTAGCAACAGAAAGGCTATTACTTTAGAAAGGTAGCAAATTCAGCACCAGGAGCCAGAAAAAGAGTCAGCAAGAAATTACAAGACCTGGAAATGACATAAAGAGAGTCAACAGGGGTTCGGTGCCCATAGCACAGTGGTTACAGCACCGGCCACATGCACCAAGGCTGGCAGGTTCGAACCCAGCCCAGGCTAGCTAAGCAACAATGACAACTGCAACTAAAAAATAGCAGGTGTTGTGGCAGGCACCTGTGGTCCCAGCACTTGGGAGGCTGAGGCAAGAGAATCGCTTAAGTCCAAGTGTTTGAGGTTGCTGTGAGCTGTGATGCCACAGCACTCTATCGAGGACCACATAGTTACAATCTGTCCTCTATCGAGGACCACATAGTTACAATCTGCAACATCAGGGTGTTCTTTGTGCTCACTCTGCTCACTGCCACGAGCACCTCCCCTCTCACCCATGTCTGCTGTCCACTTCTCTCCCCTCTACTGCCTGTGAAAGTATATGATTTTTCCTATGCTGTCACAGCCAAGTCAGCTGTCATGGCAAGCCATTTGCTCACCCCTCTCTCCTATCAATAGTACGTGGGAGAAATTGAAAGAATACAGAAAAGTAAAGCGTTAATTTGACGAACTCCCATCCTTACACTATTCAGAATTGACAGCTTTTAATATTCAGTCATGCTTGTTTCTGTCCTTATTACTATTTTTATTATTCACAGACAAGGATTCACTGTGGTGTCCAGGCTGCTGGGCTACCCAAGTAGCTGGGACTATAGGTTTGCACCACTATGCACAGCTCTTTTATTATTATTTAAGACATAAATCTTAAATTAATAATTTTCTTTAGTCATTACTAAAGTCCCAAAGACCCTTCTCTGCAAAGACAGTCATCATCAGGAGTTTAGTGGGTGCCCTTCTAATGATTTAATACGCACATACTTAAGTACTGTTTTCTATGAAATTTTTAAACTATACAAAGCATTTTTATAGGGTAGGGCATGGTGGCTCATACCTGTAATCCCAGCACTCTGGGAGGCAGAGGTGGGTGGATTGCTTGAGCACAGGAGTTCAAAATCAGCCTGAGCAAGAGTAAGACCCCATCTCTGAAAAAATAGCTGGGCATTGTGCCTGTAGTCCCAGCTACAGAGGCAGGAGGATGGCTTGAACCCAGGAAATTGTGGTTGCTTTGGGCTAGGACACCACGGCACCTCTACTCAGAGAAACAGAATGAGATTCTGTCTCAAAAAAACATTCTGGTTTTTGTTTTGTTTTGTTTTTTTTGAGACAGAGTCTCAAGCTGTTGCCCTGCGTAGAGTGCCATGGTGTAACAGCTCACAGCAACCTCAAACTCTTGGGCTTAAGCGATTCTCTTGCCTCAGCTCAGCCTCCTAAGTAGCTGGGACTACAGGCGCTCACCACAATGCCCAGCTATTTTTTGGTTGCAGTTGTCAGTGTTGTTTTAGCTGGCCTGGGCTGGGTTCGAACCCACCACCCTCAGTGTATGTGGCTAGCACCATACCCACTGAGCTACGGGTGGTGCCTCAAAAAAACAAAAAACAAAAACAAAACCCAAAAATCAAAGTATTTTTATATACATAACTTTCAGCTAAGCTTTTCCCCACATATTCTGTTAACATTTATTATGACAAGTTTAGATTTATTCTTGCCATCTCACTTTATTCTTATTATTTACAATACTTCCCTTTTGCTTCCTTTTCCCCTCTTTTCCTAATTTTCATTAGATTGATTTAGTTTTCTTTGTTCAATTTTTCCACCATCACCAGTTGAAAACATATGCATTCTATTTCTGAGTTATCCTTAAAGTAATCATGCACAAGTTTAATTTATTTCTCTCTAACATCTACAGTTACCCAGTATCAATATCCCCTTATTGAAGTAGGATCCCAGGCATTCCCAGCACACTTTTTTTTTTCCAGCACACTTTTTTGCTTATTTTGTTTTTAGTTCGTAGGTTCCCTCCCTTCCTCTCTTCCTTTCTTCCTTCCTCCCTCCCTCTCTCCCTTCCTTCCTTTCTTTCTCCTTCCCTCCCTCTTTCTCTCTCTGTTTCTCTCTTTCTGTTTTGAGACAAGGTCTTGCTCTGTCACCAAGGCTGGAATGCAGTGGGCATGATCATATAGCTCACTGCAGCTTTGAACTCCTGGGCTCAAGGGATCCTCCTCCCTCGGCCTCTCAAGTAGACAGGATTTAGAACTACAACATGCATTATCATGCTTAGCTATTTTATTTTATTTTTTTGTAGAGGTGAGATCTTGTTATGTTTTCCAGGCTGGTTTTGAACTTCTGATAGTAAGTGATTCTCCCACCTTGGCCTCCCAAAATGCTGGGATTACAGGCTTGAATCATCATGCCTGGTTCCCCAAGGACACTTTGGTTTTCCTCTGCTCTCCATGGAGAACTCCCCCAAACCTTTCTCCATTTTCATACCACTGGGAATATTAATTCCAATTTAAAAACTGTAATAAGTATTTATTTAGACAACACCATATTTGACTAAATTTTTGACTCGCCATTGATTCTTGTACGTTATTGTCTCCTGAATTAATTTTTCTTCATGTTAGAATACATCTTTTTTTTTTTTTTATTGTTTGGGATTCATTGAGGGTACAATAAGCCAGCTTACACTGATTGCAATTGTTAGGCAAAGTTCCTCTTGCAATCATGTCTTGCCCCCATAAAGTGTGACACACACCAAGGCATCTTTCAGAGAAGGTATGTAGATGGTAAGCTTTCTGTGTTTGGGAATGCTTACAAAAGTCCTGATTTTGCCCTTACATTTGACTGACATTTTCCCTGAATATAGAATTCTAGAAATTATTGTTTTTCCTTTAGCACCTGAACATAGTATTCCATATCTCGTTACCTTCAGTACTGCTGAGGAAATGTGTCAGTCTGACTATAGTTCATTTTAGATGATATTTTTCTTCACTAGTCACTTTTGGAGCTTTATCCTTGATATTCTGAGATTTCACTACTATGTGGTATATCTTCCTACACCTTTCTTCTCTCATGTTCAGCGAGTCATTTAATTTTGAGAATTTAGGTCTTCTTTGGTTCTGGAAAATTCTCAGATAGCATTCCTTCATTTATTGCTGTCTCCCATTCTTTCTTTTCTGTCCTTTTGGAAAGCCTGTGAGATAAATCTGTCTTCCATGTTTCTCAACTTTTCTCTCTTAAATTTTCATCTGCATGGAATTCTGGAAGAATTCCTTTCTGGGATTCAGCTCATTAATTCACTCTTCATCTCCATCCACTTTTTCTATTCAAAACCATCTCTTCAGTTGCTTTTTTTTTAAATTTCAACAATTATAATTTTCACTTTTGAGATTTCTAATCTTTTTTTTATAACTATCAATACTTGCCCATGGATATAATGGGCACCTGAGACACCTGATTTTGTGCATCTTGAAACCTCTATAATTTGAATGTACCCTTTAAGAAAAAAATACATAACACTGTTTATGAAAATAAAGTTATATAGGATGAAAAAATGAATCACAACAAATTTTAGGTGTGTTGGAGCTTCAGGAGCCTTTCTTCAGTGCTCACTTGTGGGGGAGGGGCTCACTAGAAGTTAGAGCTCACTTAGGGGTGGGGCTTACCTAACAATTTGATTCCCTTCTCATCTAGGACTCTAACTCCTGGCAACTTCCAGCACTCATGAAGGCTCAAGCTTAGGAACATCAACATATACACATAGAAAATCTTTCCAGTCAATTCTGGTATTTGATGCGAGGGAGAGAGAGTCTGGGACATGTGTTCAATCTACCCACTTAAAATAAGATTTTTGGTTTTAGTCAAGGATTATAGAAATAATTTTTGCCTCTTTTTCATCTATTATTTTGTTTCACCTCTTATTGTAGGCTAATAGTTTATGCTCTTATTGTAGTTGTAGTTTTACAATATATTGTATGAAATCTTTTTCAAAATTAGGGACTATATACATGCATACATATAGAAACAGTGTGAGAAAAGAAATTAATTGTGTATTTTCTAAATACATTTCTTTTCAAGAAACACACCAAACTTCAGAAGTGCTTTAAAATATCATTTACTTGTGGGCAAACTGCTTTGGGGAGATAAAAATAGAATCTAGTATGCTGGTACTTAGAAAAATACAGTTTTTTGCTGTTCACTAATCCTCAGAGAATCTGCTTACTAATGCTCTTCTTTGAAAAATTTGCAGCCTACCCTTTAATTTACATAAGTAAGTTGAAATGTTTATTGTTCAAAAATCAAATCAGATATTGACGGTTCATTCCTTAAAAGGCCAGGTCTTTTTTCTTTGCAAAGGAGATAAATTCTTACTTTCTTCTCTTTAAAGTGAAAACTGCTGTCCACACAACGCTTTTGTGCAAATTAGAGAAAGATGCCCTTTCCTCAGGCAAACATATAGCCCTGCCCTGGAGTACTCCCCTTCCTTGGGTAGATTTCACCCTGTCTGATGATAAGACTTTGATTCTGGACAGCAACAGCATCAGCATCATCTGAGCTTGCTAGAAATGCAGATTCTTCCCAATGGATACACTGTAAAAGTACATTACACACTTTCCAGGTGACAGACACACCTGTAACTCTGACTTTAACCATACAAAAGCAAAGTATGTAACCAAAACATATGTACCTGTTGTGTCCAAGTCGCAGGATCCCCCACATAAATCACCCAGAGACCAAGTCTGATGCAAAAGCAAGAGGCTGTTTATTTACAAGCTCGAGCCTGGGCTTCCTGGTCCTGGTGCAGCAGGAGAGCAGAGAAGCCCTGATCTTGAAAAGGAGGGAGGTTTTTAAGGGTATAGAAAGGAAAAAAGGGAGGGGGTGCAAGGTGAGCCGCTGGGGCGAGCTGATAGGGGTCTAGGGGACTGAGCAGTACTTGTCCTTGGCTGTCTTGGAGAGTGTTGCTATCACCTGGAGCAGACGTTGTGCAAGGGTGCGGATCATGGGGCAAGGACAGGGGGCGGGGGAGGAAGCAGGTTGCCTAACACCTTTGGTATGCAGCTGCAAAATAAAGGCTGAGGGACAAGATGAAGTTAGTTTTAACAAAATGGAGTTAACTTGGTCCTTACATACCCCCATAATAATCTGAAATTTAAAAAAAAGAAAAGGAGAGAAAAATATAATAATGTAAGAAATATCATGAAGAAATGAGTACAAGAATAGAGGAGCAGAATTCAAACATTTTAGCTAGAAAACTATTGGAACTATTTAGAAAACTAAAAACATTTTAGCTAGAAAACGTAAACCATCTGAATGTACTTTTACTTATACATAAAAGTAGAATAAATGAGTAATACAATGATTGGCCAACCAGTGTTTACATTAGTGGCCATTGTACCATTGTTATTCTGAAATCCTAATCCTCTTTCACAGCCTTAAAACCTCTGCACTTTTTAACTTTGCCACAGTTGCCTTTGTGTCTCCTGTCTTTCTCACTGCAGATGGACCGGGGAAAACAAAGTTTCTCTCCTTCAAGGCTGTAACTATAGTACAATTCCTAGCGCATTGTGGTTGTCACTACTGTACTTGTTTTTGAATAACGTGAAGCATCTGGTAACTAAAATGTTTTCATCTTTTATCCTCTGATAAAATTTGTTCTTGTTTATATCAACTGACCAGCAAAATATAGCATAGAATAAGGCAAGACTAACTTAATGTGATAAAGTTAAGTCAGTAATAAATAGTTTAAGCATAAAGAAAAAAAAGGAAAGAAGGAAAGAAGGTGAGAGAGAGAGAGAGAGAAAGGGGAAGGGAAATGGGAAGGGAAGAAAAAGGAAAAAAGAATTGCAGGCTCTTGGGCTTCTTCCATTCAGAGTCAGACAAGATGCCAAGATGATTAATGTGCATATTATAGTTTGACACACGCAGCTCTATGTTACTTTTAGACTTGTAGCAAGAACACAGGGAAGAAAGTAGCAAAATCCAATATGAGAAGTTCAAACTCCCTAAAGGATGGAGATGCTCAAGATGATTACTATTAAGAGTTCCTTGGGCTGAATAACAGTAACTTCATTCAACAAATGACGGTTTTGGGTTCACAGATATTAACTCATCCTTAGCTTGCCCAAAATAGGTCACCTATTCTGAAAGGAGATTTTGCTTAACGTATGTCAAAAGTTGCCGCTGTGCACCCACAGCACTTAACAGGTAATTGCAGCCATTTATCCTTTATTTCTACCTGTCTTCACTGAGTAAGTGCTGAGAGCTGTCTAGACAGCTCATCACCAACCATCCCCCCAGGACATGCCAGGGTACCTCCACCTCCTTAAATGCGGGGTACATTTAAGGTACTCCAGGGTTGGGGAGTGGTTTAGGCTGTGAGGAGAATAGGGCTAGCTGTTTTCTAGTTTATTGTGTTACTCGTGTCTGTGGTTTGTTCATTCTAACTAGCCTTATCCATTTTCTTCTAGCTCAGTGATAATTTGCACTTTCCTGGAACAACTGCCATGACTAGCAAACTTAGCATGCCTGCTGGTTAATTCTTTCTAATGCATTAGAAAAGTACAGGCACTCACTTCTGCAGTTCCTGGAAAAGATCTTGCAATTACTCACCCTTGTGTTTACTTTCCTGTGTTTGAGGTTTATTGGTTGAGTGATACTTTTTTTAAGGAGGAGTGGTGAAGCAATTTATTTAGATACCCAGCAATGACTGAGTCATGCTTACTCAACATTTCCTTGGAGCCAGCTCTTTATTGGCAATAATGTATTATACAGACTCTTCTGCTCTTCTTAGAAGCTTAACTTTGAAACCGCGTGTAAATAGAACACCTATCAAGGGTTGACATATTTATATATATGTGGAGATATTTTCTAAGTCAAGGATCTCTCAGTCTGGTCTTTTGGTTATAGAATTGAAAGAGCATGGGGGCAAGACATGATTGCAAGAGGGACTTTACCTAACAATTGCAATCAGTGTAACCTGGCTTATTGTACCCTCAATGAATCCCCAACAATAAAAAAAAAAAAAAGATAAAAAAAAAAAAAAGAATTGAAAGAGCATAGGATGAACGTGTGTTGGAAGTCCTTTTGGGCTGCTATAACAATACAGCACAGACTGGGTAGTTTATAAAGAACAGAAAGTTATTTCTCACTGTTTTGGAGATTGGGAAGTCCAAGATAAGGCACTGGCAGATTTGTTGTCTGATGAGAGCCACTTCCTGATTCTTAGATGGGGATTTCTGTGTCCTCACACAATAGGAGACTGAGGGAGCTCCCTTAGGGCCTATTTTATACAAGCACTAACCCCATTAATGAGAGGTCTGACCTCATGATCTATTCACCTCCCAAAAGGAGGTGATTATTCTCCTGACACCCTCACCATTAAGGTCAGGATTTCACCATTTGAATTTGGGGGAACATAAACATTCAGACCATAACAAACCACAAACTTCAACAATTAGGCAAAAGTAATAGGTCTTGGCTGCTGCAGGGTCACACTGTCATGTAGAAGCCCAAAGTTCCACATTCGTCTGAACTCTTCTGCTCTGGGAGTGGGCTAGAGCCACCCCCCTCCATGTTACAGAGAGATACTCCTTTCCCTCTCTGGCCACACACCAACCTGTACCGTATCTCAGAACAGCTAGAAGTTTGGTGTCTGTTCTCCGGGAGTGGCTCCTGTCTTTGGAATGGCCCCCAGACTGCCAAGATAACCTTTCAGCCAGCTGCAGCTGAATTTATTGACAGGCTAAGCTCAGAACAAATTTGCACTTTAGCTTTTCCTACCTGTGTGTACAAGGCACCAAGTCTAGCTTTGCTTTTTATGTGAATTGTCTCTTTTTAATCTGATACAGCCCTGCTCTGTATTAACACATTACATTTGCTGATAGGTAATTTTTATCCATTAAAAAGAAACCTAGAGATTCTTCTTCTTCTTCTTCTTTTTTTTTTTTTTTTGAGATAATCAGTGCTTCTCTGAGACTACTAGATGATTTTATACGTTCACTATTTAAAGGGTGCCTCAGTCACTGCCAAACCTCTTTTCCCACTCAATTAACTCAAAATGTCTGAGACTGAATTCATCATCTTTGCTTTAGGAAGGAAGCCCCACGCCTCCCAGATCCCCATCTCTAGGTGCCATAGCTCTGCTGTCGGCCAGGCCTTTGTGTCTCCTTACATTCTCCGTTCACCAATAACTTTCATTTCGTTTTTCAGATTTCCTCCCAGATTTTTCTAATCCTACTTTTGTGGTAACACCCGGTCCAAATCTTCATCCCTTCATACATGTACTCATTGTTGTTGTTGCCTCTAATTACATCCTTGGGCTTAACAGTTCTGTCCTCATTCGACAAACACTAATCGTCACAATATGCTCAGCCTCTGTCCTCTGAATCCATCCTCTGCACCATAACCAGACTAGTTTTCCTAACCGGACATTCATTATTGTGCTGGATGGTTGGCTGTTCCTAGTATGCCTTCTTTCCTTCAGACAGAGAAGTAGAGTTTCTAGTTGGGCACACAATCATCTGGTTAAAGATTTCCTCTTACCCATTTTTCTAATATACTCCCATTCTGAAACTCTACAATTAGAAGTTTGCATCTATCTTGGGCCATTAATTTTCTTATTGTTTATCTCTTATCTTCTGGTGTTTCAATCTTTTTTGCTCTATTTTGTGGGAAATTTCCTTAAATTTATCTTGTAAACCCTGAGTTTTTAATTTTTTTAAGTCATAGTCTTAGTTTCTAGGAGATCTTTGTGTTCTTCGTTCCATTTTTATAACTCTTTTTTTTTTTTTTTAGCAGTTTTTGGCCAGGGCCAAGTTTAAACCTGCCACCTCTGCTATATGGAGCTGGCACCCTCCTCCTTGAGCCACAGGTAGCCACCCAACATTATTTTTTTCATATATGTAATATCTTCTCATTTACATGAAAATGTGAGAGATAGTCTTTTTAGATGTTTGTCTCACGCTGTCTCTTTGTGTGTGTGCGTGTTTGTGTATCTTTCATGTTGGGTGCTTACCTCATACATCTGGCTGGCTGTCCCTACGTGAGGGTGGAGCCTGTAAGGCTGATTGATAACTCTGTGTGTGTGGGGTGGGAGGGAGTGGGGAGGTTTGTCCACTGTGGTCTTCACTGCAGGGTGGGTCCACAGAGTCATTTTATTGCAGAACTTCCAAAGTCAGTATTTGTAGGTCTTTTGCCTGGAGCCGATATCTTCCCCAGGGAAGAATCTTCCAAACCCCCACCTGGAGGTAATAGGCCTGGTTATTAGTTCTCTGGGAAGTCGCTGAAGATCAAAACATCAATTAGATAAACTTTTCATCATCTGTCTTGTTTTCTTTCCATCCAGTATTTCCAAACTCAACTGTGCTTGTGAGACACTGTTTTGCTATCTCCAAAGAATAACCTTCCCATCTTCTGCCAAAGTAGGAGAGGCCATATGAGTAAGATTGACAGACTTAGCAAACGAAAACAGAGGCACTCAGTTAAATTTACAGTTCAGATAAATAACAAGTAATTTTTAATGTATGTTCATGCAATATTGGGGACATACTTATACTAAAAAATTATGCATTCCTTATCTGAAGTTCAGCGTTAACTGGTCATCCTGTATTATCTGGTAACTCCACCCTGGGATCAAACTGCTTCGCAAATCAACTTCGAACCAATCTCCTGTTTGGGGCCCCTATAAGAAGTACTAGGATCTGAATCTTTGGGCAATGAGAATTATGCTGTTTTCCAGTTCTCCTTGTAGCTGACTTGGGAAGTAGCTTTCTTGGGTCTGTTAAGTCAGTTATCATTTGCCCATCTGCAAGTGGGCAATCTTCTAAAATTATATGCATGGCTGTTGGTTTACCTCCTATAAATCCATAACTCATTACAGATTTAAGTCTTTTTGTTTCTGTTTTGCTTGTTTTGCTTTAGTTTTGGTTTTAGTTTCTTTTGTTCAGGATAATATTTGTATTTATTTTTTAGAGCAGCTTAATTGAGGCATTACACTTTTACGGCACAATTTGTGCTACTCGACAAACATAAACAGTGGAGCAGCCAGCATCCTAAGCAATACTTCTGCACGTGGAATATTTCTACTACCTCACAAAATTTCCTTCTGCTTTATGCTCACCCTCCTCCTCCAGTCGCTGGCTTCTGGCAACTACTGACCTATTTTCTGTCATTTTAATTTTGGTTTTTATAAAATTTCATAAAATGGGATCATAAAGTATGTAACCTTTTGGGTCTGGCTGCTGTCACCTAGCATAATGCTTTTGAAATTCATCAGGCATCATGCCTTCCTGCCTGCAGCAGTAACTCTACCCTGGGAACCTTCTATTGTTGAGTAATATTCCATTGTGTGGATATTTGCTTATTCATTTACCAGTAGAAGAACATTTGAGTTGTTTCCAATTTGGGACTATTTGTGTAAAGCTGCTATGAATATTGGGGTACAAGTAATTGTGTGGTTACATGTGTTCATTTTCCTGGGTAAATTCGCAGGAGTGTTTCTGAGCCACATGATAGGTGTATGTTCACTATTACAAGAAATTGGCAAACTGTTTTTCAGTGTTCTGCACCATTTTACACTCCCACCAGTAATGCGTGAGGGCTTCAGTGGTTTCCTGGTCTGGACAGTACTCAGTATTGTCGCTATCATTGATTTTAATCATTTTACTGAGTGTGTAGTGCTATCTTACTATGGTTTTAATTTGCATTTCCCTAAAGATTTTGAGTATCTTACTTGCTTTTCATATATTATCTTAGTAAGTGTTCATGCAAATCTTTTTTCCAATTTCCTATTCAGTCATTTATCTTATGGACTTCTAAGAGTCCTTTGTATGTTTTATGTCCCTTTTCAGATAAATGATTTGCAAATGCACTCAATCCTCATTAATTGTGAATTCTATATTTTTGAATTTGCTTGCCCACTAAAATTTTTTTGTTACCTCATGTAGTATACTGTAAGAGACATACTGAGGCTCTAACGTTAATGATATTCATAAGCCAGTGCAAACATTTTGCAGGGCTGGCACTATTGTGTCACTTAGATATATGATGCGATCTGGCCTGGGGATTTCCAGGGGACAAGGCCACCTCAGTCAGATGCAGCTCTCATAAACCTTAAAACAAAGCTTATTGTTTTAAAGAACAGCTTAACTTCCCTTCATGAAAGAAATACCTGGAACTGACCTGCACCGAGTACAGGTATAAGAAAGAGGGAAGAATCCCCGAAACTCTAAGAATAGTCTCCAGATAGAAACCTTCCTTGTCGAGGATCTTTGGCCCATCCCACTGGCCTGCTCCTGTGTCTGTCTCATAAGAGCCCTGCCAGAATTAACTGCTTCACCATCAAGATATATCTTACGCTACACTTTAAAATATATTAATGTATGGTATCTTGCCTATTTGATTGACTTCATGTTTTTATGTTCTGGTACTTAGCACAGAAACTTGCCTATAGAAAAGATCAATAAGTATTTGTTGAAAAAGGCATAAAAGTTAACATTTATTTCTTCTACTTAGTTGAAGCCCTTTTTTAAGAGCATACCGTTTTTAAATAAATGTAATGGATAAAATAGTTTTAAATTAATATATCAGATTAACAGTTTATTCCCTTATGTATTTTAAATGATTCCTTTGCCCTCTTTTTCTAAAGAAAATTTCAGTTATCTATAATAAAAATTTGCTGAGCAAAATTAAACTTCTGCTTAGACCAATGGAATAATTAGAAATTTGGAATAAGCAGTCTGAATTAATATGTTTTTACCATGTTCAGTTTAAGTATAGAATCTTGGAGCCAGTGAGGCATATTAATTGCACAAGTGCTAATTAGGCTCTTCCAGGTTAGCTAAGGAGGTAGGAAGGGAAAGAACAAGGCCTCGCCTTATCTTCTTGTATGAGAAATGACCTTTCTCATAAAAGAAAGGTTATTTTCAAACAGTGCTGAATTCAGTTTTCTGGCAGCAGCTATGCAAGTCAATAGCTGGTTGTGTCTAAGAGCAGATGTTTGCCACTCTTGGAGCAGAGGCTGCTATCAGGGAAACCAGCTATTGCAGCCTCTTCAGCGATAGCTATGGCTGTCCTAACTCATTGTGTCAATCACTACCCTACCTGCCTGCCTTTTGCTTCTGTCCACACTAGCACATGCTGATAGAGACTTCTTTCTACGTGTCTCCATAGGTGAGGAACAACTTTTTCCTCTACTCTCTTATGTCCAGTGCCTGGGAACCTGAAATTAAACTGATGAATGACAGATTAACAGAAGAAAAGGTATAGAAATTTTATTTGATGTTTGTATTTTAATTTTATATGTGCGTGGGAAGGTCTCCCAGAAAAGAAAGTAAAATCCTAGGAAAGTGATTAGGCCTGAGAGCTTATTTGCCCTTTTAACAAAGGACAATACATTTCTGGAGAAGTGATAAAATAAAAGTGCTTGGGCTTCTAGGAACAGTAAACTGTGGCCAGGTAAATACACGAGGGAAACCAGTGGAACGTAAGTGTTATTTCAGTAAGGTTTGTTCATGCAGATCCAGATGGTGTCAGCTTATCTCCATTGATAAGTCATCTCTTCTTTAGGGTATGGAAGCGGGGAGGGGAGACATTTTCACAAGAGGAAATTTATGTTCTGCTTTATGCAGAAAGTGAGAGAGTAGAGTGCTTTTTTTGTGCCCACTGTTTCTCGATTTGCATTCAGCAAAATAACCCTTATGCCAAAGTGGTAGCATACTCTGATCCCCTCCAACTCAAATTCAAATTCCTGTAAGGAAGGCATCCAACCACTTCAAATAGTACTCTCCTTTCCTGTAGACAGATTTTCACATCAGTCCCCCTTCTGAGATGGAGGCTGCCCTATAAATGAGCTCCCCGTGGGCCCAGTATCTCCTTGGGCCAGGACAGTGAGAGGCATGATCCCTCCCCTCAGAGGGTCTGTGAGCCTGGAACACATTCATGTCACACCACTGGGAGCTCCTGTCTGACACAAGAGGCAGGAACTGACATCCAAAAAGTTAGGGGTCCTTTCAGAGCCCCCTGTGGTCTAGGTCTCTGAAACACACCATCTCCCCAAGACTGAGAAGATTCGTCTAATTGGCTTGTTTCTTTTGACCTGCTCCAAATGTTTGGGTTAAGCCTGCAAAGCTTGCACACATCTCGTTTATGGAATGTTTAAACATCGCCACTGTGTCTTTTATCAGAATTGTTTATGGTTAAAATTTAAAGTGGTCTGATATCACGGATATCAGACTGATACCACTGATATCACTTGATCCTGAACAAGTGAGCTCACAACAGTGTTTATTTTAATTTGCTTTCATTAATCTAAATAAACGAGTTGCCATTTTGAAAATAAGTATGTAATACTGCAAGGGAAACTAGTATGAAGCTTACCTGAAGTCACTGTTAGCAGCTATTGTTCATATTTTTAGAAGTTTGAAGCAAGGCAATATGGAAGATAGTATTTACTCAGTTGATATTTACAGAGAACCAACTAGGTGCCAGGAACTGTGCTAAGTCCTGGGAATACAGCAATAAAGAACACGGACATATTCCTGATTTCCTGGAACTTAAATAAGATATATTCAATCAACCTGTTTTCTTGTTTTTTAGAATAATGAAGAGTGGGACAAGAGGTGGAATGAAGGTCAAAGTAAGCCCCATAGTCTTATACCAAAGTTTTCTAATTCAGAATAAGAAGGAAAGAACTTTTGCAACCATGTTAGCAATACTGAACATGGCAATTTAAACCCAACTTTAAGCAGGCAGTGAGTCCGAATAGTGCCCTAATGATATTTTTAAATAATTAATGGCCTTGTCAACATTAATTGACTTACAAACATCTGACTGAATGGGCTTCCTTTTCCAACTAAACAAGAAGGTAAAAAACCTCTCAAATAACAAGCAGTTGACATCTTAATTATTAGATCACTTTTAAGCTTTCCTTAACCCAGTGAAGTCTGATGAAACCTTAGGCCCCATATCCTTCTTAGGTACCAGTTATCACAAAAGACCCATTATTGCCTCAGCCAGTGTTCATTATAGTTATTCAGCCCCAGGAAAGCATGAGTGACCCTGTCTTGCTTCCAGCTCTAGTTTACTTTCTCTGAGATCCATCACTACTCACAAAATAGTTCCTTGCAACTTATCATTAGTCTCAAGAAATTGACAATCTGATTCTAAAATTTGTATGAACCGCAAAGGGCCAAGAAAAGCCAAGATATTCTTAAAGAGGAAGAATTAAATAAAAGAAACTACAGGCAGTCCCTAGGTTATGAATGAGATAGGTTCTGTAGGTTTGTTCTTAAGTTGAATTTGTGTGTAAGTTAGAACAGGTACATTTACCTATTACCTGTAATAGCTTCTGCTTGTAAGTTTGAGTTGTACTTCAGTCAGATGTTTTGTAAGTCAGAGACTTACTGCAATAAACTCCTTTCGTAAGAATGAGTTGTGGGTAAGTTGGATGTTTATAACTTGGGGACTACCTTTATAGACACTAAGTGTTAGGGAAGCTCTACTCCAGGATGAGAAAGAATTCTTGACTCAAAGATTAAGAAAGCTTTTTGAAGCAAGATGTTTATTTTACTTTCTAAGGGAGGAAAGGGCATAGAATGAAAGGAAGTAGAAATACCAGCCCCTGGGATGAATGGCTTGGGGTTTTGTGGAGGTTCTAGAGAGCAGAGCAATAATCTGTTGTGAAACGATAGCAGAAGGCGGTTGTTTCCTAGCACATTTGTTGATGTGAAATGATAATGAAAACTGGTTGTTTTCCAGAGCAAATGTTTTCTGTTGGGTTGTTTTTATCTGACTTCTTGGAATTCAGTCTGGTAGATGCTGAAGGACAACATGCCCTTTGCTATTTGTTCAGTACTCTCCCAGTTCTGCAAAACACAGTCTCAAAAAAATAGGTGGTCAAGCAAAAAGCTAGCAATGGGGGCCAGCACACCATTGTGTGTAGTGATGCTTTAATGGCCACGTTTTATTGGGTGTTTTCCTTCAAACAGGATAAACCATAGATACAGACATAGTCAATAAAATAAAATAAAATAGTCAAAAATAAAATAGATGAAACAAATTCTAAGAGACTGATGCCACATGCTACACATTTAACCTAATTTTATTCATGCTTGCCTTGGGATGGGGAATAGATCATTCAGTAAAAATGTACAGTAAAAACAAAAGGTCTTACCATGTACAACTTTTAAACTACAATAATGATGTACCTTAATTACTTCCATGCACAGAAGTCTAACAGTTTTTTTAAAATAAACACAATTAAGACTTCTAGGAGCGGGTGGCACCTGTGGCTCAGTGAGTAGGGCGCCGGCCCCATATACCAAGGGTGGCGGGTTCAAACCCAGCCCCAGCTGAACTGCAACCAAAAAATAGCCGGGCGTTGTGGCGGGCGCCTGTAGTCCCAGCTGCTCGGGAGGCTGAGGCAGGAGAATCGCGGAAGCCCAAGAGCTAGAGGTTGCTGTGAGTCCTGTGACATCATGGCACTCTACTGAGGGCGGTAAAGTGAGACTCTGTCCCTACAAAAAAAAAAAAACACTTCTAGGAGCATTTTATAATAAAGTAATTCCTTATTTTTCTTTGTAGATAGATCAAGCACCTCCAAAATACAAATTCCTATACACAGTGAGCACTTAAAATGAACACTTACTTAAATGAAGTACGTGGACAGCCTTAGGATAAGCTGACTTTATATATTCAGCCAGGTAGGCAACAAACCATAGTGCCAAATGGGAAAAGTGTTTTTGCAAATAAATTTTAAAAACTAAGTTAACTTTTAAATACAGAAAATATACTGATTTGCTAAAATAAATAAGATGTGATGTATTAACACTTCACTATAAAGGATGCATAGCAGAACATTTATAAATGGTGAAGGAATCATTTTTTTTTTTTTTTTTTTTGTAGAGACAGAGTCTCACTGTACCACCCTTGGTAGAGTGCCGTGGTGTCACACGGCTCACAGCAACCTCTAACTCTTGGGCTTATGCAATTCTCTTGCCTCAGCCTCCCAAGCAGCTGGGACTACAGGCGCCGCCACAACGCCCGGCTATTTTTTTGTTGCAGTTTGGCCGGGGCTGGGTTTGAACCCGCCACCCTCGGCATATGGGGCCGGCGCCCTACTCACTGAGCCACAGGCGCCGCCCAGGAATCTTATAAAGAATAGTTTACTACAGTAAACACTGGCTACACAGAAGTGCATATCGTGAAGCACTGTGGGTGGCATATGCTCTGCCGCATACTCTTGTTACCTTGAGGTAGATAACACATGTGTACCAAATTCGGCATTCATTTTCAGTTGCCGCTGGTATCATGTGTTTTAAGAAATGTGTACAGTATGAAAAACTTGAAAATACTCGGGAATGAAAAATGTTTTAGGAAAAAAATAGATATTTTCATGCCATCATGTACAGTCTCTGTGTAAATTTCAAGGCAAGATTTGTGCCCTGTAAAACAGATCATTGTTCTATGAGGTGTGTGTTTACTTGTCTTAGTGCGTTTCTTTTGTCTCCTCCTGCATTGCATTATTTTGTTCTATTCTTTGTTTTTGCGTGCAAATGACATGCCAGTTAAAATGAAAACTATCTCCCATGTAGAAAAAAAGATCTGGATTTTAAAAACTGAGAACTAATAAAATTCTTACTAAATGACACCATCTGATTAAGTTAAAAAATGACTTTAAACACGAGTAATAAAAAAAGACGACACATTTTCACGAAGAATACAAAGAGAAATGTCTGCTGAACGTTTCAATTCAGAAGTTTCAGAATGCTGCTGTATGTTTTATGGGGAATTTGAGGGGAAGATTTCATGGCAGAAGGTGTTAATGTGGCCTGTATGGACTTCAGTGGTGACCCAACTGGACTGTAGAACTGTGGGATGCCTATGGATTCAAGCTGCTTGTTAAAGAGGTACTCCCCACTGTTGTTTAGAAATCCTTCCTCATTTCCTCTCTCCCCAAGCTTACCATCTTCTATTGGCTCAGTTCCTAGCATTTCAGTATCTTTTTTCCTGCTAAAAACCTTGTCCAAGTAACTAGTGTAAGTATTTTCCTTCTCAACTTGTTTATCCTTCCTTACTTCACAACAAAACTGACCTATGAGAAAACAGTCCTCCCCTCTGCTCACAAACTGGCTATCCCAAGAAGATTGGTATAAGCCTTCTAACTGAGCTAGATTTGCCATTCCTTTTTCCTGTTTTTCTTGGCTTACAGATTTTGATACCAAACTTTTCAATTCTAGTTGGGCTACTGAGCTATTCAAGTCATTTAATTTATCAACAACATCGTGAGGCTCGTGTTGTAAACTAAGCTGAATAGTTCCTGCAATAAAGGAATCCAAATCAAGTCCCTGATTCTTTTCCCTTTCTTTCTCAGCCAGGTGCTGTGATGCTTCCTCCAGAGCTATCTGGGCTTTAACCAGTCCATTCCTTTCACATTTTCACTTGCCTTTCTTATCAGATTTTTCTTTACTTTGTTCTTTCCAATTGGAAAGATCTATAATAAACTTGGGTTCATAGTAATGGTTAACTTTGCTCTCTCTCCAAACTAAGTTATCTAAATACGATGATGACCTAATTTTGTAGTTTACAAGTATGGCTAAATTACAGATCACAATATTTGTTTTCGTGATGACCTGGGTACTGCCAGAAAGCTCAGGAAGGAGTGTAATTGGTATTGAAAGCAGGATCCTCTAGATACTTTTCCCAATCTCCATCCAAATATTTTCGAGGATCAACTTGCTTCTTCTTCATCAGTGACATCTCACAGAGCTCTTGAACTTCATCAATGTCAAAGTTGTTATATATAGGCCAGTCATGCTCTGAAAACTGACAATCATGGTACCTTTCCCAGTTATAAATATGACTATGCATTTCATCCATAAGCAAAATATCAGCAACTTCATCTTCAATATGGAAAGGATGGCTGGAAATTGGTTCATCCATTGGAAAAGAATATATGCTCATGTAAAGATGGGAGAGCGCTTCTTCTGCCATTAACCGATCCATGGGGCTAAATGTCAAAATTTGTTTCAGGAAGTCTAGTGCTTCTTGACTAATTCCTGGAAGCAGCTGAGTTAAAGGTTCGTGTGGCTCATTCATGACATTTCTAATGTAAACTGGAATTACACTGAGAAGATCCTGATGATCTTCCTTATGAACAACAGGTATAGATTCTAAAATCAGCTGCATCTGTTCAAGTACATGTGCACCTGCAAAAAGGGTTTTACAGTCAGCATTTCAGCAAAGATGCAGCCTATAGCCCACATGTCAATGGCTTTAGTATAATTATTAGGAGAAAGTAAAAGATGTGAAGATCTGTACCATTTAGTAATCAATACTTCAGAAAGATGACCCTTATGGGAATAAAGAGGATCCATGATCTGTACAAGACCTAAGTCACCTATCTTCAGCACCAAGTCTTCAGTATTAATGAAAAGATTAGCTGGTTGAGATCTCTGTGCAGTATGTTTGCAGAGCGAATATACTTGAGCCCCTGTAGCAGCTGAAAAGCCTGGCATGCTCTTCCAGTAAAGGGCCCTGCTCCAGCACATCCGTCAAGTCTGTCTCCATGTACTTCTGAACAATGTAGACACTGTTTTCGGTAAGAGAGCCCATATCATCTGTTAATTGGCTTCCACTGGGACCAAGAATTTCAAACACTTTCACAATGGTCAAGTCTTCTAATAATTTTGATTTCATGTAGAGCATGTTTGACATTCTGGGGATCAGTTTGGACAATTTTCTTGATGGTTACTCTTTTGTCACAGTCATTGTCTACAGCAGAAAGAAACCAAGCCATTGCCTCCACACCCCAATGGTTTTAATTCCATATACCTAGAGCCCAGATCAAAACCATGAATGTTCATGAGACTTTCAAATTTCTCTGCCATTTTGAAACCCTTACTATTGCCTTTTCCTTTCGAATTGTTGAACTTGTGTAAACAAGGAAGAAAATTGGCATCAAAAGGAAAGATCTTTCAAAAAGGGAAAAGAAATATAATTATGCTTCCATAGCAAGATGATTTCTTCATGTTCATTGCATACACCAGCCAGGCCCATTGAGTTCCCTTTAGATTTAAGCTCAAAAAGCTCTACTCATATTAAGAATTAAAAAGATTGCCGTACTCATAGTTCAAGAAAGGGGCAGCAACTCCAAAGACATTTAAAGAAAACAATCAAGAAACTCACACGGAATGAAATAACATACTATGCACTCAGATTTACTGTGCTAAATGATTTAACATTTAACAAAAATGTGAATAAATATGCACACAAAAGGCTTCTATGAACATTCTCCTCACAGTGCAGATACATTCAGTGTTGGACTGGTCCTGAGCAGCATCATTCTAAGGTGCTGGGAAGCACTATTTTGGTTTTGTTTCTCTTCTTCCTTTGTTGCTATATATTTCAACAGGAAGCCCTGGCAGCTGCTGGTTAACAGAAGATGTCTTTTGTTAGTGATCAGGTGGCTCCACCTCACCACAATCACAATCAAAGCTACCGTCCATCTTACTCAGCTACAACGGGACTTCTCCAACACATGGAGAGAGTGAGGGGCCCACAGACAGCCCCCAGGGTTGGCTCAGGTCTCCGGCTGTGCTGGCAGCAGCGGTGTCTCCAAGGCTCTCGCTTTGCTGCAGTCGCCACCATGTAACCCTGAACTGTGAGAGAGGGCCCAGTGATGGTTTTAGTTAGATGATTTACTAGCAATGCTGTCCTTTCACTAAGACTTACTCTAAAGCCATAGGACCTAAGACAGTAATATCAAAACAGAATACAAAACAGAACAGTGGAAAAGATCAGAGTCCAAAAGAGACTCACACACGTAGACATGTCTATGACAAAATAAGTAAATAGTGATAAAAATAACACTTCAAAAATCAATAGTGCTAGGTCCCTTGGATAATACCAAAAAAATAAAATCTTGTATCATCTATAAAACCAATTTCAGAAAGTAATTTAAAAACAAATGTTTAAAAAACAGTTCTTTCATAAGAATGACATTAGTTTTATAATATTGAGTTAGAAAAAATTTCTAGAACAGATCACCAAAAAAGTAGCTATACAGGAAGAGATTAGATTGATAAATTGTACTACATTCCAATTAAGAATTTCTGTTTTTCAAAAGACACCAGTAAGAAAGGGAAGAAGCAAGTCAGAGTGGGAGTAGATATGTAAAACATATGTGACTGACAAAGAGCTTGAACCCAGAATGTATAGATAACTCCCATAAATCAGTAAGAAAAAGGGAAATCGAATGGAAAGATGGGTAAAAGACTCGAATAGGCAGCTTATGAAAGGAGATATTGAAAGGTGTAAGCGGCAGTGGCGAGAAACTAGACCAGAGTGGAGATGTTTAGGCCAGGTTTATTGAAAGGGGAGGGTGACCTGCCTGGACAGTGCAAAGGTGGTGTCTGTGCTGGGGGTGGGGTGTGCAATTACAGACCCCTTTATATGCAACCTTAGGGGCCAGGCAAATTTCACAGCTTGCCCAGAATATTAGAGTCCTTAGGCCCTAACTGCTGGGAGGAGGGGCTAACTAGATCCTTTGTGTCTTTGTCTTAGGAGGGAAGGAAGAGGACAAGGAGGGGAAAGGTTCATGTGTGGCTGCCTGAGGCCTACCAACAGATATCCAAATGGTGTTCAACTTTCTTAATAATAATGTAAATCCAAATTAAAATCACAATACATCCTCCAGAATAGCTAAAATAAGAAATATTGACAACTTCGTGTGTTTGCAAGGATGTGGAGCATTAAACTCTTGTTTAATGCTGGAAGAAGTATTTTATATTTGGTGTCACACACTAGATCTAAACATTAGCCTATCCGATGACCCAAGTATTTCACTCTTGGAGTAACAGATATGCATGCATGTTGCATCATTATTTGTGACAGGGGGGGAAAAACCTTTAAAAAAATTCCAAGGAGACCTCTGGTTTTCAGCTTGAAAGTTGTCACTCCTGTTCTCACAACAAGAAAAAGCTGAACAAACTAAAAATCAACTTTTCTGAGATTCGTGAGAGAATTGAGCTAACAGGGCAAACAGCTGTCCCTAGCAGAGGCGTGTGAATACAGAGAATCATGGCTTACAGGAGCAGAAGTTGGGCATCTGGGCCAGTACCCCAGTGGGAGAACTTACACTGAGGTTGACAAATTGCTGGAGGCTCCGTGTGTACAAGTGTGAGAGTTAAAAGTTCAGGGAGGCTCACTGTAGGGGCCCACACTTAAGTGAGTCTACCTGCAGGGGTCTCACCAGGTGCTGAGGGTGAAAAAAATCCCTCCTGCTTCCCATGGGGGAGGGGAAAGATAACTATTTCAAAATACTCCCTGAGCATTTGGTTCCCCTTTACAAAAGCTGGCCCTCAAGGGAATCGTAACCACCAGGACTTTTCCAGAGCCTGATAGCCTTGGGAGATGGGAAACAATTCCAGCCCCTCTAGCTTTTCTGTCTCACCTAAGCAGGGAGTGGAGAGGGGTTGAGAAGCACTAATGAGGGTTACAGCCCTGTGCACAGGCTCACTAAAACACAGAGACTTTACCCGAAACCTCTACAACACTTCTCCCTCCATGCCTCATCGTCACATCCGTCAGGCCTCTGGACGATCACAGGAGAGGACAACTGCAAGAACCACCAGCCTCAGACCTTAATTAAGGAGTCTCTGGGAAAACATAAAGACAACAGGTGAAAAAGACCAGTGAGATCTGTGGGCGCAAGAGGAGAGCTTTATTTTCCAAAGGCAGTCTGTAGATTAGAGAGATGTAGCCTTCCCCATGAAAGGAAAGTGTGCTCTGAGGAGGGGTGAGGAATAGGAGATTATAAAGGAAAAAAACTGCAGGGCAGGAGAGGGAGGTGGGGGAGTGAGGGACAGAGTCTTGGTTGGATGCCCTTTAAGCCCCATATCACCAGCCTTGCTTAATTTCCTGGTGCCAGGTGTTCTATTAAGGCTCACTTGGGGGAACTTCAGGTGCATCTCTCTAGGCACTGGCAACAGTAACTGGTTTGGCTTGATTATGTAAAGACGGGTCCTGTGACATTTTCGCAGCATTTTTTCTGAGTACACACGTGTCTGCTCTCTCACCTGGTCATGTCTCCTGGTTCTGTTTTAATATTGCGCACCTCAGTGAGTCATGGGGAGTCCATTTTGACTGTCAACCAGGAGATACTTTAATAAGAAAGGACAGCAGGGGAAATTTTAGCCTCTAACACCCATAGCTGCAGCAAACAGCTTAACTCCTAGCCGGAGAAACAACCTCATACGAAAGCCTATTTACCTCACTACAGCATGTCTAGCCTTCAACAGAAAATCATAAGACATACTATTAATAAAAGACAAAAACAACACGGCTTGAAGAGACAGAGCAAGTATGAGAACCAGACTCAGATATGGCTCAGATTTTGGCATTGTCAGACTAGGAATTTAAAATAACTATGAATAACATGCTAAGAGCTCTAATGGGAAAAGTGGGCAAGGGGAAAGAACAGATGAATAATACAAGCAGAGACATGGAAGGTCTAACAAAGAATCAAAAGCAAATGTTACAAATCAAAAACGCTCTCACAGAAATTTTTAAAAAAATGTTTTTGATGGGCTCATCAGTGGCTTCAAAATGGACAAGGAAAAGATATGTCCTTACTGAGGGTGGCGGGTTCAAACCCAGCCCCGGCTGAACTGCAACCAAAAAATAGCAGGGTGTTGTGGCGGGCGCCTGTAGTCCCAGCTGCTTGGGAGGCTGAGGCAGGAGAATGGCGAAAGCCCAGGAGCTGGAGGTTGCTGTGAGTCCTGTGACATCATGGCTCTCAACCGAGGTGGTAAAGTGAGACTGTCTCTACAAAAAAAAAAAAAAAAAGATATGTCATTAGAAACTTCCCAAAGTGAAAACAAAGAGAAAAAAGAATGAAAGAAACAACAGAATATGCAAAAGAGTGGGACAGTAAAGGGAATGCCAGAAGGAGAAGAAAGGAATAGAAGAAATATTTGAAGTAATAATGGCTGAAATTTTTCTAAAATTAATGATAAACATCAAACCACAGATCCAAGAAGCTCGTAGTACAGTAAGCAGACAAATGCGCACACACACGTGTATATATACACATACACACATGTATTCAGGCATATCATATTCAAACTGCAGAAAAATCAAAGACAAGCGGAAACTATCAAAAGAAGTCAGAAGAACTAAACCCAGTCTGTGGCTTTCCCATAAGGTTTTCACCCAAGCATCCAGAGAAACTAGTGCTCCGGACACACCTTGGACAGTGCCAGGCCAGTGCGCAGGTGGCAGGGATGCTTCCTGGCTGGTCTAGCAGGTCTGATCCTCCTGAGGATTCGCTGCTCTCCTGAGAGGTCAGCTCAGGCTGGAGGCAGCCGCAGGCAGGAGCTGCAGATGTGTTAATGATGAGAGACTGAAAATGGAGAATGAAAGAGGCTGTCCAGTGTCTGACCTTCAACCTACCCCACCGCGCTCTGTGCTGGTGCTGTCAGCCCTTCAGCTCCCCAGAGTGCAGCCTCCTGCTACAATCAGCTCCTTTCTCCTCTCACTTGTTTGAGTTCTTCTGACCCTCAGAGTGATACCTCTATTCACGCATCTATTTCTGGCTTACAATTTGTGTGTGGAGGGCTGATGACTTTAATTTGGGTCGTTAGTTTAAGAGTAAGAACAATATGTTAACAATGTCAATAAGGCAATACTACTTTCTTCTCTTTCTCCGGGAGGGAGAGGGGATAATGCCTTTTATTTCTCCTTCACATTTATCTTCTCTTTGCAGATGATGAAATGAGTTCTGCTAACACCCCTCTGACAGTCAGACCTGTGTTGAAGTCACTCCAGGGCACCCATCCTGAGCTGCTGGCTCAAGTTTCTCTGCCTGGGGTTACAATGGCAGATCCCCTCAGCTTTTGCCCTGTCAGACTGTCCTCAGATGTAGGGGACAGACAGCTCAATTAAGGTAGGAGTTGAGCTTTTTCCAAAGTCAGACTGCTTAGAGTCGGGGGACACTGAAGAGTTTTGAAAGGGTCCTGGAATAAAAATTTCATGGTAAATTTTTTTTTTTTTTTTTTTTTTGAGACTTAGTCTTAAGCTGTTGCCCTGGGTAGAGTGCTGTGGCATCACAGTTCACAGCAACCTCAAACTCTTGGGCTTAAGTGATTCTCTTGCCTTAGCCTCACAGTAGCTGGGACTACAGGTACCTACCACAACGCCCAGCTATTTTTTGGTTGCAGTTGTCATTGTCGTTTAGCAGGCCCGGGTTGGGTTCGAACCTGCCACCCTTGGTATATGTGACTGGTGCCCTGCCGACTGAGCTACAGATGCCACCTCATGGTAAATTTTGTTGGTGGGTCCTTAGGCTCAGGAGCAACCCTTCTGGCATGGATTTTATTCTTGAATATGTCTAGCACAGTGCCTGATACATCACAGTGCTCCATAAATAGCATTTTTCCTCTTTTCCCTGAATGAGAGTTATGAAAAAAAGTACTAGAGAGAAATTTTAGAAAAGAGACAACCATGTATGGCTGAGGTGAGGATCAGAGATGTTTTGTAGATAAGGCTGGTTTGAGCCGAGAAGGCTGATTTAAGTCCAGGTTCATTCATCCATTTACTAGATGCTATAGCATCTCAGGTGCTAGTAAGGAATGAGAAATAATGGCCACCAAAGACAAACACAGGGTTCACAATCTGGTGAGACAGGAAAATGTTCATCAAATAGTCTCATAAATAAATATAAATTTACATGGGAAGCAATGTCCAATAGTAAAATGGTGAGATAAATTGTGACATGTTCTTTTGTTTTAATATTATGTAGGTGCTGAAATTGTTTCAAAGAATTATAAAATGATTACACTCACACTGGTTATTTAAAAAGTGAGATATAAAAATACAGAGTATAATTTCTATTTTATAAAAGTAAATGCATGCTTGCCTATTCCTAGGAAAGTTAGTTATATACCACATTGAACCATAGGTAGTTTTTCCTGGTGCTGAGATTTGGAAGCATAGAACATATTTTCATTAACAAAGAATGTTTTGCCAGGAAGCGAGTAGATTTGTTTTCCATTGTTTCAATTTACAATTAGATGCTTTGTATGGGGAACTAAAGCCTTACCATGGATTTCTTCTCTCCTTTTGGATGTTTCACTTTGGTTTTGATGGGGCAGGGTGTGAGGTGAAGGTCACTGGGCACTTGTGGAGTGGGTCACTGCATGGTTCTGGTGACGCCTTTATGTGGTGGGCTTTGGGATATGTGACCTAAGGGTACTAACTCCCTTTCAGGCCTGTCTAAGTGGGCTCTATCTTCCTTTGGCTGCTGTTTATCTTGTTTTGGTTTTTATCTGCTATATTTGAAGACAAAGTCTTATATCTAAAGGGAAAGTTCTAAGAAATGCTTCCAGGGATGATGGAGTTTGATTTCCAACTGGACGTTCCTGGGCATCTGATCAAACTCCTTTATCAGACAACAGTAACAATCTGGATTGTTTGATGAGTTCTGTGATATTTCACAGTGATATCTCCTGTCTTCTACAGTTCCTACCAAAAATGATATTTTGTCTGAGAGCTTTTCTCTTGGAAGCTGCTGGTGTATTATTACTTTTATCACCTTTCTAAAAATTCCATGTTTCTGCATTTTTGGTTTTGAGGTTTTTTTTTTAAGTAGCTGGGAATTTTTGAGCTGAAAATCACAAGTGTTTATTATAAAAGTAACTGATGATATAAAGATAGAAAAGACCATATAATTTATTTGTTATACACTGTGAAAATTCCAGAAAGTCTTCTTTTGATCTGTAATAATTCCTTCCCACAAAAAGTTTTTCCTTTTTTATGCTAATAACATACTTATTTTAAAGACCCACTGAGTCATTTAGCGTGAGACAGCTCTGGTGGACTGAGGACAACGGTGCACACAGACTGTCTTTTATGTCGTCATGGACTTCTCCTACTTCACCAAATATTGGCCTCATGACAATGGGGCCATTTTTGCGTTATGCTTTGAGAGATGCTGAAGAGACCTCCTTCTGTTCTCCTTCTACCCCAAATGGATAAAAAGCAGCTACATCCTGAGTCTTACCAGGGTTCCTGATACCAGTGTAGAGGGTAGAGTAGAATGACCAGGTGGGGGAAGGGTTCACCACTGGGGGGCCTAGGAATGGGCTGGAAAGAAGCTGCTTCACCAATGACTTCCCCCAGCTGACCCTGATTCTGCAGTGACAGCTCCTATTGCCCATAGCTGTGACACTATTCAGAAAGAGCAAGAATATAATACATACGCGTTTCACCTTGGTTAACAGGAAAAAAAGCCTAAACTCTGTAAAATAAGTCAAAGAGGCTTATACTGAGCTGGTACATGTGGTCATGGCCAAGAAGTCTTGAGCAAGTGGCCCAGAGGTGGCTGGGTTACAATTCGGTTTTATATGTTTCAGGGAGACAGGAATTGTAGGCAAAATCACAAATCAGTGTGTGGAAGGTATATATTTGTTTGGCCCCAAAAGGCAGGACATCTTGATGGGAGGGAGGTGCTTTCAGGTTATAGGTGGGCTCAAAAATCTTTGATTTGCAATTGATTAAAGAAATGAAACTTTGTCTAAAGCTTGGAATGTTTTAAGATAAGGATGTATGTTAGAGACAAGTCACAACGTACCTCCAGTGATCTGTTAAGCAAGTTGATGGCTTTCGCGGATCTAAGTTTTGTCTTGCATGGCTTTAGGTCCTGTTAATAATATAGTATCTGATTGTCCAAGGCATGTTTGACCACCCTGAACTTCACGGCCAGGAACTCAGTTTTGTGTTTTTTCTGGGATCCCCTTTGGGGGATCTAAACTTGTGTATTTAGTTCACAACCTGCTTGCAACTGGTTGACAATTTCTAGGATTTACTTTTTTCTCTTTATAGATTAATTTATAAACTATTTCATCTTTCTCTTGTCCCACCTGCCAATCACTGCTCTTTTTAGGGGTAATTTCAGGAAGGAGACTACAGTTTTCTACCAGTGCATTTGTTACAAGTCCATTCTACTCTCCTGTGAATGTGTGGATCCTCCTACTTCTCAACCATCATCCTTTCCCTTTCTCAGTTCTTGTTCAGCTTCTTGCAAGTTTTTTGAACATGTTGGTGAAGGAGCAACATTTTGAGCCATTTTGACAACATGAATTTCTAGTTACCAATGTGTCAAGAGTGCACATTTGGGGAACCCAGACTTAGGTGTATGATAAACTATGCACAAATAGTGTTCAAGAAAATCTAGCCGTTTACTACCACAACTCGATGAACTAACCAATGAACATGAGCCTCTGCTTGGCTTTTTGGGGCATGACTGGTGCCGTGGAGTAGCAGTTTCCTTCTAGGAAGGTGTACAGGAGGGAAAGGCAGATGGCTGTTTACTGAGAGCAAATCACTTCTCCCCCCTGTTAACATCCCTGCCTTCTGCAATTGTCATGTGAGAGACTTGCCATCCTGCCACGGGATGGAGTTTGTCAGGAAGCTCTGGCAAACATCTGGCATCTTGTACTTCCTATGTATCCCACAGTTGTGGAGCTCAAGAAATTTGAGCATTTATTGAAAATTGGCTTTTACTTTTCACTTTTTAAAAACTTCCCCTCCCTCTCCCTCCCTCCCTTTCTTCCCTCTCTTTCTCCCTCCCTCCCCTCACCTTCTCTTCCCTTCCTTCCTCTTCTTTTCTCTTCTTTTCCTTTCTTTTTGATACAGGCTTTCACTATGTTTCCCAATCTGATCTCAAACTCCTGGACTCAGGCAATCCTTCTGCCTCAGCTTCCTGAGCAGCTAGAACTGCAGTCGTGAGCCACTGCTCCCAGCTTGGCTTTCGCTTTTTAAAATACTCCTTTTTAGTTCTGTTCAATGATTTTAGTTACTAAAGAATGTCTCAACATTGCTTGGCTACTTCACAGATCCACAGCATAGCAGTTCCTTCTGGATTCTTCATCCCCTGTAAGCTAGCAGCTCTGATGGATGTCTCAAATCTGTCTTTTTTTGTTTTTTTCTCCTTCAGTCAAAAGGGAGAGGAGTTACTGACATACTGCAGGCCAGGGCACCTGAAGAAAATCTACTTCCAGCTTGAGTAGCTTGGAGAAGGAATTGCCAGAGTGATGCATTATGAATCTGCTTCCTGACACTAGGTACACCTAACAGGTGTGCTGAGGGCTGCCCCCTCTCTGTCGTCCAGTGGCAGGCGACCAGCATGGTCCCCACTATCTATCTGCCTGAGCTACCCACCTGTGCAGTGGCCCGTGTCAGCCGTGTCTAGCCACCCAGCTTCAGGAGTACAAAAGGTCACTCAGTCACTGGAGAATGGGTGCAACAGACATTTCTGGTAGCTTATTGTAGGACACAGTAATCTTCCTACAGCTTAAGCAACAGCTTCCTTAAATAGGTATCAGAAATATTTTGCATACATTTGCAGCCAGCCATGAAAAAAAATGCCCACTCGTTTAGGAAGCCATAATTTATGCTTTAAGATGAAATGTTTGAAATGATTATTTTTCTTAATCATTAAGCAGTAGAAACAAGGATGAAAAACAAATGTTCAGATTTTTTCAATATAAGCAACATATGTGATGGGCAAATTAGCAAGAAAATAATCACTAGATTATTAGCAAAAAGGTGAAGAGTGTGCAGTTTAAAAAAAGAAATACGAAAGTCTAATAAAAATTTGGGGAAATTTAAGTATTACTAATACAGATGAATGTGAAAGCGTACGTTTTTAAGCATCAGATTGACAGAGATGGAAAAAATCTCGCAATGCCCCAAGTCAGGGAGGAGTTGGGAAAAGTGCCTTCTCATTTATTATTGGTAGGTGCATCATAGGGACAATGCTTTAGGTAAAGCTGTGTGGCAATGTACGATGACAGTTTAGAATATGCACAGTCATTTTCTGACATGAGAATTCCCCACTTCTTAACTCATCCTGAGATAACCAAACAACCCCCAAAGGAGATCAGCCCACGATTATTCAGTGCAGCATCATTTATTGCATGTGATATTCACTGGAGAACTTTCTCTGCTTTCCATTTCCTTTCACATGTAATTCCCTGGATTCAGGGCTTATGTTTAGCCCCACAGCAAGCCCAAGGTGCCCTGCTAGTGACTGAACAGACATTTCCTTTTTGGAGGCTGTAAATGCCCCATGGATTCTAGAGCAGGGGCCCTGGCATTTGGTGAGGAGCACCTTGCATTTCCCTGAAGAAAATCATTACTATCCGGTGCATGGCAGTGGTGACAACTCTACAGAGGAAGCATGGCCCTCCTACGTGGCTGCTCTGAGATGCCCCTGTAGGCCCTTGTCCAGGGCAGGGCTGGTCTCTCCTGCCCTGACTGGCACCTGCAGGGACTAGAGACTGGACTGACCTGGGGCTGCTGAGGAATTAGCTGGGGTCCTCCTTTGTCTCCCTCCTCTGCCACCTTTGTCAAAGCTTCGCGTTCCAGGATAGCAGCCTTGTCCCTTCACTGCCTTTAGAAAGAAACATGGTGGGAGCCTGTTGGCCATTTGGGAGACCTGAGTGCCCTCACAGCAGCAGGGTTTGCTCTGTCGTGATTAATGGCGTCTCCACTTGTAAATGTCATCAGATGGTCAGGGAAGTGTGGGGAGTGTACAGCAGTCGTGTTGTGGATTTTATTTTCCTAGAGGAAACATTTGGAATTAGAAACCTATTTACATACACTTTGCATTAATTTACATACCATCCTCTGGTAACTAACTCCAGACACTCTTCCATGAATTCAACTAATTAGTGCAGTTAACCACTATTATAGCCCAGCCCAGCATTAAGAGCATTCCATACATGAAATACTGAATAGATTTGTAAAGTCATAATCATGATAATTGTAAAATCAGCTTAGGCTCTTTACAAATGCAGCTGGCAATAGCTGCTCCTTAGCTCCGATTCCTGGATTAAGAAATTCCAGAGAAATAGTGTCTTTGGCTAAATTAACCCCTATGCCACTCTCCCCCTGCCAAAAAAGAAAAGAAAAGAAAAAGAAACAACATTTATTTACTATCTTCCACTTCATAGGCATTGAGCTAAGGCTGGCACAATTATTATTCCACATTTATTCTATCATTTTATAAGAAATCTGCAGTTATTGGTGGAAGAGAAGAATACATGGGAAAGGTCATGTTGCAGATTCTGAGATTAAGTGAAGCTTGCCCTGAGGGTTTGCAGCATGATACCTGCATAATCGTAGGCTGTGGCTCTGAATTGACCTTTTTCTCCTTTTCTCCTTTCTTACCTGTTATCGGCAGTGACAAGACCACAGCCTGCTTCACTGGACCACTAAAAGTCCAGGGAGGGGGCAGCTCAGCTGCTGGCCTTGTGTTGATTTCCACTTGATGGCTTCCACAGACGTTGATGTTGAAAGTACAGCTGACTTTCAGTAGCATTTGGGGAAATTTTACCCCCTTTAGAGATCATGCAGGAGCCAGGGGGATCTCTTCTCAAATAGAGTCCTTGAAACTCATGCTACTCTTTGCAGTCACCTTGAAATATCAACCTTAATATAATAGATCTTAAGGTAGCTGTGTATATACCTTTTATTTTTGTTGCTGTTAACTCAGCTATCCATTTATACAAGATTCCATCTAGGCCAGCATTAAGTCCTCTTTTCTCTCAAATTTTGGAAAAATAAATTAGGAAGAGTCTACCTATTTTTTTTTTTTTAACAGTGGAGTGTCTTAATTTTACCAGCATCTTCTGCTGTCTGTCCTTCCCTTCCCCTATGGGCACAGTTATTTGAAAATAAAGGTCAGGCGGCACCTGTGGCTCAAGGAGTAGGGCGCCGGTCCCATATGCCGGAGGTGGCGGGTTCAAACCCAGCCCCGGCCAAAAGAGACAAAAAAAAAAAAACATTTAAAAAAAAAAGAAAAGAAAAGAAAAGAAAGGTCTAAGGAATAATAGTGTGGTCTTACAGAGCAGTGCCACTACCCCAGGAGTTTGAGATATACGTGTATAAAAGAAGTTTGGAGTTTTTGTTTTTGTTTGTTTTTCTCCCTGGGGCCTTGAATCATCTTCTGCATCAGCAATTTCAGTCATGAAAAATGAACAGCTTGAGATTCAAGAGACCCAGGTTCTGGCTGAGCTCTTTGCTCAAGAGCTTCCATATAACAGTGAGTGATCTCTGCTTCCGTCTCCCAAGCTAATTTCTCCAGTCCATCACACCTCTGACATATACACCTTTTCATTAGTGTTCATTTGCAGTTTTGAGCCATAGCAGACGGCAGTGCATTTATGGTGTCCTGATGCCTCCTACCTTATCCCTGTTGGTTTTTAAGATATTATGGCACATATTGAGTTAGGAATGTTTTTGTAGTAAGAGCTACTTATGAACCATTTTCCTAGTTAATACCTTTTACACTGTGTCCCTAGGACTTAGAACCTTCTGCCTGTGAACTTGACTGCTGGCAAAGAAGTTTACTTTCTGCAAATAAGCCCAGTTATCTGTGCCAAAGAGTTCTCTCCCCACTCCTGCCCCCGAACATGACCTAACAAACCTTCACCAACCCAACTTTTGCTGTAGAAAATTCACAACGCTTGGATTTGAACATAGGAGTGTCCTGGCTGAGAAGTTAGAGAGCAAGGTAGTCTCTAGTCTTCAAAACTTACTAAAATTGTCCTGTGTAGTGGGTAGGCTCCAGGATAATAGAGTGCCTGATTGGGATCCAAACCCTCTGCTCAATATTGTTTCTAGGAAAGAAGGTGTGACTACCAATCTACTCATAAATAAGTTGGTAGAGGTAATTGTAATTTGAGATAGACTACCTGATAAAAATATTTTAAAGTTAACTGTAGCTCACTGATTTTTAAAATAAGTCATGTGCCCAACCTACGTTCAAGTTTCTCTCATATCTGAGTGATGGTTCAAAATCATTAATGTGAGGGAAATGCAGAATGAACTTGCTGGTCAGTGTCTCTGAACTGGCTGTGCTCATTGTCCTGCCACAGTTGAGGTCACATTTGTGTCCTCTACTAAATCTTATCTATCCATTAAGATCTCATTTTCCTCCTTCTGTAACTCCCCTTTGAATGTCTCTGGGACCTACTTTATTAGGCACTGAATTGGCCTGTTAATTTTTTTTTCAGTTTTATGTCCTAAAACAGGTTTCAGGTCTCATGAAGGCAGTGGATGTTCCTTATATTACCCCGTTTCCCCGACAATAAGACAGTGTCTTATTTTAAGGTGTGCTCCCAAGGATGCGCTAGGTCTTATTTTCAGGGGACGTCTCATCTTTCCTGTCAGTAGGTCTTATTTTCGGAGGATGTCTTATTTTCGGGGAAACAGGGTACTTCTATATGGGCAGCACCATTTGGCTCAGTGTTATGTGTCCACATAAGAAGCTGTTTCTCAAGCTGGGTTACAAGTCATATCACAGGCTGATAAAGGGGTCATTCTCCAAGGAGACAAAATAATAATTAATGTATATGTACCTAGCCACAAAGTATCAAAGTATGAAGCAAAAATAGGACTGTGAAGAGAAATATACTAATTTCATATTATAGTTGGAGCCTTCAACACCCCTCTGTCAGTAATTGACAAATTCAGCCGTATATCATATCAGTAAGGATATATTCCAGTGGTCCTGAGCAGCACCATCAATTGAATCTAAGTGACCGGATAGAAAAATCTCATCTAATAACAGTAGAGTAGTCATTCTTCTCAAACTCCTGAAGATCATTCAACAAGATACACCACATTCTGGACCATAGAATACACCTTAACAAATGAACAAGCCTAGAAGTCATACTGAGTTTGCTGTTGGACCACAGTGTGATTAAGGTAGAAGAGAAAAAACCAGAAAGATAGCTGTAAAATCCTAGAATATTTTGTGTTACCAAGGGAGGGGCTGGATGAAGGGGCTGACTATGAAGGAGTAGCATGAGAGAAATTCGGAGGTGATGAAATAACTCTGTATGTTACTGTGGAGGTGGATACGTGACTATATTTAATAGTTGTCAAAACCCATAGAACGTTTTATCACAAAGTGAATTACACGGTATAAAAATTTTAAAAAAATCAACCAGATGAACTTTCCCATGGACACCATAATAAAAGATATTGTCCACAGTTTTGCCTTCATTCTACTTTATGACCTTATGCATTTCCCCTCCACCCCTGTCATGGCTTGCCCCTTCTCTTGGCAGCTGTAACACACTATATTTTCATTGACAGTGCCTACTGATCTGTTTACTTTCTTATACTTTCACATTTTCTATTAAGACACTAGACTTTAAAACAGTTGACAGAGAAAGCCGGGTACTTTGGCCTCAAACTGGAATGATACAGTTAGACAGCTCTTGGCTTACTGACTGGTGCCACCAGATGGCAGTGGCAGCCTGGGAAGATACTGCCACCTGCCAACACGTGCTTGCTGCTGTTAGTCACATGTGCTAAGTGTCACCACTGATTTCCACCCTAAGTTCAGAACTCCAAAGCTGAGTCCTCCCTGAGTTCTGGTCTCAACTGAGTTACTTGCCTAGATTTCAGGATCGTGGTCCTGGGGCGACCCCTTTTTATACCGACTAGCCAAGCTTATAAAAGGCTCCTCTGAAGGGAGTAAGGTGTGACTTCCTTTTGAGGTCACAGGACTGGCCTGACCCATCGATCAGGCAGCACTGACGAGTGCTGGGTAAATAGTAAACCAAGTCACTATTTCCCCAGACATTTCAGCCTACCCTGTTGACTAGAGCGAGAATGTGCTTCTGTTCTGCTCACACATGGAGTCAGGGTGGGGGGCATCCACTGTAGGGACCATCACACCCGCTAAGGTGTGATGTTGTTCTGGACCTACTCCCTTGTGTTGTTCTTGCCTTGCTGCTGTCTTGATGTGTCCCCAACTGTGATGTGAGATCTATCCTTGGAGATCTACGGCACAATGCTTAATTTAAAAAGAGAAAACACTGTATCCCTGTCCTGCCTGAGACCTAACAGATTATATATAAATATGTATAACAGATAAATATAGATATGTAATAGATAAATATAGATATGTGTAATCTATATACATGTGGAAATCCAAAATTTATATACTAAGTTAATTTATATAACAAAAGGGGTCACTGATGGGCTTTCGTGCCTCTACAACATAGGTTCTAAATTAACTTTACCATTGACTAATATAAGCCAATTGACAACATTTCATGGAATTAATTAACACTGAGGATCAAATTATAGTTATACCTTAGAATCCTATTAAATTTAAACATTGTATCCCTGTAATCTTAGAAGAGTAATTGAATACAAAATAGAGGAAAATAGGTACACCCAGTTTAAATGTAGTCTTACCTAAATTTCTCATAGTCATAGTAAGTCATTGCCCTAAAACACCACGTATTGGGTATATGGGCTCCAACGTAATGAATAATAAATTAAGTCTCTGACACTGACAGATTGTCTTGATAAAATGGGAGCCAGAGATTCTCAGTTAAAATAGTTAACATAGTCCAATGTAAATTAAAGCAAGAATTAAAATTTAGTACATAGAACCTAATAAAGAGATGCATATCTCCTGTGCTTCTCTAATTAACAGCCCTGTTCTTAACTTTGCCAGTTCTTAGACCTGGAAAAAATAAATGATTCTCCATGGTGGATTACTACAACCTCGATGTTGTGGTCTCATCTATTAACGCCCCTCACCCAATACCCAGTTTAATTAAAATTACAGACCCCATACAATCAGCAACCAGTAACTGTTTTGATATTATAGATTTGGCTAATACATTCTATACGCTTCTTATTTCCACAGTATCTCAACCACAGTCTGTCTTCACCTCTGAAGGAACATGATACCCCATAGGGTAAGACAGCTTTGCCATAATGCCCTGTCTGGCAGATGAGAGCTTACCTACAAGTATCTTCATCTGGGAGCACAGGTATGACTACATTAATGACGTCTTCCTTCAAGGACAGTGATTTGACACACTCATTAAAAACATGCAAGTCCAACACCTGGTCTTTTTGGGTTCTGCTGACAACATATTTTTCTTTTTCTTTTTTTGTTTTTTGAGACAAAGAGTCTCACTATGTCATCCTCAGTAGAGTGCCGTGGTGTCACAGCTCACAGCAACCTTAAACTCTTGGGCTTAAGCAATTCTCTTTTCTCAGCCTCCCAAGTAGCTGGGACTACAGGCACCGCGCTAATGCTCAGCTGTTTTTCTGTTGCAGTTGCTTAGCTGGCCTTGCCTGGGTTCAAACCCACCACCCTCAGTGTATGTGGCTGGCATTATAACCACTGTGCTTGTAGGTGCAGAGCCGACAACTTATTTTTCATTTACAATTTTACTTAATCTTTCTGCTGCTGCTCCTTATAGAGCAGCCCAACTTAAATGGGGTTTCCTCCAATAAAAGCCTATAAAATCTGTGAATTAAAATCAGCAGCCATTTTCATTAATGTCTCCAAGACCTCTCTACTGCAGAGGCTTTGGTAGCTTCTTCTCATGCCTCCTAGAGTCTCTGCAGCACTTACCATGGCTGCAAGCTGCCTAAAGTCTTATGATGAAAGAAACTCCCATCTCAGTTTTGTGCTGTAGCTCATTAAAACAAAAAATGCCTGGCTATGTATTGAGTTCTCCTGGAAACAGAGGCTCTTACAGACCCTGGGCTTGCGCCTTGCAAATCTGCATATCTGGCTGCCTATTACGCTTTAGGTTATGGAAATAGAACCTTACACGCTCAGCATGGCTACCAAGCTCTTCTTAAGGCAGGATGGAGCCAAACTTGGGGCCTCTGTCATATTCCACCTGATGGAGGAGGGCCCTTCCCCTGTCCTCAGTGCCCTGCCAGGTGTCATAGTGCCAGAGGAGGTCACTCCTCCACCAGACTTCTTGGCTACCTGGGCAAACCCTTGGGGTTAATTAAGCACATGGAATTGGCAGTTCATAGACTGAAGCAATAGCACTGCCAGCCATCATAAAACTGATGGAGCTCGGTGGAATGTTGATGTTTTCCATCCCTTAGTTGGGATGCCCCTGATAAAGGGTGCAGCAGCTTCAGGCAGTCAGCACCAGATGTCCTGGCCAACAAAGGGCTCCATCTTCATATGCATTACACATTGTTGGGCCGTTGCCTAGGAGTTGTCTCTTTCAGGGTGAAAAATTCTGGGAATCTCTTGTCTTCCATATTCTCCAAATATAAATCAAAACCATACACATCTCTACATATACCAAGGCTAGAACACGAAGGCTTGCCAGGACACTCCTTACCTTACCCTCTTTGGAATTGCAGACAATACTTATAGTAACTAAGGCATATATTTCACTTCTAATTGATTCAAGATGGATAAAGCACTTAAATTTAAGGCAAGAAATGATAAAAATCCTCAAAGAAAGCATAAGAAAAACATTGCAAGGTATCAGCCTGGGGAAAGACTTTACGAAGAAGACTGCCATGGCAATTGCAACAACAACAACAATAAGCAAATGGATTTAATTAAACTGAAAAGCTTCTGTACAGCTAAAGAGACAACCACCAAAGCAAATAGACAACCTACTCAATGGGAAAGGATATTTGCATGTTTTGAATCAGACAAAAGCTTAATAACTAGGATCTATACAGAACTTAAATTAATCCACATGAAAAAGCCAAAAATCCCATACGTCAATGGGGAAGAGAGATGAACAGAACCTTCTCTAAAGAAGACAGATGAATGGCTAGCAAACATATGAAAAGAAGCTCATCATCCCTAATTATTAGAGAAATGCAAATTAAAACCACCATGACATATCATCTAACCCCAGCGAGAATGGCTCATATCACAAAATCTCAAAACTGCAGATGCTGGTGCGGATGTGGAGAGAAAGGAACACTTTTACACTGCTGGTGGGACTGCAAACTAATACAACCTTTCTGGAAGGAAGTATGGAGAAACCTCAAAGCACTCAACCTAGACCTCCTGTTGGATCATGCAATCCCTTTACTGGACATCTATCCAGAAGGAAAGAAAAAAAACTTTTATTATAAAGACACTTGTACTAGACTGTTTATCACAGCTCAATTTACAATTGCCAAAATGTGGAAACAGCCTAAATGCCACTCAACCCAGGAATGTATTGGCAAGCTGTGGTTTATGTACACTATGGAATACTATTCAGCCATTAAAGGAAATGGAGATTTTGCAGCATTTGTATTAACCTGGATGGAAGTAGAACACATTATTCTCAATGTGTTCTCAATTCTAATTGATGCTTCTCCTGAAGCATCACAGGAATGGAGAAGCATGAATCCTATGTATTCAATTTTAATATGAGAACAATTAATGACAATTAATGACATGATGGGGGATGGGGAAAGGGGAGAGCAGACAGAGAAAGAAGGAGGGGGGTGAGGGAAAGAAAAATAAAAAGAAAATATTGACTAATTCTCACATGAATTGGGTTTAATTTTGACCAAAGTACATTATTTGAACAATAACTTTTTTTATTGTTAAATCATAGCTGCATACATTAGTGCAATCAAGGGGTACAATGTGCTGGTTTCATATACAATCTGAAATATTCTCATCAAACTGTTCAACGTAGCCTTCATAGCATTTTCTTTCTTTTTTTTTTTTTATTTTTTTATTGTTGGGGATTCATTGAGGGTACAATAAGCCAAGTTACACTGATTGCAATTGTTAGGTAAAGTCCCTCTTGCAATCATATCTTGCCCCCATAAAGTGTGACACACACCAAGGCCCCACCCCCCTCCGTCCCTCTTTCTGTTTCCCCCCCATAACCATAATTGTCATTAATTGTCCTCATATCAAAATTGAGTACATAGGATTCATGCTTCTCCATTCTTGTGATGCTTTACTAAGAATAATGTCTTCCACGTCCATCCAGGTTAATACGAAGGATGTAAAGTCTCCATTTTTTTTAATGGCTGAATAGTATTCCATGGTATACATATACCACAACTTGTTAATCCATTCCTGGGTTGGTGGGCATTTAGGCTGTTTCCACATTTTGGCGATTGTAAATTGAGCTGCAATAAACAGTCTAGTACAAGTGTCCTTATGATAAAAGGATTTCTTTCCTTCTGGGTAGATGCCCAGTAATGGGATTGCAGGATCAAATGGGAGGTCTAGCTTGAGTGCTTTGAGGTTTCTCCATACTTCCTTCCAGAAAGGTTGTACTAGTTTGCAGTCCCACCAGCAGTGTAAAAGTGTTCCCTTCTCTCCACATCCACGCCAGCATCTGCAGTTTTGAGATTTTGTGATGTGGGCCATTCTCACTGGGGTTAGATGATATCTCAGGGTTGTTTTGATTTGCATTTCTCTAATATATAGAGATGATGAACATTTTTTCATGTGTTGGTTAGCCATTCTTCTGTCATCTTTAGAGAAAGTTATTTCATGTCTCTTGCCCATTGATATATGGGATTATTGGCTTTTTTCATGTGGATTAATTTGAGTTCTCTATAGATCCTAGTTATCAAGCTTTTGTCTGATTGAAAATATGCAAACATCCTTTCCCATTGTGTAGGTTGTCTCCTTGCTTTGGTTATTGTCTCCTTAGCTGTACAGAAGCTTTTCAGTTTAATGAAGTCCCATTTGTTTATTTTTGTTGTTGATGCAATTGCCATGGCAGTCTTCTTCATGAAGTCTTTCCCCAGGCCAATATCTTCCAGTGTTTTTCCTATGCTTTCTTTGAGGGTTTTTATTGTTTCATGCCTTAAATTTAAGTCCTTTATCCATTTTGAATCAATTTTTGTGAGTGGGGAAAGGTGTGGGTCTAGTTTCAGTCTTTTACATGTAGACATCCAGTTCTCCCAACACCATTTATTGAATAGAGAGTCTTTCCCCCAAGGTATGTTCTTGTTTGGTTTATCGAAGATTAGGTGGTTGTAAGATGTTAGTTGCATTTCTTGGTTTTAAATTCGATTCCAAGTGTCTATGTCTCTGTTTTTGTGCCAGTACCGTGCTGTCTTGACCACTATGGCTTTGTAGTACAGCCTAAAATCTGGTATGCTGATGCCCCCAGCTTTATTTTTGTTACAGAGAACTGCCTAAGCTATACGGGGTTATTTCCGGTTCCATACAAAACGCAGAATCATTTTTTCCAAATCTTGAAAGTACGATGTTGGTATTTTGATAGGAATGGCATTGAATAGGTAGATTGCTTTGGGAAGTATAGACATTTTAACAATGTTGATTCTTGCCATCCATGAGCATGGTATGTTCCTCCATTTGTTAATATCCTCTGCTATTTCCTTTCTGAGGATTTCATGGTTTTCTTTATAGAGGTCCTTCACCTCCTTCGTTAGGTATATTCCTAGGTATTTCATTTTCTTTGAGACTATGGTGAAGGGAGTTGTGTCCTTAATTAGCTTCTCATCTTGACTGTTATTGGTGTACACAAAGGCTACTGACTTGTGGACATTGATTTTATATCCTGAAACATTACTGTATGTTTTGATGACTTCTAGGAGTCTTGTGGTTGAGTCTTTGGAGTTCTCTAAGTATAAGATCATGTCGTCAGCAAAGAGGGAGAGTTTGACCTCCTCTGCTCCCATTTGGATTCCCTTTATTTCCTTGTCTTGCCTAATTGTATTGGCTAGAACTTCCAGCACTACGGTGAATAGTAAAGGTGACAGAGGACAACCTTGTCTGGTTCCAGTTCTAAGAGGAAAAGCTTTCAGTTTTACTCCATTCAGTAAAATATTGGCTGTGGGTTTGTCATAGATAGCTTCAATGAGTTTTAGAAATGTGCCACCTATGGCTATACTCTTTAGTGTTGTAATTAGAAAAGGATGCTGGATTTTATCAAATGCTTTTTCTGCATCTATTGAGAGGATCATGTGATCTTTATTTTTGCCTCTGTTAATATGGCGGATAATGTTTATAGACTTGCGTATGTTAAACCAGCCTTGCATCCCTGGGATGAAGCCTACTTGATCATGATGAATGACTTTTTTGATGATAAGCTGTAATCTATTGGCCAGGATTTTGTTGAGGATTTTTGCATCTATATTCATGAGTGAGATTGGTCTGAAATTCTCCTTTTTGTTTGGGTCTTTTCCTGGTTTTGGTATCAGGGTGATGTTTGCTTCATAGAATGTGTTGGGGAAGATTCCTTCTTCCTCAGTTTTTTGGAATAATTTCTGCAGTACAGGAATAAGCTCTTCCTTGAAGGTTTGATAGAATTCTGGGGTGAAGCCATCTGGACCAGGGCATTTTTTAGTTGGAAGCTTTTTTATTGGTTCTTTGATCTCAGTGCTTGAAATTGGTCTGTTCGGGAGGTCTATTTCTTCCTGGCTAAGTCTAGGGAGAGGGTGTGATTCCAAATATTGATCCATTTCCTTCAGATTGTCAAATTTCTGGGCATAGAGTTTCTGGTAGTATTCAGAGATGATCTCTTGTATCTCTGTGGGATCAGTTGTTATTTCCCCTTAATCATTTCTGATTGAGGTTACTAGAGATTTTACTTTTCTATTCCTCGTTAGTCTGGCCAATGGTTTATCTATTTTATTTATTTTTTCAAAAAACCAACTCCTTGTTTCATTAATTTTCTGAATGATTCTTTTGTTTTCAATTTCATTGATCTCTGATTTGATTTTGGATATTTCTTTTCTTCTACTGAGTTTAGGCTTAGATTGTTCTTCTTTTTCCAATTCCATAAGATCTCTTGTGAGATTGTTGATGCGCTCGCTTTCTGTTTTTCGAATGTAGGCATCTAAAGCGATGAATTTTCCTCTCAAAACTGCTTTTGCAGTATCCCACAGGTTTTGGTAGCTTGTATGTTCATTGTTGTTATGCTCAAGGAAGTTAATGATTTCCTGTTTTATTTCTTCCTGCACCCATCTGTTATTCAACAGAAGATTGTTTAATTTCCATGCCTTTGGGTGGGGTCGAGCATTTTTGTTAGAGTTGAGTTCCACCTTTACTGCCTTATGGTCTGAGAAGATACAAGGTAAAATTTCAATTCTTTTGATTCTGTTGATATTTGTTTTGTGTCCCAGGATATGATCAATTTTGGAGAATGTTCCATGGGGTGATGAGAAGAATGTATATTCTTTATCTTTGGGATGGAGTGTTCTATATGCGTCTATCAAGCACAGTTGTTCTAGGGTCTCATTTAAATCTCTTATATCCTTGTTTAATTTCTGTTTAGATGATCTGTCCAGCTCTGTAAGAGGAGTGTTAAGGTCCCCTGTTATTATGGTATTATCAGATATCGTATTGCTCAGACTGAGTAAGGTCTGTTTCAAGAATCTGAGAGCATTTAAATTGGGTGCATAAATATTTAGAATTGAAACATGTTCTTGTTGTATTTTTCCCTTGACCAATATAAAGTGACCATCTTTGTCTGTTTTGACTTTAGTTGCTTTAAATCCACATGTATCTGAAAATAAGATTGCAAGTCCTCTTTTCTTCTGAATTCCATTTGCCTGAAAAATTGTCTTCCAACCCTTGACTCGGAGCTTTAATTTGTCTTTTGAAGCCAGGTGTGTTTCTTGCAGACAGCAAATGGATGGCTTGTGTTTTTTAATCCAGTCAGCCAACCTATGTCTCTTCAGTGGGGAATTCAAGCCATTAACATTTATTGAGATAATTGATAAGTGTGGTAGTATTCTATTCGTCTTATTTGGTGAGAGTCCATTGCTTAGTTTTATCTTTTGCATCAGTGTGGAGGTTTCGTTCTGTCCTTTAATTTCTGAGTTCTTACTTTGCTGCTGATCCATTGTGGTGGTCAGTGTGCAGAACAGGTTGAAGTATTTCCTGTAGAGCTGGTCTTGTTGTGGCGAATTTCCTCAATGTTTGTATATCCGTAAATGATTTGATTTCTCCGTCCATTTTGAAGCTTAGCTTAGCCGGGTACAGAATTCTGGGCTGGAAATTGTTCTGTTTAAGTAGATTAAAGGTAGATGACCATTGTCTTCTTGCTTGGAAAGTTTCCTTAGAGAAGTCTGCGGTCACTCTGATGGATTTGCCCCTGTCGGTCAACTGGCGTTTACTCCTGGCAGCTTGCAGAATCTTTTCTTTTGTCTTGACTTTGGACAGGTTCATCACAATGTGTCTTGGAGAAGCTCGGTTAGAGTTGAGGCGACCTGGGGTCCTATATCCCTCTGAAAGCAGTGTGTCAGAATCTTTGGTGATATTTGGGAAATTTTCTTTTATAATATTCTCTAGTATGGCTTCCATTCCTCTGGGGCATTCTTCTTCCCCTTCTGGAATTCCTATAACTTGTATGTTGGAACGCTTCATAAAGTCCCATAATTCTGACAGTGAACGTTCTGCTTTCTCTCTCTTCTTTTCTGCCTCTTTTACTATCTGAGTTATCTCAAAAACTTTGTCTTCTACCTCTGAAATTCTTTCTTCTACATGGTCTAACCTGTTGCCGATACTTTCCATTGCATCTTTAAGTTCCCTAATTGACTGTTTCAGTTCCCTCAGCTCTGCTATATCCTTTTTATATGCTTCATATCGTTCATCTCTTATTTGATTCTGTTTTTGAATTTCCTTTTCGTTATTTTCCACTTTATTAGCAGTTTCCTTCATTGTTTCCATCATTTCTTTCATTGTTTTCAACATGTGTATTCTAAATTCCCTTTCTCTCATTCCTAACATTTCTTTATAGGTGGAATCATCTGCAGTAGCTACCTCATGGTCCCTTGGCGGGGTTGTTCTGGACTGGTTCTTCATGTTGCCTGGAGTTTTCTGCTGATTCTTCCTCATGAGTGATTTCTTTTATCTGTTTCCTTGCCCTAATTTTCCTTTCACTTCCTCTTGCTCTTTAGGTTCTTGTTCCTGTGGACTAAGGGTTACAGGACCAGAAGGGTGAGAAGGTTGAGGAGCAAAAAAGGGATGAAAGAAAGGAGGACCGAGTGATAAGAAAAAGAAGAAAGATAGAGAAAGGAGAGGGTGTGGGGATAAGCAATATTGACAAAAAGAAGAGAGTTACAGAAAGAGGGAGACAGGGCAATATAGGTGTACAGTAGGGTACTTTGACACAACCTTAAAAAAAACCACCTTCTGGGTGTGCCCAGTTTGGTGGTTCCCTTGAGGTCAGCAGCTCTTTGCTAACCTGATCAGACACAGTACCCCACCTCCACCAAGTAGAGAGGAAAGACAAAAATGCTATAAATCAAACCAAAACAAGCAAACAGAAAACTTTACGGGATAAAATTGGGTGGAAAACCAAATAATAGCGGTAGAAACACTAACAAAAATGAAGTTCTAATTATTGAAATAGGCAGCAATGGGAAATTATAATTAAACTAGCAAAATTGAGAAAGAAAAAGGATCTGTATGGAAAAGGTTGAACTTAAAAAACAAAACAACAATCAAGAACATCAAAATAAACAAAAAAAACAACCAAACCAAAAAAAAAAAAACACCACCAAAAACAAAGCAGTATGTATATGTTATTGTATATTGTCTGGGCAACACGTGGTCTTCTGGGGTATGAGATGTTAACCACAGTTCTGATACGACTGGAGGCTGCTAGTTTCTCAAACTCCAGCAGGTAGACACCCTAAATCTCTCTTCAGCCCACTTAAAAGGCACTTTGAACTTGTTCACTTGCTGAGCAGAAGCCTTCCCAGGGAAGTGCTTGTCGCTGGAATCACTGCTGAAGTAGCTATCCACTTACCCTGTGTGCCAAAACTGGTCTCCCTCTGCCCCCGAGGGTTAGGGCTGCAAGGCGGCTCAGACCCCACCCTTTGGCTACTTGGTCGCTGCGTTACCAGCTCCCACCCAATTCTAGCTCTGCGATCCTGAGGGCAGAGCTTGCTGGCGCAGATCACTCACAATGGCTGCCTGTGACCCAAAGCCAAACACTATTAGCTCCGTCTGGCTCAGCGGCTCAGACTGGGGCCCTAGACAAAGGCCAAAGTTCTCTGCACTCCCGCTCAGGCTCTCCCCCAGGCAGTTCAGCTGAGTGCCAAGTCCAAAGACACCAAAACAGTTCACAGGTAAGGCCTTTCTAGTTTGCAGTCTCGCTGCTACTGAACTTACAGTTGCGGGCGGGTTTAGACGAATCGAACACACGTGACCACTTGCCGGTTTTCCACTGTTGTAGTCCTCCTCTTGGGGTCCAGAAGTCTCTCGCTGACTCCCTGTATCCTCTCAGGGGTTATGATAGGCAGATCCCACCAGCCAGAGATGCCTGGAGTCCTATCTCCCCAGACTCACGGTGCCCAGATGCAAGGAAGCTGTTACTCAGCTGCCATCTTGCTCCGCCACCAAGAATAAGTCTTCTTTAGCTTGGATTAGGCAATGGTTTCTGTCAATGACAGCGGTACCACGCTGCAGACCCATAGCATTTTCTTAGTTATTGTATGTAGACATTTGTATTCTGCCTTTAGTAAGTTTCGCCTGTACCCATTCTAAGATGGATACCTTCCCTCCACCCTAACCTTCCCCCTCCCTTCCCCTTCCTTGGCTCTTTCCTCATAGTCTTGTGCTATAGTTGGGTTATAGTCTTCATGTGAAAGCTATAATTTAGCTTCATAGTGGGGCTGAGTACATTGGATACTTTTTCTTTCATTCCTGAGATACTTTGCTAAGAAGAATATGTTCCAGCTCCATCCATGTAAACATGAAAGAGGTAAAGTCCCCATCTTTCTTTAAGGCTGCATAATATTCCATGGTATACATGTACCACAATTTGCTAGTCCATTCGTGGGTCAATGAGCACTTGGGCCTCTTCCATGACTTAGCAATTATGAATTGGGCTGCAATAAACATTCTGGTACAGATGTCTTTGTTATATTGTGATTTTTGGTCTTCTGGGTATAAACCTAGTACAGGAATTATAGGATCGAATGGCAGGTCTATTTCTAGGTCTCTAAGTAGTCTCCAAACATCCTTCCAGAAGGAACGTATTAGTGTGCATTCCCACCAGCAGTGTAGAAGTGTGCCCTTTTCTCCACATCCACGCCAATATCTCTGGTTTGGGGATTTTGTTATGTGGGCTACTCTTACTGGGGTTAGGTGATATCTCAAAGTAGTTTTGATTTGCATTTCTCTGATGATTAAGGATAATGAGCTTTTTTCATGTGTTTGTACATCATACGTCTGTCTTCTTTAAAGAATTTTCTCTTTACGTCCCTTGCCCACCCTGAGATGGGATCACATGTTCTTTTCTTGCTAATACATTTGAGTTCTCTGTGGATTCTGTTATTAGACCTTTATCGGAGGTATAACCTGCAAATATTTTCTCCCATTCTGAGGGCTGTCTGCTTGCTTTACTTACTATGTTCTTGGCTGTGCAGAAGCTTTTTACTTTGATCAGGTCCCAGTAGTGTATTTTTGATACTGCTTCAATTGCCTGGAATGTCCTCCTCATAAAATATTCGCCCAGGCCAATTCTTTCAAGAGTTTTCCCTGCACTTTCTTCAAGTATTTTTATAGTTTCATGTCTTAAGTTTAAATCTTTTATCCATTGAGATCTATCTTAGTTAATGGTGAAAGGTGTGGGTCCAGTTTCAGTCTTTTACAGATCGCCAGCCAGTTCACCCAGCACCATTTGTTAAATAGGGAGTCTTTTCCCCACTGAATGTTTTTAATTGGCTTGTCAAAGATCAAATAATGGTAAGTAGCTGGATTCATCTCTTGGTTCTCTATTCGGTTGCAGACATCTACCTCTCTGTTTTTGTGCCAATACCATGCAGTTTTGATCAGTATCGATTTCTAGTACAGTCTCAGGTCTAGTAACATGATTCATGCTGCTGTGTTTTTATTGCTGAGTAGTTTTGGCTATTCCAGATTTTTTCTGATTCCATATAAAACGAAGTATTATTTTTTCAACATCTTTAAAATATGACAATGGAGCTTTAATAGGAATTGCATTAAAATTATATATTGCTTTGGGTAGTATAGACATTTTAACAATGTTGATTCTTCCCAGCCATGAGCATGGTATGTTTTTCCATTTGTTAACATCTTCAGCTATTTCTTTTCTTAAAGTGTCATAGTTCTCTTTGTAGATATCTTTCACGTCCTTTGTTAGGTATACTCCCAAATATTTCTTCTTCTTTGGCACTACTGTGAAAGGAATAGAGTCTTTGCCTTTTTTTTTTTCAGCTTGGTTATTGTTGGTGTGTATAAAGGCTACAGATTTATGGGTGTTGATTTTGTAGCCTGAGACATTGCTATATTCCTTGATCACTTCTAAAAGTTTTGTAGTAGAATCCCCAGTGTTTTTCAGATATACGATCATATCATCTGTGAAGAGTGAAAGTTTGATCTCTTCTGACCCTATGTGGATACCCTTGATCACCTTTTCTTCCCTAACTGCAATGGCTAAAACTTCCATTACAATGTTAAAGAGCAATGGAGACAATGGGCAACCTTGCCTAGTTCCTGATCTAAGTGGAAATGACTTCAATTTAACTCCATTCAATACGATATTGGCTGTGGGTTTGCTGTAGATGGCCTGTATTAGTTTAAGAAATGTCCCTTCTGGCAGCGCCTGTGGCTCAGTGAGCAGGGCGCCGTCCCCATATGCCGAGGGTGGCAGGTTCGAACCCAGCCCCGGCCAAACTGCAACAAAAAAATAGCCGGGTGTTGTGGCGGGCGCCTGTAGTCCCAGCTGCTCGGGAGGCTGAGGCAAGAGAATCGCATAAGCCCAAAAGTTAGAGGTTGCTGTGAGCCGTGTGACGCCATGGCACTCTACCCGAGGGCGGTACAGTGAGACTCTGTCTCTACCAAAAAAAAAAAAAAAAAAGAAATGTCCCTTCTATACCAATTTTCTTAAGTGTTCTGATCACGAAGGGATGCTCGATATTATCAAAAGCTTTTTCTGCATCAATTGAAAGAATCATATGGTCTTTATTTTTTAGTTTGTTTATGTGCTGAATTACATTTATAGATTTACATATATTGAACCAGCCTTGAGACCCTGGGATAAATCCCACTTGGTCATGGTGTATAATTTTTTTGATGTGTTGTTGGATTCTGTTTGTTAGGATCTTATTGAGTATTTTAGCATTAATATTCATTAGTGATATTGGTCTATAATTTTCTTTTCTTGTTGGGTCTTTCCCTGGTTTCAGGATGAAGGTGATGTTTGCTTCGTAGAATGTTTTGGGTAATATTCCTTCTTTTTCTATATTTTGGAAGAGGTTTAGTAATATAGGTACTAGTTTTTCTTTAAAGGTTTGGTAGAATTCTGACGTAAACCATCTGGTCCTGGGCTTTTCTTTTTAGGGAGATTTTGTATAGTTGATGCTATTTCAGAACTTGATATAGGCCCGTTCAACATTTCCATTTCATTCTGGCTAAGTCTTGGTAGGTGGCATACTTCCAGGTATTGGTCAATTTCATTCAGATTTTCATATTTGTGAGAGTAGAGTTTCTTGTAGTATTTGTTAAGGATTTGTTGAATTTCTGAGGGGTCTGTTGTTATTTCATCATTACCATTTCTGATTGATGAAATTGGAGATTTTATTCTTTTTTTTCCTGGTTAGGTTGGTCAACAGTTTATCTATTTTATTGATCTTTTCAGAAAACTTACTTTTGGATTTATTGTTCTGTTGTATAATTCTTTTGTTTTCAATTTCATTTAATTCTGCTCTGATTTTGGTTATTTCTTTTCTTCTGCTGGGTTTGGGGTTGGAGTGTTCTTCCTTCTCCAGTTGCTTGAGATGTCCTATTAAGTTATTAACTTCCTCTCTTTCCGTTTTCTTGAGGAAGGCTTGCAGTGCTATAAATTTCACTCTTAGGACTGCCTTTGCAGTATCTCAGAGGTTCTGGTAATTCATGTCTTGATTGTTGTTTTGTTCCAAAAATTTGGTGATTTTCTTCTTAATCTCATCTATAACCCATCTATCCTTCAGCATAAGGTTGTTTAGCTTCCATGTTTTTGTATGGGTATGCAGGTTCCTGTTGTTATTGAGTTCAACTTTTATTCCATGATTGTCTGAGAAGATGCAAGGAATAATTTCTATTTTTTTTAAATTTGCTGAGGTTAGATTTGTGGCCTAGGATGTGGTCAATTTTGGAGTATGTTTCATGGGCTGATGAGAAGAATGTGTATTCAGTTTTGTAGGGATGAAATGTTCTGTAGATGTCTGTTAAGTCCAGATGTGGAATGTTTAAGTTTAAATCTAAAATTTCTTTGCTTAGCTTCTTTTTGGAGGATCTATCCAGCACTGCTAAAGGGGTATTAAAATCTCCAACTACTATGGAACTGGAGGAAATCAAATTGCTCATGTCTGTTAGAGTTTCTCTTATAAATTGAGGTGTGTTCTGGTTGAATGCATAAATATTAATAATTGAAATCTCATCATATTGAGTATTACCTTTAACAAATATGAAGTTTCCATCCTTATCCTTCCTTATTTTGGTTGGTTTAAAGCCTATTGCATCTGCAAATACAATTGCAATGCCTGATTTTTTCTGCTTTCCATTTGCCTGGAGTACAGATGACCATCCCTTCACCTTGAGTCTAAATTTGTCTTTTAATATAAGATGTGATTCTTGTATTTAGCAGATATCTGGCTTGAGTTTTTGTATCCAGTCAGCCAATCTGTGCCTCTTTTTTTTTTGTTTTTTGCAGTTTTTGGCCAGGGCTGGGTTTGAATCCGCCACCCCCAGCATATGGGGCTGGCACCCTACTCCTTTGAGCCACAGGTGCCGCCCAACCTTTGCCTCTTTAGAGGACAGTTTAAACCATTCACATTAATTGAGAATATTGATAAGCCTTTTGAGAGTCCAGTGGACATTTTAAATTCTTTTGTGACTGTGGAAGTTGAAATTTGATCAAACTTTGTTGGGTGGGTTTACTTTTGTGGTGGAGGATTATGCTGGTATTTATGGAGGATAGTTCTGAGAATATCTTGGAGAGCTACTTTAGTTATGGCAAATTTCTTCAACATGTGAATGTCATTGAAGTATTTAATTTCTCCTTCATAAATGAAACTCAGTTTATCTGGGTACAGGTTCCTGGGTTGAAAGTTATTTTGTTTTAGGAGATTAAAAGTCGATGATCAGCCTCTTCTAGCTTGAAAGGTTTCAGCAGAGAGATCTGCAGTTAGTCTAATATTCTTGCCCTTGTAGATGATGGTTTTCTTTTGTCTGGCTGCTTTCAGACGAAAGAATTTTCTCCTTCATGTTAACTTTAGTGAAATTGAATATGATGTGTCTGAGGGATATCTTATTTTGGTTGAGTCATGCTGGAGTTCTGAAACTGTCTGCTATCTGAGTTTCAGAATCTATTGGCATGTCTGGAAAGTTCTCCTTCATAATCTCACAGAGAAGAGACTCTATGCCTTGTGAAGCCACTTCGTTGCTTTTGGGGATCCCTATAAGATGAATATTGGTTTTCTTCGAATTATCTCAGAGCTCTCTGAGAGAGTGATCTGTTTTTGACTTCCATTTCTCTTCCTCTTTGAGAGTTTGGGAGCATTTGAAAGCTTTGTCTTCAATGTCAGAAATCCTTTCTTCTGCTTGCTCCATTCTGTTACTGAGGGATTCTACTGTGTTTCTCAGATCTTTGAGGGCTGCAACTTCTTGTCTCAATGTGTCAAAATCTTTGGTCATTTGGTCTTTGAATTCATTGAATTCTTGAGGTATCTTTTGGGTTACTGCTTGGAATTCTAATTTGATCTTATTTGCTATCCAGATTCTGAATTCGATTTCTGACATCTCAGCTATTTGTTTGTGTATAGGATCTTGTGCTGTGTCTGCCCCATTATCCTTGGGGGAGTTGATCTACTCTGACTATTCATATTGCCAGAGTTTTCTGTTATTTTTGCCTCATAATTGTTTTTCACCGTTGCCTCTGGCTGTCCTCAGAGTTGGGCTAGTGTTTCTCCTAGATTAGACCCCAGCAGGATCACTCTATTGTTGCTGGATCTTTGTAGGGAGTGGCCCTGTGTAGTTCCTCTGGGGCTGCCCCAGCCAGGGAGTTCTGGTTGTGGTAGCAGCTCTGGATTGTGACACACCCGGACCAGCAACAGGGTGGGAGGTGGTGCACACGGTTCTGGGAGTGCCTGGTGCCCCGTGACTTTGGCACAGAGAGCCTAATGCTCCAGCAGTCTCTGGCCAGGAGAAATGTTCTGTGCAGAGGCAGGGAGGGCTCTGGAGGGCACGCGGCTACCAGAGTCCCTGTCCAGATGAGTGGGCCTGTGTGGAGGCAGGGAGGTGTTAGGAGGGAGAACGCAGGATTGTGCGGCTGCTGCATTTCCTGGTCAGGGCATTCGGAGGCACGCCGGGTGTGGGTTTTGGGTCGCGGGTCATGGTGTAGCTCTTATGGAGGTCTGGCCTGTGCCATGCCCTGGAGTTTGAGGTTGCTATGAGCTGTGACACCACAGCATTCTACCCAGGGCAACAGCACGAGGCTTCAGTGTGCCAAAACCGGTCTCACTCTGCCCCTGAGGGTTAAGGCTGTAAGGCAGCTCAGTCCCCACCTTTAGGCTGCTCAGTCACTAGGTTACTAGCTCCTGCCCAATCCTTGCTCTGCGACCCTGAGGGTGGAGCTTGCCAGGGCAGTTCTCTCACATTGGCTCCCTGTGGCCCACAGCTGAATACTATTAGCTCCGTCCGGCTGAGCAACTCAGTCAGGGGCCTTAGACAATGCCCAAAGTTGTCCACACTCCTGCTTAAGCTCTCTCTAAGGCAGTTCAACTGAGTGCCAAGTCCAAAAACACTGAAACAGTTTACAGGTGAGACCTTTCCGGTTTGCAGTCTCACTGCTGCTTATCCTTACGGCTGCTGGCAGGATTAGGTTGATTGAACACATGCAACCACTTGCCAGTTTTCCACTGTTTTTGTCCTCTTGGAGTCCAGAAGTCCCTTGTTGACTCCCTGTATCCTCAAAGGGATGATTATAAGCAGATCCCACCAGCCAGAGATGCCTGTAGTCTTACCTCACCAGATTCACCGTGCCCTGTTGCAGGGAAGCTGTTACTGGGCCGGCATCTTGGATTGTTCTTGAACAATAATTTTTAATTCAACTTGTTAATATGTTGTTTAGGATATTGCATCCTCATTTATAAGTTAAATATGTTTGTAATTTTCCTTTATAATAATATATTTTTTCCAATTTTAGTATTAGGTATATCCAGATGAAGTAGAATGATTTTTGAAGTATTTATTCTTTTTCTATTGTCTATAAGATTTGGCATGATCTGTTTTTTGAAATTATCTTCTATTTTTATTTATAAAAATAAATATTCTCTATTTTTTGAGATTTTAAAGAAAGAAGAAGTTAACTGATGACTGCATACTGAACTTCAGAGTCAAAGCATTCTATGATAGACATACTTTTATCTGACAATGTGAATGTTACTTTTTTGCATTATCATTAGTATTATTGCTCAATATTTCATTGCAGCAATCATCTGATTTCCTTTCCGAATGTATTTATCTTTGTTCATTCTTTACGAGGTTTTTGTTTCTAGTCCTTATCTTAAACATTGTTATTGTTATTAAATTTTAAGCCTCTTTAATTTTGTGAAGGCAAAAAGTGGAAACCAAATAAACACATGTACATGTATAGAGAAAATAAAAAAAAGAGAAAGAGAGAAAGCACTTTCCAATACCTATTAATCTCTAAAGGCCTTTAATTCAAAGTACTGTTTATATCCAGGAGTCATATTTCCTAAGCCCTCCTTCAGTATCACTTTGCAATGAATAAAAGTTTCTGTTGCTCTGCAAAAAAACAGAAAAAGAAAGAAAGACAGAAAAGAAAAAGAATAATATAGCAATTGGGATTCCAAACACAATTAGTACAATCAGGCCAGAATTGATCTTTCCATCAAACATTCAAACTCCAAATTTATACTGAGTGCCTACTACAAGGTGCTATGTGAGGTATTGTCAGGGAAGACTGTGGAAGACTGAATGGCCAAAAAAAAAAAAAGAATGAGAAAGAATCTGTTTTGTCTATCATGACCTTCTGGAATATCTCTGATTTTCATTGTCTTTTAGCTATTTTATAATGCTCTACAATTCAGGGGTCCTCAAACTACGGCCTGCGGGCCACATGAGGCGGTTTGATTGTATTTGTTCCCATTTTGTTTTTTTACTTCAAAATAAGATATGTGCAGTGTGCATAGGAATTTGTTCATAGTCTTTTTTTAAACTATAGTCCGGCCCTCCAACGGTCTGAGGGAACTGTTTAAAAAGTTTGAGGACCCCTGCTCTACATTGTACAAAACTGATAATAATGCAAATTAGCCTTGTCTATGGAAATGTAAATTAATTGTGTCTGGTAGGATGAAATTGATTATAGCTCTGTGAATAGACCTGTTTGACATCTAGTCATAAATTTATTTTATACTTACATCTGATTATATGTTTGGTACTTTAAATTCTCCTTTGAACAGGTTGTAACATCTAACTGGTCTTCTCATTCATTATTGTGTTAAATAAAGTCTTTGATATGTGTTCATTTAAAAAGTAAATAAATAAATAAAAATACACGATGCTGAGCTCTTGAAAAAGGCATTCCATAGAAGTTTCACAATTCTGGTAAATCCCAAATCTGTTCTAAGAGACATAATTGTCTCCTTACACTAGTCCTTTTCAAGTTCCAGTCTGGTAAATGGGTCTTCTTCTTGTCCCAGGCCCTAATTTGTCTTCATTCAATCCCTCTGGGCCAACTCACATTTTATACCCAACTTAAAGAAAAACTGTTTCTGTTTCTCCTTCTTATAACTAAAGGGGACTATATCTCACTTCCACATATATAAAGACGTTGTATCTGAGACCCTTTAATTGTTTCTTGTCTTCATTAGTTTTCCGTCTTCCTCTCCTGCATAAGGGTTAGAGGCCAGATTGTGGGCACATACTTTCCTGGAACCCATTAGTGATAGACAGTCCCTGGGTCCCGGCAGCTGCTCATCAGATATGAGACCCACTGAGCCTAAAACTCTTGCCACAGAAAACAAGAAATGTACCAAGTGCATCAGCACACTGTTCTATTGACCGCTGGATTCATTATTATTGTCAAAATGTTTTCATTGGTTTATAATCCAGAGGCCCACCTCTCCAACAAGCCATTGTTTCAACCAGACATGACAAATGCTGGGGACAAAGGCCATCGAATCTGGCTGATACAAGCCTACCACCCAGAGCCCCACTGGCTTGCCCATCACCAACCACCAACCACGGGGGCAAAAAGCCCATGGTAACTGGTCAAATTAGAAGGTCTGCCTATGGGCTAATGTTAGAGTTCCAACCTTAGCAACAGATATTTCGATTGGTAAATAAAAAAACCCCAAAAAACACCTTATACCCTACTAACAACTTACACCCAAATGAAGCCATGTGGTTTAAAACCTCTTTGTAACAAATTCTCATCACCTATCTGGGACAAACCTTGGATTGTTGGAAACTTTTATATTTGGCCACCCATAACTGAGGCTTTAATTTTGCCATTCAGGCTCTGGCACAGATGCCAATATCACCTTTGCTAGCTGCACACTCATGAACTCCTTAGCAAAGATATTTATAAATCAGGCTCTAGGCCTTCAAATTATACATAGGTTTAGTCTTATAACATTGTTATAGAGCTACAAAAACAAGACGCATATCAACTCCAGGAGGTATCCACTTACAACCACATCCTGTTAAAAGTGTACTACATTCTGTATCCCCCACGAGGACAAGGATCCATCTTGGTTTTTTAAAAAATACTTAGTATCCTGACTAAAGTTCCTGGTTCATGACAGGCACACAACTTATGGTTACGGAACTGAAGTTTTATTTGTAGTTGGTCTGTCACTTTAATTATTCTCTGATGCCCAGCTTTCAGCTACAGTGTCCAAAAGATGTCCATGTGGCATCCAAGTGTGGACCTACTGTGTGGCTGTTGTCTGGGGGAACGCACAGGGGTGATGTGTTTTCCAGTCTTGGTTCTGCTGTGAGCTGGTTATTTCTCCTGAGGTGGGTTAACTTGTAGACCTCTAGGACTTAGTTATTTATCTAGAAAATAGGGCCTGTGCCCCAGAAATGCTCTGAGACAGCACTGCCTTCCTGTGATGATAGAAATGTTCCATGTCTGCACCCTCCCGCGGTAGCCACGCACCACATGGGGCGACCAAGCCCTTGAAATGTACCCAGCGTGGCTGTGGGAAGCTGGGCTCTAAGGTCCTTTCCAGCTTTTGGATGCCAATTTCTGTGTTTCTCTACACATTCTTTAGTTTGTTGTGTTCACGTTTTTAGGTATAAAACATTCAGAGATAGAACATCTTTTATCAGGTTTTTATTTATTTGGCAAAGTGTCAACATGTTTATAACATAATTAATGAGAAACTTTTTAGATGATTCTTTTGTAGAACTGAGGACAAAACAAAAGGCTGCACCAGCTGCAGAGTACAGGGACATAGTCGATGAGTTCTGGGAGGGCCTGGGCAGTGGTCTTGTGAACAGGCCAGACTTGCCTGTCACCCCAGTTCTTCCATGGCACCACGTACACAGCCCCCACTATGCCGCCACTTCGGTCTAGGGGGTGAGTCGGGGTGGCCCAAGCACCTCAAGGCTGCTACATCTGCCCACCTGCTGGGAAACACCAATTTGGAACCCAAGGACTTACCACCAAACTCGCAGGGTCCTGAGTCCCCATTTGAACATGGAAATGGTACTTAGAAGAGGAGTTCTCAACTGGGGTTGTTTGGCAGTGTCTGAGACGCTTTTGGTTATCACAAATAAGCGGTGTATGTGCTAACTGGTGTCTGGTGAGTAGAAGCCAGAGATGGTGTTGAACAGCCTGCAGTGGACAGGACGGCCCTCACAGCAAGGAATCATCCTGTTGCCGAAAATCTCAGCAGTGCTGAGTTTGAGACCCCCTGACTTATAGCTGCGTTGCCTGTAGAAATGCAAAGCTCTGTAACTATGTTTTACTGGATCCCCGAAGCACAAGTGACTTTGGCTAAATAAAGTGCCTTACTTTCAGATAATTTCTTCATCTGGTTCTTTTTATTAACTGGAAAAGAAAAAGCCAGCATTTGTTATAATTTCCTACTATTTACATCATATACAATTTTCTGAATTGGGGAGAGTGCAAACAACGTTGAACAATTAAGTGAAAAGAAGAATCAGTCACAAATTTTTTTCATGACATTGCTCTGCTAAAATAATCCTCTGGGGAAGACATTTTCCTACTTTGTTCTTTTATAAGTGGCTTTCTTTTTCTATACATCTATATGTATTTTCAAGTGGGCTTTAATTTGTAATTTCAAAGTAGCTATAAAAATGCAACTTCATGTTTATAAATGCAGCAAGGTAGTACTGTCCAGACAATATTTGTCAAATATTTGGTATTTGTGTTCAACAATTTCACACATGTAAATTAACAATAAGCAGTCTTGAAAGATGATATTTTTCCAGTTTCATAGTGAGGGAAAATAAGGAATAAGGAGTAAGTAGTCCTCTCAAGACTGTAAGAAGAATCAACTTTCAAACACTGAAATATTTGTATCACTCCAGTCTTTGGATACAAAATAACTTAGCAAATAAATACTTTTTAAAAACAATTCTATTGAGGTACAATTTATATATATAAATTAAAATGTACAGTTTGATGATTTATGGCTTCTTTTGATCTTAAAAGTTATTTAGAGCAAAATTATTAAATGTACAGTAAACATGAATTTAAGAGGCATGGTTTGACTATACATCTTAGTATATGGAAAGGTGAACAATTGTTCCAATAAAATCTCAATAATTTTGTTAAATTGGCAGAAATTTCAGTGAATAAGAACAATTTTTGAATTTTAGAATATTTGTTATAGAAATGTAATTTTATTACTCATTAGGAATTAGTAGAGTACACTGCTACAAAATTACAATGTGACCTCAAGAAACTTACTTACCTTTGAAACATGATTTCTTCATCCAGAAAGAAAAGGGGATTAGACCAAAAGGTCTCTTGGGTTCTTGTAGCCCACAGGCTGTATGATTTTCATTTGGTGTTTTCAAAACACTAACTCTGAGGGCTGGGCGCCTGTAATCCTAGCACTCTGAGAGGCCAAGGCAGGTGGATTACCTGAGCTCACAGGTTCAAGACCAACCTGAGCCAGTGGGAGACCTTGTCTCTAAAAATAGCCAGGCGTTGCAATAGGCGCCTGTAGTCCCAGCTACTCAGGAGGCTGAGGCAAGAGAATCGCTTAAGTCCAAGAGGTTGAAGTTGCTGTGAGCTATGATGCCACAGTACTCTACCAAGGGCAAAAAAGTGTCTCAAAAAAAAAAAAAGCTCCAAAAAATACCCCCTAACTCTGCCGTCTGGCTCCTTGATGGTTCCGCCCCCCTCCCCCCACACACTGTCCTGCTACTTTCTTGATCTCCTTCCTGTCCTCTTAAATGTTGGACCCTCCCCCCCCCACACAGCTTTACCCTCGGCCCTCTGATTGTGTGGCTGTGGCAGACGTCAGCCTGCTCAGGACTTCCCAGCCTGTAGTCTCTACCCAGTGTCCCTGTCCCCAGACTCCTGGGGCACAGTGGGTGGCTTCTGGATATTTGTCCAAGAGTATCCCTGGGTATGGCCAACTCACCACACCCAAACAGAGCCTCTCCTTTCCCCTTCTTCCCCAAATATGGCTGCTTTTCCTGTTTTCCTAATTTAGGTGAAAAGTACCAGTGCTCATTTAAATCTCAGAACAACTCTAAGGAGTTTGTTATTCCTGCCACTTAGAATTATAGACTAGACATGAAGAAACTGAAGCTTAGGGAGGGGACGGAGCATGTCTAAGACTACACAGCCAGGGGGGTCTGACTCCAAGTGAGGGCCCTTAACTACTGTCCTACACCCCCATTGTCCCTGGGCCCTGTCCTCAAAGCTTCCCACTCACCACTTGTGGCTGCCCCATTGTCAGGACCCAAGGACCCTCGGGGCTCTCCGATCAGCTCTTCCTAAGACCTCTGCCTGTGGCTTGGTTCTTTCACCCTCACCCCTGCCTGGATACAGCCATATTCCAACCTGTCTCCTCCTTCTTCTCTTCAAGCCATACTTCACCTTGGGAAAAGGTGCTTTCCATACAACACAGGTCAGGCCACTCCTTTGTTTAAAACGTGTCATTGGGACAGCTTTCTGGGACACGGGCAAGCCTATCACTTGGCACCAGCCCCTCTGCTTCTTTAGCATAGCAGTTGTCCTCATTTCTTGCAGCTTCCATATTTATGAATTTGCATCCTTGATAAGCATGTTTATAACCCCCAAATCAGTGCTCTCAGTGCTTTTGTAGTCATTCACAGACATGCACAGAGTGCCCAGATACCTGAGGCTCTCAGAGGTCGTGTTCTTAGCTGAACAAGCCTGTGTTTTTACATTTGAGGTCTATTATGTATTTTGAGGTGGTTTTTTTTTTTTTTTTTTGTATGTGGTATGAAGTTAGTCAAGGCTGTTTTTTGAGGCATTATTTGTTGGAAAATCAATCCTTTCCCCATTGAATGACTTTGACCAGTACCTTTGTCAAAAATAAATTGACTGTATATGTGAGATTCTTCTAGACTAAAAAAAAAAAAAAAAAAAAAAAAAAAAGAGATTCTTCTAGACTATTTCTAGACACCGTAGAGATCTATATTTCTATCCTTGTGCCATTTATTGTCTTGAAGTCTTGAAATCAGGTAATACGAGTCCTTCAACTTTCGCTTTCTAAATTGTGTTAGCTATTCCAGGCCCTTTGCATTTCCATATGCATTTTAGAATCAGTTTGTAAATTTCTACCTAGAAGCCTGTAGGGATTTTGGTTGGGACTGCACTGAATCTATAGGTTTCTTTTGAGAGAATTGACATCTTAACAACATTGTCTTTCAGTTCAAGAATATATTTCTTCAATTATTTAAGTCTTCTGAAATTTCTCTAAGCACTTTTCTTATGTATGGGTCTTGCATTTATTTTGTTAAATATTTCCCTAAGTGATTTATATCTTGATGCAATTTTAAATATTTTTTTCATAATTGAGATTTTAGTAATTTTTTATTTGAGAATCAGTACCTAAATATTATGTACAATTTGTACACAGTTCTTAACATAAATCCTGAAATTCTAAACAGTCTTGTAATTTTGATTCTTTCTGAAATTATTCCAGTGACTTTCCAACTTAAATTTTGAAGTTAATTTGTCCTTACGAAGAAGATGGACAGTACCAATATCTTCTGATATTAATAAGCTCTTCCATCTTAAGTTCCACTAATTTAAAAGTTAATACTCTACACATATACATTATATGCTCAAAATCCCCCCATCTTTCACAGCATCTCAACAAAATTATTTGGGACAACTGGACTAACATGATAAAACATGTCACAGAGGGCACCCAATTCTGTCAGTGGAGCCAATATCAGGGAGCAGTTTTCTGTAGGGCACAACTCTACAAATAAAACAACATGGGAATAGAAACTAAGGGATTCAAAATGTTTACCACATATTAAATCCATGATTGTGACTCTAAATTCCCATTTCCTTTGCTTGGTATTATAGGATATAAAATCTCTCCTTCCACCAATCTACAAAATCCAAACATTCAACACTTCCCTTATTTCATTATTCCACTATTTTCTGGTTCCAAAAAATAAGCAACTAGCACTTGATTCTACTTCTTTAGAAAAATGAGCATTTCCAATTATCTACATTCTGTTTAAAAAACAGGATGATGTGGGATGTGTTTCTTGAACTCTAGAAACTTGCATTTACAAAATAGTTAGAAAACTATTTCTCTGGATTGAAAAATAAAGGTGACTCCAGGACCATAGATAAGACTTAGTGTAGGTTGTTAATCAGATCCGGCTTCCTTCTCTCTTTCATCAAGTTTTTAGTTGCTCTGTTTTTTTATAGGAAGAGTTGTCTCCAATTTCTTGGTTGGCCATTTTGTCCTTTTGTTTCCCTTTTAACTTTTGTTCCCCTTTTTTTTTGGTCAGAACATTATCCTTTCTGACAGCTGATTGCGGCTTCATTTGCACTCTTGCCAGAACAGGTTTGGCTGCCAACCTTGTCCATCTCCTCTTGGGCTCATCTTTTCCTGCCTTTTCTCTTTGCTTGACCTTCCCTTGGGCATCTTGGGGTGAGTTTGCTGGGAACGGGGTCTGCCTGGCTACAGAGTCAAGAGCTGTCACAAAGCAGGACTCTCTGGCTGCTGCATCTCTGTCCCCCAAGCTGGTGGAAATTCCCGATTCTTTTTTTTTTTTTTCTTTTTCACAAAACACTTTATTTTTTTAGAGCAGTTTAAGGTCCACAGCAAAATTGAGAGGAGGGTATAGAGAGATAGGCCATACCTCTGCCTCCATGCATGTGTAGCCTACTGCTATCGAGATGAAAAATTCCTATTGCCTAGTGATGTCACAGCTGCCATGACCTCATTGTAGGGCACACTGCATGACATTTTCTATGTTTAGATACACAAATACTTGCCATTTCTTACAATTGCTTGCAGTGTTCAGTATGGTAACATGCTGTATAGGCTTGTAGCCCTGGCGCAATAGGCTATTGCATACAGCCTACGTGTGCAGTAGGCTGTGCCATCAAGTTTTGTGTAAGTCCATCTATGATGTTCACACAACAAAATCGCCTACTCAAGTATGTCTCAGGACACACTTCCCTCATCAAGTAACACGAGACTGCAGTATTTATTACCTCACACATTATCTACCATTATAGTATCATACAGAGTCAATTTCACTTACCTAAGAATCCTCTGCGCTCCCCCTGTTCATCCTTCCCTTCCTCCTAACCCTGCGCAACCACTCTGTCCATAGCTTTGCCTTTTCTAGGATGTCATATACTGGAAATTATACTGTAGGTAGCCTTTTCAGATCGGCTTCTTTCACTTTGTAATATGCATTTAAGTCTCCTTCAGTCTTTTTTTATTTCAAAATCTTAAGGGGGCACACGTGTTTTAGGTTACATGGATTGCTTTTGTAATGCCTCCAGGTCCTTTCATAGCTTTGTAATTCATTTCTTTTTAATGCTGAATAGTATTCTGTTGTCTATGTGTACCATGGTGTATTTATCCATTCACCTACTAAAGGACATCTTGGTTGATTGGTTGTTTTGATTCCAAGTTTTAGCAATTATAAACAAAGCTGCTATAAATATTGATGTGCAGGTTTTTGTGTGTACCTAAGTTTTTAACTCCGTTGGATAAATTCAAGTGCTCAATTACCAGATCATACAGTGAGACTATGTTCAGTTTTGTAAGAAACTGCCAAGATTGTCTTCCAAAGTGGCTGTAATGTTTTACATTCCTGCCAGCAGTGGACAGAAGTTCCTGTTGCTCCACATTCTCTCTTGCATTTGGTGATGTCAATTTTGGATTTCAGCCATTCTACTAGATGTATAGCAGTATCTTGCTGTTTTAATTTTTAGTTCTCCAATGACAGATATGGTGAGCATTTTTCATATAATTTTTTTCATTTGTACATCTTCTTTGGTGAGGTATCTGTTCAGATCTTTTGCCCATTTTATAATTTAATTGTTTTTCTTTTTGTGTTGGTAGGTTTTTTGCATATTTAGGGTAATGGCCCTTTATCACATATGAGTTTCACAAACATTTTCTTCCACTCTGTTATTTATTTTCCTTTCTTATTTTGTCTTGAGGTCTCTCTCTGGCTTTAAACTCTGGTCCTGCCTTGATGTGGCTCTAGGGCAATAGTTATAATGTTTATACTGTCCCTTTCATGAAATACTTCATTATCTTGGTGGTCGGCCTAATGCCTGAGGGTCCATGTTGTGGCCAGGTGTCCCTCTCACAGGAAACTTGTTTATATGGGCAGATGTCCTTGTGGCTCTCGTCTCACCTATGTTTATTTCTACCAAAAGAGCCACTCTGTAGCAGGGTCTTCTTTCCCTGACCAGGAAAGAAGTTGGGCTTTGGTCTGTCAATCAGGTGAGATATAGAGGAGGAAACATAATAAAACACATGAAATAATAGAATCGTCTGATTCTTTACAGATAGCTGAGAGAAGAGGGCAATGTGCCTTTTAGGGTTAATGGAGAGAGAGAAGCCATTCTAGGTACATACACTCAACAAGAAGAGAGAGAGAGACTCAATTGTGGACCAAAGCCTTTATCGGGGTCTAAGGTGTTACCCAAGCAGATTTCCTGTGGCGAGTTCTAATTTGTGGCTTTACAAAAGCAAGCAGAATCATGCTGTGACTGGGAGGTGGTCACTGTGGCATATCTGTGAGGTCAGTGAAGGATGCAGAGGCCAGTGGAGTGAGTCAAGTAGGTTGTGCCCCACTGTCCCATAGGAAGGTGGTCATCAGGAGGTGGTTGTATAAGGCAGATACCTGGATCTACCACACTGAGGCACTGGGAGAAGATAGAGAACTAGAAACCATGTCAAGGGTGACTAAGCCCAGCTTCTGGTATGAGAAGGTCTAACATATATTCAACATGGATGCCTAGGCAACATAAAATTATAGGAAATCATTGCACACTTCATTGCTTGTTTTTTTTTTCCTTTCTCTTTCTCTATTTTTCTTTCCTTTTTTTTTTTTTTTAGAGACAGAGTCTCACTTTATCACCCTTGGTAGAGTGCTGTGGTGTCACAGCTCACAGCAACCTCCAACTCCTGGGTTTAGGTGATTCTTTTGCCTCAGCCTCCTGAGTAGCTGGGCCTACAGGCGCCCGCCACAATGCCCAGCTATTTTTTTGTTGCAGTTTGGCCGGGGCTGGGTTCAAACCCACCACCCTTGGTATACGGGGCCGGCGCCCCACTCACAGAGCCACAGGCGCCGCCCCTCTTTCTCTCTTTTTCTAAAAGTAAAGACAAGGTGATGGACTGTTGCCCAGACTGGAGTGAGGTGGTGCAATCATTGTTCACTGCAGGCTTGAACACTTGGGCTCAAAGAATTCTCCCACCTCACCTTCCCAAATAGCTGGGACTACAAACATGAGTCACCACATCTGGCAATTTTAAAAATTTTTGGTAACTACAGGATCTTAAATGTTGCCCAGGCTTGGTTTCTCATTCTTTTAAAAGTGGTTTTTTTATAGAGCAAACGTTTTAATTTTAATGAAGTCCAACTCACTGATTCTTTATTTCACAGATGGTGCTTTTGGTCTTAACATCTAAGAAGACATTGCCAAAATCAAGATCATCTAGATTCTATTCTGTGTTATCTTTAAGGAGTTATATCATTTTTCACTTTAAATTAAAGTGTATGATCTATTTTGAGTTAATTTTTGTGTTAGGCATTATTTATTTGTTTGTTTATTTATTTATTCTTTTGGATACGAATGCTTAGTTGGTCCAGTACCATTAGTTAAAAAAGACTCTTTGCTTCAATGAATTGCCTTTGCTCCTTTGTCAAAGATCAATTCACTGTGTTTATGTGAGTCTATTTGGGGCTTTCTATGTTGTTCTATTGATCTATGTCTCTATTCTTTCACCAATACTGTCCTCTTTTCATTATTGTAGCTTTTTAGTATGTCTTTTAAATATAAAACAACTTTTACTGATGCAAGATAGTTGTACATGGTTTTGAGGTACATGTGATAATGTAATGCATTCATACACAGTAGAACCTTCATAGTTGACCACTGCCTTACATTGACCACCTCCTTAAGTTGATCTGATTTTCATAGACTGGACATGTACCACATGTACAAATCAGAACAGTAGACCTAGTTCCTTATGTTGACCACCTCTGTATATTTGCCAGTTTGTTACAGTCCCTTGGGTGGTCAACTTAAAGAGGTTCCCTGTAATTTGTAAAGATCAGGTCAGTGTCCATGGGATATCTATCACCTTAAGAATATTTCTTTTCTTTATGCCAGAAACATTTGAATTATACTCTTCTAGCAATTTTAAAGTATGCAATAGATTGTTGCAAACTGTAGTCACCCTAATTGATGTAATCAAACTTCAGATCTTATTTCTTTTATCAAACCCATACATTTGTACTCCTTAATCAACTTCTCTTCACCACCACCCCCAGACTACACAGTAACCACATCTGTGGGCACTTTATACATGGGTGCTTTCATGAACTCAGCAGCTCTGCAAAGTAGCATCCATTTTACAGAGGAGGAGACAGTCTAAAGGAGTTAACTGTAATTTTTCCAAAGTCCTGAAGCTTCGCCTTTGCTCACTCCCACGCTTACTTGCTGACTCACCGCCTATGAGGTAGTGTCTTCTGGCTTCCAAACCAGAGCCTGGCAAGCACTGAGGAATGTTATAGGTCCCTGAAGCAAAACATCGGACAGATGCTTAGAAAATCGCTAAATATCATTTCCTCATTTACAAAAAAGGAATTGCCCTTTCCACTTGCCTAAGCTGCTTTTCTTTATTCATTTTTTTAAAATGTAAAACTTTAGCCTCTAAGCTCTGTCAGAGACCTGAAGGGCCTGAAATTGTCTGAAACCACATTATAGGGAGTAAAGAGGTTTTTCTCCAAACACCGGCTTCAAACTTCAAACCAGGGTGGCTTTTGACACTCCGTCTTATGCTCGTCTCTCAGTGCATGGGCCTCTTGAGACCCTCCTCTGAGAATGGGGCATGCTTCCAAGCTGGGCTCTTTATGCCTGTGATTTGATGATGCCCTGGAAGGTCTCAATAGTAAACATTCCTGCTTGAATGTATGTGTATTTTAATGGTAGGTGGAGATAAGACAAATAATACATATAGTTTAGAGCCTAGGACATGCTAAATACTCCATAAACACCAGGTAACATTGTTAGGATCGTGATTTTTACTTGTTGGCCTTAAATTTACCCCCCGGTTATGTATCTACCATGGTGCCGAGTGTGACTGTGGAGATGTTTGTTTATTACCCTGTTGTGTTCGGTTCATGTACTGTCACTTCCAGCATTCTGTTTCAAGTCACATCCTAGTAAGCATTCATTTATCTCACAGCCTATCACATGGCATCTTTCGGCATAAAATGAACCAATTTATAGTCATTGCTGACAGCTGTTTTTGAGGGAAAGGCCATTTCCCTTAGTTGATTATGAGGAACAGTGATTAATTCAGCTCATCAGTCTCCAGCAGCAAATGCTAAAAAGGGCCTCATTGCGCAGAAGCACCCCAGGTCTCTTAAAACCTACATTTCTGAATTTGTCAGAACTTCCCAAGCCTAGGCTGGACCCCAGAGGTCACTTAATCTACCCCTCTGCCTCCTATGCTATTTTTAAAGGCCTGTAAGAAAAGACATTTGCTGTTTTTCCTTGTCAGTGAGTCACGAGGGGAGGTGAATTTGGCAGCTTCTCTGTTTCAGGATTCTGTAGACATTAGAAAGGGGGCTCTCTGTCAAAAAGTGGCTCATGGATGCCCAAAGGGGATGCAGTCTGATGCCAAGTTGCAGAAGATGTTCAAGGAGCACAGGGTGAAATTGTTTTCCTTTTACCTTTTTGTACCTTGTATGTGGGGAGGGCGTGTGGTAAGGTGGACCTGGGACAGAAACTGTGTTAGGGTAACACCAAAGGGTTTTGCTACGAGAAGCATCGGTGTAGCAGGAGAACATTCAGGGCTCCTCTGCTCCATCACAAGGAGAGAATGTGAAAACCATATTCCATATGACCTCTAGGAACTTGTGGTGGACACGCAAATGGAGCCAGGACCTCCAGGAGAACCGAGGGGTAGGAAAGACACAGAGTAATGTGGAAGAAGGAAGGAGAGGGAACGAGAGAAGGAGGGACTTGCAAACACTGATGGGTGTACCATAGTGTCTACTTGATGGAGTGACCTGGGTTCTGAACTCCAAGGTCAGCTGACCCTGGGGCAGTTTTCCTTCTGATAGACAGACCTGCTCAGCCTACCAGCTGTGTGGGCATTGCTGAGTGGCTTCCAGAACACTGCTCTTCCCTCAATGGATTAAACTTAGTCTGAAGTGTCTGAGCACATTTTGGAGAGCAGGGGACATCCTATTTCCAGTTCCTAACTGGAGATACTGCAGGTGTCAGAGGCCATATCATGCCCTCCTGTAATAGTGGCCTGCAGGGCTTTCGGCAGCCAGTCACTAAAGTCCAGCTTCTTCCTAGTGCTGAGTGGGCCCTAGTGCTGAGAACATTTTGGCCTCAGGCACTTGTCATCTGAGTAGACAACATTAGTCTGAGACAGGGAGGGAGGGTGAAGATGCAGACAACAGATCCTTTCCATTTTGACCCAGACAAACATGTGGGAATTGAGCTTGTTTCCTGTCGCTAACTCTCCAGCTGTTGTTCTAGGCTGAGTTGTGCTTTTTCTTTCTCTTATGCTCTCATTTTTGTCTTAAGCACGTCTGTCTTCATTGTTCCTTCCTTTTTTCCCTCTACAAATTGACAAAATTGTCGCCACTTCTTTCCCTTGGACTCCTGAACAGCTAATCAATAGCTTTGAATTCCTTATATATATCAATTTCTTCTAGCTATTTATTATTTTTAGAAATCATATTAACAGGTTAGTAAAAATCCCAGTAATCAATTTGTTCAATTCATCAGAAGAACAGGTTATATCTTTCCAGCCAAGTTTCGTAGTTTAGTAATACGATAAGACTTTGGTTTGCGGTTTTGTAAGGTATGCTCTCTCATATCTTTTTTTATAGGTTTTAACTCATCCCCCTCTCTGAAGTAGGCATTTTGGGATCTCCTCTTTACAGATCCAGAGATCATGGCTCACAGATATCAGCTTGTTCACAGTGAGGCCAGCTCTGGGGTCCACGACTTCTGACCCCAAGGTCACGCCATTCCTCTCACACCTACTCTGTAGGAGGAAAGAGTTCCATCGCCTTGAGGAGACATTAAACGTGGATACTCCAAACAGCTGTAGTTTGTGCGAAAATGGTGGAGCTGTTGGCTCTTAGTATTGTTGGCCCCCTGTGGTGGGAAGAAGAGAAACAAGGCAGGACCGTTTTCCTGCGTTAGGGAGCTTCCCGCGTCACACGTCTGCCTGAGCACGTAGCCCTGCTGGGGTCGGGTTTCCAGCACTGTTGGCAAGAGCTGTGCTTCTATTGCCCGGAAGAAAACACACTCTTGGGAAAGGCAGAAATAGCTAGTTTTCCTCCAATTTCTTAAGAAGTAAGAAATCTATCTTCAAGGCAGCAATAGTCCTCAGAGAAAACAGTAGGATCCGTCTCCTATGCAAAGGAAAAAACCCTCCCAACTCACAAGGAATACTCCCTAGTCATTCTGAAGCATTATTGCCTAGAAAAATCCCAGGTCCCAGACAAAAGATGGCATCTCAGGTGTGTAGAGACTCTAACACAGTGTTTTTCAACCCTTTTTATCTCATGGCACACTTGAACCTATATTTAAACTTTCACAGCACACTTAAATTATGTTGATTAAAAAAGAGAATAAAAAAATGTCTACTTAGGTGCTTTGAAATTCTTTCAAAAACGATTTAGTTAATAATCTTTAAAATTTTTCACAGCACACTGGTTGAAAATCAGTGCTGTACTGATACTCTCTGCTCTCATTGTGCCCAGGAGCACAGAGCTGGCGGGGCAGATCCAGAGGGGACTGCGTTCTGTCGCGTGCAGAGCAAAGCAACATCTTCCTGTTGCTGCTCAATGTAATATGTGCTGGGAATGAGCAATTTCAGACCTTTCCATAGGTCTGTCAAGATATTACAAAGAAATACGCTGATATGACTCTAAGTAATTTCCTGCAGCCTATGGATGGGGCGAATGTCAGTAACTGGCTATCAGGTTGTTATTTACGGGACTGTTTGTCCCCACTAGGGTAATGGCCTTTCACAAGTAGTGCGAAGTGGCTCAGGAGCCAGGCCCAGTACTGCATATAAACCTCCATCCTGCAATTTATCCAGCAGGCCTGTGGGAGTTGAACCTTGAATTATTTGCTTGATAGATTTTTTTCTTTCCCAGGAAATAGAAAAAGAATCTTGGTTTTCTTCCTAAGCCTTAGGCAATAGGGCTCCTGCAAGTCACTTTCCCTTCCTGTCCACAAAACAAAGATTCATACATGTTCCCCAAACACTGCAAACACAGCCTTTCTTTCAGTGGCAGCTGGCTCCCTGGACCCACTCTCCCTCCCCTGGGCAGGGCGCAGTGTAAATCATTAGCTCTCTGGGTTCAATCCTCTGCACACAGGCTGCTTTGTAAGTGGGAGAAAGAATCCACAGAAAATCCCTGTGGGAACCAGGTGGGTAGATGTCTGTGTTTGCACACAAACCTGCACACATCACAAACCCACCCAAAGAGATGGTAACCTAACCCGTCCATAAAGACTTTGTCTGGCAGTGCAACAGCTTCCTCCAGTGGAGATTCAGTCAGCTACCCTGACAGTCTCAGATGTCTCCTTGTGCCTGGAGACAGCATAGTGCCTGACCTCAAAGACTCCCAGGCTGAGTCACACCACAGGTGCGCCTGTTGTAGGCCCAGGGTGCCCCCTAACATGCTTTGGTGAGCCCAAGACTGCCTTCCTATGCCCGCAGGGCTGCCCAGAGAGGCCCAGTGGGATTCCCAGCTGCAGTGGAGGGCACATGCCCCGGTCACCCCAGCCATCCTTGTGTTTGTGGTGCCATCACTGCCCTCTAATGTCTCCTCTTATAGCTAAGCGGAGCTCAGAGGCAAGGAGAGAAGCCACCAGCTATCTCTGGAAATGCCCAGCCTGGATTTTAGCATCCCTTTTGAATGTTGGCTCAAGGAGCCTCTTAGAAGCCACAGTGGACAGAGCATGAGCACCGTTTTGAAGTGAGAAAGCTGAGTCGGGCGTGTATGTCAGGGAGGGTCTGTGCTGCCATCCTCCTGGCTGTCTGGCCATCGGCAGTCCCCACAGCTCTGCCTCGGACATCACCTCCTCTTCTGTCTCCTCCTCACTCCTTTCCTTCCTTGACACGTGTCTTTGGGAATGATCTCCAAACACTTCGTTTTGATTCACTTAAAAATATAATAAACTTTTAAATTGAGCACAACATTTACACAGGAAAGTACACAAGTCCTGAGGTTCCAGCTCAAAGAATTTTCACAAAACCAACAAATTAGTATAGCCAGCACCCAGACTAGGAAACAACATTGCCAGCACCCTAGAAATGCCCTTTGTGTCCCCTTTTGGCCACTATACTCTCACAAGGGTACCTCGCCCCACCAACCTCTATTACAGTAAATTAATTTTGCTTATTTTTAAATAGACTTATGCAACATTATGTCTGTAAGGTTCACATATCACTGAAGTGTGAGGTTGTATTGAAATTTCTATTTTGCTTTGAAAGGGACACTTGGAAGAATAAAAAGTAGAAGAAAGTTACTTTGGAAGAATTTTCAAACCAACTTGACTGTAGATACTAGGTCTTAGAGGCTTTAGTTCTCCGAGTTGAGCTGACCTAGAAACAGAAGGTAAGCTAGGACCACCCAGGTCCCTCCTTCACTCTGAAATATGCTCCCAGAGCAATCTCAGCTTCTGCTCTCTTTTAATCCTTGATATAATGGTTAAAATTAAATATCATTCTTTGTTTAACTGAGAGGTGAGTTATACACCCAGCTATGTACGACCACCTCACTAAAACACTTCTTACCTGAGTTATACACCCAGCTATGTACGACCACCTCACTAAAACACTTCTTACCTGAGATTGGGATTCAGTGTAAAGTGGGTCAACTGAGAATCTAAGTCCAGGGGACGTAAGGTGAGAACTAGTCAGCTAATGAATTAATCAGCAATCCTTGAAAAATAACTCTGATGCTTTTCCTTTACCCACCTCCAACCATAGGCTTTGAACTAATTCTTTCCTTTTTTTGTTTGCAAATAGGAGTGCTGTATTATAGAGTCTAAAATTCAACCAATTATTTTATATAGCATCATTGTTTACCACTAAGAAATAAAAAATGCCCAAGATGCAGAGTCTAACAGGAGACCCCTACATAAAACTGAGATACCAAAGTCATTCTTTATATAATGAAGCAAGAAAGAGCCCTGCCAGGCAGACAGCCAGTGAGAAAACCCACCTGCCTCCACCTTGGCACATTGGAGAGGGAGGGAGGAGAAGAATTAGGACCATAAAGCAGTATTCTGATGGGTTAGCGAATTGACAGAGCCCCACATGGGCCCTGACCTGGGGGTAGTGCAGGGGGCCTGTGGGGCAGACCAAGGTCTCTTTGTGGAAACCTCTCTGGGCTGTGTCTCTAGCCGGTTTGCCTGCTATCTTGGCCTACTTCTGGGGGCCTTCCTGCCATGGTTCTACTTTCCACCTCTCCTGATCCCCAGGAGAGTTTATTTGTAACCTGGCTTCATTTTCTCAACTTCCAAAGTTGACCTTGGACCTCACTCACTTGGCTGAGTCTTTCACGACCTGGTCGCATTTGGTCCTATGACAGAACACTGCTTCCCTTTATCTTTGTTTTTATTTTCATTGCTGAGTCCAGCCTCTCCAATATTACTCTCCATCCCAGGAAAGTTTGTGCTGGTGGGATTGGTTGGGGACACACCCCCTAGACAAAGACAAATCACCGGTGTCCAGCAGAGTCATCATCCCCACCAAGAGCAGGACGTGTTGGCCACTGCTAGAGCACTCCAACCTTGTCCTCACTGCCCATACAAATAATGAACTAGAAGACAAATGGCCCAATGGGAAATGAAGTGAAGCTGTCAGGAAGGAAGTTGGAAAAAGGAAGAATCTGAAGGGCCAACACACACAAAAACTCTCATCCTCTTCATAACTGGAAAAATTGAATGTACGATACTGCTAAGCATTGGCGAGGCCTCCAGGAGGTGCTGTGCCTAGACTGGCCCAGCTGGGTAACTGCTGCCCTGTGGATGCAAATCAGATTCCTGAAAGCTCCACTTCATGGAGGCTGGGAGAAGCAGCGTCCTTCCCCACAGTTCCAGGGAGGAGGCAGGTGTCTTAAGATGTCTCCCAGTCACTTCTCACTTCTTGTTCTGTCATCTTTTCCCATGTTACTGACTGCCTTCCTCCAAGGGGGAATGGAACATAGAAACCTGGGAGTGTATGTGCTATAAACACTTTGGAGAAAAGTCTGTCCATTTCTAGGAAGGTTGGAGATGTGCTTATTCCAGGAGCCAGAAATTCATGTATACACAGGAGCATGAAAGAGCCTGTGCAAAACGTTTGTACTAGCAATAAAGTAGCCCAACCCTCCTTCAGCAGGGAAATTAGATCTGCGTGTTTACCAATAAGATAATATTAAAAGGAAAAATAAAGAGCCAAAAGATACTGTAGTTATCATTTATGTACATGTTGAAAAACACTAAAAAAAAAACCCACCTTAGATATTTGTGGATTCATGCAATATAAAATAAAAATACAAAATCAGACCCAGGGCTGTGGCACACAGAATTCAGCACAATGGTCTCCACCCATGGGTGTGGGTGGGCGGACATGACCCCAAGTGGGGGCTTTTGCTGTATTTATCTTATTTCATTTATTTCAAAAGGAGAAAGAATTCTGGAGTTAGATAATAAAATGCTAGCGTACTTTTTATTTTAGGGGTGAGTATGTGTCTGCTATGGTTTTTTCCTGTATGTTTGGAAGGTTTCAGAAAAATTTTAAAAATCAATGGAAAAACTGCAAAGAAGTAGATTTTTTTAAATCCACAGTTGCTTGTGCCATCATGGGAGACTAGTATGATACTCTTTTCCCCCCAATGTTCCACATTTTGTGACTATGTTATTTTTATAATGAAAAAATTACAGATGATTATTTTGATTTCCTTAAAAAGTAACTATACGGAGGGAGGGAAGGGAGAGACCCAAATAGCAATCACAGTGTAGTTTCTGAGGCCTGTATCTTTGTGTCAACCTCATGGCACAAAAGGAGCCCTTTGTAAGGTATGATTAATAAAGTCCTCCGGGGCAGAATTAGTGGGTTCTGTTACACAATGAGCCCAGTGTTGCTGATTCTGACACCAATATTTCCATAGGACAGAATTGATGGAATCTTCCGGAGTGTGTTATTTATGGCATCGAATGCAAAAAGATCTTATTCACTAGCCACAATCTAGGCTGGAGATGGACAGGTAGGTTTTTATTCAGGTTTTTTATGCAGATTTTATTTTGGCCCAGTTTAAAACCAACATCTTAACCAAATATAGCGACCAAAGTTAATTCAGCACTAGTGCTAATTCTGCAGCATCAGGTCCTGCCTGGGTTGGGGCGGCACCCTCTGTCAGCTGCTGAGATTGGCCCAGCCCTCTGGCTGCTGGGGTCACTAGACCTTTGAAATGGAAGGAAAGCTCCTAAGACCCCCCTCCCCCCTTCCATTTCATAAATGCTGGATATTTGTGAACATTTCCCCAATATTTCCAGGGAGGGGAAGGGTGTTTTAAGACTCCTTTCAGTTAGCTCTAACTTCTTGTTCTGGAATCCTGTCTGCAGTTTACTAGTCACCTTATGGCATTGCATTCCCCAGATGGGGGTATGCCTCCCACTTCAAGGTTTGAGGAAATAGAGAGTGCTCAGGAGTAATAGAAGTGGTCACATTACTGCCCCACAAAACCTCCAGAAGATGCTCATACTATATCCCTGATATTCAAAATCCCTGTTGTTAAAAAGTCACCCTTTTTTCTTGCCCTCAGGAACTCTGGCTCTTTCTCAACTAGAACCCTGCTGGCCACTTCATTCACCCCTCACCACCTGCTTGTACTCTTCCTTCCTTTTATGTGGTCAGCGGGATCCTGGCCTTTTACTCTCAGCCAATCTGAGGACGTTTATTTATTTATTTATTTATTCATTATTTTTATTTTTTTTGCAGTTTTTGGCAGGGGCTGGGTTTGAACCTGCCACCTCCAGCATATGGGGCCGACACCCTACTCCTTTGAGCCCAGGTGCCGCCCTCTGAGGACATTTATTAAGCAGAACAAGTTTGTTCTTGGAGTCTCACTGCCATCCAACGTGGCTTTCTCCCAAGAGTTACTTTTTTTCCAAAACAAAAATAAAGTTTATCAAAACAAAATGATATCCTAAAGCGTCTGGTTGGAAAAGCATTGTCCCTGCCAAGCGAAACTCTGCCTGCAGAAGTGAAATTGTTACCACCCTTCCACACTGATCCTGCCACCAGCCTCATCTCTCGATAATCAAGTCTGGGAATCAGAACACACCCAGAACTAAATTGAACTACATTGTGCTGAGTGTCAGGTGAAAGATACAGGCAAGAAGTTTGTAGGCCTTGCGATGCATGGGGAGACACTATCGCTTGGCATCCCCTTGTCAGAGATTATTTACTTATTGGAATGAAAGGAACAGAAACAGTTTTCAATAACGACATCTCTGAACTGGGTTTTATATCCTCAGGCTCTTGTGTAGGCTGGGAGCAGTCCCTCTGTCTAGAAGATACAGTGGACCCAGGGCCATCAGCTGCCTCCTGGGGGAAGTGGTGGTGGGTGTGGGGCAGTGGGGGTCCCAATTCTGTTCCAGTCTCATTGCCAGGGACAGAGGGATGGCTGTGTTTCCCTGCCTGGAGACGGAAGCAAAGGAACAATCTAACCCTGCAGTTCTAGCCCAGCTGAGCAGGGAGCTGATTTCTGAAAGTGGAAGCTATTAAAAGAGCCACTTGTGCCATAAATGACCCCCTCTGTTAAGAACATTTTGGAAAACCAAAACTGAGAGAAGCCGAGATCTCCTCTCTGAGTCAATGCAGCCTTCAGTTTGGTTTGGAAATAAATCAGATGAGAGCAAATATCACCTAGCATAGTGCTTGTTCCATAGCATTACTTGGTTAAAAATTCTTGGATAGTTAAAGGATAACTGAACTCAAGATTCTAAGGAATAGAGCAAGATATGATTGATTGCAGCTCTGGACTTAAGATTTCCCTGGGCTTCCTTCATGGCTGAAATGACAATTGGCCCCCATGTGAGTGGAGAGGCCTCTTCCTGGGCTGCATACTGAACTCCCTGTTATCCCCTGTATTCCTACTCTGCACCCCCTCTTTTCAGGGCATCAGTGTGGGAGGGGGCTGGGCTTTGGTAGAGGACCAGTAAACTCACATGGCTGATGGGAGACAGGAGACCTAAGCACAGCCCTTCACTGAGGGCAGGCAGGGCCGAAGCCTCTTCTCAGTATCTCACTAAGATAAGGAGCAAGTTTTTCCTCAACTCTCCCCTCTGTCCCTAGGTTTAGGGCAACACTGGAGCAGCCAGAGCCAGGGACAGTGCATCTGGTGGGGGACAAGCAACTATTTCTGGAAATCAGAGGCTTCTAAGCTTTCCAATGATCACTCCATAGCAGTTGCAAGTGCCTTGAACCCTTGGGAGGGGTGCCCTAAAAAGGGAACAAATGGGGGTGGAAGGAGTCCTATAGGGTCCTCAGAATTGAGTCCTACCAGAGACCCACGCCCAGCAGAAATACCTCCCTGCACACTGGCTTTCTCCAGCAGTGGCCATAGGCAGTCAGGCACTTCCCAGCTGAGGTCACTGTCTTTCCAATCACAAATTACCCAGCTCATGGAAACGCAGGGCGCATGAAAGGGGAGAGCATGTATTCAAGGACACACACCGAATTCCATTTGGCTTTACTTCTGAGACCTATTCTCTGGTGCATTTCTTCCATGGCTGCTACTTTGCTCTTATTTGTACCCGGCCATAAAACATGATGAAGTGAACATGGCCCTTGAAAGAAGTAATGATCTAGTGCTGGGCACACCAATGTGGGGCAAAGATGCCATCACCAGCCAGCTAGTGCTGGTGCCACTGTAGCTGCAGAAAGTACCTATCGCTGTCCTCAAGTCTTCCTGTGCGGAATCCATGACAATTCATTCATCCTGATCCCTGAAGGAGACAGGGAGGTCAAGGAATTACTATTGGTGCCAACCATGGGGATAAGATGTATATTCCAACATCCCAGTGAAGTAATAATATTCTAGTCAATCTGCAATCAAATTTAAGACAAGCCTGCTATCAGAATTAAATAGAAAAGGGAGAGGAGAGGTGGCCCATTTGGTCAGGAGTGCTTCTTGGAACTTGTATATGGTAATTGGGGTTGGGCGTCACTCCTTGGTGACAGATGTGACCCCTCAACTGGTATTACGTAAAATCACTAGTTGGTGTTGTGTGGGTGGAGCTCATTATTTACATGTGTGCATCCTCCTGTCTCTTTCCTGTAATGGAATGCTAAGATATTTGTGATAAAAAATCACCTCTTACACATCATTCATACTTAACAGAATGTTGAACTGAATTTTGCTTATTTTGTGGGCATTTTCCACATCTATCCTGGTAGGATCCAGAGAATCATTGACCCAGAATGGAAAGTAGAGTCCAGACAGGTTGACTAGTCTAACCCTCACTGCTGATACATGTTTGCACTAAATAAAATATTTACTGAGTGGAACATACCCACCAATTAACCTAGAAATAAGAATACTTAGGAGATAAATCTCATTGTGGAAAATTTTCATAAATATTGAGAAGAGAAATCAGTTAGTACAATCCTCATGAATCTGTCGCCCAGTTTAACATTGATCGACTCATGCCCAATCTTTCCTACTCCCATCCTGGATTATTTTGAAGCAAAGCCCAGATATCACATCATTTTATCTATAAATATTCCAGTATGACTCTCCAAAAATAGTAAAACTCTTTCAAAAATAACCTTAATAGCAATATTGTACCTACAATAATAATACTTACTATCAAGAAATATTCATTGAAGTTTTATTTTTTGAAAGTATTCAAACATTTTTTATTTGAAGAATAAGTGGAGAGAAGTCTATTTTAGCACTTAGATATGTAGATTATTTCCAAAATAGTTTAAAACTTAATTAGTTGTATTAAAATCAGTTTTCCCTGAAGTAGAAATTTTTCCCCGCTACAGACATTCCTCATTTTGCCTTGATAGTGTGGACCATGAAAATGGCCATGCAAACCAATTTTAATGACCCATGGGGAAAAGTGTGATTGTCCCATGACTTTTAAATATCTGTCAAAATAACTCAGCCCTACTATGAAACTAATTTCTAGCTTTCATATGAAAGCTATAACCCAATTATAGCCCAAGAATATGGGGAAAGGGGATAGGAAGGGCAGGGGAGGGGGGAGGATGGGTGGAGGGAGGGTAATTGGTGGGACCACACCTACAGTGCCTCTTACCAGGATACATGTGAAACTTACTAAATGTAGAATATGAATGTCTTAACACAATAACTAAGAAAACGCCAGGAAAACTATGTTAACCAGTGTGAGGAAAATATGTCAAATTGTATGTAAAACCAGCATATGGTCCCCCAGGATTGCGTTAATGTACACAGCTATGATTTAGTTTAAAAAAAAAATCTGTCAAAATATTAAAAACTATCGGTTATAAATGTAGAAGACAATGCAAAAACATTTAAAAATATTTAGTATGTTTTAATTAAAAAATTTAGAAACACTAAGAATTGAAGTGTTTTATTTCATTGTAAAAACTCAGAGTAGTCTGAATAGTGTTGCCTTTTTTTTTTTCAAATAACTTATGATACTGAGTAAACATCTTCTGTACCATGGCAAATTGTCATCTTCCTTTTAAGTTTGGATAAGGTTCTATCACTTTTTTTTTTTTTACCACCACTTCCTCTGAGACATATTTATCTTTTTCATTACAACCACTTTCCTCCTTTATGTTGATAAGTTTGTCTTCACTAAGTTCCTCTGGATACATAGGCAGCTAGAACAGCAGCAGTATCAATATTCCCATGAGTAGGGATTTCTTCTACAACTCTACCAATGTTCTGCCCAAATTTCACTTCCGGCATTATTATTTTGCATTTCTTTGCTGCATTTTCATTTTTGTTGGCTGATTCTTTCAACCATCCACCTTTTCTAAAGGTCAAGTGTGGTAACAAGGAGACAGCACAACTGCACGCTTTGCTGTGAGTGAATCAAATAACAGAAGCACAGGGACCAACCACTGGCAGGATTTGAAAGGAGTGATAGGGTCAGTCACTGATCATAAAGCTCATCTGCTGCTTACACAGCCATCGTGGGCGGACAGGCGAGCAGAGAAGCGCGTTCTTCATGCCGTTACTCACAGTTAATATACTGTGGAAACTGAAATTTGAACCAAGCTGTTAGGAGACTGGTATCATTTGATTAAGTCATGGCTACTGAAATTTTTCCCTATGGAAACCCAGCAAATCAAGAACTGCCTACATACCCTAATTATCTATATTGGCCCAGACTGGCTTCATGCTGACTTCTGAGTATCACCCAATCTCAATTGCCCATCAAATAAGGAATTTTAAAGCACACCAAATGCAAAAGAGTACATATTTAGTGGAGATTGAGGTGGTTTTCAATTGCTGTCATTTTCTAATCAAGCATTAAATGTATTTTAGAATGAGAGAATTTTAGAAATAGAGAAAGGACATTTAAAGACCCCCATGATTTGATACTACAAATTACCCAGCATGTTTGTTATGAATTATTTTTCCTCCTTCAATTTCAATTTGCTCATACAGACACTTATGGTCAGAGCTGCGCTCAGTTCCACGTTTGGTAGAACCACAGGAAGGACAAGCATGGAACCATTCTAAGCCGTCTTCATCAAGACAGTCACAGAGGTCCTTTCCACTGAAAATCAGGAGACCCTGGCTATCATAGACCTTATTCTTTGCCAGTATCACTTGTCTGTCTGAACCAGCAGATGCATTTTTTATAAGCCTTCTCTTTTCTCTTTTACCAGTTTCTGGAGCAAATTCGGTTTGCTTTCCTGGATTTGTAAATTGTAAAGACCTTCAAGCTTTAACTGGTTTTCTCCTCCGGCAGTCTTCACCATCAACATTCACACTTCTATTGATTATTTGTGTACATTTTGGACAAAGCTTCTAACCAGGTACAAGCTATCTTCCAAATTTTACACTCAAGAAAGTGGCATCATCTAAGTCAATTACATGCAAATTGGGAGGGGGTACTAGTTTTTTGTGTATGTTAAATGGGCCACAGCAAGTCTTCTGCAAATCCTCCAATCTGTCAATGTAAATTTTTACATAATGAAAGCAAATTATGTTGTTCCCAGAAAGTGTCATTCCAGTTCAGAGCTGAAGTAAGAGCATACATACCATTTGGTGACAATTCCTGCAAAGTCTTGAAACCTCTGTGATGAGTATAGTAGGTTTTGTGGCACTCATTTGCTATAAAGCTGGACTCCAACCGAACATGGATCTATCATTCTTGCTTCCATCAAATCTTCCTATTTATTTTGTTTAGAGATTTCTCTTTAGTAGGCCACGTGCTGGTCACCCTTAGCTTGCGCTCTCCTCCACCTTGGTTCAAGCAGAACTCCAGTCCGCACAGGAAGGACTCAGCTCCCCTCTTTCTAGCTTGTCCTGTGGCCCACTGAATTTTTAAATGTTGCTGTGTATCTCCTAAAACTGTCAGTAAAGGATGCCCAAAATAAATACAGCAGATGGTTCGAAGATGGTAGTACTATGGTGTGCCGTGGAAAGAGAGGAAGTAGAAGATAACAAGAGAGATTGCGTACGTGGGGATTGTGATTTTAGATAGAAGGGCCAGCGGTGTCGTTCTAGCAGAGATCTAAGGGAGGGAAAGAAGTCAGGTATATGGAAATCTGTAGGGTGAATATTTCCAGATAGAGGAAATGACCTATGCTGAGAGTATGGCTGCTTCGAGTTTTAGAAAAAGTGGTGTAGTAGCCAACTGTTTGTGGCTCAGATTTTTGATGAACATTATGTTTCTAAAATAAACACATATTTTGGGATATAGATGTGGCTCATTAATTCTCACAATTGTATAGTATTCCATTACATGAATATAACACAATTTACTTAACCAATTAACATTTGGGTGGTTTCTAGTTGTTTTTGCCGTTACGAATAATATTGCTATGAACATCTTATCTCCCAGTGTACATGAGGAAGAGATTCTCTAGGACAGTGCTACCTAGAGTAGCCTTTTTTTTTTCTTTTTACATCCAAGAAAATGATGATTTATGTCACACATGGGAGTAACTGAGGGGATATGGGACAAACTGTACAGGCTTAGTGAAAACATCCACTGCATTTTCTATAAATTATCTCAGTGTACTCCATAATCAGCTCTCTCTTGTTTCCTGCTGATTTTTTTCTTCTTGCCTTCATCCTTTCTCTGTCTTTCATAAAATTTCTAATCCCACAGTTTCTGATCACATGTAGACTGTGAAGTAGAAAGCCATCTTAACCAGTTAAAATCTGGCCTACCTGTTAAAATGTAGTCTGTGGGCATCGACTAATGCTATGTTCTTTTCCACTGGTTGAGGGGAAAGGAACAGATGGAGACTAAGCAAGTGGTATCTCAGTTTCCAGGGGGAGCGGAGCTGCCCAATAGCATGAGAAGGAACAGTACAAAGAAAATTAGGTTACTGTATCCCCAGTGCCGCTATAGCAGTTGTTGCAGCAACAAATTCATCTTGGGAGCAGTTATTGGTTTCTGTAAAACAATGTCATCTGTCTGTCACATTAAGTTAATTCTGACAATTTAACTTTTCATTTGTTTTGTAGCTGTACTTAATGTTGGGGGGCCTAATGCAGCCACAGACAAACCCTTTTCCCCTCCCCCTCCTCTCCAAAGGATCTGCATAATCCCACTGCCCAGAAGTTCATGCCAAAAGACCCTAACCTGACAGGCAACCTGTGGAATGTGCCCACTCTCTACAGCCCCATATACAAGTGGTCTCTAACTGCTTCCCTTCCCCTGTACACGCCATCTTTGCACTGCCCAGGCAGGTCACCCTCCCCTCCTTTCAATAAACTTGCCTGAGCATCTCTCTGGGCACCACCATTTACACCTTTCACTTAATTTATAAATTAGTTTTAGTTTTATAGCTTTTTTTGTGTGTGTGTGGAGGGGCAGTTTTTGGCCAGGGCCAGGTTTGAACCCACCACCTCTGGCATATGGGGCTGGCGCCCTACTCCTTGAGCCACAGGCGCCATCCAGTTTTATAGCTTTAAACAAACTACACGTAGAAGAATATTATACTAAAAATCATTAGTCCACACCCATTTAAGAATCTTTTTTTCCCCACTCCTGCATCCATTACCTCTCTGTATCAGTCTGTTTGGTCTGCTATAATACCATACGTTAGACTGGGTAATTTATAAACAACAGAATGTAAGTTGGGCGCAGTGGCTCATGCCTGTAATCCTAACACTCTGGGAGGCTGAGGCAGGAGGATTGCCTGAATTTAAGAATTCAAGACCAGCCTGAGCAAGAACAAGATCCCAGCTCTACTAAAATAGAAAAACTAGCCAGGTGCCTGTAGTCTCAGTAGGGAGGCTGAGGCAAGACAATTGCTTGAACCCAAGAGTGTGAGGTTGCTGTGAGCTATAATGATGTTATGGCACACTACCCAGAGTGACAGAGTGAGATTCTATCTCAATAAACAAATACATAAGTAAATAAATAAACAATAGAAATTTATTCCTCAGAATTCTAATGGCGCTAGCAAGTCCAAGATTAAGGTGCCAGCAGATTTGCTGTCTGGTGAGGGTATTTTGCCCTCTGCTTCATATCTGGTGCCCTCTTGCTGTGTCCTTACATGATGGGGAAACAGGCCTTTTTAAAAAGGTTGTAAATCTCATTTACAAGGGCAAAACCATTATGACCTAATCATCTCCTAAAGGCCTCAATACTATTGCATTCGAGGTAAGGTTTCACATATGAATTTTGGGAGGACACAAACATTCAGACCATAGCTGTCTCCTTTTCTGCTTCCTAACAGAGCCTTGATCTTGTTTTAAATATTCCACTTCCCCTTTGTAGCCATGCATTTAGGGAAGATAGCCACGTCTACCACCCCAAGGACCTGATGGGTCGGAGCCAACTATAGCAACCTTGCGTACCCTACCAGCGATTGATATAAACATGAGCATGTGTTTCACTTTTGCCCAACAATACCCAAGGGTTTGGTCGGGTTTTTCCAAGAAAGATTTCTTCCTTTTTGATAAAAGATGCAAGGAAGAGACCACTTCTCTGGGCGGTGCCTGTCGTTCAAGGAGAAGGGCACTGGCCCCATATACTGGAGGTGGTGGGTTTAAATCCCAGCCCCAGCCAAAAAAACCTGCAACAACAACAACAAAAAGAGAGACCACTTCTCTCTTTTTCCTGTAAAATAGCCATCTGGAAGTGTCACTTAATACTGCTGCAGTTATTGTATAAGCACGGGAGAAGCTGGGCTGCTGAGGGTGGAGAAGCACTAAGGTGAAAATAACCGAGTCCTTGGTGACCCTCTTAAAGTTCTTTATTCATGGGCCCTGGAGAGCCCTGTCTCCTAGCAGTCAGGATAATGACTCTTCTTGCATGTGGTGATCAGTCTCCCTGCTGTTTGAGCCACTGAAGATGGGTTTCCGTCACTTGCAGCTGAATGTATCCTGATCAGTACAGGGACCTGCAGGCTTTATGGAGGATGTGCTCCTGGCTCCTGGCCACTCCTCATGCCAGCTTCGGCTCCCACAGGCCTATTATCGCAGCACCTGCCTCAGGCCTGGCAGGCAGCAGAGTTTAACAAATGCTATTTGATAAGGGAATCCATAGTGGATTATAAATGAAGGGACCTAACCTATGGGCCATGAGGTAGGCACATGAGGCCACTGCTGTGTTCCCTATGAAGACAAAAGAGTGCTGGGTGTCTGCTTTCTGCAGCAGCACCAGTCTAAAGGGAGCTGCATCTAACCACAAGTTACTAAAACACTGGAAGCCAACTGAGTAGAGGCCCAACACTGAATGGCAAACAGTCAGGATAATGAAGGGCAAATTAGAACGATTAATAGGAATGCAATCAGAAGCTCTGTAGGAACAATGGAGAATAATAGATCATGAATGAACTAGGGGATTGGCTCGATGGTTGTATTTCCAGCCCAGCAGGCGGCATGCTATATTCATGCTCATCGACAATAGAGAAAATAGATGTGATTTCACAAAACAATGGACCTAACTAAGCAGGCATATTTAGTTCTCTTCAAAAAGGGAGGAGGGAGCCACAGCTGACTAACACAATTTGATCGCTCTCCATTTCCAGCTGGAGATTTTAGAATGAAGCAAAAATGAATTTTTATCTTTTTCATGTTAACTTTGTGAAACTTGTTCTTATTCTGTAAGTTGGGTGAGGGTTGTAATAAAAGGCATTATAACTATAACTGAAGGTGCACAATTATAAGAACTGCTTAATAAGTTTCATCGAGTGATAAGCAGGTGATATTATTTTCCTTTCAGATAAAATATGAAAAGAGGTGTACGGAAGTCCAACTTACAGGCACCACAGCTTTGCAACCACACATAAAACTCTAGCAGCACACAGAGATAATATAACCAGACACAGTGTCTTGGCCTCCACGTGGGCTATGAAATTAACCCAGCCAAGAAGAAAAATCAAGCAAATGTTTCCTCCTCCCAACAGAGGGCCTTTTTTATTTAAAAATAAATGATGTAAGCAAGGTAGTACTGGATAGATTCTAGGACTTGCAGGTAAGACTTCAGCTGGGAACCCGGGTGAGGACTGAGTCCTACAGTGTGGTGAAGATCATTTCCTCGGCTCTGACTGGCTTCCCGCATGCTGGGAAGAGGCAGGGTCCTGGACTTGCCATGGAACAGTTCTGGCTAGCTCTGCACAGGAGGAGAAATACCACCAGTGGTCAGCATTCTGGGCGCTGGAAGACTGTCACTTGAAAATTTCACCCCATGACTCACTGCTTTTGATAGTTGTCCAGGTGGTTGGAAAAATTTACCTAACTGTGGTTGGCAAAGAGCATCATGATTGAGACACTAGGCATCAAGCTCAGGTGCCATCAGCCTGAGCTTGTGGCTTTACCACTGACCAGCTGTGCGACTTTAGACCAGTTGCTTAAATCCCCTGAGCTTTAAACTTCTATCTGTAAATAGATTAGTAGTAATACCTCTTGTAATACACACAGGCTGGGGGCTGAAACCTGGGGGTTGTTGTGAGGATTAAATAAGTTGATACCTACCCAGCACTTGTGACAGTGCTTAACACATACTTATAACATCACCCGTAACGCCTTAATTCTGTTTTATGGCACATGCAAAAAGCATTTTGGTTTAGGAGTATCAGATTCACACAATATCCACCCCCGTCAGGGCTGTGGGCATCACTGCACAGGAGATGATGTGAGGGATGTTTGTGACCCTCACCCCCTTAAAGGTCTATTATTTTACTGCCTAGAGAAAAAGTGAGACAAACCAAGATGGAAAATGCCAACTTATGGTTATTGGTTAGGAAATTGTGTCTCTGCAAGTAATAGAATCACTCCTAAGACTGGCTGTTAGTCCAGGAGTCTCAAGGTGGGCAGCTGGAACTTTAGCAGCTGCTTTCAGAGGGGCCTCAGGGACTGCGTCTCATTTTGTTTCTTTCCGTCTTTAGTTGGTTGGATTTCCTCTTTTTACCTTTCACCTCGTGGTCACTAGGTAGCTGCTGTCCTTCCAGTAGTCACAGTTGCGTTCCAAGATAGAAGATAGAAAAGAAAGTGCTTTTTTCTAGAGCCATGTTGTCTTTCTCTTTTCTTTCTTCTTTTTTTGTTATGAGAGAAACTCTCTAGGGATTTTCCCCTATATATCACAGCTAGGATTATAGCACCTGCTCCCATCCACCCCAACTCCCAGCTACGGGCTGCAAGAGAAGCTGTGAAATGGATCATTTTGTCTTTCAGCATCTGGAGGAGAAAAAAGGCAAGAGGGAAGAGTGTCATCAATGACTTACAGGGATCTAATGCACAGGATTGCGTGACAATGCTACACAGGAACATACTTGCCTCAGTCCCATTTTTAAGTAACCAAGCCATTTCTTGGTCTTTTGCCAGGATGAACTTTGTTGTTGGAAAAGGTTTTTTTCCTGGGAAAAGGGCTAATTGTGTTGTCTTTGGGAGCCCAGTGTGGAATCTGACATGAAAAATATTTCCACTTGTAATTTTATTCCACAGTGAAAGGTTTAGGCTTAAAATACAAATTCCCTTGAAATAGACAACATATAAACTTAAATTCTGACATAACAGAAGAACTTCTAGGATAGAAAATGTCCTCAGACAGACATTTAGTGACGGGATCTGCGATGAGAGGGAGTGTGGGAGGTAGCTTGGCCCCAACTGCCCAAATCCACCTCTCCATAATTTTGCCCCACCATGACGTTCTTCTCAGTTCAGCAGTAATGTGGATTTATTTTAGGAAATTAAAGGTGGTCACTTCCCATAAAAATGGGTGAAAAACAAAAGAAGCCCTTTGTTCAAGTCTTGCAGGTAGCCCTGGAATATGGAACAGCTGGGGGCCCTGCTGCTGTGCTGGCCCGCACAGGTTGGGGGCTGAAACTCCTCTGCTTGCTCTCCCCTGCCTCCCACATCAACCCTGGGGGCTGGAAGCTTCTATCTTATGGGGCTTGCACCATTAGTAAGCACAGCTTTTACGTGCAGGTGCAGCAGAGAGTTCTGAAGAATTTTTCCCAACTGTTTTTCACAGTAGCCACCTTTATTGCCAGCACATGGACATAGTGGTGAAGTGGTGAGTGATTTGCTTGTTTCCTTGGGAGTCACATGTCCAAGGGGGATGGGTTGTGGCAGGGTCTGGAACTCACAGGTTGAAAACTTGATGTTTTCCTTCTGAAACCGTGGTTTTCAAACTTCAGGGCACTTAATTCTGTAGCAGCCAACTACTTGTTCAAAAGGCAGATATTGGGCCTCACTTCTGCTATTTTAATGCTTGGATGGGACCTGGAAATCCATATTTGCCACAAGGAACTCAGGTGGTTTTCCATTAGGTGGACCAGGAACCACAATTTTGAGAAACCTTGTCCTTTAGCCTACTATCTTAGTCCATGTGTGCTGGTACGTGTATAGTGAAGTATCTAACTAATAAATAATAAAAATGTATTTCTCCTAGTTCTGGAGGTTAGGAAGCCCAAGATCAAGACACCATCAGATTCTGTATCTGGTGAGTGCTGTGCTCTGCTTTACAGATGGCACCTGGTTAATGCATCCTCTGGAGAGGAGGAACCCTGGTCCTCGCATGGTGGAATATAAAAGGCAAAAGGGGATGGCAGGGATGAACTTGAGCTTGTTTGCCCATTCTGCCACTTGAGGACACGGCAAGAGGTGCCATCTATGAAGCAGAGGGCAGCACGCATCAGACACCAAATCTACTGGCCCCTTGATCTTGAATATGCAACCTCTACAGCTATGATAAATATCTGCTGTTTGTAAGCCACCCAGTCTATGGTATCGTACTATGGCAGTCTGAGTGGGCTAAGATGTTGATTGTGGTGAAGGGCTTTGCACTAGTCAGGCACAGTTAGAAAACAGCAGAGCTGGAATTCAGACTCAGGCCTTATTCCAAAGCCAGGGCTGTGAACCCCAGTGTATACAGCTTGCCAATTCCTCATTATGTGAAAAATACCACTTTACTTCCAGATTCTGCTCTCTATTTTCACTAAGCGAATGTGATCTTGAGGTTAACTTCTAGAATTCAGCATCGCTTCATTGTATTTCCAGTTGGCCTAGACTAAACTTACTGGTCTGGTCTCAATTAACTCCATATAAGGGTAGGCATGTTAACTTTTTCTCTTTTGGGGATGAAACTGAGAAATGCAATAAATTAGAAAACAGATGCTATCCCAGCATAACTAACATAAATCTTTGCCAAGTTCAGCTGCACCTCAAATGTCCATTAATCTTTAAAACAATAACAACAAAACCAACAACTATAACAGCTTCCACTTTCAGGGCCTGGATGGAGGGGATTACAGTGGAAGTCGGGGACCATCCCAGAGCAGAATTTAGCTTTGGGAGTGTACTGCCAATCTCAGCAGGCCCACGAGTCATGTGAACCCTACTCTGCTTCCACAGGGCTTGTCCACAGCTTGGCCCCGTGCCCCTGGATACACATGTGAGGTGAAGGGCGCAAAGTGATTTACATGTTGAGAAGCTACCCTAGCCAAGCCAGTCTGGGCCGGAGTGTAGGTGTCTGTCACGTCCATGGAAGGCACCTCTGCTCAGCAGGCTCATCTTTATGTTTCTCTGTCTTTTACTTTTTGCTTTTGTTTTCCCTTGTAGTTGCCTAGTAAACAAACATTTCTGCTGGAAAATTCTAGTCTTAACTCAAATGAACTAAGAGGAAAAGCAACGTGTCCACACCCAGGCCAGCCTAGCCAAGGAGGGCAGAGGTTCCCTCAAGGACAGACTTTGTCAGTGTGGCCACAGCCCCAGCTCCGGCTGGAACTCTAAGGAGTCTGCAGAGAGATGGGTGCTGGGGCACTGGTGGACCTCAGAGATGGCTGCTCTGTGAAGCCCCAGGCCCTTCCTTCTTCCCTCATCTCATGGCCCTGCTGCTCTTTGTGAATGGTCACAGCACTTACCGCTTAGGTGAACATTTACCTGACTTCTCATAATCCCTTAATTGTTCACCTTGGCATCTCCAGTGCCTCCATGGTGCTTAACACATGCTGTAGGTTTCTTGCAGGAAACCAAATGGTGATGGTGTGACATCAAAGTGGGGGAGAGGATGCATGAGCGAAAGGGGATCACCCCATCCCTCCCTCCCAACTGGGAATCCAACAAACTGAGAAGACAGGAGATGGGCTGTGGCAGGAGTGGAGAGGGGGTGTCATGGTGCAGACTCCTTGGAGAGCTGGTAGACCCCAGAAACTTAGAGAAGCTGAGAGAACTCAGGGTTAGTAATTGTCACGTCGTTACTGTTTTGAAAAAGTCAAAAGGACACCGTGAGATGTATGTTCACCATGTATTTGAACTGGGTAATGGTAAGAAGGGGTGAGTTTGGTGGGCGCTAGTTCTGGGAAGAGAAATTGGGGGTGGGCGCAACACCGAGGGTGCCAGCTCGGGGCCGGGAGGGGAGCGGTCCACAAGGTGGCGCTCATCTCTTGTTCTTAGTTTCTCCTGATGAAAAATGGGTCATCTTTAAATTACTGTACAACAATGGAGGTGATGGCTTCTATTTCCTGTATTAGAAACTTCCATATTTTATTTCCTGGGGACCTGGGACATCGTGAGGGTAGCTGCATTTCATACTGACTTTTGGTGAACTTGGAGGGCGCAGCATTGTCGCACAACACACAGAATCGGGCTTTCTAAGCCAGCTCAAGCATAAGAGTGGAGCTGTCACTAGGGGACCTGTCTGAGTAACTTGCCCTATTTGATACTGTGGCCATGGCTAGTGGGACCATTGTCATCATTGGATATTGCTGTTGCAGTCACCCATTACACGGAGCTGGTCGCTAAAAATACGCCTGGGCTTTTGTGCTTTAAGAGCGTCAGTTTACAATAGAAAGGTCCTTGGTCTCTGAACTTCATGAGAGGGCTTAAGAAAAACTGCAGATAGAGTGATCCCATATAAAACATGAGGAGAATCCTTTGACCATGTATTAAACCTTTACACCACTCCTTTTGACACAAGAGGCATACTTACGTGGAATTGCTCTATTATCAGAAATAGTGTACTTTGTCAAGTTTCCTCCCTTCAATACAAACTTTCCCCACCTCCAAGAGGGTGCTGCCCAGGCATTTTATAGAATAATGAGACAGATTCCATTGGTGCTAATCAGACATCTGGCCTCACTGACCATTTCCAGAATCTTCTGGCCAACCTTAATTTTCACCAGTTTTGAGAAAATTTGAAATGAGCCATCCTTCCTCCTTCCTCGTGCCATTGACAGGGCTGAACACTTCACGGGGCTGGAGATGTTTGTCATACTTGATGTCACAATCTCTTTTCATATGAAGGCCACAGGGGGGCCAATTCCCCATTCAAAAAAATATAAAATAGCGTGCACATAGGCAATCTTTGCAAATGTCATCAGCTAGTGATAATAATCTGTCATGTCTGCAGATGCTTATAGTAAGTGTGCACTTACTTCTCAATTAATTCTGATGGAAACCCCATAAAGCAGCCAGGGAACAGATTGTTATGTCCATTTTGGAGAGGAGGAGGTGAAGATTTGGGAAGGCCATGATTTGTGCAAGGTCAGAGCAGAGAGTCTCAGAATTAGGATTTACATCTACCTCGCCTGAGTCTTCTCTCACTTTCTCCATCACATGCTTTGCTGTTTGTGGGTACCAGGCACTGTTATAGATGTCAAGAACACACCAGAAATCAGCTGTCAATTTGCAAGAGAAAGATCCTTGGTGTCTGTACCTCATGAGAGGATTTTAAAATTATTTCAGTATAAGCAACACAACATAAGCCCTAAGGAGAATCTTTCCACCATCTCCTCAACCTTTAAACTACTCCTTTTGATACAGGTGGCACTTATTCATGTAATTTTTCTATGGGGTGGGGTTTAATGTCAAGTAGGGGAGTTAGGTGACATTTGAACAGAGGCCTGAAAGTGGGAGGCAGTGAGTCCTGCAAAATTCTGGAAAAAGAGCTTCCAGGCAAAGGGAGCAGCTATCACAAGGCCTGCCATGGAAGGGACCTGGCCTGTCCCAAGACAGCCCTGTTGCCAAAGCTGGTAGGTGGTGAGGTCAGACGGGCCATGGAAGCCACCTGCAGAGGGACACAGAGGCCTCTCTCTGACTGAGATGAAGCCATCAGAGGTTTTCAAGCCAACACATAATATGATGTTTCTCATATCTTAACAGGGTCAATCTGAAAGATTCTTTTACAACATAAATGGCCATTAAAATTCAAGAATAACAGTGATCCAGAGAAAAAGAATATTACATGCCTGTTATGGTAGGTCTCAAAATGAAGTAACTATCACAAGCACTGTCTGTTGGGCACCTGTTATGGGTCAGGTACTTGGCAAGGAGCTTTCTCTCCACACATAATTGCATGTAGTCCTTGCACTTGGATGCATAATGTAGTTGTTATTATGCCATTTTACAGATAAAAAACTGAGACTCAAGTTCATAGGGTAACTACAGACAGCCCATGAACTTAAACTTCACTTTCCCTCACCTCTTTGGTGAACCTGGGCTCATCAGTGGTGGCCGAAATTATCTTTTCAATGGCAAAAAAAAGTGATCTTTGCCAAAGTGCCTCAAAAGAACCACTCTTATTATGAGAATTGGTGAATATCTTAAATGTTATTTAATTGACACAATGGCAGTGTTCTTCATATCATTTATACATGCCATTCAACCTGCAAATGTTATTTTTAATAAATAATGTTATTTTTAATAAATATAGTAATATTTAATAATGTTTTATAAGGAGCCCTTGATTACACTGTGGCTCTGTTAACAAAACTAAATCACATAAAACTTTTTAGGCAGCCCTTGTAAATGTAATTATTTGACTTCCTTAATTATCTAATCAACAAACAAATCTTTCCAAATACTTAGTTCCTATACATATAACAAAATCTAGACATATGACGAATTTTACATTCTCTAAAAATATCAATGTAAAATCATAATCTAAGTCAACTATTTAATTTCATATTTTAAATTAGTATTACAAGTTTGACCTGAGCTCCAACACACAAAATCCTCTTAAATATAACACATGAGAAAAAAACCAAATATCTATAAATTGCTTCTTAACTCTAAGATAGCAGAAATAGATTTGATTTACCTTTTTGCATTTAATTCTGTATCTTTTTAGGATTCACAAGTCATTTGTCCACTAAGGGAAGAAATCACATGATATTTAGGGACTTGCTACCAGCTAGTTGAAGTTGCACAGGGATGTTGGTCAGGACACGTGAGCTAGTGCTAGGTCAGGAAGATTTGTCTTGGTTTTTGTGCTTGCAAAGTCACTGTCTTCCACTGTGAGATTGGCTAATAGTCTGGGTCATGTGCTATCCGCTTCTGTCCACTAAGAGCTACCTGTGACCTTGCTGGGTGTTTACAGCACATGTCTGGATTTGACATCACCATTTCTGTCCTAATTCTTTTCCTATTCTGCAGATTTGCTGCAGTGTCTTCAGCCACTTAAATGATGCTAGATTAAATTCTTCATCTCTCCAATGCTTTGGCCAGGTTTGAAGTCAAGCCAATGAGGAGACCCAGGCTTGTGCGGAAGGATTGCAATGACAGGTTCGCAACGACAATGAATAGGAACGAGATGAATCTGAGGGAGCTTGAGAGAGGCAGGGTGGCAAAACCCACAGACTGGCTATATAGGGAAAATAAATCCTGTGAAATAGCCAGGGGGAGCTCCAGATTGCAGACGAACCCACCCGCCACAGTGAGGACCAGTGAGGACCAGTGAGGACCAGTGTGCAGAGGACGCAGGCCCAGGGCACTGGGAGCCAGTTGAAGGTGGATGAGGGTGGACTTCCCCAGTTCAGGCTCTTTGGCACCTTTGAGAGGAGGAGAAAGCAGAAAGAAACAATGAAAGACAACAAAGGTGTGAAAGAAGGAGCTTGGGCATTTCAGCACATGATAACATGGAGGCTTAAACAGGTTTTCAAACAGGTTGTAGGGCCAAAGGCATTCTGGGGATAATGATGAGCCCCAAAGCTAGGTAAGCAGAGAGGCTCCCCCACGTCAGAACTGCAAAAACAGCCTAGTGTGTGTGCAGGTGTATATGTGTGTGCATGCTGGTCAGGCCCAGCCTGCTGAATGTGGCCATGGCCTCTTCTCCTCATTCATCTTTGGGAAACACAATAGAAAACTGCATAAACAGAACATGTGTCCATCTGAACAGCTGCATCCGCAGAAAGAGCTGGCTAATGCAGTGACATCACAAAGCTGGAATCTCTTTCACTCCGGGAGCTGAAAAGAGCTGCAAACAGTTCTTTAGGGACCACTAATTATAATTTCTTATTTTTATGGATTTTTTCCACATTCAAGTACATTAAAAATAATGAGTGATGTGGCAATATAAATAAATCTTATTCTTTTTTTTTTTTTTAAATCAAGAAACCTCTTGAATTTGTATTTGTTTTGCTATTTTGAATCAAATCTCTAAGGAAAACCAAGGCAAATACAAGCTCTTCGGCACTGAATGCATTTCTGTGGTCACTCAGAGGACTCTGGCAGCCCACTGAACGTGTCATCCTGGGTGTTCAGAGGGCTGGGGAAGCGGAAAGGCATCACTGGGGTTCTTCAGTTTGTGAAGAATCAGAGGTGCTTGCGCCTTGCTGTGCTGTGCCCCCACCTGTGGATCTCTCTTGCAGGCTTCCTCCACACACAGGGATATTTCAAAAGCAGAAGCCACTGGCACAACCTCTCCCCTTATTCTGTTTGTAGAACAGAGTTGCCATCCACATAGAAAATTATAGTTTCTACACATGTGGGTTTGGAATTTGAACAACGAGTTATTTTACCCTGGAAACACTTTATCATAGTTTAAAATTACGACTTCTCTTATAGTTATGATTTCTCTTTGCCACGTTACCAGGAAGCCCGGAAGGCACAGTGAGGAGAGCTCTGAGTTTGCTGCTTGCGCAATTCAAAAGCCACATTCAGAATGAGGCAGTCATCTGAGCCAGCATCTTGTCTGGAAATAATTATGCTTTGCGTATGAAGCTGTGGAAATCTGTAATGCACAAAAATACAACACCCATCCAAACCCAAATAAAGAACCAAATTCCATTATGTTTTGGACACAGCTGTGCCCAACACTCTAAGCGTAAAAAGAAAGTTTTTACCTACAACCTACTGTTTTGATTAGAATCTTCAGAATCAAAGTCATAATCATTACCCTATTAAGTAACAACAGATTTCTGAATAGAGAAGTTTCAAAAAAAAAAAAAAAAAACCTTTAGAATTATCTTTTCATGGTGCAGTTTGGGACTTGAATTCTTGTTGTATTAAAACCAGTCTATATCCTTCTGGTATGTTACTTCTGTCTATGGAAGGAATATGTGATTTTAAAAAAATGTCGACTTTGCAGACCCCACTAGCTAGTTGGGAAATTGAAGCACCAAAAAGGCATGAGGTTCCTCATTTGTTCTGTACTCGGTTCCTTTCCTAAAGCAAAGGAAACGTACGATGCTGCTGACTTTGCGAGAAGCTTTGCTTTTAATGCATGCTGCCTGTGAGGTTGTAGGAAGGATGGGACCCAGCCAGGTGTCCTATTTCCAACTGACTTTTCTCTAACTCTTTATTCTGCCCAGCATAGGGACCAACCGGAGTTCACAGTCGCAGTCCAGTGGAGATTAGCCACACAAGTCTTCTGAGGAACGTGCCCACATATTTAATTTAATTTTTTTTTTTGTAGTGTTTGGCCAGGGCAGGGTTTGAACCCAGCACCTCCGGTATATGGGGCCAGTGCCCTACTCCTTTGAGCAACAGGCGCCTCCCCATGTATTTAATTTTGAGTTGCATGAGAAACTAGGCTGATAAAATTGCCAACCTGAGAATTAAGGGAGAATCTTTAATTTTACCTGAATCTATTCCTGCCACCATGTGTATCTGAGAACACAAATGCACAAGAAGCTGGGATGGGGGTGTTGCCAGGGCTTGGGGGCTAAGGAGAGGGAGGTTAGTGTTACATGGGTACAGAGTTCTAGTTTTATAAGATGAAAGAGTTCTGGAGAATTAGATCACTTCTTTAACATATAGATGGAGGATAACTGCCATCTAAACAGATAAATAAGCAGATAAATAAGATAGGCAGTTTATCTAAACAGATAAATAAGCAGATAAATAAAATAGGCAGTTTATCTAAACAGATAAATAAGTACGCACTTTCTATTATAGCAACATCCACCAAGAGACATTTAAAAGGATCTGTGATGACATAGGTGTTGTTACCTCGCACAGAGGCAGACTTGGATTTTGTACTGTCGCATGAACTGACACTGTGTGTCTTATAGTAAAAAAGTGGTGTATGAACATTTTCTTGCAGATGGTATCCTCTCGTTGTGCGAGGTGAGACATAGTCACAGCAGGATCAATGAAAGGAGGGAAGGAAAATGAAGCAACATTTGTTCTTACTGGAGCCAAATATGTTCCACAGTTTGTCACTCCAGCTGCTAAAATAGAACATTCCAGGAGATGGCGTTTGTCCCATTGTTTGACTGGAAACAGTCCGGGAAGGGATGTGACTCTGGATCTTCTAAAAGAACAGCTTTCAGCCCTGAAGATCCAAGATGTGGTCTTGAAAGCTTCAAAGAGTGTATCTGACACAAGGCATTTAGTAGCATTATGCATCTCTTATCCCTTCCTAATAAAAACACAGCCTACAGCAATAGTTCTTTTCTTTTCTTAATATTTCAGAATGTTACATGGGCACACATGTTTTGGCTACATAATTTGCTTTTGTACACTTTTAAGTCAAACTTGTAAGTGTGCCCTTCACCCAGAATGTACCAGTTAGGTGTCAATTTACCCAACCCCTTTCCCCCTCTTAACCCTACTTGATTTCTGTTGAGTTTTACTTCCCTATGTGCACATAAGTGTTGATAAATGAGTTCTAATGTAGTACTGTATTGAGTACATGTGGTGTTTGTTTTCCCATTCTTGTGATCCTTCACTTCGAATAATGGTCCCTAGTTCCATTCAGGTTGTTACAGAAGACACTAGATCACCATGTTTTAAATGGCTGAGGGGTACTCTATGGTATACATATGCCGCATTTAATTAGTCCACTCATATATTGATGGGCACTTTGGGTTGTTTCTGCATCTTTGCAATTGTGAATTGTGCTGCTATAAACAAACATCAAGTGGAAGTGTCTTTTTGATAAAATGTCTTTTTTTTTCCTTTGGGTAAATACCTAGCAGTGGATTGCCAGATCAAATGCTACGTCTACTTTTAGTCCTTTGAGGTGTCTCCGTTTTACTTTCCCTAAAGGCTGTAATAGTTTGCAGTCCCAGCAACACTGTTTAAATGTTCCTGTTTAAATATATCTATGCCACCACTTGTTGTTTTAGAACTTTTTGATAAGAGCCATTCTCACTGGAGTTAGGTGATATCTCATTGTGGTTTTGATTTACATTTCCTTGATAATGAGAGATGTCGAGCATTTTTTCATGTTTCTTGGCCATTAGTCTATCTTTTTGTGAAAAGTTCCTATTTATGTCTTTTGCTTACTTTTTAATTTTTTAAATATTTTTCCTTGCTGATTTGTATGAGTTCTTCATAGCTTCTGGTTATCAGCCCTTTATCAGATGTATGCATACAGATATTTTCTCCCATTCTGTTGGTTGTCTATTTACTCTATCGATTGTGTCTTTAGTGTGCAGAAACTTTTTAATTTGATCAGATCCCATTTATTTATTTTTGTGGTTGCTTTGATCGCTTTTGGGGCCTTCATAAATTCTTTCCCTAAGCTGATACATCTATAAAGGTTTCCCAACATTTTCTTCTAGAATTCTTATAGTTTCATGATTTAGGTTTAAGTCTTTTATCCATCATGAATTAATTTTTGTGAGTGATGAGAAATGCTGATCCTGTTTCAGTCTTTTATATAAATGTGACTATACAGTTTTCCCAGCACCATTTATTGAATAGGGATTCTTTTCCCATTGGTTTTTTTTTTTCTATTTTGTCAAAGATCAGATGGGAATATGAAGAATATTTCATCTCTGGGTTCTCTGTTCTGATCCCTAGGTCTATGTCTCTATTTTTCTGTCAGTACTGTGCTGCTTTGGTTACTATAACCTTGTAGTATAGCTTGAAATCTGGTAAAAAGATGGATGCTGCCCAATTTGTTCTTATTACATAAAGTTACATTGGCTATTTAGGATCTTTTCTGGTTCCATAAGAAAATAAGACCTCTTTTTCTAGATTCATTAAAAATGATGTTGATATTTTAATGGGGTTTGCATTGAATCTATATATCACTTTGCGTAGTATAGCCATTTTAAAAATGTTGATTCTGCTGATTCATGAGCATGGTATGTTTTTCCATCTCTTTACATCCCCTATGATTTCTTTCCTCAGTGTTCATAATTCTCCCTGTGGAGGTGTTTTAGCTCCATAGTTAACCATATTCCTAGGTATTTCATTTTCTTTGTTGCTGCTGTGAAAGTTATTGTATCTTTGATTTGATTCTCAGATTGACTGTTGTTGGTATATATGAAAGCTACTGATTTGTGTACATTGATTTCACAATCTAAGACTTTGCAGAATTTATTTATCAATTCCAGGGGTCTCTTTGTTAAATCTTTGGGGTTTTCTAGGTATAAGATCATATTATCAGTAAAGAGTGAGGGTTTAACCTCTTTCCCCATTTGGATGCCCTTGATTTCCGTCTTTTACCTGATTAGTCTGGCTGGGATTTCCAGCACTATGTTGAATATAAGTAGTGAAAATGGGCAACCTTGTCAGTTTCCTCTTCTAAGCAGGAGTGCTTTTGATTTTTCCCCATTTAGTATGATGTTGGCTGACGGTTTGTTGTATATGGCCTTTATGGTATAAAATATCATATACAGATATATGTATATTGGTATATATTGGTATTTCCCATCTGTACCTATTTTGTTAAGCATTTTTATCATAAAAAGGTACTGAACTTTACTAAATGCTTTTTCTGCATCTATTGAAAGGATCATATAGTATTTGTTTTGCATCTAATTATGTGGTGAATTATGTATATAAATTTGCACATGTTGAACCATCCCTGTATCTCTGGTATGAAGCCCACTTGGTTGTGATGAATTATTTTTTTGATGTGCAGCTGAATTCAGTTTGCTAAGATTTCATTGAGGATTTTTGTATCAATATTCATAAAGGATATTGGTCTGTAGTTTTATTTTTAGTTGTGTCCTTTCCTAGCTTTAGTATCAGATAATATTTGCTTCATAGAACATGTTGGGGAGGATTCCTTCTATCTCAATGTTATGGAGTAATTACTGCCCTATAGGTATAAGTTCTTTGTAGGTTTGGAAAAAGTCAGATGTGAAACTGTCTTTTGTGTTGGAAGATTTTTTATTGCTATTTCAATTTCAATGCTTGATATTGGTCTCTTCAGGAGTTCTGTTTCTGCCTGATTGAGCCTAGGGATGTTGTATGTTTTCAAGAATTTGTCCATTTCCTTCATATTTTTAAGTTTATAAGCATGGAGATTTTTAAATTATTATTATTATTATTATTATTTTTATTGTTGGGGATTCATTGAGGGTACAATAAGCCATGTTACATTGATTGCAATTGTTAGGCAATATCCCTCTTGCAATCATGTCTTGCCCCCATAAAGTGTGACACATACCAAAACCCCACCCCCCTCCCTCCGTCCCTCTTTCAAGCATGGAGATTTTTATAGTATTATGAGATGATGTTTTGTATTTCTGTGATATCAGTTGTGATTTCTCCTTTTTCATTTTTAATTGTGCTTATCAGAATTCTTTCTTTTCTGTTTCTGGTTAATCTATCAAAAGGCTTGTCAATTTTGTTTCTGTTCTCAAAGAACCAACTTTTTTCTCCTGTATAGTCCTTTTGTTCTCAATTTCATTTAGTTCTGCTTTGATCTTGGCTATTTCTTTCTTTCTGGTGTATTTGGGCTTTTCTCTTTGTTTTCCAGTTTTTAGAGATGATTATCATATTGTAATTTTGTGATTTTTCTGGCTTTTGGATGTAAGCATATAAGGCGATGGGTTCATCTTTATAAGAAACTTAGTTTTGCAGAGTACAAAATTCTAGGCTGACCATTATTCTGTTTTAGAAGGCTGAGGAGGGGGTGCCTCATTTTTTCTGGTTTGAAAGTTTCAGTTGAGAAGTCTGCAGTTAGCCTGATCAGTTTTCCATTGTAAGTTACCTGCTGCTTTCACATTTCTGCTTACAGGAGTAACTCTTTCATATTTACTTTGGCCAGCCTAATGATTATGTGTTGTGGTAATTGCATCTTTGCAATGAATTTCCTAGGAGTCCTGTGTACTTCTTGTACCTGGATATCTAGATTTCTAACTAGGCCAGAGAAATTTTCCTCAATAATTCTCTCAAATAAATTATCCAACCCCTGTGTATTTTCTTCTTTGCTCTTAGGGAAGCCTATGATTCTTATGTTTGACCTCTTTACATAGTCTCACATTTCTTGTAGGCCTTGTTCCTTTTATTTCTCTGTTCTTTCTCTTTGACTGACTTGTTTAGCACAAAGGCATTATTTTCAAGCTCTGAGATTCTTTCTTCAGCCTGATCAAGTCTATTCTTAAGGCTTTCCACTGTGCTTTGTAATTCCTTGAATGAAATTTTCATTTCAAGAACTTCTGCTCATTTTCTTTTTTAACTTTTCTTTTCTTTTCCTTTTTGGTCTGTTCCTTTCCTTTCCTTTTTCTTTTCTTTCTTTCTTTCTCTTTTCTTTTTTTTTTTGAGACAGAGATTCATCCTGCCACCCTGGGTAGAGTGCCAAGTCATCATAGCTCACAGCAACCTCAAACTCTTGGGCTTTAGAGGTCCTCTTGCCTCAGGCTCCCAAGTAGTTGGGACTACAGGCGCTCACAACAGTGCCCAACTGGATTTTCTTTTTTTAGTAGAGATGGGGTTGGTTTCACTCTTGCTCAGGCTGGTCTCAAACTCTTGAGCTCAAGCAATCCACACAACTCAGCTTTCATAAGTGCTAAGATTATAGGTGTGAGCCACCATGCTGCTTGGGTTTTCTTTAATACTTCAATTTCTTTAGTGACATTTTTGCTCATTTTCTGCATTGTCTTTGTGGCTTCTTGTGTTGGGTTTCTATTTTCTTTTGTATTTCAATGAGCTTCCTTACAGCCCATGTTTGAAATTCTTAACCTGTAATTTATTTTTTATTTATTTATTTTTTTGAGACAGAGTCTCACTATGTCACCCTCGGTAGAAGGCTGTAGCATCACAGCTCACAACAATTTAAGCCTCAAATTTAAACCTCAAATTCTTGGGCTTAAGCAATTCTCTTGCCTCTGCCTCCCAAGCAGCTGGGACAATAGGCTCCAGCCATAATGCTCATCTATTTTGTTGTTGTAGTTTTCATTGTTGTTTGGCAGGCCCAGGGCCAGATTCGAACCCATGACCTCTGGTGTATGTGGCTGGCACCTTAGCTACTGAGCTACAGGTGCAGAGCCTCATCTGTCATTTTAATCTTTTCATTTAGGTTGGTATCCATTGGTAGGGAGTTATTGTTTTCTTTATGAGGTAAACTTACACTTTGATTTTTCATATTTCCAAAGTTCTTTTCACTGCTTTCTTCTCATTCAGCCTCTTAATTGAGAGCCAAGGGTTTTAGGGATGACTTATGGCCTATTGCTGAGACCCTGAAGATTGGTCCCTGATTGTGTTAGAAAGAAGAATGCTGGTCCTGAGTTGCCTATGGGTTGTTCTAGAAGATTTAATGGACTTCTCGGGTTCTCTCTGACCTGCAGTCTTCAGCTCCTCCTGACAGTATATAGTGAGTTAGGACCCCAGTTTACTCTCAGTGACTATGGTACTTGCAAGTGTGAATCAGCCACACTCTGTTTGCTTGACTTGGACAAGGCTTTAATGAGTTACATCATTGTTCTCCCTGTCATTGGTTGATATTTGTGTGAGTGAGCCAGATGCTAAGATATTCTTTTGTGTCTGTGGTAGTCTCTGGTCCCCCAGGTGGAGTACTTGAATGCTGCAAGCTTTAAGAGGGACCCTGTAGCACCCAGGGGGTTTCTTTTCTTTTCTTTTTTTTTATTGTTAAATCATAGCTGTGTACATTACTGCAATCAATGGGTACAATGTGCTGGTTTCATATACAATCCGAAACATTCCCATCAAACTGTTCAACTCAGCCTTCATGGTATTTTCCTAGTTATTGTATGTAGACATTTGTATTCTGCCTTTAGTAAGTTTCCCCTATTCCAAGGTGAAATAGGTGCATTACCTATTCCAAGATGCACCGTAGGTGTGGCCCCACCCATCACCTTCCCTCCACCCTAACCTCCCCTCTCCCTTCCTCTTCCTCGGCCCCTTCCAAATAATCTTCTGCTACAGTTGGGTTACAGCCTTCATGTGAAAGCCACAATTTAGCTTCATAGTAGGGCTGAGTACATTGGATACTTTTTCTTCCATTCCTGAGATATTTTGCTAAGAAGAATATGTTCCAGCTCCATCCATGTAAACATGAAAGAGGTAAAGTCTCCATCTCTCTTTAAGGCTGCATAATATACATGTACCACAATTTGCTAGTCCATTCGTGGGTCGATGGGCACATGGGCTTCTTCCACGACTTAGCGATTATGAATTGGGCTGCAATAAACATTCTGGTACAGACGTCTTTGTTATACTGTGATTTTTGGTCTTTTGGGTATAAACCTAGAAAAGGAATTATAGGATCAAATGGCAGGTCTATTTCTAGGTCTCTAAGTATTCTCCAAACATCCTTCCAGAAGGAACGTATTAGTGTGCATTCCCACCAGCAGTGTAGAAGTGTGCCCTTTTCTCCACATCCACGCCAACATCTCTGGTTTTAGGATTTTGTTATGTGGGCTACTCTTACTGGGGTTAGGTGATATCTCAAAGTAGTTTTGATTTGCATTTCTCAGATGATTAAAGATGATGAGCTTTTTTCATGTGTTTGTAGATTGTGCATTGGTCTTCTTTGGAGAAGTTTCTCTTCAAGTCCCTTGCCCACCCCGAGATGGGATCACTTGTTCTTTTCTTGCTAATATGTTTGAGTTCTCTGTGGATTCTGTTATTAGACCTTTATCGGAGGTATAACCTGCAAATATTTTTTCCCATTCTGAGGGCTGTCTGCTTGCTTTACTTACTACGTTCTTGGCTGTGCAGAAGCTTTTGAGTTTGATCAGGTCCCAGTAGTGTATTTTTTGACACTGCTTTAATTGCCTGGGGAGTCCTCCTCATAAAATATTCACCCAGGCCGATTCCTTCAAGAGTTTTCCCTGCACTTTCTTCAAGTATTTTTATAGTTTCATGTCTTAAGTTTAAATCTTTTATCCAGTGAGAGTCTATCTTAGTTAATGGCGAAAGGTGTGGGTCCAGTTTCAATCTTCTACAGGTTGCCAGCCAGTTCACTGAGCACCATTTGTTAAATAGGGAATCTTTTCCCCACTGAATGTTTTTAATTGGCTTGTCAAAGATCAAATAACAATAAGTAGCTGGAGTCATCTCTTCGTTCTCTATTCGGTTCCAGACATCTACTTTTCTGCTTTTGTGCCAATACTGTGCTGTTTTGATCACAATTGATTTATAGTGCAGTCTCAGGTCTGGTAGCGTGATTCCTCCTGCTTTGTTTTTATTGCTGAGTAATGTTTTGGCTATTCAAGTTTTTTTCTGATTCCATATAAAACGAAGTATTATTTTTTCAAGATCTTTAAAATATGACAATGGAGCTTTAATAGGAATTGCATTAAAATTATATTGGGCGGCGCCTGTGGCTCAGTGAGTAGGGTGCCGGCCCCATATGCCGAGGGTGGCAGGTTCAAACCCAGCCCTGGCCAAACTGCAACAAAAAAATAGCCAGGTGTTGTGGCGGGCGCGTGTAGTCCCAGCTGCTCAGGAGGCCGAGGCAAGAGAATTTCGTAAGCCCAAGAGTTAGAGGTTGCTGTGAGCCGTGTGACGCCACAGCACTCTACCCAAGGGTAGTACAGTGAGACTCTGTCTCTACAAAAAAAATTATATATTGCTTTGGGTAGTATAGACATTTTAACAATGTTGATTATTCCCAGCCATGAGCATGGTATGTTTTTCCATTTGTTAACATCTCCAGCTATTTCTTTTCATAAAGTTCATAGTTCTCTTTGTAGAGATCTTTCACGTTCTTTGTTAGGTATACTCCCAAATATTTCTTCTTCTTTGGCACTACTTTGAAAGGAAAGAGTCCTTGACTGTTTTTTTGGCTTGTTTATTGTTGGTATATATAAAGGCTACAGATTTATGGGTGTTTATTTTGTAGCCTGAGACATTGCTGTACTCCTTGATCACTTCTAAAAGTTTTGTAGTAGAATCCCCGGTGTTTTTCAGATATACGATCATATTGTCTGCGAAGAGTGAAAGTTTGATCTCTTCTGACCCTATGTGGATACCCTTGATCGCCTTTTCTTCCCTAACTGCAATGGCTAAAACTTCCATTACAATGTTAAAGAGCAATGGAGACAATGGGCAACCTTGCCTGGTTCCTGATCTAAGTAGAAATGATTTCAATTTAACTCCATTCAATACGATATTGGCTGTGGGTTTGCTGTAGATGGCCTGTATTAGTTTAAGAAATGTCCCTTCTATACCAATTTTCTTAAGTGTTCTGATCACGAAGGGATGCTCAATATTATCAAAAGCTTTTTCTGCATCAATTGAAAGAATCATACGGTCTTTATTTTTTAGTTTGTTTATGTGCTGAATTACATTTATAGATTTACGTATATTGAACCAGCCTTGAGACCCTGGGATAAATCCCACTTGGTCATGGTGTATAATTTTTTTGATGTGTTGTTGGATTCTGTTTGTTAGGATCTTATTGAGTATTTTAGCATTAATATTCATTAGTGATATTGATCTATAATTTTCTTTTCTTGTTGGGTCTTTCCATGGTTTGGGGATCAAGGTAATGTTTGCTTCATAGAATGTGTTGGGTAATATTCCTTCTTTTTCTATATTTTGGAAGAGGTTTAGTAATATAGGTACTAGTTTTTCTTTAAAGGTTTGGTAGAATTCTGACGTAAATCCATCTGGTCCTGGGCTTGTCTTTTTAGGGAGATTTTTTATAGTTGATGCTATTTCACAAGTTGATATAGGCTTGTTTAAAATTTCCACTTCATTCTGGCTAAGTCTTGGTAGGTGGCGTACTTCCAGGTATTGGTCAATTTCTTTCAGATTTTCATATTTCTGAGAGTAGAGTTTCTTGTAGTATTCATTAAGGATTTTTTGAATTTCTGAGGGGTCTGTTGTTATTTTATGGTTACCATTTCTGATTGATGAAATTAGAGATTTTACTCTTTTTTTCCTGGTTAAATTGGCCAAATATTTACCTATTTTATTGATCTTTTCAAAAAACCAATTTTTGGATTTATTGATGTGTTGTATAATTTTTTTGAGTTCAATTTCATTTAATTCTGCTCTGATTTTGGTTATTTATTTTCTTCTGCTGGGTTTGGGGTTGGAGTGTTCTTCCTTCTCCAGTTGCTTGAGATGTCCCATTAAGTTATTAACTTCTTCTCTTTCCGTTTTCTTGAGGAAAGCTTGCAGTGCTATAAATTTCCCTCTTAGGACTGCCTTTGCAGTATCCCAGAGATTCTGGTAATTTGTGTCATGATTGTTGTTTTGTTCCAAAAATTTGGTGACTTCCTTCTTAATCTCATCTATAACCCATCTATCCTTCAGCATAAGGTTGTTTAGCTTCCATGTTTTTGTATGGGTATGCAGGTTCCTGTTGTTATTGAGTTCAACTTTTATTCCATGATGGTCTGAGAAGATTTAAGGAATAATTTCTATTTTTTAAAATTTGCTGAGGTTAGATGGGCCTAGGACATGGTAAATTTTGGAGTATGTTCCGTGGGCTGATGAGAAGAATGTGTATTCAGTTTTGTTGGGATGAAATGTTCTGTAGATGTCTGTTAAGTCCAGATGTTGAATGGTTAAGTTTAAATCTAAAATTTCTTTGCTTAGCTTCTTTTGGGAAGATCTATCCAGCACTGCTAAAGGGGTATTAAAATCTCCAACTACTATGGAACTGGAGGAAATCAAGTTGCTCATGTCTGTTAGAGTTTTCTCTTATAAATTGAGGTGTGTTCCGGTTGGGTGCATAAATATTAATAATTGAAATCTCATCATATTGAGTATTACCTTTAACAAATCTGAAGTGTCCATCCTTATTCTTTCTTATTTCAGTTGGTTTAAGCCTATTGCATCTGCTAATAGAATTGCAATGCCTGCTTTTTTCTGCTTTCCATTTGCCTGGAGCATAGATGACCATCCCTTCACCTTGAGTCTATATTTGTCTCTTAATGTAAAATGCGATTCTTTAATGCAGCAGATATCTGGCTTGAGTTTTTGTATCCAGTCAGCCAACCTGTGCCTCTTTAGAGGACAATTTAAACCATTCACATTAATTGAGATAAGCCTTTTAAGAGTCTGGTGGACATTTTTAATTCTTTTGCGACTGTGGAAGTTGGAAGTTGATCAAAATTTTCTGGGTGGGTTTACTTTTGTGGTGGAGGATTATGCTGGTCTTTATGGAGGATAGGTCTGATAATATCCTGGAGAGGTGGTTTAGTTATGGCAAATTTCTTCAACATGTGAATGTCATTGAAGTATTTAATTTCTCCATCATAAATGAAACTCAGTTTAGCTGGGTACAGGATCCTGGGTTGAAAGTTATTTTGTTTTAGGAAATTGAAAGTCAATGACTATCCTCTTCTAGCTTGAAAGGTTTCAGCAGAGAGATCCACAGTTATTCTTATATTCTTGCCCTTGTAGGTGATGGTTTTCTTTCGTCTGGCTGCTTTCAGAATTTTCTCCTTCATATTAACTATAGTGAAATTGATTATGATGTGTCTGTGGGATGTCTTATTTGGGTTGAGTCGTGCTGGAGTTCTGAAACTGTCTACTATCTGAATTTCAGAATCTCTTGGCATGTCTGGAAAGTTCTCCTTCATAATCTCATGGAGAAGGGACTCTGTGCCTTGTGAAGCCACTTCATCACTTTCAGGGATCCCTATAAGACGAATATTGGTTTTCTTTGAATTATCCCAGAGCTCTCTGAGAGAGTAATCTGTTTTTGCCCTCCATTTCTCTTCTTTTTTGAGAGGTTGGGAGCGTTCGAAAGCTTTGTCTTCAGTGTCAGAAATCCTTTCTTCTGCTTGCTCCATTCTGTTCGTAAGGGATTCTACTGTGTTTCTCAGATCTTTGAGGGCTGCAACTTCTTGTCTCAATGTGTCAAAATTGTTGGTCATTTTGTCTTTGAATTCATTGAATTCTTGAGATATCTTTTGGGTTACTGCTTGGAATTCTAATTCGATCTTATTTGCTATTCAGATTCTGAATTCTATTTCTGACATCTCAGCTATTTGTTTGTGCATGGGATCTTGAGCTGTGTCTGCTCCATTGATCCTTGGAGGAGTTGATCTACTTTGATTATTCATATTGCCAGAGTTTTTCTGTTGTTTTTGCCTCATGATTGTTTTTCACTGTTGCCTCTGGCTGTCCTCAGAGCTGGGGAGGTGTCTCTCCAAGATTAGACCCCAGCGCGATCACTCTATTGTTGCTGGATTTTTGTAGGGAGTGACCCTGTGTAGTTCCTCTGGGGCTGCCCCAGCCAGGGTGTTATGGTTGTGGAAAGAGCTCCGAGTGTTACACACCCGGATCCAGCAACAGGGCAGGAGGTGTTGTGCATGGTTCTGGTAGTGCCTGGTGCCCAGTGACTTTGGTACAGAGAGCCCAAGGCTCCAGCACACTGGCCATGAGAAAGGCTCTGCACAAAGGCAGGCAGGGCTCCGGAGGTCACGCAGATACTAGTCCCTGGTGAGATCAGCGGGCTGGTGTGGAGGCAAGGGGGGTACAGGAGGGAGGACAGGGGGTTGTGCAGCTCCCACATTTCCTGGTCAGGGCATGCGGAAGTCTGGTCGGCGTGGGTCGCCGGTCAGGGGTCGCAGTGCAGCTCTTATGGAGGTCCAGGCGGTGCCAAGCCCAGGAGTTTGAGGTTGCTATGAGCTGTGACACCATGGCACTCTCCCCAGGGCAACAGCCCAAGTCTCCAGTGTGCGAAAACTGGTCTCACTCTGGTCCTGAGGTTTAAGGCTGTAAGGCAGCTCAGACCCCACCTTTAGGCTATTCAGTCACTAGGTTACTAGCTCCTGCCCGATCCTTGGTCTGTGACCCTGAGGGCAGAGCTTGCCAGGACAGTTCTCTTACAGTGGCTCCCTGTAGCCCCAAGCCAAACACTATTAGCTCTGTCCAGCTCAGCGGCTCAGTCTGGGGCCCTAGACAATTCCCAAAGTTCTCCGCACTCCTTCTCAAGGTCTCCCCAAGGCAGTTCAACTGAGTGCCAAGTCCAAAAACCCTGAAACAGTTCACAGGTAAGGCCTTTCTGGTTTGCAGTCTCACTGCTGCTTGTACTTACGGCTGCAGGCGAGATTAGGTCAATCAAACACACGCAACCACTTGCCAGTTTTCCACTGTTTTTGTCCTCCTTTTGGGGTCCAGAAGTCCCTTGCTGACTCCCTGTATCCTCAAAGGGATGATTATAGGCAGATCCCTCCAGCCAGAGATGCCTGGAGTCTTATCTCCCCAGACTCACCATGCCCCGTTGCAGGGAAGCTGTTACTCGGCTGCCATCTTGCTCCACCCCCCTTCCCAGGGAGTTTCTTTATCTCCACTACCGCTGAGGTGGAGGGAGGAGCAAAGCAGGGTAGATCTAGGTTGTGTGAGCCTGAAAGGCTTTGTAAAGCTTCTGTGGGGCTCCCCCCATGCTTACTTTCTATTCCTCTTCAAGGTGTTTCATATACCTTTACCATTCCTAAAGTCAAAATCTATCCCTGAAGTTTCCTCCCCCACTTTTTTTATGTAGCTGGGGGAAATGTCTTACCATACTCCTTTCTCTCTCCTGCCTTATATCCCAAAAAGTTTTGCTTTAATCTAGGAACATGAATTTAAAATCTTCTTAGGGCAAAGACCAGGAGCTGTGACTCATGCCTGTAATCCTGGCACTCTGGGAGGCCGAGGAAAGTGGATTGCTTGACTCAGGAGTTTGAGACCTGCCTGAGCAAGAGTGAGATGCTGTTTCTACTAAAAATATAATACCTAGCTGGGCATTGTGGCAGGCACCTGTAGTTTCAGCTACTTGGGAGGCTGAGGTGAGAGGATCACTGGAGCCCAAGAATTTGAGGTTTCTGTGAGCTATGACGCCAGTCACTCTACCCAGGATGAAAGAGTAAGATTCTATTTAAAAAAAAAAAAAAAGAGAGAGGGTGGTGTCTGTGGCTCAAGGAGTAGGGCGCCGGTCCCATATGCCGGAGGTGGCGGGTTCAAACCCAGCCCTGGCCAAAAACCACAAAAAAAAAAAAAAAGAGAGAGAGAGAAAACTAACAGAGGAACTGATAAAGGGTAGTAATGTAAAACAAGATGAGAACATGCTCAAATACCAATATTCCAAGATTAAATAGATTCAGTTAAATCTTAAATTCTCAAAGCATAGAAATTCTAACAAGTCATTGAGTAATGTGACTAAAATCTCTATCTATATATCTGGCTCCATTTTATGTTTCTATGTTTATTTGGCCTTTTTCCTCTCACCTACATCTAATTTATGTCATCCTTATGATTTTCATATATCACCCTAGGAACCTTAACTTCTGTTTATATATGTAATGCCCACATCACTATCAAATTTGGGAGCTGTATTTAATTACATTTTATTTACTACAGAATCATAAATAGATGTACCATATTATCAAAATCACTTTCACAAGCCATCTGTTGACAATATTCCAGATTTTCTCAGAAGTCATATCTTGTTAAAAGTTTGATTCATGTGAACCAGATGTCCAATAATAAGAAAATTGTTTAGTAAATTATGGGACATGAGGATCATGGAATATCATGACAACATTAAACTTACAATTATGAAGTCTATTTTTAAATATAGGACAGTATGATATTTTACAGAAAAATACACAAGAGGTATGCACATTCTGACTATAACTATGCTAAATACTGACATAATGGTGAAGGTAATATACTTCAAATATCAAGAGTAATTACTCAATGAAGAAGTCAATTAAGCAAATTACCCCCCAATTTAGTGGCTTATAAAATATAATAGTTATTTATTATCTCTAGTGGGTCTCTGTGAGTTAGGAATTTGGGAGCAGTATGGGGTCTCCCACACATTTGCCTTCAGTTTGTGGCCATGCCTGCAGTCATCCGGAGATTTGACAGGCTAGGAGGCTCCATTTCCCAGGAAGCTCCCACATGACGAGGGCAGCTGGTCCCAGTCGCTGCCTGGACATCCTCAGCACCTCTCCAGGAGCCTTTCTCCACAGCACTATTTGGGTGTACCATGGTTCGGGGGCTGGTTTCCCCCTGAGCTAGAAAGCTAAGGGGGAAACCTTTTGTCCCCTCACCCTGAGGACATCTGGCAAAATCTGGAGACATTTTCTATGTTTACAACTAAGCAGGGGTGCTACTAGCATCTGATGGGTAAAAGCCAGGGATGTTGCTGAACTGTCTTATGATGCTCAGAAGAGCACCCCCACAATAAAGAATTATCTGGTCCAAAGTGTTAGGAGCACAACTATTGAGAAACCCCAGTTAGAGGTGGCAGCTGCTTCAGAAGTTACCTGCTGTCAATTTTGATATACTCTGTTGGCCAACTGGGGCCAGCTCTGCCTCTGAGGGTGTGAGTGCCTGGAGCTAGGGGTTGTTGGGACCCTCGTGGACCTTAATCAATACAGCATCAGAGTCTTTGCCTGGTAGGACTATGAGTGACTTTTTTTCCCTTTCTACTTATCTATATTTTCTGAATTTTCTGGAAGAAAAATGTACATTCACATAACAATGCAACTTTTATATAACTCAAAATAAACATCAAAAACACTGTTCTCTTTAACACTGCCTAGTGTTTGTGAGAAAGTATCTACTGGGTTGCTGAGTCATTGGCCTCAAGTCATTTACAGTCTAACATCTCAGGATGTTTTTAATAAGAGGGCTGGACCTCAGCGACAGGGCTGGTTAGGATTCCTATTGTCCCTGTTTTGGTGAGAAGATAGAACAATTTCTCTCAAGCATCTAGAGATCACTTCCCTCTGGACTCCAGTATCATCTGGGCTCTGACAATCAGAGTTCCTTGATATACATTTGCTCTGTAAATACCATTTGCCAAGGTCAGCACTTCACATAAGGCCAAACTACCGAGCAGCACTGGTGTAGAAACTGTAGATGACACCATCTGTCTACTTTCTCTTACCTCACATGTTCCTATTCAGCCTGCCTTCTGCTTCAAAAGATGAAACGCCCTTCCTCCTTGGCAACACTGGTCTGTCTTCCCAGAAGGTGCACTGGACCTTGACTTGGCTCACCTCTGGAAACTGGCTCCAGCAGACATCCTCTACTTTCCTGTCAACCCCTCCCTCACTATTGGCCCTTTCATCTCAGCATACAAATATAGTTATGCACCACATAATGGTTAATGACTGACTACATATATGACAGAGGTCCCGTAAGGTTATAATGGTCCTGAAAAATTCCTATGGGCCAGTGATATCACAGCAGTTGTCATGTCATAGCTTGATTACTTTTTTTTAAAGACTAAATTTAGTGTAGCCTGTGTACAGTCAAGCCCAAGGCCTTTGCATTTACTTACTACACACTGACTCACCCAGAGCAACTTCCAGTCCTGCAAACTCCATTCGTGGTGAGTTCCCTATACAGGTGCACCATTTTTTACCTTATATGCTATATTTTTACTGTATCTCTTCTATGTTTAGATATGTTTATATACATGAATACTTACACTGTGTTATAATCCACAATGCTCAGTAGAGTAACATGCCGTACGGGGGTGTAGCCCTGGAGCAATAGGCTATACCATATAGTTCAGGTGTGCCGTAGGCTGTACCATAAACTCTGACAAAATCATCAGAATGTATCCCTATTGTTAAGTGACACATGACACTCAAAGCTTTCCAATCTTTACAACTGAAAAAAGAAAAAAAGATTTGCAATATCCTCTCCTATCCACTACTAGCTATTGTTCAATTTCTCTCCTCCCCTTCCCAAGCCTCTGAAACACATGGACTGATGCTAACCATCCTCACTTCTTGACCTTTCACCCCCCTCTTCATCCTCACTGAGGCTAACAGGCAGCTAAGAGCCATAGTTTTCTGCTTTTATTTGCCCAGTAAATCTCAAAGGCTGGGCCAAACTTATTTGCAGTAGAACCGCCTGGAGGGAGCCTTTGGGATGGGGACTGGAAGGTTGGTTGATTTGAAGAGACTTGTGCTCACCAAAGTTTAAGAGCCATGGCCTGTCCTCAACTTTGCCTGCTTTCCTCCAACTTGGATTTTGGTGCCTCTTCCAAACACAGAACTTGATCTGATTTGCAACAGATATCCTGATGATGTGAAATTGTATACAGTGAGAAAGGAAAAGAAGAAACACAAACACACATTTTTGTCCTGAAGAAAATGACTAAAGTTTGATCTGATTTCCTTTTCTGTAAATTGCTAGCTACTTGAAGTTGAATCTTGGCTTCTTTGGACTTTGGTCTGAAGGTGGTGGTGGTGGAGATTTGAATCTCTACTGAGTAACACAGATCAGAACGATCTGTCTGATTAATATTTGGCACCAGGGAGGTAGCTTAGCAGAGGAACAATTTTGCAAAGACAGAAGAGGGTTTGGAAGATCAAAATCTTTATCACTAACTCTGTCACTTCATAGCCTAAAGCATCAGATTTTATCAGTGGCATTAGATGGTTGATATATTCAGAAATGTGCTGTCTTGGCTCAGCACCCATAGCCCAGTGGTTACGGTGCTAGCCACATATACTAAGGCTGGTAGTTTCAAACCTAGCCTGGGCCAGCTAAGCAACAATGACAACTGTAGCAGAAAAATAGCTGGGTCTTGTGGCAGGCACCTGTAGTCCCAGTTACTTGGGAAGCTGAGGCAAGAGAATCCCTTAAGCCCAGGAGTTGGAGGTTGCTGTGAGCTGTGATGCTACAGCACTCTACCAAGGCTGACATAGTAACAGTCTATCTCAAAAAAAAAAAAAAAAAGAAATGTGCTGTCTTGGAAACTGTATCTCTCTTTAAAAACAAAACTAATGCTCAAGCCAAACATCTCCTTGTTAATTATTTACATTTCTTTTTTTTTTTTGTAGAGACAGACTCTTACTTTATGGCCCTCAATAGAGTGCTGTGGCTTCACACAGCTCACAGCAACCTCCAACTTCTGGGCTTAAGCGGTTCTCTTGCCTCAGCCTCCCGAGTAGCTGGGACTACAGGCGCCCGCCACAATGCCCAGCTATTTTTTGGTTGCAGTTTGGCTGGGGCCGGGTTTGAACCCGCCACCCTCAGTATATGGGGCCAGCGCCCTACCTACTGAGCCACAGGCGCTGCCCTAATTGTTTACATTTCTTAAGTGTGAAGGTTGAAGACCAGGGCTAGTAGAGCCCTGGGAATGCAGTTGTGGAGAAGATTACTCAGGAGACATGATCTCAGCCAGGTGGGCAGGGCCAGGGAAGTACAGACTCTTGGGGACTTGCCATTTCCTCATCTGGTCTCCATGATTCCAAGTGGATAGGTTCCTGAGTGCAGAGTGTTGGCTATTCCTTTTCCTCTCCACAAACAGCCTTTTTCAGTGTAAACCCAACAACTGGGTCATTAGAGAAAGAAGACCCATCTGGTGGCCCCAGTCATAAGATTAACCTGTAGGAAGAGATTGCTTTTCACTGGCTTATTAAGCAGTCCCAGCCCTTCGTTCCTGGGCATCCATAGAAACATGAAAGGAACTTATCTCATGCCACCTTATTTGGCCCAAGGGTAAAACCCAGAATCAGCCCTACTTACTGCCTCATTGAACACACTCATTCAAAGTCATACGAAGGCGCAGTGTCATTTCATTCTCCCCTCTTAGGCTCCGGGGGATCTATAACTTGGTTTTAGAAGACCTTAGTGTCCTGATTTCTTCCTGTTTGAGGGCTGCTCAAGATGGAGAGCCAGAGGCCAACCTGTCTTTATAAGTAGTGGTGGCATTTAGGCATTTAGAGGCATTCAAGGTGGCTGACAGGGAAAAGGAACGGATGGTATGAATGAGATTTTGCAGCTTAATATATCAATATAATGGTAAATTTTTAAAAAAGTTTACAAAATTACACATAGAGTTTAATGGCAAGAATATATATTAAGTCTATGTACTCACATTCCTAGGACCAAAATGACCAGAAGGAAAAAAATAATAATAGTAGTTTTGCTTGAGTCTAGGATTATAACTGATTTGTTTCTTTTTCTTTCTTTCTTTTTTTTTTGTAGAGACAGAGTCTCACTTTATCACCCTCGGTAGAGTGCTGTGGTGTCACAGCTCACAGCAACCTCTAGCTCCTGGATTTAGGCGATTCTCTTGCCTCAGCCTCCCGAGTAGCTGGGACTACAGGTGTCGGACACAATGCCCAGCTATTTTTTTGTTGCAGTTTGGGTGGCCCCACTCTCAGTGTATGGGGCTGGCATCCTACCCACTGAACCACAGGCGCCACCCAATTTGTTTCTTTTTCTGTATTTAAAAAATTCTCTACAATAGGCACCTACAAGATTTATAATATGAAAAACAAAACCCAAGTATCTCAAAAATGGAAGAAAAAGTATCCAATGTACTCAGCCCTACTATGAAACCAATTCATAGCTTTCAAATGAAAGCTATAACCCAATTATAGCCCAAGAATATGGGGAAAGGGGAGAGAGAGGGGAGGGGAGGGGGGAAGATGGGCAGAGGGAGGGTAATCAGTGGGACCGCACCTACCATGCATCTTACAAGGATACATGCGAAATTTACTAAATGTGGAATATAAATGTCTTAACACAATAATTAAGAAAATGCCATGAAGGCTATGTTAACCAGTTTGATGAAAACATTTCAAATTGTATATAAAACCAGCACATTGTACCCCATGATTGCATTGATGTACACAGCTATGATTTAATAAAAAAATAAATAAAATAAAATTATGTTTAAGCTCTAGAGAAGGCAAAAGAGTCTAGGTTAAACCAAATTCCAGGACAGTCAGGCTAGAATTTTTTTCCCCTACATACATATTGCTTCACTAATTTCTCTTGCTCTGTGAATTGACCTAATTGGCACAACAACAAGCCCAGCTCCTCTTCCTCCTGCATAGGGTAGCAAGTCCCTGGCAGCTTTGATGTTGTTTAAGCTCCATAAGCCCACAAATGAGCGTGTCCCCTTTGTAGCTGCACAGATGTTAGACATGGCCCATTAGGAGAAGTGAGATGATGCCCTAGCAACTTAACCCAAGGAAGAATGGAGGATGCATAAAAAGCCATATGTTTTTGTAGAATAACAAAGAACATCTGTCTTCAAATTTGCAGGCTGGGTATGACAGCTCTAAGAACAACGTCCTCTGGCATCCTAGGTTTACTTCTTCTAGCCAGAATGAGGCTGTATGAATCTCTTTTCCACTGTTAGGACAGAATCCACTTTTCTGATCAGGTCCCCAGAGACTGGGACAGAGATTTATGTAATGTTCAGCTTGTTAGCTATTAGGTACTAGGAGGTGAGGCCACCAGAGTCTGTGAGGTTGGACTTCTGAGGATTAGTCCAGGGCTTGGGCTCTTAAAAGGTGAAAACAGAGAGGAAACTCAAATCATTGGAGTTAAGGAAGTCAAGGAACTATAAGGTCAGGGTGTGAAGTATTAAGTGGGCTGCAGATGCAGCGGGGACAGACGGAATGAAAACATGAGGCCATGCGGGTGCCCCTTCCTACAGAGTATTACTGGCGGAAAACACAAAAAACAGCTTATGGGCTATCACCAAGGAACCCATCAGCAAAGATAACATGCAAGTGATAATCCAAAGTGTGGCTAGGATGTTGAGTAAAAGTCTAGTAGGGGAGGTTCTAGCAGAAAAGCATAAAACAATAGCTGGATTTTATTTGTGTAAAACTGAAAAACTTCAGTATGTCCATAAAGTTACAGATAATGTGAAACATGAATAAGCCACTGGATAACACATTACAAAATGAAAGAGCAAAGGAAAATAAACAATTTATAAAGAACTCAAAATAAAATAGAAAAGGCAAACAGAGAACAGGCAGTTCACTGAACAACTATATGTAACCACCAAATGAGAGAAAATATTCACTCTCACTAGCAACTAAAGAAATTCAATATTGGAATGTAGTCTTCACCTATCATATTGTGAGATTGACATAAAATGTCAGGTGTGGGCAAGGATTTGGGGAAAGAAGCACTTTTATACACTACTGACATGAATATAAATTGGTGCAGTCTTTTTGGAGAATATTCAATTATCTATTGCTTTGTAACAAAACACTCTAAAACTTAGTGGTTTAAAGTGATATTCAACAATGATTTTATTCCTTCTTATGATTGCATAGGTCTTTTGGGCTTAGCCTGGTGGTTCTTCTGTGCATGCTGTTTTCTGGGATTGGAGTATTCTGGTAGCTTGTCTGGGCTTGAACATCCCAGATGCCACACTTATGTGGCTGGCTGGCAGTTGGCACTGGCTGTGGGGCTCAGTTTGGGTTGAAGCTTCTATGCGTGGTCTCTTGGTATAGCTGGCCTTTTCATAGCAAGGTGATTAGTTTTAAGCCAGTGTGACTCAAGAGCAAGTTTTCCAAGAGGTGGGAATTGAAAGCTGACTGGCCAATTAAAAGCCACATCCATAAGCACAAGCATCACTTCCTCCACATCCCATTGGTCAAAGAAGTCACATGGCCCACTAAAGGGGGCAAAGAAATAAACCCTACCTTTTGACAGGGAGGTACAAGTTCACGTTGCAGGAGTTGCTGTACCCCTATTTCCTGGTATGACTTTGAAGTGTCCTGGGGAGCATGTGAGCAAACTCTCAGGGGTCAGAGAGCTTTCTGAAAGGAAAGGGATCAAAACTCTCACCTTGTCTCCTTTGCAAAATGTTTATTTTAAAACTCTATCAGGTATTCATCATCTAAGTCATGGAAATTGAAAAAAAAATTATAGCCTTCGGACTTAGGGTCTTTTGGCTCCAGGAGAACAAATGGCAGAATGGAGACATTAGCACTGACCTGACAGTTGGGAATATATCTTTCTTTAAATATTAATATAAATGGCCTGGTTCCATTTTGTTTTATTAATTACTCTTCTGTTTGTCTATTTAAAAAATAATCAAAAACATTCTAAATAATCTGCCAATGTATATTGAAGTTCCCAATCTCTTCCCTGAACTGAATCAGACTCTCATCACTTAGGATATATCTTCAATTTAAAAAAAAAATTAGCTCAAATTTTAATTTTAGTTTTATATTTTAATAGGTAACACATTTATATGCTCCACGATTCAAAAGGTATATCCTGATACACTGTGAAAAGTCTCTTCCCTGCTCCTATCTTTTTTGCCATCCTATTAACATCCCCGTATCCAACAATGATTCCTAGACTCTTGTCTTTCAGAAATAGTCTAAGTATAATATATATGAGCAAATACATGTGTAATTCTCCCTCTTTCCTCTTTTACCTAAGTGGTGGCTTATAATATATATTGTTTTCATCTTGCACTTGGTTTCTCTTTTTTTTCTACTTAAAAACATATCTTGGGGCAGAAAGGCAGTGTGAGAAACTTGGCCAAAGCTCTGGCCCAGAGGGACATCTATTAAACTGATCAGAATTAGGAAAACTTGATCAGTTAAACTCTGTGGAGACTGATCAAAGTACTTACAACATGGCAGCGCCTGTAGCTTAGTGGGTAGGGCACTGGCCACATACACCCAGGATGGAGCATTCAAACCCAGCCCGGGCCAGCTATACAACAATGACAACTGCAATAAAAAAGTAGCTTGGCGTTGTAGCAGATGCCTGTAGTCCCAGCTACTTGGGAGGCTGAGGCAAGAGAATCACTTAACCCCAAGAGTTTGAGATTGTTGTGAGTTGTGACACCACGGCACTCTACTGAGGGTGAGATAGTGAGACTCTATCTCAAACAAACAAGCAAACAAACAAAACCCAAAGTACTTACAATAAATTGAGAAGCATATATTCAACAAATGTGTGGAAACGCCAACACCATAAGAACCATAGGAGGCTATGGTGTTTGAGCTGGGTGTTGCCCCATTCCTATTCAGGGAGCTGTCTGTGTCCTTGATTCTTGGGGTACTCTTTGTTGAAAAATGACCATACACTCCTAAGTAAGACAAGCATGAAACAAAATTTACTGATGAGGAGAAACATAGGCTTACAGAATGAGAAGTTTTATAGAGCAAGGTACTTTTGCCATAGACAGCAAACAGAATCCATTGTCACAGGCAGTAGGCAAAGGGGCCTGGGCTATGGCTGGCCATATTTTTTACTGTCTGGATCAGGCCTACCTCTTGGTTCAGAGGTCATATTGGAACCAGAGTCTTACTGTACATGTGGACCTCCCATGAGTCTCTCTGAAAGCCATTGTGGGGTAGGAACCTTAATGTAGATTTATGCTAACGACATGATAATTAGCCTTAAGGCTGTTCTAGGGTGCTTTGAAGACTCTATTGTATCTGTTGCTAGGCTAGAGAGTCTTCCCCATCCTTTTGTAGTTAGCACACTAAAGTTCTGATTGGTATTTTGGAAGGGTGTGCCCTCCTGCCCAGGTGTGAGCAATCACTGAGATAAGATTAAAGTGAGATGGGGTTGTGGGAACCCACCATTTTTCCCTAGGGGAGCCACTTTCTAGTTATCTACCTGACAAAACAACAGAAACTGCCTCCAAAGTATATAGATGTTGAGCCATAACAAAAAAGCTATTATAAATATGTTCAAAGAAATATGTTCAAAGAACTAAAGAAGACCATGACTAAAGAACTAAATGAATGTATGATAATTCCTCATTAAATATAACATATAAATAAAAATATAGAAGTTATAAAGTAGAACTAAATAAAAACTCTTGGGTTGAAAAGTATAGCTAAAGTGGAAAATTCACTGGAGAGACTCAATAGTAGATTTGAGCTGGTAGAAGAAAGAATAAGCAAACTTGAAGATAGATCAATAAAGATTATGCAAGGTGAAAAAAGAGAAAAAAATGAAAAAGAAAAAAACTAAGCCTCAGAAAAATGTGGGACACCATTAAAACACATCAACATATATACAATAGGTAACCAGATGGAAAGAGAGAAACAGAAAAAAATGTTCAAAGAAATAAGGGTTTAAAATTTCCCAAATTCCTTAAAAAGATTGATTATACATCTAATGAAGTCATTTAATTCTAACTAAGATTAAAAACATAGCCATTCCTAGACATAGTCAAAATGTTGAAAACAAATAAGGTGACAATCTCGAAAGCCTCAAGAGGAAAACTGACTCATCATATGCATAAGAATCCTAATAAGACTAAGTGACTTAATCTCCAATAAGCTGAATCCTCATTAAATAAAATGGAGGCCAGAGGCCATCTTCAAAGTGGTGAGAAAAAAATTGAAACCTGTGAATCAAGAATCTTATGTCTAGCAAAGCTATTTTAATTTTAAAATTGAAGGTGAAATAAAGACATTCTCAGATAAACTAATAACTGAGAATTTTTTGCTTTGAAAAAGAACAAAGTTGTAAGTCATACTTCTCTATTTCAAAACTTACTACAAAGCACCACTAATCAAGATAGTGAAGTACTGGCGTAAAGATATGCATATAGAGAGATCAACGGAATAAAGATGAAAGTCCAGAAATAAACCCATTTGTTTAGGGTCAAATGACTTGACAAGGGAGCCAGGACCATCCAAAGGGGAAAGAATAGTCTTTTCAACAAATGGTGCTGGAACAATTGGATAACCTCATGCAAAAGAATGAAGTTGGACCCTTACCTCACACCATATACCAAAATTAACTCAAAGTGAATCAAAGACATAGATGTAAGAGGTAAAACTCTTAGAGGAAAACAGGAGTAAACCTTTATGACTTGGGCTAGGCAATAGTTTCTTTGATATAACATCAACAGAACAAGTAACAAAAGAAAAAAATATGATACATTAAGCTATGTTAAAATGTAAAACTTTTAATAATAATACCAGCAGGAAAATAATACCATCCAGGAAATAAAAAGAAAGGGGAGAATGTACTTGTAAATCAATATTTTTATATGACATTCTAATCTATAATATATGAAAAGCTCTTATGTCTCAAAGACAAGATAAATAAAAATAAATAAATAAAAAGATCTGAATAAACATATACAATAAGCACATGAAAAGGTACTCAACATTAATAACCATCAGGGAAACGCATATCAAAACCATGATGAGATACCACTTCACATCCACGAGTGTGGCTATAATCAAAAAGATGGATAATAGTTAAGAGTTAATGAGGAATCAAAGAATTTGAAACCCTCGTACACTAGTGCTGGGAATATAAAATAGTGCAGCTGCTTTGGAAAATAGCCTGTCAATTCTATTATGCATAGAGTTATTATATAATCCAACAATTTCAGTCCTAGGTATACATACTCAAGATACACAAAAACACATGTCCACATAAAATCTTACACACAAATGTTCACTAGGAACATTATTCATAAAAGCCAAAAAGTGGAAACAAATAAAATGCCCTTCCACTAATGAATAGATGGTTAAACGAAATGTGTTATGTCCTTTGAAATATCATTTGGTCGTCAAATGGAATGAAATACTAATACATGTTGCCACATGTTAAACCTTGAAAATATGCTAAGTGTTAGGAACCTGACACAAAAGGCCACATATGATTCCATGGATATGAAATGTTCAGAAGAGGTAAATCTATAGAAACAGAAAATAATTTGTGGTTTCTTAGAGTTAGGGGAGCGGGTGGAATGGGTAAGGTCTGGTGACGGTTGCAGGGTTTATTTTTGGAGTGATAAAAATGCTCCAAAATTAGATTGTGGTGATGTTTGCACAACTCTGTGAGTATAACAGCAGCCATTGAACTTTAGGGGTAGTTTATGGTATGTGAAGTATGTCTCAGTTAATACACATGTATTAATCACATACAGCTTGGGATCTTTCATGAGATGAGTCCTGTTGTTGGCTGGGCTGCAGCCATCCATGATGGGGCCATCTCTGGTCCTCAGATCTGCACAGCAGGTAGCAGACAGCAAATGATCAACAGCCTTGCAAAGTGAGGCTTGGATGTGGTCACAGAGGACTAGGACGACAAAGGCAAGGGGGGTAGGCAAAGGAGTAGGCAGGGTAGCAGGATGACCAGCTAGGGAGTTCTTCCCACACAGTGCATCTAGGGCTTCCAAATGCGAGGATACTTCCAAGGCAGGGGGGTTTTGTCATATTTCCCAGTAGGATTTGATAATGGCTGGAGAACTGGCTAGTAATGTGTTTTGCATCTCCTTTTCCTAATGATTTTATTTATTTGTTCTACCATTGCATTTTAGGTATGCGAGAGGGTAGATGACTTGTCCTTTAGTTTACAAGTAGCTGGGGAAATAAAAACCGCACCAAGACTTGAAGGAGAGGCCTATACATCACCCAGAGATTGACTCAAGCTGAAACTAACTACTGGGGAACTTGTGATGGTTTCCCTTGCATTAAGGGTGAGTGTGCTAAATATGGGGGATATTTTGGTGGCAAAAGGGATACACTATTTCAGAAACTGCATTTATCCTCTGATTTCTGTACTCCATTTATTTTTCCATACTAATAGACTTAGTTTCCCTAATAAAGACTATCTTCCAGCTTCCCTTTAAGCTAAGTGTAGCCAGGTAACCAAGTTCTGGCAAGTGGGATCTACATCAAGGCATTATTCATCAGTTTATAGGACTTATTGCTAACAGCTGTTTCAAGCCTTTTGGACTTCCTTTCTCTATTTACCTTCTTTCTGCTTTCTGGGATGTGGATGTAATGGTTAGAGATGCAGCTGCTATCTTGGATTATGGGTTAACCAGACATATGGAAACCACATATGATGAAATGGCAAGAGAGAAGTAGTGTGGGTCCTTGATGCCATGGCGGACTTACCTCTAGACTTCTTTGAGGCATAGAAATGGGCTCAAGGCATAGTTACTTTGGGTTATTTGTAATGAGCAGTGGATCCAGTCTAAGTAATATCAAGACAATTAATAGATGCAGGAGTTAGACTGTGGTCAGCATACCATCTTCTGTAATATATTAAATCTGGAGTGGAGGATGGCACCTGTGGCTCAGTGAGTAGGGTGCTGGCCCCATATATAGAGGGTGCCAGGTTCGAACCCAGCCCCGGCCAAGCTGCAATGAAAAAATAGCTGGGCATTGTGGCGGGCACCTATAGTCCCAGCTACTCGGGAGGCTGAGGTAAGAGAATCACCTAAGTCCAAGAGCTGGAAGTTGCTCTGAGTTGTGACGCCACAGCACTATGCCGAGGGTGACAAAGTGAGACTCTGTCTCAAAAAAAAAAAAAAAATAATAATAATAATAAAAATAAATCTGGAGTGGAGAATATGGCTTGGACATGCAACCAAAGCACTGGGTTTCTACTATTAGCTCCCCCAAAGTTTAGGGCCTAACTTGCTGTGTTGGGAGTACAGAGCAGACATCCAGTCAGCCAAAGGTTCCTTAAATCTTAGTGCACATGTGTATCACCTGAGGATCTTGTTGGGTCACACATTCCAATTCAAAAGGTCTGGAGCAGGGCCTGAGATTCTGATTTTCTAATAAGTTCCCAAGTGCTGATGCAGCTGGTCCAAGGATCTCACTTTGGATAAGAATGATATATTTCACACCTCACTGAAGTGATTTGGAGCCAACCTCCTGTCCTGGGCCCAGGTCCAGGTGCTTGCTGCATGGAAACTCAGGCAGAGAAATTAGTAAGGTGGAAAGAAGACAACCCTGGAGTATTTGTTCTTCAATCTGACTGTAGATTGAATGCATACGGAGCTCCAAAACATACTGATGTCTACATCCCACCCCCAGAGACCTAGCTCTGGTGTGGCCTGTGAATTGGAAAGCTTAAAAGCTTCCCCAGTAACCCTAAGGAACAGCCACATCTCTAGAGGGGCCAATGTTTATGGCTGAGGCAAGGACTTGAAAAGGTTTGCCTCCTACACTCAGGGCCAGGACTAGGGTATGCTGAGTGAGGCACCTGCCTTGGGTGTTAACATGTAGGGGAAGGTGGCGCCCAATGCTTACTAATCAAAATAAATATTTTAACATAATATTTTTAAAAATCAAAACTAACACAAAGTATACACAGTGAATAAAATATAAACATTTTAATGAATCTGAGATCTGTAACAGTGCCACATGGAGCCACATTGGCTCTTTCTGTAAAAGAAACATCAGTAATACTAATTCTTACACTCACTAGCTCTAGGACTAAACAACCTAGTGAGGGAGCGGGGTGGTAATGAATTCTAAATTCTTTACCAATATTAACTCATTTAATCCTCACATCGATCTTATGAGGTAGGTACTTTTGTGATTTCCTTTTACAGGTGAGGACACGGAGTTTAAATAAGCTTGACCAAAATACCACAGCAAGTAGAATGAGTGGAGAAGCACAGTCAGTCTGGCTTCAAAGTTTATGCTCACAGCCTCTAGATCAAAAATGTGCCTCTTGTTCTAATTTCTGTCACACTATGTGCCAGTCATGGTTTCAGTATAGCTCAGCAGAGCCATGCAAGGAATCCACACAGCAACATTAAAACCAACCAAAGTCATAACCTTAACGACAGGATGACCGAATTGGGATGATGCAAATCCTCTGTCTTTATTAAATTTCAGGAAGGAAATTGGGGTCATCAAACTAAGTTAGAAATGATAGGGCCCGGAGTTCTGAGTATTTCTTCCCCACTTCCCTATTCTGGTGAGTCACTCCCCCGGCGCGGGTGGTGCTGTGGCCCTCACCGGATCGTGTACTTGTCCCACTTCTTCTCCGGGTCGTAGGGCTCCCAGCGGCTGGCGGGGAAGATGTGTTTGTTCTTCTCGTACCAGCTCCTCAGCACCACCTTGCCGGCGTGCGACTCGTCCTTCTCCATGGTGGCGTCGCTGAGCAGCCGCACGTCGTCGTGCACGTCGAAGCTGAAGAGCGGCCCGCTCTTGCCCCGGGCCTTGGCCACGATGAAGTCGTAGAAGGTGTGGTAGTGCGGCAGGATGAGGTCCTCCTTGATGTACATGAGCTGCTCCACGCCGGCAGAGCGCAGCTCACGGAAGTCCTTGCGCAGCTCCTGCAGCGCCCTCTTGAGGAACTGCTGCACCGTGCTGCCCTTGCTCATGCGCACGGTGCGCCGGTGGCCCGAGCCGTCCCAGTAGCTGAAGGTGATCTCCATCTCCTCGCCCTTCACCTTCTCGCGCTTGGCCTCCCACTCCTTGCGCAGCTCCTCGCGCAACCGGTTCTCCTCCTCCTCCCGGTCGCGGTCCGGCAGGAAGCTGGTGTCCACGTTGGGGTTCTTGCGCATCTTCCTCCAACTCTTGCCGGCCCCCGTCGCGGCGTCCCGGTCGTCGTCGTCATCCTCGTCGTCGTCCAGCGAGAAGGACAGACTGGAGATCTTCCGCTTCCGCTCGCGCTGGCGCTCCCTGTCCCGCAGCATCTCCTGCTGCAGCCGGCGCTCCTCCTGCTGCTCCCTCTTGGCCAGCTGCTTCTCGCGCTCCCGCAGCAGGGCCTCCTGCTTGGCCTTCATGTCGTTCAGCGTCACCAGCCCCACCGTGCTCGACTTCAGCTCGGCCTCCACGGCATCGTAATGAGCCGAGAATTTCTTGTCCACCTTTGACTTGAGGATGGTCTCCTCCGCGATGCGCTGCTTCAGCACCTCCATCTGCTCCTTCTGCTTCTCCCGCTTCTTGATGAGGTGCATGGCCCTGCCGGCCTCCCGCATGGTGCCCTTGTACTGCGCCATGTTTGCTGCGCGCCCCCGGGGACCCGGCCCGACTGATGCAGTCTGTAGCAATGAGGACAAACATGGTGTTAGAAGGGACCTAAATAGAAGAGCTTTCTGAATAGTTTAGCCCAGTGCCTCCTCATTGGACTTTTAGCAGTGATGGAAATGTTCTGCGTATTACTATCAACCACACGAGACCCTTGAGCACTGGAAATGCAGCACATGGAGCGGGTTGATCTACGAGCAAGATATGTTAGCTATGGACAGCCACTGTGCCCCTTGTGGTGGCAAAAAGCTTCTGGTAATGGGCTGGGGGTTGTTTTTATACAGTCTCGATTGGCCCCTCCTTGTGGTTCAGACGTTACCATGGAACCACTTTGATGGACAGCTAATGACATAATTAGCTCTGAGTCACTTTCTAAACCCTATTGTGCCTGGGCTACGTGGCAGCTAGTTGCTCTAGATGGGATAAAGATGGGGCAGCATTAATAGGGGCCTGCCCTTTTTCTTCCCAGGTGGAACAACTGGTGGAGGTAGCACCAAGGCAAAGCACCCACCCTGTCCCTCAGGAGAGTCTCAGAGGTCCCTTGCTATCTACCTAACATTTCCTCACTGTCTATTGTAGAGGCCCAAATCATTGGGTAGGGGTGTCACTCCTCTGGCTGCTTTGTCCTGAGTGGGGGCAATGATCCATATTGGGGTGGCCTCTTTCAGGTTTTCTGAGTGTACCTACAAGAAGCACAGCCACACAAGGGCCAGAGTACCCAGTGAGCTAGGCAGAAGCCGACCTGTGCCTGGACTCCCTGTGTGGCTTGTTGGAAAAGAGTGTTAAAGGACAAAAGGAGAGCTAGCATTGTCACCCTCTAGGGAAGTACTGAAAGATGCTTCTGCCTGACGCTTCTTCCCTAACTTGCACCATCACAGTGGTACAGAGACCCCAGTGAGGAAATAGTGCTTTCTCCTCTGGGGCTGGCCTTCCCACCTGGGGGCAGATGTACTCCCAACGGCCTCATGCCCCTTCCTGATGTCATTCTCCCTTTAAAAGAATCCAGTTTTGGTGAAACCCAGCTCCTGTCTTCTCAACTCATAAATCCAGGTAGCTAACTGTTGTTGGAGAGCACAACATAACTAGTTTCATTTTACACTTGACTTCACACCTCCAAGTGTTGACTCAAAACTACCTAGAAATTCTATCATAACTGCCCTAGCACGTCTGCTGTCCTGTTCTCCTAGACAATAATTTCATGCTCCCTCTGTGTCTCCTCGCACCTCTGATGTTCTCTAGCCACTCTGGCCCCATCAAAGTTGGCAGGTAAACAGTTGTCAACACACCACTGGATAGAGTTCTTTTTATGATTCAAATACAACAGATGATCTGCTATAGAACCCCCTCCCTCATTTTATGACACAAAGACTGAATTCAGTTTGCTAGATCTCTTCTCTACAGCTCTTTTCCTCAGATTCTAAACTCAAATTAACTATGGGAAACTCTGAGTTAAAGGAAGTATAAAAGCTTCTTTACTGTGAGCCCTTAATATGCTAGTTTCCACTGTAACTCTCTAAGAGGTGGTGGAGCATTTCATGTTTCTGCATGAAAAGTTTTGGATTAATAAAAGTTTCTCTCCCTACAAGGTACCTATTAACATTTGCCCAAACCAGTGCTTCATGGGACCTAGTCAGGAGAAACTGACCGTGAAGTATATGCCAGCCATTCAGCCTTGCCCTGTCTAACTGAGGTGATGCCTGTGAGCATGATCTTACCAAGAAGACCCTGATCATGATGATGCTAACAGATAGCACCTTTGTGCCAAGGGGAACATAGTGGGTGACCACTCACCAAATTGTTCAACCTAGAAATCTGGAAGTTTTCCTGGACAACTTTCCTTCAAATATAATTAGTTAAAGAAAAGTCTTTCATAGCTTTTCTTTTTCTCCCCTTAATTCAGCAGATTGGCCTTAGTCCAGGAAATTGGCACTTTTGTGTGTGTGTGTGTGGTTTTTGGCCGGGGCTAGGTTTGAACCCACCACCTCCAGCATATGGGACCGGCTCCCTACTCGCCACAGGCGCCACCCGGCACCTTTTTTTTTTTAAACACCTTAAGTCTTATTGTCCTTTCATCAACACACTGGCGTATCTCATCTCATTGCACTCCACAGGTATTGCGCTTTTTACAAACTGAAGGCACTTGGCAATGATCCATCAAGCAAGTCTGTCAGCACCATTTTTTCCAATAGCATGTACTCACTTCATATTTGTCACATTTTGGTAATTACATTTTCTTACTCTGTGGGCCCGGTTTCTGGTGCTCTCAAACAATGACAGTGATGACATGAAAGATCTCTGACCACAGATCGCCATAACAGATAAAATAATAATAATGATGAAAAAGTTTGAAATATTGCAAGAAATGAATGATTGTGCCAGTTATTCTTGCCTAATTCAGACGTTATGGTTTTTCTTTTACATAGGTTTTTTTCATAAAGGAGGAAGTAGGCATATTACAGAAAAGCTTGAAAAGAAAGGTAAATAATAAAATGTTTACTCAATACTGAACACAGAGGTAACATAATTATTGGTTTGGAAGTTCCTGTCTAATATTTTACGTGAGCATATCTCTGTATTCGTTTAATCGAACTTGGCATGCTATTTGATGGTAAGTTTTCATTTAATTTCCCTCCTTGTTTTTACATAATTATCATAGTCATTGATTTAAATAAATGTGATACATTCCATTGTAAAACATTTTTACCAACAAGACAACAGAGTGTTGGGAACCCAGCAGCCTGCTCTGATGACTTGGAAATGCTAATTAAGTCCACAAGACTTAAAGACAGTGTAACCTCCTCCAGGCTTAGTCACCAAAAAAACCAATATACCAACAAACAGCAGCAATTAAAAACAAGAATCCCACAAAACTACAACACGATTTTGACAGGAAAAAAAAAAAAGGGATTCAGTTTCCATTGTAAGCAACAATAACAATAACCCCCAAGAACACCTTTTATCATATTGACGTTCAGGTTACCTTCTACCAGTCTGAATTCTGTTTTAAAATGATTATCTTCCAGTGGCAGATACACTAACCTCTCCAGAGTCAGCCTTGAAATAAAACAGCTGATAGTGGACCCAGACTGGATGTAGGGTGTGCCCTAGTAGCACAACCCCTCAAGGATCCCTCCAACACACCACAGTGTTCTGAACTGGTTGTCAAAGCAAAGCGATGGGATCTCACATCAATCAGGTGTTAAAAAAGAACTAGTGTGAGACTGCTCCAGAATTCTTTCATCAGACCAGAAGTCCTTCAAGGGGATATTTAGAGGTGATATTATTACATGATTTCTAAGAGGGACTTAAAAAAATGTCTTCCAACGTTTGCTTGGCAGAAAGCCAGTATTTTGGCATGCAACAGGGTAGGAGGGGAAGAGCCCTCATTCCTTCAGAGGCAGGGAATTGCATAACAGACTAGAAGAGAAAATCTTGGACAAACAACCTGTGACTTCTATATGCGTTCCCCTAGGAGAAGAATCCAGACCAAACAAGGCAGAAATGAAGCCTAAGAGACGATGTCATGGATTTCAAAATAGATTCTGCACCATAAATGTCCTTGAGTTTTGTTAGACCCAGATTTTTTCTTTAATTTTTATCCAAGGAATGCATGTTTGATGAAAATGGTTTAAGAGACTGTAATGTGGTTTTACATTCTTGGTTTAAAAGTAATACTAAAAGGATTATTTCACAAACAAATCAAAAGCAAAGAGTTTCTAGTTCATTGTTCCTTTCCCTGGAGCCAACTACTTTTAGTCTTTTCATGTTTCTTCTGATATTTACCTTCTTATTTTCCAATAATTATTATATTGCTATTTTGTAACTAATTAGCGGTAGACTTTATCTATTGAATTTTTACTATGGTGGATAAAGATTCAGTTTTTCCCTATGATATTTTAAAATGTCTGGCCGAGTCATGGATAACTTTGGAGGTTGTCCATATTTAAGCAAAATAAGAAAAATGTAAGAAATTAAATTGCATGCCTTCCTTAAAGATAGTTCAACACTAGGATCTTTATGTATATAATTGAACATATTCATTAAAATTTATAACATGCTTACAGATAAAACTCTTAAAACAGTAGCAAACTAGACTAGAAAGGAACTTTCTTCACTCGATCAAAAGTATTTTTGTGAAACTTATGACAAATGCAATATTTAATAGCATACTTTTTTGTCCTTTAAAAGTTTTGTGAAAAATAAAATTATGAGGGATTTTTGCCTGCGCCAGGATGACTACAAGCTGGTGGGTGGCAAATGGGGTTCCTCCCATGGGCACTTGTGAGGGGAAGATGGCACGTCTTTTGCTTTGAGGTGGCAGAGCGTGATCGGCTTCTCCTGAAACAGCTTTTAGAAGTGTCACCAGGGAATGGAGGGACAGTACAGAGAGCAGGTACCAGAAAGGGATGTCAAGAAGCTCCTACCTCCGCACAGAAAAGTCAGAGAAAAAGAAACAATCGTATGTTTGTCTAGAATAGCAGGTGTCTTACACAAATCAAGAGTGTCTCTCTTCCCACTGCCTGCTTTAAAGGAAAGCAGAAGGGGAAAGTGTCATTTTATGTAGAAACCTGGGGAAAGCATTACAATGCGACATGGGCCCAGAACCTTTTTTTTTTTTTTCAAACACTGCATCTAAGAAGTCTGCTGTAAGTCAAGGCCCAAAGCCACAATTAAAAAATGCACATTGAAGCCAACTCTGGCATTCTGACAGTCCCTTGCTCTTGTTTTTAATATTGTCCTCAAGGGGAATTATTGGTATTTAAACACCCCCAAGCTTTTCTTCCTTTGCCAAACTGAAAGCAGATGGTTCAGGTCCTGGGAAGGGGACAATAGTGGATTGGTTAATTGCCTGGAAACTTTTATTTTCTCCCACCTAGAGGGTGAAGAACTCCTCTACCAGAGAAGCAGCTGTTGTGCTGAGCTGTGCGTGGGGGTCAGTGAAGGCCACAGTCACACTGTTCACAGACAACACTAAGCACCTGTCAGAACATCATGAGTGTCAGAGTTCTAGTATGCCCAGACTGCATTTGCAATAGGAAAGCCTGTGCGTGGAGTTAGTTTTGTTGTTGTTGCTCCTGGGATGGCCACTCTGTAATCCGTAAGAGTCACAGATAATGAGACGGGTAGAGCGGGGAGATCACCTGAGATACCAATTTTTTTGGCATTTTATATGGATGAGAAATGACTCTGCAATAAATTCAAAAAATGAAATTCTGAGACAGGACAGTGCTTTAGAAAATATCTGAACCTTTGGGTCAACAACAAAGGTACAGGACCAAGTACCCTTGGGGAATTTGGAAGGTAAAGCAAAGCAAAAAGGTGCTGGCTATTATTCTCATATTAAACCAAGAAAGCACCCAAGGTGTTAACACCATTTATGGTGTTAAGATGGGCATCATATTATTTATGGTGTCTCCGACCACATCATAATAATCAACAGAGACGGAATGTTCTGTTTGACTCTGTGAATTTGGTGAATTTGTTCCCATAACTCTCAGCCTTGTGAGAACTGCCCTATGTGTACTATTCAGAGTGCCTTGGATTTCTACCTCAAAGTTCCCTGCCCAGGAGCAGCCTGGAGCTTTAGATAAAACCCACTCATACTCAAGCTTTATGGAAAACCAGACTGGCTCATGTTTTTGCCAGATGATCCTCCAGAGACCCACCAGCCCCAGGGGAGTTCTGATATCATCTGAGACTACCACTGTAGCCTCATCACTATCAGGGTTTATTCTTTAAACAGCTTGTAAACATGGAAGATACGGCCTCATGACAGCACAGTTGTGCAATATGTAAACAGGACAGTTAATGCCAAGGCTCCTTACAGGTTGGCCCTACCCTCACCTTCTCATTTTTGACCCCTCTGAAGATTTGTATTTTCTGTCAGGAATACTGTTGTTTGTGGTAGTAAATCAAATCACAAAAGAAGAAACAACTTCATGGTATATATTCTTGCCATCCATCACCTTAATTTGGGGCAAATTTTTCTACAAACAAGCTATTTGCTTAAAATTTATCCTTAGTTGCACTTCGAGACAGACTTTTCCCTAAAGCCTTTTTTTCCCAATTTATTTCCAAGTGTGCATACATCAAAATTTGCTCTTTTTTGGTGTACAGTTATGCAAGTTTTGACAAATGCCTAGACACCTATAATTTTTGGTAAGGTCTAAATCATGTTCATCCAGGACAACATCTCTGGTCTTGGGATTTTTTGATATGGGCTAATCTTACTGGAGTTAGATGTTATCTCAAAGTAGTTTTGTTTTACATTTCTCTGATGATTAAAGATGATGAGCATTTTTTCATATGTCTGTAGGCCGTGCGCCTGTCTTCTTCAGAGAAGTTTCGTGGATGTGGAGAAAAGGGAACACTTCTACACTGCTGGTGGGAATGCAAATTAATACATTCCTTTTGGAAAGATGTTTGTAGAACACTTAGAGATCTAAAAATAGATTTGGCATTCAATCCTATAATTCCTTTACTAGGTATATACAAAGAAGACCAAAAATCACATCATAACAAAGATATTTGTACCAGAATGTTTATTGCAGCCCAATTCATAATTGCTAAGTCATGGAAAAAGCTCAAGTGCCCATCGATCCATGAATGGATTAATAAATTGTGGTATATGTACACCATGGAATATTATGCAGCCTTAAAGAAAGATTGAGACTTTACCTCTTTCATGTTTACATGGATGGAGCTGGAACATACTCTTCTTAGTAAAGTATCTCAAGAATGGAAGAAAAAGTATCCAATGTACTCAGCCCTACTATGAAACTAATTTATGGCTTTCACATGAAAGCTATAACCCAGTTATAACCTAAGAATACGGGGAAGGAGGAGAGAGAGGGGAGGGAGGGGGAGGATTGGTGGATGGAGGGTGATTGGTGGGATTGGTGCGGTGCATCTTATAAAGATACACGTGAAACTTAGTAAATGTAGAACATAAATGTCTTAACACGATAACTAAGAAAATGCCAGGAAGGCTATGTTAACCAGTGTGATGAAAATGTGTCAAATGGTCTATAAAACCAGTGTATGGTGCCCCATGATCACATTAATGATTTAATAAAAAAAAAAAAAGAAAGAAAGAAAGAAAAAAATAAAAATAAATCATGCTCATTTTTGACTTGATTTCAGAGGTGCTGGTTGGGGCATTTATGGTAGAAAATCCCTATTATTAATCCAAGTCTACACGCACTTCAAAAGCCCCCACTGGGAATTTGTGGGTTGATTTCCTGATGCTCCAACATGGTGCACTTTGCCTGCTGAGGGCCTGCCTTTGGTGCTGCCTGTTATATATAGTAATTGCACAGCCCTGGCCAGGTGCCATGTTCTGTTGTGTCACCCTCATTCAGAAGAAACACTTGGCCTATGACTTTCTTCCTGGCTAGTGCTGTGCAGGTGTCTTGATTGATAGTTTCACCTTCTGGGAGAAGGAGGGAATGAGGACACTTTGTTGATGACTATGGGAGTATATATGAAGTATTGCCGAAGCCCTGACACAAGAGTCTGTTATAAAACCCAGTTCAGCCCTCTCTCATGGGCCCATGTAATCATGCAGCAAGAAGGCCCTCCCCAGACGCCAGTGTCATGCTTTTGGACTGCCCAGCCTCCAGAACTGTAAGAAATAAATTTCTATCCTTTCTAAATTACACACTTTCAGTCATTCTGTTATATCAACTTAAAACTTAGATTAAAAATTTTAGCCATTCTACATAATAAATGTGTAATGGTATCTCATTTTGATTTTAATTTGCATTTCACCAAGGGGCAGATAATGTTGGGCATCTTTTGTGTGCTTACTTACCATTTTATGTCATCTTTAGTAAAGTTTTCAAATCTTTCACTCACTTTTTAATTGCATTGTTTGTATTTTTACTATTGAGTTTTGAGAGTTTGAATTGTATGCAGAGTATAAGACCTTCATGAGATAATGTGATTTGCAATAGTTTCCACTAGTCTGACTTCTCTTTTCATTCTCTTCAGTGTCTTTTGCCTAGCAAAAAATGTATGTCAGTTGGTCATTTTTGAACCATGTTTTTGATGTCATATGTGGGAGTTCTTCACATAACCCAAGGCCACAAAAATTTTTTCCTATGATTTCTCTAAAATTATTATAGTTTTACACTTTCCATTTAGCTCTAATCCATTTTGAATTAGTTTTTACATACAATGTTAAGTGTAGTATCATTTCTCTTCGATCTAAATGTTGGCGGGGGGGTTGAGACAGGGTCTTGCTGTGTTCAGTGGCACAATCAGTATAGCTCACTGCAAACTCCTGGGCTCAAGCAATCTTCCCACCCCAGCCTTCTAAATAGGTAGGACTACAGGGGTATACTACCATGCTCAAATAATTAAAAAAATGTTTTTTGTAGAGATGAGGTCTTGCTATGTTTCCCAGGCTGGTCTCAAGCTCCTGGCCTCAAGCAGTCCTCCCTCCTCAGTCTTCCAAAGTGCTAGGATAACAGGCATACACCAGTGAAACCAACCAACGTTTCTGTTTTAAGTGACCAGCATGCCACCCAGATTTTTAAAAGCCAGCCTGTACCTTCTTTTGATAATATGAATCTATGGTAGAGACAGAGGATTTTACCCTTAGAGTGTTGAAGGTGATTTCAGGAACTACGAAAAACAAATGGGAGAACACCACCCAGATGCTTCCCTCATCCTCTACTTCAATGCAGTCTCCTTCAGCAGACTGAGCCAGGTTGACCTATGCTGAGTCAGACACACATACAACAAAACTGGCTGCCAGCAGTGTCTGTGATCATGACACCAGTGGCAGTGTGACTTGAGGCTTTGCTAATTGCTTCCTCGAGACATGCACAGGTGGCCATTCTGACATAAAAAATGCCATTCTCAAACACACCGTTCCTGAGATGTGGTAGTTCGAGGGTCCACTAATACAGAGTTGTGTTTTCCTTGTAACCAAAATTAACTAGCTGGATCTTTGCCAAGCCAATGGACTTATCTATAATCATCCTGGAGATTAGAACTGGGTCTTGGTGTCTAAGGGATAAAGCATCTTATTCTTCCTGGCAGAACTTAACTGTGAGTAATGTTAAGACACTAAGATTCCAGTGGCAGATGAAATTTAAAGGTAAAGCTTCTTACATTTAACAGCTCTCTGAGATCATCCATTTGACCACCATCCACAGCTACCATATTCACCAGGTTGGCATACAAGAGTTGATTGCAATTGAATGTTGCAAGAGAGTCTTCAGTAAACTGAGTGTTTTGTAATGATGTTGTAATCCTCTGCCCAAGGGTTGCCAAGACAAAGGTCAGGGGTCTGGTAGGCAGGACCAGACTGAATGGATAAGGATATAAGGCTAAAAAGCATTACTAAGTTATATGGCCCCTTGCTAATCCTGTGTGTTTTCACCTTTTCTGCTCTAGGGCCCGTTATATTATACATGCTCAATAAATGTTTGATGAATGAAGGAACACATGTTGAATTGTTTGATTATATGACACTGAGACTTTACTGATATTGATAATACTAGGCATTACAGTAAAAGCTCTCATTGCTACATCTTTACTTTCAAGTCTCTATTTAGAGAGAAGGGGTCAGAGTTCACACTTTATAAACCCCTGAAGCTCCAGAAATCGCAATCTGGAAATGTGGCAGCCAAAGATGTGGTGCAGCAGAGTGGAAATCACACTGTGTAGGTCAGGAGGCCCCTAGTGTCAGGAGGACTGGGTTCTCTGATCCTTTTCAGTTGCACAGGGCTAGAATTCAACCAAGAGAACTTTCTCATAAACTCATCTAGGTTCATCACAAGGTTTGGAACAGGGGAGCCCAAAGCTTGTTTATGTCCTTCCTCCTGTGGCTTGTTGTCTAGAGACTCCAAACTCCAGTTTCTGGGGGCAGGGAAGGAAGTTGGGAGGTGTGAACTCAGCAAAGGCATTAGCTCATGGGACAGTATCAGACTTGAGTTGCTTATGATGGGGCTGATGTGTTATCAGGTTAGTCCAAAGGGCAAGGGGAGGGTGAGATCAGGTGAGAGAAATCCCTGGTCAGACCAGTGGAAGGGAAGGAGGCATCCACTGGACTTCATAGCCAGAACCTGAGAAAGTAACAGTGTCTACTGTACAGACTTCTCAAGAAGACCGTTCTGAACACTTTTGACAAGAGCTTTAACCCAGGAGTGTGAACATAAGATACTTTTTTTTTTACATTGACCTATGGCTCCCTGAGAAATTTCATACTTCCCTTGGAAGCCTTCCTCTACTCCCTCTGCTTTCCTTCCACCTTCCCAAACATGACAGGACTGTCACCTGCTGGGCACTTCACTGGCCCTCAGAGGTTGGCAATGAGAGGAATTACATTCTCCCATCAAGGGGACCACAGATTACCCACCCCAGATTTCTCTGACTTGTGCTCATTTAATTATTTATTTTAAAATAAAAATATGTTTGACTATTTGAATTATTTGAATAATACGTTTGAAACTATTTGAACTTTACAAAATTAAATGGTCTCTGTGTAATCCAGTATCCGAGAGATGACATTATTAATAGTTGGCATTTACTTTCAGGCTTTAAATGCATATGTATTGGTATGTATTTTAATATAAATGGGATCATTCTGTACATTGTTTGATGACCTCAAACAATAAATATCTCTTTCCATGATGCATAAAGGCCAATCTGACCTTTTAGTGACCACAACATATTTCTACATAAAAATATAATGTATTTGAAGAATTCTCTATTATTGACATTTGTTCTTATTTTTTAACTGTGTAATGGTCATATGTATACATGTATCTCTGTTACATAATTCTTATGGTGCCTGTGACTTAATATATATAATTATTAGAAAACTTTTTTTTTGTTTTTGTTTTTGAGACAGGGTCTCAGTATGTCATCCTCAGTAGAGTGCTGTGGCGTCACAGCTCACAGCAACCTTCAACTCTTGGGCTTGACTGATTCTCTTGCTTCAGCCTCCCAAGTAGGTCAGACTAAGGCGCCCACTACAACGCCCAGCTATTTTTTGTTGCAGTTGTCCTTGTTGTTGAACTGGCCCGGGCCAGGTTTGAACCTACCAGCCTCGGTATATGTGTCTGGCACCATAACCACTGTGCTACGGGCCCCGAGCCTGGGAAACTTTTTGTAACCTGATAGCCTTTGACTTTAAGTTTAGCATATTTTCATATATTATTTGAATTTTATTATCTATTCTTTTATTAATTTTTTATTAAGATTTCTTCTTTTCTTATTGATTTATGTAAGAATTCTTTGTATATTGAGAATATCAACTGTTGATCTGTCATGTAAGTTCCAAATATTTTCCCCAGGTTGTTACTTACATTTTAACATTGTTTATGGTACAGCCTTTTTGTTTTGTTTTGTGCCAGTGTTTTTGTATTTTTATTTTTACCTAGTCAAATATGACAGTCTTTTATGACTTGCGAGTTTTATATATATTTTAAAATTCACTCAGTTTTATAGATTTCCAAATGTCTGTTTCTTTGAACAGATACAGTTATTCTTGTTGGGATCTAGTTATGAACATACTGTAATGCAGGGATCTAAAGTTTTTCCCAAACAAGGTGCAAATTAAAATAAAAGCTTAGGAATTTTTCTCAATCTGCTCCATGGATCATAGGTAATTTTTGCTGATTAGTAGTAGTAAAAATAATAAAGGCAAATGTTTTTATAGTGATTTGCAAGGCCACAAAGCCCTATCAGTTGGGAGTCTTTCTGTCCTAGATAAGAGAAAGCCTGACTCATATTGGCTTAAGTGAAATATTTAATAACTCACTTATCTGAAAAGAACAGAAATCACGTAAGCTTTGGATGTGACTTGATGCAGAAGTTCAATAATCTTACCATCTCTCCTTTCTGCTTCAGCTCTAGGCTGACCCTCCTTAGGCCCACAGGATGATTTCTAGCAGTCCAGGGACTACATGAAATCTCATTTGCGGAAGCAGAAAGAGGGAAGGAGGGAGGGGGGTGGGGCCTTGGTGTGTGTCACACTTTATTGGGGCAAGACATGATTGCAAGAGGGACTTTACCTAACAATTGCAATCAGTGTAACCTGGCTTATTGTACCCTCAATGAATCCCCAACAATAAAAAAAAAAAAAAAGAAATCTCATTTGCTTATTCTCTTTCAGAAAGTGGTGGGGCTCCTTCCCAGCTATCCCAACAAATTTATCCTTATTTTTTTCTATCATCATGGCCAGGAAAATTGTAAATAGTCCTTTTTCTGTAATATTAAGTGAATTAGGGCCTACCCTAAAGCTGGGGGTGTGGGTGGGGGTGGTGAAAGAAGGGTACACTGAGAAAAGGTGAACACCCCTTCAAACAAAAATTAGGATCACATAACAGAGAGGAAGGGAGAATGGGAGCGGGGTGCTCAAATTAGTAAATGCTCAGCACACCTACATGGTCTTGTCTGATTTTTTATAAGAACCTTGTGAATTCCTATAGATGGGAATACTAAACTCTTGAGGAGTTGTGTGATTTGCCCTTGGTCATTGACCGAGTAGGTGGCAGGGTCAAATCTATACCTTATGACTCTAAATTCTCTGCTCTTTCCACTCTTCTAACTTACATCCCCCTCATAGTCTTAAAACTACTGCTGAATACATGGGACTGCATCAATTTTGTAAATTCATTTTTAAAAATTAAAAGATCAAAAGGAAGAAATATTAGCTATTTAACATAAAGGTGAATTATGAGAATTCAAGGCTCCTAATGGGGGCAACGCATTATGTGAGATTCTACCATGGTATCTTCAAAAGAATTAGAGAATCCTGTTATATCTTAGCGTGGGATCCCTCAAAGTGTGGGACCAATAAACGTATGGGTGGTGTATTTGGGATGTGGTCACAGGGAATAGGAAGGAGGATCAGTGGGAGTGGATGAGGTGGAGGCTGGGGAGGAAAACCGATGCAATATAGAGAGCCATGCCTATAGGTGACTGCTTGGTCCCACAGGAACTGCTGAAATCTCTCTGAAATGTGTCTCAGAACTGTGGGAGGAAAGGAGAAGCATCTATCAAATGCTCCTATCATCAGCAGTCAATGATTGCTGGGTCATCCCAGCCAGCCACAGCATCAGAGAAGCTAGACATTCTCAGGGTGAGAAGAAGCATTTTCAGCGTGCTCTGGGTTGAAGCAGTGGCTAGAGGGAGGGGGGACGAGAGGATTTTTAAATGAGGCATGAGAGGCCTTCCATACAAGATTCATTATAGGTTAATAATACAAAACTCAAGGGAAACGATCCACACACAAGCCCAAAATCCTGTCTACCTCGTTCACATCTGATAGTTGATGCTTGAGATATTACAACCACCTCCTAAAAAGGTCCTCCCACTTTCTCCTCAATTACTGTAATAATCTCATTAAAATACATTAACAATTTTGTCATTATTTTACTGAAAGTGTTCATCACTCCCTGCTGTTTTCAAGATTATGTATTTTCCTTTGCTTGACATTCAGCATCGTTCGCAATTGGTTTTGCTACAAACAGCTGTATTCCCCATCATCGCCCCAGCTGGATTCAAGCCAGTCTAATTTTCTTACCTTCTGATAAACAGGCCAAGATTGTACCTTCTTGGTGCTTTTGGTAATAATCGTTTACTCTGAACAGGCAGGGATGATACCAAAACCTTAGCCAACTGCTATGGCAGGCACTGACCAATCAGCATGCAGACTGAGCCCCTCAGAACCTGTCCTCCGGTGTAACTGACAATGTGTGTAACTGACCGGCTGACCCAGCCCTGGCCCCAGTCCTCAGTCACCTGCTACCCACAGAAATTTCATCTCCCTCATCTGTGGGAGTCTCCCGGACTGCTCTTGTTCATGTTAGTTTTTCCTTCTCGGAGATTAATTAACTACTCTGTGTCCAGAAGGTTATTAAGATGTTCATAGGATGATACAGCCTGAAACACTCTCATGTTTTGGTAAGCATCTTCTTTATAACCTCTCCATATGGTGATCCACTTTCGTAATATTTTCTATAGAGAGAATAGAAAGATATGATGTAGTCTTTCCTATCGTATGGTTGATGAAAAATAACTTTTTGTTATGAATATTTGAGAAAAGTTTTAACTTCAAAAATTCCTGACAAAAAATACTCATGACTGATAGTGACAAAAATCTTAGAATTTTGGTCAAATATAGGGAAAACTTTTACTAATTTTCTTTCATGGATAAACTATGAAAGTTTAGGGGATTTCAAATTTCATTGAAGTGTTCTTTGTATTGCTATTAAATATACTCCTGGAAGCCATTTCAATATCAGGATGGATAACAGTATTTAAAACTGTGTGGTGGTTTTAAAACATAGCCTCCTGGCTCGGCACCTGTAGGTCAGTGGCTAGGGTGCTGGCCACATACACCGGGGCTGGCAGGTTCAAACCCATCTGGGGCCTGCCAAACAACAATGACAACAAGAACAAAAAAACAGCCAGGCATTGTGGCTGGCGCCTGACGTCCCAGCTACTCGGGAGGCTGAGGCAAGAGAATTGCTTAAGCCCAAGAGTTTGAGGTTGCTGTGAGCTGTGATGCCACGGCATTCCACCAAGGGCAACATAATGAGACTCTGTCTCAAAAAAAAAAAAAAAGAAAAGAAAACAAACGAAACACACACACACACAGAGTCTCCTAAATGCATTGATACTCCTCTGATCAAGAAGTGGGGTCTACATCTTCTTCCCTTGAATCTGGGTAGGATTGTGTCTTGGTTGTAACCAAGATATCACAAGTTCAGAAAAGGCAATGTGATAAACATTCTGTACAAATATCTTTGTTATAATGTGATTTTTGGTCTTCTGGGTATATACCTAGTAGAGGAATTATTGCAGCCCAATTCATAATTGCTAAGTCATGGAAAAAGCTCAAGTGCCCATCGATCCATGAATGGATTAATAAATAGTGGTATATGTACACCATGGAATATTATGCAGCCTTAAAGAAAGATGGAGACTTTACCTCTTTCATGTTTACAGGGATGGAGCTAGAACATATTCTTCTTAGTGAAGTATCTCAAGAATGGAAGAAAAAGTATCCCATGTACTCAGCCCTGCTATGAAACTGATTTATGGCTTTCGTATGAAAGCTATAACCCAGTTATAACCTAAGAATATGGGGAAGGGGGAGAAGGAGGGGAGGGAGGAGGATGGGTGGAGGGAGGGTTATTGGTGGGATTACACCTATGGTGCATCATACAAGGGTACATGTGAAACTCAGTAAATGTAGAATATAATTGTCTTAACACAATAACTAAGAAAATGCCAGGAAGGCTTTGTCAACCAGTGTGATGAATATGTGTCAAACTGTGTATAAAACCAGTGTATGGTGCCTCATGATCACATTAATGTACACAGCTATGATGTAATAATAAAAAAAAAAAAGAAAAGGCAATGTGGCTACTGCTTTGTTTTCTGGAATACTCACCTGTGAAGTCCTGAACCACCATGACAGCACAAGTACATTACAACACAACCTCTTGTGGTTGTACCACAAGTACAACCTCTCTGCAGCTTCTATCCTTTGGGGGAGCCTGGGCCACATTTAGGGGATGCAGTTTACAGCCCCAGCTAACTTCCTCCCCTGCACCCCCTGATCCCAGCAATCAGCATCAACCACCAAATATGAGTGTGGATTTTTCCCTTTGATTCCAGCCCCTGTCCCCCTACCCACCTCGGAGTCTTCCCAACTTCTCAGACATACTAGAGCAGAGACAAACTGTGCCTTCTCTGAATTTCTGTCCTGCAAAATCCATGATTGTATTATGCCGCTAAGTTTTGGAGAAATAGTTCCAAATAAAATCCATGATTGTATTATGCTGCTAAGTTTTGGAGCAATAGTTAAGCATCAGTAACAACCAAAACAACTATGGACAAAAGTAACTGTGACCCAGGTTCACACCTAATGTTTGTGGGGGCCTGGGATTGAATACAAATAGTCTAAACAACATGCCTACATGTGTAAAGGCTTTAAATGGTTTAAATCACATTAATGAAGCATTCAATAAATATGTTCTCCCTCCTTTCATAAAATTATGCCTTTAGTTTTCATGAAACTAGTCCAGACTTGGATTTAGAGTTCCCGTCAAATGCTGATCTCTTTACCTTCTTCAGTCACCCCAGGCTCTATCTGCTCCTTGCCCCTTGGAGGGACTCAGGCATGTGCACACCTGAGGTCCTTCCATACTCTCTGCAGACAGCTGCCTCTTGGCCACCCCTTAGGGTGAAGTTTGTCATCCTCAGCAAAGGGAATCCAGATGATTCTGCCTGGGTACAGCAAGCGAATCACTGAGAAACAGGTTTGGCAAAGGAGAAAGAGATTTTTCATGAGGCAGCCAAGCCAGGAGGTGAGAGAACATGTCTCAAATCCACCTCCCTTTAAATTGTGCTGTTATGAATATTCAAGTCTAAAAAAAAAATCCACCTCCTGGGGAACAGGGTTTAGGAATATTATTGGAATAAAGAAGCAGGGTGGTCTAAGGCATGGGGAGAGTTGATTGGCTTGTGGGAAAGGTGAGGTAATTGGGTTCTGAGCAAGCGTAACCAAGGCACAAGGCTTCTTCATGGAACCCACCTTCAGAAAATGGCAAAAGTAGTATGATCTGAGGGAGGAGTTTTTGGTCCTCGTAAGTCAAAAAGTCATCGCTTGGCATTCATGCAGGCCCAGCTCGGGGGTCGGGGGCCTCAGCCTGTGTTAACTGGACAAAAGCTGCCTGCGGTTCCTGAAAGACAACTTTAGACACCTGCTACAGACAGATGTGATCTATAAGGAAGCTAGTGCGAGTTTAGTTATGTGTTGTTTTGCTATGTGACTTGCTAGTGGTAGTTAAACCCCCTAAGCAGTGATTCTCAACCTTCCTAATGCTGCCACCCTTTAATACAGTTCCTGTGGGTCACGACCCACAGATTGAGAACTGCTGACTAGAGTAAGGGGAAAGGAAGTAAGGCAAGTGAGCCTGGAGGGTTGATCAGGTTTGCCCCCGATGTCAATCAGAGGCCCTTGCAGGCTCTGGAAGCAGGTTCAGGTGTCAGGCAGGAAATTCCAGGATCCCAGGTGTAGTGTTGAATGTGAGGGTTGGGCTCTGGGTGGGTACAATCATTTGGCCCCAAAACCTTTCTACCCTATACCAGACAAGGGTCAAAGCAGAGTGGTCTTGCTGTGGCCTGAGGTACTACATGTCCTAACTACAAAAACAGAACCTTCCCCACTCAGACTAAATATTTCCTCAACTCAACTTCCCCTCTGCAGTTTCCCAAGAATATCCTGAACCAGTTCAGTGCTGACCCAGAAAAGAGGAAGCCAGAAGGGAGAGAGCCAGCAATCTCTGAAGTTTATGGTTGAAGTTTCTTACTTTGGAGAACATTATAAAATATATGGCTCCAGGCAAGTAGAGGTCAAGAAGTTACAGCCAGATTAGCTTCCTGGAGATCCACCTCCGTATTTGTTTCTTGGTTCATTCATTTTCTCTTGATAGACGCCCTGGAGAAAACAAGATGCCCTTTGTGTTCTGGGAAAGGGTTTCAGTGGGAGCCAGAAGTCAAACCTCTTGGCCTTCGAGCTACTTTGACCTGCAAGAGGTTAAAAATTTTTTTCTTAATAAATGGCTAGCATTTAAAAACTAGGAAATTTCACATGAAAATCCAGACTTCTCGCTTTTCCTGGACATTAGCAAGACCTGGAAAACTGGGCCTGCATTGCCAAGGGCAATAAGCAGTCAAAAATGAAGAGTGGTTGCCCCTTAGACAGCTGTGGACTCTCCCAGTCTCCAAGGGGCTGGCCAGCCCTCACTCTCATCATCATCACTGTCTAATTCCTGGGATTGTTGCAGTGTGCACTGTGTGGTTTAGAACAATCAGGCCTGGCCCCAGACTCCAGTGGAAGCAGGACAGCGTAATGCCGCACTGTCCCCACACAGATGGCAAAGGCCTTCCTGTTTGTCGAATGAATAAATAGCTGCAAAAATGAAAGACTACGGTGCAGTTTAGTGAACAAATGCCAAGAAGAGCCGAGCAATAAGCTTACATGCTTCAAATCTTTTAACATCATGTCTCAGACGGCTTTCCTCTCCTGTTACTTATTTCACGTTAAAATACTGTCTATATGCTAGTAATAATAGACTACTTTGGCTGGATCCTTAAGGAGAAGGAAGTGAGTAAAACTTCTCATGTAAGTGGGTGAGAAAGAAAAAGTAAAACTGCAACCCCGTCAGTGAATTACTTCAAATATGCCATAAATCTAAATTTATTATGATCGTTTAGATTTGACACAGATTTGCCCATCCTATGTAGCCCTTAAAAAAGGACATACAATGATGGTATGGGGGCTCCTCTACAAATTAAAAATAGAATTATGGTATTATTCCAGAAATTCCACTTCTAGGTATATACCCCAAATAATTGAAAGCAAAAAGTCAAACAGATATTTGTACACTATGGTTCAGAGCAGTATTCACAATAGGCAAAAGGTAGGAGCAAGCCCCCTGTCCAGATGGAGAAACACTGCGTGGTATATACATTTGGAGTGGAATACTCTGATCCACTCTGCAACATGGACGACGTAATGCTAAGTGACTAATCCAGTCACAAAAGGGAAAATGTTGTTTGATTCCACTTCTGTGAGGTTCCTAGAGTAGTCAAATTCGTAGAGACAGAGAGTAGAATGGTGGTTTCCAGGGACCGGAGGGAGGGGAATGGGAAGTTGTTATTTAATGGGGATAGAGTTTCAGTTTGGGAAGATGAGAAAGTTTTGGAAGTGGATGGTGGTCATGGTTGCATAACAATGTAAATGAACTTAATGACACTGACTTGTACATTCATAAATGGCTAAGAAGTTTTGTTTTATGTGCATTTTACCACAATTAAAAAATAAGTACTGGCTTGGCACTCGTATCTCAGTGGTTGGGGCGCTGGCCACCTGCACCGGGGCTGGTAGGTTCAAACTCGGCCAGGGGCTGCTAAACAACAATGACAATAATAACAACAACAGAAGTACCAAAGACACACTTGTGATTTAAAGTCAAAATTAAACCCAGCTTACTTCCCTGAGAGGATATGGAGCAACTGTCAGAGAGGCAGATAACATGGGAAGATGAAACTTAAGATTCTCTAGGCTAATTGGCCCATTGAAGGGGCAGGGGACCCATAATACTTTAATTACAGTAAGCTACTGTCTGCCCTCCACAGGCCTAACACCTTCTCCTCCTAATTAGACAAATGCTGGGAGAATCAGAATTCAATTATCACAACCTTTTCCAAAATAACTGTTATCTAAAGAAGATGCAGAAAAGCCAGTTAAAAGTGAGCAAATGCAAGCCCGGCTTAACCAACGTTTTTAGAAAACATTTAGCATGACTTAATGAAAGTAACATATAGGGCGGCGCCTGTGGCTCAGTGAGAAGGGTGCCGGCCCCATATACCGAGGGTGGCGGGTTCAAACCCAGCCCTGGCCAAACTGCAACCAAAAAATAGCCGGGCACTGTGGCGGGCGCCTGTAGTCCCAGCTGCTCGGGAGGCTGAGGCAAGAGAATCGCGTAAGCCCAAGAGTTAGAGGTTGTTGTGAGTCCTGTGATGTCATGGCACCCTACCAAGGGCGGTAAAGTGAGACTCTGTCTCTACAAAAAAAAAAAAGAAAGTAACATATAGCCCAAGAGGACCAGTATGTAAAATAATAATATCGTGGTCACAGAGGCCTGTTTGGGAACCAGCCAGAGATGCAGATCCAAGCCAGGGATGCAGAAGACTCAGGAGTGTTAAGCGGCAATACTTGCGTATATGCCCAGTTAGGCTGTGTATGTACTGAGCTGTATATTTTCACATAGTATCAGTGTGGTTCTAAGAAACTTAAGTGTCAAATCTCATTATGCCAAATATTGTTATACTAAACCACATAGGCTAGTTCTGAAATGTGTATAAGCATTTTAACAACTGGTATGCTTATTATAATATCATACTCTCATATCACACGGTATATATACACCCACAGCTATTGAGAATCCTTGCCATCAGTCAGGGCTCTGACCTTAGGGAAAATACCTCTTGGTGCCTTAATTTCCTCCTATGTAAAACAGCAACAATAATTGTATCTCCTTCCCAAGGTGGTGTAAAGATGAAATGAGTTAGGGCAGGTAAAACCCTTGGTGCTGGGCCTATCCCATAGTAAGCATTCCATAAATTTAGCAATACAAATTTGTGAGCAGATCAAAACACCTTCAAGGTAGTTATTTGGAGAGCTCCTGCCTCCTCATATTTACAAGTCTTTGGTATTTTAGTTTCAAGGCTATGTATCCCGAATCTTTGATAGACTTTGCCTTTCCTGGCAGCACATTTGCTGAGAACAGGAATGGTAAGAGGCCCAGGGACAGACACGTGGGGAAAAGTGGAGCGGAGAAGCCTGAAGGTGGTCACAGGTTGCTGTCTACATTCTGCTCAGCTGGGTTTGCTTTCAGGGAACCTTCTCCCTAGAATGCGTGGTGTGTGTACCCAGAGTGGACCCACGCAAGTGCCCACCACTACCTTGGCTGGGACCTTGGTTTGGACCTCGTCTCCTTCTGTCACAGTTCGGGTCCAGCTTTTTGGAGGAGATCACCACTGTCTGACCCAGAAGCCGAGTGCTCAGCCAAAAGACTCCAAATTAGGCCAGATGGTGTGCTTATTTTTGAGGGGAAAAAGTAACTTGGAACTTCATGTTTTGATTTCACTTGGCTCCCTCCTCCTATAGCTCCAAACGTTTGTGGAACAGGGAAATGAGCTCCGAGTCAAGTGATAAAGCTGATATGATTCATGTGTCTTTCAGGAGGAAGGAAACAGGAAGCGGAGGCCGCCGGGCTGTGACATCACCCCTCTGGCATGCTGTCCCAGCCTAGTGACAAGCAGCTGGCACTGCCTTGAGGATTCAGAAACCCCAGAGATAGGAGCTATTTGGTCGCTTGGCCAAGCCAGAGCAAATGAATTTAATCTTGGAAGTCTTAGGCATGAGAGCGAGGAAAGGGTGAAATGTCGGTATGTGGACTGTGTCGCCAGCACACACCAGGAGAAGTGAAAGAAGAAACAAAACCCTTCAGTTAAAATGCCAGTGGAAAAACACTTCTTAAAAACAAACACCAAGAAGCACAATGTGCTTTTATTGTGCCTGGGACTTTTTTTAAAACGGGTTTTAGGAAAATAGTCTCTTGATGTTTATAAAGTTCCTCCTGAATAAAAGGCAATTGGGAATTTGGCCTGGCCTGGCTCTGAAGCAGGAGTTCGCAAACTACAGCCCAAGGGCCAGTTGGGTACCTGCTGTTCTGCTGGAACCCAGCTGTGCCCCTCTGTGACCTGTGCCTACAGCTGCTTTCATGCTAGGCCAGCAGAGCTGGGTGGTTGCAAAGAAAGTTGACCGAACTCTAGTCTAACACCATGGTGCCTCCAGGACAGGGACATGCCTCCTGTCTCAGTGCCCACCCTTTATGGAACTGCAGGGGTCACTTCTGTCATGCTGTCACTTCTCCTTGGCAGAACATGGACCAACTGGTGGCTGTGGAGAGTGTGGCCTGGCTAAATAATGCATCCGCTGGGTTGCGTCTGTTCTCAGCTTTCCCACAGCCTCTGCTGGGTTATGCAGCTTGATTTAACGGGTCTTTCAGGGTCACACTGGCCTCTGTTTCTCTCTCCCCTTGGTTGTAGGCTGCAAGTGCACAGCAGGGCTAACTCATTTTTGCATGTCTAGTATCCTGCCTAGTGAATGTGATTTTCATTAACCACATGTAACCCAAGTGCATACACATGGGGTCTGTCTTTCTTCCTTTCCTTTCCTTCCTTCTTTTTTTTTTTTTTTTGAGATAGAGTTTTACGTTGTTGCCCTCAGTAGAGTGAGGTGGCATCATAGCTCACAGCAACCTCAAACTCTTGGGCTCAAGCAATCCTCTTGCCTCAGCCTCCTGAGTAGCTGGGACTATAGGTGCCCACCACATGCCCAGATATTTTTAGAGAGGGGGGGGTCTCACTCTTGCTCTGGCTAGTATTGAACTCGTGAGCTCAAGCAATTAACCCGGCTCAGCCTCCCTCAGTGCTGGGATTATAGGCCTGTGCCACCATACTCAGCTGAGTTACATTTTCTGAATTACTAAGGGGGTGAGCGTCTCAGCCTCATTTGTCAAGACCTCATCTCATCTCGCAGATGGTTGAGAACCTCAGCCCAGCAGGGCTAGGCCCAGACATGAGGGTTTCTGGGCAGCTACAGATGTGGTCCCTCCTTCAAGCCAATATTCTTTTAACATTTATTCCATATATATTTAGCGGAAAGAAATGGCTTTTCTTTTGGTAAAATTTGTATGTATCTTTCTTTCCATCAAGGGGTTTATCAGCTGCATTGAATTTAACAGAGTAATATATACAAGTACAGTATTTGGAATTACACAGTTTTTCCATCACTTGTGACTAGATTATGATTTAGTCATTCACACTCAGGGAGACTTAAAATAACAAAATCTTATTCAAAATTATTCATTATTTTTCCTGGCATCAATTACCCCCCCCAAAAAATTTTCCATTTTTTCTGGAGTCCTTATTCTCTTAAGTTTTCTTTTACAATTTTCTGAACACAACAACTTCTTGGATACATTTTAAAGAACTAGAAATTTATGCAGTAAAATGAAGCACTCTGTCATAGGACACACCCCTATTCCATGCATTATTTGGTTTTAGAATCTCAGTTGACCATGTGGTCAACTTCAGCTGTCTGGTTTCAAGTTTGTTGCTGGGGGCCCAAGGGCTGTGCCTTCAATATTCCCTCAATTCAGATGAGTGAGGAGTGCTGTCTCACTTTTGTATGAGTTTGTTTTTTTGAGATTAATATGAGGGTACAAACAATTAGGTTACATTGTTTGTGTTTGTTAAGTCCAAGTTGTAGTTGAGCCTTTCATCTAGGACAGTGGTTCTCAACCTGTGGGTCGTAACCCCTTTAGGGGTTGAACAACTCTTTCCCCTTTCACAGAGGTCGCCTAAGACCATCGGAAAACACATATTTCCAATGGCCTTAGGAACTGAGACACCACTCCTGATGTGTGGGGGTCACCACAACATGAGGAACTGTATTAAAGGGTCGCGGCATTAGGGAGGTGGAGAACCACTGATCTAGGAGGTGTGCTATATACCCTTACATTGTGCCCATTAGGTGAGAGTTTATAAATCCTCTCCTCCTTCCCTCCTTTTATACTTGAATTAAATTATGTTTTTCTCTCATGTGGGCACATAGTTGTTCATCCACTAGTTTCATATTAGTGTTGAGTACATTGGATACTTGCTTTTCCATTCTTGTGATACTTTACTAAGGAGAATGTTCTTCAGTTCCATCCAGGTTAATACAAAAGATGTAAAGTCTCTTTCTTTATGGCTAAATAGTATTCCATGGTATACATATACCATAGTTTATCCATTCGTGAGTTGATGGGACTTTCATCATGAAGGAATTGACTATTTTAGTGGGTATAAGACAGGTTTATATTTAGCCATTTATCTAAACAGCCATACATGGAAGTATGAATTAATCAACATCTGATTTTGATGGATTCCCATAAGGTTTGACTACATGTCTAGCCTGGTACTGAGACAAGTCTCCTGAGTCTCACCTCTTAATCCTGTTCAGCCTCCTCACTTCCTTCTGTCAATTCACAGCCATAAGGTGATAGATGGCCCTGTAACAATAGCAATAGTAATGAGGGCTCCCACCAGACTGAGAGTGCCATCAGCAGGGATGCTTGTCTTTTTGGTTTTTTCTCTGCTGCACTGTGCCCCACAACCCTGTCCAGTACTGCTTATGGCCCAGGGAAGTACAGCCTGGAAGACAAACCATCCTGTGCAATAAACTGGCACTCAAGGGAATGAATATGCCAAAACCTCACTATGAGTAAAATTCTTTCCACATCACTTTAATACTTACAGCGTTTCTATGAGTGATACCCTGGAATATACATTTAACCAGTGAAAAATAGGGGTTCTGAGGTTAACTGACTTGTTCCAATATATACAGCTGGTGGAAAGGGATGCTGAGTGACTCCTTCCACAATGCCACTTGGTCCTGGGGCCACGGAGCCATTCTGTTAGGGAACTTTCCCTAGTATTCAGACTGGTAAGGCACAGACAGCACTCATCAGGGTATCCATTCACCACAAAATATTAATTACCATGGGGAGCAGTTTAAAGGCTATTTATCAGGCAGCAGGAAGCCTAACCTGTGGCCAACTACAGACAAAGACCAGTCAGGACTCTAGCCTGTCCCTAGAAAACAGAGCTGGCTTTGTTTGACTCTGCATGGCAGATTTTATGAGAGAGAGAGGACATGTAGGTGAGTGTGACAGAAGGCCACCTATATAGATGCTCTAATCTTTTTCTTAATTTGTCTAGTAAAATACAGGTTTTATAACAGACCGGCCTTGGCTATGGCTCTGTGGGTAGACTATTCTTATACCACACATAGTGCGGTCCTGTGTGTGTGTGCGTGCTCCATGTTACATAGCACATAGGTACAGGTACGTGTGAAAGCCCTGTTCTCCCCCTCCCCCAGCAGTCAGCACCAGCCAGCTCCAAGTCACATACCTGAAAATAGAATTCAATGGCCACTAGCATCAGAATCACCAGTTGGGATGGAGGCTGTTAAAAATGCAGACCATACCCCTGGCCTGGTAAATCAGACCTTCTGGGGGGTGTGGGGGGGGTGTGGAATGGGCCCAGGAATATTGGCTTATTAACAAGTTCCCCAGATGGTTCTTATGCACATAAAGGATGAAAACCCTTGTTCAAGGAATTGGGTAGAAAGAGGGATACTCACCTTTTATCTTTAGACATATGCAATATTTGGTACTTTTGTAATGTAAAAAGTACAGGTGTGAGGGAAGAAAGGGAGGGAGAGAGCAGAAAAGGGAGATGTCCTGGTGAGAAGAATGTGTGAGAGGTGCTTTGGCCTAGAAGCCAGTCTCCTGGACTCTGGGTAGTCCCGGTTTAAATCTTCTGTTTCATTTTCTCCTTAATCTACTTTGCCTTGCCATCCACGCTCTCTCTCTGTGTCTCTCACATGGGGTCATTACTACCAAGCAAACACCAGCACAATAACCTCCCAGCTCTTCTCTCCTCCCCACCCCCAACCCCAAACTAGTGTCTATAGGGCCCAGAGGTGCTGGAATTGTTTATCTTGCCCAAGAGACAGACATTACATATTTCATGAACAGCAAAGCAAAATCAAACCTCCCAAGATTTATTTACAGAGTTGCCTTTTCCACATGGACAAATAAATCCATCATCTTCCCAGCTTCCAGTTGATGTGATGTGGGGTTTATTTTACCCTTCCTATTATGTAATAAAGATTTGTTTGTTTTCGTTTTTTAAAAATGAGCTTCTTTCACCCTAAACTCAGAAAGAATGCTTCTGAAGAAGACAGTAAATTCTGAAATTCATGTACTTCCTTTTTCACAGTTGGAGTCTTTAAAATGAAGCCAGTCTGGTCCTGGACTTCATGGCAGGGGCAAAACTAGGTAACACTAATAATAAACCCTTGCAGGTAATGCAAAGGACCTGGCATTTACCAGAAGGATCGCTTCCTCCCTGGGTATTTCACACTGGCAAACACTAACCCCAGCCATCAACTGCTCTCGATGTCTGGGCACCTGGCTGTTCAGGTCCATCGCTGCCCTACTTATGAATAAAACCTCCCATTTATCAAGTCTCGAACTTGAGCTAGGTGCTTGGCAGATGCGGGCCTAACAACCCCACAAAGGTGGCCTGAAGATTCTATTCACAGGTGAGGAAGGGGAGGCTGAGAGAGGCTCAGTGCCATGTCTAAGACCACAGCTGTGACAGGTGAGTCTATTCCTGTTATACTGGGAGCACAGCTTTGGCCGTGGCAGCCTGCTGCTTCTTCAGCAGCCTGTGGCTGGGCCCAAGTGCACAGAAGGGGTTAACAAAGCTCCCGGTCTTTTTGGGGGGCGGGGAGTGTCTGTGCAGTCTTTGTAGAAGTGGTGAGAGCTGGCTACAGGAGCAGGGCCTCAGCCTGGACTGATACCACCAAGAGGAGAGTTAGAAATCAGATCCCAGGCTACACCCAGAATTTCTGGAGAGATGGGACCAAGTCATCAGGCAGTTTCAACACAAGGCCCAGGCTGAGCCCCACTGCTTCCAGCTTCAGTCAGCTCAGCTTGGCCCTTGCTACCCCCAGTGTTGTGTGTGGCCCCACAGCATGGGCACTGCCTGGGTGCCTGTTAGAAAAGCAGCATCTCTGGTTGGCCCAGGAAGCCTGGTCAGAATCCGCATTCTAATGAGGTCTCTGGGTGATTCACTTGTACAGTAAAATTTCAGAAGCGCAGCTTTACCCGACTGCTTCTAACATGCAGCAAAGTGTGAGAATCACAGCAGGTCCTTGAGCTTCCAGATCTGTACAGGGAAAGGGGGGAAGGGGCAGGAGGGAAGTGGCAGGTCTGCTCTAACACCTTGCCAGCAACACCTTGGGAAACTGAGGTGACAGAACAAAGGCCATGGGTGTCTCTAAGGCTCCCTGGATTCCCTGGAAGTGGGCGGGAGAGGCTAAGTGAAATTACACATAGGCAGCAGCAGCATCATGCTTCTGTGAGCTTTAAAAATTATAGGTGACAACAGGGATTATTTTCTTATGTCTTAATCTATTGCCATGCGACAAAGCAACCTGTAATTCAGGAGTTCAAAATAACCTTTTATATGTGTACAGTCCTGTGATTTAACAATCTGGGCTTAGATCAGCTGGGAGATTCTTCTGATGATCTAGCCTGGGGTCACTCTTGCAGCTGAAGCCATCTGGTGGGTCAACTTGGCCTGGATGGACTGCAGTGGTCTCACCCACACATCTGGCAGTGAGCTGCAGTGGTGGTCTGTGTGGTCAGGTGAGCCCGGTTTTGCCTTCAGTAGGAGCAGCAGCAGCAGCCTCAGAAGCTGCAAGATCACGTACAGCCTTGGTTAGAAGCTGCACGATCTAGTCATTAAAGCAAGTCCAAAGTCTGGGCCAGATTCAAGGACTGGAAAGATAACTTCGTCTCTTGAGAGGAGGAGCTGCAAAGAACCTGCGGCTATTTTTTTTCTTTTTTTTTATTGTTGGGGATTCATTGAGGGTACAATAAGCCAGTTACACTGATTGCAATGGTTAGGTAAAGTCCAACTTGCAATCATGTCTTGCCCCCATAAAGTGTGACACACACTACGGCCCCACCCCCCTCCCTCCATCCCTCTTTCTGCTCCCCCCCCATAACCATAATTGTCATTAATTGTCCTCATATCAAGATTGAGTACATAGGATTCATGCTTCTCCATTCTTGTGATGCTTTACTAAGAATAATGTCTTCCACTTCCATCCAGGTTAATACGAAGGATGTAAAGTCTCCATTTTTTTTAATGGCTGAATCGTATTCCATGGTATACATATACCACAGCTTGTTAATCCATTCCTGGGTTGGTGGGCATTTAGGCTGTTTCCACATTTCGGCGATTGTAAATTGAGCTGCAATAAACAGTCTAGTACAAGTGTCCTTATGATAAAAGGATTTTTTTCCTTCTGGGTAGATGCCCAGTAATGGGATTGCAGGATCAAATGGGAGGTCTAGCTTGAGTGCTTTGAGGTTTCTCCATACTTCCTTCCAGAAAGGTTGTACTAGTTTGCAGTCCCACCAGCAGTGTAAAAGTGTTCCCTTCTCTCCACATCCACGCCAGCATTTGCAGTTTTGAGATTTTGTGATGTGGGCCATTCTCACTGGGGTTAGATGATATCTCAGGGTTGTTTTGATTTGCATTTCTCTAATATATAGAGATGATGAACATTTTTTCATGTGTTTGTTAGCCATTCATCTGTCATCTTTAGAGAAAGTTCTATTCATGTCTCTTGCCCATTAATATATGGGATTGTTGGCTTTTTTCATGTGGATTAATTTGAGTTCTCTATAGATCCTAGTTATCAAGCTTTTGTCTGATTGAAAATATGCAAATATCCTTTCCCATTGTGTAGGTTGTCTCTTTGCTTTGGTTATTGTCTCCTTAGCTGTACAGAAGCTTTTCAGTTTAATGAAGTCCCATTTGTTTATTTTTGTTGTTGTTGCAATTGCCATGGCAGTCTTCTTCATGAAGTCTTCCCCCAGGCCAATATCTTCCAGTGTTTTTCCTATGCTTTCTTTGAGGGTTTTTATTGTTTCATGCCTTAAATTTAAGTCCTTTATCGGTCTTGAATCAATTTTTGTGAGTGGGGAAAGGTGTGGGTCCAGTTTCAGTCTTTTACATGTAGACATCCAGTTCTCCCAACACCATTTATTGAATAGGGAGTCTTTCCCCCAAGGTAAGTTCTTGTTTGGTTTATCGAAGATTAGGTGGTTGTAAGATGTTAGTTTCATTTCTTGGTTTTCAATTCGATTCCAAGTGTCTATGTCTCTGTTTTTGTGCCAGTACCATGCTGTCTTGACCACTATGGCTTTGTAGTACAGACTAAAATCTGGTATGCTAATGCCCCCAGCTTTATTTTTTGTACTAAGAACTACCTTAGCTATACGGGTTTTTTTCTGGTTCCATACAAAACGCAGAATCATTTTTTTCCAAATCTTGAAAGTATGATGTAGGTACTTTGATAGGAATGGCATTGAATAGGTAGATTGCTTTGGGAAGTATAGACATTTTAACAATGTTGATTCTTCCCATCCATGAGCATGGTATGTTCTTCCATTTGTTAATATCCTCTGCTATTTCCTTTCTGAGGATTTCATAGTTTTCTTTATAGAGGTCCTTCACCTCCTTCGTTAGGTATATTCCTAGGTATTTCATTTTCTTTGAAACTATGGTGAAGGGAGTTGTGTCCTTAATTAGCTTCTCATCTTGTGGACATTGATTTTATATCCTGAAACATTACTGTATTTTTTGATGACTTCTAGGAGTCTTGTGGTTGAGTCTTTGGGGTTCTCTAAGTATAAGATCATGTCATCAGCAAAGAGGGATAGTTTGACCTCCTCTGCTCCCATTTGGATTCCCTTTATTTCCTTGTCTTGCCTAATTGTATTGGCTAGAACTTCCAGCACTATGTTGAATAGTAAAGGTGACAGAGGACAACCTTGTCTGGTTCCAGTTCTAAGAGGAAAAGCTTTCAGTTTTACTCCATTCAGTAAAATATTGGCTGTGGGTTTGTCATAGATAGCTTCAATCAGTTTTAGAAATGTGCCACCTATGCCTATACTCTTCAGTGTTCTAATTAGAAAAGGATGCTGGATTTTATCAAATGCTTTTTCTGCATCTATTGAGAGGATCATGTGATCTATATTTTTCCCTCTGTTAATATGGTGGATAACGTTTATGGACTTGCGTATGTTAAACCAGCCTTGCATCCCTGGGATGAAGCCTACTTGATCATGATGAATGACTTTTTTGATGATAAGCTGTAATGTATTGGCTAGGATTTTGTTGAGAATTTTTCCATCTATATTCATGAGTGAGATTGGTCTGAAATTCTCCATTTTGTTTGGGTCTTTTCCTGGTTTTGGTATCAGGGTGATGTTTGCTTCATAGAATGTGTTGGGGAAGATTCCTTCTTCCTCAATTTTTTGGAATAATTTCTGCAGTACAGGAATAAGCTCTTCCTTGAAGGTTTGATAGAATTCTGGGGTGAAGCCATCTGGACCAGGGCATTTTTTAGTTGGAAGCTTTTTTATTGTTTCTTTGATCTCAGTGCTTGAAATTGGTCTGTTCAGGAGGTCTATTTCTTCCTAGCTAAGTCTAGGGAGAGGGTGTGATTCCAAATATTGATCCATTTCCTTCAGATTGTCAAATTTCTGGGCATAGAGTTTCTGGTAGTATTCAGAGATGATCTCTTGTATCTCTGTGGGATCAGTTGTTATTTCCCCTTTATCATTTCTGATTGAGGTTACTAGAGATTTTACTTTTCTATTTCTAGTTAGTCTGGCCAATGGTTTATCTATTTTATTTATTTTTTCAAAAAACCAACTCCTTGTTTCATAAATTTTCTGAATGATTCTTTTGTTTTCAATTTCATTGATGTCTGATTTGATTTTGGATATTTCTTTTCTTCTACTGAGTTTAGGCTTAGATTGTTCTTCTTTTTCCAATTCCATAAGATCTCTTGTGAGATTGTTGATGTGCTCTCTTTCTGTTTTTCGAATGTAGGCATCTAAAGCGATGAATTTTCCTCTCAAAACTGCTTTTGCAGTATCCCACAGGTTTTGGTAGCTTGTGTCTTCATTGTTGTTATTCTCAAGGAAGTTAATGATTTCCTGTTTTATTTCTTCCTCCACCCATCTGTTATTCAACAGAAGATTGTTTAATTTCCATGCCTTTGGGTGGGGTCGAGCATTTTTGTTAGAGTTGAGTTCCACCTTTAGTGCCTTATGGTCTGAGAAGATACAAGGTAAAATTTCAATTCTTTTGATTCTGTTGATATTTGTTTTGTGTCCCAGGATATGATCAATTTTGGAGAATGTTCCATGGGGTGATGAGAAGAATGTATATTCTTTATCTTTGGGGTGGAGTGTTCTATATGTGTCTATCAAGCATAGTTGTTCTAGGGTCTCATTTAAATCTTTTATATCTTTGTTTAATTTCTGTTTAGAGGATCTGTCCAGCTCTGTAAGAGGAGTGTTAATGTCCCCTGTTATTATGGTATTATCAGATATCATATTGCTCAGACTGAGTAAGGTCTGCTTTAAGAATCTGGGAGCATTTAAATTGGGTGCATAAATATTTAGAATTGAAATGTCTTCTTGTTGTATTTTTCCCTTGACCAATATAAAGTGACCATCTTTGTCTTTTTTGACTTTAGTTGCTTTAAATCCACATGTATCTGAAAATAAGATTGCAACTCCTCTTTTCTTCTGAATTCCATTTGCCTGAAAAATTGTCTTCCAACCCTTGACTCGGAGCTTTAATTTGTCTTTTGAAGCCAGGTGTGTTTCTTGCAGACAGCAAATGGATGGCTTGTGTTTTTTAATCCAGTCAGCCAATCTATGTCTCTTCAGTGGGGAATTCAAGCCATTAACATTTATGGAGATAATTGATAAGTGTGGTAGTATTCTATTCGTCTTATTTGGTGAGAGTCCATTGCTTAGTTTTATCTTTTGCATCAGTGTGGAGGTTAGGTTCTGTCCTTTGATTTCTGAGTTCTTACTTTGCTGCTGATCCATTGTGGTGGTCAGTGTGCAGAACAGGTTGAAGTATTTCCTGTAGAGCTGGTCTTGTTGTGGCAAATTTCCTCAATGTTTGTATATCCGTAAATGATTTGATTTCTCCGTCAATTTTGAAGCTTAGCTTAGCAGGGTACAGAATTCTGGGCTGAAAATTTTTTTGTTTAAGTAGATTAAAGGTAGATGATCATTGTCTTCTTGCTTGGAAAGTTTCGTTAGAGAAGTCTGCGGTCACTCTGATGGATTTGCCCCTGTAGGTCAACTGGCACTTACTCCTGGCAGCTTGTAGAATCTTTTCTTTTGTCTTGACTTTGGACAGGTTCATCACAATGTGTCTTGGAGAAGCTCGGTTAGAGTTGAGGCGACCTGGGGTCTGATAGCCCTCTGAAAGCAGTGTGTCAGAATCTTTGGTGATGTTTGGGAAATTTTCTTTCATACAATTCTCTAGTATAGCTTCCATTCCTCTGGGGCATTCTTCTTCCCCTTCTGGAATTCCTATAACTCGTATGTTGGAACGCTTCATAAAGTCCCATAATTCTGACAGTGAACGTTCTGCTTTCTCTCTCTTCTTTTCTGCCTCTTTTACTGTCTGAGTTATCTCAAGAACTTTGTCTTCTACCTCTGAAATTCTTTCTTCTGCATGGTCTAACCTGTTGCTGATACTTTCCATTGCATCTTTAAGTTCCCTAATTGACTATTTCAGTTTCTTCAGGTCTGCTATATCCTTTTTATATTCTTCATGTTGTTCATCTCTTATTTGATTCTGTTTTTGGATTTCCTTTTGGTTATTTTCTACTTTATTAGCAATTTCCTTCATTGTTTCCATCATTTCTTTTATTGTTTTCAACATGTGTATTCTAAATTCCCTTTCTCTCATTCCTAACATTTCTGTGTAGGTGGAATCCTCTGCAGTAGCTACCTCATGGTCCCTTGGCGGGGTTGTTCTAGACTGGTTCTTCATGTTGCCTGGAGTTTTCTGCTGGTTCTTCCTCATGAGTGATTTCTTTTATCTGTTTCCTTGCCCTAATTTTCCTGTCACTTCCTCTTGCTCTTTAAGTTCTTGTGCCTGTGGACTAAGGGTTACAGACCAGAAAGGTGAGAAGGTTGAAGAGCAAAAAAGGGATGTAAGAAAGGAGGACCGAGTGATAAGAAAAAAAAGAAAGATAGAGAAAGAAGAGGGGGTGGGTATAAGGAATATTGACAAAAAGAAGAGAGGCACAGAAAGAGGGAGACAGGGCAATATAGGTGTACAGTAGGGTACTTTGACACAACCTTAAAAAACCCCACCTTTTGGGGGTGCCCAGTTGGGTGGTTCCCTTGAGGTCAGCAGCTCTTTGCTAACCTTATCAGACACAGTACCCCACCTCCACCAAGTAGAGAGGAAAGACAAAAATGCTATAAATCAAACCAAAACAAGCAAGCAGAAAACTTTACGGGGATAAAATTGGGTGAAAAACTAAATGATAGCGGTAGAAACACTAGCAAAAATGAAGTTCTAGTTATTAAAAAAGGCAGCAATGGGAAATTATAGTTAAACTAGAAAAAATGAGAAAGAAAAAGGGATGTGTATGGAAAAGATTGAAATTAAAAAACAGAAGAACATCAACAACGTCAAAATAAACAGAAAAAAAAAACAAAAAAACAACCAAACCAAAAAAGAAGAAAAAAATACACAAGCAAAAACAAAGCAGTTTGTATATGTTATTGAATATTGTCTGGGAAACACGTGGTCTTCTGGGGTATGAGATGTTAATCACAGTTCTGATACGACTGGAGGCTGCTGATTTCTCAAACCCCAGCAGGTAGACACCCTAAATCTCTCTTCAGCCCACTTAAAAGCCTGTAGCTATTTTTAATCTGTCCTATTTCATCCACTGGCTGTGATTGATTTATTTATATCTTTTTCCCCTGAAAAAATGCAATAGGCCTTCCCAAGACCCCCAGTCTCATCTCTGCGCAGCACTAGATTCAATACCTGTCCCCTGTGCTTTGGAGCATGTGTAGATATAGGTGAAGTTCCTCTTAATCTGTAGGCTTATGAACTAAAAAGACAAATTCCCTACTGCCCCCACCCCTCGTCCCCTGCCAAATATACAAGGTTGGACAATTAAGTTCACGAACTCATCCTAGAAAAAGTGCTACACACCTCATTGCTGAATATCACTACTGGCACCTTTGAAGTACTCCCTTTGGGAAGCTATGCACCGATGCCAGTGCCTCGTCCACCCTTCAAAGCCCTTTTTCTAGGATGAGCTCACAAACTTGTTAGACCTCATATGACAACAGCTCTGATGGACATTCCAGAAAAAGAGTTCCAGAATTGTTTTGACGTTTGGACTAGTCACTGATGTTGGTGCATAGCTTCCCCAGGGGAAGACCCAAAAGGTGACAACAGTGGTATTCAGCAATGAGGTAAGTAGCACTTTTTCTAGGATGAGTTCACAAACTTAATTGTCCAACCTTGCACAAAGGACAAACAGGGCAGAGGCACTTGCAATAAGCACTCACATGTAAAGAAGGGAGAGAGAGAAGCTCAGGTTGTCACTGGTATACAGCACATCTGAAATCTGTCTGGGCAAGGTGTGCAGGGCTGGTACCTGATCAGGGTCTGATTCTGTTTCCTGGGAGTGGTTCTCTGGTCTATTGCTCTCAGGGACTCATGGCTTGGCTCTCTGAGCTCTTAATTATTCTCTGAGAAGTCCTTTCTTTTTTACAAAAGTGTCCCATGGTTTTAGCTCAGTGCCTTTCTCAGTCTGCTTCCTGCTCATAGGAATTTGGCAGTCTGGAGTTCTCTTTATAATGCAACCTGCCCTGGTTTCTTCTAGTTTGAGCTTGTGGTATTTGCACCGAAACTATTCTCTTAAAGATTGTGCACATTCCCTATTGTTGTGTTATGACATATAGTGGTTTTTGTGCAGGTTCCTGGCTCCTAACTCCCACAGCCCTTGCTACATATGGTCTTTCCTTCCAATGTTGGGTGTGTTAGGCTTCAGGGAGCAGAATCTCTCTGACTTCTTTCACCTGCCCAAGGCAGGACTCCAATCTGATTGTGAATCATAAGACCCTTAATCCATAGAGGATCCTGCCCAAGAGGAATGCTACACAGAAAGACCAGGAAGAATTTGAACAGAGAGGCCTTGATGAGTTTAGACTGTGTGCTTTTTGTCCAATCACATTTTTATGTGGTTGTCAAACATGCCTATGTAATGAAGCCTTCATAAGAACCTCAAAGGACTGGGTTGTGGAAGCTTCCAGATAGCTGAACACATGGCGGTCCCTGGAGGGCGTGGGAGCGCTGCAGTCCTTCCTGCACACCTCGCCCTGTGCGTCTCTTCATCTCTACCTGTTGTAATATCCTTTATAATGAACTGGTGAACACAAGTATATTCCCTGAGTTTTGTGGGCCACTCCAACAAATTAATCAAACCTAAAGAAGGGATTGTGGGAAGCTCAACGTAAAGCCAATTGGTCCGAAGTTCCAGAGGCCTAATCTTGTGACTGGTGTTTGAAGGGGGTTCAGTTTGGGGGACTGATCTCACCTTGTGGGTTCTGATGGTTTCTCTAAATAGTGTAGAAATTGAATTAGAGGATGTCCAGCTGGTGTCTGCTGCTTGTTGTGTGAGGAAAATTCTCACATTGGGTCACTGAAATCTTCCGTGTTGATGGTTGTGGTGTGAGGGCAGAGGAAAAACACCCATGAGTCAGGATAGGGTCCATTCCCTGCTCCAAAGGCCACATTCTACATGTTTTTCTTTTGGAGACAGACCTCTTCCACTTGTCTATGTCAGACCAGGCTGGGACAATGCCCTTTTGTTGAGTTGATTTTCACTTTCCGACCCCGTAGGTCCTGAGCCCTCTATATTTCTTGTAAATCCTGTTTGCAAACTCAACAGTTTCTTTGCAGCTTAGCTCCTGTCTTTAGTGTCTTGTCGGATTGCACTAGAAACATTCAACTGACTCTGAGCCTTCTATGTAGAGATGTTCTTCCCCAGAGCTACAAATTCCTTAAATACATGTTTTGTTTTCTAAATTGTCACAGGTGACATTTTTTCCAATTGCTCTGCCACTGGATAGTATGTGTCACCTTTTTTTCAACCTGAAATAAAAATCCCCTTAATGGTTTTCCAGCTTCCACAAACAGTCCATTTGCCATTTTTCCCACTGTTGCTAGCAGCCTCCTCACTTTTCCAGACTCCACTTAATTGGTCCCAAAATGATGTCACACACTTACAGTTTTTTGTTATGTCAGTATCTCACTTCTGGAAGCAATTTCTGTTGTCCATTTTTGCTGCCTACCAAATCACATCAAAATCTAATTGCACAAAGCAACCATGATTTATTTGCAGAAGATTGTTCTATTTGGTCTGGACTCAGCTAGCTAGGTGGTGCTTCAGCTAGTTTTGTCTGGGGTCATTCATGTGGCTGCAGTCATCTGCAGGGTTTACTAGGGCTGGTCTAAGATGACCTCATTTCTGTTAAAATCCCCAAAGGACTGTTACCGATTTTCCAGCAGCCCAGCCCAGGCTTCTCATATATAGTAGCAACATTCCATGAGAGCACCAGTGGAAGCTAAAAGGCCTTTTGGAGTCTTGTCTGGAAGGTGGACAACATCATTTCCACTGTAGTCTGCTATCAAATCAAGTCACAGACTCAAGGAATGGAGAAAGAATTTATAGTCATTTTTATTTTACCAGACCTTGAAGAAGGAATTATTTCTTAATAAGTATAACTTAGTGGACAAACACTTTCAATCATGAGATCCAAAAGTCAACAATTTTAAGCAGGTACTTGGTAATAAATGTTGAAAGCCATAGAGTGGGGAGTGGGGACATAAGACCCTTTCTCAGAGGAAGGGTGGTTGGGGGAGAGGACAGGGCATGGAAAGTCATTCAGTTCTTATAACAACAAGAGCAGCAGCAGCAATAATAATAATGCAATAATAAGAATAGCCGTAACATTTACTTAACACTTAAGATGCATCAGATGCTATGCTAAGTGGCTTTAGACACACAGTTTGATTCTCATAACAAACCTTAAGTACTTTCATTAGTCCCAATTTACAGATAGAAAAATGAAGCTGAAGGAAGATAAATGGTTTATCCATAGAGTCTTGAAGTCAGTTAGTACATCCCTGACTTTCTTCCCAACATGTACTGTGGTAAAAGCTTCTGAAAGTTGGTTTATCATAAATTTAGGTAATTCTACAAAGATTGCTATATTAGCAAAGATTGCTCCCAATGATATGATATTTGATACAAATGAAAGAGAACCGCAGCCTTCCTTGGGAGTGTGATATGTATTAGGTTTTGAGTCTGTCTTCGTAACATAGGAAGACATAAAATGATCAAAGATTCCTCTGGAGACCAGGGCTCACCACCCACTGGCAATCAGATGTGGAAAAGTTATGATATTTACTTCCTTTGGCTCTCTCCTGTAAGATGAAAGGGCTATGCTCACGTGATGTCTAAGACTATCTGAGTCTTAACATTCTGTAATCGATTTTTGAGCCATTCAGGTGAATATTTCTGTTCTAAATCAGTAAATCCTGAGTGAGCTTTGATTATAGACTCTGTGGCTAGCAGCAGATGCTTTTTTGCAGGACGGAGATGCACATCCTGATAAACAACATCACCAAGACCCAGGGAGAAGGAGGCCCATGAGCATTCCAGAGCAGGGCCAGAAGGGCTCGGGTTGGACCCTGTACACATGTGTGTGTGGATGTGCATGCACCATCCTGGTATAACTAAAACTAGAAGAAATGCCAAAACATTTTGTCATCAAAACTGTAAACTATTGTAGATGATTACATTTGTCATTCAGTGAATTAATATGTTCACACCACAAAGTACCATGGCTATATGTGTCATCTAGTTCAATGTCTGATGTCAGGTCAGGCCTGACCTTAATAGTTCCCCCGCTTCTTCCTGCTTTCCCTGCACTCCTCTTCTCCCTCATGGGCCCACAGGTAGAAAGTGGGGGTCTGCCATCTCCAATATCTATTGGTACCTAAAGATGTTTTCTCTACATTCCCATAGCTTGAAGGCAGAATTTGATAGATTTTAAAATATTAAAATCAACTCTTCTGGAACCTCATAGAATCAAAAGTCTAATTTGTTTAGAGTTTGGAAATGAAGAGGAGTATGATTATTGGTTCATCCAAGTACCCATTCACTCAACAGATATTTATTAAGCATAGAATAAATTACTGGTTCAAGGACATTTGCACTAGAATGTTTATCACAGCTCAATTCACAATCACCAAGATGTGGAAACAACCCAAGTACCCATGAACACATAAATGGATTAACAAACGGTGGTGTATGTAGACCATGGAACACTATTCAGCCATAAAAAAGATGGAGACTTTACATCTTTTGTATTAACCTGGAAAGAGCTGGAGAAGTTCTACATAGTAAGGTGTTACAGGAATGGAAAAGCAAGTATACAATGTACTTAATTTTGTTTTGTTTTATACCTGATGTTAATATGAAACCAGTAGATGAACAAATACACACCCACACAAGAGAAAAACATAATTGAAGTCAATTGGGGGGAAGGGAGGAGGGGGGAAAGAGAAGAAGAGGGATGGGGATTGGTAAGCTCTCACCTAATGGGCACAATGTAAGGGTATATGTCACACCCTCAGGGTGAGAGGTACAACTACAACTTGGACTCTACCTAACAAATGCAAACAATGTAACCTAATCATCTGTACCCTCATATTAATCTAAAATTAAAAAAAAAAATTAGTTCAAGACTCAAAACCAGGGCTCACCCACATGCAATGGATAATTCGGGACCTCATCAGGAAACCATCTGCATTCGTGTGTGTGACCAAAACGGAAAGATGAAACCACAGTGTGGTTCACATGCTGCAGCAAAAATTGCACTGCTCCGTGAGACCTTCCTCTGTCCAGCGCTGAGTCTGTGATTCCTGAGAGCTGGCCCTTAGTTTCTGGCCTCACACTTTAGGAATCTATCAGTCAGGTTTGAATTTCCTCCAGCGGGCCTGTAATGAGCCCGTTCTAGGCCAGGAGTTGGAAGTCACTGATGGGCTCAGAGAGGGACTGCCCGGCCCCTTGAGCACTGAGGAAGCCTGCTTGGTTCTGCATCTGCTTTTGCTGTGGGCACGGCGTGGCTGCCCATGTGCTGGGGTGTCAGGGCTGAGGCTGGGTATGCAATGGTGGGTGGCTCTGCTGCCTTCACCCGCTGAATGCTGTGGAAATTTCCCTCACGGCAGATGTGAGATGAATCAAAGCCATCTTTGAGTGTTGAGTGTCTCTCTTGTTTTCCTTTCCTTTAAAAATAAAATTAAATTGGGCAGCACCTGTGGCTCAAGGAGTAGGGTGCCGGCCTCATATACCAGAGGTGATGGGCTCAAACCCGGCCCTGCCAAAAACTGCAAAATAAATAAATTAATTAAATTAAATTAAATTATATATTTGACAAATTATACATATTCATGGGGTACAAAGTGATGTCATGATGTTTTAATGAACCGTGGAATGATTAAATCAAGATAATTAACCAATCCATCACCTCAAATATATGACATAGAGATGTTGAAATATATAGTAATCAATTATTATATTAGGTATTATATTCACCACACTGTGCAATAGATCTCCAAAGAATTCAGATGTATTCCTCCTATCTAACTGAGCCTGTGTACCCTTTGATTACCATCTCCCCATTCCCCTGCCCCCAGCCTCTGGTGACCACCACTCTGCTCCCTGCTTCTGTGAGTTTAGTTGTTTAGATCCCATCTCCTGGTTTTGGTTTTTCTTTCCTTTTTTTTTTTTTTTTTTGGTTATCCTCATGTTTGCCCTCCCATTTGAACTCCAACACGGGAGTCTGTAGCTATCACCCATGTACCCACTTTTCTATCAGTGTCTATCTACCCCTCATCTCTCCACCTACCTATCTGTATCAATCATTTCCCTTCCATCTATCTATCTACATCCATCATCTATCCATCCATCATCTGTCCATCTATCTACCCCTCTCACCTCCTCTTCTTTATCCTTCTTATGACTCTCTCCCCACACTCCCTCCATTTTTTGCTTGTTTATTTCCTACTTGAGACAATTTACCCCAAGGTGTATAATAAAATAATGGCAACCCCTCCATAGTGAGTCCTGAGTGAGTATACTGAGGAGAAAAGCACAAAATAGTAGAAAATCAGAGATTCTTAGTTTTCAGATTTATTGGAATTTTCTCATAATTCAGAAAATTATCTGAATTACTTGCCCCCCCCAACCCCCCAAACTGCTCCCCACCACTGCACTCCTGGTGGGGAGGGCTGTGCAGAGACCTAGTCCACATTCAAGAGTTGGAGCAAGGGAAGAGCGTGCATCCGGGCCAGCAGCAAGGATGCCTGAGGACACATCTGCCTCACTCCTGCTGGCCTGAGAGAGGCAGCACCAGTCCACCCTGGACCCCGCCCCACTCTGTACCTCCCTCCCTCAGTACTTCCCTCTGACTCACTGAGCACATGCACAGGATCTGGAACGCTCAGCACTCTCCCCATCTCCTGTCAGGGGCCCTATTTAGAATAAGCACTGGAAGACTCAGGATTGGTCCCTTCAATCACTCTGGTCTTCATTCCTGGGCCTGCCTGCCTCTCTCTGTGGCCCACTGGCCACAGCTTTCTCAGCATCTTAGAGTGGACCATAGGCTAGCTTGGATTTATTTACAAAGGAAAAAGGAGACTCTGATTCCTCATAGTACTGGGCTTACCACGTGGGTGTCGTAGCCCTGGCATCTCAGGTGAAGGCCGCCCCTATTTCATACATTGTTGGCATGTGCAGCTTCCCACCAGACTGAAACTACAGCTTTTCCTCTCTAGATCCACAACATCTGCCATGTCTGACATATGGCAAAGGACCAGTCCTTATTGTATAAATAAAGATGCCTGTTTGGGGGCAAAGAACTTCCAGGGAAGGCTTTGCATGTGCCAGAACCCAGTTTGGTTCCCTAATCCAGAGATGGATAGTTTGGGAGAAGGGGCTTTTGTCACAAACACTGATATGCTAACACAAAACACCAATTTCTCGAGATTTCAGCTATTGTCCAACACTAATATTCAGTGATTTAAGGTTTAGGCTAAGCTAAAAACAGAATTATCAGAAAATTCCAATAAAAGTGTATTCTGCCTGGCATGGAGGTTCATGCATGTAATCCTAGAACTTTGGGAGGCTGATGTGGGAGGATCACTTGAGGAGTTTGAGACCAACCTGGGCAACACATTGAGATCTTATCTCTATGAAAAAACACAGAACTTATTAATAGGTGAGCATGGTGGCATGCATCTATAGATCCAGCTGCTTAAGAGGCTGAGGTTGGAGAATCACTTCAGCTCAAGAGTCAGAGGTCACAGTGAACTAAGAGCACAACACTGCGCTCCAGCCTGAGTGAAAGAGAAAGAGAGAGAAAAGTGTATTCTATGGTTTGAATGTTTGTCCCCTCCATAAATTTATGTTGAAACTTAATTCCTGATATAACAGTATTAAGAATAGGTTATTGGGTCAGGGTTTGTGCTCCTATGAGAACCTAATACCATCGCTGATTCTACAGGAGGCAGAGCTCAGGTGGCAATACGAGAGATTTGACATGGCTGTAAATACAGATGAAGCTTCCCTTGCTCATCTAATGCTTACCTCCTGGTGTCCAGACCAGTTCCTCACAGGCCGTGGACCAGTACTGGTTTACAGCCTGGGGTTGGGGGCTGCAGAGTTAATTATGGATTAATGTCTCGCAATTAATTACGAGAGTGGGTTAGTTATCTCAAGAATGGGTCTGTTATAAAACCCAGCTTGGCTTTCTCTTGTGTACCTCTCTCTCCCCAGGATGCCTTCCACCATGTTATGATGTTGCCTGAAGGTCTTCATCAGATGCAGCTGTCCACCCTTGGACTTCCCAGGGTGGAAGTATTGTTTCACTGTAAGAAACAAATCTTTTTCTTTATAAATTATTCAGTCCTGAGTGCTCTGTTATATCAACAGAAAATGGACCAACTTAGTATATGTTAACAACTTGAGAAAACTTGAAGGAGTTGATTTTGACCTTAATCATCAGCATAGGCTCTCCTAAAGTAAGAGCAGAAGTGAGGATGACCTTTCAGCAGTGTAAGGAAAATGCACGGCAGTACAGCCACTCTATTTACCCTGGTTTAAGCTGTTTGTGTGGATTTATCCAGATCTTGCTAGTTTCTGAAATGTAAGCCAGACGCTTTCCCCTTCTTAACATGAGGTAAATGTGAGAAGGGCGATAGATTGGAATCTAAGAGACAAAATGAGCACAGTTTTCTGCTGGGAAAATAATGCAACCTTAGCCCAACTGTGCCATATCTGGGTCACTTTCCCTCATGAAGGCTGTCAAGTAAAAGTCCAAATATTTGTGGACATCAATCATGAGCAAAGTAAGATGTTGGGTGCTCTGGTCCATTAAGGTTGAACAGCCTACTTGGGAGGCCAGACAGTCGCATTTGATAGGTAAGCAGATCCACAGGCAGTGCCCCTCAAGATTATAGGCTTTAACTAGGGTTCAGGCAACTGGTCCACAGAAAGCAAGCCAACATATGGAGAGCTTCATGGTGTCTGTGGTGGTATCGTGGCTGGGCCATGCAAGGTGGAAAGAACTCATATGAAGGGTCTCGTGGTAAAAGTATGATGAAAATGGTAAAAGGGTTGACAGAGAATCAAATCAGGGAAGAAGATTTTCAGACTGAAAAAATATTGGAGAGAGAAGGAGTCTGATATTAATTCATGTGTCTTCTACTGTGAGTCAAGGTTTTTATATCTGTTTTAGTTATCTGTTGCTGTGTAACAAATTATGTAGCTTAAAACAACAATTAATTTCTTATTCCTGCTATTTTGTGGGCTGGCTGGGCTCAGCTGAGTGGATCATGTGCTAAATGTGGTGCTTGTTATGACTGCAGACATCTGGACACTCACGTGGTGCGGGGTATCCGCAGTGGTATGCTCACATGACTGTGGTCAATTCTGGCTATTGGCTGGGAGGTCAGTTGGGCTGTAGCTCTTAGGGCCTACACTCTTTTCCATGTGAGTTTTCACAACAGGCGTGCCAAGGTTCCAAGAGAATGTGTTCCAAGCACATAAAAGCAGAACTGCATATCAATTGAGGACCAATCTCATAAATTACAAAAAAGTTACTTGTGTCTTAGTCAAAGTGAACAATGGCCCAGCTTTAAGGAGAAGGGAAGTAGACTCTTGATGGGGAAAATGGCAAGGAATTTTCAGCATCTTTAATCTACCACAATTAATTTTCCCCAATAACCCAGTAAAAGAAGTTATTCATTCACATGTTAACTATGGACCTATTGAGCTACTACGTGCTCAATGATGGGGATGAAATGATGAGCAAAAAGCTATGTAGAATTTGCTTCAAGCAGCTTATAGTCCTGTGGAGGAAGAAGATCCTTGGTTAAATGATTACACTAAACTTGTGAAAGTATAATCAGAGATAGTGCTCTCAGAGGAAGACACAGTGTTTCATGGGAATTTATAACAGATGAAATTCCACCTGGGACTAGGGAGGAATGAGTGAAGGCAGATGGTCAGAGAACATTTTACTGAGGAAATGATACTTAAGCTGGGATTTCATCTCCATTTGATTACTGAAGGGGTTAAGCTCAGAGAGGTTAAGCAACTTGACCAAAGACCAGTAATGGTCTGAGAATTGAGGTCCCCAAGCCCTGGGTTTCAGACCATTACTGGTCTTTGGCCTGTTAGGAACTGGGACGCACAACAGGAGGTGACTGGTGAGTACAGCAAAGCTTCATCTGTATCTACAGCCACTCTCATCACTCACATCACCACCTGAGTTCTGCTTTTTCCTTTAAGCGGGCCCATATGTTACTCAAGCTCACGCTATGCTGACTCAGTAGGAAAAGTACCCTGTCAGCACAGAGGCAGGAGATGGGATGTGGGACTGTTGATGAAGCCTCCTTATCTCCTGCAATGTCCTTTCCTTCATCCAGAAGTTCAGAAGAATTAGCATTGGAGGCCTCACCCAGGAGCATGTTGGAAACGCAGAATCCCAGGCCCCACCTGAACCTGCTGACTCAGGCTCCGCATTGCAACAAGACCCCATGGGTTCATGTGCAGTTTGGGTTTAAGAAGCATTGGTCTAGACTTTAGAGAGTTCTCAGGCACTTTCCAGTATAAATTTCCTGTCATTCTAAACCCCCAGGGGCTGGACAGCCCCACTGGCCGGAAGCTAAAAACTCATTTGGAAGCTCGATCTCTGGGGCAGTGACAAGGGTGCTTCCCAAGATGTTCAGGGCTTCCCTGAGCCCCTCCACTCCCAGGGCTTCTATTTCAGGAGCTCTCCTCCCGCTGAGTCACCAGAGGCGACAAGCCAGCAGAGAAAGCACCATATCCTGTGGGGTCTGCCGGACCAGCGAGGGCCGGTGACTCCCATATAGGAAGAGGCCTCTCCTCCTGTGGTGACACTACACTTTGTAAAACCCTCTGGTTGGATCTGTTGGGCCGGAAGGAATTTACGCTTTTTCCATTCCTGTACATCTGGTTTTTGGAAGTTGCCAGACGATGTGAGATGAGAGGGATGAATTTCTCTTTTCTTTGCTTTATCCAAATGGGGCCTGGAAGGAATATAGAGTCTGTCACCCACGGGAAAAGTGTGAAGTGGAGAGAACCCTGCAATGGGAGTCAGTAGATGTGGATGCTAATCCTGTCACCAAAAATGTGACTTTAGGACAGTCGTGGGACTGTCAGGGCTCAGTTTCAGCACCTACAATGTTCTTTAGCCATCTCTGGGCCTCACCCTGTGGCTGTCAGAATAGAGCAAATCTTTAACTTGTGCATCCATTACAATCTAATTCTTAAAATAGAAATACAGTCACATGGTTCAAAATCCAAGTGTTTTAAAAGTTGTAGCTTGATGAGAATTACTGTTACCAATTTCTTCCTCATTTCTATTCTCTTACAGTTTCTCTGACATTCTTAGTAGTTTCTCATATATCCTTCCATCTAAGCATACGCAGATACAAATACCTGTTCCTATTCCCCACCTTCCTCACAGAGAAGAAGCACCTTTTCTTGTTTGCTGTGAAGATGTAGAAGGAAGATCACTCCCTATGGATACACATAGGAGTTCTTTGTTCCTTTTCACAGTTACACAGCAGCCATTGTTTTTATTTAGCTAGTTCAACTTACTCGTTTAACTGGTCCTCTATTGATGGACACTTGTGTCCGGCAGAGCTAAGTTTCATTTGCTATCTCCACTTACTGACGCATGGAGGAAGGCAGTGCCCACTAGAGGGGAGGGATTCTCTCTTTAATCCTCAGAACCTCTCTGAAAGGTAGACATCTGTTACAGATGGCATGGGTTTCCCTAAAATTCATAGGTTGAAGCCCTAACCCCGGATGTGATGGTATTTGGAGACAGGGCCTTTGAAAGATGATTAAGGTTAGGTGAGGCATCCTGGTGGGATTCAGTGCCCTTGTAAGATGGGATGCTGGAGACCCGTGCACTCTCCCTCTTACAACCATGTGAGGACAGCGAGAATGTGGCCACCTACCAGCCACAGAGGCACGAAGAGAGCCCTTGCCAGAACCCAGTCATGTCAGCACCCTGACCTCCAGCTTCTAGCCACCACAACTTCAAACAGTAAACGTCTGTTGTTTAAGAGCCCCAGCCTATGATATTTTGTTGTGGCAGCGTGAGCAAACTAATGAACACTGTTATCTCCATTTTATAGGTGGGGAAATGGGAGCTCATGGGGGCAATGTAACTCGACTAAGGTCATGAAGCTGGAAAGGGTGAAGCTTCGTTCCCAATCCATGTCCCAAGCCAGGTCTGTCTCTCAACTCACATCAGGGACGCCGTGTTAAAAATCAATTAAGAAAATAAAGACACAAATTAAGGCGTGGCAGGGCTGGGGAAATTCTTGCATGCCTGACCTCTGCCCTGCTATTCTCATTTGAGTGACCACGACTTGTGAGTGTGGGAGCCATCTAATACTCTGAGACTCCTGGGCAGGAGATGCCCCCTCACCCCGGGGCACCTTATGTCTCCTTTGAGTCTTTTAAAATCCCTTCCCTGGAATCAGTTCAGGGTTTCTGCCCAATCTTTAATGGTTTAAGAGAGAACAAGAACTAGTTTTTAGAGTCCAATCTATGAAAACAGAAATGAAGAGATAGATCTAAATAAATCGATCTCCCATTGAATATATATTTTAATGAGATTTTCCAGTAGAATGGCTCTGAGTTCTTTTGTTTCAGTGATCTCTCTTCAGATGTATGTATGTATGTATGTATTTATTACTATTCTTTTGTGGTTAACTTTTTTGATTAATATAAGGGTACATACAATTAGGTTACATTGTTTGCATTTGTCAGGTAAAGTCCAAGTTGTAGTTGTGCCCTTCACCCAGGTGATGTGCCCTATACCCTTACACTGTACCTGTTAGGTGACAGCTTACCACACCCCTCCCCTCTTCCCCTTTCTTGAATTTAGATGTGCTTTCCTCTAGTGTAGTTGTTCATCTGCTAGTTTCACATTAGTATTAAATACATTGGGTACTTGCCTTTCCATTCTTCTGATGCCTTACTTAAGACGATGTTCTCCAAATCCTTCTAGGTAAATAGAAAAGATGTGAAATCGTCTTCAGATCTATTTAAAAGGAAGGATTCACTAAGCAAGGAAAAAAATCAAATGGCAAAAGCAGTCTGCAAATACCAGCGAGAGTTTTCACCAAGAGCCTGAGGACCAAGGGTTGGCAGTGCAGTTCAAAAGTGAACAACCGTTTGTCTATTTAGCGGCTACTCAGAGACGTTCTATTGGAAAATCTCATTTAAAATATATATTCAATGGGAGGAGCCTTTTAAAAATATATTAGCAACTCTATGTGTCTCCACACATATGATACTCCCCATTCACCACCTCCAAAGCTCTGCCTGTGCAGGGGAAGGGAGAGGTGGCTCTGGCCCGGGCTCTGGTTGGATGGATTCAAGGCTATAAACAAAGTGAAAGGGCTCTTAATATTCCTGTCCTCCTGTCCAACAAAGCATTGCATGCCCAGCAAGACAAAAGTCTTGAAAGCTAAACTTCATTGAGATACATTGGTTCATGAAATAGATCTAATTTTTATTTGTTTGCTTATCATATTGGCTCTGTATCAATATTAACACGTCTAATCCTTGTTATAACCCTATGAGGTAAGCACAGTTGTTAATATTGTTAAAATTTAAGACAAAAAAGGAAAACAATCAGCACCTGAGGGACAGGGTAGTCGTTAAGTAGCAGCAGTGGGTCTGTGACCCAGGCAGTCTGACCGCCCTGCGTGCTCTCGGCAGTTAGACCAGCCTGCGTCCCAGTGAGCACAGCGTTTATGCCAGGGAGCACCCGGTCTGTGAGCTGTGGGAGGGGGTGAGGTGCAGAAGCAGGAGACAGGACAGATCTGTCAGTGGGCTGGAAGCCTTGAGGGGCTGAGGTGCTAGATGGGTTAAGGAGAACGGTTGGGGAGAGGGGCTTCAGCTCCATCTGCTGCGTTCAGCCTGAGACCATAGAGGAGGTTCATAGCTGTTACAGACTGAATGTCTGGGTCCCCCTGCCCCCAAATTCACATGTTGAAATCCTAATTCCTGTGTGATGGTGTTAAGAGGCAGAGCTTTGCGGGGGGTGTGGTGGGGGGGTGATGAGCCTACCTGAATGGGATGAGGGTCCTCATAAGGGAGGCCCTGGGAGAGCACCTTTGTCTCGTCTGCCACATGAGGACATTGCAAGAAGACAGCCAGATGCTGAGTTTGCCAGTGCTTTGATATTGGACTTCTGAGCTTCCAGACTGTGAGCAATAAATTTCTGTTGTTGACAAGCCACCTAGTGTACGATAATTCGTTCTAGAAGCCTATACGGACTAAAGCACTGGCTGAGAGCCCACACCGCAGTAAGCAGGGCTGGGCAGCAGGCTGGGTAGAAGGACTGGCCAGAGTTTAGCACCGCTCAAGTCTCCTGCAGACCCCAGGCCATGTGCAGTGTGTCCTGAAGTTCCACTTGACCCACAGAGGAACCCACAGGGTAGCTGAGTTGGGGACCGCCCCACATGGCGATGCAGAATGATCCTGCTGCAGGGGCCATAGTGTGGAAGTCCTGGAAGCAGGCATCCCGGCAGGCCTTTTTTGCTGCATCCTCACCTGTGGCAAGGTAAGAGGGCAAGAAAGTGTCAACCTGCCCCCTCAAACCCATCTTATAACAGCACTAATCCATGCAGGAGGGCGGAGCCTTCATGACCCAAACACCTCCTGAAAGTTCCCCACTCCCCACACTGTTGCACTGGGGATTAAGCTTCTAACACAGGAATTTGAGGGGAACACATTCAGTCCATAGCAACTGGGGAGAAGCCTGACTCCCCTGGCGTGTGACCCAGAAGGCACTGATGAGTTGAGCTGGAGTAGCATGCAGGAGGACACCCAGGGACCACAAGTGGCAGTGTCCACACCAGGCAGGGCCGCCATGGAAAGCTGGGTCCTAGGTAGGATGCAGAGGTGCTGGGAGCAGCAAGTGACACAGCAAAGCCCAGCAAGGGTGAAGGAGGCTCACCCAGGTCCCGGGAAGGCTGAGGAACAGCAGGACAGCTGTAGGGGACAAGGTGTCCATACTAGGAACCCTGGTGGGAACAAACCGCAGGGTAGTTCAGTTACTGGAACTGGGAATTCGGGCATAAAAACCAAGGAAAAATTCAGCTGCTAAAATCATGGCCCAAGTTTTGAATGGGACCGGAAATAGGCAAGGAGCTCCTGGCTGAGAACTCCCAACGTCTCCCCAGCCAGATGCCAGGATGGGAGCACGCAGTGCAGAGCCACTGTGTGCAGGTGCCAGGGGTAGGCGCTTTGCCCTCCACCACCCTTTGGGCCATATGCGGGGGGGACTCATGGCCTCAGGGAGCCAAGCTGCATCCTTGACTTGGTGGTCTGTTCAAGTGCTCTGGTGTCAGTTTGGGCAACAGGTACATGGCAACACACAGAAAGTGGCTGCACAGCCGGCCCTCTGTCTCTGTGGGTTCCACATCCAGGAATGTAACCGGCTGTGGATGGAAACTATCTAACAGTATAGTTAACTACTATTTACAGAGCATTTACGTTATATTAGGCCTTACAAGGAATTTAGAGATGACTTGAAGTACAGAGGAGCCCCAGGGCACTCTAGCCTGAGCAACAGACAACAGACTTTGTCTCAAAAAAAAAAAAAAGAAGAAGAAGCACACAGAAGGATGTGTGTAGGATATTTTTGGTGTTTGCAGGGGGTCCGGGAGCCAATTCCCTACAGATTCTGAGGGAGGACTGTGTGTTCCCTCCAGCTGCACTATAGAGCTGGAGAAGCTCCCTGCGATGCTATAGAACCTCCCCTCAGCTGCCCTGGGGCCGGAGGTTCTCTCCCGTCAGGTCTCCCTGCGGGCAGCTGAGGATTGACAAGGGGCGAGCTCTGCAGCCAGGGAAGCTTATTATTTCTCCCCACAGCTGCACAGACAGGCACACCCAGCTGCACACTCGCTTCCCTGCTTAGTCACCAGTGGCTATGCCTGGCTTGGCACACTCGGAGACCCCAGCAGCCCAAAGGTGGAAGATCATCTGCAGAACTCTTGGGCTCCACAGGCAAGTGACTCATTGTCACCTGAGCCATTGGCAATAAGGACAGGCACATGTGCACACACATGCACACACACACACACACCCCCAAACACTCACAACCCATTCTGACCAGTGTCTTTCTGAGACATGCTGCCTCCTCCTCTGTTCAGAGGGCGTCCTTCCTGCCAGAACACCCTCAACACGTGGCCAGGCCTGCAGCAGGTACTTTTTTATGACTCTCCTAAATTGTTTGTCTTTTGGAGTTTTGTTTCAACTTTACAGCCATAGTGTGCGAGCGATATATCCTCAGAATACTGTTAAAGTGGGTTTGTGTGTGGCTCAGTTCTGTGTCTTTGCTCGTGGACAAATTCTTCTGACTCACAGTCTCTCCCTCCCCCTTTATAAAGGAGCCTGGGTCATATGTGTGTGAGGTGATGGCCCCTCTGCCAATTCCTTTGAAAATAATGACCACACTTTCTAACACAAGAAGACAGTATCACCATAACCTGACCCAGCCACTGGGATCTGACCCTTCACTCATGCTACTTAATGATTACTCTGCCTTCACCATTTAGGAATTCCTGGCTCAGCCTCCTGGCTCCCACTTGCTACTGGACACATTTGCCGTCAGTTTTCCTCCATCTCCGCCCTCCCAGCCCACCTGGGATGCCGCCATCAGCTGCCCTTTGGAAAATTTCATTTCTTTTACTAATAACTCCCTGGGAGGTGCTGCTGTTTCCAGACCTTCTTATTGTTATAAAAGTAATTGAGTAATTCTTACTTCATAATTTTGGCAAACTTCAGGGATATTCTTTAATTTCTTCCATTAAGAAAGATCAGCGCTGGCAAAGATGTGTCAAGCAAGAAGGAAGTGCAAGTATTGAGTCCAGACTGTGTGGGTGGGAGGTGGTGAGAGAGGTGGCGGCTGTGTGGGGAACTTGAAGGGCTGGGGGAAGGCCGTTCCTTCACATGGTTCTATGGGGCCTGAAATACCACTGTTAAAATATGTGTGTGAAGACCTGGCTTTGACAAAGTTTCTTAGGAAATAGCTGTTTGGATTTCAGAAAGCATTTTTCTATAGAAACTGTATCATAAATGAAGGATTAACTTTTCAAGCAAATCCACAAAAAGGTCTTTAATCTACCTTTACTAATTATCTTTTTACTACTTGATTACTAGCTGTGTCAAATAAAGCTTTAGTTGATGTTTGTCTCAGTTTCCTCATCTGTAAAATGCAGATGCTGATAAAGCCCATCTCATAGGGTTACTGGGAGGATGACATAGTTTTATATAAAGTACTTAGAATGTAATAGAGTTACATTTATTGCCATTATTGTAATTTGTAGCTAAACTATACTATGCCTCAGCCCCTCAGTCCCTAGAGCCCTGCTGAGTCTGGAGGGGGAGATCAGAAGACCCAGTGGGGTAGGATGCCCTTGGGAGGGTGAGGCCAGGAGCTGAAAGTCTTCCTCTGGCAGGTCTCAAGGCAGCAGGTGAGGGAGGAGTTAGCCTAGAGGACAGGAGATTGAATCAGCTGCTCCTGCAAGGGCCATTTGTCAGCTGCATTCCTAGGGCAGAGTCTGCCTGAACTCCCAAGGGAGGTCAGTCTTAGGGTCAAACAATTTAGAACAAGATCCTCTATGACAGAGGGAAGGGGACCTATCAACAGGAGAGCTGGTGTCCGACGAGTGATACCACAGGGTGCACCAGGGGCATGTGGGTCCTCTTGGGTGGCCAGGAGAGGCAAGCTGTCCCCTGTTGCATTTTGCTCGTGGATTAGCACAGCTCTGCTTTGCAAAACCCAGGAGGTTAAAGGACCCACCCAATAGACTGGGAAAGTTCTTTATCAATGTTGATTAGACTTTGCTGCAGATAATTTCACTCCAGGCCAGCTGAGAATTGCTGAGAAAAATGGCAATGGCTTCTAGATTCCCTAGGTCTTTTTTACGGCCCTTACCATCTCCTTCCTTACCTTCTGTATGAGTTAAAGAACATGCAGGATTCAGGCAGGACAAAGGGGACAGGTTCCCAGGGGACACAGCATGTGGGGTGGGGGCTGCAAACAGAGCCTGGAGTTGGAAGACAGAAGGACATGGCCAGGAACTTTGGCTCCAGTGGTCAGTTGTGGAGCCTCCTAAACCAGCTTGTCTGTGCCCAGGTCCTGGCTTCACTGACTGTTTCTTACTTCTTGATAATTTTCCTTCAGCCTTTATCTGATCCTTCAGTTTAGACATCCCATTTTGAGTTTGTGTCCTCTTCACTGTTATCCTATGGAGTTTGCAAAGGTGGAGCACAGTATAATTATTTGTATATATTTATGTGTGGTCTGAGTAATACTTCACACACACACACGCTTATACTTTATAATCTGCACATGTAGCAATTTATATTCATACACACTATTTTACATGACATCCCGGAAATGGAGCTGGAGTCATATCAAAGCATTTTGAGTATTAAAGGGCAAGGCCTCTGATGTAAAGGTTTTCTTCAGAACTTCTCCTTGAGACTCTATTTCTTTAGAGACTCTATGTATTTCACCCAACAAGTATTCATTGAGTACCTACTGTGTACCAGTCTCCACTCTGAGTGCTGGTTATATTGCAGAGGACAGATGCAGGCCCCAATTTTATGGAACATGGCACTTTTCCAAATTAAGTTGCATTTTCAAAATTATACAACATGGTATTGGACCTTTTCTTTTTATTTATTTATTCTTATTGTTAAATCATAACCGTGTACATTAGTGTAATCAAGGGGTACAATGTGCTGGTTTCATATACAATCTGAAATACTCTCATCCAACTGTTCAATGTAGCCTTCATGGCATTTTCTTGAATTATTGTATGTAGACATTTGTATTCTGCATTTAGTAAGTGTCGCCTGTACCCATTCTAAGATGCACCTAGATGTGGCCCCACCCTTAACCGTCCCTCTACCCTAACCTCCCCCCTCCCTTCCCCTCCCTTGGCCCTTTCCCCATAGTCTTGTGCTATAGTTGGGTTATAGCCTTCATGTGAAAGCTATAAATTAGCTTCATAGTAGGGCTGAGTACATTGGATACTTTTTCTTCCATTCCTGAGATACTTTGCTAAGAAGAATATGTTCCAGCTCCATCCATGTAAACCTGAAAGAGGTAAAGTCTCCATCTTTCTTTAAGGCTGCATAATATTCCATGGTATACATGTACCACAATTTGCTAGTCCATTTGTGGGTCGATGGACACGAGCTTCTTCCATGACTAGCGATTATGAATAGGGCTGCAAAAAACATTCTGGTACAGATCTCTTTGTTATATTGTGATTTTTGGTCTTCTGGGTATAAACCTAGTAAAGGAATTACAGGATCAAATGGCAGGTCTATTTTTAGGTCTCTAAGTATTCTCCAAACATCCTTCCAGAAGGAATGTATTAGTGTGCATTCCCACCAGCAGTGTAGAAGTGTGCCCTTTTCTCCACATCCACGCCAACATCTCTGGTTTTGGGATTTTGTTACGTGGGCTACTCTTACTGGGGTTAGGTGATATCTCAAAGTAGTTTTGATTTGCATTTCTCTGATGATGAGCTTTTTTTTATGTGTTTGTAGATCGTGCATCTGTCTTCTTTAGAGAAGCTTCTCTTCAAGTCCCTTGCCCACACTGAGATGGGATCATGTGTTCTTTTCTTGCTAATACGTTTGAGTTCTCTGTGGATTCTGGTTATTAAACCTTTATCAGAGGTATAACCCATAAATATGTTCTCCCATTCGGAGGGCTGTCTGCTTGCTTTACTTACTATGTTCTTGGATGTGCAGAAGCTTTTGAGTTTGATCAGGTCCCAGTAATGTATTTTTGATACTGCTTCAATTGCCTGGGGAATCCTCCTCATAAAATATTCACCCAGGCCGATTCCTTCAAGAGTTTTTCCTGCACTTTCTTCAAATATTTTTATAGTTTCATGTCTTAAGTTTGAATCTTTTATCCAGTAAGAGTCTATCTTAGTTAATGGTGAAAGGTGTGGGTCCATGTTCAGTCTTTAACAGATCACCAGCCAGGTCACTCAGCACCATTTGTTAAATAGGGAATCTTTTTCCCACTGAATGTTTTTAATTGGCCTGTCAAAGATCAAATAACGGTAAGTAGCTGGATTCATCTCTTGGTTCTCTATTCTGTTCCAGACATCTACTTCTCTGTTTTTGTGCCAGTACCATGCAGTTTTATTATTATTAAATCATAGCTGTGTACATTAATGCAATTATGGGGCACCATACACTGGTTTTATAGACCGTTTGACACATTTTCATCACACTGGTCAACATAGCCTTCCTGGCATTTTCTTAGTTATTGTGTTAAGACATTTTTATTCTACATTTACTAAGTTTCACATATACCCTTGTAAGAGGCACCGCAGGTGTAATCCCACCAATCACCCTCCCTCCGCCCACCTCCCCTCTCCCTCCCCTCCCTTTCCCCCTTCTCCCTATTCTTAGGTCATAACTGGGTTATAGCTTTCATGTGAAAGCCATAAATTAGTTTCATAGTAGGGCTGAGTACATTGGATACTTTTTCTTCCATTCTTGAGATACTTTAATAAGAAGAATATGTTCCAGCTCCATCCATGTAAACATGAAAGAGGTAAAGTCTCCATCTCTCTTTAAGGCTGCATAATATTCCATGGTGTACATATACCACAGTTTATTAATCCATTCATGGATCAATGGCCACTTGGGCTTCTTCCATGACTTAGCAATTATGAATTGGGCTGCAATAAACATTCTGGTACAAATATCTTTTTTATGATGTGATTTTTGGTCTTCTGGGTATATACCTAGTAGAGGAATTATAGGATTGAATGGCAAATCTATTTTTAGATCTCTAAGTGTTCTCCAAACATCTTTCCAAAAGGAATGTATTAATTTGCATTCCCACCAGCAGTGTAGAAGTGTTCCCTTTTTTCCACATCCACGCCAACATCTCTGGTCTTGGGATTTTGTGATATGGGCTAATCTAACTGGAGTTAGATGATATCTCAAAGTAGTTTTGATTTGCATTTCTCTGATGATTAAAGATGATGAGCATTTTTTCATATGTCTGTAGGCCATGTGCCTGTCTTCTTCAGAGAAGTTTCTCTTCAAGTCCCTTGCCCAGCCTGAGATGAGATCACTTGTTCTTTTCTTGCTTATACGTTTGAGTTCTCTGTGGATTCTGGTTATTAAACCTTTGTTGGAGACATAACCTGCAAATATCTTCTCTCATTCTGATGGCTGTTTGCTTGCTTTAGTTACTGTGTTTTTGGCTGTGCAGAAGCTTTTTAGTTTGATCAGGTCCCAGCAGTGTATTTTTGAAGCTGCTTCAATTGCCCGGGGGGCGGGGGGGGGTCCTCCTCATAAAATACTCACCCAGACCAATTTCTTCAAGGGTTTTCCCTGCACTCTCTTCTAGTATTTTTATAGTTTCATGTCTTAAGTTTAAATCTTTAATCCAGTGAGAGTCTATCTTAGTTAATAGTGAAAGGTGTGGGTCCAGTTTCAGTCTTCTACAGGTTGCCAGCAAGTTCACCCAGCACCATTATCAAGTTCTGAAATAGCATCAACCATACAAAACCTCCCTAGAAAGAAAAGCCCGAGACCAGATGGCTTCACGTCAGAATTCTACCAAACCTTTAAAGAGGAATTAGTACCTATATTACTCAACCTGTTCCAAAATGTAGAAAAAGAAGGAAGACTACCCAACACGTTCTATGAAGCAAACATCACCCTGATCCCCAAACCAGGAAAAGACCCAACAAGAAAAGAAAATTATAGACCAATATCACTAATGAATATAGATGCAAAAATATTCAACAAGATCCTAACAAACAGAATCCAGCAGCACATCAAACAAATTATACATCATGACCAAGTCGGTTTTATTCCAGGGTCACAAGGCTGGTTCAATATACGTAAATCTGTAAGTATAATTCAGCACATAAACAAATTAAAAAACAAGACCATATGATTCTCTCAATTGATGCAGAAAAAGCTTTTGATAATATCCAGCGTCCCTTCATGATCAGAACACTTAAGAAAATTGGTATAGAAGGGACATTTCTTAAACTGATAGAGGCTATCTACAGAAAACCCACAGCCAATATCGTATTGAATGGAGTTAAATTGACATCATTTCCACTCAGATCAGGAACCAGACAAGGCGGCCCATTGTCTCCACTGCTCTTTAACATCATACTAGAAGTTTTAGCCACTGCAATTAGGGAAGAAGAGGTGATCAAGGGTATCCATATAGGGTCAGAAGAGATCAAACTTTCTCTTGGCAGATGATATGATGTATATCTGGAAAACACCAGGGATTCTACTACAAAACTCTTAGAAGTGATCAAGAAATACAGCAGTGTCTCGGGTTACAAAATCAACATTCATAAATTGGTAGCCTTTATATATACCAACAATAGTCAAGCTGAAAAAACAGTTAAGGACTCTACATTATTCACAGTAGTGCCAAAGAAAATGAAATATTTGGGAGTTTATCTAACAAAGGACGTGACTCACCACCAAGATGAGTAGCTCCTGCAGAGGGAGGGGGTTTCCATGCCCTGATGCTGAGTTGTAATGAGAATGTGGTGGTGAATACAGAAATTTCTGTATCCCTTTCTCACTGCACCAAGGACAAATATTGCAATAGTTATATAAATAAACAGACAACCCACTCAGAAATTTCTGTATCCCTTTCTCACTGCACCAAGGACAAATATTGCAATAGTTATATAAATAAACAGACAACCCACTCACATATAAACACTCATATACAAATATGCATGGACGCCTTTATCCAAGATGTAAGTATGATGATATAATACTGACATATCAGCAAAAGAGCTGCCAGATTATGCCAGCCCAAAATAGGACTAAAGGAGACTAGAATATGCCAGCCCCAAATATGCCTTTTTTGGCACAAAAATTATTTTGAGCTGATAATTTTGAGAAATTGCAGACACAGGAGAAATTCTAAAGATAGAGGAGTAGAAGTTACCCTTTTGTAAGGGAAATTTAATCTATAAGGAAACCTCCGTTTCTAAGGGTGTCTCCCTCTCAGTACTGGGAGGAGAAAGAAATATAAATCATTAGAGACTCAAACTCTTGCTCTTTGTTGATGATGTGATCTTCTGCTTAGAGAACCCTGGAGACTCAACCATGAGACTTCTGAAACTGATCAAGAAATACAGTAATGTTGCTGGGTATAAAATCAATGTCCACAAATCAGTAGGCTTTGTAAACACTGATAACAGTCAAACTGAGAAGCAAATCAAGGACATGATACCCTTCACAGTAGCTTCAAAAAAAAAAAAAAAGAAAAAGAAAAAGAAATGCATGGGAATACATTTAACAAAGTAAGTGAAGTATCTCTACAGAGAGATTATGAAATCTTGAGAAAAGAAATAGCAGAAGACATTAACAAATGAAGGACATACTATGCTCTTGGCTGGGAAGAATCAACATTGTTAAAATGTCTATACTGCCCAAAGCAATTCACAGATTTAATGCAATCCCTATTAAAATACAACATCATACTTTGGAGAACTTGAAAAAAATAGTTCTTTTCTCTGTATGGAACCAGAAAAGAAATCTGTGTAGATAAGGTGATTCTTGATAAAAATGAAGCCAGAGCCATCACTCTACCAGACTCCAGGTTATACCACAAGTCTGCAGTGATCAAAATAGCATGGTCTTGGCACAAAAATAGAGACATAGATCTATGGAACAGGATAGAAAACCTAGAGATAAAAGAGGCCCTTATTACCATTTGACCTTTGATAAATCAGACAAAAGTATACACTGGGGAAAAGAATCACTATTCAATAAATGGTGCTGGAGAGAACTGGATAACCCCATATAAAAGACTGAAACTGGATGCACACTTCTTACCACTTAAAAAAATTGACTCATGATGGATAAAAGATTTAAATCTAAGAAATGAAATGATAAAAATCCTAACTTTTGCGTGGGAAAAATTCTAGATGATATTGGCCTGGGGAAAGATCTTATGAAGAAGACTCCATTGAGAATCACAACAGCAACAAATACAAATGAATGGGACTTAATTAAGCTAGAAAGCATCTGCACAGCTAAGGGCACTGTGATTAAAGCAAATAGACAACTTTCAGGATGGGAAAAGATATTTGCATGTTATGAATCTGACAAAGGGTTGATACTTATAATCTACAGAGAACTCCATTCAATTCAACAACAACAAAAAAAACAACAACAACAAACAATCCCATCTATCACTGGGCAAGAGATAGGAACAGAACCTTCTCTGAGGAAGACAGATGAATGGCCAACAAACACATGAAAAAATGTTCATCATCCCTCATCATTAAAGAAATGCAAATAAAAACCACCTTGAGATACCACCTAACCCCAGTAAGAACAGCCCACATCACAAAGTCCTAAAGCTGCACATGCCAGTGCCTTGTGGAGAGAAAAGGGAACAGTTTTACATTGTACTACATTGCAAACTAATACAGCCCCTATGGAAAGAAGTAGGGAGAATTCTCAAAAGAACTCAAAATAGACCTTCTATTTGATCCCATAATCCCTTTACTAGGCATATACTCAGGAGAAAAGAAATAATTTTATCAGAAGGACATTTGCACTAGATTTTTTTTGTTTGTTTGTTTGTTTATTTATTAGAAAAAAATGTTTAGTTGCCAACATTTGAAAAACAGAAGATTTCACATTTTAAAAGTACAGGTTTCCAGTTTCTCTTGAAAATCAGAGATTATGATAACAGTGGCCCAAATTCAGGCCAGGCAACAACTGGCTGGCACAAGGTGGTGCCACTCAAGGATGTGACATTACCTACCTGGCCCACCTCATTCTGCATATTCTGACTGTGTAACCCAGATCCAGTCCCACCCTTCCTTTTCCTGATGGGAAAATAGAGGGACCCAGCTTCCCAGCCCCAAGACAAGTACCACTTCCTTTACTCCAGTGGTTCTCAAACTGGAGCCATCAGAATTGCCTGAGGGACTTGTTGGAACACACAGTGCTGGGCCCCACTCCAGAGTTTCTGATTCAGTAGGTTTGCATTTCCAGCAAGTTTCAGGTGAAGTGGGTGCTGTCCATCCAGGGACTCACTTTCAAAACTGTTTTGTGTCAAACTACTTTCCACTTAAGGACCTACAGTTCTGATGCTGACCTAGCAATTGACTTTGTTCTCCTTTATTCCATCCTCTTTTCTCATGATTTTCTTTTTTATCATCTTTTGTTTTTTTGTCTTAGACGTTCTTTTGCCCCCATCCTCACTTTTTTCAGTGGCCTACTTTGGAGGTCCACTGTGGGAGCATCTTCAGATCCCTTCCCACAATCTGGTGGGGGCGCTGTCCAGCTGCCACCCTCTCCTGCTGGGTCCTGCAGCCTCTGACACTCCTGGGGGCAGATGTCCATCAGTCTGTCCAGCCCCAGAACTTCGGGGCTAGGACTGAAAACCTCTGCCCTCCTGGGAAGCCTATGCGCCTGCTGCGTGGTCTGGGTGTCAACTTCTTCACAGATATTTACATGGCACATACAGCGGTCACTTCGCAGTCCTTAAACACTTTCGGTGGTCAGCTGCCAAGCAGAGTTTTCGGGGCAGCCTCCCTGAGTCTCCATCTGTCTGTAAGAACAGTAGATCCCCCAGAAGGGGAGGGTGATTGCTGTTCTTAATAGAGGATTTTTCTTTCATCCAGGAGAGAACAAGAAATCATGTGTCCTTGAACCACCGCCCTCACCCTGTGCCCCTGGGGCCCCTGCCCCAGTGCTCCAGGGTCCTGGCCTTTGATGTATGCCCCTTGTGGCCCCAGTGCCAGCCAACTTTCTGCGGTGTCCAGCTGCTGGCTGTTCGCCTGCCTGCTTGCCAATCTGTAGCTGCTGACTGCTACCAGGCCACCCAATTACTGGTTTTGTATCTGGAAGGGGCCCCAAACTGGCTTTGGTGAGACTGTCTCCCTCAGGTGGGGCAGGAGAGGCTGGGGAGTCTGGGCCATGGGAAGCTGCAGGTAAACTCAGTTGAGAACTTTCTTCAGGGCACGGAGAAGAGGTAGAGGCGGGAGGGCAGATGAGTGCTATTACTGGGGCCTTGGAATCTTCTTACAGGGCTTCTGGGGCCACCACCAATAGAGGGGGGAAGGACATTTGGCTCAAGCCCCACATGTGCCGAGCAGGCCCACGTCCCTGGCAGAGCTGGGCTGTGTGTGCTCTCCATTCTCCCCCTGCACCAGAAGGAAGGCTCCCTTTGGATCTGGAGTTTCTACTTTCCCAAAGAAAAGTGAAGTGGGAGGATTTCTGGGTCAGAAGGCCTGCGGCCTCTGGTTGCCTCTAGGTTCTTCAGGTTCCATAGCAAATAAAAAAATAAAAATTAAGAACTTCTGGTCTGCTGCCTGCTCAGACACATGTCCAAAGGAGCTTATGGTAGGGTCGCAATGAAGGAAGGATGAATCCTACAGCAGTGGTAATCTTCCTGCTGGTGGAAGGTCTTGTCTTCATGTTGCTATCTCCTGATGGATCAAGGTGAGTGTTGCTGAAGATTGGGGTGGCTGTGGCAGTTTTCTGTTGGTCCATGAGTCTCACCTTTTGACATACAAAGGACAGTTTCCTGTGTCATAGAAGCTCTTCCTCTATCTCAGTCCAGGTTTCCCAGCCCCAGCGTAGCTCCAATCTCCCCTCCCAGGTACAATCTTCCTTTTCTGGAGAAGCATATGTTGCAATAGTCTCACACATGAGTAACAATGATACACAGCATGGCCCCTCTCACTCATTCTTCAGGTCTCAGATCTCACATCATTTTCTGGAAGAAATCTACATGCAAAGCCCCATTCTTTCCATTCAAAATTCTAGGTAAGGGATAATTAAAATGTAATTACAAAACTGCCTGACCGAGTTCAAGGCTGAATATGAGTTCTCCCATAACAGTTGAAAGCCCCGAAATAAAAGACCCACGCGGGCCCCTCCTCCTCTGCCAGAGGCTTTGGTCCCTTTTATTCTTGCCCTATTCCTTTCTTTTTTTTTTTTTTTTTATTGTTGGGGATTCATTGACGGTACAATAAGCCAGTTACACTGATTACAATTGTTAGGTAAAGTCACTCTTGCAATCTTGTCTTGCCCCCATAAAGTGTGACACACACTAACACCCCACCCCCCTCCCTCCATCCCTCTTTCTGCTTCCCCCCCCATAACCTTAATTGTCATTAATTGTCCTCATATCAAGATTGAGTACATAGGATTCATGCTTCTCCATTCTTGTGATGCTTTACTAAGAATAATGTCTTCCACTTCCATCCAGGTTAATACGAAGGATGTAAAGTCTCCATTTTTTTTAATGGCTGAATAGTATTCCATGGTATACATATACCACAGCTTGTTAATCCATTCCTGGGTTGGTGGGCATTTAGGCTCTTTCCACATTTTGGCGATTGTAAATTGAGCTGCAATAAACAGTCTAGTACAAGTGTCCTTATGATAAAAGGATTTTTTTTCCTTCTGGGTAGATGCCCAGTAATGGGATTGCAGGATCAAATGGGAGGTCTAGATTGAGTGCTTTGAGGTTTCTCCATACTTCCTTCCAGAAAGGTTGTACTAGTTTGCAGTCCCACCAGCAGTGTAAAAGTGTTCCCTTCTCTCCACATCCACGCCAGCATCTGCAGTTTTGAGATTTTGTGATGTGGGCCATTCTCACTGGGGTTAGATGATATCTCAGGGATGTTTTGATTTGCATTTCTCTAATATATAGAGATGATGAACATTTTTTCATGTGTTTGTTAGCCATTCGTCTGTCGTCTTTAGAGAAAGTTCTATTCATGTCTCTTGCCCATTGATATAAGGGATTGTTGGCTTTTTTCATGTGGATTAATTTGAGTTCTCTATAGATCCTAGTTATCAAGCTTTTGTCTGATTGAAAATATGCAAATATCCTTTCCCATTGTGTGGGTTGTCTCTTTGCTTTGGTTATTGTGTCCTTAGCTATACAGAAGCTTTTCAGTTTAATGAAGTCCCATTTGTTTATTTTTGTTGTTGTTGCAATTCCCATGGCAGTCTTCTTCATGAAGTCTTCCCCCAGGCCAATATCTTCCAGTGTTTTTCCTATGCTTTCTTTGAGGATTTTTATTGTTTCATGCCTCAAATTTAAGTCCTTTATCCATCTTGAGTCAATTTTTGTGGGCGGGGAAAGGTGTGGGTCCAGTTTCAGTCTTTTACATGTAGACATCCAGTTCTCCCAACACCATTTATTGAATAGGGAATCTTTCCCACAAGGTAAGTTCTTGTTTGGTTTATCGAAGATTAGGTGGTTGTAAGATGTTAGTTTCATTTCTTGGTGTTCAATTCGATTCCAAGTGTCTATGTCTCTGTTTTTGTGCCAGTACCATGCTGTCTTGAGCACTATGGCTTTGTAGTACAGACTAAAATCTGGTATGCTGATGCCCCCAGCTTTATTTTTGTTACTAAGAACTGCCTTAACTACACGGGGTTTTTTCCGGTTCCATACAAAACGCAGAATCATTTTTTCCAAATCTTGAAAGTATGATGTAGGTACTTTGATAGGAATGGCATTGAATAGGTAGATTGCTTTGGGAAGTATAGACATTTTAACAATGTTGATTCTTCCAATCCATGAGCATGGTATGTTCTTCCATTTGTTAATATCCTCTGCTATTTCCTTTCTGAGGATTTCATAGTTTTCTTTATAGAGGTCCTTCACCTCCTTCGTTAGGTATATTCCTAGGTATTTCATTTTCTTTGAAACTATGGTGAAGGGAGTTGTGTCCTTAATTAGCTTCTCATCTTGACTGTTATTGGTGTATACAAAGGCTACTGACTTGTGGACATTGATTTTATATCCTGAAACATTACTGTATTTTGTGATGACTTCTAGGAGTCTTGTGGTTGAGTCTTTGGGGTTCTCTAAGTATAAGATCATGTCGTCAGCAAAGAGGGAGAGTTTGACCTCCTCTGCTCCCATTTGGATTCCCTTTATTTCCTTGTCTTGCCTAATTGTATTGGCTAGAACTTCCAGCACTATGTTGAATAGTAAAGGTGACAGAGGACAACCTTGTCTGGTTCCAGTTCTAAGAGGAAAAGCTTTCAGTTTTACTCCATTCAGTAAAATATTGGCTGTGGGTTTGTCATAGATAGCTTCAATCAGTTTTAGAAATGTGCCACCTATACCTATACTCTTCAGTGTTCTAATTAGAAAAGGATGCTGCATTTTATCAAATGCTTTTTCTGCATCTATTGAGAGGATCATGTGATTTTTATTTTTGCCTCTGTTAATATGGTGGATAACGTTTATGGACTTGCGTATGTTAAACCAGCCTTGCATCCCTGGGATGAAGCCTACTTGATCATGATGAATGACATTTTTGATGATAAGCTGTAATCTATTGGCTAGGATTTTTTTGAGAATTTTTCCATCTATATTCATGAGTGAGATTGGTCTGAAGTTCTCCATTTTCTTTGGGTCTTTTCCTGGTTTTGGTATCAAAACCAGGTGATGGGTGATGCTTGCTTCATAGAATGTGTTGGGGAAGATTCCTTCTTCCTCAGTTTTTTGGAATAATTTCTGCAGTACAGGAATAAGCTCTTCCTTGAAGGTTTGATAGAATTCTGGGGTGAAGCCATCTGGACCAGGGCATTTTTTAGTTGGGAGCTTTTTTATTGTTTCTTTGATCTCAGTGCTTGAAATTGGTCTGTTCAGGAGCTCTATTTCTTCCTGGCTAAGTCTAGGGAGAGGGTGTGATTCCAAATATTGATGCATTTCCTTCACATTGTCAAATTTCTGGGCATAGAGTTTCTGGTAGTATTCAGAGCTGATCTCTTGTATCTCTGTGGGATCAGTTGTTATTTCCCCTTTATCGTTTCTGATTGAGGTTACTAGAGATTTTACTTTTCTATTTCTAGTTAGTCTGGCCAATGGTTTATCTATTTTATTTATTTTTTCAAAAAACCAACTCCTTGTTTCATTAATTTTCTGAATGATTCTTTTGTTTCCAATTTCATTGCTCTCTGATTTGATTTTGGATATTTCTTTTCTTCTACTGAGTTTAGGCTTAGATTGTTCTTTTTTTTTCCAATTCTATAAGATCTCTTGTGAGATTGTTGATGTGCTCTCTTTCTGTTTTTCGAATGTAGGCATCTAAAGCGATGAATTTTCCTCTCAAAACTGCTTTTGCACTATCCCACAGGTTTTGGTAGCTTGTGTCTTCATTGTTGTTATGCTCAAGGAAGTTAATGATTTCCTGTTTTATTTCTTCCTGCACCCATCTGTTATTCAACAGAAGACTGTTTAATTTCCATGCCTTTGGGTTGGGTCGAGCATTTTTGTTAGAGTTGAGTTCCACCTTTAGTGCCTTATGGTCTGAAAAGATACAAGGTAAAATTTCAATTCTTTTGATTCAGTTGATATTTGTTTTGTGTCCCAGGATATGATCAATTTTGAAGAATGCTCCATGGGGTGATGAGAAGAATGTATATTCTTTGTCTTTGGGGTGGAGTGTTCTATATGCGTCTATCAAGCATAGTTGTTCTAGGGTCTCATTTAAATCTCTTATATCCTTGTTTAATTTCTGTTTAGAGGATCTGTCCAGCTCTGTAAGAGGTGTGTTAAAGTCCCCTGTTATGATGGTATTATCAGATATCATATTGCTCAGACTGAGTAAGGTCTGCTTCAAGAATCTGGGAGCATTTAAATTGGGTGCATAAATATTTAGAATTGAAATGTCTTCTTGTTGTAGTTTTCCCTTGACCAATATAAAGTGACCATCTTTGTCTGTTTTGACTTTAGTTGCTTTAAATCCACATGTATCTGAAAATAAGATTGCAACTCCTCTTTTTTTCTGAATTCCATTTGCCTGAAAAATTGTCTTCCAACCCTTGACTCGGAGCTTTAATTTGTCTTTTGAAGCCAGGTGTGTTTCTTGCAGACAGCAAATGGATGGCTTGTGTTTTTTAATCCAGTCAGCCAATCTATGTCTCTTCAGTGGGGAATTCAAGCCATTAACATTTATTGAGATAATTGATAAGTGTGGTAGTATTCTATTCGTCTTATTTGGTGAGAGTCCATTGCTTAGTTTTATCTTTTGCATCAGTGTGGAGGTTAGGTTCTGTCCTTTAATTTCTGAGTTCTTACTTTGCTGCTGATCCATTGTGGTGGTCAGTGTGCAGAACAGGTTGAAGTATTTCCTGTAGAGCCGGTCTTGTTGTGGCGAATTTCCTCAATGTTTGTATATCCGTAAATGATTTGATTTCTCCCTCAATTTTGAAGCTTAGCTTAGCAGGGTACAGAATTCTGGGCTGAAAGTTGTTCTGTTTAAGTAGATTAAAGGTAGATGACCATTGTCTTCTTGCTTGGAAAGTTTCATTAGAGAAGTCTGCGGGCACGCTGATGGATTTGCCCCTGTAGGTCAACTGGCGCTTACTCCTGGCAGCTTGCAGAATCTTTTCTTTTGTCTTGACTTTGGACAGGTTCATCACAATGTGTCTTGGAGAAGCTCGGTTAGAGTTGAGGCGACCTGGGGTCCGATAGCCCTCTGAAAGCAGTGTGTCAGAATCTTTGGTGATATTTGGGAAATTTTCTTTTATAATATTCTCTAGTATGGCTTCCATTCCTCTGGGGCATTCTTCTTCCCCTTCTGGAATTCCTATAACTCGTATGTTGGAACGCTTCATAAAGTCCCATAATTCTGATAGTGAACGTTCTGCTTTCTCTCTCTTCTTTTCTGCCTCTTTTACTATCTGAGTAATCTCAAAAACTTTGTCTTCTACCTCTGAAATTCTTTCTTCTGCATGGTCTAACCTGTTGCTGATACTTTCCATTGCATCTTTAAGTTCCCTGATTGACTGTTTCATTTCCTTCAGCTCTGCTATATCCTTTTTATATTCTTCATATCGTTCATCTCTGATTTGATTCTGTTTTTGGATTTCCTTTTGGTTATTTTCCACTTTATTAACAGTTTCCTTCATTGTTTCCATCATTTCTTTCATTGTTTTCAACATGTGTATTCTAAATTCCCTTTCTGTCATTCCTAACATTTCTGTGTAGGTGGAATCCTCTGCAGTAGCTACCTCATGGTCCCTTGGCGGGGTTGTTCTGGACTGATTCTTCATGTTGCCTGGAGTTTTCTGCTGATTCTTCCTCATGAGTGATTTCTTTTATCTGTTTCCTTGCCCTAATTTTCCTTTCACTTCCTCTTGCTCTTTAGGTTCTTGTGCCTGTGGACTAAGGGTTACAGGACCAGAAGGTTGAGAAGGTTGAGGAGCAAAAAAGGGATGAAGGAAAGGAGGACCGAGTGATAAGAAAAAAAAGAAAGATAGAGAAAGGAGAGGGGGTGGGGATAAGGAATATTGACAAAAAGATGAGAGGTACAGAAAGAGGGAGACAGGGCAATATAGGTGTACAGTAGGGTACTTTGACACAACCTTAAAAAACCCCACCTTCTGGGGGTGCCCAGTTGGGTGGTTCCCTTGAGGTCAGCAGCTCTTTGCTAACCTGATCAGACACAGTACCCCACCTCTACCACGTAGAGAGGAAAGACAAAAATGCTGTAAATCAAACCAAAACAAGCAAACAGAAAACTTTACGGGGATACAATTGGGTGAAAAACCAAATGATAGCAGTAGAAACACTAGCAAAAATGAAGTTGTAGTTATTAAAAAAGGCAGCAATGGGAAATTATAATTAAACTAGAAAAATTGAGAAAGAAAAAGGGATCTGTATGGAAAAGGTTGAAATTAAAAAACAAAGGAACATCAACAATGTCAAAATAAACAAACAAACAAAAAAAAACAACCAAACAAAAAAAAAGAAAAAAATACACAACCAAAAACAAAGCAGTTTGTATATGTTATTGAATATTGTCTGGGCAACACGTGGTCTTCTGGGGTATGAGATGTTAGTCACAGTTCTGATACGACTGGAGGCTGCTGATTTCTCAAACCCCAGCATGTAGACACCCTAAATCTCTTTTCAGCCCACTTAAAAGGCACTTTGAACTTGTAAACTTGCTGAGCAGAAGCTTTCCCAGCTTTCTCACTGGAATCACTGCTGAAGTGGCTATCCACTTACCCAGTGTGCCAAAACCGGTTTCACTCTGCCCCTGAGGGTTAGGGCTGCAAGGCAGCTCAGACCCCACCCTTAGGCTACTTGGTTGCTGGGTTACAAGCTCCCACCCGTTTCTAGCTCTGCGACTCTGAGGGCGGAGCTTGCTGGGGCAGATCACTGACAATGGTTCCGTGTGACCCACCACCAAACACTAGTAGCTCCGTCTGGCTCAGCGGCCCAGACTGGGGCCCTAGACAATGGCCAAAGTTCTCCGCAGTCCCGCTCAGGCCCTCCCCAGGGCAGTTCAACTCAGTGCCAAGTCCAAGGACATCAAAACAGTTCACAGGTAAGGCCTTTCTGGTTTGCAGTCTCGCTGCTACTGAACTTACAGTTGTGGGCGGATTTAGACTGATTGAACACACGCGACCACTTGCCGGTTTTCCACTGTTTTAGTCCTCCTCTTGGGGTCCAGAAGTCTCTCGCTGACTCCCTGTATCCTCATAGGAGTGATGATAGGCAGTTCCCACCAGCCAGAGATGCCTGGAGTCCTATCTCCCCAGACTCACGGTGCCCAGATGCAAGGAAGCTGTTACTCGGCTGCCATCTTGCTCCGCCCTCTGCACTAGATTTTTTATTGCAGATCAACTTATAATCACCAAGATGTGGAATCAACCCAAGTGCCCAACACATGAATGGATTAATAGACTGTGGTATATTGGCCAGGCCCGGGGCTCATGCCTGTAATCCTAGCACTCTAGGAGGCCAAGGCAGGGGGATTGCTTGAGCTCAGGTGTTCGAGACCAGTCTGAACAAGAGCAAGACTCTGTCTCTAAAAGTAGTCGGGTGTTGTGGCAGGTGCCTGTAGTCCCAGCTACTTAGGAGGCAGAGACAAGAGGATCATTTAAGCCCAAGAGTTGGAGGTTGCCATGAACTATGAAACCATGGCACTATACCCAGGGTGACAAAGTGAGACTCTGTCTCAAAATGAATAAACAAATAAACAAACAAACTGTGGTATATGTATACCATGGAATGTAGTCAGCCATAAAAAAGATGGAGATTTTACATCTTTCGTATTAACCTGGGTAGAGTTGGAGAACATTTTCTTTAGTAAAGTATCACAACAATGGAAAAGCAAGTATCCAAAGTACTCAATACTAACATGAAGCCAGTAAAGGAACAAATATGTGTCCATACAAGAGAAAAACTCAATTAAATTCAAATTGGGTGAAGGAAGGAGAAGGGTGGGAGGAGAGAGAAGGAGGGTCGGGGGTTGGTTTGCTCTTATCTAACAGGCACAATGTAAGGGTACGTGTGGCACCTCCTGGGTGAGGGGCACACTACAACAGGAATTTGACCTAACAAAGGCAAACAATGTAACCTAATCATTTCAACCTCATATTGATCTGAAATAAAAAATAAATAAATCATTAGAGACTTATCGGTGGAGAAGACATGGGTTTGAATCTGTATAATAAACAACCTTACCCTGTTCACTGTGCTTTTCCTGGTCACACCCCATAGCTCCCTCCCCACACCCTTCCTTCTTTGGTTCAGCCTTAAGACAATATTTAACCCTGAACTCTAAGCCACCTCTTTGAGATCTACTCATCTCTGTGTGTCTCCCATGGGTACATGATGTGCATATGCTGCTAAACTTCTGTCTGTTTTTCTTTTGTTACAGGGGCTCATCCTAGCTAAGAACTCAGAAAGGTAGAGAGAAAATTATTTCCTCCCCTGCCAGAACAAATGTGCGGAATTTCTCCATTAGAACTGTTCTTGAAAGGGGTTCTCATCTTTTGAGACCATATACACTTAGCTTGTTGATTGTTCAGAGTGACCCTGAGGCTCTTCCCTTCTGAAATCACCTTTAGAAGCAGTGTATGAAACTTTCCAGAAGTTTGGTCATGTTCCTCATGTAACATTTTACAGTCTGCCTTCAACTTGATTTCTGAGATGGGACTCCACATGAGTTTCAGTGACTTAGCGTCCTTTCCAAGGACTTAGTGTCCTTTCCAAGCATTCTGATTCGTCATCCATGAGGGCAGGCAAAGGAATATGACACTCAATATGTGTCAAGAGCAGGTGTCCTCAAACTTTTTAAACAGGGGGCCAATTCACTGTCCCTCAGACCATTGGAGGGCCAGACTATAGTTTAAAAGAAAAAACTATGAACAAATTCCTATGCACACTGCACATATCTTATTTTGAAGTAAAAAAACAAAATGGGAACAAACACAATCACACCGCCTCATGTGGCCTGTGGGCCGCAGTTTGAGGACCCCTGGTCAAGAGCCCTAAAAATGTTCACACCTTCTCACCACCTAGGGAATGTGGTGAATCTAAGTACAATACCATGGAAACTATGAATTTCCCCCACATGGGGACTGAGTAAGTAACTTTTGGTATATCCAAGTGATGGGATATTCCTAAGATATTAAATTTTTAGATTTGGAAAAAGATTGTAAAACATGAACTGCATAATCCCAATTCTATTATAACAAATAACAAATATGGAAAGGATGGAGACCTCAGTCTTAGAGGTGATTCTAATGGTCTTCTTTTGGGCTTTTTTGTAATTTCATTTCTTTCTCCTTTTATCCAAAGACCATGTATATATTTTTTTAATTAAAAAAAGAGGTTTATTGAGATGTACATAAAAATTTAACTATTTTAAATGTGCATTTCTACAGTGTATACAGGTTGATTGTAAAACCACAATCGAGATATAGATATAGAATCTCTGTCAACCTAAAGGAAGAAACTGAGGCAAACTAATATAGTTTATTTGGACCAAGGTTGAGGACTGCAGCCTGGAAAACACTAGGAAGTGCTCCAGAGAACATAAGAGAAGCTTGAGTTTTTAAAAGAGGAAGGAGAGCAGGGGAATTACAGAAGTAATTACAAGTATTATAAGAATGACAAGAATTCTTATTGTTTTACAAAAATCACATTGATTGGTGATTGGCTCTACATTATTATACCATAGGGAACGAGTTTGGTGTTCAGTATACGATATTATTAGGAAAATTTATGGCTACTTCATGTCAGGCCTAGAGTCCACATAGGGGGTGGCTTTGAAATGATTACTTAGCTCAAGGCTGGAGTGACACATGACTTCTGTCACTTTTCAGTGCCTTCCCAGGCCTGACAATTTAAAGAGGCTCCTATTCCTCAGATGCAAATTTCTTTTCTTTCTCAGTTTCTATCACCCCCCAAAGTCCCCTGGTGTCCCTTTGTAGTTGATCCGTACCCCTTTGTCTGGCCCTGGCAACCACTGCTCTCTGTTTTCTGTTATTAAACTCAGCCTTTTCTAGAACGTCATTGAAATAGAGTTACATAGATAGAATGTAGTCTTTTTTTTTTTTAATTAAATCATAGCTGTGTACATTTATGCAATCATGGGGCACCATACACTGGTTTTATATACAATTTGACATATTTTAGGATGTAGTCTTTTTAGGTGTACTTTTTTTTTTTTTTTTGAGACAGAGTCTTGCTCTGTTGCCCAGACTAGAGTTTTAGGTAGACTTTTTATCTCTTAGTATATTTGAAAAATTCGCCCACTGACTTTCAGACTTTATATGAGCTAATGAAACATCTTTAACGCTTAATTGGGTTAACTCAGTAGTTGGGTTTTCCCTTCCTTGCAGTGGAGGTACCCTTAACTGATGTAATAAAAGATACCTTTGAAATTCTGCTCCTTCCTCTATTCTCCTTAATACCACTTCCTCCGAGGAAACTTTCCTGGTAGTTTCACCCCAGCCAATTACGGTTCTTTCTCTTTGAATCTTTGTGGCATATCATGGCTCTAATAAGGCATTCATAACATACTCTTCTTTGTAATATAGTTCATTCATCCTGATACTTCCAAACGATTAGATGTGAATTAGGCTTCCTAAGGCCAAGAGCTGTCTTGTTCCCTTAATACTCACCGCATACATACACAGTTATGTGCGGGCCGAGTCGTACTCCTGCGGCTCTCCCAGCCTGTCCTCCTCTTTGCCTGCTCATTCTTGCTTCCTCACTGCCCTGCACACATGCCAGGCTCACTCTCATTCCCGTGTCTTCTAGGATACAACAGGCCACAGTATTTTAGGCCTCACAGTCGGCATAATTTATAATAGGAAAGAATGCTAGGTGTCTGAGTGAGGGCTGGCAGGCTCCTGACATACTTCTCAGCAGAGGTAGCCAAGAACCCTTGTGTGAATTCTAATCTCCACCCATGGCCTCTTCAAACGTTGGTTTCTGGTTTCTCAAAAACTAGCCCCCTTGAGAAAACAAATAATTCAACCGCGTAGTGTGTAGTGATTACATATGAAAGTGGGTCCTAAGCCACCACCACCCCCCTCAAAAAAAATGAGTCTTGTTATTTTGCTACAGAACTTCTCAGCACTTTGGGAATGGCCTTGTGGTTTGTGGATCTCCAGAAGATGATACAGTGCCCAGCAGTTCCCAAATGAATTTAACCACACAGACTCTGCCCCATTTTTAAAAAGCTTTATTTTGAAGTAATTACAGATTCAGGGGGAAGTTGCAAGAATAACACAGAGAGGTTCTGGGTGTGCTCCCCTTTCTATATTTTGTTGCAGCCGTTATGACTCTCGGACTTTTAGAAGCTGCTTTTTTTTTTGAGACAGAGTCTCAGGCTGTTGCCCTGGGTAGAGTGCTGTGGCGTCACAGCTCACAGCAACCTCCAACTCTTGGTCTTAAGTGATTCTCTTGCCCCAGCTTTCCAAGTAGCTGGGACTACCGGCGCCCACCACAGCGCCTGGCTATTTTTTGGTTGTAGTTGTCATTGTTGTTTGGCAGGCCCGGGCTGGATTCGAACCTGCCAACTCTGGTGTATGTGGCTGGCACTGTCTTTTAAGAATGACGCACTACCTTTTTATTTAAGACCTCCCATTTCAACAAAGACCAAGAGAGGCAATTCCTGCAAGAAACCTGTGGTGTCTTTGCATTTAGGAGCAGGGTGTGGCGCTGATGAACTTGCATTCGGGTGTCAGCAGCACACACAACTGGCCCATAATATTAAAAAAAAAAAATCGTTAGCAGCAGCCACAGGCAAATTAAAACCCTATCCAAATGTTGCATTTCAGAGTGGAGTGAATGTTAAACAGCTTATTTCTCCCAAGTATATTGTCATCAGCACTGACAATCAGGAACAGTTAAGCAAACCCTAATTACAGAGAGACCAAAAAGTGAGAGGTTGGAAGGAAAAACAAGCTGAACGTGGCGTTCTGCTCTCTGACGCTGCCCTAAGACTGCCACTTTCCCAGGGAATAATTTCCACGTAAGGAAAGAGGAAAAGGGCTCCTGAGCCCTGACTTTAGGAAGTGCTCACTGCATTGAGAGCTCAGCTTGTCACAGACATTCCGGCCTTTCCTGCCTTTTGAGTTGTGTTTCTTGTGCCTTCTCCTCCGCAGCCGCCTGCCCATAAACACAGCTGCAGCAACTGGGGCCTGTTTCCTGCATCACTCGTACCCCTTTCCCTCCTAGCCTCTGCCTGCAGAAACCTCTTCAGCACCCTGGACGTAAAAACTTCCTGGGCTTCCTTGGCCACATTTTTATTTGTCAGAAATTTTCTGCAGGGGCCAGAAACTCAACTTGGACTAATTTACTCAAAAATGGGCAATTTACTGGTCTCAAAGCCAAATGGCAGGAAGGGCAGGGATGCAGGAGCAGGGATTCCATGGCCACTTCACTCCCCAGCTTCTCTCTGAGCGGCATCAGCCTCCTTGGCTCAAACTTCATTGGCAGGGGTGAACCGAGTGTTGTACTCTCAGCAATAGCTGCACAAGCCTGGACCCTGGGACCCCACTGGGGTTGGGAGCAGGAGGCGGCGAGGTGGGGCTAAGCCAGGGTATTCTGATTGGCGACAGCTTACACACAAATGTAGTGGGGGAGGAGGCGAGGTGTTGGTGATACTGGTGGGAGAATTGGGAAGGCGTGATGGGAAGACAGACATGAGCTGTTGATGACAGAATGGTCTACCTGTACTGTAAATAGACCACATTCGACTTCTTGGGACACACACTGAACCTCTGTCCTTGCACGCTGGATTATAAGGTCCTTAAAGGCAGGGGCCTGGTTTTGCTGATGTTTCTGCCATCCTAGGGTAGGCCAGGTACAGCCATGCCTTCCACCCAGAGGAACTGGACAATGTTTATTGGGTCCAATAGTCATTATTTAGGTTATTTGGCACTGATGAACTTCAGGTGGCACAGTTTAGGAAGTTTGGGACCATTGGGATCTTCACATTCTCACTGAACCAAGGGGTGGAGGAAGGTGAGACTAACAGTAAACAAGTCCTCAAGGTCGTGTTTTCCCCTGAAGGACTGACTTACATGCCTCAAAGCTACAGCTGCTTCTCTAATTAAGATGAGAAAAAAATAAAGCAAAGATTTACTGTCTGACCACCTAGCTGCTGCTTTGTTAAATTTTTATCTATTAAAGATTAAATGATCTGATAGTGCCTTATTTTGGATTAGTATAATGGTGATAATGATTATGAAAAATGCTTTCATAGGTTTTAACTTGCCAAGTTCAATACTGTGCTCTTTTCCCTAAGTAGCTGGCCTCCTCTTGGTTCCTATGTTAGCATTAGATAAAGCAGTTGACAATATTCCAATAAACTATTAACTCAAAAGGCGATGTTCATTTTAGACAAATTTATTGTCTTAGGCTGTCTGGAAAAAAAAATTCCCATGCCTGTAGGGCTGTTTGTGAAAGCCATGTAAATAGTTTGTCCTATTAGGCACCAGAAACTCCTGAGCATACCACGTGCTCTAGGCTCTGGGATGGGAAGGAGGGGGCCTGGGAGCAGGGGTCCCACCCTCCAGGCTCTCCACAGCAACTTGGGTGTTATCCTGGATCCCATGCCCTTTCTCAGCCCATCCCCGCACTGCAGATTGTTCTCCTCATCTTTATTCCCACAGTCAGCACCTCGGTCTGGGTCTTCATGATCTCTTGCTAGACGAGAGACTGGCACTTTTTCTCAAGGCTTAGAAAGTAAATACTTAAGGCTTTATGGACATGCAGACTCTGTCCCAACTACCACTCAACTGGGCCTGGGTTGACATAGCCACAGATGATAAGTAAATGTGAACTGTGGCCAAGTTCCAGTAAACCCCCAGGCTGTGGGCTGGGTGGCATCTTCAGGCTGCAGTTTGCCAACCCCTGGGAAGCATTCATCAACCACGTCATCCTCAGTATTGGCCTGAGTTCTTTTTCTTCTTTATATCCCCGGCCCTTACAGAGTATCTGGCACCTAAGAGATTTTTCAATAAAAGTTTGTTGAAAGAATGATGAGTCCTCCAAACTAAGCAAGCATACCTATGATGTCATTCTATTACTGAGCTACCAAATACTATTTCCAACTTTGTTAACATCAGATAAAAAGACTTGGAACTCTTGACTAAAATTACAAATCCATTTTTCTTCTCATGTCACAATCTACATATTTGTTTGTTCTGCTCAGAGTTATTTCAGAAACATAGAAGCATCTCTTATTGTAAACATTCTAAAACACCTTCCTCTTGGTGAAATTAAGCATAGTAAGTTTGATCAGAACTTAAACAGGAGGTGCTTTGTTTTTTCTTTAAAGAAACATCTTTAATATGTTTTCTTTAAGAACATCTCAGAGAATGATGAAAAGGTCTGTAGCCAGCAGAGAGAACATCGTATCATTACCCTCTGTGTTTGGTCAGAAATATTTTGCATACCTTTAGGGTAAATCATTCTTGGTAGAAATTCCTCACTTTGTTCTTCTAAGTCACAAAAAGACTTTGCTTTAACTGTTTGCCTTTATGAAGAAGTGTTGCCATGGGTCACACAGTTTCCCTCGGCCTAAACAACACTAATGTGGGGGCGGATGGGGGTGCCCCTTGGGATTGACGTGAAACTTGGGTGTCCCACACTGAGTAGGCATAGCTACAATTAGAATGAACCTCTGCATCAGATTTGAGTAAATTATCCATCAGCCCCCATTAGCAAACTGTCCCAAGACACTGTGCTTTTAGCAAATGATTAGAGAATTAGAGAGCCAAAATGCTTTCCAAACAGAAAAGAGGGCTTGTGGCTAGACCGCTCACATGTCCGTACGCAGATCTCGGCAGCCAGCAAAGGGCTGGAGCTGGCTTCCACCAGCTCGTGAGAGCCAATCCACACATCTCTTCCCAGGGACTTCACGTTGGTGCTTTGAAATCATTGATGGTGGGAGTATTTACAAATAATACCAGTCAGGGATTTTGTTCCCCGGAAGCCCAGTTGTTTAATCTTTCCCAGCATACCACTGACTAACTCCCTTGTAAAGTCAGTTTTCCTCATGGTCCTATGTCCAGATGTATTATAATACAGCACAAGTAACCGACCAACCCAGGGCATTATTTCTAACCCTGTGGGTGGATCAAGATCATTAGGATCCTGCTTTCAAGGCATCTGAGAGATATGAGGCATATGAGAAGATCATTAATTATATCCACTTCTCCAAGTGACCCTGTGTAAGTGTCTTCACCCTTCTGCATCTCAGTTTTCTCATCTGTAAAACAGGGGTAATAATACTTAACCTTGCAGAGGAGTTAGCAGAATTAAGTGAAATAATATCTATAAAGTGTCTAGCTTATCACATGGCTAATAAATGAATGCTTATTCAGTTATTGACTGAAAAAAAAAGGGGGGTTGGGATGAGAAGGGTAGTGGAAAATTAAGATTTGAGGCAGGTAAGCCTGCTACGATTGTTCTAGTCTACAGATCACTGAATAGCCAATGGGTCAGTATCAGCCATCTGGTCTACCCTTGAGGCCCAAATAGCCTGAGAACCTGGAAGGGAAGAGGTTTGGTTCTGCTCTTGGCTCTCACATCACTTTTGCATGTGATTTAAGGCTTCAGTTACAGCCTCATCTATCAAAGAACTCAAAATAGCATCAGGAGAGAAACAGCTGTTACCAAAACCTACTCAGCTGGCCCAATGCCAAGGTCTTAGGACGAAGGCAACAATACGTAGAGTTTACAATGAAATTGGGGTCTGTGGAAGCGGGAAAGAATCATATGACTGTTGGGACACAATGGGCTGACCCTCCTCTGTGTTTTGAAAAGGAAGCTCTTACTATGGTAACTGGGTCACTGTGGACCTTCTCAGTAACCACAAAGGAGGGACCAGCTAAGCTCTTGTTTCCTTCAAGGAAGTAGAAAATATTGTTTCATGTGGGTTTTTAGCAGAGTATTTTTTTTTAACAATTTAATTGAGTTATATACTTCCTTCCCCATGGAAATCCAAATGAGTGAAAGGAAAGAATGTTTTGATTTTTTACAAACTAGGACTTGGTAATGTATCTGTTTATATACTCAAAAGAGATGGCAAGCAAGCAGTTTGCTAACAATAGACTCCTTTTGGATAGTATGATTCACAGTTGACATTGGATATTGGTTATTTTATCAGTCAAGAGTTAACAGTTATAAGCAACAGAAACTAATTTTAAGCAAAATGGGAATTGATTAAAAGAATAAGTTATTGAGACACTCAATAACTCTCTTGGAAGGTTGGGGAGCCAAGCATAGATCGCATCACAGAACCTTCTGCTCCACCCACTCCAAGTAACGTCACCACCATTGGAAGGATTCTGTACTGTCTCTGTTTCTATGTACCACCAGCTTCTCAAGGTTTGGCATGGCTACATGGGACTGGCAGAGCAGGTACTGTGTGCATTCTGAACAGGAAGCTGGGAAAGTGAGCCACTGGCACTATTCAGCTTTTCTATTAGGAAGTGTGCTTTTCTGCTTAAGGGGAGAGGGGTTGCCACAAACATAGGAAAAAGAAATTGAATCAGAAAGAATGCTTTTGACTGCAAGTAACAGAATGTCCAATTAAAAATGGCTTAAATGAGACTTGTTTTTTTATAATGAAAAGTCCAGAAGTATGTGCTTCCAAATTTGGTAAATTTGGTGACAAAGAATGTCATTCAAAAATCCAAATGCTTATACTTTCCAAAGCAATCTACCTATTCAATGCCATTCCTATCAAAGTACCAACATCGTACTTTCAAGATTTGGAAAAAATGATTCTGCGTTTTGTATGGAACCGGAAAAAAACCCATATAGCTAAGGCAGTTCTTAGTAATAAAAATAAAGCTGGGGCATCAGCATACCAGATTTTAATCTGTACTACAAAGCCATAGTGGTCAAGACAGCATGGTACTGGCACAAAAATAGAGACATAGACATTTGGAATCAAATAGAAATCTAACATCTTACAACCACCTAATCTTCAATAAACCAAACAAGAACATACCTTGGAAAGACTCCCTATTCAATAAATGGTGTTGGAAGAACTGGATATCTACATGTAGAAGACTGAAACTGGACCCACACCTTTCCCCACTCACAAAAATGGATTCAAGATGGATAAAGGACTTAAATTTAAGGCATGAAACAATAAAAATCCTCAAAGAAAGCATAGGAAAAACACTGGAAGATATTGGCCTGGGGAAAGACTTCATGAAGAAGACTGCCATGGCAATTGCAACAACAAAAATAAACAAATGGGACTTCATTAAACTGAAAAGCTTCTGTACAGCTAAGGAGACAACAACCAAAGTAAAGAGACAATCTACATAATGGAAAAGGATATTTACATATCTTGCATATTTTGAATTAGACAAAAGCTTGATAACTAGAATCTATAGAGAACTCAAATTAATCCACATGAAAAAAGCCAACAATCCCATATATCAATGGGCAAGAGACATGAATAGAACCTTCTCTAAAGAAGACGGACGAATGGCTAACAAACATATGAAAAAATGTTCATCATCCCTATATATTAGAGAAATGCAAATTAAAACCACCCTGAGATACCATCTAACCCCAGTGAGAATGGCCCACATCACAAAACTGCAGATGCTGGCGTGGATGTGGAGAGAAGGGAACACTTTTACACTGCTGGTGGGACTGCAAACTAGTACAACCTTTCTGGAAGGAAGTATGGAGAAACCTCAAAGCACTCAAGCTAGACCTCCCATTTGATCCTGCAATCCCATTACTGGGCATCTACCCAGAAGGAAAGAAATCCTTTTATCATAAGGACACTTGTACTAGACTGTTTATTGCAGCTCAATTTACAAACGCCAAAATGTGGTAACAGCCTAAATGCCTGCCAACCCAGGAATGGATTAACAAACTGTGGTATATGTACACCATGGAATACTATTCAGCTATTTAAAAAAATGGAGATTTTACATCCTTCATATTAACCTGGATGGAAGTGGAAGACATTATTCTTAGTAAAGCATCACAAGAATGGAGAAGCATGAATCTTATGTACTCAATTTTGATATGAGGACAATTAATGACAATTAAGGTTATGGGGGGGAAGGAAAAGCAGAGAGAGGGAAGGAGGGAGGGGGGCGGGGCCTTGGTGTGTGCCACACCTTCTGGGGGCAAGACATGATTGCAAGAGGGACTTTACCTAACAAATGCAATCAGTGTAACCTGGCTTATTGTACTCTCAATGAATCCCCAACAATAAAAAATAAATAAATAAATAAATATTAAAAAAAAGTCCAGATGCTTTCTATCTTTCCGGTTGATCATGCACAGAGCACTGACTGGAGCACTGACTGGTGGTTAGGCGTGGGTCTTTATGGTTAGCAGATTATGGCTGTAGCTCCAGATACTGCATCCTCACTCAGGCAAGTCCCAAGTATAAAGAGTGATGTTTCTCTCTACACGTATCTTTTTTTTTCCTTTTATTAAGTCACATACACATAGATCCTGAATACATTTATGCATTTGTGGGGTCCAATGTGTTGATTTTTTATACAATTTGGAGTGCTTACATCAAACTAATCAACATAGATTTCATCTCATTTACTTAATTATTGTGTTAATATACTTATGTTCTATTGATCGATTTGACTTGTACCCTTGCGATATGCTCCACTTTTTTATTAAGGGGAAAACTATCACCAGAAGTTATGTAAAAGATATCCCTCTATGTCACCCTGGCCAAGAGTAGTATTTCAAAAGAGGGTGGGAAATTGAATATTTGATATTTTCAGTCCCCATGGTGCCAGGTAGACTCTGCCAAGAAAGAGTAAGAATAGGTAAATAGCTGCTAGGTAGAAGACCAACAGGGCTTTCTATTGCTACCCTTCTTAGGAATGATGTTATGAAGTGGGATTACTGTTGCATTTCATCCTGTAAGCACCTTAGGTATGTGTCTGGTATGCTTTCATGGCACAGATTCTGAAGCTGTGTCCAGGCTCAGCAGGAAAGTGATGTCTGCCATGGGTGTGGGAGAAGGAAGTGTCACCCTGTGGGCCATAATTTGCCACGCCTATCCTGGAGAGGGACCATCCTGTCTTATGAACTCTCCATTTCCTTGCAAAACATTTCAGTCTGCTTTTTGAGAGCTGGGCACACCCGCATGGTTCCTGTAGGGCCAGCTGTGGGCCTGGAGCTTCTGTGATGTCTCAGCCACACATCACCATCCTGGATTATTCTCTTCCTGATGTCCAGATGGTTCCTTTGCCATCTTTTTGCAACTAAAACGACTGGGCCAAATCCTTGGCTGAGGAATAAATACTGGTTGGTACCAATGCTGGCTGGGGGAGGAGACCAACCGTGTTTTAGGAAGGTCTAACCTTCTCTTCAGATGTTTATTTCAACCGGCCACTTGGGTGAATTTGCTTTTATCTCACATGATGTATTTTTTGCTCCTGAGATCCAGGTATATTTGGTTCAAATCTAGTATCTCAAGGTAAGAAGTAGATGTATCATTTGGGTCTTCTTCAAGCATACAACAACCAAGAAAAATATTCATAGTAAGCGCTCATTACAACCACAACCATTACCACCATAATAGTAAGTGACAAATACAGTAAACTTTACAGTTTATACATGTTATGGTTTTAAGTTCCAAAAGTGACAGCAGTCTTGTGAGTTACTCAGGATGGGTAATAACAGTAGCTAACCTCTGTTGAGTGCTTACAACCCTCCAGTCACTGCCCCAGGTGTTCACATGCATCCATTTAATCCTTGCCACAATACCTCAAGGCAGATATTATTGTTTTTCCCATTCGTAGCATGAGAAAACTAAAGCCTAAGGAATTTAAGTCACTTCCCCAAGATCTCATAACTTGTAAATGGTAGACACTAGATTCAAATATATGTCTGTCTCACTCTAAGATCTAAGCAAGTGGTTCTCAACCTTCTTAATGCTGCAATGTATTTTCATTGTTAAAAAGGGGCCGTGACCCAGAGGTTGAGAACCACTGACCTAAACTTTTACCCCTCCTATTCTAATGTTCTTTATGCTTATCAGCTTCATTTTAGCGTTATTGTAATTTTTCCAATTTTTGATAGGCTGAGGAAACAGGTCTAATGAGTGGTTCATCCACGGACACCCAGCCAGTAAAGGACAGAGTCACCTAAGGCTTTTTATTCCACTGCCTCAACAGCTGAGGACAGATGATTGCTGCTTCAAAAACAGTAAGGCTGCAGCCTTTAGAGAAGTTAGGAGACTGTGGTGTGATGGTCCTACTGCCTAATTCATCAGATGCTGCCACTTTATTTAAGCTCCCAAATGGAATGAAACATGGCAGAGCTGTGAGGCAACAGGCTGCAGGGCAGATGTGCCTGTCTTGGAGCCTGGGTCAGTTACTTGCTTCTCTGCGCCTCAGTCTCTGTATCTATTTTATAGAATTCTTGGGAGGATCAAATGAGATAATTGCATGAACTATGCACTTAATGTCTGACACAAATACACTGACTACCTTTTGCTATCTCCAGGGGCCTGTCTTCTCTTATTTCCAGAAGTTCTGTGCTTCTCACACCCTAATTAGGATAGTCTGCCCTAGTCACGGATTTTTCCCACGAGACAGAGCAGAAGCCTGGACACTTCCACTGTTTTGAATCTTTAAAGGCTTTGGGCCTTATAAAATTAAAGCATACTGTATTAGAGTCACATATCTTCATATCCAACTATAAAATGTGAGTGAGAGCCAACGATTATGTCTGCGTTTGAAAGCAGAGGTATCAGAAGATCTCAGACCCAGAATTTTGCTTGATAGGTAGAGACAAAAAGTCTGAGTGACCACCAATGGTTAATGGGTGGACAATCTTTATTGATTTATTCTCTTGATGTGGATTTTGATAAGATAAGAGCTATAATTTAGTTATACTTTATCCCAGACTGCTGGTGACTTAGGAAAGTGTCCCTGATGGAGAGCCTACTCATAGCTATGGGTGGGCATTCCATCAAGTGCCTGAGATGTCATCCCTTCTTGACGACAAAGTCCAAGAGGAACATACAGCCAAGTCCACAGCATGTGCCCAGTAAATGGGGATGTTGAATATTATTGGTGGAGAGATGGATGGGGGTAAATGGAGAGTCCCAACTTTCTCAAAATGGAGATGTTGTAAGAATGGAGTCACCACAAGTATAAACTATATCACCACTTCCCTCTGGTTTTTCAGCAGAAACTTTGCTCCTTGAGTTACATAAGCACGTATGTAAAAGAAAATCTGGATAAAGGAAGTGAGCCTCTTGGATGACTTAGTCCTGGTCACAGCTGGCCACAACAGAAGGACTCTCCCAGGCTCCAAGGTGGGCCACAGCCACAATGACAACTGTGCTACTTCAGCTTCTGTGACGAGCTCACCCTAACACCCACAGTCTCCTGTCCTAGGTTAAGAAGGAAGTGGTACCAGAAGTCAAGAAATCTATTTTAGGTTTTTCTTTTTTTGATTGTACAAGTTAAAGAAGCATGAAATGGAATTTCCCTCTGAACCTACAAGAGCTTTAGGACAATTAGTAATATCTTCATTTCAAAATCCTACAGACTTTACATAAAGCTACTATGGGTGTTTTCAGTAACAGTTGGAAGGGAGGGAGAGCAACCATTCACAAAGGCCTACTACGTGCCAAGCCCAAGGCAAGTTGATTTTATAGCTGTCCTTTCACCTCACAATGGCTAAGTTAGGTTTTATCTTTGTTCATATTAACTGAGGAAAGCGAAGAGCTAGGGAAGTCATGACTCACTCATAGAGTTGAGATTCAAATCTAGCTCTAAAATAAAATATTCAATTTAAATAAGAAATATTCAAGTGAGTTTGGCAAGGTAGTTTGGCTCATGACTGTAAACCCAACACTCTGGGAAGCTAAGGTGGAAACACTGCTTGAGGCCATATCTAACCTATAGTCTTTCATGTCTGGTAATCACTGAGGGTATTTGCTATAATATTTGCCATTCAGTTTTTCCCAAACTGGTACTTTACAGAATACTTGTCAACCAGGTATAAAATGAGACCTAATATAGTCTTGCATGCACAAATTTAAATTAAACCAAATTAAACAAAACTGTGCAGATTTATTTAATGCCAAACTTTTCTTTTCCAGTGTCTTTAACTGCTAACATATATATGGAATTGATTTCTTTTCTGTTTTTTTTTTTTTTTTTTTTTTGAGACAGAGTCTTACTGTGTTGCCCTTGGTAGAGTGCTGTGGCATTACAACTTGCAGCAACCTCCAACTCCTGGGCTTAAACGATTCTCTTGCCTCAGCCTCCCAAGTAGCTGGAACTATAGGTGCCCGCCACAACGCCCGACTATTTTTTGTTATAGTTGTCATTGTTGTTTAGCAGGCCTGAGCTGGGTTCGAACTCAGCTCCCTCGGTGTATGAGCTGGCACCATAACCACTGTGCTACAGGTGTCGAGCCTATATATGGAATTGGTAAGAGGCATGCAGTGCACAGCCTTTCCCAAACTTATTTGAGCTCAGAATCTTTTTTTGTTGTTTTCTTTCTTTCTTTTTTTTTTCTAACACCATACTTACGAACAACTCCAAAAAGAGCAGAGAATGGTTTGGGAAAACTTTGACTACATGGACTATAGAAAAGACATTTTGCAATGTCTTTTCTATAAGCCATGTCCAGCCATGAATATCTTGTCTACCACTCCAAAAGCTGCTATCAGATGAACATGAGTTTGTTCTATACACTCACACAAATGTTTTCCACTGTCACTAGTGACAGTGGACTAATTCAGCTTCTAAGAGTGCCAGACTTGCTGGGCTAATATTAACTCCCAAGTTACTCCATTAATTCTAAACAATAACAACTTCTCACCTAAAGAACTTCAAAGTCTCAATATTCTTTCACCCACACACCAGGCCATAGTTAGCTACTTATTGTTGATTTTTCCATTGAGAGCAAAAGGCATGTCTGTTGCAATGGCCTTTGGTTAGATGCCTGCCCAACTCTCCAGGTAGGCAGACAGGCACTTCTATCTCCAACTAACCATTACTGACACTGAGGCACACAGAGGCAAATCTCTAATTTATGAAAGTTAGAAAGTGGCATGACCAGGAATGGGACTTGTGACTTGGGATACTAAATAATAAGATCATTCTCCTAAAGGCCTGCTGGTCTAGGCCTCTGAATTGTCATTGAATAATATTCTAGAAGAAAAAAAAAAATTGGTAAAAATGATGATAGTAACAATATTCTAGAAGGAAAAAAGATTGAGGCTGAGACTTAGAAAATGACCAAATTGGTCTCTAATTCGACGAACATGGACAAAAAACACTCATATGGAAGGAAACATGTGCACACCCAGGACTTTCTGCACAGGGCTGAAGATGTTAACAATCAAAAAGAATGAAATAAACTCTTTCCGGACTGGAAAAGTGAGAACAGTAAAACAGGGACCCAGCCTGCCACAGCTCAAGGAAAGAACATGCATATTGAAATCATTCCTCCGTGGGCTGTTATAAATGTTGGTCCCTTCCAAAGGTTTGAGACAGACTGTGTTATGGCCCATTATTTCACTTACAAGAAACAGTTAACAAGTGTCCTCTCTGATTCACCTGGGAAACTTTCAACTTGCTTGGCTTGTCCACGTTGCTGGGAGGGCTTTATTTGTTTCCAGCCACATAGCTTTGACATTTCTTGATTTCATGTATCTCAAAACTTTTGCAATGACCTGTGTAAAACCTCCTCTGCTGCTGTGCTGTTCAGAACTGTGCTGGGTATGTCTTCAAATTCTATCATCAAGTACTCTCACTCCTTTGCCCCACTAAGTAGGACCCAGGCAGGGACTATCAGAGACATGAAATACTTTATAGATTTAATTTAGGGAAATATTTATCCTCTGTGACTGTGCAGCGTGAAGGCGCAGTTAGAGGACTACAGAGACTTACTTACTGCTGCCGACTACTGCTGTGGGCCATGTGGGGGTCTCCTTTTCCCGAGGTTCTTGATCAAACCTGCCAAGCTGGCCTACACAGAGGAGGAGTAAAAGGCTTTCTAATGATCCAGTTACTGCTCCTAGACCCAGTGGGCCCAGGAGAACATTATCTATGAAGCCAAAACGTTGAAACTCAGGAAAAAAAGCTTCCTGAGTCTAAGTATTATCTTAATAAAATACTTTCATTTTGGAAAACAACTAGAATTAGGAGCACTTCCAAGGGAATGTATTTACTCTGCACGGTGATTTCCCAGGAGCAGGAGAAAACCACATAATTTCCTTCAGGAGAAAAGAAAAGTCCAACTAGAAGGAGCCATTTCAATACTTCCACTTACTCAGGGAGACAATCCAGAGAAAATTCAGACAAAGACACTATCGCTTATGTCCATAACTGATGAACAAGGCCCCAGTTCAGAGCACCTAGTAACAGAACTTACTCCTGTGGCATGTCTAACATGAGACACGGGATGTCAGAAGTAGAGCCTTAGTCTGTGGACCACCTCCTCATTGCAGAGCAGGCTACAGCAGGACCTGCCCGGATCACACAGCTGGACAGCATCACTGGGAAGAAGTGGGTTCACGAGATAATCCAATCCAGCTCTTCCCAACGTTTTATAAGAAGCAGTAAGCCACTGCAACGTAGAGCATGAATTCTGAAGTCAGGTGGCGGGGGCGGGGACCCTGGCTCTGCCATTACTAGCTGTGAGTTGGGCAAGCTCCTTGATCACTGTGACATGAGAAAATAACGACACTTAGAAAGCACGCAGGGCAGTGCCCAGCTCAGAGTGTGTGCTCCATAAACAGTAGCTGTTGGCAGATGCAGGCTTTGCATGCGCCATTGCACTCAGCCTTTCCACTTTATAGAGATTAGAAAACTGCGGCTAAAGACAAGGTTTATCCCATGGCACATGGTATATGTAGAAATAGAAATGGTCTGATGGTGGGCACCTCAGCTACTCGGGAGGCTGAGGCAGGAGGATCACTTGAGCCCAGGAGTTTGAGGTTACAGTGAGCTATCCTTGTGCCACTGCACTCCAGTCTGGGTAACAGAGTGAGATCCCATCATGATAAAAAAAAAGTAATTAATTAATTCAAAAATATAAAAATTAAAGAAGAGAAATGCCCTAAAACACGATATACTAAAACATTGTGGTGATATATTTCTGCATTTTCTGACTACAAGTACTATACATACACATGTTTCTCAACAAACATACATTATATCATTTTACATGTGTAATTTTTAAATAGTAAAAAAATTTAATCTATAGTAGTTAATTAGAATTTTATGGACAATAGATTGCTCAACGTAAGACAATAACCAAAGAACTCAGAGGAATATATTACATTTACATCATTCTCCCCTTTTTTCCGTAATTCTAGACATAAAATTATAATTTTCACTACCAGAATTATAAATCAAGCCTGAGAGCTTCCAAAGGAGGTCAGAAGAACTGATAATCTCTGGGATATCACTGGGACTTCAAAATCTACCCTGACCTTTCCGTCTGTTCCAGTGACATGAAAAACTACTCCATTGTAAACTATCCTGCCTTCCAAAGGCTCCTGCAATGTCTCTGGCACACAGTAGGACATGTTCAAAGCTGACATTCTCTGGCATGACCCAGTCTACAGCATCGCTGCCTGTTAAGGGTGACCGTGGTGAATGAACAGTGCTGCTTCTCATGGGTACAGACCGGTCACAGTGCCTTTATGGGGAGTGAGACCCTTTAATTCACATTGTGTTGTAATAATGTGGCCCACCTACCTGGGCCATTGAGATCACGACATGTGTCAGCATTAGCATGTTCTAAGTCAGGGTCAGGAGTTCTAAGTTCTAAGTTCTAAGTCAGGTTCAGAGCCAGAAATGGACTGTTTCAGGCTTTTGGGCTTTGCAGTCCTTGTTGCAACCCTCACTCCTGCCACTGTAGCTTGAATGGGGTGTGGTTGGTCCTCGTAAAACTCTTTTTTTCAGAAACAGGCTGCTGGCCCACTGGCCATGGTTTGCCACACTATGTGACACACTCACACAGTTGCATCTGAAGTGTGGTCCCTGGACCAGCAGCATCGGCCTCAGAGAGCCTGTCAGAAATGTGGGAGCTCAAGCCTCTCCCCAAACTTATAGAGTTGGAATCTTAGGACGCTCCCCAAGGACTTGTGTGCATGTTGAATTTTGAGAAACCCTGGTGTAAAAGCAGATTCTCAGGCCTGACTGCTCATTGGTGTCACCTCAGAAGTTTTAAAAATGTACTGATGCCAGAGAGTCTGATTTGTTTATTTGGTACAGGGTAGAATCCAGGCACTGGGGTTCTGAAAAGCTCTGACCTATGTGATTCTAACATGTGGCCAGAATGGGGCTTCAATAGAGATGGTCACTGGTCACCTGAACATAGCTAGTCATGACACAGTGATAAAAAATACTGCCTATTAGAAAGGTGAATGAAGTATTCAGCAGCCCTAGTGCAGCTGCTGAGCAAAATGTGCATTTGGTTACATCTTGGAAATGGACCTGCACCCCTAACCTTGGGGAAGGTGCCCGTGAGAACCTCCACCAAAAAGGGAAGCTACCAGCTGCCAACCCCCATTCTCTTGAGCCAGCTGCTGTGTGGCTTCCACAACCTGTCCACGAAAGACATAGAGTCCTGGGAGCCAGGCCCAGCCACACACAGGGTGAGTACCCAGACACTATAATTTAGCCCTGGGAGAACGTGGAGATACTTAATGTCCTCCATCGAAAGAGTGATGACTGACAGATCAGGATGAATCACGTGATCAGAAAGCCTAACCCTTTGTTTCATGACAGAACATATTTATAAAAACAACACACAGAAAGATACTGAGCTCCAGACGGAGTCCTTTGAAAATTTCCAGGGGGTGAGGGGAGGCATTACAGCACACATTGCAGCCACCAGATCTTTTGTCAAGGGGGAGTGGAGGGGACCAACGAGGGGAGGCATCCAGGAGAGTTTGAAACACTTTAGAAAATGGGATGCTACTTGGGCAGACAACTGTGGCACCAGGAGCAGAGGACAGCAATGTGACACACATGGTGGTTGGTGTTCTGCAAACTTGCTCCTTGGAGTCTGAGAATGTACCCCTGAGAGGTTCAGATGGGGATGGAATTAGGAATCCCTGCTTCTCCCTTCAGCCCCAAATTTGCACCCTGCTGCCTAGGGCCTCTCCTGCAGGGGTGCAAAGGGAAAGTCTCTTGAGGTGGTGGCAGCTCCCTTCATTAGCCCAGCTGCTTCCACACTGGCAAACGCTCTGATCTCTGGGGTCTTTTCCAGGTTAGACACACCTTTGGGCTCCTGAAATCAACTTAAGCTTGCTTGTCCATGGATTCACATCCATGGAGTTGACCTGTGCTCATTTGGGGGAGTCAGCTTTGTTCTGTTACTCAGCCACAGGCTTGACATTTCTGCCCACTGCCTCATAATTAGCCCAAAGTGAGGGCGATGGGGGTTCTTACACCTGGGAGACATTTCTGGTTCATTATTTTCCAAGTCTGGGGAAAGGGTGGCTTGGAGGCTTTGAGGGGGACATCAGTGTCTTTTCACTGAAATGAGTCAGCATGAGAAACCTCATCAGAACAAAAAGAGAGGTCAGCATACACTGCATCACCCAAGCTGGGACAGCATATGTATATTTCTCCAACAGGCTGCCCTGGACAAACCAAACACCGGGTCACCCTACCACACCTGGTCCTGCATTGTGCCGTGTCTTTTGACAGGATAATGAGATTCGTTGTACATTTGTTTGGTCAGGACAGAGTGCACCCAGCATCCATGAGACCTTCCTAATGTGTACATTTCTCCAACAGGCCACCTCAGCCTTATCTTGTCACATCTGTTGTACATACAAAAGTTACTCCACCTTTCTCCTATTCAGCTTTGTTTATAAAAAGCTACAGTGGACTCAGGTTCCTGTTCCTAGGAGGGTGGGAAGCACTTCTCTCACAGCTCAGAAGATGATTTATGGCAGAGCCCTGCGATGGAGGCCTCCTACCATAGATTTGTGCTGACACAGGCTGTGCTCGGGAGCCATTTAGATGTGCAAAAATGCTCTTTTCTAGTGTTTGCAAAATACTGTAGCCTACATTTCTGCACGTCGTGAAAAGTGCTGCTTAAATGCCCTTAAGTGAACGATTTTTTAATAAGCTGTGTAGGGGGATTTGATGCAGGGAGATCTAATAGCTCAGCTCTTAGGACAAGCTGGAGATATAGACCATTTGTAGGCAGGTAAATGTTGACTGGGTTTAAAGAGCGAGGGGTCTCACCCAAGCGGTAGAGAAACGCGGTGTTTCCACTGCAGGAAAGCTCCCCTAAAGTGGCCATTTGGGCTCCTTCATACAGCTGGGGAATTAAAGAAATAAGTTGTATCCGTTTATTTGCTACATGACCTTGATGACAAAGCCTCCATTTCCGCTTCTGTAGAGCGAGAGTAGCAATCCCCCGTCTCCAAGAGGTCCCATCAGACCGTGCTCATGGGGCCTGCTCGGCCCTGTGCAGGGGTGTCAGAAGCGCCTGTTAACTTAGCTAATATTATCGTGTCATTCCGCTACTTCCTTATGAGCAACCCCCACATGTGTGTACCCCGCTTCATCCCTTCCCTGGGGACATAGTCTGGCCCTCTGTGTTCAGGAGGACCAAGGATCCGCAGAAACCTTACCAGAGGGGCCTCTTCATCTGACCATGCTGCGTGAAATCTGCTATCCGAGTCACAGCCCTGCATCCCACTCCAAGCCAGGCTTCACCCTGTGCCTTTAGAGCCCTCAGGATCCACTGATGCCATCCTGGGCTCACCACCTCATCTCCCAGCTCTGCTTCTCCTTCTTTTGGACTACTCTGGCTCTCACCGTCCTGACAGGAAACCCACACATTGCTTCTGCTGTTCTCCCCATTCTCTCTCACTGGCAGGTCACCAGGTCCCCAGGGTCTCACTCTGCTCCTTCCCACAGTCCCCCACCTTCTTTGGTCCCCCACCCCGGGGGTCTCCGACACTGACTGCTGGTGCAGGCCTGAGTATGGAAGCCCGCTCCGCTGTCTGGAATCGAGACTCTGTACACACCCTGTGCTCCATGGCTCAGGACTTCTGCCTGAAGGTACAGGCTTGAGATGCCTCCTCCTTCCCCATCTCTCCACTCCCTGGAAGGTCTTCTGGAGACCCCTTCCTAAATACAGCTCTGGCCCATGAATCCTTGTCTGGGGGTCTGCTTCAACAGCGCTTCTCGCGGTGGTCGCCTACCTCAGTAGGCTCTGAGCTGCTCTCCTATTGCAAATACTCTCTACCGTAATGTTTTTTTTCACTTACCCACTGCCCTCAGTAATCAAAGATGATTGATGATTTCCCCATTACAAACAAGTCAAGGTTCAGATTCTCTAGAATGGTACATGCTGAAACATGCAGGGGTGACATGTCATGATCTACAAATTATACTCAATACAACAGTAATTGTGGAATCTGGAGTGTTTTTCATGCTACTCTTTTGTCTTTTCTGTGTATTTGTAGATTGATAGAATGGCAGTGTAGTTAAAAAGTCTCTACATTTATCATTAAGGAAATGCAAGTCAAAACTCTGCCCCATCTTACTAGTGTACAAATACACAGGAAAGTCAAGATGTGGTGTGAAGAACACTTCACACTCAACAATTACTGTTGTAGTGAGCATAAGCTATGGACCAGGGGTCCTCAAACTTTTTAAACAGGGGGCCAGTTCACTGTCCCCCAGACTGTTGGAGGGCTGGACTATAGTTTGAAAAAAAAATTATGAACAAATTCCTATGCACACTGCACACATCTTATTTTGAAGTAAAAAAGCAAAACGGGAACAATTATAATCATACCACCTCATGTGGCCCGCGGGCCGCAGTTTGAGGACCCCTGGTAGACACTCACACCTATTAGAACAGCTACTATCAAAAAAATAGAAAATCACGGGTGTTTTGAGGATATGGAGAATATGGAACCCTGTGTACTGCTGGTGGGAATGTAAAAATGTACAGCCATCGTGGTAAACAATTCCCCAACAAAACACAACACAACACAGAATTACCGTATGATCCAGCAATACCACTTCTAGGTATACAGGCCCAGGAATCGAAAGCAAGAGCTCGATGAGGTATCTGTACTCTCAAGTTCATTGCAGCATTATTTACAATAGCCAAAAGGTAGAAACAACCCAGAGTCCATCAGTGGAGGAGTGGACAAACGTGGTCTGTCCATACTACTCAGCTTATAAAAGGAAGGAGATTCTGACAATGCTACAACATGGACGAACCTCAGAGCGATTATACTCAGGGAAATAAGCCCGTCACAAGAGGACAAACACTACATAATTGCATGTCTATGAGGTTCCCAGAGGAGTCAAATTTATAGGGACAGAAAGTAGAATGGGGATTGCCAGGGGCTGGGGGGGTTGGAGAGGTGGGGAGGTGGTGTTTAATGGGGACAGAATTTTAGTTTTACAAGACTAAAGAGTTCTGGAGATGGATGGTGGTGACAGGTGCACAACAGTGTGCATGTTACTTAATGCCACTGACCTGTATGCTTAAAGATTGTTAAGGTGTTGGCTGGGCGTGGTGGCTCATGCCTATAATCCTAGCATTCTGGGAGGCCGAGGCAAGAAGATCACTTGAGCTCAGGAGTTTGAGACCTGCCTGAACCAGAGAGAGACCCCATCTCTAATAAAATAGAAAAACTAGCCAGATGAGGTGGCACCTGTAGTCCTAGGCACTCAAGAGGCTGAGGCAAGAGGATTGCTTGAGTCCAGGAGTTTGAGGTTGTTGTGAGCTAGGCTGACACCACAGCACTCTAGCCTGGGCGACAGAGTGAGACTATCTCAAAAAGGTACAATGGTTAAGGTGGTTAACTTTATGTTATGTGTATTTTACGACAAAAACATTTGGGGGGGAAAGTCTCTAATATAGTACAAAAGCCTTCCTGAGTTGCCCCAGCCTATGTCTTCTGTCTCACTCCCCCCCTACCCCTCATACCTCACACTCCAAGTGTGTCCGTTTATAAGCCATCAGGTCAGTGTGACCCTTTGACCCTTACTGTCCCCACCCTGGGAGAGCCACCCTCTCAGCAATGTGCTTCCATTTCTCATGTATTAGGCCCTCCCCACGCTCTGTGGCCTGCTCCAGCTCTGCATTTGGGGAAACCTTTCCTGGGTCAGCTCTGCCTCAGTTCCCTCTGGCTGAGTGGAACTATGAGGTCTGGTCCTCAGGCATGGCCTTCACTTCCCGAGTGGTGACCTGAGGGCCATGTGTGGCCAGTGCTCAGTGCCTGCCCTGCTGTACCATGGAGGGAGGGAGGGACTGTCCCTCCACCTTGCCTGTGAGTGTAGGTAAGGGCATGTTCACTTGTTTTTGCATCTTCTGCCTCTTTGCAGAGCTTCTGGACCTTTTCAGTTGCTTAGCAAATATCTTTTGAATGGAAGTGGGTTAGAGAGGGAAGAGAATAGAGGTCTGGAAAGAGTCAGGGCTGCTGAGGTTTCCCACATCCCTCCCAGGAAGGTCTTGGAGACAAAACATCTCCATGCTTTCAGCCAGTTGGCAGTTAGCTGTGGGCCCCACCCTTCCTGCCGCCTGCTGTGCCATGGATACCTGGCCCTCCCCAGCACCCACATCTAAGGGTAACCCTGGCACAGCAGAGAGCCTAGGGCCCTACGTTCTCCCATCTCAACAAACGGCCAATACAACCCCTCGGTGCCTGTGCCTGGTGCATTGTTAAATAGTTATGTTATAAGTTTCGTTAGTGTTGATAATGTCAGGTTAGAACGCGCAGAAGAGAGCCCTGGGATGAGAGCTCACTGGTGTGTGCCTCTCAGCCCTTTCTTTTTCTTTTCTTTCTTTCTTTTTTTTTGACGGAGTCTTACTGTGTCACCCTTGGTAGAGTACCATGGCATCATAGCTCACGACGACTTCAAACTCTTGAGCTCAAAGAGATTCTCTTGCCTCAGCCTCCCTGGTAGCTGGGACTACACACCTGCCACAGTGCCCAGCTATTTTTTAGAGATAGGGTCTTGCTCTTTTTCAGGCCGATCTCAAACTCCTGAGCTTAGGCAATGCACCTGCCTCGGCCTCCCAGAGTGCTAAGATTACAGGCATGAGCCACTGCACCCAGCCCCTCACAGCCCTTTCATGGACATTTAGCCCTGGGGTCCTGGCAGATGAGACTCAGATGCCCACACTCCATGGCAAGGGCAAGGCGGCCCTGGCAATGAGCAAAAAGTGGTGGGTGCAGCCTGCTGGGCACAGAAGTGCTCTTGGCTCTGTGACAACCAGCAAGAAATGGCTCTGCAAAGCTTTCTACCTAATCGCCTCCCCCAGCTCAACTCTTGACAGGTATGGTCTAGAATCAGAGCCTGCTGCTGGCCAAAGGGCAGACAGTTGTCCCCACTGAGTAGCCTCACAGAGAGAAAGCACATAGCACATGCAGTGTGTTCCAGGTAACATCAGAGTTGGGGTCTCTTCTTTCCTCGAAGAGCAGAAGGATGCCTTCTTAGTTTCCTAAGGAGGAGATAGTTTCTTACCTTCAAGGGCAGACACCTTGAGTAACTTTCGGCTGGTTTGGACACGTAGGATTTGAAGCAGAGCACAATAACCTAGTTAACAGGATTAATTAGTGCATGAGTCAGTGTAATTTGTCAAATACTGCGATATTGCCTGTCATGCTAATTTTTAAATGGCAGAGGCTAGAGAGGCTGGGAACCAGGATTCCACGTCCCCTTGCTAGAGAGAAAGAAACATCACAGTCTGGTGATCAAAGCCACAGCCCGTGGCAGAATGCACTTCTGGGCCTTATATAGCTGTCCGTATCTCAGCAAGTTTCCGTATCTCAGCAGGTTTGGCACGAAAGCACTGCTGGTGTGCACACTTGGGGAGAGCTTGAGAGATGAAGCACCTTCGGCTGAGAATAAAGTACACAACACACACATTCACACACAATACACCATTTCATGTCAGGTACGTGTCCGGGTGTTGCATCAAAATAATAAATTAATGTGAATGTGGTTTCAAAAATGGACAAGGGTTTCAATTATGAGTAAAGAAATGAAAGTTGTGATTATTTTCCTGTTGGCTGAACTGAGTTAACTGAAACACACACTGCTTTTTTAACAAGAGGGAGCTGTGTTTTCAGCACAAGTAGGCGGCCTCAGATGAGTTGAGCAAAGGCTTTGGCACACGCAGAATCTCTCAGCATTTAGCCCCACACGTGGCTACACATCCTTGCTGATTTCATCTCATTTTATTTTTCTGGAAGGGACTTCATGCTGCTACATGAAAATTACATGTTAGTGGTAGGGAAAAGAAAACAACTAAAGGGCAGCTTTCTTGACTGGTTTTTAGCAGAGGGGAAGTTGCTGTGGGAGTAGCAAACCATTTCTTGCTACGTGGCTTGCAATCGGCCACTTATGGATCTATTTATTTGGAGCAAAAAGAACTGACACAAAGGTTCTCTCTGGAATTCCTAGCTGTGGAACAAAGAGCGAGAATTCCATTAGCAGCCATCTGGCCAGGCAGTCACTGTCCCTGACAACGACCACCCCTCAGGCCCATGAAAGGAAGTGTCAACTGCCTGCTGCCTGCCGCCTTAGTTCCTGGCAGCCTGTCACTGGCAAGGGAAGACTCTGGGACAATGCAATTCCCGTGGCCTTGCTCGGTTTCCCCGGGGATCTGTGCGACCCTGAGAAACACTCCTTGGGAGGACCCACAGAGGGGATGCCACTCCATATTGTCACCCCTTCCTGCCCTGCTGAAACATTTCTTCCTTCCATTACTCTCTCTCAGATAATGTGTTCACTAATGTTTCTTTGATATTTTAAATAAACAGAGCTAAATAAAGTCTTGAGTTTCAAGTTCCCCTAGGCGAAAAAGTTTGGCTCCTTAAACTTAGCCTAGCAAAAAAACAAAACAAAGAGCCGGCTGCTTCTCCCCCATGCCCTCCCGCACTCTCTGCCTGGGTGGGAGGTGTCCTCTTGCTAGAGCTGGTATCAACTGGCCTCAGTCCGGTTTGGGATCCCTGTGTTGGCCCTTCCTCTCCTTCCACGCGCCCACAGCCCAAACCTGCTCCCTGCCTCCTTTCCTGCCCCAGTCGACCCTGTCCCCCGGCAGTGCCTCTTCCACGTCTTCCCAGGTGCCCACTGGGGCCAGTCGCTCCTGCCACAGTCACACCCAACACAGGTGTATGTGTGCACATGCTCAGCACAAACTCGTACACCACGCACAGCACATACTACACACGCACAATACCCCACAACCAACATATACCCAACACACACCACACACAGCACACACTGCACACAAACAACACACCACACTCAACACACACACAACACCCAACACACACCACACACAGCATATACTACACACAAACAATACCCCACACCCAACATATACCCAACACACAACACACACAGCACACAAACAACATACCACACTCAACACACACACAACACCCAACACACACCACACACAGCATATATTGCACACAAACAACACAACACGCTCAACACACACACAACACCCAACACACACCACACACAGCACATACTGCACACAAACAACACACCACACACAACACACACACAACACCCAAAACACACCACACACAGCATATACTGCACACAAACAACACAACACGCTCAACACACACACAACACCCAACACACACCACACACAGCAGATACTACACACAAACAACACACCACACTCAACACCCAACACACACCACACACAGCACAAAGTGCACACAAACAACATACCACACTCAACACACACACAACACCCAACACACACCACACACAGCACATACTGCACACAAACAACACACCACACACAACACCCAACACACACCACACACAGCACAAAGTGCACACAAACAACATACCACACTCAACACACACACAACACCCAACACACACCACACAGAGCACCACTGCACACAAACAACACACCACACATACACAATACCCAACACCCAACACACACACGACACATAGCACATTCTGCACACAAACAACATAGCACACACAACACACACTCTATGCCTATCACAAAGCACACATACAATGTACTTAATACCCACACAATGCACACATATCACACACAACACACCCAACACATATACACCACACATAACACACACTACACTTAACATACAACCCAACAAACATCCAACACCCAACACACACAACACAGATGTGCTACGCCTAACACCCAACACTTACCCAACACAACCAATGCACAACACGGCACACACAACCACCCAACATATACTGAATACATAACACATACTACACACAAAACACACACTGCACACATAACACACCTAACACACAAACACACCACACAGAACATCCCATCACACACTGCACACATAGTACGCACAACACACTCAGTGCAGAGCCACCACACGTGACAAATAAAACACACAGACACACCACACACATCACACAGCACAACACAACACACATATAGCTCACACACATACTTAAATGCCCCAGCTCAACATGCAGAGGTCACTCCAGCCCACTTCTCTAACCTCTTCTCCCCTAGTCCCCTGCTCCAGAGATGACACATTTAGGGACAATTTGAAATAAACTTATCTCTTGCAGTAAAAAGAAGTCTTTAATGGAATATTTTGGTTGTGTTTATTCTGTAGATGATCTATACACACACACACACACACACACACATACACATTTCATTTCATACATATGAAATGATGTCTGTATATATGAAGAGGAAATTGTTCAAATGCAGACTCTGCCCTACCAACTTTGGAGAGGATTTGGGGGTGAAGCTCCTGTGGGATTTAAACAACCCACTAGATCCACTAGCCCACTGTGGACTCCTCTGTTACAGCTCCTACCACAGCGGCTGTGATTCTCCATCACCTATCTGTGACTGGGTGAAGATTTGTCAGGGCGCAGGGGTCATGTCTTTTTCATTGCACGTATTCAGTGGTCAGCATAGAGTGTGAGCAGGGCTTGGATCTCCTATGACTTCCTATGTTGAACCAGGATATGAGAGCTCTTCTGGTGGGAGAGGGGGTATTGTGGGATGGTGATGCTCAGGGATTTGGCTCTGAGCCATCAAAAGCCTGCATTTGCAAGTAGTTCCTAAAAGTAATTTACAGGTAAGCTTTCAAAATCCTTCAGGCAAAATGTTTTTTTGAATATTTATGTGGACTCTTTAAGCCAATCCATACCACTTTGGACTCTTTGAAGACACTGGGACAAAGGGAAGCCTAGGGGAGATTGCCAGGATCTTGTGATGGGATTTAAGAATTTACGAACGCCTAATTTTCCCCCAAATATCTTCCCCCTTCATCATATCTGAAGGGATACACTTGGCTGTGGTTCTCAGCCCTGGCTGCACATTATAATCATCTGGGAAGCTCATGCCTGACATTCAAAGCTTCTACCAAAGACTCTGGTTCTGTGGTCTGGGGTTGGGCTTGGGTCCTAGTTTTTTAAATGCTCCTCAAATGATTCTGCAAACTAAAATAAAATCCTAAGCCTCTCACTGACTGAACAGACCCTCTCCCCTGGACAGAAGGACCCCAGAGAAATCTTAAAACTGAGTTTCCAGCCAGGACAGGGTGGGAGGTCAGACATGCCTCATTACACCCCCTTCCCTTGTTAAAGGCCATCAGCCCTTTTTTTTTCTTCCCATAAGGGATAAACAGAAACCTAATTCCTGATCTAGACCAGCATTGCCTCTTGATAAGAGACCACTCACCATGGATTACTTTTAACTTTTTTAACTTTTAACTATGCAAGATGCACAAAGAGAGTTTTTGTGTCCTTTGCTTCCCTGTTGATACCAGAGGGCGGCCACATTCTGAACACAGATCCCATGAAAGGGTAAAGCTCAACTGCGCAGATGCATGTTTCTCTTTACATACATATTCATGACTCCTGCTATAGCTTATTAAATATGTATATTTGGCCATTCTACTCAGTATAAATTCCTGTTCCCATTATTCCTGGTCAGGGCTCTGCTTTCCAGCCTGTGGGAAGGACCACCTACAGGCTGCAACCCTTTATAAGAAATAAAGGACTCCTGACTCTTTTTCCGTGTGGAGTGCTGAGTGGGAATCTGAGCACACATATGTGCAGCAGTGAACACCATTTTCCACAGGCACGAGAATTTAAAGAGCAAGAGGAAGTGAAAGGAAAATTAGGGTAAGGAAACAGATAAAAGAAATGACCTATGAGGAAGAATCAGCAGAAAACTCCAGGCAACATGAAGAACCAGTCCAGAACAACCCCGCCAAGGGACCATGAGGTAGCTACTGCAGAGGATTCCACCTATACAGAAATGTTAGAAATGACAGAAAGGGAATATAGAATACACATGTTGAAAACAATGAAAGAAATGATGGAAACAATGAAGGAAATTGCTAATAAAGTGGAAAATAACCAAAAGGAAATCCAAAAACAGAATCAAATCAGAGATGAACGATATGAAGAATATAAAAAGGATATAGCAGAGCTGAAGGAAATGAAACAGTCAATCAGGGAACTTAAAGATGCAATGGAAAGTATCGGCAACAGGTTAGACAATGCAGAAGAAAGAATTTCAGAGGTAGAAGACAAAGTTTTTGAGATAACTCAGATGGTAAAAGAGGCAGAAAAGAAGAGAGAGAAAGCAGAACGTTCACTGTCAGAATTATGGGACTTTATGAAGCGTTCCAACATACGAGTTATAGGAATTCCAGAAGGGGAAAAAGAATGCCCCAGAGGAATGGAAGCCATACTAGAGAATATTACAAAAGAAAATTTCCCAAATATCACCAAAGATTCTGACACACTGCTTTCAAAGGGATATCGGACCCCAGGTTGCCTCAACTCTAACCGAGCTTCTCCAAGACACATTGTGATGAACCCATCCAAAGTCAAGACAAAAGAAAAGATTCTGCAAGCTGCCAGGAGTAAGAGCCAGTTGACCTACAGGGGCAAATCCATCAGAGTGACCGCAGACTTCTCTAATGAAACTTTCCAAGCAAGAAGACAATGGTCATCTACCTTTAATCTACTTAAACAGAACAATTTCCAGCCCAGAATTCTGTACCCTGCTAAGCTAAGCTTCAAAATTGATGGAGAAATCAAATCATTTACGGATATAGAAACATTGAGGAAATTCGCCACAACAAGACCAGCTCTATAGGAAATACTTCAACCTGTTCTGCACACTGACCACCACAATGGATCAGCAGCAAAGTAAGAACTCAGAAATTAAAGGACAGAAGGAAACCTCCACACTGATGCAAAAGATAAAACTAAGCAATGGACTCTCACAAAATAAGACGAATAGAATACTACCACACTTATCAATTATCTCAATAAATGTTAATGGCTTGAATTCCCCACTGAAGAGACATAGATTGTTTGACTGGATTAAAAAACACAAGCCATCCATTTGCTGTCTGCAAGAAACACACCTGGCTTCAAAAGACAAATTAAAGCTCCAAGTCAAGGGTTGGAAGACAATTTTTCAGGCAAATGGAATTCAGAAGAAAAGAGGACTTGCAATCTTATTTTCAGATACATGTGGATTTAAAGCAACTAAAGTCAAAAAAGGCAAAGATGGTCACTTTATATTGGTCAAGGGAAAAATACAACAAGAAGACATTTCAATTCTAAATATCTATGCACCCAATTTAAATGCTCCCAGATTCTTGAAACAGACCTTACTCAGTCTGAGCAATATGATATCTGATAATACCATAATAACAGGGGACCTTAACACTCCTCTTACAGAGCTGGACAGATCCTCTAAACAGGAATTAAACAAGGATATAAGAGACTTAAATGAGACCCTAGAACAACTGTGCTTGATAGACGCATATAGAACACTCCATCCCAAAGATAAAGAATATACATTCTTCTCATCACCCCATGGAACATTCTCCAAAATTGATCATATCCTGGGACACAAAACAAATATCAACAGAATCAAAAGAATTGAAATTTTACCTTGTATCTTCTCAGACCATAAGGCACTAAAGGTGGAACTCAACTCTAACAAAAATGCTTGACCCAACCCAAAGGCATGGAAACTAAACAATCTTCTGTTGAATAACAAATAGGTGAAGGAAGAAATAAAACAGGAAATCATTAACTTCCTTGAGCATAACAACAATGAAGACACAAGCTACCAAAACCTGTGGGATACTGCAAAAGCAGTTTTGAGAGGAAAATTCATCGCTTTAGATGACTACATTCGAAAAACAGAAAGAGAGCACATCAACAATCTCACAAGAGATCTTATGGAATTGGAAAAAGAAGAACAATCTAAGCCTAAACTCAGTAGAAGAAAAGAAATATCCAAAATCAAATCAGACATCAATGAAATTGAAAACAAAAGAATCATTCAGAAAATTTATGAAACAAGGAGTTGGTTTTTTGAAAAAATAAATAAAATAGATAAACCATTGGCCAGACTAACGAGGAATAGAAAAGTAAAATCTCTAGTAACCTCAATCAGAAATGATAAAGGGGAAATAACAACTGATCCCACAGAGATACAAGAGATCATCTCTGAATACTACCAGAAACTCTATGCGCAGAAATTTGACAATGTGAAGGAAATGGATCAATATTTGGAATCACACCCTCTCCCTAGACTCAGCCAGGAAGAAATAGAGCTCCTGAACAGACCAATTTCAAGCACTGAGATCAAAGAAACAATAAAAAAGCTTCCAACCCAAAAATGCCCTGATCCAGATGGCTTCACTCCAGAATTCTATCAAACCTTCAAGGAAGAGCTTATTCCTGTACTGCAGAAATTATTCCAAAAAATTGAGGAAGAAGGAATCTTCCCCAACACATTCTATGAAGCAAACATCACCCTGATACCAAAACCAGGAAAAGACCCAAACAAAAAGGAGAATTTCAGACCAATCTCACTCATGAACATAGATGCAAAAATTCTCAACAAAATCCTAGCCAATAGATTACAGCTTATCATCAAAAAAGTCATTCATCATGATCAAGTAGGCTTCATCCCAGGGATGCAAGGCTGGTTTAACATACGCAAGTCCATAAACGTTATCCACCATATTAACAGAGGCAAAAATAAAGATCACATGATCCTCTCAATAGATGCAGAAAAAGCATTTGATAAAATCCAGCATCCTTTTCTAATTAGAACACTGAAGAGTATAGGCATAGGTGGCACATTTCTAAAACTCATTGAAGCTATCTATGACAAACCCACAGCCAATATTTTACTGAATGGAGTAAAACTCAAAGCTTTTCCTCTTAGAACTGGAACCAGACAAGGTTGTCCTCTGTCACCTTTACTATTCAACGTAGTGCTGGAAGTTCTAGCCAATACAATTAGGCAAGACAAGGAAATAAAGGGAATCCAAATGGGAGCAGAGGAGGTCAAACTCTCCCTCTTTGCTGATGACATGATCTTATACTTAGAGAACCCCAAAGACTCAACCACAAGACTCCTAGAAGTCATCAAAAAATACAGTAATGTTTCAGGATATAAAATCAATGTCCACAAGTCAGTAGCCTTTGTGTACACCAATAACAGTCAAGATGAGAAGCTAATTAAGGACACAACTCCCTTCACCATAGTCTCAAAGAAAATGAAATACCTAGGAATATACCTAATGAAGGAGGTGAAGGACCTCTATAAAGAAAACTATGAAATCCTCAGAAAGGAAATAGCAGAGGATACTAACAAATGGAAGAACATACCATGCTCATGGATGGGAAGAATCAACATTGTTAAAATGTCTATACTTTCCAAAGCAATCTACCTATTCAATGCCATTCCTATCAAATTACCAACATCGTACTTTCAAGATTTGGAAAAAATGATTCTGCATTTTGTATGGAACCGGAAAAAACCCCGTATAGCTAAGGCAGTTCTCTGTAACAAAAATAAAGCTGGGGGCATCAGCATACCAGATTTTAGTCTGTACTACAAAGCCATAGTGCTCAAGACAGCATGGTACTGGCACAAAAACAGAGACATAGACTCTTGGAATAGAATTTAAAACCAAGAAATGCAACTAACATCTTACAACCACCTAATCTTCGATAAACCAAACAAGAACATACCTTGGGGGAAAGACTCCCTATTCAATAAATGGTGTTGGGAGAACTGGATGTCTACATGTAAAAGACTGAAACTGGACCCACACCTTTCCCCACTCACAAAAATTGATTCAAGATGGATAAAGGACTTAAACTTAAGGTATGAAACAATAAAAATCCTCCAGGAAAGCATAGGAAAAACACTGGAAGATATTGGCCTGGGGAAAGACTTCATGAAGAAGACTGCCATGGCAATTGCAACAACAACAAAAATAAACAAATGGGACTTCATTAAACTGAAAAGCTTCTGTACATCTAAGGAGACAGTAACCAAAGCAAAGAGACAACCTACACAATGGGAAAGGATATTTGCATATTTTCAATCAGACAAATGCTTGATAACTAGGATCTATAGAGAACTCAAATTAATCCACATGAAAAAAGCCAACAATCCCTTATATCAATGGGCAAGAGACATGAATAGAACTTTCTCTAAAGACGACAGACGAATGGCTAACAAACACATGAAAAAATGTTCATCATCTCTATATATTAGAGAAATGCAAATCAAAACAACCCTGAGATATCATCTAACCCCAGTGAGAATGGCCCACATCACAAAATCTCAAAACTGCAGATGCTGGCGTGGATGCGAGGAGAAGGGAACACTTTTACACTGCTGGTGGGACTGCAAACTAGTACAACCTTTCTGGAAGGAAGTATGGAGAAACCTCAACGCACTCAAGCTAGACCTCCCATTTGATCCTGCAATCCCATTACTGGGCATCTACCCAGAAGGAAAGAAATCCTTTTATCATAAGGACACTTGTACTAGACTGTTTATTGCAGCTCAATTTACAATCGCCAAAATGTGGAAAGAGCCTAAATGACCACCAACCCAGGAATGGATTAACAAGCTGTGGTATATGTATACCATGGAATACTATTCAGCCATTAAAAAAAATGGAGATTTTACATCCTTCATATTAACCTGGATGGACGTGGAAGACATTATTCTTAGTAAAGAATCACAAGAATGGAGAAGCATGAATCCTGTGTACTCAATTTTGATATGAGGACAATTAATGACAATTATGGTTATGGGGGGGAAACAGAAAGAGGGAAGGAGGTAGGTGGGTGGGGTGTGGTGTGTGTCACACTTTATGGGGGCAAGACATGATTGCAAGAGGGACTTTACCTAACAATTGCAATCAGTGTAACCTGGCTTATTGTACCCTCAATGAATCCCCAACAATAAAAAAATAAAATAAAATAAAAATAAAAATGTGAACTAAAAAAAAAAAAAGAAAGAAATAAAGGACTCCTTTCAAAATTTATAAACCTCATCATTTTTCAGTTATCATAATCAGTGACCCCAAGAGACCCCCAGTTTCTCCCAGCATTAACAGAAGTCCACACACCAATGCTGCCATGAGCCCATTGACAGCTTACTTGTCTCCCTGATCTTACTGGGAGAAATTCAGGTGAATGCCCCTGGATATAAGATCTCCTGCTTTTAGAGAAATGCAAATCAAAACTACTTTGAGATATCATCTAACTCCAGTAATATTAGCCCATATCACAAAATCCCAAAACCAGAGATGTTGGCATAGATGTGGAGAAAAGGGAACACTTCTGCACTGCTGGTGGGAATGCAAATTAATACGTTCCTTTTGGAAAGATGTTTGGAGAACACTTAGAGATCTAAAAATAGACCTGCCATTCGATCCTACAATTTCTCTACTAGGTATATATCCAGAAGGCCAAAAATCACATTATAACAAAGATATATGTACCAGAATGTTTATTGCAGCCCAATTCATAATTGCTAAGTCATGGAAAAAGCCCAAGTGCCCATCAATCCATGAATGAATTAATAAACTGTGGTATATGTACACTGTGGAATATTATACAGCCTTAAAGAAAAATGGAGACTTTACTTCTTTCATGTTTACATGGATGGAGCTGGAACATATTCTTCTTAGTAAAGTATCTCAAGAATGGAAGAAAAAGTATCCAATGTACTCAGCCCTACTGTGAAACTAATTTATGGCTTTCACATGAAAGGTATAACCCAGTTATAACCTAAGAATAGGGGGAAGAGGGAGAGGGAGGGGAGGGAGGGGAGAGGATGGGCAGAGGGAGGGTGATTGGTGGGATTACACCTGTGGTGCATCTTACAAGGGTACATGCGAAACTTAGTAAATGTAGAATGTAAATGTTTTAACACAATAACTAAGAAAATGCCAGGAAGGCTATGTTAACCAGTGTGATGAAAATGTGTCAAATGGTCTATAAAACCAGTGTATGGTGAGCCATGATCACATTAATGTACACAGCTATGATGTAATAATAAAAAAAATAAAAATAAAAATAGACCTTCCATTCAATCCTACAATTCTTCTACTAGGTATATATCCAGAAAGCCAAAAATCACATTATAACAAAGATATTTGTACCAGAATGTTTATTGCAGCCCAATTCATAATTGCTAAGTCATGGAAAAAGCCCAAGTGCCCATCGATCCACGAATGGATTAATAAATTGTGATATATGTACACCATGGAATATTATGCAGTCTTAAAGAAAGATGGAGACTTTACCTCTTTCACGTTTACATGGATGGAGCTGGAACATATTCTTCTTAGCCAAGTATCTCAATAATGGAAGAAAAAGTATCCAATGTACTCAGAATACATGTAACCTAAGAATATGAGGAAAGGGGAAAGGGAGGGGAGGGGAGGAGGGAGGATGGGCGGAGGGAGGGTGATTGGTGGGATTACACCTATGGTGCATCTTACAAGGGTACATGTGAAGCTTACTAAATGTAGAATGTAAATGTCTCAACATAATAACTAAGAAAATGCCAGGAAGGCTATGTTAACCAGTGTGATGAAAATATGTCAAATGGTCTATAAAACCAGTGTATGGTGCCCCATGATTGCATTAATGTACACAGCTATAATTTAATAATAATAAAAAAAAACTCCTGCTTTTAGAATGAAGATCACAGAGACTTTATTTCTCTCTACTCTGTCTCTTTATTTCTTCCCAGTTCTGGTTCCTTCTGTCTAGACTCTATAGGGAATGTCTTTGTTGGCCTTGAGTTTGGGGGGCACCTTCCCAGTGCAGTTGGACTCAGCTGGCCCATAAGGTTTTAAGAAGATGACCATGTTAAAGGCACTCAGAGGGACACCTTCATAAAGCAAGTGCAGTTATGGAAAATCTCAGCTCTAAGGAAACAGTTTAGAGAACTAAGAGAGCAGGTACAAAGAAGCTTGGTTCTAAGGAAACAATCTCTGATCCAGCACCAGCAGGGAATCCAGTGGCTTGTGTGTTTAAGAATTATGAAGAAATCCTTCTAAATATTTGGGATCATAAAGCTACCCTGAGATGATTTAAACTTTACTGGCCACAGCGAAAATCTTGAGACCTCTAGTTCATCTAAGCATATGCAGTTGAAAAAGAGAGGATATTGAAGATCATTCAATAGTAGAGCCAAACAATGAAGATCATTCTATAGTAAGCCTTCTAAACGAAATCAAAAGTCTCTCATGGCCTCCCATAAAAAAGAATAATAATAATTAAAATAAAACAGAAAAAAGGTTGAATATTCTTCTATCCTTACCTTCCTCTCTTACACTTTCTTTTACCTTTTTTCCTAAAATAATTGTTCTTTTCTTCCTTTCCCCATAAGATCAGGAATGTGACTCCCCCACCCCAGGAAATAGTTTATTCCTAGGGAACAACAACAAAAGACAGTTCACTTTGTGGGTTAATGGTTGAAAGTCTGTGCTTTCACCTCAGCCACCTGGGTTTGATTCCTGGCCAGGGAATAAGTCTGTTTGGATTTAACATTTGTGTACCTTTTGCCATTTATTGACCTTTTCCTTTCCATAAACAACCTTTAATTTCCTGTTTTCTTCCACCAGTAGGAGGCACACGAGGATTTGGGGAATTTTGTGTGTAAATGGTCAGGTGAGGAGAGCCCCTAGAGATATGGACAGACAGAAAAAAGGCTTACAACCAGTTTATAGTTAACAAGACTTTTCTTTCTTTGAGTTTTTGCGTGTGTGTGTGTTGTTCCCTGATATTGTAAAAACTGCCTTCCACTTCTTTAGACACTCCATGTGTCCTTGGTTAAGTCTTATCAGTTTCACTAAAAAAGTAGTTTTACTTAAAATGTTCAAAACTCAGAAATATCAGGCTACTCCACTTATTTTTTTTTTTCAGAATATTATGGCAGTACAAATATTTTGGTTACATGAATTGTTTTGTACAGTTTCAGTCAGAATTATAAGTGTGCCCCTCACTCAGAGACTGTGCATCGTATAAATCTTTCTTGGAGGTGGTCAAGTTAGAGCAGTTGGTGAGTTGGGTTAAACTACGCTGTTTTTAACATAGTTTTTTTGGGTGAAGATGAGAGTTCTAGAGAAGGGAAGTTTTATAATGCCAGCCTGTATTGAGTAAGCACAGAATCCAGGTTGGGGGTTGGAGCTGCATAAGGCCAAGATCTTTAATTTAATTCTCACTAAAAGCATTCTTTTATTTAACATCTTTCAGCAATGAAAAATGTAATCGTTAGTTAGGCTTACAAATTGGCGGTACAATTCTGAAGACCATAGAATAATTCAATCGAAGCAAACAGGCTGGTGATGAGATGGGAGGCTCAACTCTCAGCCATCATACAGGATAAAATACATATTCAAATACCCTCTCATACCTTCAGGAAGCCAGACATGGGCTCCCTGGGCAGTCCAAATAGATATTATGCAAATATGGTGTGCATGCATTAGGCAGGGAAGTGATGGAAAATAGAAAGAAAATAGCCTTGAAACTTCTCTTTTCCTTAAAGAAAAGATGTGGCTGGTTACAAATTGCACCCCCTGAGAGGATGCCTCTTCGCTGGTGCTGCCCCATACGCAGGCTAGGTCTGGGGGCTGCATGAGAATGAACCCTGCGGGCTGCTCACCTTGCAAATGGAGCTGCGGCAACAAAGTCAAAGGGAAGGTGAAGAATGAATCGGATATTTCCATCTTTATCCCTGTGGTTAGGCGTGGTTACTCTCCATTCAGTGTCAGACTCAGTTGTGTTTCCATATCTCTGTTTGCCTTACAGACACAAAGCTCTTCATTGCTTCAAATTATTAGCATTTTATAAAGGAAATTCTTACAGCAGAAGTATACTGCCTGGTGATGATTCTTTTTATCAGAAGAAAGAAATAGGATATTTGGGGGCTTTGCTGTTCGTAGTTACACATATCCCTAGGCTCCCCCATCAATGATCTCCTTCCCTGCCCCTATCTACAGACTGACTAAAACCCAGGATGTGTAAGTGAATTCTATAAAGAGCACTTGAGACATCTGCTAGGACAATTCAATGTGCTATGTTAAATTTATTAGGAAGGTCTAAAACCGGCGCTTCTCCAATTACGAACTCAATCTATAAGTGCCACGAAGGAAGTGTTCCTTAAAATAGGTGAGAAAATAGAGGCAGAAATAAATGGCCTGATGTCTTGATGTATAGAAGAAAACCCCAAACTTTATTTTCCAAGCGGCATTCCAAACGAGGTATAGATAATATGACCCCCTCACTAAATGTTAAGCAACATTCTAACAGGCTCACGTTGATTACAGGGAGGGAGATGGTAGTTATTGCTTACAACGTGCTACACATTTCTTCTACTTTGAAAACAAAGCCATGGGGGAATTAAAAATTGATATATGAACTTATCAGAGGTACCAGATGATCAGCTTCTAGAATATCATCTTTCCTTTCCTGAAGTCCTCAAGAGCCTGGTAATTCATGGTCTCTTAGGTTGACAAATCTAAATTTTAATAAGTAAATAAATAAGCAAACGAACAAAACCCCCTCCTAGTCACATCTCTAGGTATAGAGTGATTGTTTTTATTATTGCTTTTATTAAGAAGCAGCCAGAAAGCACAGAAGAATTTTCCACGCATGTTGCTGTTGCTTTCCCTTGATCCACTGCCTAGTAATAAAAATCTGTTAATGAATGAATGAATGAGTTGTGAAAGGATAGAAAACTGTGAGCAAAGAGGGATTTTTACAGGGAGAGACAGATGGTGTCAGATGAACACATTTTAAAAAAATATTAAATCAAAACCAAAAAAGATTACACATAAGAACTGCTTAAGTAGTTATAGGTTTGCATCTGGATTTATAATCAGCAAATTGAGAAAGAAAAAAAAAAGACAACTTCTCTCGAGATGACCAATAAAATTGCTGAGGCATGGAGGAGTTTCATTTCCTTAGGAAGTGTGCTCGTTCAGAACATGCTGTCATGGAAACTTTTCTGAAGTGTTGTTTTCCGGCCATTTTGTTATTCTACTGAAAAGCCTGGGAGACCACGGAGCACTGGATTAAGAGGAGACCATACTAGGGTACCCTACACCTTCATCTCCCTTCTCCCCACTCCCTTCCAACCAAGAGAACTGTGTGTTAGTCCTCCCTTTGACCTGGAAGTTCCTGGAAATGCCTTTTGTTTGGAAACACTGACTGCTTCTTGTAGCTAGAAGCTGATAAAGGGGAATCCAGCTATTGAGAAACATGTGTAACCCCTGAGAGGCAGGAGGAGGGATGGACAGGCTTCTAAAGGACAGTGCCAGCTTGATTGGAGTGGAGGATCTGATTTGGGATAATTTGGGAGATGTGGAAATATTTTTACCCATCTTTAAAAAATGCTTTAAATTCAATATTTATATGAAATAGTTAAGTTGTTCAAAAAGCAGCCTGAATAATTCGCTCAGGCCTATCTGTTGTTGTGTAGTTTCTGATCTAAACCAGGTTATTCCCAGATTCAATGTACGTTCCTCCAGCCAGTCACGAAGAAAAATGAATGCCCACAGAACTAGAGAAATGAAATCCATGGATATGCCCAGTTTCTGCCCAGTATCCTTTGCTATGAATTTCATTCATTTTGTGGAAGCCACTTCAAATCACTTTTGGAATGGAATAGTTACTATAAATAATCGAACAGTATGTGTGTAGTTACATTCTAGGAGGAATTACGGTTTTTCTAACATAGGACTCAAAATCACTGGAACAAATTCCTTTGAAAACACTCTTTTTAATTCCATTTTTTCTCAGTTTGAAATAGATGCGCTACATGTCAAAGCCTGTTTTCCTGAAAGGGGCCCAAAGCAGCAGAGTTAATCACCACGAGTGACTATGATTGAATGTAAAATTACGTAAAGGCCTCTGAAGACTAGACAGTCGCCCAGACTACATGAGGGTGTGGTCCTGGGTGTGAAATACGTGGATGTCATGTGAGCCTTGGCTGCCTGCCCACAGCATGCCCACACGGCTGCCAGAGTGGACCAGCTTCTCAGAGGGATTGCCTTGAAGCAAAACCACGTGACAATGTGGTCTGAGACAGGGCAATGTGGGTTCTGTCAAGGCAGCCACTTTAGGATTGAGTCTGTCTCTCAAATGCCATGCCCGGGCAAACCAAGAAAACACCCTTACTATCAGATGAGGGTTTGCTGACGCTGAACTTGAAGTAGAGTTCTAGGAGGAATATAATCAGAATCAAAAGAGATGGCTGTCTGCTGAACTTTAAAATAGGTTATTAACACAAAATCAAAACCTTCAGTGTACTCTGCAATTGCTTAGCTTCTAAACTATAGCTGTGGCTTAGCCCAAAGTTGGTCATCAGAACTAGCATTGGTTTTCTAGATTATGTATTTTGAGGGGGAGGGGTAGTGGTTACAAGAAAGACTTGCAAGCATAAACTTTCCACACACCCATATACACACCCCGCACTCAGAGGTCCAATAAGCATTATAAGCAACAAAACATTTTTTAAATAAGGAAGAAACAAATGCTGCAGTTATTCTTAGTTCTTTTTCAATCATTGGCCTGAATTAGATGTTTTTGAAAAACAATGCTTTCTCTGTCTCCTTAAAAATTTATTTACTTATTTTTTTCAATCTGGCCCTTGTGACTTCTGTTCTGGGCTAAGTGAGGCCAGGTGGTTTTGAATGTGTGAGTCAGAAAACCTGAGAAGAGAAACTTCAACTAAACCTCCTGTTTGGTTAAGTGTCAGAACAATTCATCATAACAGCTAGTATTAATACAAATGTACTTAATTCTATAAAAGGCACTGCTTGAACCAATCAATGGTGTTTGTTTCATTGCCCCAGGTTTTTTTCTGGGTTCAGTTCACTGCAAACTTTTTTCCTGAGCAAAATTTAACCTTGGGCAAGGTTTACGCAGTCACCAATGTGTAGCAGAAACTTGACAATTAGCTGAATTACTTGGGAGGTGCAGACAACTAGAGTAAGTAATTTGGGCTATACTTGGAAACAGGTATTCAGGCTGACTAGAGAGAAAGGTAATTCGAGGCTTTCACTGATACGGCCATACCTGTGTTGTGTAAACCTGAGTATGAAAATATTAATATAGTTTGATCAAGTCCCAGTAGTGTATTTTTGAAGCTGCTTCAATTGCCCGGGGGATTCTCATCATGAAATACTCACCCAGACCAATTTCTTCAAGGGTTTTCCCTGCATTCTCCTCTAGTATTTTTATAGTTTCATGTCTTAAGTTTAAATCTTTAATCCAATGAGAGTCTATCTTAGTTAATGGTGAAAGGTGTGGGTCCAATTTCAGTCTTCTGCAGGTTGCCAGCCAGTTCACCCAGCACCATTTGTTAAATAGAGAATCTTTTCCCCACTGAATGTTTTTAATTGGCTTGTGAAAAATCAAATAGCGGTAAGTAGCTGGATTCATCTCTTGGTTCTCTATTCTGTTCCAGATATCTACTTCTCTGTTTTTGTGCCAATACCATGCTGTTTTGATCACTATCGATTTGTAGTAAAGTCTGAGGTCTGGTAGTGTGATTCCTCCTGTTTTGTTTTTATTTCTGAGTAATGTCTTGGCTATTCGAGGTTTTTTCTGATTCCATATAAAACGAAGTATTGTTTTTTCAAGATCTTTAAAATATGACAGTGGAACTTTAATAGGGAGTGCGTTGAAATTATATATTGCTTTGGGTAGTATGGACATTTTGATAATGTTGATTCTTCCCAGCCATGAGCATGGTATGTTTTTCCATTTGTTAACATTTTCAGCTATTTCTTTTCTTAGAGTTTCATAGTTCTCTTTATAGACATCTTTCACGTCTTTTGTTAGGTAAATTCCCAAATATTTCATCTTCTTTGGCACTACTGTGAATGGGATAGAGTCCTTAACTGCTTTTTCAACTTGACTGTTGTTGGTGTATATAAAGGCTACCGATTTATGGATGTTGATTTTGTAACCTGAGACGCTGCTGTATTCCTTGATCACTTCTAGGAGTTTTGTAGTAGAGTCCCTAGTGTTTTCCAGATACATAATCATATCATCTGCGAAGAGCGAAAGTTTGATCTCTTCTGACCCTATATGGATACCCTTGATCGCCTTTTCTTCCCTAATTGCGGTGGCTAAAACTTCCATTACAATGTTGAAAAGCAATGGAGACAATGGGCAGCCTTGTCTGGTTCCTGATCTGAGTGGAAATGATTCCAATTTAACTCCATTCAATATGATACTGGCTGTGGGTTTGCTGTAGATGGCCTCTATCAGTTTAAGAAAAGTCCCTTCTAGACCAATTTTCTTGAGTGTTCTGATCATGAAGGGATGCTGGATATTATCAAAAGCTTTTTCTGCATCAATTGAGAGAATCATATGGTCTTTGTTTTTTAATTTGTTTATGTGCTGAATTACATTTATAGATTTACGTATATTGAACCAGCCTTGAGACCCTGGGATAAAACCAACTTGGTCATGATGTATAATTTGTTTGATGTGTTGCTGGATTCTGTTTGTTAGGATCTTGTTGAATATTTTTACATCTGTATTCATTAGTGATATTGGTCTATAATTTTCTTTTCTTGTTGGGTCTTTTCCTGGTTTGGGGATCAGGGTGATGTTTGCTTCATAGAACGTGTTGGGTAGTCTTCCTTCTTTTTCTACATTTTGGAACAGGTTGAGTAATATAGGTACTAAGCTTCTGCACAGCTAAGAACACTGTAAGTAAAGCAAACAAACAGCCCTCAGAATGGGAGAAGATATTTGCAGGGTATATCTCTGACAAAGGTTTAATAACCAGAATCCACAGAGAACTCAAACGCATCAGCAAGAAAAAAACAAGGGATCCCATCGCAGGCTGGGAAAGGGATTTGAAGAGAAACTTCTCTGAAGAAGACAGGCGCTCGGCCTTCAGACATATGAAAAAATGCTCATCATCTTTAATCATCAGAGAAATGCAAATCAAAACTACTTTGAGATATCATCTAACTCCACTGAGACTAGCCTATATCACAAAATCTCAAGACCAGAGATGTTGGCGTGGATGCGGAGAAAAGGGAACACTTCTGCACTGCTGGTGGGAATGCAAATTAATACATTCCTTTTGGAAAGATATATGGAGAATCCTCAGAGATCTAAAAATAGATCTGCCATTCAATCCTGTAATCCCTCTGCTGGGCATATACCCAGAAGATCAAAAATCACAACATAACAAAGATATTTGTACCAGAATGTTTCTTGCAGCCCAATTCATAATTGCTAAGTCATGGAAAAAGCCCGAGTGCCCATCGATCCACGAATGGATTAATAAATTGTGGTATATGTACACCATGGAATACTATGCAGCCTTAAAGAAAGATGGAGACTTTACCTCTTTCATGTTTACATGGATGGAGCTGGAACATATTCTTCTTAGTAAAGTATCTCAAGAATGGAAGAAAAAGTACCCAATGTACTCAGCCCTACTATGAAACTAATTTGGGGCTCTCACATGAAAGCTATAACCCAGTTACAACCTAACAATAGGAGGAAGTGGGAAAGGGAGGGGGGGTGGTGGGTAGAGGGAGGGGGATAGGTGGGATCACACCTGTGGTGCATCTTACAGGGGTATTTGCAAAACTTGGTAAATGTAGAATGTAAATGTTTTGGCACAGTAACTGAGATAATGCCGGAAAGGCTATGTTAACTATTGTGATAAAAATGTGTCAAATGGTCTATGAAGCGAGTGTATGATGCCCCATGATCATATCAATGTATACAGGTATGATTTAATAAAAAAAAAGAAAATAAAATATTAATGTACACAAAAGGAAATCAAATCTATACTTTAGAAACTATATTTTAGAAAGTAGGGTCATCTGAGAGCTTAAAAGTTCTTTTTGGCTGGTAGTAAGATATCTTTAAACACGGGCAGCGCCTGTGGCTCAAGGAGTAGGGCGCCGGTCCCATATGCCAGAGGTGGTGGGTTCAAATCCAGCCCCGGCCAAAAAAAAAAAAAAAAAAAAAGATATCTTTAAACACTATCTTGATGTAACTTTCCCATACTCCCTTGGTTTGGGAACTACCTCAAGAAGAATTAGGATTGTGTCAGTGATGCAAAGAATGATGCTCTTAGATCCTTAAAGATGGTCCTGCAGATCCTGTCTGCATTTCCCAGGTATTTCAGCCAGTTGCCAACTTTTTGCTATACATTGTTTATTGCCTGTGTAAACCTCACTCATGGAGCTTAAATTCTGTTCAGGCAAAAAGAGGTACAATACACTGAACCAGGGGGAAAAAAAACCTTAGGGCAATGAAACCAACATCGTTGTCTTGGTTCAAGGAGTGACTTTTATAGAATTAAGTACATTTGTATTAATACTAGTTGTTATGTTGAATTATTCTGACACTTAACCAGACAGGAGGATAAGGCCACAAGAGCTCCAGGAAGCAAAAGGTATGACCTGGAAAGAGACGGAAGGAAAAGCCTAACGTCCTGGGGGTAGGGAAGTGTGGCAGGGTTGCCCTTGAAAGTGGGTGGGAAGGGACGAGGACATGGAGAGGACTGCGTGGCAGCCAACACATGCTGCTGTCTGGAAACCAAGCCACACCTGCAGAGCACGCCTTACAGGTGGGGAGAAGCTATTCTTCCAGCCTGTCCTCATTGGGCTGGGACACTCCACGCAAACCTGCCTACAGATAGGATCCCGCTCTTTACCCAAACATCTTAATAAGCTCCCCACAGAAGGGCCTCCTATTACTTCCTTCGAATAGCCCAAGCCATGTAATTCCCCTCATAGCAGAGTGAGTCCAGTGCTGTTGGGGACAAATCCAAGCCTCTTTATGTAGGTGGGGTTAAATAGTGAAATATACCACCCATTACAAATTCATATCCATTCTATTATAGAAACTCAGCCCATCCACATCTTTTTAGGAGGTGAAGGGCAATGGGATTCAACCTAGTCTTCTGAACCAAGAGCTCTTGCTCACCTAGTCCTAAGTAGCTGATTGTGTGATTACATTGAGAATACACAAAATGGACAAGATGTTGGGGGCACAGATATGAGCAGATAGCAATTGAAGTGAATGTTGGCCCAAATCTCCACAACTCCTTGAACAAGCCTGAGGGCCTCAATCATCTTTTTAGTCATTCATAGAACAAAATATTTACTGGGGTACCAGTCTAGAAAGTCAATGCTATATGATAGAACTAATGCAAATACTTCTAGAACAGTATCTCTGCCCTGCAGAACATTAATGGTTTTACAAGCAAAATTCACTACAGTTAAATGATCACTAAAATCCATTTCATCTGATTCAATGCTAAATGATTCAATTAAAGTTTAGTTGAATCTCTAACTTGGGGGTTTGGGTATAAAATGCAATATTCTGGATTTATTTTTTTGGCTGCTCTTGTCTCCTTTGGTGAGGGGGATGTGCAAGGAGCCTGGGTTTCTCAGGAATAAGGAGGCTTTAGATATGGTTGCTGCCGTATTTTTCACCACCTTGTGGATAATTCTGTGAAGCTACGTTATATACTCGATAAATAGTCCATGAACTTGTATTACAGACACAGGGATGATTGATTTTGGTTTTTTTCCTTGATCTTTGACTCAATGAATAATAACCAGTTTGGAATTAATTAATGTTAATTAATGTTAATTAATTCCAAACTAGTAGCCATTAATGTTTATATAGAATCAGAGCCTTAATTCTGCTGTGAGAATATCAGCAGAAATAAATGGTTTTTCTATGCAGACAATAGAACTTTTTCCTCTCTTCATTTTAACTTATGGCCTATTCATGTGAAACCATGTTTAGCTTATCTGGATATTAAAAGGAGTAGAAATATAAACATCATTCTCCTTTTCCAATCTCTTCTTGTGAAAAATTCCAAATAGTCAGAAAAGTTGAAAAAATAGAATAGTATATCAAGGCCCAAATCCCTTTTCTTAGATACAACATTAACATTTTGCCTAATTTACTTTATGTATCTACCTACTTATTTATTGCAGAGCCAGGTGAAAGACAGTTTTTAACATCACAGCACGTCATTACTAAATACTTTAGCATGCAAAGCCTAAAAACAAGGACATTTACATTGCCAAATACCATTATTACCTTTAAGAAAATAAACAATAACCCAGTTACAACCTAAGAATAGGGGGAAGGGGGAAAGGGAGGGGAGGGAGGGGGAAGGTGGGTAGAGGGAAGGGGATTAGTGGGATTACACCAGCGGTGCATCTTACAAGGCTATATGTGAAACTTGGTAAACGGTTTGTGAAGCTAGTGAATGATGCCCCATGATCATATCAATGTACACAGCTATGATTTAATAAAAAAAAAAAAAAAAGAAGAAAATAAACAAAAATTCTGAAATGTCATCTAATATCCTCTTTATAATTAAGTTTTCTAGTGGTCTGAAATTATCCTTCATGCTCACTATATGGTTCATTTTTATGTACTACAAGTGACTTTATGGACGCTTGGCTTCACTCTTTTCTCAGAGAGCAGGGATTAAGAGACTCTTCTACACCGAAATTATCATTTTGGCAAATGATAATTTAACTACACTCAGTTGCCTGGAGATATATTTTTATTTAATAACATAAAACTGGGCGAGATTGCCAGAAGTCTACGTTGGTTAACTGTTTATGTGTATTGACATATAGCAAACGATCAGCAAATATTACTTTGAACTTTTTTCCCAGGCTCAAATCTCCATGGACTAACTTTAGGATCTTGATTGTTTTTGCTCATGCGGGAGAGCATCTCCCAGCTGGTGGGAAATTCCAGTTGCAGATTCTCCCTGTCCCATCCCCAATACAGGTGGGAGGCTCCTCAGACATTGTTGTGTAGATTAATCAGATTCAGACAAGAATTTTTACATGAAATGAAGCTCATCTTATAATCTGAATGCTCAGGTGGTATTTTTCGAAAGCACATGGATACACCATCAATCAACAAAACAGAAGACCTGCGCTGCCCCTGGCCAGAGAGTGCAACCCTGACCCTTTGCTGCTGTCAGGATGCAGCAGTCTACAAAACAGGGCATGCCCATCCTCTTGCCGGGTTTGCACACTGGTGACGGGACGGGTCATAAACATCCATATAATGAATGGTGTGTGCTCTGAAGAACAGAAGACATAGCAAGGACACGGACGGGCAGGAGTGAGCTCTTTTTATTATTATTATTATTATTATTATTTGGGATTCATTGAGGACACAGAGAATAAGGTTACACTAATTGTATTTGTTAGATAAACTCCCTCTTATACTTGTGTTCTGCCCACCAAGAGGTGTGCCATACATTGTGTTCCCCATCCCCCTCCCTCTTCCCCTACCTAGTACCTCATTCCCCTACCCCAGCCCAAGACTGAGCTCTTTCAGGTGGGTGGCCAATGAAGGCCTCTTTGATAAGGTGGAGGAACCAAGCAGGGCTCAGGGAGAGAACATAGGGAGGACATAGTTAATATGAGGAGCTATGTTAACTCACAACAAGCAAGAACAAAGTGGAGGTGTGGAAATGCTGTTTCTGTTCAGGATATAAGAAAATGCAGAATCTTGGCTGTAATAATCTCTTATTTAACCATATAAAAAGGCCCAATGTTTGTGATAATGTAACAGATAGTCCTAGTATAAATATGATTGGCAAGCACTATGTCACTATGCCTCAAGTCACAATGTTGAATCTCAAAATATTTCAAATTTGAACTTTAAACTTCCCTTATTTTTCCTTCATAGTTCCCACATATAAACTCACTAACTCTGCTCGGGGCATTCTATTGAAAGTAAGATGAGCCAATGTTTTAGGGAGCTAAGAAATATTAAAAAAAAAACAAGTTTAGCTTCAAACCAAAACATAATGCTAATATGTATTCAAGCATCCATATCCTCAGAAAAAATACAGTGGGTGTGGGGAGAAGGTACAAATGCTCTGTCAGTCCATAGGCTGTTTGCTGAATAACATTATATGCTGTTTTTATTTTTTAAATATTTCCTGCAATGCCAGTACATGAAAAATATAAAATTCCAGCAGCCCTTTCCAGTGGGATTATTTGTTGCTGTGATTAATGCTGATAGTCTGCTGACAGCCTTCTTATGAATTTGGAGACAGGGTCTTGCTATGCAGCCGAGGCTGATCTCAAACTCCCTGCTGCTGAGGCTCAAGGGATCCTTCCACCTCAGCCTCCCAAGGAGCCAGCCCCGCAGGCACGTGCCCTGCTCTAATGCTAACAGTCTTAAAAACAGTCTTAGATTTTCATTGATTTTTAGGAGTCTTGGTGTTCAAAAATGGCAACTTAAATTTATGCAAACATCTGGGTGGCAGCTTAGGCCTCAAGTTACAAATTCCATGTTCAGAAAGGGGGCAGCATAAAACAGCACTCAGGTTGGCAGGAACATGCAGAAATGAGAGTCAGGAATGGGGCTGGGATTGCTTCGGAGTCCCAAGGCAGAGAAATACACAGATACAAAGATAGCTGCTTAGACGATTCATGCTGGGGTGAGTCTTGGTAGACATCTGCAGTCCACTGGACCTTGCAGTTGAGGAAACCAAGTCACAGCGAGCACAGAGATGAACTGTGACCACACGGCTAGGTCACCATCTGCAGCGACCAGTGACAAGGGAGAAGTAATCATGGGGATATGAGAAAGGATTTCCTTATGAATTTCCACATTACTTCTGAGTTACTGCAGCAGCGCTTGTTCATTGCATTAAATTCAGAAAATTCAAAAAGTACACAAAGGAAATTACAAGTCTGTAATCCCACTCTAGAGAGAGAATCACCATGAGCACTTCAGTTTGCCTCCTTTTAAGATGATTCAGTGCCTGGGATTTGGGGTCACCAGTAACATCTGAATTTAATGTTGTGAAATTTCCCCAGGTTCCATCCTTGGAAATCAGGGGATAGCATTTTCTATGGGAAGACCAGTGTTGGCCATCCAGCTCATTCGGCCATTCATGCCTTTCACTCCCTTATTCACTCAACAGATATTCTGTGAGCATTTATCATGTGCCGAGCTCTGTGTTAGGTATTGGGAATACAATACGAATGAGACCCTGACAGTCCTGGCCCTCATGGAGATTACATCCTAGCTGGGAAAATAGAATGAACATTCGCTACAACTATGAACCGATGCAGGCCACCGTGGGTTACACCACAGGGCTTCCCGACACCTTCCAGACAAAGTGAGGCTTATGCCAACATCAGCCTTGCTACTTAGAGTGGCTCTCAGTTAGAAGATGGGCTCTGGGCACATGTTAGAAATGCAGAGTCTCAGGCCCCACACAGATCTACTAAATACAAATCTGCTTTTTAATAAGATCCTGCGTAAGGATGAGCAGCAGCCAGCAGTCTAAGGCAGAGGTGGGAAGGATTCCCCAGCGAGGGTCTGTTAGGCCTCAGCAGACTCTGGGTGGGAAGGCCAGTGTGCCAGACCAAGGCTGGGGGAGGCTGGGGGATCTGCAGGAGCCAGTCAAATCGGGCCTTACAGGCTCTGGTTTGGGGCTAGTCCTCTGCTCAGGACTTCTCTGGGCCCTCAGTTTCCTCAGCTGCAGAGGAACTCCGATCTCCACCTCATCCCCTGGGGCTATTGCGAGGACCACATTAGTGAACATGTTTGAAAATACAACTGTGAGGGCTCATCACTGCTATTTTGAAGAGAAACAGAGGACAGCTGCGGTTTGCGGGGTGCTCACTGGACTATCTGACTGTGTCTAGAACAACTGGTGAGGCGAAACTCAAAACGCAAATGAGGGTGCTCTTATGAATAACTTATCAATCAAGTGAGGCTCCAAACTTCCTGCGGACAGGTGGTGAGGAAGAAGGACCCTCTTTAGCCCTAATTTTGTGTACTGGAAGAGGTAGAGTGGATGGGGTGTGCATGGGTTACAAATAGTGGGTCCCAGGGAGTTAGCACCACCCTGAAGACAGCATCTCCTCTCTTACCCCACTTCACTCCCTGGCCCTAGGTTTTCAGACTCTAGCGACAAAGAGCTTCCTACTGTGTTGTCAGATGCCAGATGAGGGGGTCACGACGAGGTGGCCAGGAGGAATGGCTCCAGCCTTTGCCTTGCCTTTCTCTTCACTAGGGAGAAAGGATAGAGCTTTTAAAAAAAGTGTATCAAAAACAAAACCACCACCGAGGAAAAATAAACAGGATACCTAAGCACTCCCTGAACAGTAAAGGCCTTGATTTCAAGAAGTCTTTTATTCTCATTATTTACTCTTATTAATCGGATTGAAGTATCTGGTTTCCAAAGCTCTTACCTACATCCAGGGCTCCTCCTCAAATACACCTTTGTAATTCTAAACCGGGCTTAGAAGATGGGACAGGTGACCCAGTGAGCTCCTCTTAGTTCTAGTTTTCACGTTCTATTATGTAGCCTGGCACTGAACTAGCTAATCAGCTTGATCTACAACTTGAAACCACTCTACCTCCTCAGTATCTGTTACTGACGTTTATATAACAAAGGTCCTTAAAGGTGTTTACAGCCCACTTTCTACCGCATTTTATTTGTCCTCACATAGTTGTGAGCGTTATTAATAATTTTTGTTTTAAATTCCCAATTCACAGAAAGGCAAATCGAGATACAGAAAGAACAAGTGAGCAGTCTGAGATCACACGGTTGGAGTTCTTCAGTGGCTGGGCAGGATCAGTAGTCAGAAGTTCTTACTTATGTCAGAGATTCTTTCCTCATCATCAGAAAATATTCAAATAACAGAAAAGTACTAAGAAGAAAATATTAATAGCGCTTATCCCTACCACCTAGAGTTAAGCACTGACTATTTCCAGCCTCCCACAGCCTCTATTCCCTTATAAAATATTACTGGAGTCTATGCGTTCATTTAAGAACAGTATATAAGAACATATAGATAGAAGTCCCTTTTGACACTCTCCCCTCTTGACCACCCAGAGGTACCTTTATGGGTTAGGTAGGTATCTTTCCAAATCTACCATTGTTTTGTCTTCTACATCCATGTTACCATCTGTAGTACCCATCAGCATTGCCATTGACATTTTGTTTGGCAGATTTATATATACTTTCCTAACAAATTCATTTCCAGTGGCTGTACACAATTCCATTATACGTTTGTGTCCTTAATTTATTCATTCCCCTTTTGATGAACGTTTAAGTCATTTCCAATTTCTCACTTTAGCAAACAGTGCACCAATTGTTAGGTAAAGAGTAGGAATCCAGCTCTCCTGGGAAAAAAGGACAAGGGCAGTTCTAAGCATGCCAGTTGCAAAAGGAAGTAAAGGATTCTCTGGGCCTCTGGCCACCGTGGGCTTCAGAGAGGTTCATAGGAGGTCTGAATGTGCAATATGACTCTGGTTCCAAGGTAAACTGTGAACCAAGAGTTAGACCCAGTCCAGGCAGCATGAAACAGAACCGCTGGCCATGACCTTCTGCCTTTCTGTCCTGACAGAGGAGGCCCATTTGTTGTCTATAGAGAACGTATCTTGCTCTGTAGACCTATCTCTTGCTCTTGCTCTGTAAACTTATCTTTTTCTTTCTCAATAAACTTTGTTTCATGCTTGCTTTACTTGGGATGTCTGGTCATTCTTTGGCCAAGAGTACCCCAAGCACCAAGGACAGAAGATAGCGGCCTAAAACTCCATTTTAGAACACAAGCAGCCATGACAGTAATTGTCTTTGTACATTTATCAGTGCACGTATGGAAATGTTTCTAGGACTAAATTCTAGAAGAGGGAATTGTTGGGTCACAAATGTTACACCGATTTTCAGTTTAACAACTACTGCTAGCCTACCTTCCAAAGAGGCTGTTCTAATTGACACACCTAAAAGCTTCTTCATAACCTTGCAAAAATGATTGCTCTTGTCAAATTTGTCCAGATATAATCTTCACAGATTAAAAATATGACTTCTTCAACATTTCTAGAAATATGGAATACACACGTGTCAAAAATTTATTCAACTCGGGCGGCGCCTGTGGCCTAAGGAGTAGGGCGCTGGTCCCATATGCTGGTGGTGGTGGGTTCAAACCCAGGCCCGGCCAAAAACCACACACACACAAAAAAAAAAATTTATTCAACTCATTAATAACAAGAACATTTTTAAGATGAAAAAGCTGATTCCATGACCATTTAGTAGACTGGATTTATATAGTCTTTAATAGAGTATTAAAGTAAGATTGCTGTTGAGACCAGCCTGAACAAGAACAAGACCGTCTCTACTAAAACTTTAAAAATCAGCTGGGAGCAGTGGTGCTTGCCTGTAGTCTCAGCTACTCAGGAGGCTGATGTGGGAGGATTACTTAAGCCCAGGAATTTAAGGCTGCACTGACACCACTGCGTTCTTGACTGGGTGACAGAGCAAGATGCTGTTTCAAAAAGTAAAAATAAAATAATAAAAATAAATAAGATTGCAAGGCTAGATACAAGAATGATTAATGTTCTATAGGAAAATAAATTATAACTTTTATAGTTATCTTTTCTTTGGAACAAAAATTATTGTACTTCTACCAGGCACAAATCTACAAATTAATATATATCGTCACAGGGTCTGCTTTAGCCCTTCATTAACAGCAAACAGCAACATTAAGCAATGCCATAGTGTACTAGAAGATTAAGTAATCCTTGGGCCTTTTAATGTTTCACTATGGCATTGAAAGGACACACATTGCAAGTATGACTATCCTGTTGGCTCTATTTCCAGATTTTGGATAATTTTTCTTTAATGGATTTTAAAAGTATGTACCAGTCCAGTGGTCAAAAAATAGCAGTTCATTGTTTTAATCCGAATTTCTGTAGTTATTAGCGACCTCTGGGCACTTATGTTTAGCTGGCTATCTAGTTTTCTCCAGTTCCCGGTCTCTTTAAACAAACAAACATTAAGAGAATATGAAAACACTTTCTCCTTTATAATTAAAGATGGTGTTTCCTGAAGGATGGTGTCACAAGGTTAGGCCTTTTAGGCAACAGGAGAATGACGTCCTGATTTTTTTCTGTATTCTAGCAATCATCCTTTTTATTAATATTTGATTTTTCATAACCCACTTATTTCCAGAAAGGATTTAAAGGAAAGTTGTGTAGAAGACAACAGACCTGAGAAGACTTTAACATTTAAGTGGGCCCATATTTGTCATACAAAGAGATTTAGACTTACGATCTCATTATTGTCTCAATAACCTGATTGTTCCTAGTAAAGATGTACACAGTAGAGTCATAAAAGCGCCCTAATTCTGGCCCTTTGCTTAGCTGGGGGCAGCGATAGAAAGGTGTGTCCAGGCGGTGTGGAGTGGGGGAGAGAAGGCCTCAGTGGGGTTTTACTGGTGAGTGGGGAAGGTGGAGCTCGCGGCGCCTCTGCCCTTCCACCCCTCCGCTGACTCCTCGGGTCAGTCACCCAGCACTTATCAACCGCCCACCGCGGGGGGTTGGGACACCAGAGTGTGGAGCCCTCTCCTCCTCAGTTCAAGGCAAAAAGGGAGGCTGACCAACAACACATGGGGGTGAAGGTAAACCCAGATGGAGAACTTTGAAGATGACATCCACAAGTCACTGGCGCAGTTTTAATAAAAATCAGTGTCTGTGTGTGTGTGGGAGGGCGCGCACATGTGGGTCCCAGGAGACAGGACACCTGCTGTCAGCCTGTGTTTCGGGCTGCTTTGGGGAGAGAGAGACAGATTTGAGAGAGTCTTTCCAGAACGCTCCGAAGGCTGTAGGGGTCGCCTTTGCTCTCTCACCCGTGCCTACAGCGATGTGAGGTCACTCGAGTCACTTCTGGAACTAACTTGCAATTCTTAAACTATCCTTAGAAATGTATCTTTCAGTTAGGCACAGCCTAAGTAACGGCTGTGAATCCGTTTTCAATGTGAGCAGTTTCCCCAGTTCGCTCCGGAAATTGCTCAAATTCGCAAACGGCGTCCGGCTCACCCCGGGACGCTCTTTCCGAGGAGACCTCCTTTCCCACGAGCGTTCCGTCCCACCTCCCAAGATAGGGGATGGCCCCTTGGCTGTCTGGCGGACCTCCTGGGAAGCCCCCTCCCCTCCCCGGCCCGGCCCCGCGGTCGGTGTGTCCCGCCGCGACTCTGGCCTTGGTCTGGCTGAGGCACGACCGGAATGCGCGGGAGGGCGCGGGAGCACGCGGGGCGGGGACGCCGGGAATGGAGGGGACGTGGGGCGGGCCGGCCTGGGTCTCGTCCCCGGGGCCCGGCCCAGCTTGGGGTGAGCAGCGGACAGCGCGGAAACCAGGGCGAGGCCCGCTCTCCAGACGCCTGGCGCTCGGCCTGGCCCTAGCCCTGGCCCCGGCCACGTTGCCCCCACTGGGGACCCCCAGAGACTTGCAGTTCCGCCCCCCTGGGGGGTCGGGCGGAGCGTGCAGCTCCCAGACCGGAGAGATCTCGAGGATCGCAAAACGGAAAGAGAAAAAAAGTCTCCACCGAGCTCCCCCGTGAGCGCAGGGCGCCCGCCCCGCCTTCCCTTCCCGGCGTCTCGTCCAGTCACCGACCGGCGGCTCAGGGGCCGCGGGAGGAGGCGGCGCGGGGGGCGCAGGGGCGGGACGCGCGCTCCTGTTGCCCGGGGTCCCGGCGGCTGCAGCGGCGCGGGCTCCGAGGAGGCGGCGCGGGGCTTGGCTGGCCAGGAAACCCCCTCCGCGCGCGGCCCGCGGTTCACGGGAGGCGGGAGGGAGGCGGACGGGCCTGGTATCGACGTCGACGACCGCGCCGCCCGCGATGGGAAGTGTCTTATAAAGCCGCCGCCCGGACCCGCCGGCGCGCCTTGTCCCAACCGGCTCCGAGCGCGGGCGCTCGCGGAGTCCTGGGAGTGCCCGGGCAGACTCCGGACGAACCTTGGAATTGGAGAGACCCGGACTGAGACCCCAGTCCGGCACAGACCCGGTCCTTGGACGGACCTCGGAGCCGGAGAGACCCGGACTGAGACCCCAGTCCAGCACAGACCCGGTCCTCGGGCAGACCTCGGCCGGATCGGGGCGCGGGCGGGGGCCGAGGGCGCCCCCGGCGGCGGGGGTATGCGCGGCCCGCGGCATGGCCTCGGCGGTGTTTGAGGGCACGTCGCTGGTGAACATGTTCGTGCGCTGCTGCTGGGTGAACGGCATCCGCCGGCTCATCGTGAGCCGGCGCGGCGACGAGGAGGAGTTCTTCGAGATCCGCACCGAGTGGTCCGACCGCAGCGTGCTCTACCTGCACCGCAGCTTCTCCGACTTGCGCCGCCTGTGGCAGCGCCTCCGCGACGCCTTCCCCGAGGACCGGCCAGAGCTGGCGCACGGGCCGCTGCGGCAAGGTGCGGGGCCGTGGGGCGCTGGGGCGCCGTGGATGGGGATCCCGGGGGGTAAGGACGTGGGTGCGTGTGAGCTCTGAAGTAAGTGCAGGGAACGAGGCCGGGAAGTTACTTAAACCGAGACTGCCACTTCTCTGCGCACCCCTCCTCCGCCTTGGCACGGAATGGGGAACACTTAGACCGCGCACCCCCAAATGAAGGGAGTACTGGAAGCCGGCCTATGAAACCCGGTGGCATTCCCGGCGGAGGAAGGAGAACGGGTGGGAAAGGGGCTAAGCCAACAGGACAGACGCCCTGACCATCCCCAAGGATGAGTCTTTTCAGAGGAAGGCGTGACCTTGTGAGGGGGCACCCAAGAATGACCAGTGGAAGTGTAGCACCCAGTGTCGGCTCGGCGCAGCCCCCTGCCCCGGAATGGTGGGCGCTTCCCCAGGATAGACAGGTAGACAGGGCCAGCGGGCGGCAGGAGTGACTGGGGAAGCGTTTGGGACCAATTAACTTCAATGTCAGAACTGGGGGTAACATTGGCAGCCTCCTCCCCGAGTTCTCCCTGGGCGGGGCTACGCCTCTCGTGGTCTTTGGCTACAGTGGAGCCCGAGTGCGAGGTGCCAGGCAGCTCCTCACCCCTCATCGCGAGGGAGCCGCCCGCCTGCGGCTGCCTGGGACGACCCAGAGTCCCACCCCAGGGCTGGGGCCTCATTTGGGTTTGATTAGCTCCAGCTCCTGCGCTTTGGCCTTGTGCGTGGTCCTGGCTCCCTGGAGTCTTGTCCTCAGAAACTGCGATGGCTTCCCTTTTCCTACTGCCCTGGGGTGGCTGCCCTTTAAAGGCTAGGCAGAGAGGGGGAATGAACTTGAGACAGGAAGATGTGGGGGTGGAGTGCCAGGTTGGGGAGAGGGGCCACCTGAGAGGGCCAGGAGGGGAGAAGAGGGCAGGGAAGACTGTAGGTCTTTTGTGCAGGGACCCTCCCCCCCCAACTCCTGGCAATGTGACCCTGAAAATCAGGAACACTTGCCCAGGGTAAGCGTCTCCTTTTTTGCAGTTTTCCTTTAAGCAAAGACCCCTGGAAGGTTGGGTGGAAGATTCAGAATGGGAGGATGTCCGGGTGGTGGTCCAAGTCTACTTTGCCACCTGTCTGGCTGTCTGAGATAACCTCTGCTTTCCTCTGGTGACAGTCCCCCACCCAGTGTGTGGATTATGTGGACAATTAAGCTCAGTTCTCATGACACATCCTCTGGCAGACACATACTTTGGAAAGCCTCCCAAAGCAAATGAGTTTGGGGCCCTGAATGAGAAGACCTGCCTTTCAGGCTTCCCTCTGCTCCCTGCATTCTCACATATATAGCTGTTCTCGAGATAGTTTACTGTTATTTCAAGCATGGAAGCAGTTTTCCTAGGATTCACAATTTTTATGATATTTTTACTTTAACAAATGAATGCCCAAATCAGGAAAGCGTCATGAAGGAACAGGGTTTATTCAGTAACTTTTTCCAGAATGAGGCTCTGGGCCTCACTGGTCCAGTGTCCCAGCTGAGCCATGACCCCAGGCAGACTGGTTGCAATTGACTCCCCCCTGTGTGGCGCTGTACCTGCAACATCGTTCCTATTGCTTCTGTCCTTTGTGAGGATTCAAACACATGGTACAGCGTCTATCTAACACTAAGCCTTCCACGAATGTCATCACTGTTACTGCCAGCATCAGCTGCTTCTGGCTGGGGTTGGTGGACCAGACGAGAAGAGGAATGTGGATTCAGTGCCTTGGTACGCTCAGGTGAAGCATCTTACCTGGAGCAGAAGCAGGTGGGGGGGAGGGGGGGCGTGTGATGAACTCCTGGTGCACATGCCCAGCTCTGTGATTTTTGCGTTCATGCAAGTTGTGCAGGGTCCAGACGTGTGGATGCACCAAGAGCATGGAAGAAGTGATTATTGTGGAGAAAAGAAGACTCAGAAGGGATGTGATAGCTGCCATTGAGTACTTAAAGGGGAACAAAAATCAGCACGAGGGAGTAGACTTGAGAGTGGGGGGGTTGGCAGGGATGGGTGTAAAGGACCTTCTCATAGCCCAGGATAGAACTCTTGGAAATGTTACCTTGGCTAGTGACAAGTGCTATCCAGAGGAGGCCCCCTGTAAGGGCCAGCCCAGCCTATGCTGGGGGCTGGGACCTGAGGAGGGTGACCTCAAGTCCTGTGTGCATTCTAGGCTGTGGTTCTCTGGATGGAGGCAAGCTGGCCCCTGCCTACCAACACTTTAGTATTGTTGTGCAATGTTGGGGAAGTCCTTTGCCTTTCTTTGGTCCTTTTAAGTCCAGGGAAATTGTTTGCTAAGTAAAATGTATCACAGTCACATAAAAAAAGATTCTGCCTTATTTCTATGCAGATTTATTATTTGCATGAAAAAAATGTCTGGATAAACTATAAATATAAAAGACAACCAGATGTGTGTATAGTACTGTCTTGGTGATGGCAGCTTTTCTCAGGATAATTCCCCATCAGATTCCCCAGTTTACATTTACTGAACTATTTCTGGGCTACGTTAGGTTTGCACTCTCTTGTTTCATTGAAAATCTTTGTGAGGAAATCTGGGTTTCTGCGCTTCTGCTGGCAGCAGGCTGGCAACTTTTGTAAGTGTCTGACTATGTACCCTTTGAGGGCGTGCAAGCCTTGGCCCCCACTTGCATTCTTGAATCTGCAGGCAATTAAAGGGATACTGAGCCCTTTTTCCTGGTCCCTGGAGTATTGCAGTAGGGGAGAATGTTTACATGGAGAGAACTGTGCTTTTTCTCTCTGCACACACTCTGTAGTGTTATGCTTGGCAGCCATCCATCGGCCTTGTATGTGTCACAGTGACTCATTTGCCGGGATATTTAAACCCCTATCTGGGGTGGAGGCACTCGCATACCTGTCTGGCCTTCCATTTGGGTGAGGTAGGGTGAGGCTGACCTAAGGGCTTATCCAGCTTCTGTCCTCCAGCCTCTTTCTTTAGACTCTTGGACTTCTACCTTAACCCTCTTCTTGATATGGGTCTGAAAAACCACCACTTACTTTCTCATCCCACCGCTCCGTGGGAGGAAACTACCTGCTTCCTGGGGGATATTATCTCTGGATTACCAAGATGTTTCCTTCTTTTTCTGCACTCTTAACACAAGTGGGCCTGAGTCTTAATTTAAATCCCCTCAATGCAATACTTAACCCGGTTCAGGGTTACTCTTTATTTATATCTCTCATATCTAGAATGGTTTACAGTTTAAAACATAAGCATGCAGACTTTCCCTAATTGACTGAGGCTCCTGGATTTTTCAATTTTTTTTCTTTATACTACCTATTTCAGGCCTTGTGATGTCTGAGTTGGCCTGGTCACGGTGACAACAGATACTGCTTCCACAGCTCATCAGGCGATCTTTGGTTCTTGGTTGCTATGCAGTCAATGTTTTGGTTTTATGTTCATTTGTTCCACCAAAGATTCACTGAGTCCCTGCCACATGCCAGGCACTGTTCTAGGTGCTAGGGACATGGCAGTGAACAAAACAGACCAAGAGCATCCCTGTCTTGGTGATTGTTATTTTATGGTTGGGAGAAATCCAATAATAAAATAAAGAAGTAAAAACATGTTAGATGATGATAAATGTTTAGAAGGAAAATAAGAAAGCAAGAAAAAGTCTATGACTTGCTAGGGGCAAAGGAGGGGTTCCTCTTTTAGATAGGGTGACCAGCAGTGATCTGACTGACAGGTGACCTTTGAATAGAGACCTGAAGGAAAGGAGGAAGCAAGCCAGTGCATGCCTACGGTAGAGCATTCTGGGTAGAAGGGAGAACAAGTGCAAAGATCCTGGGGCCAGCATGTGCCTGTGCATCTGAGGAGCCAGGAAACCGTAGAGGCTGGAGTGGGGAGTGCTGAGCTGCAAGGTAGATGGTGGTTGGCACTGGAGGGCTCTGAGCAGTGGTGTGATTTGATCTAACTCAAATTCAGCTGCTGTGCTGAGAAAGATCAGAGGAGAATGGGGATCAGGGAGGCAGGTTCTGGGGTCCTGTGCCAGGCATAGCAGAGCAGGTAGGAGAAGTGAGCAAACTCTGATTTGCCTTAATGGACAGCCACAGAGGCACACCCCAGATATGGGGTGTGAAGGAGCACTGGGGAGGATCTCGGACTGTTCAGCCTGTGAAGCAGCAATTTTTGCAATGGGGAGACCTGCAGGGCAGGAACCCAATTCAGAATGCAGCATGTTAGCCTTCTCTGCGGGTGAGGGCTGTGATTGCCAGCCCGTGTGCAGGGCTCTGACACTTGTCTTTGTTCACCACCAGCACTGAGGACATTGATCTACATCAAGTAGATTGTTGCTTTTTAGAATTAAGATTTGAGTACCAGGGGATTAAGGCATCTGGGATATTACCAAGAAGGACTGGACACAGATGTGACCACCAGACTTTCACAGCCCCAAGAGAAATTACAATTAAAAAATTGTATATTCCATTCCTGGGGCCTGATCTTGCTCACACTTTTCTCACCTGGATGGTCAGGGGAGAAGCTCTGTGCGAACCCCAAACACAAGGGGAGAACCCTACTTGATGCAGAACCACTGCCTTCTCTTTCTTAGTGGCTAAAAGATGATCAGTGGGTATGCTGGGCCCAGGCAGCAGAGCAGGGGCACAGAGACACCATCTCTGCCCAGACAGGTGGGCCTGCCCTTCACCTCTGCCGTGGCCCAAGCACCATGCAAGGCTTCACCTGGGGCATTCTGCTCCCCCCAGCAGGGGAAGCTTTCACTTCTCAGGGGATTTGAGTCTATCCTGACTCACAGGCCTATTTCTGACTCTCTTCCATATATAGGGCTCTTGATCTGGGGTGGTGTGCTGCCCCTGTCCTGGGGACATCTTGCTGGGGCTGCTGGCAGGACCACCCACTAGCACACAGCCTCCTCTTCCTCTCTCTTCTTTCTGGTTGGTTTTCTTTCCCAAATCCACACCCAGCTGCCCACCCCAGATTCTATTTCCCTCTCCCATAGCTCCTGGGTTCCTCTTCTTTCTCCATAAACGACCATCTGGCTGTGTTGGGTTTGTGGTCACCGCAGATCTCAGACTGTACCTGGAGGGCCCAGGGTACACGGAGTTCACCTCCCATTTGGAGCAGGAGACTTGCACAAGTGGTTCAGTAGCACACTCTAGGGCACATTGCTTCCCACCACATTTGGTTGTTGACACTGAAAAGACGATTCCTTTGTCACAGAGCAGGCGTGGGAAGCCCCTCAGAACACCTAGTTGGGAGTTCTCTCCTTGGCGTGAGGATGTTTGAGGCAAGGGGTTCTGTGCTCTGTTCTGTCCTTCAAGGTTGTGCCACTAAAACAGTGGCAGCACAGTCACATCCTGCAGAGCACACAATAGGTGTGGTGACATTGTTCTGCAGCCCATGCCCTGCACACCCACCCCAGAGGGAAGGACTGTGCACTCCACATAGCTCTTTGGCTGCCGTACACCTGCAAGTTTTTCTTCCCATTTGCTTTAAGAACAAGATGTCCGGGTGACCCTTTGCTGATATGTGACTTAGATTAGTAGGAAATATATGATGGGCAGCAGTTGGACAGCGGGTGGAAAGGGAGCAGGGAGGAAGGAAATTGTAATTAAAATTTTTAAATGTTATGACTCTTCATCTACCAGTAACACTTTATTTTTCCCAAATAAGAAAATTGAGGCCCTGTGAGATTGGGACACCTACCTGGGGACATAACCAGGTCTCAGTGGGAGAGGACAGGCTTGGGCATCACCCACCGGGGGACACAGCCAGGTCTCAGTGGGAGGGGCCAGTCTCAGGCTGAAAGCACATACCAGACGGGTGGGGCATCAGAGTCAGGCTTTATCACTTGCCGCTTGCCTTGTCACTTCAGGCTCAGTTCCTCAAGCCTCAGGTGCATTTTGATGCATTGACAATAATATCTGCATGGTGGGGGTGTTGTGAGTACTGAAACCTGTAGTGTCCTTACGTGCTCAGCACTGAGCGTGAAACATAAGTTGCAGTCTAGCAGGAGAGCAAGGAGGCTGGCTCCAAGAGTAGCAGCTGCCTCGTGGGGCTGGCCTGCCCGTGGGCCCACCCACTGCCCCCAACAGCATCCTTTCCAGGTATAGCCCCCATTGCCCTCAGGGTGCCTCCTGCCCTGGCCAAAGAGAGAACCCACAAAGGAGGGGTTGCCCCTGGACTTCAGTGGGAGCCCTACAGACCGGGCCTGTGGCTTTGTTGGTCTGGAAACCAGAATTTGGTACTGGGTGTGGATTAGGCTTGGGTTCCTGGAATCCTGGGGCCAGAGTCTGAATTACCCTGAGAAATAGAATGGCCAAGTGCCTAGAGCTCTTGTGGTCAGAACCTCCATGGGCTGAGATGCCGTGGGCCCCTTGCCCCTCGTGGGCAAACCCGATTTGAGGCCCTGCTTGTCCTGTCTGGTCTCAGCTCTCCTCACCCCTTGCCCTGGCCTGCTGTTGGGGCCTCCACGTGCCCATCCCACTCCTGCCCTCTTCCTTACCTCTGCTCGCCCTGAAGGCCTCCTCCTGCCTGAGGTGGGCGGGTTCTCAGCTTTGCGTCCTCCTAGCCCCTGGGCTTTGCCTGGCAGGTGACATCTGGTCAGTGTTTGCCTCTTGCCTGCCCTCCCGGCTAGCATGAAGGTACCAGGAGGCCAGAGTCCTGCCCATGGTGGTGTGCCCTGACGTGTGCCTGGCACAGAGAAGGACATCGTGGGTCCTTTGGGCAGAGTGAGTGAAGAAGTGCTTCCTTCCTGTTGTGACAGCTTAGAATGGCTGGTATCCCTGGGTACCTTTGATGCTTCCAGACAGATTGGCTAAGTGAATGGCTGTTTTAAAATGTTGATTCTAAAGTTTAAGAAGGGGATTTGGTGTTTAGTGGGGAGGGAGAATAATGAAGGGGGCTGGAGAAGGAAGGATTACAGGAAAAGCAGAGCAAAGATCAGGAAGTGGAAGTTGACTGCTTCCTCCTCACTCCGGTAAAAAAGGCCTGATTCACTCGAGGAGGCACCTGGGTGCCGGAAGCAGCAGCCACAGGGGAGGAAAGGAAGACGGGCTTCATCCAGCTCCTTCCTGGGCCCTCAGAGTGTTCTCTTTCTCCCTCTTCTGGCTCTTCCTGCTGCACTCTCTGCCTGGTTTTCACTCTCAAGAAGATGTAGAAGAGGAAGGACCGTGGGTCTCCTTCCCACCTCGTGGTGACTGTGGGCAGTCACTGTGCAGGGTGTGTCACCAAGTGGGAGTGTGGGAGGAGAGGTGTTTTGTCCTGATGCCAGCATAGGCCATACTCCCGGTACTGTGCGATACCCCAGGGTGGGAGACATGGGAGTCTCATGTAGCAAAGAGCAGCCTCAGTTGTCCAGGAGTTAGAACTTCCATTGGGCTAATTATGCAAAGAATGATAAGCTTATTTCTTACTGTCTTCAGTATTTTTATTTATAAAACAGGTACTTTGAGTTTTCCTAAAGGAACCTAAGATATTTTGTTTCTATAATATGTATCACACTCAATCTTGAACGGAATACAAGTTTCTTACGCAGCGCAGGACTAATGCATTCCACCCTTAAGCCAAGCAGCAGGCATCTGTGCACAGTATGTGGAGAGACACATTTGTTAAATGGAAAAGAAACCATTTAAATGTGATTCATTAGTTGACTCAATTTTCACTTGGTAGAAAATTTCTCCAGGGCTGTCTATTGTGTGCCAGCCGGACAGCTTCCTTCTAAGAGAGGCCCATTCTTGGGTAATGGGCATTCCTTAATGTGCTTTCCCCCAGTGGACCCAGGCAGCATCTGGGCTTTATTTCGAGAATGACAGCAACAAGAAGCACTTGAGTTAGAGTCAGACTACCAGAGGCCTCTGCTGAAGAAGCCTGGGACAGTTACCAGAAGTGGTCAGCCCAAAGCCTCCATTTCCCCCAAAAAGGGGGGCTCTGGACCCTGGTTTCTGGGATTAGGTAACCGCATTTGTTTATGTTTGCTCTCACTGACAGATCTTTGTGCTGAGACCGGCATGTTCAGTTTTGGTTCTAAGAATAAATCAGGGTGTTTGTGTTTGCAGAAAGCAGCCAATTCCAAAACTGGCAAAAACATTTGGTATTCTCAGTTTCCAAGAAAAAAACTCCTCTAGGAGGGAGAAAGGGCACACTGGCTGCTCCAGGCTGATACTTAGCCCCCAGATGTGTGGACAGTTGGCCCAATTTTCCAGTTTCAAGTTCTTAACTGGGCTAAATCTAGGTAACATTCTCATGTCACAAATTATGTACAGTGAAATTTTTAAAGTTGAGATTATTTTAGTGATCATACCTTAACAGAAATTAGAATAATTTTTGAGAGCTGTGAATTCTTCTGAGTTAATTTTCTTAAATGTGGATTGTAGCGAACCAAATTTTGCCGCTTCCAAAGAGTGCTCGCGCCTCCTTCTGGCATTTATTGGAACGACAGCCTCCTACTCAAGAGGCTTTGGTTTCCTTCTAACGTTCCTCCCATGGAATTTGCAACCTTGCAATTGTTTATCCTTATGATGTCAGATAGTAAAAGGGAGTTGGAATTATGCTATCAACGATATTTGGAATATGAAAGTCAAAATTTTTAGATGATCCTAAATGATTGCGTTTAAGCACATTTTAATAAATGAGGCTTAAAATTGTTGCTTATGGCAAACAAGTGACATTTGGTTTTTTGGTTTTTTTTTTTTGTAGAGACAGAGTTTCACTTTATGGCCCTTAGTAGAGTGCCATGGCATCATACAGCTCACAGCAACCTCCAACTCCTGGGCTTCAGCGATTCTTTTGCTTCAGCCTCCCAAGTAGCTGGCACTACAGGCGCCTGCCACAACGCCTGGCTATTTTTTGGTTGCAGTTCAGCCGGGGCCGGGTTTGAACCCGCCACCCTCGGTATATGGGGCCGGTGCCTTACCGACTGAGCCACAGGCACCGCCCAACAAGTGACATTTGGAAAAGCTATGCTAGCCATTAAAAGCCAAAGCACTTGAATCCTAAAGGAAAAGTACAACAGGTAGCATAGAAAGAAACTCAAATGCATAACTACACTCATTTTGTTTCGGAGGTAACAGTACTTCTGGACTCACAGTCTGTCCCTGAAAAGTAAAGCCGTGTCTCAGATGAAGATTCTGCTCGGAACCTCACCACTCAGGGATGTATCACTTGGAGAATTTGTCATTTTTGGCATTGGCAGCAGGTGTTTGAGGTTTTCACCAGCTGTGAAATTGAGAAACCCCAGTGAGTGTGAGACAAATAGAAATTTCGCAATGAAGATTTATTTCATTTCTGCACTGTGACCCCACAGTACAGTTTTTTTTTTTAAGTGTTTTCCTTCCACATTAAATACACTCATCCGTTTGGTGGAAAAAAATTTAAAAACAATTGATGTTCAGGACCCTGGAGAGAAGGGAAATGTGAACTTCGGTGTTTTGGTTTTTTTTTTTTTGCAGTTTTTGGCCAGGGCCAGGTTTGAACCCACCACCTCCAGTATATGGGGCTGGTGCCCTACCTTTGAGCCACAGGTGCCACCCTGAACTCTGGTGTTTTAAGAAGGCTGGACTGTCTGAAGCCCCTTGGCTCATGACTCTTAGGTGCCCTAACTGGAGTGGGGAAGCACCGGGGTGCTTTCTGGAGGAAGTCTCCATTGGGAGGGGGCAGCCCTACTGGTTCATGCTGTTCCCAGCTCTGTCTGCAGCACAGATGGTTGCAGCTGAAACAATAGGAGCCCAGTTGTGCTAATTACCAGATGGTTTCAGTCAGTTCAACAAATCTATTACTTCATGGTCCAGTAGTGGCTCCTCCTGGAAAAGGGGCCAGTGTTCCTTGTCTGTCAGATGGACAGAGTTCTCAGAGATAGCCCTTAATAAAGCTCATGCAGACTCCAGCCAGATTGTCACCCAGGAGCCAGGATGGAGGATTATTTATTTATTTATGAGACAGGGTCTCGGTCTGTTGCCCAGGCCAGAGCGCAGTGGTGCCATAGCTCACTGCAACCTCAAACTCCTGGGCTCAAGCAACCCTCCCTCATCCCATGTAGCTAGAACCACAGGCTAGCCCGCCATACTCAGCTAATTTTTAAATTTTTTGTAGAGATGGGGTTTTGCCATGTTTTCCAGGCTGGTCTTGGACTCCTGGGCTCAAGTAATCCTTCTGCAATTTGCCAAAGTCATGGGCTTATAGGTGTGAGTCACCACACCTGACCCAGGATGGGGAGTTGAAGGATAAACATGCCCCTAACTGAAAGCCCAGAGCTTAGAAAATAATGAGCTGTCATTTCTGTACTTGCACAGAGGGATTCCAGCATCTTCTCTTTCCCTATTTAATTTTTCTCAGCCTCCTTTTGTTTGGTCTTTAAGAATGTTTACATTTCCAAGGAGCACTGTTTGGCTTCCATTTAGAAACATAAAAACAGAGAAAAGCAGCATTATGGCTCTGCACATTTCCACAAATGCAGTTGAACCACAAGGGCTCAGTAGTCTCAGTGCCACTTGGCCCTCAAGCAGCTCTCTCCTGTGAGACCCCTAACCTAGGAATCAGCTGGCTATTTGTCCTGCCTGGGATCAGGCTGGGGCTACGACTCGAGGGCAAGCTGGAGCAAACACCCAATAAGGTAACTAATGTTTGTCATCTGTCTTCTCTGATGCAAGCTTGTTTCATCAGTAGCCAGCCAGTGACTATCAGGTCCCTTGTGTGTGGCAGGCACTGTGCTGGCTCCTGGTAATAGAGCCCAAGACACCGCCTCACCCTCACATTCCCACAGGAGACCCATGGTCAATGCACAGTCACTGTGCAGAATGGTGAAGGCTGCAGAAGTTCAGATGGGTTATCTGGGGGCCCAGAGGCAGGACCAGCTCCCACTGTCAAAGAGCAGGTGGCCTTCACCAGGGTGGACTTTTCCTGCACTCAAGCCTAGAGGTGGACAGTGCTATGCAACTGTGTGTGGGTCATGTTGGCTGGTGGGGCTGGCATGAGGATGTGTTTCACAGGACACAGAGCTAGAAGGGTGGGTAGAAGTCAGGGCCAGGAGGGTCTGTGCACCAAGGTAAAGTACTCACACTGTTTCCAGAGGCCAGACCAGGTGCTCCTGCCTGTTTCCCTCTACTTCGGTCTGGAGAATGGGTCGCAAGCAAGAGTGTGTTGCCAGGCAAATAAAAGGCAGGGCACAAATCTAAGTTTGAATTTCAGATAAACAGTAAATAAGTTTTTAGTGTAAGTTTGAATTGTTCATTGTTTACCTCAAATTCCTGTTTAACTACATATCCTGGATCTTACTTGCTAAATTTGGCCACACTAAAAAGAAGATACAGCCGAATGTATTTATCTTAATAAATGTTACCCTTGGAGGTTATAAATCTGATCGAGAGTGGAACACTAATTAAAATCAAAGAAGTAGCTGAAGATAGGTCATCAAGGCAAAGATAGAAGAATTATAAACTGGATTTGTAAATTGTTAAATTATTATATCTTTACATCTTATAAAATGGGGATAAACATGCTGTATATGTCAAATATACAAGAGGCCAGTCTTCCTATAAGTTGTATCTACAGAACATAAAAATACAACTACTGTGTCGTAGATTTGACCCATTTGAAACTAGTACTCTAGCTGTAATTTGAGTTGAAACAATAGTAGTTTTGCTCGTCTTAGAATAAAGAAGCACTTTGTGGAGATGGGGATAAGTTATATAATTGTCTCCACTTTCACTTCAAAAACAACTTTTGAATTGCTTCTCTTTTCCTGTATAGACTTTCCCATAGCAAGCAGAGGATCAAAGCATTGTGGTGCAAGGAGTGACGCACATATATATAAAGACACCCACACGCACACACATAAATCGCAATACATAACGTATTTGAAATTCTGTGCAAAAAATTTAGGACTTAGGGAAGAGGTACCCAGAATTTCATTCTGTTCTTCTTCCTGCTCCTCCTGGCTTCCCCCAGCATGCAGGGTGGTGAGGAAAGACTGGAACAGAGGGTGGCCTAGGCACTTCCCCTGGGGAGGGCCGTCACTTAAGCTTGGGTGTACATATGAGCTTCAAGGATGGAGGCCTGGGGGTTTCCAGTGGCTGAGTCACAGTCCCCCCTCACCTCTGCAACTCTTGCTTTGTGAGTGACTGGTTGCTTGGGTTTTGTATGGCTGAGGAGGGTGCAGTGGGCAGGACCAGTCAGCTGGACACCTGGGTACCAGGTGGGCCAAGCAAAGGGTGCGCCTGGCGTGTGCTTGAGGATGTGGGGAGAAGGGTTCCACTTTAACCCCTATGGATCCCATTGTAAAGGGCCCCCTACTATGGCCCAGGCTTTCAGAAATACCTTTGCCCTATGTCTAGGGAGCCCATGGTGGAAATTTGCATGGGCCATATGCTCTGGGCTTCTTAATTTCAATCAGTTTAGGAAATCGTTTTTATTTCTTTTGTGGACTAGTCAATAAATGGCATGAAAAACTGAACACCTCTCTCCACTGTAAAACAAAACGAAACCAGAACTTCTAAAAACTTTCAATCCCGTGACTGATAAATAATGTGGTCGTAGCTCACAGGCATGGTGACGTCCTAGGTCCCATGAAGTTTAGGGGAAAGGCCAGTGTTCTCGGGAACCTCACTTCCCCCATCCCTGGAAAGCGGACAGATAGAAACAGTAACAGGAAGGGTGAGGTTCTGCACTGCTCACGAGGAGACAGAAAAGTACTCTAAATGTCTGTGCCTTGAGCTATCGTGTTTTAAAAATAAAATAAATATGGCACTGTCCAACAGCATTCGGGGCTGCTGGTGGTGACTGTAACAAGCATAGGCTCTCGGGTTCCTGGAAAGTGCCGTGAGTCATGCCCAGTTTGGTTTTCTCCAGGCAGGAACCTGGAATTTTTCCTTCTGAACACTGCATTTAAATGACTTGTCTAAATAGGGGCTCCGTTTACATGGGCCTTGTGGTCTGGGCAGCTGTGGCCAGTGGGGCGAGTCCTTCCCCGTGTCAGTAGGGGTGGGTGGGTCTCAGGCCAGCCTCCACTTGCTACAGCCACCACGCTGGCAGGGGCTGAGCTCCGGCTCAGACATTCCCCTTGGAGGGATCTTACCCCTCCCTTCCCCTCAACCTACCATCTCCCTTTCAGATTGACAGCACAGACCTAAATCACTGGGTAGCTGAAACTTCAAATGAGGTTTACAGCAGGACTTTCAGACAGGGCTTTATGTCCGTGAAGGCGAGAGCACATCCTCAGACGTCATTATGCAAGAGGACGCCAGGGGCTCGGGGGCACCTGTGGTGCTGTATTTTATTGAGAGCACATTTCCTGGCCTGCATTTTTTATTTTGGGCATTTCTGTCTTAATTCTAGGACTGGTTGCCATAAAGGATGCCCAGGACATAGAAACCAGGCTTAACGAGGTAGAGAAGCTGCTGAAAACCATCATCAGCATGCCGTGTAAGGTGAGCGGGTGAGCGGGGTAGGGCAGGGCTCAGCGGGGCAGAGATTTAAACGATGTCCATTCCCCATGTAACTGAACTGCTTGCTCCGTATCTCTTTGTAGGGATGGGGCAGATGCCATCAGGGAAAGGGAAGCCTTTTGTGGACTCCAGTTGCTCTGTTTTTTCTCCCTGGCAAAAACAATGGGGGTCACTAGGATATGTTGAGTCAGAAGGCATGTAAGGTCCCTCTGGCCACAGAGGTCTTTGCTTTCTCACCTCTGCTCAGAACCCTCTGCTCCTGCAGAAGGGATATGAGAGGAGGCACGTGGAAGCCAGGCAGAGCGTGAGCAGGACTGGCAGGTGGGTGATGTCACAGAGATTTGGCCATCATCTCCCTTTTAACTTTGTGAGCTTTGGAGTGAGTAGCAATTAAGAAGCTGGACTGGGGAGCCCAGCAGACCTACTTAACTGCTTTAAGTTTCCTCTTCCTTATCTGGGAACTGGGGAAAATAGATAGATGTGGCTCACAGTTATTTGTGAAGATGAAGGGAGATGTGAGTGGAACGCTGTCACATACATTGCCATTTTTGCCACTAAGCAACCCCATCTCGGCGGCCTTGCGTTTCAGCCTCCTGGGGCCCTAAAAGCATGAGAAGTGTGCAGTGACTGGGGCCTCACCAGTGCTGTCAGTCATCAGAGCTTCTGAGCAGTTCACTGGGCTTTAGCGTCGGATGGGGCTCTGCAGAGGAGTTATGCCCCCTCCTAGGCAAACACTCGGGACCAACTTGTGGGAGTTGTTCATTTTTAGTAATGACTGTATTTCTTCCCAGTTTTCTAGGTCAGAAGTTGTGCTTACCTTCTTTGAAAGATCTCCTCTGGATCAGGTGTTAAAAAATGATAATGTACATAAAATTCAACCCAGCTTCCAAAGTCCAGTCAAAATATCAGGTAAGAGCTGCTGCAAAGGTGTAGGGCAACTGCTGGCGCTGGCTGTGGTTGCAGAATTCTCCCAGCGAGATGTCTACATGGTGGGGCATGTCCACACTGGGCTCTGGAAAGATAATCCATCAGAATTGGGAACACAGAGGGAGGGAGACTGTCGCCCCAATTCTATTAAGCAGCATGCTTTTAATGACCTGAGTGCACACTCTCCGTACTTCCAAAGGGATTGATCTGGCATGTGTGTTGGAATTTACTTAAGAAATAGTATAATGATGGAAACATTGACGAGGCCTTCTGAAGGGAGGTACTGGTGCAGCCTGCTGAAGCGAGAGTGCATAGCGTGTAGCATTGAGTGTGTTTTAGTGCAACCACGATAAAAGGGAACACACACACTTTAGGTATCTTATTGTTGACATGGAACTGCCCCTTCTAGCCCTGAAGAGGCCATCAGTAAGATGGAGTTGTCCACAAAAAGACCTGCAGGCTCAGTGGAAGGGAAAGAAGGCCACCTTCCCTTCTTGGCTAGTCCAGGTTGGGTGACTTCTTGAGATTTGAGTTGCGTGTGTCATGAGTACACTTGTTTTTCATGGTGCTATTTTGGTAAAAGCTGCTGAGGACCCTTTTGTAGGAAAAGAGCTCTGTCCTGTGAGTCTCCAGGATTGGGATTGCCCAAGCAAAGGGCAGTCACCTGTGACCTGAAGGTGACATTTGAGTGAGATCTTGTTGGGGTTTGAAGATGGTCAGAGAGGGGAGGCAGTTGTAAGAGGAGATACAGCTTGGCCATGGAGAGTGCCTGTGTGGAAAGGAGGGGGGAGGGATCCTGCATCCATCATTCGATTTCTGAATGGAGGAGTGAGGGGAATCTCAAGATATCGGTGGAAAAGAGTTGGCAGAAGAGAAGGGTGTGAGCCTTCTCTTCTCGCTGTCTACTAAAAAGGAACTTGGGAGACAATTCCTAATTTTGAGCTCAGGGGAACTGGACTGGGTAGGCAGGTTCTGGAACCTGGAGCAGAAGAGGTGTTTGTACATACGATGTCGTGTGTGCGGTGCAGGGCTTCTGCCTCGGCTTGTCTGCAGTTGCTGATTTTTCTTTTCTTTTTTTTGGTTTTGTTTTCATTGACCCATTACTATTATACATACTTGTGGGTACACTGTGATGTTTCAATGCATGTATACATTGTGTAAAAATCAAGTCAGGATATTTACCATATCCATCCCTATTACATCTGTCATTTCCTTGTGCTGAGGATGTAGAAGTCTCTTCTCCTAGCTATTTTGAAATATATCGTACAGTACTAACCATAGTCACCCTCCTGTGCAGTAGAACACCAGAACTTACTCCTGCCTGTAACTTTATATCTGTTGACCAGCTTCTCACTATGCCCCCCTTCCCTCTCCAGCCTCTGAGAACCACTGTTCTACCCGCTGCTTCCACGGTCGGAGAGTCTCAGATTCCACACCCCAGTGAGATCATGTGATATTTCTTCAGTGCCTCGCTCAGTTAACCTAACATAATGTCCTCTAGGTTCATCTGCGTGGCCCCAAATGACAGGATTCCATTCTTTTTTATGGCTAACTAATATTACAGCCTTCCTTTGCTGTATACTACATTTTCTTTATCCATTCATCTGTTGATGGACTTAGGTTGATTCCATATCTTGGCTTCTGTGAGTAGTGCTGTGGTAAACTCGGGAGTGCACATAACTCTTGGACATACTGATTTCATTCACTTTGGATATATACCCAGTGGAGGGATTACCGGATCATATGGTAGTTCTATTTTTAATTTTTTGAGGAAACACCATACTGTTTTCCCTATTGGTTACGATAATTTACATTCCCGCCAACTGTGTATAACAGTTACACTTTCTCCACATTTTTGTCGGTATTTATTTTTTCATCTTTTGGATAACAGCTGCTTTCACAGAGATGAGGTAATATCTCATTGTAGTTTTGGTTTGCATTTCCCTGATCATTAGTGATGTTGAGCATTTTTTTCATATACCTGTTGGCCATTTGTAGGTCATCTTTTAGAAATGTCTAGTCAGGGTTTTTGCCTATTTCTTAATCAGATTATTTGTTTTTTTTACAGTTGAGTTGCTTGAGTTCCCTGTGCATTCTGGATATTAGCCACTTGTCAGGTACATAGTTTGCAAATACTTTCTCCTATTTTACAGGTGGCCTTTTCATTCTTTTGATTGTTTCATTTGCTGAGGAGAAGCTTTCTTTTTTTTTTTTTTTGCAGTTTTTGGCGGGGACTGGGTTTGAACCCGCCATCTCAGACCTATGGGGCCGGTGCCCTACTCCTTTGAGCCACAGGCAATGCCCTGAGGAGAAGCTTTTTAATCCCATTTGTCTTTTTTTCCTTTGTTGCCTGTGCCTTTGGGCTTTTATAAAAAAAGTCTTTGCCCAGACCAATGTCATTAAGCATTTCCCCTATGCGTTCTTCTGGTAGTTACACTATTTCAGGTCTTACATTTAAGTCTTTAATCCGTTTTGAGTTGATTTTTGAGTCTAGCTTCATCTTCTGCATGTGGATATCTAGTTTTCTCAGCACCATTTATTGCAGATGGTGTCATTTCTCCATTGTCCGTTCTTGACATCTTTGTTGAAAATCAATTAGCTGTAAGTGTGTGGATTTATTTATGTGTTCTCTGTCCTGTTCCATTGGTTCATGTGTCTGTTTTATGCCAGTATGGTTCTAGTGTGCTCCTATAGCTTTGTAGTATATTGTGAAGTTAGATAGTGTGATGTCTCCAGCTTTGCTCTTTTTTCTAAAGATAGCTTGTCTATTCAGAATCTTTTGTGCTTTCACATGAATTTTAGAATTGTTTTTTCTATTCTGTGAAGAATGTCATTGGTATTTTGATAGAGATTGCATTGAATCTGTAGATCACTTGCCTGGTTTGCTGCTTTTGAGCAGGGAGTACAGGACCCTCTCTGCTGGCACTAGTCTCCAGAACCTTCTCTCTCCCTCTTTCCTTTTCTTTTCTTTCTTTCATTTTTGAGACAGAGTCTCACTATGTCTCCCTTGGTACAGTGCCATGGTGTCACAGCTCATAGAAACTTCCAACTCCTGGGCTTAAGGGATTCTCTTGCCTCAGCCTCCCAAGTAGCTGGGACTCCTGGCGCCCACCACAACACCCAGCTATTTTTTGGTTGCAGTTGTCATTGTTGTTTAGCACGCCAGGCTGGGCTCGAACCTGCCACCTTCAGTGTATGTGGCCGGCACCCTACCCACTGAGCTACAGGCACCGAGCCATCCAGAACCTTCTTTATAAGAGACTGAAAATGGCTCTGTCCTTTATCCTGTATGGAGCCTAATCTGATAGGGCTCATGGAATGTTGTGAAATCTTAATAGTCTGTGGTATCAGGTTTCACATTCCCTAACTGGGCATGGGGAAGCCTCTGTTCCTTTCTCTGAGTGGGAAGAGGATAGCACCAGTGGCTCTGTTGTGGTCAAATGAGAGGGCGAAGCACAGAAAAGTCCTCTTAGGGCCTTGCTCTGAGATGACACAGAGGCCCCCTAGTGTGAGAAGGACACACTAGAGCTGCCTGGAGTTTCCTCTGATCAATTAACTCCTGATGGTACAACCCGAAGCACCCCCAGCCCTCTGCCTTCATGCCCTGTTTTTATCCATGCCTTGGACGAACCCATGGCCTGTGTGTGTCCTAAAGAATAACGGAGAGTACCAAGTTGCAGTTTTAAGTATGTTCTCTTTGACTTTTTGCAAACATAGAGGCAGGTTTTAGCCTGCTGCTGTCTGTGGCCTTCCAAGATGACTGGGGAGCGGTTCTCCTATGTAGGTCGAGACCCTAGGTCATGTGAGGTGTCAAGCCTGCCCCAGCGACATCACTAGAGGAGTCATTGCATCCACAGAATAGGACCTGGGATGGGGAGAAGTCAGAAGAGTGGGCAGCTTTGTGGAAGGTGGTTGGGAGGAAGAGCATGCCACCCTCAGGTGTTGGCCACCATGGGAAGCGGGTCAGTTAGGGGATGGCACAAGGCCCATGGGTGGGCATGACTGTGGCCAAGTTTGGCTCAGAATAGAACCTTCTAACAACCGGGGTTCCCTAACCATGCAGCCTGTACAAAACCTGTGGCTGAAAGTCTCAGTGCAGAGAGTGGGGGCTGTTAGAAGTGTTGCTTCAGGAGGCAGCAAGTAGGGGGACAGACTATAGATTCCCAGTGCTGAGTATCCCCAACTTCTCTGGGTGCTTTCGTCTCTTCTCTGTGTGGTGGGTCTCCGGGACCCAGACGGCAGACGCTGCCGTATCTGCTCCCGGGCTGGCTGGCCTTCTCCAGGTCAGAGGCAGGGCCTCCTAACTTAGATCGGCGTACACATAGCAGGGGTGAGGAGACGTGCTAGCCAGGTGCAGGAGGAACTTTATTACTCACAGAGTGAGAAGTGCCTTGAAGTGGGTGGATTACAACAGCTCAGGGATGGTTTTTAAGCTGTTCAGAGTAGCCCCGACGTTCCTTTGAGAAAATAGTTCTTGTGCAGACACAGGTTGTTGTTATCAGTCTTCGCCCCATGTCTGTGTGTTTGTGGATTTGTAGGTCCGGAGAGTTCTCAACCATCCGAGTCTGTCCACACAGGTGCCTTGCCCTTTCCCCAGAATGCACACCTGAGCACTGATCATCCCCAAACTGCCTTCTGAGGGTTGTCAGTTTTCTTAAAACCTTACCCTTAGGATAAAGCCCGATTCCCTTAGTCACTCTGTGTGTATCAGACTCAGGCCCATGCTAGCCTTTTAGTTTTGTCACCTGTACCCCAGACCCTCTGTCTCCCCCAGTGAACTCTGGGCGGCCGTTGCTACTGTGGCCCTGCAGGATCTTTCCTGCGAACCCCGCCTGTCCGTTTCTGCTCTCGTTAGTGCCAGTCTCCCCTGGAAACGCCCTACAGCGCTGAGACCCACACCTACCCTGTGCGTCCGTTTTATGTGCCTTTTTGTGCTGCTGAGGGCATGGCATTTGGGGAGGCCGTGCATGGTGGCAGGGACACTGAATGTCAGGATGTAGGCATGCTTGCACACTGATTCTGCCTGCCTCGACTTCCTCTTTCAGAAGTTCAGTTTAGTGATCATAGCCTCCACTAGATGGCGCCAGACACTAGCTGGCTGAGCATCATGCCTGGGATCAAAGCAAGGATGGGCACCAAGGACTGCGGCCTCTGTAATGCTTTGGACCAGCTCAGACTTAACCATTCTTCCTCCCCATGTGTTAATCTAAATGTTTACCAAATGTAAGAAATTCTAAACTAGAGCGTTCTGCATCGTGGCTGTGGCTGTGCAGCATAAAATGGAATGCAAACCTCAGCCTTGATCTGGCCCTAAGGCTCATCAATTTCAATCATAAAATCTGATGGTCCAGATTTGGGCAGTGGGGCGGCGCCTGTGGCTCAGTGAGTAGGGCGCCGGCCCCATATGCCGAGGGTGGCGGGTTCGGACCCTGCCCCGGCCAAACTGCAACAAAAAAAATAGCCGGGCGTTGTGGCGGGCGCCTGTAGTCCCAGCTGCTCGGGAGGCTGAGGCAAGAGAATCGCCTAAGCCCAGGAGTTGGAGGTTGCTGTGAGCCGTGTGACACCACGCACTCTACCCAAGGGCGGTACAGTGAGACTCTGTTTCTACAAAAAAAAAAAAAAAAAAACAGATTTGGGCAGTGCTGGAAATGGATTATAATTTTATTTTTCATCAATGTAGTATCCATATAATCTTAGCCATAATTTTTACTATACAAGGATAGCCCAGTTAGCTGATTAACATAAAGGTCCTGCTTTGGGTTTTGCTCTGCTGCTGAAGTACATTAAAAAGATACTAGAAAAGAGGATTTGAAAGGGAAAAAAGCCATATAATGAATGCTTTCAAGGCTGAGACTAAATGTCTGTTGAAGAAAGGAACAGATGAATTAAATGAATTACTAAAATGAAGGGCTGGGAGCATCTGAAGACCCAGTTGCAGCTAGAGAAAAATCACTGTCAGGTGAGCAGGCACCATGGTAATTACTGCCCCCTCCCCAGAAAAGATCCATTGATTGGTAAATGCCAAGATTAGTAGGTGAAAGTTTGAAGTGAAACAGGATTTGCACAGTCTCAAGGCATCTTCCCCCAAGAAAGGGAAAGATAGTAACCTTGCTATGGAGACAGCCGGGAGAAGCCTCCTTCTCCAGGTGATATGGGCCAGCATCACCAGTCATGGGGCCCTAGACATTCCATACACTCCCCAACATGCTTCACTGAGCTGGACGCAGCGTCACTATACAGGGTCCCTGCCAAAAATGTATTGCCTTGATCTAATCACTTGGAAACCTCAAACAAACCTGAGTTGACTGACATTGCTAAAATAGCTCCCCAGTCCTTGTTGAAAGTGTTCTGTTCTGGAGGGACCAGGAAAGACAGAGGAACCATCAGAGGTTGGAGGAGACCAAAACACAACCCCTCAATGCCGTGAGGGATCCTAGAGTGTGTCCCTAACAGAAAAAGGGAACATTAGTGGGAAAAACAGTGAAACACTAGTAAAGGAGTATTATACCCACGTTAATTTCCTGGATTTGATCAAGATACCACAGTCATACAAAATGATAACATTAGAGGAAGCTGGTGAGGGGTATACAAGATCTCTCTTCACTGCTTTTACAACTTTTCTGTAAGTCTAAAATTAGCCCCAAATTAAAAGTTTAAAAAGATGAGACAGGTAAAGCAGGGTTCTTATTTAGGTAAAAACCACCAATGTTAAAAAGTGGCTTGAAAATAAAGTATTTTATGGAATCCGTTATGTATGTGATTAAAGAATTAAATTGGCCATTAATTTTTACTGTAAGTTCTAAAACTGACTTCTGAGAAATTCACACGTAGAAGTATGGCTTCTGATGCTGTAATTTTTCCTTATTTGTAACATTTTCTTTGGATCTTATTCATGTCACAGCAGATTTGCGGTTATCAATAATGATTGTAATAACTGCTGTTTATTGATTATTGAGCCCCCTGCCCAGCATTTGTCCGATTCTTTACACATAGAATCTCACTGAATCTACACCCATGCCCTTTAGGAAAATACTGTTATTTCCATTTTATAGATGAAGAAGCTGAGCAAGAAGTAATCTGTCCCCTAACATAAGTGGCAGAGCCCTTTGTAACTGCAGAGTCTGCACGCTTTTCCATCTGTGTGCCTCCTAGGGAGTCAGCATTCCACACGACAGATGCTCGACACTCGCTGGTGCTGTGGCTGAAGGCAGCTGGCAAAATTACCAAACAGACCTCGTTACAAGTCACTCTCCCTTAGCAAGATCATCTGTTTAAACTGGTATTCTCCATATTTAGAGGCTTGCTAGAGCTAAATGCTTTTTCCTTGTTTTGGACTTTGGGTCACCACTAATTTGTATAGGTTTTCTTAGGACTTTTTTATTAAAGTGACTAAATAAATAAAAATAGTAAACTGTTGTGGATTCTGTGCTCCATTGTTAACTAACACAGGCAGAGAAAGCCGTGCGTGTTTCTCTAGGTTTTAAGTGTGCTCTGGTCTGATACTTGCTTATGTATTAAAAGACAATTTGCTTTTCAATAAATTATCCCTTTCCAAACCACTTTGGGATAAATGTTCTGCAGGTCACTGAAAACCTGCCAGCTGCATAGCCTGGTTTGCTCCAAGGTTATTCAAGGTCATGGCATGATAGAGATTGGAGTGGGATCCAGGAGAGAGTTTCTGGGTACCCTCTTTAGTGAAATGTGCTGTATCTAAGTGAGGCCTTCTCTACGCTGGGCCGTGCAGGAGGCACCAGACATACCTAGTGTCCTCCAGGACCCAGCCAGACTTGCAAACAATTAAGCCACATTTATCTGCACAAAGGCTTCTTGTCATAGGCAGTGACAAGACAATGATCTGACAAATCTATTTGGGGGGCTGATAAAGATTTCATTTTCTAGGGCTCCAAAGTTCACATTTAAGGAAGATGAGATATGCACAGTTACTCTTCAGAATTTTGTTCAGCAGTGACATTTCTTTTAACTTGTCCCCCCCTTCTGATTTTCTTGGGAAAGGGGTGGGAGAAAAGGGATGGGGGCTGTCAACTAGCTATACAGAGGATGCTCTGAGGTTTTATGTGCTTCCTGAGAAAGACAGATTTGGGTCAGAGTTAATAAAAACAAAAAAGAAAGTGGTTCTGTGCTGCCACCTGTTTTAATTTGAGAAATGAGAGACTCTGAATCTATCTTGTTAGGATTTAGTAATTGTCAGGGTCTTGCCTATTCAGCCAGACTTTAGGAAGCATCTTCTTTTTACCCTTCTTGCACCTGGAAATGTAGTTGACCCAAGTCCAGCACCAACTCTTCATGGGTGTGCAGAACTCCTTCTGAGGACCGGCAGCCCCCATCAGGTGGTCCTGAGAGGGAGCGGGGGAGAGCCGAGACCTGATGCTCCCGTGAAACACAAGTGTCCCCTTCTCCGGAAAGTCAGGTGGAAATTTTATCAATTACTCAGCAAATGTGATCAATGAATTGTCATGTGATCTTAGGAGGGAAAGGAGGAAATCCGTTTTTCCTTCTTCATTTTTGTGTCCTTTATATCCCTCATTCTCTTCCTCTGGGGGAGAGTTCAAAGACTTGAGAACAAATACCTAGAAGATTAAAAATAAACAAAAAATGACAACTGCAGTTACAAAAAAAGACAAATTCACACTTGAGACTAAACCAATCTAAGTTGTGGTAAGGTATAAGGGGGAAAAAAATAAAGGAAACAATCCCCAGATAACTAAGGCATCAGACGCCCAGTAACACTGTGGGTGACAAGTGATGCTCATGTCCAGCGTGCTCATGTCCAGGCAGGAGGGGACTCTGTTGAGCTGTGTGTATCTGGGTGTTGGGCCCCAAATGGGAAGATGATAATCTTTCAGGTTGGAGAAGGCATCCAATACTTGGAGTATATTTGAAGCATGACTTTTATGATGAGGTCTGTAGGGGTCCTGATTTGCAAGGACAAAAGTGGTCCTGAGCATGGGGCTTCACGGACTCAGAGATGGGGTTGGGAGATGAGCCACCTTCACAGGGAGCTGGAGGGTTTCACTGGCAAGGAGAAATGGGGATGGTTACCCAATCTGCTCATCTGCTAAGGGAAGGGACTGAAACACAGCGCCTTGGGAAGTATAAATAAAGCTACAGCAGATAGTAGGAAGAGAGAATCAAGCCACCCTTGCTTTTTATGCTTCAATGGACCAGATGGCCTTATGGAATCAAGGAGTGTGCAGGACTTTAGAGGTAGAAGGACCCTCAGAGATTTTCTAATACAATATTGAAATTTTCCAGGGGAAGAAACTGAGTCCTAAGGGCACAGAGCTCATTGTCCAGGCTGCACATTATCTGCGCCAACTCTTCCACAGATAAGCCCTGGGTTTCCTCCAACCTCCAAAGCTAACACCATACAGCCAATGTAGACATAGGAAATTTTCTTTGTTGGCTTTTCTAAATTTCCAAAAGCGGTGCTTATTGGGAAGAAATTCATTTAGTTTCAGAATTATATAAAGCAAAACAGTAAAAAAAATCACCCACTTGGTTTAAAATGCACACTGATCTCAATCAATCTGCACAACCACCCAAGTAGGTAGCTGCTGTTATTCCTTTCTAATCACCTGTGACAGCTGGGAAGATGGGGTAACCTGCACGGAGTCCACATGTCCCTGTGAAATTGGACTGGTCTCAAACGCAGACTCCCAGATCTGAGTCCAGTACTCTACCTTTCAACCCCTGCTCTAAGCACAAACAACCAGGGCATCGTTTGAGGAGAGACAAGCCTCTCAGCTCACATAAGGTCAGCAGGTGTGGCTCTCGTGGGGTTGGCCCTGGCCATGCTTCTGCATGGCAGAGCTCTGAAATAGGTCTTCATGTATAGAGAGATCTCTTAAAGTGTAGGGGAGAGGGAGGCAATAGGAGGGGGCAGGAGGAAGGTCAGTATGAGCCCCCAAACTCCAAAACCTCAAATTCACACCCCTCCTAAATACTCACCTTATTGCTTTTGTTTTCAGAAATCATGAGGTCCAATGGATTTTGTTTGGCAAATACTGAAACAATAGTTATTGACCACAGTATACCAAACGGAAAAGACCAGCACCTGGGCGTGGATCCTACGGAGCACTTGTAAGTGCCTGATTTGAATATCTTTCTGTAGAAAGATCCCTAAACCACCAGCCTATGCAGGGTTAGGGCTTACTACCCATTTAGAAGGAGGTGGGTGTGCCAGAGCTACCCGGCAGTCACCGTCCATATTTGGATACTGGTTTTAAAGTTTGCCTTTTCTAAAGTCTGGTGAGATTTGAGTTCTAAACCTTGCAGGAAGACAGAGCTGCTGGCTGTGAGGGGCCTGTAGAAATTGCAGGGTTCCAAGGCCTGGCTCATGCTGGGGTCCTTAGGGGTGCAACACTGGCTGTGGACCCAGGGTCCGGTGCCAGGAAGGCCACACACCCCACAGGGCCTGGTCTGCTCCCCCAGGACTGAACCGCATCAGCCTCCTGTCCTTGAGGCTGACAGGGTGGAGCCTGACCCGTGGGGCTTCTCTAAGCAGCAGAGGGTACATCTGATTACTGAAGGTTGGACAGCCCCCGTCTTCTCTGACCTTTCTGCCTTTGATAAGAGAACTGTGACCATAACGTGTGTTCTGGATGACACGTGGAGCATTGGGAGGCACAGCTGTCCCACCCACAGCTCTTGTCCCTGCATCTTGTTGGTGTGTTATTGGGGGGCAGTGTCCCCAGACAAAATAAGGGTAAGTCACAATGTGGCTCCCAGGTTGCTTCTTGGTTGTGTGTGCTCAGAAAGTGACTTAACCTCTGTTAGCTTCTGTTACCTCCAAGAGGCACACTTCTGTTCTCTCAGGATGGGCCGTTTTGAAGACCAGTGATGATGAGTGTAAAATCCCCCGTCTGGGAGCCCCTGCAGAGACAGCTCTGGCTGCAGTCTCCCCGTGGGCCCAGGAATGGCTCAGGCCAGTGTCACCCACTAGTTAGCCCACCACAGTAGCAGATAAAAGGGAGGACTTGGCCAGGTGCGCATGCCAAGACCCACCTCTGGGACAGTTGGACCAGTTGGCTGCAGGAGACATCGTGACACCAGCATGGACCTGGGCTCCAACAGGTGGCCTGAGCCTCCTCTGCTGGATCCCTGCTCTGAGCAATGGGGACCCCTATCGGGCTTATGGGACTGTCACTGGCCAGCAGCCCCCATTTTCTCAGTTCTCAGGGAGTGTCTTGGGTGAATGTTTAAGAGACTTTGCAATGGAGATGTCATGAGCTGCTAGTGGGAGGCTTTGCCTGTGGGGCCGAGGGGAAGCCCCCCCACCACTTACCCCTTGGTGTGCCTTGCTTTGCCCCACACAGTGCAGCACCCACATACACAGCTCCCATGTTCATCACCAGTACAGTTCTGTGCCACCAGGAGTGTAAGTGCAAAGCTGTGTATTTGCAGAGGAAAGGAAGGAGGGCTTGTTGGCTTGGTGGGGGCATCTCTGGCCGGGGAGTGTTTTGGTGAAGGAGATAGAGACCCTTCCTCATACCCAGCTGGGCATGTCCTAGCTTTGACTCTGCCAGGTTCCCCAGTGGAGAGGCCCTCAGCCCCCTGGAACAAGACCAGATGTAAGCAGCGGGTTCAATTGTAAACAGTTTTGAGCTGAGGAGAAAGGGCAGAAGCTTGGCTTTCCAGGTTGCCCAGAGCTCTGTGTGGACAGGAATGACAAATCTTGAGTAGGTGGCCACCTGCTCCAGGATGCCTGTCTCTTGTGGGGAGAGAGAGCCAGGGAAAATCTCCGTGATCCCATGAAAGCCTCAGGAAGCAACATGTGCTTCTGAGAGGCTCAGGGGAGCATTTAGAGGGAATTCCTGACTCAGGCTCACCAGGCATCTCCCTAGCTGCCTAATCTAGGGCAGCGTGGCTGAGCTGATGGTCTGGTTGCAATGCATCTCTCAGAAGCCTCTTGCTTCAGCACTCCATGGGCTGTCAGGCAGGTGGTGGTGGGGACACAGGGCTGGAGGTCATGGAGACATGCTGTCTGTGGAGCTGGAAGCCTCACTGGCCCAAGACGGAATCCAGAGGTTTCAGGTCTGTGTTGAGGCTCTCTTGAGCAGGCATCCCTCATCCTGGCCCCGGAGACCACAGACCCTACTGCCCTCAGGGAACGGGTGTGCCCAGTGGACATAGAGTTAGTGGGGACAGCTGGGCCTCTGTTAGTGATTGTCCTGGCTGGCTAAAGGGACGCCCAGCTCCTAGGAGGTCACCAGGGGCAGGCATTTGGCAGTTCTGCAGGGGGCTGTGGAGGGTATGCAGACCTGGGTGGGGAAGATGGGCAGAGTGGTGAGCAGCTGTTGGGGCCACCCCTGCTGCCCTGCCCTTGCCTGGCTTGAGCCTTGCCCACACACCCAGGGCTCTGCTTGGGTTCCCAGCTAGCACTAGTTTAGGGGAAGAGATTTAATTCCCTAGGATGCAGTTGGAGAGTCAGTCTCTTCTAGGTGAGCCACGGAGCCTCCACCTCCATATCCATATCCATAGCTTGAGGCCTCTTTGTGGCCAGGCTGTGGCGTGGTGCTCCTGGGGCACTGCTTTTTTGGCCTTTTCTGTTTTAAAGCTGTCATCACAGCACTGTTGTTTGAGGTCATGGGATTCTGCACAAGGTACTCAGTGTGAGGGGCACATCTCCACCTGACCCATCTGTGTTCTAGTGTAAGCTGTGTAGTCTGATTAGTCTGTGAGCTTTCTGGTCACCCCGAAGCTGTACAGACATACTGACAGTGGGCCTTACAACTGCCCACTGGGCGAGACACTGGGAAGTGACAGAGGGATGCAGCATGCAGGGCTGGCCTGGGAGACGGAAGGGAGCAGCCTGCCTCTGCCCACGCGCCCACGTGGCCTGCCTCGTTTGGGCCAACTCGTAGGTTGAGGGAAATGGAAATAGCACAGCAGCACCTCTCAGTTTCTCTTCCTGGAGAGAATGTCCTTCTTACGCTTTTTTCCCCCTTCAGTTCTACATTTTTAAAGCTTTAGAGTCTTTTTCTAGCTTAGAAGGTTGTGTCTGAGTGGTCGGGGAGGGAACAGCTCTAGCTCACAGAGCACCCATTTCAGGAGGCCTTCATGTCTCCTTACATTCGGGACGCACACTCTCCCCTCAGCTCCCCAGGCCCCTCGTGAGGCCTCACATTTGAACCTTCCCTGGCCTCAGAGCCTGAGGCAAATACTGCCCACAGGAAGCAGCCTCTTCCACCACCTTTCCGGCCTCACCGCTCCTCTCTGGCCTCCTGCCCCCAGCCTCCTTAGCACACACATGTCATCTTGGCCACACAGTCAGGCTGGGAGCCACAGCCACGTGAGCTCTCCTCACCTGTCCCTGGGCTGTCTGTGGTGCTTGGTGCCAGGTAAACACCTCTACTTGAGGATAGGCCCTACTTGCCATGCCTGCTGCCAATCCCAGGGCTTGGCACAGAACAAGAGAAGGAAGGTCGTAACTCCATAAATGGAGCAAGCAAGACCTCACTCACTGTTGTCTAAACAAACAGAGACAGCAGTCTCCAGGGCAGTAAGAGCTAGGAGCTCCGACAGCTGCAGAGTCGGAGTCCTCTCACCTCACGGTGCCTCAAACACCCCCTAACAGGCCGTAGGAGTCTGTGCCCACTGGGCTGTTGAGTTTCCATGGAGGTTTGGCATCCATCCCTTAGGGCCTTCCACCAGTCACCTCTGCCCCACTTCAGCTGGGGTTGATGAGCCATCCCTCACCTCTGTTTTTTCTGATTTCAGGTTTGAGAATGGCAGTGAGTTCCCCTCAGAGCTGGAGGACGGCGATGACCCAACAGCCTACGTCACCAACCTGTCCTACTACCACCTGGTCCCTTTCGAGACAGACATTTTGGACTGAGCCTTAGCATCAGGCCTCCTGCACCTCATCCCTTTACTGTGGCTCTGACGCTGTCCACCATGCTGGACCCAACAGCTAAAGCTGCTGGACCTCCCATAGGTCCCAGGCCTCACTGGCTACCCATGCCCATAGCTGGGTGTCCTGCAAGTGGGGCAAGTGGCAGGGGCTTCTCGTAGCTTGGGCTGACGACAAGGTCTCCAGTGGCCAGGGCTCAGGTCACAGAGGCCGCAGGGCCGGTGCTTGGGAGGGTCTTCTCCCTCCCTTTGACCCCACCAGCCTGCTCCTCTGTCCCTGGGCCTTGGCTTCTTGCTCTCGGTGTCTGCAGGGCTATGGTCTGCCAGGTGGGGATGGTCCCTGCCGGCTCTGCTCTCACTGTTACTGCTTCCCGGGAGGAGCATTTTTCTTGGCTGGGGGGCCCAGGGCCTCCCCAGTCCCTCACTCGTCCAACATATAAAACGTTTCAAGGGAGATTTTTGACAAGTCACCATGCTCTGGACAACACAGGATTCCCAGGAAACCAGGATTTGAGGCCTTTCCTTTTTGCTTTTCATTTTCTATCTGGAAACTGGGTTTGGATGGACCCAGAAGAGTGGTCAAGCTCAAAAAGGGATACTGGCTGCAGGGATAGGGGATATCAGCTAGGATTGGCCGCGCTAGTTCTGAGAGGTGGTATTCTCCTGAAGAGGGAAGGAGCTCAAGTGTATCTCCTGCCCTCAGCAGGGCTGTAGCCACGGTGACCCCGAAAGGATGGGAATCTAGGGGGGCTGAGGCTTCACTGCCCCTAGGGGAGGGTCTGGGTTCTGTGAGCTTCTCTCCTCAGTGTCTACTAATGGCTGACATTTGCTAATGTAAATAATAGTAAATTATTGAGAATTCTAATTCTTTTACACAGTCTTTTAAATCTATTTTAATTAAATAAAAATCTGTCACTCTACTCTGGTCTCTTTAAGATGCTTGTATATAGGCTGGGTGCGGTGGCTCACGCCTATAATCCTAGCACTCTGGGAGGCCGAGGAGGGTGGATTGCCTGAGCTCACAGGTTCGAGACCAGCCTAAGCCAGAGCAAGATCTCGTCTCTAAAAATAGCTGGGTGTTGTGGTGGGCGCCTGTAGTCCCAGCTACTTGGGAGGCTAAGGCAAGAGAATCGCTTAAGCCCAAGGGTTTGAGGTTCTGTGAGCTATGAGGCCACGACACTCTACTGAGGGTGACAAAGCGAGACTGTTTTAAAAGAAAAATGATGCTTGTTGGGTGGCACCTGTGGCTCAAAGGGGTAGGGTGCCGTCCACATATGCTGGAGGTGGTGGGTTCAAACCCAGCCCCGGCCAAAAACTGTAAAAAAAAAAAAAACATGCTTGTGTATAAAGGTGTGTGGCTTTTTGTCCCTTGCTCAGGGCAGGGGTGGAAACCAACAGCTAACCTCTGGGGCTGGGCCCCAGCCTTCTTATTACATTGTTATTTAGGAAACTGTTGTGTTCTCACCCTAGGGAATGATCTGTTCAGGTTGAAAAATGAACAAACAGTGGGGTGTTTTGTTTTTGACTTCTCCAGTTTCCTCTTTGCAGGCACAGGAAGCCTCTTTTGTGACCCAGCTGCACAACATATGAGATTTCTGTGGATTTTGCATTTCCCTTCTGCTGGATGTCCTGCAGTGTTCAGTTTAATGCACCTTATTTCAGACAGGCTGGTCGGGGGTTGCTGACCGAGGATGACCAGTTGCCAAAATGACCAGAGTCAGATTCACTTCTACACAAGGATCAGGCATCTTGTTTAGCAGTGAAGGTTAGAGTTGATCCACATGTTCAATTCATTCCCATCTACCTTTCAATGACCGATTGTGGATTAGCCTCACTGTCCACAGTCCACAGAGGTGCTTCTCCTCAGCCATCTGGCTGCTGTGATGGCAGCTTCCTTTGCTCTAGCCATATTTTTCTGTTAAGACCTGAGTTTGATCCCCCCAATTCCCCCCTCAGCCTTTACTGAAAGAGCTCCACTGTCCCCAGTAGATGCACAATGAGGACTCAAGTTGGGGGTCAGAGGTTTGGACATTTGTTGTCCTATTAAATAGAGTATTCTCTGGCTTCTGTTTAGAAAAACCTGGTCTTCTTCTGGTCTTCACCAATATTCCATGCTTCATGTTACCCCGAGAAGTTGTAATGCAAATAAATATTTCTGTAAACTCAATGATAACATAGTTACTAGCACTTAATATCACTGTGGGAAGACAGCGCAGTGTGGTGGGGTTTGCAGTGAGCTGGGAGCTCACACACTGCATGGAGGGGCAGCTGCTGCCCCCAGTTTAGCACATTATTCTGCCCAGAAGTGTGCACCCAGCATGGTTAGGTCCCTACTTTTTCATAGAAGCTGGAAGTCTGAATTTCTATGTGAAATAACCCAAATTTGAAGTGCTGGTGAAAAACAAATGAAACAAGAAAAAACTTGACCAAGTGAAAGAACGAAGAGTTTTCAGCCTCTAAGCCATCGTTTCAGAGAACTGACAGCAGAGTACTTCAGGTTCACGTGTGAATTTTCCCTCTTGCCCACACATTCCTGCAAAGATCTGTGTCTCTCCTAATTTGCTCTCTCTTTCCTCCCGCTGCTCTGGCAACCAAGAGACCCTTGTCAGCAATGGCCTGGACGCTGCCTTTTGTTACTGACAATTGCGTGAAGGCCACTGTCATGAACCTGGTTTACTGCATCAGACAGGCCTCTTCAAGGTGGGGCGTAACTAAAACAAATTCTTTTTGGCAAATCAAATCATTTAAGTCACCTGAATTTTCTTTTTGACAAGAACCTTCAGCAAATACTACTGAAGTTCCCTCTTTGTTTTGTAAACAAATGCTGGGTTTTAGGTGTGAGGCTGCTTAAAGCGAAAAATGGCACCATGTAAACATTCCTGGGCGCTGCCCTTTGATGACACACTGTCCCATATGTGCCCTCATTGTGGGACAGCAGACAAGCACAAGCAACCCGGAAATTGAGCAGACCGTGGGCTCGTTAATACACACACAGTTCTCCTGGATATAATATTTATTAATAGAAATATAGGCAAAGGCTTTAGCAGCCAAACTGCCCTGAGCAGTGTGTCCTAACCTTCACCACTTTCTCCTATAGGGGGGAGAACATGTTTTTGGCTTTCATTTAAGAGAGCATTCTGTCACTTTATAAGCATTTTTATTGCATCTAGAACTTTTCTATCCCATGTCCACAGTGCCTTCTGCACACCAATATTCCACGCTAGACTCAAACTTTAAAATGTAGATTTTATTACTCAGGTATGGCAAGGCCAACAGGTCAGGAGGCCACTTCTTGAAAAGACAGTTGTTATGCCAGCAGATCTCAAGGGGAGGGGGTGTGCCGTGCTGTGGAAGCCCACTCAGGGAAGTGCCCGGGTGGGTCAGGAGGCAGAGGGAGATGGGGGGGAGGGACAGAGGGAGGGGTGGAGGGGACATGAGCCTCTGTTGTGGTTTCTGCAGGAAGGAACAGGAGAGGCCAGTTTGAATAATTCCAGCAGGCTGTAGGACATGGGACTGTCCCTAGTTGTCTGGGATCTGGGTTGATTAGGGCAGGTGGATAGTGTTTCAGAGTAAAGGAGGTGGTTGGGGTGTGGACCCTGGGTGGGTTTGTTTGCATGTGAAGAACAAGCTAAGCAGGTGAGTCCTTTATTATCTCCAGGAACTGGCATACGCCTTTACCAGGATTTTTAGCTTACTGATTTGGCTGGAGATTATTCGTAAACTATATCATTCTTTTTATCCAAGTACATTTATTTAGCTTTTCTTTTATTTCCCCATAAAACTTCCTCTTTTTTTCTCTTAATTTAATGTTGAAAATAGATAAACCTCTCACATATTTCAAAATATTAGTTCATCCACTCACAATTCATTCCAGTTGCACCACCTGGGTGCCCACCATGGAGCAGCCAGAAGCTGCTCCATGCACTAGAGATTAACGACAGGCTCATGAGGACTTATTTCTAGTGGTATAGAATAGGGGGAGGGCACAATAGATGGATAAGTCAGCTGCAGCTGGTCTCCAACTTAACAATAGTTTGATGTGAGAGTGATACACACCATCGTAAAGCAGAAGCCATCCTTCAGATCCCCATATAACCGTTCTGTTTTCACTTTCAGTGCAGTAGTCAAATGATATGAGATGTTCAACTCTTCACTATAAAATAGGCTCTGTATGAGATGATTTGTCCAGCTGTGGGCTAATGTGAGTGTCCTGAGCATGTTTAAGGTGGGCCAGGCTAAGCTATGTTTATGTAGCACATTAGGTGAATTAAATGCGTTTTCTTTCTTTCTTTTTTTTTTTTTGTAGAGACAGAGTCTCACTTTATTGCTCTTGGTCGGGTGCTGTGCCATCACAGCTCACAGCAACCTCCAGCTCCTGGGCTTAGGTGATTCTTTTGCTTCAGCCTCCCCAGTAGCTGGGACTATAGGCATCCGCCACAACACCCAGCTTTTGTTGCAGTTTGGCCAGGGCTGGGTTTTAACCCACCACCCTCGGTATGTGGGGTCAGCACCCTACTCACTGAGCCACAGGTGCTGCCCAACTTAGAATATTTTCAAGACATGATTCCATGGTAATTCTAGGGGCATCTATCTGTATATAGAATGTTAGAAGGTAAACTGGAGGACCCCCAAAAAACTAGGCAAGGATGAAGGGTGTGAGGATGGTGGTTATGATTTTAAATCTGGTGATCAGGCAGGTTCACCTGAGAAGGTGTTATTTGAACACAAACTGGAAGAAGATGAGGGAATCAGGCGTGTGAGTATCTGGGTGTGGCTGTAAGGATCTTGTTGACTACTATTCTGAGTGAGATGGGAACTTTTGAGCAGAGGAGTGACAGGATATGGCATATGAAAGGATCATTCTGGCTACTAGGTGGACAGTAGATTTGAGGGTCAAGTAAGGAAGCAGGTAAACTAGAGTCTTAGTCCATTTGAGTTCCTGTAACAAAATGCCTTAGTTTGGCATTGTGATTCATACACAAAAGAAATGTGCTGGCACAGTTTTGAAGCTGAGAAGTATAAGATAAGGTGCTGGCAGATTTGAAGACTCAGGAGGCTACATTCCTCCCAGGTAGCACCTTCTATGTGTCCTCACATGGCAGAGGGACACTCAGTCTCACCCAAGCCTTTTTTTATAAAGGCACTAATCCTGTTCATGAGGGCACAGCCCTCCTAACCCAATCACCTCCTGAAGGCCCTCCTCTTACTCCAAGTGAATTGGGGGTTAGGTTTCAACATATAAATTTTGTGAGGACACCAATATTCAGACTGTACCAGTTAGTTAGGAGGCTGTTGCAGTAATTTTGGCAGCAGATGAGGATAGACCACAAGGGTGACATTGAAAATGGTAAGCAGAGGTCAGGTAGGCCATGGGTAGGAGAGGATAGGATGCAAGGGTGTCTGACTACGAGATTTCAGGTATGAGCACCAGATCATTCAGTTTCCCTAAACTGCAATGCCAGAAGATTTTCCAGTCTAAGGGTAGATTAATTTGTAATTTGGCAGATATTGCCAAATTTCCTTCCACAGGGATCATACTAGCTTTCACTCCTGTCAGCAACGTATGTGAATATTATTAGGCCTCTACTGATGCAAAGAGAGACAATTTCAAATATTTTGCCATTGCAAAATAAGACATGATGGATATACCTTGCATCCAAAAATTCTTATGTCTGAGAATGTACTTGTAGAATAAAGTTCCTTATTTCTTTTTAAGGGTTCTTTGCATGAAAAGAAGGTAGGAGTCCTTTGCATGCGAAGGAAATTAGCTCTTGTTATCAGTTAGCTTTTGTTACATAACCTAAGCTCCAAACTTAACGACTGAGGACCTAGTTAGCTCCTGGTTCTGTGGGCCTGCAAAGTGAACTGGGCTTAACTGCTATTTGGGGCCAGGCATGGCTAACCTTGGCTGGATTTGCTGAGGAGTAGCTGAGATAGGAGAGCTCAGCTGGGATGGCTCATCCTTTCTGCTCCAAGGGACCTCTCATCCTCCATCTGGCTAGTCCAGATTTTTTCCACAAGGCAACTTATAGTTCCAAGAGCAGTTAGAGAGCAAGATCCAATGTGCAAATGTTTTTCAAGCCTCTATTTGCATCACCTTTGTACTATCACCTACTGGCTTGAGTTGAGTCCAATAGCCACATCCGGTGTCAAGGTGGTAAGGCACTACCCAAGGGTATGAATACAAGGAGGTATGAACAAATCGGGGCGATTCTTGCCATCAGTCCATGATAGCCCATAAAGACCCAATCTTAATTCTCTGTTTTAAGTACTTTAGGTTATCACTCTAATCCGTTTATTGCTAAAGTAAGGCAATAAAGATTGGTGATAATCTTTGAAGCAGCCGATCACAACAGTTTCAGTTCTAAAACATGAGCTTCTTTACATTGACGCTGTCATCTTCTGCAGAGAGACAGCAGCTCGTGAAGGTGACAGAGCCCGAGAACCAAGTGCAGGACTACTGTAGGATGGGGGACCGACCTCATTTCTGTGGTTTTGGAAGCAGATTTTAATTTTCTAAAGGAGCTTAATGACCAGGTATCCCTCTGGCATTCCACACACCCAGTGGGACTAGTTTGATCTTGGCTGATTTCAGTGGCTAATGCATTTCAGTAGGAACAGACAACCAGGGCTTTCAGAAATACTCTGGAACCCTTGGGTGATTGGCTTAAAAAGTTCCCCAGTGACTTGCAATCTGGGATCATTGAAAACAGTCTTCTCTCTTTTTCTTTTTTTTCTAATCAGGGCCGGGCAAAGTTCAAATTCACTGCCTGTGGTCTGCAGGGCCAGCGCTCTAACCACTGAAGTGGGCCGTAGTGGCTAAGGCCTGTAATCCTAGCAGAGGTGGGTAGATCACCTGAGCTCAGGAGTTTAAGACCAGCCTGAGCCAGAGTGAAACGTAGTTTCTAAAAATAGCTGGGTATTGTGACAGGCACCTGTAGACCCAGCTACTTGGGAGGCTGAGGCAAGATTATTGCTTGAAGCCAGGAGTTTGAAGTTGCTATACGCTATGACGCCACAGCACTTTACCAAGGACTATAAAGTGAGACATGTCTCAAAAAAAAAAAAAAAAGAAAAGAACAGTCTTTACCCTATCCACCATCCAAGTTTTTGTTTTTGTTTTTGTTTTTGTTTTTGTTTTAATTTCATAAATGGAGTTGACTGACTTAGCCCAGGAGCCTGCTGTTTGGGGGAGACCTTTCTGTAGGAAAATCCATGGACTTAGTCCTCTGAGAGTTTGGGCAGACAGGTGACCAGACCGTGCAGCCCCATGAGCATTGCTGTGACATGATGTTGTCACCCATCCAGGCCTGAGAGGGTAAGGAGGGCCCTGGATAAGGGGTGGAGAGAGACAAGAAGGGCAGTAACTTCTATTGAGTACCTACTGTATACAAACCCTGCACAAGGCACTGAGTACACAGGGATGTGTAAGATGTGACAGTTCTGAACAGGCACCAGCCAGAATGTAAAAAACCACAAAAACATGGTACGAGGATGTGGAGAAGGTGGGATATAGGGAAGGTGGAAAAAAGGGAGAAGAAAACTGTAACTCTATAGTTAAACGAAGACAGTGAGAGCGTGTGGTAAGGACTACCACCTGGTGGGCGTTGGAAGGCTCTTTTAACCCTTGCCAAAAGAACCTCTGACTATTTCAGTCTCTGGTTACCCTCAGAGAACAGTCAACTTAGAGAGCTGGAGCTTTAAACCCCTTCCTGGTTGCTGGGGGAGGGATATACAATCCCTTGTGGCCTTTGTCACGGAGACCGGTCTGCACTCCCAGCTCACATTTGAAAGGTAGAGTTACATGGCCCAGAAACTTCTTTCTTTAGAGCTAAACTCCTCTGGTATGTGATTGCCTTCCAGAAAATATCTGAGCAGTTTGGAAGTCCCAGGAACTCCTTCAGGGCCCCTCAGATCTGATTAAATGAGATCAGAGACCTAGTGTGTCTTGCTCACTACCAGCATTCCAGCCCCTACAGCAATGCTGTGCACATGGAAGGCACCACATGAACTTGCACTGAGCCAGCGTGCACGGGGTGCCCGGGGGAGGCTTTATTTCCTCTGGGAGCCTAGCTCAGCTTGGTCTTCAGTAGTCCCGAGGGAGGGGCTCCACACCTCTCCCTTAGCAGACAGAATTTCTCCTGTCACTCACCAGAAAGCAAAGAAGAGAGATGAATGAGGAAGTGTAAGTGACACGTTCTCTGGGTCTGGCTTATCTGTTAGAGGAAAACAGTTGGGGCTGGCACCCGAGGATGACAGGTTCCAGGTGCGTCTCCTGGGGCCTGTGGGTGATGATCTGTTTGGCTTCTGGGAGTGTCAGAAGTAAGGTGGGAGATGAGGTGTGAGAAGTCCCCACTCCTCCCGTTGGCAGCAGCCACGTGTCAGCAGCTCCTCTGCCCAGCAGGGGAGTGTGCTGGGTGTGCAGGAGCGACACGGCTCAGGGAGCGGCTGGCTCTGCTCTGGCCTCTGCCGCGTGTGCTTCCATCTGAGTTTGCGGGAGCATCCGGACTCCTGACGGTGGGGCGGGGTCCTTTCTTGAATCTGCCTTGTTCTGCGTGGAGCCCTGATACCCTACCTTTCTTCTGATAGGCACCCTGCTCCCATAATTCACATTTGGGCTCGCGGCCCTCTCTAAGCCTAAGGCCTCCCAAACCACTGCCTCATCATCCACCAACCACAATTGTTACATGGCCAAGAGTGGGTGCGTGATCCCAGTAGGTTCATTACTTCACATGTTTTGTTTACACATGTGCCCCCCCACCTCCCCCCCACCCCCGTCTCTCTGTCTTTCTCAGAGCTCACATAACCCATGCTGTGTGGCTGCCTTGTCACAGTGAGGTAGAAGCCAGTTTTGTAGATGAATGGACTGGAACATCTCTAAGAATTTCGATTCTCACAAATCTTTTGTGTGTGTGTGTGTATGACAATACATTTTTTAAAATTTCATATTAATAGGAGGGTACAAATGATGAGTTACATTGTTTGCATTTCTAAGGTAAAGTTTAAGTGGTAGTTGAGCTCTTCACTGGGAGGTGCGCTATACACCCTTACATTGTACACATTAGGTGAAAGCTGACAAATTCCCCTGCCTCCTCCTTTCCCCCCTTTCCCTCCTCCCCACTCCTCTTACTTGAATATACTTGGGGTTTTCTCTAGTGTGGGTGTGTAGTTGTTTATCTATTGGTTTCATATTAGTGTTGAGTACATTGGATACTTGCTTTTCCATTCCTGTGATGCTTTACTAAAAAGAATGTGCTTCAGCTCCATCCAGGTAAATACAAAAGATGTAAAGTCTTCATCTTTTTATGGCTGAATAGCATTCCATAGTATAGATATACCATGTTTCCCCGAAAATAAGACAGTGTCTTATTTTAAGGTGTGCTCCCAAAGATGCACTAGGTCTTATTTTCAGGGGACGTCTTATCTTTCCTGTAAGTAGGTCTTATTTTCGGAGGATGTCTTATTTTCGGGAAAACCGGGTACTATAGTTTATTAATCCTCTTATGGGTTGATTGGCAGCTTCCATGTCTTAGCAATTGTGAAGCGAGCAGCAGTAAAAATTCTAGTGCAAATGTCCTGTAAAAAAATGATTTTTTTTCTTCTGGGTAGATTCCTAGTAATGGGATTGCGATATCAAATAGAAGGTCTACTTTTAGCTATTTGAGAATTCTCCATACTTTTTTCCATAGAGGCTGGACTAGTGTGCAGTCCCACTAACAGTATAAAAGTGTTCCCTTTTCTTCACATCCACGCCAGCATCTGCAGCTTGGGGATTTTTTTATTTTCACAAAGCTTTTGTAAACATCTAACAAGCTTGAGCAGACTTCATCACTGACTTTATTATTTTGTTAATCAGTTTGAAAAATTGACATGAATCAGGGCCTGGATTACATTTGTCTTGGTGGGTCTGCAGGCACCACCCACTCTTTGAGCCTGGCTACTTCCCTTCTCATACACAAAGTGGTCAAGTCCATTCTTGGAAGCCATGATTTGTTATTTTCACTCTCTTTCCTGATTATCGTAGCTAGATAGGCTCTAGTTAAGATGATGATTATTATACTTTAGTGCTAAAGTAGTTATTACCCTATTTATTCTCTTGTAGTTATTTGTTAAAAAGTATCAAAGTTGCTATGATAAATCACAAAGGCAGCAGTAGGGTACAGTCATTGTACAATCTTTGGAGTCAAACAGACCTGAGTTCAAATCCTTCTACACCACTGAACAGCCATATGATTCTGAGTAAATCATGTAACCTCTCTGAGCCTCACTTTGTCAACTGAAAACAAGGATAATAATAACTACTTGTCAGGGTTGTTATGGGAATTAAATGAAATAAGGGATGTAAAACTGTTAGCAGAGTGTCTAGAAAATATGGTCGAGAAATGATAGAATCTGTTATCTATTTTTGAAACAATTTGTATTCGAGTTTGGTCTGGAACAACTTATATTTATTTCCTTGAAGGTGAAATTAGCTGTTCGTATTTATAAATACACATTTATATTTCTAAATGAGTATAAGAAGAGTTAGCATGATTCACAACTTGCATTTCTACAACTGATTTCAGAGGGAAACAGGAAAAATGCATCTGAGAGGCCAATTTGTTTCTGAGGTTGACACAAACCCTGCCCCCTCCACTGAGCCAAATGGTTCATTAGCCAGACTCAGTAAGGCTTTTTCTTATGTGTTCATGGATAACGAAGAGAAAACACTCAGCACACATCTGAATGTGTTCCAGGAACAGGACAGGGAGAAACAGGGTGAAGAAAGTGAATAAAGGGCAGTTTGTTTGGAATTTGACCAGCTTGTATTCATCCCTGTTCAAACACATGGCAGAAAGGCCCTGGGCTCAGTGTGGAATTGCAACCTCCTTGGTAGATGCTGGCTGGGCCACTGTTCCTCTCCAGGGTGTGCTGAGCTGCTATCTGTCCCCCACATCCCTACACATACACACTCACACCCAGAGTCACTTCCCATCACAGCCTCCTCATAGTCCATCGCCTCGGCGAAAACTGCTATTACATTGTTCATTTGCCCTAACATGCAGGAGCCTGGTTAGAGTACAAGCAGTCTTCCTCCAGGGATATTAAAAACTTTGTTAGGGATAAATATTCCAAAAGAAAAGAAAGAGACTCTGATGGCAGGATTTTGGTGCTCAGCCTGTAGTCAAGGGAAGGACTGGGAATTTAGCATCACGACAGGTGAAAGGCCTGTCCTACCCAGATGTTGACCTTGACATACAGTGTCGAGTGTGGATCATGAATTTTCTTAGCAAAGCTATGAAGAAATGACAAGCTTTGCCTCAGGACTAATTGACTTGTTTGAAACCAGTCTCCCTGACAATCAGACTTGATGGGAGGGCAAGTGTGTTGGAAGAGCCCTTGCTCTACCATGCCATCTCCTGCCCACAGATTTGAGTTGCTGAGATTTTGGTTTATATAAGGCCATCGTATAGCTGCAGTCCTGACCTCAAAAGTCCTTCCTCATCCTCCTCTCTCTTCTTTCTGATGCAGTTTGATGTGCCTTGGCTTTGGAGTCTAAGAGATGTTGCCTCGGCTTTGGAGTCTAAGAGATGTGGGTTTAAATCCTCCTTCCTGCCTGCTTCATCTCCTAAGCATGGGTAGGGCAGCTACTCTGTGTGGGCTCTGCAGTTACATAACAAGGAAGATGAGGCCCCTGACCCCAAGGGAGCTCATGTTCTCGCTGGAGGGACACAAAGGGCAGCATTTAATTACAACTGGGATCTCTGTCCAGGCAGGTGCAAGTACAACAGATGAACCTGATGTGGCTTGGGGGTTTGAAAGGGCTTTCCTGAGTGACCCTTACATTGAAATATGGAGGGAAGATAAATGAGGAAAGGTATGGTGAGGAAGAGCAGCTCAAGAGAGAGAGAGAATGGCATGTGCAAAGGCCCTGAGACACACTTCGGTATACCACCTGCTTTCCAAATGGTTCAAAAAGAGTGAGCGAAAGGAAACAGTGAGTGTGAATGACCTTGCCCAGTGCTGGCGTATAGTAGGTGCCTTTGTCCTTTGTCCACAGACTGTAAATTCCACCTCTTTCTTATTAAAGCCCTAGGAAATTTTGCTGCCCTTGAAAAGAGTGAATATTCTAGAATTAGATGATTTTGTAGCAACCAGGATCTAAGGCAGTGGTTCTCAACCTTCTTAATGCCGCAACTCTTTAATACAGTTCCTGTGAGTCGCGACCCACAGGTTGAGAACTGCTGATCTAAGCAGTCAGAAGCCCCACACACCCGGCTCCAGGACTGGCCTGTAGAATGATAAGGAGGTGGACTTGTGTGTTTGAATAGGTAGGTGGCTACTGCCTCAGCTCGCTCCCTGTGGGACTGGCTGCAGGGGAGTGTTCTCTACTCTGTGTCGCCTACTTTGGTTCTTTCCTTCACACCTCATGAAAAAGCCAAATGACTGTAGGATTTCTCAGCAATAGGTCTCAATGGAGCCTAAATTATTCATATGAGCTGGATTAATTATTCAAGTTGATGAATTTGGGTGTGCAGCATATACGTTCACCAGTAAGACAAGTATGAACAGTGTTTGACCTGAGAGAGAGGGCTTGTTATCGCTTTGATGATTTAATGTGTGCCTATGCAGAAATGTTCATTCAGCCCTGACTTACTCTTGACTTCAAGCTATGCTCTCTGCAGGTGTCAGCCGTGGCTTGGCTCATACTCTGAACCAAAAGGAGAAAGAAGCATTGCTAGGACTGTTCCCTGGGGTATGGCTCAGACCCTGGGGCCAGTGCCTGTTGATCTCAAATTGATTGTCACTCTGCCAAGATTTCCTTTGTGTTTGCATCATGATTGCTGGTTGTGAAATGTGTTTGGTAATAGTCATGAAACAGATCTTTGGCATACATTCTCCCACGAGGAGTCTATGAAATTGAAAATTGGTAGAGCCGAAGAGAGGGGTTCAGTCTCAAGACAAACATGGACTCCTTGGAAACACCCCACCAGCATGGCAGGGACCACCTCTCTGGGCTTCTGCACCCTTCCCTTGCCCAACATCACCTATTCACCCTGGCAGAACCTAGTTTGCTCCTGGAATATCATTTTCCTTGCATCCCTCCTAGGGAGGCTGCTCATTTTCCTATAGCCTGAGGTTTTCCTGTACCCCAAGGTTTGCACATGGCCACTTGCAGACCATAAGCTGGCTCCTGGAGCAAACTAGCATCTCTGAGTCTCCTACGCCTCCACTGCCATTCAAGCTTCACCACCCTGAGCCTGAGTCCTCACTGGCAGGCGTGCTGCCATGCAGCCTCAGTGCCTTGCTCTCTTGCCTGCCAAAAGTACTGGCTTCTGTTGGCTTCAGACAGGCACTCCCATGGTCATAGGCTGGACTCTAATGATCTAGAACTGTGCAATCTCCAAAAGAATATACCACAACACGCCACCTCTAGCTACAACTTCCTGGTCTTTCTAGCTTACTGTATTACTGATTCTAAATTCTATCAAATAATAATTGTGGTAAAATATATGTAAAATTTACCATTTATTTTAAACCATTTTTAAGTGTACAGTTCAATGGCACTTATGTCAATGATGTGCAACCATCACCAGAGCTTTATCATCATCCCAACTGAAACTCTGTCCCCATTAAACACTAACTTCTCCTCTCTCCACCTCCAGCCCTGGCAGCCACTATTCTAAGAGTTTGCCTATTCTAGGTACTTCACATAAATGGAAGTCATACAATATTTGCATTTGTGATCGTCTTATTTTTTTTAGCATAATGCTTTTAAGGCTGTCCATGTTGTATCATGTGTTAGAATTCTTTCCCTTTTAAGGTTGTATGATATTTATTGTATGTTTAGACCACATTTTGTTTATCCATTAATCTATCTATGGACACTTGGATTGTTTCAATCTTTTGACTACTATAAATAACACTGCTAGAAACATTGGCATACAAATACTTGTTTGAATCCTCGCTTTCAATTCCTTGGAGTATATACCCACAAGTGGAATTGTTGAATCATATGGTAATTCTAGTTTAACTTTTGGGGAGCAATCAAAGCGTTTTCCACAGCAGCTGCGTCATTTTCCATTCCCACCAGTAATGCATAAGAGTTCCAATTTCTCCACATCCTCTCCAACACTTCTTATTTTCCATTTTGTTTGTTTGTTTTTAAACAATAGCCACCCTAATGGATATGAAGTGGCATCTTATTATAGTTTTGATTTGCATTTCCCTAATGACTAGGGATGCTGAGTAGCTTTTCATATGCTTATTGGGCATTTGTATATCTTCTTTGGAGAAATGTCTAGTCAAGTTCTTTGCCCATTTTTAAATTGGGTTGTTTGGTTTTATGTTATTGAGTTGGAGGAGTTCTCTATATATTTTGGATATTCATTGCTCATCAGATACATACCTGGTAAATACTTACTTTTTCACGTGTGTCCTTTGATGCACATAAGTTCTTTTTTGTTGTTGTTGTTATTATCTTGATGTTTTTATTTATTTTTTTTATTAAATCACAGCTGTGTACATTGATATGATCATGGGGCATCATTCACTAGCTTCACAGACCGTTTGACACACTTTCATCACACTGGTTAACATAGCCTTCCTGGCATTCTCTCAGTTACTGTGCCAAGACACTTATATTCCACATTTACCAAGTTTCACATATACCCTTGTAAGAGGTACTGCTGGTGTAATCCCACCAATTCCCTTCCTTCTACCACCTCCCCCTTCCCTCCCCTCCCTTTACCCCTAGGTGTAGATGTGGAGAAAAGGGAATACTTTTACACTGCTGGTGGGAATGCAAATTAAAACATTCCTTTTGGAAAGAGATATGGAGAACACTTAGAGATCTAAAAATAGATCTGCCATTCAATCCTGTAATCCCTCTACCGGGCATATACCCAGAAGACCAAAAATCACATCATAACAAAGATATTTGTACCAGAATGTTTATTGCAGCCCTATTCATAATTGCTAAGTCATGGAAAAAGCCCAAGTGCCCATCGATCCACGAATGGATTAATAAATTGTGGTATATGTATATCATGGAATATTATGCAGCCTTAAAGAAAGATGGAGACTTTACCTCTTTCATGTTTACATGGATGGAGCTGGAACATATTCTTCTTAGTAAAGTATCTCAAGAATGGAAGAAAATGTACCCAATGTACTCAGCCCTACTATGAAACTAATTTAGGGTTTTCACATGAAAGCTATAACCCAGTCACATAAGTTCTTAATTTGGCTAAAGTCCAAGCAATCTATTTTTTCTTTTGTCGTCTATCATAGCTGAGAAATCTTTTTGATGCCATAGCTGAAAAATCATTGCCAAAATCAAGGCTGTGGAGATTTTCCCTTGTGTTTTCTTATAAGTATTTTTATAATTTTAGCTTTTGTGTTTAGGTCTTTGATCCATTTTGAGTTAGTTTTGTATATGGTGGAAGGTAAGGGCCCAACTTGATGCTTTTGCATGTGGACATCCAGTTTTCCCAGGAAAGTTTGTAAAATAGAATGTCCTTTCCTCCCTGAGTGGTCTGGCACCCTCATGAATCATTTTGCCATATATGTGAGGGTGTCTATTCTATTCCACTGGACTATGTGACTGTCTTTATGCCAGACTGTTTTGATTATTGTAGCTTTATAGTAAGTTATCAAAGAGCCTGAGACATCAAACTTTGTTTTTGTTTTTCAAGATTGCCTTGCCTAATTGGGATCCCTGGAGATGCCATGTGAGTTTTAAGATGGTTTTTTTACGTGTTAAATTTTTCGACTTACAGAATCCTTATCTCTCTCTGCCATCAACCCTCTTACTCAAGTTCTCTTCCATAGTCCATCATTATCACTGCCCTCTTGCAAACATCCTCAATTTCCTTGCTTCCCTCCCTTCATTACATAAGCTTGGGTACCCAACCACTGCCTTCTTCTGCCTGAACTAACACACAGCAACCACTGATGTCACTGTTGCTGTTAAAATAATAGCAGCTAATACAGGTTGACCGTTGCTAGGAGCCAGACATGGTTCTAAGCACTTTATGTGAATTAACTCATTTAGTTCTCTTAATTCAGCAGAATATTTTGAGAGAGTACAGGAAAGACTTATGTCATTACAAATTCATAATTAACAATACAAATGAATCCTCAGCACTAGCCTACAATCCTGCTATTTTTTCTAGTAAACTGACTTTTCCACTCTGCAAAATGATTATTTCTTACCTTCTTTGTATTTTCCAAACTTCCACTGTCCACATTAATTCTCAGCAGATGATCTTGCTCCATTGAAAAAATAGAGGGAATGTCCTGCTGCCAAGTCCACGACCGTGTGCCTCTGCCCTCCTGCTCTCCCGCATTCTTGGTGAGCTAGGATTTCTCTGTCATGATCCCTCTGCAGGGAGCTCCTCATCCCAGCCCTTCCCAGTCGGGCAGGAATTTTATTCCCTTTGTAGTTCCCTCACTCCTCCTCTTCAGTCTCTCCATCTGTTGGATGCAACATTTACTACCACCCCCTCTCGCCCCCAAGAAATCCCTCCCTTGATTCCACCTCTTCATATAGTTTAACACATTCAAAACAGCTAATCTCTTTTTTCCTTTCCTTCTCCAAACCTGCTTCTCCCTAGACATCACCATGTTGGTGACTGGCACCACTACCAATTTGCTCCATCCAGATACTTGGGAGCCCTTCTTCACCCTGCCCCCACACGTTCATACCATCATGAAATCCTGCGGATTCTACCTCCAAATCTTCTCACCTCCAATCACTTCTCCATTTTCACTGCCAATCTCCCCTTAGGTACCCCCTCTTCAAATCATTCTCTAGACAGTAGCTGCAGTTATGATCTGAAACTCTAATCAGATTAGGTTGTTCTGCTTAAAATGCTGTGATCACTTCCCATTGCATCTGCGGTGAAGCCAAACTCCTCTTCCCAGCCAGCCTAGCCTGGCATCACCAGTTGCTGCCTCCAACATTGCCTCCTGTTTTCTTTCTCTAGCTTCTCTGATTTTGTCTTATGTCTTCAGAGGTGTCCCAGAGGTGTCCCTGTCCTTGTCCCAGCTCAGGGACTTGGCACACAATATTTTTTCTACCTAAAAGCATACCCATACCACCCTATCTCCTATTTGCAGCCCTCCCACACTGATGCCTTCTTGTTCTGCAAAATTTCAAGTAGGTCTCCATTCATCTTTCTCCAAGTGCACTGTTATTTCTGCTTTATCGCATTTACAACAATTTGAGATTACACAGCCATTTCTTTGACTCTTGTCCACTGCTCCCTTGTAAGACCTAAACATTATGATATTGGTTCTTGTTCTGCATCTGTTCAGGTGCATGGCTGGACTCCTGCAATTAGCATGAGGCTTAGCTATACAATGTGTACTCACTAAATCTATAAATCTGAATCAGTTCACAGGTGTTTTGAGGTGAGCTGCAGTGTTGGTATTCACTTCCAGCAAACTGGTGGGTTCAAAGCATTTCATAAAGGGAAAACACGGAGGTAGCAGGATCCCAGCAGAGTCTGTTTCAGGGCCAGACAGGATGGGGCATACCAGGGTGGAGACTGGCCTAGTAAACTAGAATAGAGCGGATTTTTCTTTGCTAGGAACCTATAGATTATTGCACCCGAATGAAATCAAACTTTTAACTAATGTGTCCATCAGTACTTCTGAACACATTCTCTTGATCTGAGAGGCATAGGTTTCCAGGGTTTCTGTTTCCCTAACAATGTAGAAGAAAGGTGAAAGTGAGAAGGAACAGTGGAGCCCTGCACTGATGGACTGGTGACCTCTGGGCTTCAGGGTCTGCTCTGCATCCACTAAGACACCCATTTCCTGCTGTCCCTACACACCTGTGATCAGTGCACCATCTCTCCAGGGACATTCATTCCTGAGACTGTTGGAGAGAGAGCGCAAACAACAGAATGAAAATGAATCCCAGCTTATTTCTATGTGCTTTCTATGCACAGACATGCATGTACTCAAACACGCAGATACACACATTCAGGCACACACAGAGACACATACTCAGATACACAGATTTGCATGGACACTCACACACAGACATACACACAGAGTACACACACAGACACATGACCATATAACACAGGAACAAAGACACATAGAAACTCACAGGCACACAGGCAGAGGCATGCTCACTCATCCACAGCACTACACCCTCAGCAGATGTAACATTGGAGTCTTTCTTTGTGCTTTTAATTAGAAAAATGCACCAGCAGGAGCCTGGAGGGTGTCCTTACTGTACTAACACTGGAGGGAACAGGCAGCTGGAGGAAGGGGGTCAGAGGGGGCCTCTTTGCTAAGCTGCTCTGGGGCTTCTGTAGTTTTAGAAACGGAGAGCTCCCTGAGCTCAGTCCTGGAGTGGAAGACCTTAAGAATGCAGTCAGTATCCTCATGCTGGGAGTCAGGAGGAGATGGATCCACCTCACAGCAATCCTTGGAAGACAAGACAGCAGGACAGGGGCTCCCTCCCTTCCTGGGCAGGCTGGGGATATAGCAAGGAGCTCGGAGGTGAGCAGGGCTGGCTAGAGCTGACACCACAGGGGAAGGCCCCCTGCTTTGCAATTCAGATTCCCTTTTCACTCTGGTCCTATTCTTTTCGAGTTTCCTTCCTGTGTCATAAATCCTTGTGTCTCAGCCTGTGAAAAACAACAAGAACTAATGTTTATTAAGACCTTGCTCTGTCCTTGTAAGCTTTTCTCATGGACTACTCAAAATAACCCTGTGAGTTGGGCGACATCGACATCATCATCATCTTTTTCTTCCTTTTCATTTTTAGATGAAGAAAATTAATTCAATATTTGTGTGCTCAAGACCACTCAGACATCAGATCTGAACCAAAGTCCAACTCTGATTCTACATCTCTCCCAGATCATGTTGGCCAGACCGGGTCACCTGTGTCTCCCAAGCTGCAGAACCAGTGCTCAGTGCCACGGCAGGTGTAGGGTCTGGGGGCAACACTTAGCCCTGTGCTCGGCTGCCCTAGAGCAGGGGCGCCTCTTCATTCCACAGTCTTGCTTGTCATGCTCTGGGCCCACTCAGAGGGGGGAATTTTTCCTGATTCACATAAAGGCGGCATGGGCATCTGAAGGGGCACGGTTCTCAGCAGCCCAGAAAGGTGGCTTTGTCTCATATGTGCTCCTTGTGGTACGAGAACCTAAGACGGGAAAATTCCATTCTCGGCTATAAGCGAGACTCAGGGGTTAATTCCTCCCTGCTAGCTGAAAAGGCCTTGAGATCTGATTCCCTGAGGTCCCATCAAGTCCTAGCACCTGTCTGGAGCTGAACTGCTACTCTTCACTCCCTAACTTCAAATTACACAAAAGCTTCTTTTAACTTGTTAGGGAGGTGGTGGGCAAACAGAAACAGACAGCCTGGTGTCCTTGCAGTTTATCTTCAAGTTATATGCTCCAAACTTAGAAATGACAAGTAGGTACTTTGCTACCTAAATTTATGCTAAAAAGAACTTTTTTATAGCAGTCTCAATTAATGCTTTTGTTCTTTATTCTTGCTTATTCTTATGTGATGAGTTTGGATATATAATACAGTGAATAAAAATGAACAAGGGCTGTAAGCCTGAGCGAGCCTCAGTCTTCCCGTAATTAATCATTCTGTCTGCAGAGATATCTCTGTGTCGTTGATTGGGCTGGAGGACAGCAACAGGCATCATTACTGTCTGTTGGTGATTATCACTTGGTCTATAATCTCTCATTTGCTTGTCACTCTATCCTACTGGACTGCTAGCTCCCTATAAACAGAGTCTGTGTTTTGTTCAGTTTGTGTTTCCAGTCTCTGGCATCAAGACGGCACTTCATGCATGTTTGTTAAATAAGGAGTGCCTGAATGGAGAAAGGGTTTAGCACCATGGAGCACAGCAGATGCTGAGTCCCACCTGTGCAAGAGCCCACCGGGTCCCCAGTGTGCAGCCAGGAACTTCAACCCTTCAGAGGAATGGCTAATTTTTAACAGCTTCTTTTCCTGTTAACCTTTATTACCTAGAAAGGGAAATTTTAGATTTTCATGGACTGCCTTCCTGCAACTTTTGTGGTCAAGAAAAGAGCCATGAGGATGATAAAAAGAATAGTTGCCTCTACTGACAATTACAGAGCCCATCATCTCTTAACAAATATGAATAGGCCCCTAGCATTGATACTTTCCTCTTCTTTAGCTATGGAAACCTGGTCATGTTATTTAGCCTCCCTTGGCCTCAGTTTTCTTATCTCTGAAATGGGAATAATAATGTCCACTTTATAAATTACTCATGTGAATTAAAGGAGGCAACCCCTGGAATGGGTTTAGGATTGGGCCTGGTGCAAATTAAGCACTGAGTGCATGTTAGCTATGTGGATAATATATGACTACCATTGTTATTACTATGTGGAAGGCATAGTCTTAGATCCCCCATTGTTTATCCTTTGACGAATACAGACACATCAGCAAAAGAACAACTCATGAGTACAAAATGGGTGATGCAGACAACGAGGCCTGTGGTAGCGGAAGTAAAATGGAAACCCTGAGGCTCAGCCTGGGCCAGGGAAGGCCTGAGAAGGGTGAGCTTAAGCTGGGTATGGAGGGCTAGGTAGGAGTTTGGTAGAGTGAAGGCAAAAGGAACCCCAAGTGTAAGACCAAGAGTAAAGGGGTATAAAGAGTATAGAAGAGGCAGATATTCTCCAAACCCCCAACTCATCCACAGGTGTCAGCTTACATGCCTTCCTCAAGTTTTCCCAGACTCCTCAATCAGGACAGCTCCCCTAGTTATATGCTTCTACATTCTGATACCAATGCTCTGACGGCAACTTGGTATTTTGTAGTTCAATTCAATCCTGACCCTTTTACCTGAAGTTAGTGCAGACCCACAGATTAAAGGGCCACAGTATCCAAAATACTGCATGAAATGTGCATGCCAGTTATGCTTTGTGGGTCCCAGGCCGCTCGCAATTGTCTGACTTGTCTATAAATTCAAGGGTTCCCAGGATCCCCCTTCACTAGAATCACTCACAGAAATCAGGTAGCATTATGCTTATAATTACAGTTTTGTTCCAAAGGATATGGCCACATGAAGAGATGCACGGGTCACCATGGTGGGTAGGGAGACACAGTATACGTCCATGCCCTCTCCTCGTGCAGTCTGGGTGCTTCAGCCTCCCCACACATCAGTGTGTTCACCAAAGTCCACTGAGCTTTGTGTCCAGAGAGTTTATTAGGGTTTCCTTATGTAGGCATGATCTAGTAACTCATTGGTCACAGGTCTAAATGAATCTCTAACCTCCCTCCCTTCCCTGGAATCTGGGAAGATGAAAATTCCAACGCTAAAATTATGTGGTTGGTTTTTTTGGTGACCAGCCTCATCCTGAGACTATCTGGGGGCCTACTAGTAGTTCCTTCATTAGCTTAATAAAGACATTCCTACCATTCAGAAAATTCCAAGGGTTTTTGAAGCTCTGTACCAGGAACTGAGATTCAATACAAAGACTATATATGTATTTTTTATTATATTACAGTTCTTATAACACTTTTAATAACAACTTGCTTATTTATATAGTTTAATGTTTGTTTCTCCAATGGTCTGTCAGTTTCATAAAAGAAGGGACTTTCTTGTTCTTGTTCCACTGTCATCTTAGCATGTGGTTTGATTCCTGGCAAGCAGTGGTTGCTTCAGAGATCTGTACAGAGCAAATACATGGGGAGAGGGTGACATCAAAGACTAGAAAGGTATATTGGGACTAGATTGTAGAAAACTTTACATGTTCTATGGCTTTAAATGTTTCCAATGTTTTCTTTTATTTGATCTCAGTAACTGCTGGGAAAGCATGACAGGGAAGGTTTGTACAATCATCTGGGCCTGGCTCCCTGGAAGCTGCCCTGCAACATGAGTGCTATGAAGTCTGGGAAGGAGGGTGTGAGGGGAGCAGATGACTCAACATTCAACTGCATTAAGGGGTGTGAACTCAGTTCCAAGTCGAGGGAAAGGGGCCAAAAATACAAGATGTGGTAAGATTTGTCTCTCTCATGTTTAACAGCTTGTGAAGCAATATATTAAAGAGAGAGAGAGAGAGTGCCCAGTAGATATGGAAGTAGGCAGATAACTCTAGAGCCTCCTAAGCATTGATAGACATAAGACAGAGGAGGGGGGGACTGGGCAGAGAGGAGCTTCTTCTCTAAAAAAAGCTGAAGAATGCCTTAAAGTCTCAATTTGTACATTTCTATCATCCTCTGCTAATAACAAAGCAAAGAAAAATTGATATCTTTACATAAAAATAGCAAAGTGTGAAGTGGGAGACTCACATGTCATGATGTGAGTAGTGGCAACTGGTCTGATTCAGACCATTCCACACATGCCCCTTTCTTTCCAGAGTGGAATGTGGAGGGCTCTAAGTATTCGGATAATAGTACCAAATCTTGGCTGGGCACAGTGGCTCACACCTTTATTCCTAGCACTCTGGGATTGCTTGAGCTCAGGAGTTCGAGACCAGCCTGAGCAAGAGTGAGACCCCATCTCTAAAAATAGCCAGGTGTTGTGGCAGGCACATGCAGTCCCAGCTACTTGGGAGGCTGAGACAAGAGGATTGCTTAAGCTCAAGAGTTTGAGGTCACTGTGAGCTATGACCCCATGGCACTCAATGGAGGGCAATGAAGTGAAACTCTGTCCTAAAAAAACATCTCTAATCTTCATCTCATCTACTTGTGTGGTCTAGCTTTGTTGCCTAGAAAGCATATGATCATAGATTATTAGAGTTGGAAGAAACCTCAAAAGCCATCATTCCCTAGCAAATTTCCAGGGCTCCTGAGGTCCAGTCTCTGCATGAGGTGAAATTTAAGGGAACATAAGCCCAAAGGAATAAGGAAGAACTATCCTGTAGGCTTTAAAAAAAAAATGAGGTCCCTTGGCTCGGCACCCATAGCTCAGAGGCTAGGGCACCAGCCACATACACTGAGGCTGGCAGGTTCAAACCCAGCCCGGGCCTGCCAAACAACAATGACAACTGCAACAAAAAAATAGCTGAGCATTGTGGCGGCACCTATAGTCCCAGCTATTTGGGAGGCTGAGGCAAGAGAATCGCTTAAGCCTAAGTGTTTGTGGTTACTGTGTTTGTGAGCTGTACGCTATGTGGTTACTGTGAGCTGTACGCTATGTCTCTCGGTAGAGAGTGACACAGTGAAACTCTGTCTCAAAAAAAAAAAAAAAAATAGGGTCCCCTCCCAGGGAATTTGCACAGTCTACTATACAGTGAGATTTTTAGAACCTTTGGGTGCTATTTCCCTCCACAATCCCGCACTGGGGCTAGGTCAGCACTGTCTCTTTCTCTTTCCCCATCCCATGATTTCTCACTGCTGCGCGTTCTCCCGACGCCCCCCCTGCTCTCCTTCCACCTCACCTTCTAACTCTGGAGGAAACCTCTGCCGTGGGCTCTGGTGGGGAAGCTCCCAGCATTTTCACTGGTCCTGGAAACTTTTCCCGAGAAATACTTATTCAGTATTTTTTTGGAGTAAGAAATTAAGCATCTGGTTATTCACCTAGGCAGCTGTTCCGGTGCTGGGTGTGCTGTAGGTGCTGCTTCAACACTGCCTGGCTGAAGGACCAGACAGTATCTTGCCTAAGATTTTATCCTTCCAAAACCATCAGGAGATCTGTCTGCATTTCACTGGCCCATGGAATCACTTATTTTATTCCAGAGGAAAAATCCACAAGACATTTTTGTGATTGTTGGGGGGCGGGGGGATCCTGGCTTGAGTTCCTTGATTATTTTCCCTTTGGACCTATTTTTTGCTGAGGTTAGAGGTTGGATCAGCTATATACAGACATACCCATCTTATTTGGGGGAAAAAATCCTCTCTAGGACCTCAGGGGGTTGAAGAGTATGGACTGAGTACCCTCTGTGCAGGAGGGAATCCTGTGCATGGCTCCATCCTCCCAGGCTGCTGATGCCGAGGAGAGAAGATTGTCCTCCCTATTCCTTTCTTTTCTCAGATTCTGTGCCCCTCTGTTGTATGAGCCAACAGAATTGCATAAACTTAGAAAGCAGAACATTTTCCATGACTAAATGGGCAACAAATCCTCCTTTCTGCTCAGGCTTCTGGTCTGTGTTATTTGTTGTCTTTTTATAGCTGTGGGTTTACAAAACCAACATGAATGAAATTGTTCCATTTTCTGCAATTTTCTCTGCTCCTAGGGTAAGCCACCACCAGGTAGATGGTGAGACAATCTTAGGTGCATTGTTGCAAAAGCAAGGTGTGGTTAACTAAGCTTGGAGTGCTTTTTGAGTTAATCATATTATTATTTTTTTTACAAACTAAAACCACTTATTAGTAAAATAATTAAACATAAACATTTTATGCTGCCAAATAAAAATATAATATTCGATTTAAAGCAAGATATTAAGTGATTTGAACAGTAAAATAGAAATAGTTACCTTAAAAACCCTATATTATCATCTGTAATTGTTACAATATAAATGAGTTTAATCACATTTTCTCGAACTATCCTTTAGCCTTTTCACCAGAGCCCCAGCCTTGAAGAGCTCTTCCTAGTCACTTAACCTTCATTGTCTCTGAATGTGTGCCTCGCTTTCTTTCTCTCCTATTCTTTTCTGCTGTCCCACTCCCCATCTGCTTGTTGGAGGTTGTGAGATTTGCAAAGGCTTCATCATGCACCTGCCTTTCCCCTTTCAAAATGAGAGAGTCTTTTCAATCTCACAACTCTCCCGCTCATCCTATATTCTTGAGAGCTCCTCTCTTGATAACTCCCCCAGGTCAAAGGAGCTGTCCTTCTGCTTAGCCAGCTAGCTGCAGGGGGAGAAAGATCACAACCACAGTGCACTCTCTCTCATCCAGCAGCCTACACTCCCTGGACTATCTTTGACCTTTCTTGAAGTTTCTTCACAACTACAAATTCTGCCCCCCTTTAAAAAAGCTTTTCTAATTAACACATTAAAAGTTGTATGTATTTATGGGGTACATGAGGGATTTGGAGGGGTACATGTATAGAATGTGTAATGATCAAATCAGAGTAATTGGGCTATCCATCACCTCAAATATTTATCGTTTGCTTGTGTTGGGAACAATGGATACAAAAATACAGTAAAATAGAAGGAATAAGTTCTAGTGTTTGATAGCACAGTAGGGCATGGTAGCTAGCAAGGATTTATAGTACAGTTGATCCTCAAATGATGTGGAGGTTATAGATGTTGACCCCTTGAGCAATCAAAAATTTGCACATAACTTTTGACTCACTGAAAAGTTAACTAATAGTCTACTGTTGGCTGGAAGCCTTATCAATAACATAAACCATCAATTAACACATATTTTATATGTTATATGTATTATATACTATGTTCTTACAATAAAGATCATGTATAAGGGAAAAGAAAATGTTACTAAGAAAAACATAAGGAAGAGAAAATGCATTTACCCTTCATTAAGTGGAAGTGGATCATTATAAAGGTCTTTATTCTCATTGTCTTCAGGTGAAGTAGGCTGAGGGGAAGCGGAAGAGGAGGGGTTGGTGTTGCTATCTCAGGGGTGGCAGAGGCAGAAGAAAATCCTCATATGAATGGACTTGTGCAGTTCAAACTAGTATTGCTTAAGGGTCAATGGTATATTTTAATATAGCTAAAAGAGAAAGTTTAGAATGTTCTCAACATTAAAAGAAAACTCTAGTTTGAAAAAATTTTAGACTTACAGAAAAGTTTCAAAAATAGTTCTTAAGAATTCCTGTACACCCTTCATCCAAACTCCTCTCATGTTAACATCTCTGTAACCAGAGTTGAGTAGTCAAAAATTAATAAATCAGCATTAGTACAACATAATATTAAACTACGCTCTTTTCTTTATTTATATTTTCCCAGTTTTCCCTCTAATGCCCTTTTTCTGGTCCAGGATCTAATCCAAGATGTCACACTGTACCTGGTCATCTTATCTCCTTAGTCTCCTCCAACCTCTAAAGCTCCTCAAAATTTCTTTGTCTTTCATGACTTTGGTACTTTAGAAGAATATCACTTAGTTACATTTGTAGGTTGTCCCCTGAATTTGGATTTGTCTGAAGTTTTTTTATAATTAGATTGAGGTTATGCATTTTCTTTTTTCTTTTTTTTTTTTTTGAGACAGAGTCTCACTATGTCTCCCTCAGTAGAGTGCCGTGGTGTCACAGCTCACAGCAACCTCAAATTCTTGGGCTTAAGCAATTCTCTTGTCTCAGCCTCCCAAGTAGCTGGGACTACAGGCGCCTGCCACAACATCCAGCTATTTTTTGTTGCAGTTCTCATTGTTGTTTAGCTGGCCTGGGCCAGGTTTGAACCCAACAGCCTCAGTGTATGTGGCTGGCGTCATAACTACTGTTCTATGGGCACTGAGCCTGAGGTTATGCATTTTTGTTTGTTTGTTTTATTAAATCATAGCTGTGTACATTAATGTGATCATGGGGCACCATACACTAGTTTCATAGACCGTTTGACACATTTTCATCACACTGGTTAACATAGCCTTCCTGGCATTTTCTTAGTTATTGTGCTAAGACATTCACATTCCACATTTACTAAGTTTCACATAGACCCTTGTGTTATGCATTTTTGGAAAGAGCATCACAGAAGCCATGTGCTTTCCTTCGTATAGCCTATCAAAGAGTAGATGATGTCATTAAGTCTTATTATTGATGTTAACTTTGCTAACTTAGTTAAGGTGGTGTCTGCTGAGTTTCTCCATTCTAAAATAATAATGTTTGGGAGAGGATACTTTGAAAGTATGCAAATATCCCATTAATCCTCAATCTTTGGCTCACTAATGTTAGAATCCATCAGTGAATCTTGTCTGCAATAATTAATATGGTATTCAAAGGGTGATTTTCTAAGAATGGAGAAGCAAGGATCCAACGTACTCAATTATGATATGAGGACAATTGATACTAGTACCTGGTGATGGGTGGGGGAATGGGAGAGCGGAAAGAGGAAAGGAGGTAGGGGTTGGGGCCAGAGTGTGTGACACATCTCTTGGGGGCAGGACACAATTATAAGAGGGACTTATGTACACCATGGAATGTTATGCAGCCTTAAAGAAAGATGGAGACTTTACCTCTTTCATGTTTACATGAATGGAGCTGGAACATATTCTTCTTAGTAAAGTATCTCAAGAATGGAAGAAAAAGTGTCCAATGTACTCAGCCCTCCTATGAAACTAATTTATAGTTTTCATATGAAAGCTATAACCCAGTTATAACCTAAGAATATGGGGAAGGAGGAGAGGGAGGTGAGGGAGGGAGGAGGATGGGTGGAGGGAAGGTAATTGATGGGATTATACCTACGTCACATCTTACAAGGATACATGTGAAACTTAGTAAATGTAGAACATAAAAGTCTTAACACAATAACTATGAATGCCAGGAAGGCTATGTTAACCAGTGTGATGAAAATATGTCAAATGGTCTATAAAACCAGTGTATGGCACCCCATGATTGCATTAATGTACAGAGCTATAATTTAATAATAAAAAAAAGAGGGACTTTACACAACAAATGCAAGCGGAGTAACCTGGTTCTTTGTACCCTCAATGATTTCCCAACAATAAAACATAATATTAAAATAAAAATAAAAACAAAGGGTGATTTTCCACTTCCGTCTTTTCTCCTACATTTACTAATTAAGGAAGAGCTGTCTCTTCTCCTTCTAATATTTTTATTCATTCAATTATGTGTTAATCAGTATGGACTCATGAGTACTGACTGTATTCTGTGGGTCATAATACAAGGCTATTATTACTTGTTTTGTTGCTCAAATTGTTTGAGCTTTGGCCATTGGTTGCTCCTTGAAGAAGTTCTAGTTCTGGGGACTCGAACTCAGAATAAACTGCTGCAGGAAGCCTCTCTTCTGAGTCCATCAGTTTATCCTCTAAAATTTTTAAGACTTAAAGCAAGTTCAAAGTTGACAGGCATAAGAAAAAAAATTAATCTACTCCAATGAGTGAGTGATAAAAATTGTATTGCATACTAATGTAACTGAACTGGAAATATGTTGTAGGAACTGGTATTCTAAGGTTATAGGTGAGGGTCAAAGTTTCAGAAGCAGCTGGAATTAGGTTCTTCCGTGAATCCTGGAGCCAGAAATTGTTATTCTGTATGTGAACTGAGATTAGGAAAATTCTGCCTATGACCTGTAACACAGTCAGGAAGGAGGTCTCTGGCCCTGGAGTGTAGGTGAAAATAAAACCAATTGTGAGAAACTGGAAATCATAACTTGTGCTAAGTGTTGATGTGTGGCCAGAATTCTTAACACTATCCATACAACAGTTTCAGCGGCAATAGGGAAATATTTCCATAGGAATCTCTTAGCAACACAAGGTACCTGTGGGACTCTTATAACAGATATTCCCACTAAAAATGAGCTCACAGACAAAAATTACAAGGTAGATAAGGAATTCAAATAAAGCATAAGCACAGGACTATTGACTAAACTGCAGAATAAATGGGAGAAAAAGTAAATAAGGAACTATGGATAACAAAGCAATCTGAATATGACTTTTAAGTAAGAAAGGACTAGAATATGTAAAAAAATAGGACTTTATTTTTAAAAGAAAAACAATACTGGCCTTTTAAAAATTAGCCAGATAGAAATTTTTAAAAAAGGAAGCCGTGGTCAGGGAAGCAATAATCTTTAATTGACAGGTTGAACAATAGATTGCATGAAATTGAAGAGATAATTGATTAACTGAAAGGTATAGCTGAAAAAAATCATCCAAAATAGAAGACATTTGCAATAAGAGATGTAAAAAACAGAAATGTAGACAAAAAACATGGAAGATAGAATGGGAAGCCCCAATGTATATTTATAGGAATTTTAGGAGATGAAATTAAAAGGCAATAGTCAAGTAGAAAATAGCTGAGATTTTAGAACAGACATTAGGACTTCTTATATCAAAAGCTGTACCAAATTGCAAGGAAAACAAACTAAGAAGCAAAGTAACATTGATGAAGTTATGGAAAGCAAAGGGAAAAATATCTTTAAAATTACTGAAGAAAAAATTAGTGAAGATAAATTATCAAACAAAATGATCAGTTTCTTTATTAGCAATGGCAAATGTCAGGAAACAACAAAATAATAAATGTGTCTTCAAAGGAATGAGAGATATCATTGATAACCTAGACTTCTGTAACAAGCAAGTTCATTATTTGCGAGGGAGGGTAAAATAACATTTTCAGATGAAAATCTAAGTGAGTTGATTACCTACTGATCTCTTGCCCAGAGAACTACTAAAGGATGTACTTTATCAAGAAAAGAAGTGAATTCACAAAATGATCTGCTAGTAGATTCACATGAAAATTGGCTCTGAAAATTTTAATTGTAATTCATTCTGAAAGGAAGGTTAAAAATACAATGAAGGTTTAACTAAACAATAATAATACAGAAAATGAAAGGGCCTTTTTGAGGAATAAAACAAACCTACTGATTAGCATTTTGCTTTATTTAAAATACAAATTATGAATACATATTAAAAATGTAGCAATCACAAAAATATAGAAATAAAATATTTAAGCTCAAAAATTATAGAATGAGAATAAGAAAACTTGATCCAACAGAAGGCAGGAAAGGAAAATAAAAGAAACTAAAAACATCATGGTAAGTAAAAAACACAAAAGAAGGTAGTAGAATAAGTCCAAATATATCAGTAATCCAATAAGTGTAAATAGGTTAAACTCTACTTGAAAATAGAGACTCCAAAATTTGATTAAAAAAAAAACCAAAACCTAGCCAATTGATGTTTGCAAAACACACACCTAAATCTTAATAATCCAAAAAGAGCACTATTTACTAAAAGAAAGGTGATATAGTAAAATTAATAATAGAAAGAAAAAGAACCTAAGAAGAGCACTAAGAGGATAAATTAATGATCAAAGAAACCTACATGATGATGTGAAAGTGGTGAATTTGTATATCTTTAAAATATTGCCTCAGTGTATATACAAAGCCAAAGTGGACAAGAATTACATGAGGGAATTGTCAAACTCACACTGACTGTAGGAAATTTATTTTATTTTATTTTTATTTATTGTTTGAGATTCATTGAGACAGCAGGAAATTTTAATGAAAGTGACAGACACTGTTAGCTGCACTCTTCCTTACTTGCTGCCAGAAAATCTTTCTGAAGGGGTGAAGAAATCACTTGTTCTAGGAAGACTTTGGGCTGGCACTTCGGAGAATTTCATACATAGGTTTTCTGAGGCATATATATATAACCCAAACAAATAAACACAAGTAAACCTATACATGTTTTATATAAACTATATTTATTCCTCTTCTTCCTTCTAATATAAAATGAACAAGTAGAGAAAAGGCACTTGAGAGTCCGACTGGAGATCTCTTGATATCTTCCTTTAGAGCCTCAAAATGCCAGATGAACACTGTTCAAAGCAGTTTGGGGAAGAAGACAGAGGCAAGTGTTTATTAGCATTTGGGGAAGAGGACAGAGGCAAGTGGCTATGGACAGACCAACTGGCTTAGCTGAAACCACACAAGTAACTAAACACTGGACCAAATCCCTCAGGACACTTGGTCTGTGACTGGTTCCTTCTCATGTCTCCCACCCCTGAGGGCCCCCTTCCATTCTCCACCCTAGCTTTGTATTCAAATTTCTGTAAAATGCATATACTGTAATACTTCCTATCAAGACTTAATTTTTTAAAAAATTGTTCTATTACATTTCTTTTTAACAAAGTCATGCATAACCTATTTTCAAGTTCTCTCTTTAGCCTTTCTTGCATGATTTTAAATTGACAAGGTCCATTTGGGAAAATATAGTTTTTCTGCTCTTTGTTCTAAGTCTTCTTAATTTTGCTTCTTACATTGCATTTGTGCTTGAATGAAATTCACCACTGAGTTGTTGCCATGGTAACCAGGGGGCTGCCTTAGTGAAACAAATCTGTGGCCTGTAAATAAATAAACAGGGACAAATGTAATGCAGAGCAACTGTATCACCCAGTCTCTGACCAGCAATTGGTCATGTTAAAAGCCATTGCGATATCTTAATGTTCGTGGCATATTTAGCCACATTAAACTACTATTCATGCAGTATACACCCCAGAGTATAGTATTATGACTGTGGAAATACATCATTTCATAGTCATCTCTAGTGTTAGCTCTCAAGATGGCTCCTATCCTGGAAAACCATCCATCCCGTATTCAATTCCCTTCCTCATTTTACTGGGTTTGGTCTTTGTAACCAATGCAATATGGCACAAGGGATAGAATGTCACTTCCACCTCTCTTAGATCACCCACCCTGGGGGCAGACAACTGCCATGTCATGGGGACACTCAGGTGGTTGGTAGAGGGCTCATGGGCCAAGGGACTAAAGTCTCTGGCCAATCAATGACCAGTGAAGGCTTGAGGCCTGCTGACACATGTGAGGGTGCCTGGCAGCTGATCTACCGTCAGTTTAGCCTTCAGATGTGACTGCAGCTCTGGCTGACAGCTTGACTTCAACCTCATGAGAGATCTTGAGCCAGAAACACACCCAAAATTGTTTCTGGATTACTGACCCCCAGAAACTCTGAGATAACAGATATTTGTATTTTTGAGCTGCTAGCTAGGTTTTGGGCTAATTTGATATGCAGCAATAGATAACCAATACGCGATTTTAATTATAAAACTATGAAGATATAAAATATCACCAAAGATAAATTTAACATAATTTAATCTTCCTTTTCTTTAAAAGATGCTTCTGCATCTCACATAGTCTGAGGTTTTTCACTATGAATACATATTCCCCCTCACTAGACTGATGACCCCCTAAGAATGGAGTGGGCCTTTGTTCACCATTGTATCCCTGTGTCATACCCATGCTTGGCACATACTGTGTGCTCAGTGAATATGTCCCTGGTCATTGACTTGATTGCCACTGTAGGATTCGGTGACAGCAGAAGGCATAGTGCATGTGACTGAATCTCCACCAAGCTCACACCAGGCTCTGGAAGGTGCATTCTTGAATAAATTATTTGCATTATCTAATTGCCCATTTGTCTTTATTTTTAAGAGTTAATAAAAGAGAATGAATTATTAATCCACAGAAGAAGAATGTGTCTTAAAATACTTGTGCTGAGAGAAACCAGATAAAAAACATTACATACTGTATGAGTCCACCTATAAACAAATCCAGAAAAGGCAAACTCATCTATCATGACAGAGAGAAGATCAGTAGTTGCCTGGAATGGGGGTTAGGAAGAGAGAGAGATTACAAAAGGCATAGGGAAACTATGTTATGTTTACCAAAAAGAAAAAAAGCAGCAGTTGTGGCTAGAAAAATCTCTAATCTTCAAACCCTGGAATCCCAGGTTTCTCAGGTTCTTTCCACTCTACTCTGCAGCATCTATCTGTGGCTTCCTACCACTTATAAGAGGTCTTCAATAGCATCAGTAAAAATACCTTTTTTTTTTTTAATTAACAGAGAAAGAACTGATTCTACTATAGCTTTCAATCACTTGGATTCTGACAAAATCAAGATGTACTTGACCAGTCTAACAGTTTGTGCTGTCTCAGATAAAATGGGGCTACTCAGTTGCTTAGGACATTGACTGCCACATCAGGAAAAAAAAAAAAGTTTTTTCTTAGAGCCGCTGTGTTTTATTATGCAAACAGAATAAAAACTTTGAAAAGAGTGATCCTTTCTAGTTTAATGAAAAATTTGTTATTTTTTGTTGTTGATGTTTTCTATACATGAATTATATGCAGCTTGCAGGAATCACTTTTACTCTGCATACCACGTGAGTTGTATATGACTCACAGAACACTTATCGAATTTGTTTCTGAGAATTGAGTCTTTTGTCATTCCACAGGTATTGGGTTGCATCTGGAGTGGACGTTGGGTAGTCCTGGATGAAGACCCCTGAATCATACCCGCTAAGTATGTGCAACAAGGTCATGTAGCTACATACTATCATGTCAATTTTGTTCAAAGAGCAGCCAGGCAAATCTTCAAGGGAAAAGGCGCCATCAGAAGTTCTGGTAATCGGAGAATACTGTTCAGTGCAGTGCACTTGGGTGAGCCAGCGGGGGCAGGGCAACAGGAGGTGGGGGAAACTTGCCAATTGACAGCAAGAACAATGAGCAGAGGTTTCACAGCACACAGGCTTGCTATGGGACCTTCTCACCTATCCACTAGTTCCTGGTGGATGAGGTAACACCCCAGCTGGGGCTTCAAGGTCCCCAGGCTCAAGACTAGAGTTAGGTTAAATGCAACTCACATGTCAGTTAATGTATTAAATACAAAGGTCCTACTGCAAAGTCCTTTTAGCAGATGGGCCTCAGGTACCCCGGCCACCTCTACACTGTCCGTGCTATGGGCCCTGTCCATGTGCCCCCTGAGCCCACTGATTTCTTCCTCCTCAGGTCCCTGTGCCCTCCAGCTGCTAACTACAGAAAAGGAAAAACAAGAGCTGCCGCCCAGACTAAGAATGATAGAAGTTTAAAGTAGGTAATTTCCCCTTAGTTTAGCTGAAATATTTTTTTTTCCTTCTAGGTTCTCCTTTTAGCAGGCTGTATTCATTCACCGAACACCTCCGGAGAGTCCTGATGAAGTCATTCTTCACTAATATCTCTCTTTCAGATATATCCAGCCTGAGTCTGCCTTCATCTTAACCTTCTGGTCTTCTTTCCTCTCCTTGGACATTTGCGTCTCCTGTGTGTGGGTGGGTCTGGGGTTCTCACTTTCAGCTCAGAGCAACCCAGGTTAAAGTCCTGGCTCCAAATAACCTTAATTGGGTTAATACCACAAGCTTTAGTTTCCTGACCTGCAGCATAGGGCAAATAGGCTCACACTCATCGGATTGCTGTGAGAGTGAAGTAGGATAATGCACATAAAGTTTAGCCCACCTGAACTTTAAATGCTGGCCTAGGGTTACCCAGCACCTGGTACATTATAAGTACATAACAAATAATAAGTATTCTCCTTGATGAATAGTAGGGAGCAGTATGTGTGACATTAAAATGGGATAGAGAACCATTATGAACACGCGAATCTTAATTTATCTCAATAGTAGATTTTGGACTTCCACTTATGGAATCGGCTATATGCATTCATCACATGCACTTGCCTATGACCAACTTTTTACATAATTTTTCCTATAAAAATAAAGGGAATATTCATAGTTATTATTGTGACTCTTTGAACCACATTCCAAATGAGAATTCTAAGTCCTAGCCAACTGTCTCCTCCTTTGAGGGAATATTAAAATACTGCTTAAATAGCCGTGTCAACAATAATCCTATATTTCAATATTAATATATAATTTATATATTTTTTATCATTTTGTTCTTTTTAAAAACAATAACTGTATGTGTTTTACACGGTAGCTAGAAAACTAACAATCCTACCATGTCCTATCACTGTTATTTTCACTTTTATTTCCAATTGGTCCAGCTGATTCTCTAAGGTTAGAGCCCAGATTCTAAGAATGAAGTTTTGAGAGGTTGAGATCACAAATAATTAAAAGCTACTTGAAGGTACCTTGAAATGTCTGCCTCTAGGAAAAATATTCTGTACTTGAATAGACGGTAATTTTCCCGGGGCATTGCTAAAGGAGAGGGTGTCTCACCCATCAGGAAGGTATTAGTCATGCCTGAGGCTCGCAACTAATCCCTAACAGGGTTCTCTGGGTGCCAGGAGATATCCCTTTCTCTGAGTGGATGGTCTAGTAGGACCAGGTAATCTTTCCATGGCCTTTCCCCACCTAACACTCAGACCTCCTTGAATTAGGTCATGTCCTGGTTCCTGTCTGTCAAAAGAACATGCAAATCCACCTAGCTTTACATGGACCTACGTCCTGGGGAAAGACCTAGATCTCAGATTCTTGATTTTGAAACAAATATGACTCCTGAACCAATTTTTGCTGGTTGTGGACTGATTCAACAGGACTAAAAATATGGAGAGAAACTTACAGTGTGAGCATTCAATATTTATATCTTATTCACTTGAAATACTGTCCACTATTCTGTTTGTGCTCTGATATTGTGACTGTGACCCCTTCTAATTACCATGTAACATTCACACTCACTCTAAAAATAAATCGTGAGGGCTCTTGTAACTCTTAACTAGGCCTTTAAAAATAGTAGAGAGGCTTAGATTTTGTGGCAGGTGCTAGAAATTCAATCCAATTCATTTCAAGACTTTTTGTATTTTTGAGATGCGTTCTGGCCAATTCAGAATTTCAGTTACTCCAATGGATAGAGATAATATTACATAGATAAGAATACTTAAATACACGTTCGACTCTTTGTACATCAAATAACATTAAGAAACATCAGAACATTAGAATGAAATGCTGAGCGCAGCGATCAGGAGATCTCTCATAATTATACCAGTTTTTATTTTGCTTCTTAAAGCTACATCTTGGTTGAAACCACAGTGAGGAAGACTGTCCCATTCAGTCATGGCCATGCCTTTTATCCAGCAGGAGGTCTCATGAGTCCCTGGCAGGACTGGACTCACAGCTGTGTTCATTGATACTTTACCTTTTCAACCTAGCTAAAGGTTTATTGACTTTGTGGGCTAAGGTGATTGTCAATTGGGGACAATCAGCTGACAGCCTACAGTGGTACCTGCTATGCCTGACTGTGCTGTCCTCTCTTTCCAGATGCTCCTATAACACCCCCTCTTAAGGGGCCTCTGAGGGAAACCCTCGCACAGTCACACCATGGGCCGCATGCTGAGTGTTCCTGTACCTGTCGGAGTTTCTACTGAGGGAAAATTATATTAGGTATGATCTGTCAGAAGATTAGAAAGAATCTGCAAGGGAGATGCCTACTTTAGACTTATTTTTGACCAACAGGGACAAATGGCTGGTGAAATAGAGCTGAAAAGAAATTCGAATGAGCCAACCATTTCACCACAAATTTTGAGCTGAGAATCCTGGATATAAGCCAGGGTCTCATCCAATGGCATAAGCTCCTTGAAGGGAAGGCATTCCAAGAAAAAAACCCTATACCTTGCAAATTAAACAAAGTTAGTTGCGAGGGAAAGAGTGACCCCTCTCATCCAAATCAAATAATCCTGATGAGGAAGGGAAAAAAGTGTTGTAGGAACTTTCATAACTGAGATGAAAAATAAACACAGGCTAACTGCAACATGGGATCCTAGACTGGATCCTGGAATGCAAAAAGGACATTAGTGAGAAAACTGGTGAAATCTGCATAAAGTCTGTAGTTTACATAGTTGATTAAGGTACCAATGTTAACATTTTAGTTTTAAGGAATATGCCATAGTTAAATAAGATGTTGATATTAGGAGAAACTGGTACGGAGGCTGTCAAAACTACATACCATCATTTCAACTTTTCTATAAATCTAAAATTATTCCAAAACAAAAAGTTTATTAAAGAAAATGAAGGAAGCACATACTCCATGGATAAGTAGGATAGAAAGTGCCATAATTTGTAAGGACAGAACCAGGAGGCCCAACCGGTCAGGAGCATTTGTGTGATGTTTTTAAAAAGAACAGAAATAGGAAAGGTGGATGGTGTAATGTTGGCAAACTATGCAAGGTAAGCTGAGCTGTTCCTCCTCTCTGAGGGTGAGTATAGAACGAGTGCTGTGTAAGGAAGGGGAAGCCAAGATGGAGGAGTGAAGTGGAGGGGGGGACTTGCTGCTCTGCGTGTTGGCAGCTGCCTGTGTTTGCTCCAGTGAGAGGAGCGCTGAGAAACGCTGCAAGTGGGAGAGGAGAGAGAAAACCAGAGACAGACAGATGTGATGATTATACTGAAAGATGAGAAGAACGCAGATACTATAGATTATCAAACTGTGGGCCTGATGTGCAACTAAGGAAAACACGGATGCAGATAACTGGGTAACAGGTCTGTGAACACTCAGAAAGAGGGGGTCACAGGCAGCAGAAACCAGTTCACTCAAGAACTAGAGAGGCCTGACTGCCTGTCCCTTGTTGGATGACATTACTGAACAAATAGATTAGGGCAGTGACATGGGAGTAGTGTACTTGGACTTCTAGAAGACACGGCTTCTCGTTATGTCTTTGTCCACACAGTGGACTTTTGAGAGGCCGATGATAATATGGTTAGTGAATTTAATACCAAAGAATACAAAATTTATCTGAAGAGAGCTGGTTTCTAGCACTCAGTTTAGTGTTATTTAAACTGATGACTCAGATGAAGGCATCGTATTAATACAGATTGTGTTTGGCCTCTTGAGATCCGAAAGCAGTGGCTTAGCCAAATAGGGATTTTACAAGAAGACCAAAGAAAGCAGCCTGAGGCTGGGCAGCACTTCTTTTTTTTTCCTGGCATTTTCTTAGTTATTGTGTTAAGACATTAACATTCAACATTTACTTAGTTTCACATATAACCTTGTAAAATGCACTGCAGGTGTAATCCACCAATCACCCTCCATCCGCCCACCTTCCCCCTCCCTCCCCTCCCTTTTCCCCTTCCCCCTATTCTTAGGTTATAACTGGGTTATAGCTTTCATGTGAAAGCCATAAATTAGTTTCATAGTAGGGCTGAGTACATTGGATACTTTTTCTTCCATTCTTGAGATACTTTAATAAGAAGAATATGTTCTAGCTCCATCCATGTAAACATGAAAGAGGTAAAGTCTCCATCTTTCTTTAAGGCTGCATAATATTCCATGGTGTACATATACCACGGTTTATTAATCCATTTGTGGATCGATGGGCCCTTGGGCTTTTTCCATGACTTAGCAATTATGAATTGGGCTACAATAAACATTCTGGTACAAATATCTTTGTTATGATGTGATTTTTGGTCTTCTGGGTATATGCCTAGTAGAGGAATTATAGGATTGAATGGCAGATCTATTTTTAGATCTCTAAGTGTTCTCCAAACATCTTTCCAAAAGGAATGTATTAATTTGCATTCCCACCAGCAGTGTAGAAGTGTTCCCTTTTTTCCACATCCACGCCAACATCTCTGGTCTTGGGATTTTGTGATATGGGCTAATCTTACGGGAGTTAGATGGTATCTCAATGTAGTTTTGATTTGCATTTCTCTGATGATTAAGGATGATGAGCATTTTTTCATATGTCTGTAGGCCGTGCGCCTGTCTTCTTCAGAGAAGTTTCTCTTCAAGTCCCTTGCCCAGCCTGAGATGGGATCACTTGTTCTTTTCTTGCTTATACGTTTGAGTTCTCTGTGGATTCTGGTTATTAAACCTTTGTCGGAGACATAACCTGCAAATATCTTCTCCCATTCTGAGGGCTGTTTGCTTGCTTTACTTACTGTGTTCTTGGCTGTGCAGAAGCTTTTTAGTTTGATTGGGTCCCAGCAGTGTATTTTTGAAGCTGCTTCAATTGCCGGGGGGAGGGGATCCTCCTCATAAAATACTCGCCCAGACCAATTTCTTCAAGGGTTTTCCCTGCACTCTCTTCCAGTATTTTTATAGTTTCATGTCTTAAGTTTAAATCTTTAATCCAGTGAGTCTATCTTAGCTAATGGTGAAAGGTATGGGTATAGTTTCAGTCTTCTACAGGTTGCCAGCCAGTTCACTCAGCACTATTTGTTAAATAGGGAATCTTTTCCCCACTGAATGTTTTTAATTGGCTTGTCAAAGATCAAATAATGGTAAATAACTGGATTCATCTCTTGGTTCTCTATTCTATTCCAGACATCTACTTCTCCATTTTTGTACCATGCTGTTTTGATCACTATCGATTTATAGTATAGTCTGAGGTCTGGTAGCATGATTCCTCCTGCTTTGTCTTTATTTCTGAGTAATGTCTTGGCTATTTGAGGTTTATTTCTGATTCCATATAAAATGAAGTATTATTTTTTCAAGATCTTTAAAGTATGACAGTGGAGCTTTAATAGGGATTGCATTAAAATTGTATATCGCTTTGGGTAATATGGACATATTAACAATGTTGATTCTTCCCAGCCATGAGCATGGTATGTTTTTCCATTTGTTAACATTTTCAGCTATGTCTTTCCTTAGAGTTTTATGGTTCTCTTTATAGAGATCTTTCACATCCTTTGTTAGATAAACTCCCAATACTTCATCTTCTTTGGCATTGTGAATGGAATAGAATCCTTAACTGTTTTTCCATATTGTGAATGGAATAGAATCCTTAACTGTTTTTTCAGCTTAAATATTGTTGGTATATGTAAAGGCTACCGATTTATGAATGTTGATTTTGTAACCTTGAGATGCTGCTGTATTCCTTGATCACTTCTAAGAGTTTTGTAGTAGAATCCCTGGTGTTTTCCAGATATACAATCATATCATCTGCAAAGAGTGAAAGTTTGATCTCTTCTGACCCTATATGGATACCCTTCATCGCCTTTTCTTCCCTAATTGTGGTGGCTAAAACTTCCATTACAATGTTAAAGGGCAGTGGAGACAATGGGCAGCCTTGTCTGGTTCCTGATCTGAGTGGAAATGATTTCAATTTAACTCCATTCAATACGATATTGGCTGTGGGTTTGCTGTAGATGGCCTCTATCAGTTTAAGAAATGTCCCTTCTATACCAATTTTCTTAAGTGTTCTGATCATGGAGGGATGCTGGATATTATCAAAAGCTTTTTCTGCATCGATCGAGAGAGTCATATGGTCTTTGGTTTTTAATTTGTTTATGTGCTGAATTATACTTATAGATTTACGTATATTTAACCAGCCTACAGACCCTGGGATAAAACCGACTTGGTCATGATGTATAATTTGTTTGATGTGTTGCTGGATTCTGTTTGTTAGGACCTTGTTGAATATTTTTGCATCTATATTCATTAGTGATATTGGTCTATAATTTTCTTTTCTTGTTGGGTCTTTTTCTGGTTTGGGGATCAGGGTGATGTTTGCTTCATAGAACATGTTGGGTAGTCTTCCTTCTTTTTCTACCTTTTGGAACAGGTTGAGTAATATAGGTACTAATTCCTCTTTAAAGGTTTGGTAGAATTCTGATGTGAAGCCATCTTGTCCCGGACTTTTCTTTTTAGGGAGATTTTGTATGATTGATGCTATTTCAGAACTTCATATAGGCCTGTTCAACATTTCCACTTGATTCTGGCTAAGTCTTGGAAGGTGACGTGCTTCCAAGTATTGGTCCCAGTTTCCTTCAGATTTTCATATTTCTGAGAATAAAGTTTCTTGTAATATTCATTAAGGATTTTTTTTTTCTTTTTTTTTTATTGTTGGGGATTCATTGAGGGTACAATAAGCCAGTTACACTGATTGCAATTGTTAGGTAAAGTCCCTCTTGCAATCATGTCTTGCCCCCATAAAGTGTGACACACACTAAGGCCCCACCCCACTCCCTCCCTCTCTCTTTCTGCTTCCCCCCCCCATAACCTTAATTGTCATTAATTGTCCTCATATCAAGATTGAGTACATAGGAGTCATGCTTCTCCATTCTTGTGATGCTTTACTAAGAATAATGTCTTCCACTTCCATCCAGGTTAATACGAAGGATGTAAAGTCTCCATTTTTTTAATGGCTGAATAGTATTCCATGGTATACATATACCACAGCTTGTTAATCCATTCCTGGGTTGGTGGGCATTTAGGCTGTTTCCACATTTTGGCGATTGTAAATTGAGCTGCAATAAACAGTCTAGTACAAGTGTCCTTATGATAAAAGGATTTTTTTCCTTCTGGGTAGATGCCCAGTAATGGGATTGCAGGATCGAATGGGAGGTCTAGGTTGAGTGCTTTGAGGTTTCTCCATACTTCCTTCCAGAAAGGTTGTACTAGTTTGCAGTCCCACGAGCAGTGTAAAAGTGTTCCCTTCTCTCCACATCCACGCCAGCATCTGCAGTTTTGAGATTTTGTGATGTGGGCCATTCTCTCTGGGGTTAGATGATATCTCAGGGATGTTTTGATTTGCATTTCTCTAATATATAGAGATGATGAACATTTTTTCATGTGTTTGTTAGCCATTCGTCTGTCATCTTTAGAGAAAGTTCTATTCATGTCTCTTGCCCATTGATATAAGGGATTGTTGGCTTTTTTCATGTGGATTAATTTGAGTTCTCTATAGATCCTAGTTATCAAGCTTTTGTCTGATTGAAAATATGCAAATATCCTTTCCCATTGTGTGGGTTGTCTCTTTGCTTTGGTTATCGTCACCTTAGCTGTACAGAAGCTTTTCAGTTTAATGAAGTCCCATTTGTTTATTTTTGTTGTTGTTGCAATTGCCATGGCAGTCTTCTTCATGAAGTCTTCCCCCAGGCCAATATCTTCCAGTGTTTTTCCTATGCTTTCTTTGAGGATTTTTATTGTTTCGTGCCTTAAATTTAAGTCCTTTATCCATCTTGAATCAATTTTTGTGAGTGGGGAAAGGTGTGGGTCCAGTTTCAGTCTTTTACACGCAGACATCCAATTCTCCCAACACCATTTATTGAATAGGGAGTCTTTCCCCCAAGGTAAGTTCTTGTTTGGTTTATCGAAGATTAGGTGGTTGTAAGATGTTAGTTTCATTTCTTGGTGTTCAATTCGATTCCAAGTGTCTATGTCTCTGTTTTTGTGCCAGTACCATGCTGTCTTGAGCACTATGGCTTTGTAGTACAGACTAAAATCTGGTATGCTGATGCCCCCAGCTTTATTTTTGTTACTAAGAACTGCCTTAGCTATACGGGGTTTTTTCCGGTTCCATACAAAACGCAGAATCATTTTTTCCAAATCTTGAAAGTACGATGTAGGTACTTTGATAGGAATGGCATTGAATAGGTAGATTGCTTTGGGAAGTATAGACATTTTAACAATGTTGATTCTTCCCATCCATGAGCATGGTATGTTCTTCCATTTGTTAATATCCTCTGCTATTTCCTTTCTGAGGAGTTCATAGTTTTCTTTATAGAGGTCCTTCACCTCCTTCGTTAGGTATATTCCTAGGTATTTCATTTTCTTTGAAACTATGGTGAAGGGAGTTGTGTCCTTAATTAGCTTCTCCTCTTGACTGTTATTGGTGTATACAAAGGCTACTGACTTGTGGACATTGATTTTATATCCTGAAACATTACTGTATTTTTTGATGACTTCTAGTAGTCTTCTGGTTGAGTCTTTGGGGTTCTCTAAGTATAAGATCATGTCGTCAGCAAAGAGGGAGAGTTTGACCTCCTCTGCTCCCATTTGGATTCCCTTTATTTCCTTGTCTTGCCTAATTGTATTGGCTAGAACTTCCAGCACTATGTTGAATAGTAAAGGTGACAGAGGACAACCTTGTCTGGTTCCAGTTCTAAGAGGAAAAGCTTTCAGTTTTACTCCATTCAGTAAAATATTGGCTGTGGGTTTGTCATAGATAGCTTCAATCAGTTTTAGAAATGTGCCACCTATGCCTATACTCTTCAGTGTTCTAATTAGAAAAGGATGCTGGATTTTATCAAATGCTTTTTCTGCATCTATTGAGAGGATCATGTGATCTTTATTTTTGCCTCTGTTAATATGGTGGATAACGTTTATGGACTTGCGTATGTTGAACCAGCCTTGCATCCCTGGGATGAAGCCTGCTTGATCATGATGAATGACTTTTTTGATGATAAGCTGTAATCTATTGGCTAGGATTTTGTTGAGAATTTTTCCATCTATATTCATGAGTGAGATTGGTCTGAAATTCTCCTTTTTGTTTGGGTCTTTTCCTGGTTTTGGTATCAGGGTGATGTTTGCTTCATAGAATGTGTTGGGGAAGATTCCTTCTTCCTCAATTTTTTGGAATAATTTCTGCAGTACAGGAATAAGCTCTTCCTTGAAGGTTTGATAGAATTCTGGAGTGAAGCCATCTGGACCAGGGCATTTTTTACTTGGAAGCTTTTTTATTGTTTCTTTGATCTCAGTGCTTGAAATTGGTCTGTTCAGGAGGTCTATTTCTTCCTGGCCAAGTCTAGGGAGAGGGTGTGATTCCAAATATTGATCCATTTCCTTCACATTGTCAAATTTCTGGGCATACAGTTTCTGGTAGTATTCAGAGATGATCTCTTGTATCTCTGTGGGATCAGTTGTTATTTCCCCTTTATCATTTCTGATTGAGGTTACTAGAGATTTTACTTTTCTATTTCTAGTTAGTCTGGCCAATGGTTTATCTATTTTATTTATTTTTTCAAAAAACCAACTCCTTGTTTCATTAATTTTCTGAATGATTCTTTTGTTTTCAATTTCATTGATCTCTGATTTGATTTTGGAGATTTCTTTTCTTCTACTGAGTTTAGGCTTAGATTGTTCTTCTTTTTCCAATTCCATAAGGTCTCTTGTGAGATTGTTGATGTGCTCTCTGTCTGTTTTTCGAATGTAGGCATCTAAAGCGATGAATTTTCCTCTCAAAACTGCTTTTGCAGTATCCCACAGGTTTTGGTAGCTTGTGTCTTCATTGTTGTTATGCTTAAGGAAGTTAGTGATTTCCTGTTTGATTTCTTCCTGCACCCATCTGTTATTCAACAGAAGATTGTTTAATTTCCATGCCTTTGGATGGGGTCGAGCATTTTTGTTAGAGTTGAGTTCCACCTTTAGTGCCTTATGGTCTGAAAAGATACAAGGTAAAATTTCAATTCTTTTGATTCTGTTGATATTTGTTTTGTGTCCCAGGATATGATCAATTTTGGAGAATGTTCCATGGGGTGATGAGAAGAATGTATATTCTTTATCTTTGGGGTGGAGTGTTCTATATGCGTCTATCAAGCATAATTGTTCTAGGGTCTCATTTAAATCTCTTATATCTTTGTTTAATTTCTGTTTAGAGGATCTGTCCAGCTCTGTAAGAGGTGTGTTAAAGTCCCCTGTTATGATGGTATTATCAGATATCATATTGCTCAGACTGAGTAAGGTCTGTTTCAAGAATCTGGGAGCATTTAAATTTGGTGCATAGATATTTAGAATTGAAATGTCTTCTTGTTGTAGTTTTCCCTTGACCAATATAAAGTGACCATCTTTGTCTTTTTTGACTTTAGTTGCTTTAAATCCACATGTATCTGAAAATAAGATTGCAACTCCTCTTTTCTTCTGAATTCCATTTGCCTGAAAAATTGTCTTCCAACCCTTGACTCGGAGCTTTAATTTGTCTTTTGAAGCCAGGTGTGTTTCTTGCAGACAGCAAATGGATGGCTTGTGTTTTTTAATCCAGTCAGCCAATCTATGTCTCTTCAGTGGGGAATTCAAGCCATTAACATTTATGGAGATAATTGATAAGTGTGGTAGTATTCTATTCGTCTTATTTGGTGAGAGTCCATTGCTTAGTTTTATCTTTTGCATCAGTGTGGAGGTTAGGTTCTGTCCTTTGATTTCTGAGTTCTTACTTTGCTGCTGATCCATTGTGGTGGTCAGTGTGCAGAACAGGTTGAAGTATTCCCTGTAGAGCTGGTCTTGTTGTGGTGAATTTCCTCAATGTTTGTATATCCGTAAATGATTTGATTTCTCCATCAATTTTGAAGCTTAGCTTAGCAGGGTACAGAATTCTGGGCTGAAAATTGTTCTGTTTAAGTAGATTAAAGGTAGATGACCATTGTCTTCTTGCTTGGAAAGTTTCATTAGAGAAGTCTGAGGTCACTCTGATGGATTTGCCCCTGTAGGTCAACTGGCGCTTACTCCTGGCAGCTTGCAGAATCTTTTCTTTTGTCTTGACTTTGGACAGGTTCATCACAATGTGTCTTGGAGAAGCTCGGTTAGAGTTGAGGCAACCTGGGGTCCGATAGCCCTCTGAAAGCAGTGTGTCAGAATCTTTGGTGATGTTTGGGAAATTTTCTTTTATAATATTCTCTAGTATGGCTTCCATTCCTCTGGGGCATTCTTCTTCCCCTTCTGGAATTCCTATAACTCGTATGTTGGAACGTTTCATAAAGTCCCATAATTCTGACAGTGAACGTTCTGCTTTCTCTCTCTTCTTTTCTGCCTCTTTTACTATCTGAGTTATCTCAAAAACTTTGTCTTCTACCTCTGAAATTCTTTCTTCTGCATGGTCTAACCTGTTGCTGATACTTTCCATTGCATCTTTAAGTTCCCTGATTGACTGTTTCATTTCCTTCAGCTCTGCTATATCCTTTTTATATTCTTCATATCGTTCATCTCTGATTTGATTCTGTTTTTGGATTTCCTTTTGGTTATTTTCCACTTTATTAGCAGTTTCCTTCATTGTTTCCATCATTTCTTTCATTGTTTTCAACATGTGTATTCTAAATTCCCTTTCTGTCATTCCTAACATTTCTGTATAGGTGGAATCCTCTGCAGTAGCTACCTCATGGTCCCTTGGCGGGGTTGTTCTGGACTGGTTCTTCATGTTGCCTGGAGTTTTCTGCTGATTCTTCCTCATGAGTGATTTCTTTTATCTGTTTCCTTGCCCTAATTTTCCTTTCACTTCCTCTTGCTCTTTAAGTTCTTGTGCCTGTGGAAGTTGTGGGCGGGTTTAGACGGGTTGAACACACGCGACCACTTGCCTTTTTTCCACTGTTTTAGTCCTCCTCTTGGGGTCCAGAAGTCTCTCGCTGACTCCCTGTATCCTCATAGGAGTGATGATAGGCAGTTCCCACCAGCCAGAGGTGCCTGGAGTCCTATCTTCCCCAGACTCACGGTGCCCAGATGCAAGGAAGCTGTTACTCGGCTGCCATCTTGCTCCGACCCCCCAGCCATTAAGGATTTTTTTAATTTCTGAGGAGTCTGTCGTTATTTCGTCTTTGTTGTTTCTGATTGATGAGATTAGAGATTTTACTCTTTTTTTTCCCTGGTTAGGTTAGCCAAAGGTTTATCTATTTTATTGATCTTTTCAAAAAAACAACTTTTTGATTTATTGATCGGTTGTATAATTCTTTTGTTTTCAATTTCATTTAATTCTGCTCTAATTTTGGTTATTTCTTTTCTTCTACTGTGTTTGGGGTTGGAATGTTCTTCCTTTTCTAGTTTCTTGAGATGTCCCATTAAGTTGTTAACTTCCTCTCTTTCTGTTCTCTTGAAGAAGGCTTGGCAGTGCTATAAATTTCCCTCTTAGGACTGCCTTTGCGATATCCCAGAGGTTCTGATAATTCATGTCTTCATTGTCGTTTTGTTCCAAAAATTTGGCAGTTTCCTTCTTAATCTCATCTCTGACCCAGCTATCATTCAGCATCAAGTTATTTAATTCCATGTTTTTGTATGAGTATGCAGATTCCTGTTGTTACTGAGTTCAACTTTTATTCTATGGTGGTCTGAGAAGATGCAAGTAATAATTTCTATGCATTTAAATTTACTGAGGTTAGACTCGTGACCTAAGATGTGGTTGATTTTGGAGTATGTTCCGTGGGCTGATGAGAAGTATGTGTATTCAGTTTTCTTGGGATGAAATGTTCTGTAGATGTCTGCTAAATCCAAATGTTGGACGGTTAGGTTTAAATCTAAAATTTCCTTGCTCAGCTTCTTATTGGAGGATCTATCCAACACTGCCAAAGGAGTGTTGAAATCTCTGACTATTATGGAGCTGGAGGAAATCAGGTTGCTCATGTCTGTTAGAGTTTCTCTTATAAATTGAATTGCATTCTGGTTGGGTGCATAAATATTAATAATTGAAATCTCATCATATTGAGTATTACCCTTAACAAAAATGAAGTGACCTTTCTTATCCTTCCTTACTTTTGTTGGTTTAAAGCCTATCGTGTCTGCAAATAGAATTGCAACACCTACTTTTTTCTGATTACCATTTGCCTGAAATATGGACGACCATCCTTTCACCTTTCATCCTGAGTCCATATTTATCTTTTAAGGTAAGATGTGACTCTTGTATGCAGCAAATATCTGGCCTGAGTTTTTGTATCCAGTCAGCTAACTTGTGCCTCTTTAGAGGACAGTTTAAGCCATTCACATTAATGGAGAATATTGATAAGTCTCGTAAAATTTTGGGTATCGAGTTTTTCGAAAGTCCAGTGGACATTTTTAATCCTTTCATCACTGTGGACGTTGGAGTTTGATCAAAAGTTTCTTAGTGAGTTTATTTTTGTGGTAGATTATTGGGCTGGTCATTCTGGAGGATAGGTCTGAGAATATCCTGAAGAGCTGGTTTTGTTATGGCAAATTTCTTCAACATATGAATGTCATTAAAGTATTTAATTTCTCCATCATAAATGAAACTCAGTTTAGCTGGATACAGGATCCGGGGTTGAAAGTTATTTTGCTTTAGGAGATTAAAAGTAGATGACCACCCTCTTCTGGCTTGAAAAGTTTCAGCAGAGAGATCTGCAGTCATTCTAATATTCTTCCCTTTGTAGGTAATGGATTTCTTGTGTCTGGCTGCTTTCAGAATTTTCTCCTTCATATTAACTTTAGTGAAGTTAATTATGATATGCCTGGGGGATGTCTTATTGGGATTGAGTTGTGCTGGGGTTCTGAAACTGTCTGCTACCTGAATTTCAGAAACTCTTGGCATGTCTGGAAAATTCTCTTTCATAATTTAATGGAGAATGGCCCCTGTGCCTTGCAAGGCCACTTCATCACTTTCAGGAATTTCAGTGAGGTGCATTAGCCTTCTTTGAATTATCCCAATGCTCTCTGAGAGAATGATCTGTTTTTGCTCTCCATTTCTCTTCCTCTTTGAGAGTTTGGGAGCATTCAAAGGCTTTGTCTTCCATGTCAAAAATCCTTTCTTCTGCTTGCTCCACTGTTGTACTGAGGGATTATAATATAGTTTTCAGATCTTCAAGGGCTGCAAATTCTTGCTTCAGTGCATCAAAATCTTTGGTGGTTTTGTCTTTAAATTCGTTAAATTCTTGAGACAACTTTTGAATTTCTTCTCAAATTTCTAATTCCGACTTTTGAATTGCTCCTCGAATTTCTAATTCCAAATTTTTCTCCATTCTATTAATCTTGTTTGCAATCCAAATTCTGAATTTGATTTCTGACATCTTAGCTAGCTGTTTATAAATGGGATCTTCAGTTACATCTGCCATATCTTTCCTTGGGGGGGTTGATCTATTCTGATTATTCATGTTACCAGAGTTTTTCCACTGATTCTGCCCCATGATTATTTTACACCATTTGATTTTTCCCCTGAAGCTTTGTTGAGGACCCATACAGTGCTATGGTTTGAGAAACTGGGGACCTGTTTGGTGTGGTGGGGCTAAGTGGTTCTGTCTTGTTTTCAGTTGGTCTCTGTTCAACCCTAGTGAAACAGTTACTCTGGGTTGAAGTCTCAGCTGTGGAGAAATACCAGCAATTAAGTCACCCCGCCCCCCACAGGCAACAATTGGAAAAGGAAAATCAAACCTTCTCACAACCACACACCCAGGGCACCACCTGAATCGTCCTCGGGCAATTGGCTCAGCTCAAAAGGTCCAAATCAATTGTCTCAGTCAGCACCTGTCTCAAGTGGGAGAGTTTAAAAGGTCTCTGGCAACTGGATCGCAGGGGTCTGGTGATTACTCAGATATTGCTTGCTCCGGTGCTCCGTGGATTCAGGAGGACCCACCAGCAAATAGATCAGTCTGGGAAGGTTGATGCCTCCTTCCCCACCTTGCACCTCTGTCACACCCAGTCACTGATAGCCCCGCAAGGCTGTGACCCAGTTGCCTGTAGTGAACAGATACTCCAGGGGTTTGCACCTTCCTGAATCACAAGGAAATCTATTTCTGCTCAGCCAGGCCACTGCACTCTGCCTCTATCTAGCAGGGGGAGGTGAGGCCTGACAACCTCAGGCGCTTGATGGAGGCTGGGGGGTGTTCACTCAGTTCCAGCCCCACCCCGGATTGATGTTATTGACAGAACAGAACAGAACAACTTTGCAGAAATTTGTTTCTGTCCCTGCTAAATTCCCCCACAGAAGAGAAGCTGTTTTGAGTTCCCAGAGCCTGCGCCTTAGGCCCTGTCTTTGTTCTTGCAGGTTTGTATTTGGTTACCTATCTGTTCTAGCCTCCTGTCTTCCTCTGTCTATAGGCTGACGATCCCCTGAGGGCCAGGTGTGTCTTAGACTCTGTAAAGCGGTCCTCTGGGTCAGCCCTGCCCTGGGAACTTCCCAGCTCTGTGCGTGCATTTCTAGTCCTCGTGCTGCACCCAGGCTGGTACTGCTTCAGGCAAACCCTTTACTCACAGGGCCTACGTTTCTATCCCAGATCTGTTCCATGATGGTTGCCACCTGAGTAGATGCCCATCCTCCTCTGGTTGCCTAGGGAGACAGAGGGTGTGGCTTCAGAATATCCAGGAGTGAGCCCTATTGTTGCCAAAAGACAGCTGCTGCTCTGCACCTCTGGGCACCACCACTCTGGTGTGGTTCCCTCTCAGTCGACAGTCCTCACCTCACATGCTGCAGAGTCAGCACTGACCAGCCTCAGTTTAGGCCCTGTTCACACCCCTCAAGAAATCACCCAAGAATCTGGACTCCTGGGGGACAGGCCTCTAGACCTCAGAGTGAGAGTGGAGGGGAGTGCTGGGAGCTCAGAGGTAGAGAATATATACAGTTTTATGCCTGTCAGGAGAACGCCATGGCACCCTAGTAGGGGAGGTGGGTCCAGTTTTTAGAGGGTCTCTCCCATGGAGTGTAGTGGGAAGAACTTTGAACTCTGCTCGTTTGTTTGTGGGGCACTCCAAGCCGTTCTCATGGGGGAGGGGACTCCTGTCTGCTTGGTGATGGATTTTGTACCTTTTGTTTGTATCCTTGGGGTTGCAGCTCACCTCAGCAGGGTTGAGGTGCATTCTTCAACCTTCTCTCTTGGTGCATCTCAAATCCACCAGGTTACTTGCTAAATTTCTGTCCTTTAACTCTCCTTCTGGACGGGAGCCTCTGTGGAAAGCTGGCTTCAGTCAGCCATCTTTTCTCCACCCCCCTGAAAGCCCAAATTCGACCAGGAATCCCAAATTGCGTCACTTAACACAGAAGGAGAAAGGGACAAGGCATGAGCAGGGAATAAAGGCTTATACAGAAGAAAACTGGGTTTTCATTTCAACAGGAATAGGGACCTGAGAACTCACAGGTTGCTGCAGAGCCCTGTTAGCACTGAACTAATAGAGGATCCAGGGAGAGGAGGAAGGGCCAGCTGGTCAGCACTTCATGCTGTTCCAAGTGTCCAGGCTTTCTCTGCCTTTCTTTTGTGCCATCCTTGTTTGGTTTTCATCCTCACCATGGCCATGGGGCTGCCTCACCACAGACTCTGGCCAGGAAGCAGGCTAATTTCTAGAAATACAGGGAAGTCTTCTATGTCAGGAAAGCATGATTGTTCCAGCAATCCAATCCCACCTGGCCAGAATTCCAAATCCTAGCTTCAAGGGAGGATAGAAAATAAAGTGTTTTGTTTTGTTTTGTTGTTTTTGGTTGGGCATACAGGCCCACTGATTGGAATCAGAGTCTTTTTGAAAGGAAAGAGAGAATGGATATTAGGATGGTGAGAGGCAGTGCCTGCCCCACACAGGGGGTGAGTGTGCTGATGTTCAGCAAGTGCAGCCTCTGGACTGCTGGCCACCTTCACCTGAGCTTGTTCCACCACAGACTTTCCACCTTAGTGATGGACGCTCCCTTATTTCAGTCTCTCAGGTTAAAATCTTGGTGTCAGTCTGGACACCAATCACTTTTGCTCATGCATCACATCTAGTCCTCCACATCCCATTTCAAAATTTATCCAGAATCTGACCAAAAGCTTCTGCACAGCCAAGAACATAATAAGTATAGAAAGCAGATGGCTCTCAGAATGGGAGAAAATATTTTCAGGCTATACCTCTGAAAAAGGTTTAATAACCAGAATCCACAGAGAACTCAAACATATTAGCAAGAAAAGAACAAGTGACCCCATCTCAGAGTGGGCAAAGGACTTGAAGAGAAACTTCTCTAAAGAAGACAGGTGCATGCCCTTCAGACACATGAAAAAATGCTCATCACCCTTAATCATCACAGAAATGCAAATCAAAACTACTTTGAGATATCGCCTAACTCCAGTAAGATTAGCCCACATAACAAAATCCCAAAACCAGAGATGTTGGCGTAGATGTGGAGAAAAGGGAACACTTCTACACTGATGGTGGGAATGCACACTAATACGTTCCTTTTGGAAGGATGCTTGGAGAATACTCAGAGATCTAAAAATAGACCTGCCATTCCATCCTATAATTCCTTTACTAGGTTTATACCCAGAAGACCAAAAATCACAATATAACAAAGACATCTGTACCAGAATGTTTATTGCAGCCCAATTCATAATTGCTAAGTCATGGAAGAAGCCCAAGTGCCCATCGACCCACGAATGGACTAGCAAATTCTGATACATGTATACCATGGAATATTATGCAGCCTTAAAGAAAGATGGAGATTTTACCTCTTTCATGTTTACAAGGATGGAGCTGGAACATATTCTTCTTAGCAAAGTATCTCAAGAATGGAAGAAAAAGTATCCAATGTACTCAGCCCTACTATGAAGCTAATTTATAGCTTTCATATGAAGGCTATAACCCAACTATAGCACAAGAATATGGGGAAAGGGCCAAGGGAGGGAAGGGGGAAGGTTGGGGTGGAGGGAGGGTAATTTGTGGGGCCACATCTACGGTGCATCTTAGAATGGGTACAGGCGACACTTACTAAATGCAGAATACAAATGTCTTCATACAATAACTAAGAAAATGCCATGAAGGCTATGTTAAACAGTTGGACAAAAATATTTCAGATTGTATATGAAACCAGCACATTGTACCCCTTGACTGCACTAATGTATACAGCTATAATTTAATAATAAAAAAAGGGGAAAAAGAGAGATGATAGTGATTCAAGACACCTGAACTACTATTATCTCTTATCGCAGAAGACTAAAGGCTTTCTCCCTAAGATACCAGGGAAAAGATAAGAGTGTGACTTTATTGCTGTTCAATGTTGTGCTAGAAATTCTAGCTGGAGGTTTGCTATGTTCATAGCAACACCATTCATAATAGCCCCAAAGTGGAAACAAGCCAAATGTCTACCAACTGATAAAAAGATAAGGAAAATGTGATATATCCACATAATAGGGCATATTCAACAATAAAAATGTGTGAAGTATTGATACATGCTGTAACATGGATCGACCTTGAAAACATCCTGTGGAGAGAACGAAGCCAAATGTCTACATATTCCATGATTCACTTTATATCAACTGCCCCAAATAAGCAAATCTATAGACAGAAAGTAGATTGCTGGGTGCCAGTGGGTAGGGGTAGAGGGTGAAGGAAGGAATGGGAGTAAATGTGTGACTATGTGGGGATAGTGTTTCTCTTAGGGGTAAGGAAATATTCTCAAATTAAAAATGTTGCACAACTCTGTTGCCTTACTACAAAACATTGAACCATACAGTTTAAAAAATGATAACATAGAATATAAATGTCTTAACACAATAACTAAGAAAATGCCAGGAAGGCTATGTTAACCAGTGTGATGAAAATATGACAAATGGTTTATAAAACCAGTGTATGGTGCCCCATGATTGCATTAATGTACACAGCTATGATTTAATAATAATAATAAAAGAAAAATAAATAAAATAAATAAATAAAATAAAAAATAATAATGAGAAGCTTTCCCTGAGGCAGAGCAAGATGGCGGGTGAGTAATAGCTTCCTTGCATCTGGGCAGCGTGAGTCTGGGGAGATAGGACTCCAGGCATCTCTGGCTGGTGGGATCTGCCTATCATCACTCCTATGAGGATACAGGGAGTCAGCAAGAGACTTCTGGACCCCAAGAGGAGGACTAAAACAGTGGAAAAAGGGCAAGTGGTCGCGTGTGTTCAATCCATCTAAACCCGCCTGCAACTGTAAGTTCAGTAGCAGCGAGACTGCAAACCAGAAAGGCCTTACCTGTGAACTGTTTTGGTGTCCTTGGACTTGGCACTGAGTTGAACTGCCTTGGGGAGGGCCTGAGCAGGAGTGCAGAGAACTTTGGCCATTGTCTAGGGCCCCAGTCTGAGCCACTGAGCCAGACGGAGCTAATAGTGTTTGGCAGTGGGTCACACGGAACCATTGTCAGTGATCTGCCCCGGCAAGCTCCGCCCTCAGGGTCACAGAGCTAGAATCGGGTGGGAGCTAGTAACCCAGCAACCAAGTAGCCTAAGGGTGGGGTCTGAGCAGCCTTGCAGCCCTAACCCTCAGGGGCAGAGTGAGACTGGTTTTGGCACACTGGGTAAGTGGATAGCCACTTCAGCAGTGATTCCAGTGAGAAGCACTTCACTGGGAAAGCTTCTGCTCAGCAAGTTTACAAGTTCAAAGTGCCTTTTAAGGGGGCTGAAGAGAGATTTAGGGTGTCTACCTGCTGGGGTTTGAGAAATCAGCAGCCTCCAGGCGTATCAGAACTGTGATTAACATCTCATACCCCAGAAGACCACGTGTTGCCCAGACAATATTGAATAACATATACAAACTGCTTTGTTTTTGGTTGTGTTTTATTTTCTTTTTTCTTTTTTTTTTTATTGTTTGGTTGTTCTTTTTTTGTTTATTTTGACGTTGTTGATGTTCATTTGTTTTTTAATTTCAATCTTTTCCATACAGATCCTTTTTCTTTCTCAATTTTTCTAGTTTAATTATAATTTCCCATTGCTGCCTTTTTTAATAACTAGAACTTCATTTTTGCTAGTGTTTCTACCGCTATCATTTGGTTTTTCACCCAATTTTATCCCCGTAAAGTTTTCTGTTCGCTTGTTTTGGTTTGATTTACAGCATTTATGTCTTTCCTGTCTACTTGGTGGAGGTGGGGTACTATGTCTCATCAGGTTAGCAAAGAGTTGCTGACCTCAAGGGAACCAACCAACTGGGCACCCCCAGAAGGTGGGGGTTTTTTTAAGGTTGTGTCAAAGTACCCTACTGTACACCTATATTGCTCTGTCTCCCTCTTTCTGTGCCTCTCTTCTTTTTGTCAGTATTCCTTATACCCACCCCCTCTCCATTCTCTATTTTTCTTTTTTTTCTTATCACTCGGTCCTCCTTTCTTTCATCGCTTTTTTGCTCTTCAACCTTCTCACCCTTCTGGTCCTGTAACCCTTAGTCCACAGGCACAGAACTTAAAGAGCAAGAGGAAGTGAGAGAAAAATTAGGGCACGGAAACAGATAAAAGAAATCACTCATGAGGAAGAATCAGCAGAAAACTCCAGGCAACATGAAGAACCAGTCTAGAACAACCCCACCAAGGGACCATGAGGTAGCTACTGCAGATGATTCCACCTGTAAAGGAATGTTAGGAATGACAGGGAATTTAGAATACACATGTTGAAAACAATGAAAGAAATGATGGAAACAATGAAGGAAATTGGTAATAAAGTGGAAAATAACCAAAAGGAAATCCAAAAACAGAATCAAATAAGAGATGAACGATATGAAGAATATAAAAAGGATATAGCAGACCTGAAGGAACTGAAACAGTCAATTAGGGAACTTAAAGATGCAATGGAAAGTATCAGCAACAGGTTAGACCATGCAGAAGAAAGAATTTCAGAGGTAGAAGACAAAGTTCTTGAGATAACTCAGACAGTAAAAGAGGCAGAAAAGAAGAGAGAGAAAGCAGAACGTTCACTGTCAGAATTATGGGACTTTATGAAGGGTTCCAACATACGAGTTATAGGAATTCCAGAAGGGGAAGAAGAATGCCCCAGAGGAATGGAAGCCATACTAGAGAATATTATAAAAGAAAATTTGCCAAACATCACCAAAGATTCTGACACACTGCTTTCAGAGGGCTATCGGACCCCAGGTCGCCTCAACTATAACCGAGGTTCTCCAAGACACATTGTGATGAACCTGTCCAAATTCAAGACAAAACAAAAGATTCTGCAAGCTGCCAGGAGTAAGCGCCAGTTGACCTACAGGGGCAAATCCATCAGAGTGACCTCAGACTTCTCTAATGAAACTTTCCAAGCAATAAGACAGTGGTCATCTACCTTTAATCTACTTAAACAGAACAATTTCCAGCCCAGAATTCTGTACCCTGCTAAGCTAAGCTTCAAAATTGACGGAGAAATCAAATCATTTATGGATATACAAACATTGAGGAAATTCACCACAACAAGACCAGCTCTACAGGGAATACTTCAACCTGTTCTGCACACTGACCACCACAATGGATCAGCAGCAAAGTAAGAACTCAGAAATCAAAGGACAGAACCTAACCTCCACACTGATGCAAAAGATAAAACTAAGCAATGGACTCTCACCAAATAAGATGAATAGAATACTACCACACTTATCAATTATCTCAATAAATGTTAATGGCTTGAATTCCCCACTGAAGAGACATAGATTGGCTGACTGGATTAAAAAACACAAGCCATCCATTTGCTGTCTGCAAGAAACACACCTGGCTTCAAAAGACAAATTAAAGCTCCGAGTCAAGGGTTGGAAGACAATTTTTCAGGCAAATGGAATTCAGAAAAAAAGAGGAGTTGCAATCTTATTTTCAGATACATGTGGATTTAAAGCAACTAAAGTCAAAACAGACAAAGATGGTCACTTTATATTGGTCAAGGGAAAACTACAACAAGAAGACATTTCTAATACTCAGTCTGAGCAATATGATATCTGATAATACCATCATAACAGGGGACTTTAACACTCCTCTCTCAGAGCTGGACAGATCCTCTAAACAGAAATTAAACAAAGATATAAGAGATTTAAATGAGACCCTAGAACAACTGTGCTTGATAGACGCATATAGAACACTCCACCCCAAAGATAAAGAATATACATTCTTCTCATCACCCCATGGAACATTCTCCAAAATTGATCATATCCTGGGACACAAAACAAATATCAACAGAATCAAAAGAATTGAAATTTTACCTTGTATCTTCTCAGACCATAAAGCACTAAAGGTGAAACTCAACTCTAACAAAAATGCCCCACCCCACCCAAAGGCATGGAAATTAAACAATCTTCTGTTGAATAACAGATGGGTGCAGGAAGAAATGAAACAGGAAATCATTAACTTCCTTGAGCATAACAACAATGAAGACACAAGCTACCAAAACCTGTGGGATACTGCAAAAGCAATTTTGAGAGGAAAATTCATCGCTTTAGATGCCTACATTCGAAAAACAGAAAGAGAGCACATCAACAATCTCACAAGAGATCTTATGGAATTGGAAAAAGAAGAACAATCTATGCCTAAACTCAGTAGAAGACAAGAAATATCCAAAATCAAATCAGACATCAATGAATTGAAAACAAAAATATCATTCAGAAAATTAATGAAACAAGGAGTTGGTTTTTTGAAAAAATAAATAAAATAGATAAACCATTGGCCAGACTAACTAGAAATAGAAAAGTAAAATCTCTAGTAACCTCAATCAGAAACGATAAAGGGGAAATAACAACTGATCCCACAGAGATACAAGAGATCATCTCTGAATACTACCAGAAACTCTATGCACAGAAATTTGACAATGTGAAGGAAATGGATCAATATTTGGAATCACACCCTCTCCCTAGACTCAGCCAGGAAGAAATAGACCTACTGAACAGACCAATTTCAAGCACTGAGATCAAAGAAACAATAAAAAAGCTTCCAAGTAAAAAATGCCCTGGTCCAGATGGCTTCACTGCAGAATTCTATCAAACCTTCAAGGAAGAGCTTATTCCTGTACTGCAGAAATTATTCCAAAAAAATTGAGGAAGAAGGAATCCTCCCCAACACATTCTATGAAGCAAACATCACCCTGATACCAAAACCAGGAAAAGACCCAAACAAAAAGGAGAATTTCAGACCAATCTCACTCATGAACATAGACGCAAAAATTCTCAACAAAATCCTAGCCAATAGATTACAGCTTATCATCAAAAAAGTCATTCATCATGATCAAGTAGGCTTCATCCCAGGGATGCAAGGCTGGTTTAACATACGCAAGTCCATAAACGTTATCCATCATATTAACAGAGGCAAAAATAAAAATCACATGATCCTCTCAATAGATGCAGAAAAAGCATTTGATAAAATCCAGCATCCTTTTCTAATTAGAACACTGAAGAGTATAGGCATAGGTGGCACATTTCTAAAACTGATTGAAGCTATCTATGACAAACCCACAGCCAATATTTTAGTGAATGGAGTAAAACTGAAAGCTTTTCCTCTTAGAACTGGAACCAGACAAGGTTGTCCTCTGTCACCTTTACTATTCAACATAGTGCTGGAAGTTCTAGCCAATACAATTAGGCAAGACAAGGAAATAAAGGGAATCCAAATGGGAGCAGAGGAGGTCAAACTCTCCCTCTTCGCTGATGACATGATCTTATACTTAGAGAACCCCAAAGACTCAACCACAAGACTCCTAGAAGTCATCACAAAATACAGTAATGTTTCAGGATATAAAATCAATGTCCACAAGTTGGTAGCCTTTGTATACACCAATAACAGTCAAGATGAGAAGCTAATTAAGGACACAACTCCCTTCACCATAGTTTCAAAGAAAATGAAATACCTAGGAATATACCTAATGAAGGAGGTGAAGGACCTCTATAAGGAAAACTATGAAATCCTCAGAAAGGAAATAGCAGAGGATATTAACAAATGGAAGAACATACCATGCTCATGGATGGGAAGAATCAACATTGTTAAAATGTCTATACTTCCCAAAGCAATCTACCTATTCAATGCCATTCCTATCAAAGTACCTACATCGTACTTTCAAGATTTGGAAAAAATGACTCTGCTTTTTGTATGGAACCGGAAAAAAACCCATATACCTAAGGCAGTTCTTAGTAATAAAAATAAAGCTGGGGGCATCAGCATACCAGATTTTAATCTGTACTACAAACCCATAGTGCTCAAGACAGCATGGTACTGGCACAAAAACAGAGACATAGACACTTGGAATTGAATTGAAAACCAAGAAATGAAACTAACATCTTACAACCACCTAATCTTTGATAAACCAAACAAGAACTTACCTTGGGGGAAAGACTCCCTATTCAATAAATGGTGTTGGGAGAACTGGATGTCTACATGTAAAAGACTGAAACTGGACCCACACCTTTCCCCACTCACAAAAATTGATTCAAAATGGATAAAGGACTTAAATTTAAGGCATGAAACAAGAAAAATCCTCCAAGAAAGCATAGGAAAAACACTGGAAGATATTGACCTGGGGAAAGACTTCATGAAGAATACTGCCATGGCAATTGCAACAACAACAAAAATAAACAAATGGGACTTCATTAAACTGAAAAGCTTCTGTACAGCTAAGGACACAATAACCAAAGCAAAAAGACAACCTACACAATGGGAAAGGATATTTGCATATTTTCAATCAGACAAAAGCTTGATAACTAGGATCTATAGAGAACTCAAATTAATCCACATGAAAAAAGCCAACAATCCCATATATCAATGGGCAAGAGACATGAATAGAACTTTCTCTAAAGATGACAGACGAATGGATAACAAACACATGAAAAAATGTTCATCATCTCTTTATATTAGAGAAATGCAAATCAAAACAACCCTGAGATATCATCTAACCCCAGTGAGAATGGCCCACATCACAAAATCTCAAAACTGCAGATGCTGGCGTGGATGTGGAGAGAAGGGAACACTTTTACACTGCTGGTGGGACTGCAAACTAGTACAACCTTTCTGGAAGGAAGTCTGGAGAAACCTCAAAGCACTCAAGCTAGACCTCCCATTTGATCCTGCAATCCCATTACTGGGCATCTACCCAGAAGGAAAGAAATCCTTTTATCATAAGGACACTTGTACTAGACTGTTTATTGCAGCTCAATTTACAATCGCCAAAATGTGGAAACAGCCTAAATGCCCACCAACCCAGGAATGGATTAACAAGCTGTGGTACATGTATACCATGTAATACTATTCAGCCATTAAAAAAAATGGAGACTTTACATCCTTCGTATTAACCTGGATGGAAGTGGAAGACATTATTCTTAGTAAAGCATCACAAGAATGGAGAAGTATGAATCCTATGTACTCAATTTTGATATGAGGACAATTAATGACAATTAAGGTTATGGGGGAGGAAGCAGAAAGAGGGATGGAGGGAGGGGGGTGGGGCCTTAGTGTGTGTCACACTTTATGGGGGCAAGACATGATTGCAAGAGGGTCTTTACCTAACACTTGCAATCAGTGTAACCTGGCTTATTGTACCCTCAATGAATCCCCAACAATAAGAAAAAAAAAAGAAAAGAAAGTATAAAAAAATAAAAAATAAAAAAATAACGAAACAAACATATCCACCCTCTCACTAGTCCACCCCCAGTTTTCGGTGAATGTGTTTACAATCTTGATTGTGGTGATGGCTTCATGGATGCATGTATACTTGTGTATAAAAACTCATCAAATTATACATTTTAAACATATGTACTTTGTTATATGCCAATTGTACCTCAATGAAGCTGTTAAGAAAGAAAGAAGGACCCAGAGTTTGCCACAGAGCAGCAGATACACCTGTAGAGGATGGAGGTAAGGGAAGGTTGGTCTAAATGGGTTCTGAAGTTCTCACCAAAGTTGAGAGGATATAACTCTGCAGAATTAAAAGCATCTGAATACAACAAATTTTGTCTGGTTACAGTGTTTTTCTAAATCATCATTGCCATGATGAATTTGTTCACATGCATTTTTTTAGCCCCTGGACCTCCAGAGATCAGTGAGTACTCTCCTGGGAGTGCCAGATTCCAAATTCTGTATCCCTCCAAGTTCTAATCTTATTAGAAGAAATGTAGAGATGTTTCAGTTGACAGGAGAATAAGTGGTATGTATTTGAGGTGATGGATATGCTAACGAGCTTGATTCCATCATTTTATATTATATACATAATCATAACATCCCTTTGTACCCCATCAATACATACAACTATAATTTGTCAGTATTCAATAAAATACAAAAAAGAAGAGTAAGGACCCTCAGTAAAAAGACTTAAGTGAGGATTTTAGTTGTAGTTTGTTTTTTAATTGACATCTAAAAACGCAGGTGGTTCAGGTCATTTTTGGAGCATGCAGGAAGGCTGTTCTGAACAGAATAATTGAATTGCAGAAAGCACTCCTGTTGTTAGCGACAGAGAGGCTCCCATTTAAATGTCAATATTTGAAGATTCATTTCCATCGTGATTCTGGATGCATGGTAGCAAGGGATTCTGGTAACACAACTAACTCTTATCAAAGAACAGGAGAAATGTTGTCTAGGGTCTAGTATTCTCTATTAGGACTTAGAAGGTATAGATTCTTAGCAATGTCACTCACTGTCCCTCTGAAATTCTTCCTGATCGGGCCAAGAGGATCTGCCATTATCCCTGCTGAGACTTGCAGGAAATACTGTGCATTTTGAAGATTAGGATAACAAACAAGAGAGACTTCTCTTTGAAGTTACCAGCTATTCTTTGAGCTAGTCACTAATGCAGCAGAGACTACGTTTCCTCGCTTATGAAAATCGGCATATAATGGTTACTCTTTGGGCCATTGGTGGGTAAATGACACAATAATAGCAGCCAGGAAAAAGCACTCTGGATTATTGGACACTTACTAAGTGTATCAGTCAGAGGCAAACCGAGAAAACAGAAGCCGCTCACTGCAAATGTGGACATCAGAAAGAATTTAATGCAGGATTTTGATTTTTGCAAATGGTGGAGAAGCCAAGGACGTGCAGAAAGGAGGGTGAGGTTCCGGGGATTGGCACCAGCAGGAAGCCACTACAGCTCCTCCAGAGAGACACAGAGGAAGGGACTATGTTTTTGGAGTCCAACAGTTGGGGTTACCTGGAGGGAGCTGGATCCACAATGAGCCTCTCTGAACTAGGACCATAAAGAAACATTTCGAGGAGATGCCTGAGGTGAGAGGGAAGAGGAGGAACACCTTGCTTCTTCCCACCCTCCAGCTTCCAGCCTGAGTCTCCCTTTGAACCTTGCTGGGAAGTGGGATGACTCAGGAGCCTGGAAAGCAGAGCCTGCAGGGGTCAGACTGCTGTCCAGACAACAGGGGAGGGGAGATCAGGAATTGAGGGCTCGCTGGCGAGGGCCAGCCTGCTGGGCCACCTATCTGATAAGCCAGACACTGTGCATCGGGCCTGTCATCTGCAAGCAGCTGCCCTGATGCTGTTCCCTATCCTTCACTCCCTCCTCTACTCTGACAACATAAAGAGAACCTTGATTTCATTTTTCATCACCTTCACAAGTCAGGTTGCTGTGCATTGTTTCTTATTGTTCTATGCAAGGTTGGTACCCTCGTGGGCTTGCTGTCAGCCCAGCAAGGAGGTGGGAGTGTGATCTCTTTACAGAGCATGCTGCCCATTCTGTGCTCTGCACTGGGCTTGATGTTCCTGTCCTGTGGCTCTGCCCTGCCTCGCTGTGTCCTCTTGGGCACTGCTGTCTCCATTTGCTTCTGTTCTTGTCAAGGGAGGGCTGCCAAGGCTTCTCCAGCCTGGCCATGAGTGGGAGGCAGCCAGCCAGTTTGCTGGTTGACTATGAAGTCTTTTAAGCTAGCAGAGAATGGTCTCTTTACAGTAAGACTATCAGTCTGTACTGTACCTTCTCAGCCCCCTGAGTCGCCTCTACTAGCCTCAGTTCTAAGAAAGTCCTGAGGGTAGGAATATGTTCAACATCTCAGTCCCAGAGATCTGGAATCTGATTTTATTGCATCAAGTCCACAGCACCTGACTGACGTGCCCTGTGACCCTGAGTCAGCACGAGGCGTAGCTCTCCCTGCCTCCCACTGCGACAGGCTAGAGGCAGACCTGGAGGGACTTGGCAACTAACTGGATGTTCCACTCTCTTCATTTCTACTCTCTACCTATTTCCCTGCTCTTCACTTTAATTTCCAGTTGTTCATTTCTTATGTATAGAAATACAGTTGTTTTTTGTATACTGATGTGTTCTATGACATTGATAACCTCACTTATTTGTTCTAATAACTTTTGTGTAGATTATTTGGGATTTTCTATGTAGACAGTTATATCATCTGCAAATAGAAATGATTTTATTTCTTCCTTTCTTCCTCTGGATGCCTTCCCATTACATTTTATTTTCTTACTTTGCTGGCTAGGAAGTCCAGTACAATGTTGACTAGAGGGGGTAAGAACAGACATTCTTGATTTGTTCCTGGTCTTGGAGGAAAAACATTCAGTTTTTGATCATTAAGTTGACATCAGCTGTAATAGGTTTTCATAGGTATCCTTTATTAGTTTGATGAAATTACTTTTAATTCCTAGTTGCTGAGAGATTTTTATCATGAATGGTGGTTAAATTTTCTTAAATGCTTTTTCCACATCTATTGAGATGGTCATATTCTTAAGTGTATTGACATAGTGAATGACATGGACTAATTTTTGAATATTTCACTAACTCCAGTCAAACTCTAAACATCTTCTTCATCTGAAAGCAAGGGCAAGGTTTTTTTGTTTTATTTTTCCTGAATATTTAAGGTGATATAATGTATGTAAATCATTCAGCACAGCATCTGGTGCATGGTAACCCCATAATAAATTATAGTAGATCTCGTCATTGAATTACTACCCTGTTTCTCCAAAAATAAGACAGTGTCAGTGTCTTATTTTAAGGTGTGCTCCCAAAGATGCGCTAGGTCTTATTTTCAGGGGACGTCTTATGGTTCCTGTAAGTAGGTCTTATTTTCGGAGGATGTCTTATTTTCTGGGAAACAGGGTAGTTCTTGCAAGTATCCCCACCGTCTTCCCTCACCTCGGGGCTATATTGTGTCACTCTACAGCTGTACCTGCTGTGTAGATCTGGGGCACATAGGATGCACCTGACTCCTGAATATTTCACTTCAATCTGGATATCCTGCTGTTCTCTGTTTTACAAGATTAGTCTTTTTGGCATCAACCTTGAGACCTTCCTGGTTCACTTATGAGCAGGCCTTAGATTGTGCACTGTGATGTGGAAGGCCTGGCTTCCCTCAGAGAGCTCTATCTGAGCTGCTTTCCCCAGCACCTGCTGACTCCGTGTGTCAATGTGGATGCCTTCAGCTATAAGTAATAGAACAGCCAACACAAAGTTACTTCCTTAGCTCATGTAAACAAAAATCCAGAAGTGGCGCAGGTTCGCAGATTTCCGGGTCAGCTGATCCAGTGAGTCCATGATGTCACCAAGACTGTGTTTCTCCACATCTCTCCCACTCTCAGTCTGAAACTTAGGCTGGTCTGTCCCCTCAAAGGTACTAATTGGCAACTGGTGGCCATCCCAGCTGCATGTTGGCTCACAGTCAGTGGAAAAGCATCTTACCTTCAACCACAGAATGAGAATCTTCCCTTGAGTCTACCTAGGACAACTCGGTCACTTCTCACTTCTGACCAGCAGCTATTGCAATGAGAATGCTTTGTGTGAACCAGCTTGGGTCTGGATTTCTGAACCCAAAACTAGAAAGGGAGATGAGTTAAACAAAACTATCCTGGGTTATTCAGAGTCTCCCTATCCTTGGAGTCAGTTCCCCTAACTGTTCTGCTGCTGGCCAGTGGAGGCAGAGGGGAATGGACACAGCTACAAAGCCCACACCCTTCCCTGCTGCCCAGACCGCAGCATACTGTGTCCTGGGTCCTGCACCAGTCACTAGCAGAGCCCAAACAACAATTGTCATTTTTAGATTTCATTGAAAATCTCTATGGGGGAAGTTTTTATATTACCCACAAATGAAGGCCCCACATTTTCCTAATCAAACTCATTCTTTCCTGCTGAATTTTTCACAGAAGAGTCTTTTATTCATCACCTCCTCTTTCTCCCCGTACTTGCACATTTGTGTACCCTGGCTTATGAAACATGGCTAGTATTTGAAATGCTTCACTGGAACAGGTCTTGCAGGGGTCACCAATGAAGTCTTAATTGCTCAATTCAACATCATGTTCTTTTCTCCTGGTCCAGAGATTTTCAGCCTTGGTTGCACATTAGAATTTCCGGAGCAGCTTTTAAAAGTCCAGATTCCCAAGTTGGACCCAGAAAAATTCAATTAGTTTAAAACCTCTGGGAGTGGAACCCAGGCAGTATTATTGTTTAAAACTCTCCAGGTGATTTCCATGTCAGCAGAGGATGAGCACCACTGACTGGCTAGGACATTCCCTCTATAGCACTCAGTTATGAAGGGAACCTCAGGGGAACAAATCTAGCCCAAGGGATTATAGCATTGGTGTTACCAGTAGAGTTGGGAGCAATAGACTTACTGGGAACACTGGGCTGCTCTGTCAGTTATCATCTGGCAATTCCATAAGCTTCCTGTCCATTAATGTCTTAATCTGAGAGAAAAGGAATAATAACACTAACTTATCTATGATGGTTGCTGTGAGGCAAAATAAACACTTACAGAACTTCATCATTCAGGGTGAGCTCATCTCCATGGCTCTGGAAGTGCTTCAAACACCTTCTAACTCTACCTAAAGTCTGCATCTCCCATGGGGGTTCCAGTTGCTCCACAGCCCATCAACACTTGCTTTTGTCTTTTTTCAGTTTTATTCATACCAATTGGAGTAAAGTACTATCTCATTGTGGTTTAAATTTTCATTTTCTGGATGGCTAGTTTCTTGAGCACATTTTCATGTTCATATTGGTCATTTGTCTCCTTTTGCAAAGTGTCTCTATGGTCTTTTGCCCATTTAAAAAAACTAAGTTTTCTTTTTATTGAATTTTAAGAGTTTTTTACACATTCTGAACGTAAGTCCTTTCTTGGATATATATGTATATATTTACATACACTAGGTAGGACAATTAAGTTCACAAACTCACTCTAAAAAAAAGTGCTACACACTTCATACTTCATTACTGAATAACAAAGCACTTCTCTTTGCCATCTGATGATTGTACTGATATTCAGCATTGAGGTAGGTAGCACTTTCTCTAGGATGAGTTCAAGCTGAAATGTCTAGCCCTTCATTTTGGATATTTTCTCCCACTTTGTGATTTGGCTTTTTATTTTTGTAATGTTATCTGGAAAAGAGCAGAAAATTTTGATTTTGATAAAGCCCAATTTATCAGTTTTTTCCTTATATGATTGATGCTTTTTGCGTCCTGTGTTAAGAAATTTTTGCCTATGCCCAAGTGTCAAAAATGTTGCTTTATATTTTATTCTAAATGTTTTGTAGTTTTATCTTTTACTTTTATGCCTATAATTCACCTTTTGTGGGGAGTAAGGATAGGATTGTAGTTCAATTTTTTAAATACGAATATTTAATTTTCTCAGCAACAGTTCTTGAAAGGACTATTCTTTCCCCATTGAATTACCTTGGCATCTTTATCACAAATTAATTGACCATAGATGTGTGAGTTGATTTCTAGATTCTATTCAGTTCTATTGATTTATCTCTTCTTAAACCAATACCATACCATATTGGTAACTGTACAGTGAGTCTTAAAATCAGGACGTGCAAGCCCTTCAACTTTGTTAACAATTTTCAAAGTTGTCCTCACTGTTCTAGATCCTTTGTATTTTAAAATAAGTTTTAGACTCTGCTTGTCACTTTCTATGGGGAAAAAAGCCAACTAGGATCAAGTTAATCTACAAAGTTTAAAGTCCATATCCAAGCAATCCATGAATATGATATACATCTCTCCAATTATTTCAATCTTTTTAGCTTTCTTGGCAATATTTTATCATTTTCTATATTGAGGTCTTATACGTATATTGTTAAATTTATACTCATATTATGTTTTGATGCTATTACAAAATATTATAAATTATATTTTAAAGTTGTTTTTCAATATTTATTGCTAGCATATAGAAATATAACTGATTTTTTATATATTGACTTAGACACAAATATGTCATCTCCAGAAAAATGGTAGTTTACTTCTTCTGTACTCCATGATTTTATTTCTTTTTCTTGTCTTATTTCATTGCTAGGATCTTCATTCAGTACAGTGTTGAATGGAAGTAGAAGTGGACATCTTTACCTTGTTCCTAATCTTAGGAACAAAAGTTATTCACCATAAATTTTGCAATATGTTGAGGTGATACATAATTTTTATCATTTGTGCTGTTAAAGTAGTCAATTACATGATTTGATTTTCTTTTGCAACAACCTGTATTTCCAGATAAAACTCAGTTGGTCATATTGCATTATCTTTTTGTATACTTTGGCAGATTCAATCTGCTAATATTTTATTATGGATATTTGCATGTGTGTTTGCTTGTAATGCTTTTGTCTGTATTTGGTTTCAGGGTTCTTTCAGCCTCATAAAACATGATGGGATACAATTTTCCTTTTTGTTTTTTCAAAGAGATAGTGTCAGATGAGTATTTTTTATCCTTTAAAATTTAACATAATTTGCTATTTGAGCTTAGAATTTTCTTTGGGGGGAGGTTTTAGATTGTAAATTAAATTTCTTAAATAACTATAGGGTATTGATAGATGCAATTTCTTCCTGAGACAGTTTTTTTCCAAGAAATTATTGCATTCTATCACAGATGTGTACTTCATTAGCATAAAGGTGTTCATTACATTACCTTATGTCATTTTAGTGTCAATAGCTCTGGTAGTGCTAGTCACTGTTTCATTTTTTTTATATATTGATCATTTATGGGTTTCCTTCTTGATTAGTATTCCTAGGACCTTACCATTTCATAAGTCTTTTCAAAGAATCACTTTTGGTTTTGCTAATTTTCTCTATTGGTTGTTTTCTATTTCATTGGTTAACTTTGAGCAAGTTAACTTGCTCTTCTTGTTCTAATTTCCTTATGTGGAAACTTAGATCATGATTTTTTAACCTTTCTTCTTTTCTAATATAGGTTTTAAAGCTGTAAAATTCCCTCTTCATATCATTTTAGCTGCACCCAGGAATTTTGACGTGTCATGTTTTCATATCATCCAATTAGACACTATCTTCTACTTTCATTTGTGATTTCTTCTTTGACTGATGGGTATTTAGATATGTTTTTATTTTTCAAATGTTTAGGAGATAATATGGACATTTTAGTATTCTTCATTCTTAATTAAATTAAATAATAGTCAGAGACCATGTCTTGTAAGATTTCATAGAACATTATATGCATTTGAAAGAAAAGAGTATATATTCTGTAGAGGGTGTTTTAGAAATATTGATTAGGTTAGATAGGTTGATAATATGTTTAAAAATCTATTTCCTTGTTTTTGTTTTTTTTAAAGTCTATTTTTTTTAATAGTTAAAAATCTATTTCCTTGTTTTTTTGCTTTTTTAAAGTCTATTTGGCTGAGCACAGTGGCTCATACCTGCGATCCTAATACCCTGGGAGGCTGAAGCATGTGGATCACCTGAGCTCAGGAGTTTGAGACCAGCCTGAGCAAGACAGAGACCCCTCCTCTACTAAAAAGAGAAAATAGCCAGGCATTGTGGCAGGTCCCTGAGGCAAGAGGATTGGTTGAGCCCAGGAGTTTGAGGTTGCTGTGAGCTATGACTCCATTGCACTCTAGCCAGGGTGATGGAGTAAGACTCTGTCTCAAAAGAAAAAAAGTCTGTTTGTTCTATCAATTACTAGAAGAGTGTGCTCAAATTTCATAGCACAACTGTGAATTTTTAATTTCTGTCAATTTTTGCTGTATGTATTTTAACATTCAGTTACTAAAGGCAGCCACGCTTCCTGATGAATTTTCTTTTTTATTCCTGTTTGAACATGAGGAACATGAATCCCTTCATGAGGACAGGGATTTTGTGTATTCTATAGAGAACAGTGGCTAATACATAAGAGATGCTGTTCAATAAATGCATGCACACCTGATCTCACTCCCCCAAGAGCCTGATTCTGAGGTAGTCTTCCCCTGGAGAGCACAGTGCCTGCAGTTAGCACAAGCAGGCAGAAATAAAGGCTTCTTTGAATTCTTCTCCCAGCTTAGAGTCAGCTAATGCCATCTGCAGCGGCTGGTACAAGTTGATAATCGGCTCTGAAGCCGTCTCCTTGAGCCCTGGGGTAGGTGCTGGTCTGCACGAGAGCAGGCAGAACAGCAAGGCTGTGGCTGGCCAAGAACTGCTATCAGAACATAGTAGACCATTCCCTTCTTTTATTTTTCCCGGTTTAAACAGGGAAGATGCCAGGTTGCAAGCAGGGTCATGAGGAAGGGAATATAGGAATGTGATCATTTTAGATACTGAGTGTTCTAGTTTTTAAAAATCCCTGATCATGACAAAAGCAATAAGAGTACTTTTTAAATAATCGCTTTGCATTCTTGTGAGAGAAATGGATTGCAAAGTGGCAGGGATCTAATGTCACTTCTGATGCTCTAGCCCCGTGGTTCTCAACCTTCCTAATGCCATGTTGTATTTTCATTGTTACAAAAGGGTCGCAACCCACAGGTTGACAACTGCTGCCTAGCCTCAGCCCTCCTTGGCAGCGGGCCTAGCTCTGGCTGACGGGTGGCTCTGCTAGTTGGCCAACATGGGGCAATGTTGGCAACTTCTCTATGGGAATCAAAGCACGTGTTAGGATAAGGGAGTGAGGTGGGAACCGGGCCAGAGGAGGAGGGAGGGCTGTGTGGTAAAGTCCTTCTTAAGATTAGAAGCAAAACTTCCTCCTACCATGAGCTTCATTGTGACTGGATGGTGGCTTTGAAGAGAGGATTCCAAAGAGAAATTGCTTTTGAGAGAGCTGAAACTGGGCTAGAGGTTTGTCAGTGGGGAAGTGAATCATCTTGAAGAAAAGGGTCAAAGGGAAGCAGGTCTGGCAAAACAAGCCTGGAACCTGAGTGTGGCCAGCCCTGTAAATCCTGCGCGGTCCCACAGCCAAGCTGGAGATGACACAAGCAGTTTGTATAGGCGCTCACGAGCTACATGTACTTTCCCGTTCACTCACGGGGCAAGGTGACCGAAGATGACATTAGAAACGTTCCATCTTCATTGATTTTAAAACAAGAAGCTCTGTTTGCTTTCACCCTAAGCAAAGAGTCTCTGTCTTGCTCAGTTGGAAGGGGCTGCCGCTCAGTTGTTAAATGCTGCATAAATCCCACGAGGCTGGGGAAAGCGGAGCCTTGCTGTCAGGAACCTGGAGCTCCTCACCAACTGTTTCCAACCAAGACTCCCCACAAAGCCGTTCTCAAGACTATACTGTGCTTTGCCCACATACTGAGTGGAAATGAGATGCTTTCTCTTAATAATTTGCTGAGAACATGCAATGTGCTAAGTACTTAATAATCATCTAATTTCATCCTCACAGTTGTCCTCTGTAATGAGATGAAGAAAACTGCATTTACTAAATTTCCACCTAGGAAAAGAATTGCATTTACTTAGAAATTAAGCCTTGAAGAGTGCTTGGGATAGAAGGGAGAACTCTGGACTCCCTGGGAGTGAGGAGGGAGAGGGGCAGAACTTCTCTGTATGAAACTGGAGAAAGGAGAGATGAGAGAGAGAGAGAACATAGGAGCACAGAAGTCTCCTCCTCACCACCCCAAATCTTTAGCAAATTCTACATAAATCCTGAAATACTAAATGTGAGTAGATTTCTCTTTTTCTTTATGTTTCAAAACTGTGAAGGGGCTGGGTTCTGTAATCACAGAGTCTTGTGATACAAATAGAGACAATATTGGAGGATGTGGGAGTGAGGGAGCCGAGAGAGCCCTGGGAGGTGGAGACAGAGCTCCGCCTCAGCTTCAACAATGATCAAGGTGCCGCAGAAACCACGGGGTTTGGAAAGTGCATTTGGACCAAATTCACTCAGTTCCCTGAGGTCATGAAGGCACTGCAAAGGCTCTGGGTCTGTGTCTAGGGTAGATATTTACTACTGTTTATGGTCACCTGCCATTTCTGAGCATCCTTTCTGTGCTTGAGTCCCCCCCCACCTTAGGAGTCCACCCACCTCATGCTGGAGGGTCGGGCTCACTTCCCAGGACTTCTCTCAGGCAGCAACATGCTGACATGAGGCCTGGGCTCAGACCTGTGACACCTCGTGAGACTTTCTCTTAGCTGTTGGTGCCGTGGAGAAGGAGGGGCATGCAGAATCAACCCTGGTGTGGGGGAGGATGCAGGTGCCCGCAGTGTGGCAGCATGGCCTTGCTGGGCTGGCCTGGCCATGTGATTTGGGTACCGTTGTTCTCTGCAGATCCTCTAAGCCTTATCCTTTTGCACATGCCTAGGACAATTCCCAGAGCTTCCTATCATCTTTTCATAAGGTCCTGTTCTGCGTAAGCCAGACAGACTGGGTGCTATCGGTACCAATTAAGAGCTCTGTCTCACCCGCTGTCCACCTCCTAGAGGCAGTGAAGCCAGGCTCGAGCAGTTACAAAACAAGGTCCCAAGACCCCTACTTGCAAAGCTTGGCATGATGCAAGCTTGTCTGGCTCCAAAGCCCAAGCTTGTCCCACTGTAACAAGGGGCAGGAGAAATAGGAAAAGTCAGTTTGAGGATCTCTGGGAAGGGAAAGAAATGAACACCTTGGTCTTTGTTCAGATGTGGCCAGCAGAAGAAATCCTATGTGGCAAGGCTGCTTAACCTTCACAGGGGCTGTGTTAGTTCAGCAGTTCCTCACACGCATTAAACACCAAGGTGAGGACAGCTCAGGAGAAGAAAACAGCTCACGGCAAGTGTCTTCTCCAGTGAGTCTGTGAGTCCACGTAGAGTCTGTGAACTGGGTTGGCTCCCCCAGATAACACTTCTGGGTGGCAACCTAATTATGTTTCTTTATTTCTAATTATAGAACATTTCAAACATACACAAAAGTAAAGAAAATAGTGCAATGAACGTCCATGTGTCCATTACTCAGCTTCAACAATGATCAACTATGGCCAATCTTGTTATATCTCTATCCCCCTCATTCTAGATTATTTTGGAAGAAATCCTAGATATAATCATTTTATTTATTAATATTAATATTAATATTTCTATATGTGGGAGGCTTGCCTGGAAAGTATCTGTTTTTCATAGTACATGGCTGGATAGCCCTCAGGTGTCTAAAAGACAATATCATTGCACCTAAAAATTAAGAATAATTTTATAATAGCATCAAACATTTAGTCTGTGTTCAAATCATTTTGTCTGTTTGTTGCATGAGTGTTTTCAAAGTCTGACTGAACCAGAGCCCAGTAGGTAGCACCACGCGCAGTTGCCTGCCAATAGACGCTGGTGGATACATCTTGTCTCTGAAGCCTTTCAGTCCATAGGTTCCCCTCCATGTTTTCGTTTTTCTCTTACAATTCAATTGTTGAAAAATGGGGTTGTTTGCTTGATAGAGTTTTTGAGGTGTCATTGAATCTCAGTGTTACATTTTTCCTATGAACTAGTAACTAGATCTAGAATTTTTTTTTTTTTTTTTTGAGACAGGATCTTGCTCTGTTGCCCAAGCTAGAGAGCTATGTCATCATAGCTCAGTGCAACCTGAAACTCCTAGGCTCAAGTGATCCACAGGCCTCAGCCTCCCCAGTGGCTGGGATTACAGGCTGTGTGACCACATCTAGCTAATATTTCTGTTTTTTGAGGAGATGGGGTCTCACTGTGTTCCTCAAGCTTGTCTCAAACTACTGGCCTCACTTGCCCCTCCTACCTCCTCAGGCATGAGCCACTGTGCCCAGCCTAGATCTAGAATCTTGATCAGATTCAATTAATTGTGGAGTATTGCTGTTGTTGTTTGGTTAGATTTTCAAAAGGGATCACCCGCTGTCTGGTTGTCTCTTTTTTTGAGAAGTTAACAGCCAGTAGTGGGTGTTGTATAGATGGTGCAGTCTCAGCGAGGACAATATCACTCCCACCCCGCAAGAGAGAGAACACTGGCTTTTAGAGGGCAAAAAAACTTTAATCTTTTAATGTATGAATTATATATACAAGAATATATGTACCCAGTACAGATGTGCAGTTTATCTGTGGTATTAAAATTTCATGGTGTGGGTAATTAAGAATACAACATCTAAGAAGCGGAGAAGCACTGGGCTGGATCGGTTTATTCATTAGAGGTCACCTGCGCCTTTCATGTGTTTTAAGTGATAAACAGGTGATGCTTGTGTACGAGCAGCAGCAGGCAGAACAACTGTGGAGCATAGTTAATGCTGAGGTGAATTAGACGACGTTCAGTAATGCATGTTTGTACACCAGCATTGGTGAACAAACTTCATCAGCGGCAGTTTTTTATTGATATTTTTATGCTAAGCCTAATGAGTTTTTCTCTTTGTTCATTAGCTCTCTGGGATCCATCGATACCAGCAGCATGGGATCGACAGATGCCATGGTTGCCGCTGAGCCCCGAGCTCTTCCTCATGACCCCCCAGCCAGGCACAGCATGACCTCAGAGGGCACACATCCCGACCCAGCCCGCATCGGCCAGGAGCTCCCTGTGTCCTTCCTTTCCCCTACTTCTCCCAAATCACACGGCCAGTTAACGGTGATCTTCTCATTCTCTGTTAGTTCTCAAAACAACTCATTTTACAGAGGAAGAAGCTGATGCCCACAGTGAATAAACAGGGACTTGGGATTTCATGTTCTCCCTTGGGCTCCCAGTGAGCAGCACACTCTGCACCGAGGGACACGGCAGGCCCTGGCCTTCCTGGTGCCAGTGTTCACTGTCCTTTCTACACCCTGCTCATGGTGCTCCAGCCCACTGCCTCTTGCATGACAAGCAGCAGTTGTCCCATTCCAAACCAGTCTTTGATCTGCTTGGGGGACACTAAAGGGACAAGGGTCTGGGGCTGGGAGTTGGGCTTAAAATGTTGAAATCGTATTCAAGAGTCATCTCAGGTAAGGACATCAGACTGAATCTAGCCCTAACAAGCACTCTCCTGGCCATGCAGGCTCAGTCCTCCCTGCCCCTCCCCCCCCCCACTCACACACTCCCTAGGCCCAGTGTCCTGAGGTAGAGATGTTGAGGTCTGCCATGGGAATGTTTGCTGACTTTTGTAAGTTTTGTTTGATTACAGCTGTTAAACCAGATAATAATCACCAACAGGTTGAGCTGCCCTGTGTCTTTTGACCACTCCTGGCTTGTGATGAAACATGCCAGCAAAGGACACTAGAAGCTCTGACTTCTTCCTTGCTAAGTGTATGAAACCCCCATAGGAGGGGGTTAGCCTCTGTTCTGAGTTGGTTCAGTGATACATGTTTTCAGAGGAAGGTGAGTACGGTCTGTTCTGACAGTTACTGCCCACTCCGATTCTGGCTGGATTAAGCTATACTTTTGTTTTGCTGTTGTTTTGCTTGTAAGCCAGAAAATTCTCTAAGGATCTTGGGCTTCACACTTTTGGGTAATTGAATCAAAAACTGACAAAGGATAAAAATGGCCACATGTCAGGTGGTCCTTTAATGTTCTCAGCAAAAGGAATTAAATTACACCCTAGGGTGGTTTAGTCTAAGAGTCCCTTGCTCATGGTAGACTGTGTCAGACATTCTCCTGGGGGCTGGGATACCTTGGAGCTAGGCACACAAAGGCCCTGCCTTACATTCTAGAAGATGTGATACCATCATGAAAGGTACTTTAGATATAAGGTAGGACATCCAACTTTGTTTCTTTTTAATGTGTTTTCTCCGGTGAGTTAAATAGCTATTCTTGTCCCATTCAAGAAATGTATTGAAGCAGTTAAGGGTCAGGCTTTGCAGGTGGAGAGACCTGGGTTCAAATGCTGGCTGTTTAGCTGTGTGACTTAGGCAACTTATTTAAGTGCTCTGTGGTATGTTTTGTCACCTGCAAATTTGGGCTTATGCCACTTCATTCATAGGATTGTTGTAAGACTAGAATGGGCCAATGCAGCATAGAGCTCAGCCTGAGAGTTGGCATCAGTAGATGTACAATAAATGATCATGCTGATTGTTTCACTATTTGATAGACCTATTTTTTCTGCTGATTTGAAATGAGTGTCAGAGCTTTAAAGAAATATCCATTAGATGAATGATGTTGGCCAATCTGGAGAGCTGAGAGATTTTCTTTTTCAAAGATAGGGTACAATCTGGACTTGAGGAGCTACATTGACTCATCAGGTAATGATTAAGCCTGCCATCCAGAATACAACTTCAGCCAGGCATGACAACAGTGGTGACGACAATGACACTTAGTGCTCTTCCCCTGTGGCAGCACCTCTACTTCACCCCAGCTCCCCCCTACTGACCCCAGCGTGATCCTGGAATTCTTCCCCATGCAGTTCATTGACTGGTCTTGCATGAGCACTGAAAGTATCTCTGCCACCTCTAACCTAGACAATTTCAGTGGCAAGACATCTGTTGGATCTTTTTCATTTTTAAAATAATAAGAAGTTTTAAAGGGCAGCTTCACAGAGTCCTGCACTCTAAAAAAGATGTGATAATTTCATGGGAAATTGTAAATGAAATTACTTGTTGCATATCAGTAGACATTTGTGTTTCTATAACTATTTTTGCAGGGATAACCACTTCCCCTACCTGTTTCTGTATTATTGCCCAAAGCCTCTCACCAACTCTTCTTTAACCCAGGATTCAGAAGGCATATGTTATTTATAAAGGATTAGAGTGTATTGATTTTATACATGACTCTATCTAAACTTGGCTGCTCCTGTTATTTAATAGCTCTGTTAAGTTTTCTTTGTTTTGTTTCTAAGTTAAAACAGGATGGCCAATGATTTCTCAGATACAAGGAATTTAGACTGGTTTCATCCAGTAAACAGCCATAAATAATTATCATGACATGGTTAGTTGAGCAGTCTTTATTGAGCAGCGTAGACAGAGGGCTATAAATTCTTCAGATCTCAGAAGGTCATATACACGTTAGACCTGGGAGACTTGTAATTTATCTTGATCTTCGTACCTGCAACAGATTGGTCACATTCAAGAACAAGCATAATTGAGTCTGACTGTCTCTTCCTTTCTCAATAATATGTCATTGCTCCTGTTCTTTGTAATTTTAACTTACAGTTTGACATATGCTATGGTTTGAAAGGTTTTTTCCCCTTCAAAAATTTAGGTGTTGGGAACTTAATTCCTAGTGCAACAGTGTTGGGAGGGGGGCCTATTAGGAGGTATTTAGCCCATGAGGGTTCTATCTTCATGAATGAATTGACGCTGTTATAGAAGAGCTTGCTAGAGTGCATTCGCCCTTCTGCTCTTCTCCATATGGGGTCACAGTTAGTCCTTTTGCCTTCTGTCTGCTGCCATGCGAGGATGCAGGAAGAAGGCCTTCACTAGAGCTTGCACAAGATCAAGGTTGATCTTGGACTTTCCAGTCTCTAGAACTATGACAAATAAGTTTCTGTTCTTTATAAATAACCCAATTTCAGGTATTTTGTTACAGCAGCACAAATGGACTCAGATTGCAAGCCAAAACCCATCAGAATCTGCCCCTCATCTACCTTCTTGGCCTCTGCCATGCTCTTCATGCTTTGGTGCCCTGTGCCTTATTCCCTGGCCTGGAATGCCCTTCTTCCTCACCTTCAGTGAATTCCAGTTCATCCTTTAAAATGAATAGAATCATATCTTCTATCTGAAGCCTCCCCTGATCCACCCTGGGCACAGTTAGTTATTTCTTTCCTAGTGATTAGGGATCTGGAGTAACACTGCCTCCTTGGAAGTATCCTAGGAGATGGCAGAGATGGCAGTCAACGTGTCTGAAGAGAGAGACTTTGCCATCCTCTGTTAGCTCACTAACGCACTTGGCTTGCATAGGTACAGAGATACTGTGCTCACATTAGAGGATCTATTATATCTAAGTTTGCATGACCAAGCAAAATGATCCTCCATCAGGATCATGTTAAGTTAGAAGTATACCAATGCTACTAATCTTCTTCCTTAATTTTATTGAATAAATTCCAAACGGTATTTTCTTATTCTCATCATTTTTTTTAAATAGTAAAGAAAATACTATTTTTAAAGAAAATTTCACTTAAAGGGGTATAAATATTCTAGGAAAGCAGTGGAGGGAGTTGAGGGACATGGTAACTGCCCTAGTCACCCACAGAGAAGCTATGGCAAGCCGTGGGCATGAAGCCTCTCAGTAGAATATTAGATTCATGCTAGATGATGCTGTATTTAGATAACTTCTTGAGAAAGCAACTGTAGCAAACACTACTGGTTGCCTCCCAACTGCTATTCTCCTTTGTAGTTTGCTCATGGAATCTCAGGGATAAGACTTGGCAATGTGACCAGCCTGTAGGATTGGAACTAATTTTTCTAAGTCAGTTATGGTAACCACTGCCTGCCAGTGATCATTCTAGTACGTGAAGTATGCTGGCAGGGAAGGGGCTTTGGTCAACAATTTTTGCCTACATGTTGAGGAAAGAGGGTGCTTGAACTTTGGGTGCTGTTATGTGAAGAACCGTTGCTCAGAGCTCCTACAGTGATTCTGTGATCAAGGTGGGGAACAGACCCAACACCCTGAGGCTGGCAAAGTGGGAAGACTGAACCCACGTCTTTGATGTCATGATACAGCCAGTGAGCTAAGCCTGGGCCTACCCACTCTGGGGCTTTTTGTTAATAAAAGGAAATATCCTTGTGTTTTAGGCCACTGCTGGATGAGATGAGTTTTCTGTTGGTTCCAACCAGATGCCTTCTAACCAAATCAATACCTAAAATTCTTTGGGGTTTCTATGGTTCGTGTCCCCCAAATTTCATATGTTGGAAACTTAATCCCCAAATTTAAATGTTGATGGTATTTGGAGATGGGGCCTTTGGGAGGTGATTAGAATTCAATGAGGTCATCAGGGTAGGGCTCGCATGATGGAACTGGTGGCTCTATAAGCAGAGGAAGAGAGATCTAAGCTGGCTCTTGCTCTCTTTCCAGATTATGACACAGTAGGAAGTCCCTCAGCAGATGCCAGCACCTGGATATTGGACTTTCCAGCCTCAGAGCTGTAAGAAACACATTTCTTTATAAATTACCTAATCTGTGGTATTCTGTTAAAACATAAGAAAACAAACAAAGATGGAGGTCCAGGCACAGCTGGAGGATTCTCTGAAAAAGGTATTGGTGGTCTCAGATTTACATCAGTGTGCTGAGTCCAGAAAGAAAGTTTGCCTGGAGACTCTGAGGAGAAACACAGGCTCAGTGAAAGGGATCTAAAGGGGCAGATATGTGAGATTTGTGGCTCTTTGGGAATTGAGGGTCTTAAGAATTATGTGACTCAGAATCTTAACAGTTACCTAAAGGATTGAAAAGGCCTGGGGGTAGGGGCAGTATTCTTTTGAACTTCCAGAGATCCCACATTCAGAGTCCCTGAGTCACACCTGTGAAACTTACAGATGTGAGGACAGCCCCCTGGCCAGGAAAGTGGGGGAGTGGCAGGTCAGGGGTGCAGCAGCAGGAGGCATATTGCTGGGGCCCTATGACCCTTGCCAGAGGAAATGGAAGAAGGGCAGAAGTGCAGTGAAATACATTAAAATAACTATTGGAAACTCTTTGGCAGTAAGAACTACCAGGAATTGCACAGTCTCCAAGGGTTCTCTGAGGAATAGTGTCCATGGTATAAACAAGAATGTGTACAATGTGAGTGAGAATAAGAGCTGGGAATACTAATTATACTAATTGGACGTCACCATTGTAATCTGAATTGGAGATCTCTTTTGGTGTAAAGATTTAAGAGGTCTTAACTTGCAGAAGAAGAAAGGCCCTGGGGGTTATAGTGATGTCCCAAATACTCTCCTCAGCTCAGTCCGTTAATAACGTTCTTGCTCAAGCCTCGCTCATCTGGCCCAGACTGGGATGGGGGAGTCGGAGCCTCCTCACACCTTATCTTACCCGCAACCCCCATGTTTTTTACATGTTTATGTGTCATGTCTGTAAAACCCCACCAGCCCTTCAAGTGGCCAGCTTTGAACATGTAATGTCTGACACACTGTGCTGAGAACCTGCTCAGCAGTTAATGAATGAGAACCACAGTAAATTCAACCCATTGCAAGAATAGCCCGACGCAAGGAAGGTTGACTTTAAAATACTTCATAACAGGGCGGCGCCTGTGGCTCAAAGGGGTAGGGTGCCAGCCCCATGTGCCGGAGGTGGTGGATTCAAACCCAGCCCTGGCCAAAAACTGCAAAAAAAACCCCAAAACTTCTTAACATTGGTCCCTTTGTTAGGGAAGTGAGTAAACTGCCTCTGTCTATGGCCATACCACCCTGAACGCGCCCGATCTCGTCTGATCTCGGAAGCTAAGCAGGGTCGGGCCTGGTTAGCACTTGGATGGGAGTAAACTGCCTCTGAGTTGACATTTGCATTATTGGGTTGTGTGGTCCAGTGAAGGAGGCATACCTCTTCCTCCCTGCAGGCCACTTCTCCAAAGAGAGCTGCCTAGATCAGTTATTGCCACTCAGGTTTCTGATGGAGGGCATAAGAATCCCAAATTCTGTCACTCAATCATCATATCAGCTAAAGGTGAAAACAGTTTGTAGAAAGTAAAACAAAACAAAAATTTTAAAAACCTGTATCACACTTGTTTTGGACATCTGCAAGATCTACATATATTATCAGGAATTCGCACACATTTTTAGATCTCTGCTAGGAAAGAGGACCCCCTTGTTCTGGCCTGACTACACCACACCATACTGAGTCAGGCCAGAACAAGGGGTCCTCTGTGCCACACAGATGTTCTGTCTGCACCTAGGACAGGAGAGTGATGCTCTGGAAGGATGGCAAGGCTCTTGAAGGAACTTCCTTCTTTCATTCTTTATCTAATACAAAGTTCGCCAACTCCCTCCCTCTATCCATGAACTCCAGACATGGAAAGAGGCTGTCGGCTATAGGTACTGACACAAATGCCTCCCTGCGTGTGTGTTGGTAGAAAAAATAAGAAGGCACCATAATGATAAGGACTGAAATGCCTGCCTCCCCCATCTCATCCCAGATGAGGTTTCTCCAACAAGCATTGAATTGATTTTTCTACCCAGGGGTAAGATAAACATGCCTCATGTTTTGCAACTACTTCTTGGCAAAACTTACAAGATTGACTGCAGCTGACACAAGACGACAGCGAGAGAAATTTGAGGATGGGGCTGGCTCTGTGCAGCGGTGGCTTCCAGGGGCTTTGGCCAGATGCAGTCCCAGGAAGGTCCTGGTGGCCCATTGAGCCATCTGCTTGACTGCTGGTATGCAAAGGGGAAAAATTATCTTCAATGTGTTTGTAAAATTTGCATTAAAAATTGAAGAGATGTCACTTTCTTTTTTTTTTTTGGCAATTAAAACATATTATTTTAATTTTAACAACATTCTTGAAGAGCAATTATTATTATTTTTTTCTTTTTTTATTGTTGGGGATTCATTGAGGGTACAATAAGCCAGTTACACTGATTGCAATTGTAGGTAAAGTCCCTCTTGCAATCATGTCTTGCCCCCATAAAGTGTGACATACACTAAGGCCCCACCCCCCTCCCTCCATCCCTCTTTCTGCTCCCCCCCATAACCTTAATTGTCATTAATTGTCCTCATATCAAGATTGAGTACATAGGATTCATGCTTCTCCATTCTTGTGATGCTTTACTAAGAATAATGTCTTCCACGTCCATCCAGGTTAATACGAAGGATGTAAAGTCTCCATTTTTTTTAATGGCTCAATAGCATTCCATGGTATACATATACCACAGCTTGTTAATCCATTCCTGGGTTGGTGGGCATTTAGGCTGTTTCCACATTTTGGCGATTGTAAATTGAGCTGCAATAAACAGTCTAGTACAAGTGTCCTTATGATAAAAGGATTTTTTTCTTTCTGGGTAGATGCCCAGTAATGGGATTGCAGGATCGAATGGGAGGTCTAGCTTGAGTGCTTTGAGGTTTCTCCATACTTCCTTCCAGAAAGGTTGTACTAATTTGCAGTCCCACCAGCAGTGTAAAAGTGTTCCCTTCTCTCCACATCCACGCCAGCATCTGCAGTTTTGAGATTTTGTGATGTGTGTAAGGAGACAATAACCAAAGCAAAGAGACAACCTACACAATGGGAAAGGATATTTGCATATTTTCAATCAGACAAAAGCTTGATAACTAGGATCTATAGAGAACTCAAATTAATCCACATGAAAAAAGCCAACAATCCCATATATCAATGGGCAAGAGACATGAATGAAACTTTCTCTAAAGATGACAGACGAATGGCTAACAAACACATGAAAAAATGTTCATCATCTCTATATATTAGAGAAATGCAAATCAAAACAACCCTGAGATATCATCTAACCCCAATGAGAATGGCCCACATCACAAAATCTCAAAACTGCAGAGATGTCACTTTCTTCTCACCTTCTCCCAGACCAGTAATTTATTGTTAATTCGGTATGAGGCAAAGGTAAGTTTCTATTCCCCAGACTATCCAGACAGGGGAGCTGGCTAGTGAGGGAGCTAGAATGTGTTGACTGTACTCTCTGACTTAGGGCGACAGTAGCCTCTTCTGCATCCCTGTATGTATAGTACCAAGCACAGAATTGTCCAGAATAGATACTCAACAATCATTTGTGGAAAGAATCATTGTCTTTTCTCCAAATCTGCTCACAAGTTCCTACAATGCAGTTGAGATTTCACAGTCAAGGAACATCTTGTATCTGATGAATAGGGGCTGAGAGTCCATGGGGAGCCTGACTCAGGCCAAACTCCCAGGGACAGTGAAGCCCTGGTCAGGAGAGGTGGGAACCAAAGTCAGGTGTTCCTCTAAACTTTTTTCAGGCTGGTTGTGGGATATTCTGAAATTTTAACCCCTTTATTTAGATACTCATCATTTTGGTGTGCTGATATGTCTGATTTGAACTTTACCAACAGGGCAGAGACAGCCAACAGAAACTGAAGCTCCAAAAGGGAAACCAAGCAAAGCTGAGACTTGAACCTGGGGATCTGAATTTGTCACCAGCTGAGTCAGCCAGCTCCAGAACTTTCATGTCTGGAGTTCTTGATGTGTGATAGCATCTTCCTTTTATTCTCTCCATAGGAACAAAACAGATACCCATATGACTCATCAGACATCTGATTCTAGTTGTCAGACAGGACCGGACACCTTGTCTTTTATCTGCAGTGGCTTATGGAGGATAATTCTAAGTTTCGTTGTTAGGTTTTTTCTCTAATCAAATATCCTGGAAACACCAGATTCGTTTATGGCATTTTGTTATAGCAGCCTGAACACGATAAGACAGCTACTTTTGAAAAAACAGAAAATAACAAATGTTGGAGAGGGTATGGAGAAATTAGGATCCTTCTGTACTATCGGTGGGAAGATAAAATGATGCACTCTCTGTAGAAAACAGTATGACAGTTTCTCAAAAAAATTAAACATGGAAATACCTCATGATCCAGTAATTCTGCTTCTAGTATACACCACCAGAAGTGAAAGCAGGGATGTGGACATATATTTGCACACCCCTAATAGCAGCATTATTCAAACATCTAAAAGATGGAAGCAACCCAAGTATCTATTGACAGATGAATGGATAAACAAAATGTGGTATGTAAATACAAGGGAATATTATTTAGCCTTAAAAAGGAGAGAAATTCTGGCATATGCTACCAGATGGATGAACCTTGGAGATGTGCTCAGTGAAATACTACAGACACAAAAAGACAAATATTGTATGATTCCATTTAGATGAGGTTCCTAGAGTGGCCAAAATCAAAGAGATGGAAAGCAAAATGGTGGTTCCAGGGACCAGAGAGAATGCAACAGAGTTTCAGTTTTGCAAGATGTTTAGCTTTCTGGACATGAGTTGCAGAGCAGTGCAACACTATTAGACAGTAAGTTTACAAATGGTTAAGGAGTACCTACATGACTAGACTATAAATTTAAAAATGTGTAAGATCATAAAGTTTATCCTATGTGTATTTTCCCACGATTTAAAGAATAAATTCATTAAATGCTTAAAAATTTGAAAAACAATTTAAAAGGAGGATGGCAGAAATAAAGGATGATTCCTTAAAATGTTTCTGCATGATCATGAATAATACAAAAATATCTATAAGAAAGTAAATGTTCTTGTAAACAAAATAGAATGTTTGTGTGGTGAGATAGGGTGAATACTGGGAACTAAAGCCCTCTAACCAATAGAACCGACCTCTCTTGGCCAGGGATCCCAGAAATACGTTAAAAACAGAGTTCCTGGTCATGACAGGACAGGAGGGTGGACATGTTTCATTACACCCATCCCTCTTACAGTTTAGATACAACAGTTGAGTGGCATTGATGTTAAAATAAAGATCATAAGACTAATAAAACAGACTCTTTGTGGCAGTAAGATACCAAATCGTATGGACCAAGCTATTCTTCTGCGCTTAAAGAATAAACTGGATTCTAATTGCTGTAAGATTTTTCTTTGTCTCTAGAAGCTAAGCAAGAAATGGTATTAAGGTAAGCAATATTGAAATAATTGACCTATGGTCCACCGTAACTACAACTTCTGTCTGGTTTACAGAGGCTGTGTATGGACTTTCCTTATGTCCTGAAAACACCTTTTGATGTGTAAGACTTGACCGTAATTCATTTAAATGTTAGGAAACTTCACATAGGACACCTGTAACATGCATGTTTGCTTATCACAGATGCACACATTCCCCCTTCATGAATATTCAGTGCTCCTCCCATAATTTGTTGAATATATATACTCAGCTACCCATTTAGTATAAATTCCTTTTCCCTCTCCCCTCCCTGAAGTACCTGCTGCAGTGGTTCTGAACCTTCCTAATGCCTCGACCCTTTAATACAGTTCCTCATGTTGCGATGAACCCCAGCCATAAAATTATTTTCATTGCTACTTCATAACTGTAATTGTGCCACTGTTATGAATTGCAATGTAAATATCTGATATGCAGGGTGGTCTTGGGCGACCCCTGTGAAAGGGTCGTTCGACCCCCAAAGGGGTAGCAACCCACAGGTTGAGAACCCCTGTAAGGGTTTCTGCTGGAGGCTGTGCTCCCCCCTTCCCATCAGAGGCCACCTGCAGACTGTAACCCTTAATGACAAATAAAGCTCTCTTCTTTAAATATATAGATCTCAGGGTTTTTCAGTTCACAGGACTTATAATGCAGCTGCCTGTTGCATATATGGGGCTGAGGGTCAAGCAAGAGAGCAGATCAGGAGGCACAGAGCTGGGAACCATGAGAGCTGATGGCATCACGTGGGAGGGGATCCAGGGCAAATGGTCCTCCATTTTTCTTTGTCTTTGGCAATCCCCGAGACATGGCTGTCTGTCACAATCGAGAGAGGGGACAATCACAGAATTGTAGAGAACACGAATGCTGTTAAACATCCCAGAGTGTACAGGACAGGCCTCACGACTAGCGCCCCTGCTGTCGGCAGTGCTGAGGTTGAGAACCCCCAGCCCACAGCAGTACTGTCGAGAGGACTTTCTGTGATGGCACATGCTCAGTGTCGGGTGCACACCCTGCCCTGGGCTTCTGCCTTTCCCCAAGTTCCACTACGGGCTCTTCCTCCCTGAGGTGACAATGAAGAGGGAAGCTTGTACAGGTCTAGAAGGAGAAGACAAAATAATGTTTCAGTAACGTGTTTGTGGCAATGTGCTTTTATGTTTCATTTCATATTATTTAATTTGAATAGCAACCTGTGGCTGACCACGATTGTACTGGACTTTGCAGGACTAGCCCAAAAAAAGGGGGAGGCCAAGGGTGCACAGGCCATTCTATCAGAGACAGTCACCCTGATCCTCTGCCATGTGTAGGGAAAGCATGGGGAGATACTGATACCAGACGAAGAGAGTCTGGCCACTTGCCACTGTCAACCAAATGCAGAGATGAGAATTAGGTTCAACTAGCTTTGTTATCAGAAAGCCAGAAATTGGGGGAAACAGTGGAGTGCAGTCTCTCCAAGACGTTCTGCCTTTCCCCGTCCAAAACCACAGTTTTAAACATCGAAGTTCAAACCAAAAACCATGTTAACCCTTATCTTAAACAGCATCTTAAACAGTAATAATCAGCAGAACCCATGACCCATAATAAACAATAATTGGCATTACCCGTGATTCAAAACAACATTTTTAATGCAAAAGTTAAAGTTAATCTCCTAAATCAATTGTACTAAACTACTCAAGATACACACTTTTTTTTTTTTTTTTTAGATTTTTGGCACAAGATACACACTTTAAGGTTAAAGCTGAAATTATAAAACAGCAAGGATGGGAGATACAGGGTAAAGGTCACGTAGGACCTAAACCAGCCAGCCCAGCGGTGTCTTCTCGGCCCCGGCCTGACTACCTCCCCCGTATTTTCACTACGTGTGCTCTCAGTACCTACCGCTATGCCAGACAGGGAGCAAGGGTCTCTGGTCCTCCTTCACTCCTTCCCCTCTGTGCCTGTCCCCAGAAAGGCCCGAAACAGACAGTAGAAGAGCTAGTGAGTGAGAAAACAGGATGCATTTATTCAGAACCCTCTCCCCCACTGTGAGATTTCAAGCCTGAGGCAGAAACCAGCTGGGAGAAGCAAGAAATTTTAAATTAGACGAGAGTTTGAAGTTTGATACTAGAATGTACTGAACTTTTTATTATCTACATGTGTGCCTGGAAAAACTGCAGGGTCTGTCATATTTCAACCAAAGACAGGAAAGATCTATTTGACAAATCTAATGGGGAATGAAATAAAATCGCCTCTGCTTGTACCCTGCCAAGACTAGCTCATTCCATAAAGCAGTTACACCAACATTTAGAGCAATGTGGAAGAGGAACCTGCTAAAAAAGTGGTCTGAGAAAGTAAGAAAAAGTCATTTTATCCCAGGTCAAGAAAGAGTATTTAAAATCTAGCAATAAAGCAAAAGAGGTGCCTCACTGGCCCACTCAGTAGTAATAGATCACGGTTTAATAATTGAGGGGATGAACCTGAGTTGACTTTGATGTTCTCTTGCTTCCCGCAGCATTGCATATGACCTTATAGAGTTCTACCCAGTGGAGATCATAAGAACATTCAGACCTCTCCTTCCTTCCTCCCTCCCTCCCATCCTCCCTTCCTTCCTTCCTTCCGTCCTTCCGTTTTTCTTCCTCCCTCCCTCCCTCTTCTTCCAGGAAGCAGGCATCTGTTAGACACAAAGTACACCAAGAAGAATAAGACCTGCTGTCCCCGCTGACGTGGAGCGGTTGCTCTGGGCCAGGGGACAGAAGCAGAAGCTCTTTCATGTGCTGCAGCCAGTGAGGGCGGGCCTCAGTGGAAGGTGTTCTCCAGTCACTGTTGCTCCAGGTTCCCCCAGTCATGATGCGGGTGGCTGATAAGGAGGGCTCTGTTTGCTGCCGGAAAAAGGAAAGAAGAAGATGTAAGACAAAGTCCAGGAGAGAGCACAGATGGGCAGGGAAAGGGGGGCCTGCTTTCAGTCCATCACCTGAATCGGTTCCAGGTGCTTGGTGTGATCTCCACAGAGACAGAGGTATGGGCAGATTGGGAGGGGTGCAGTGGCATGTTCAGGCCCAACTGACAGTTCAGGACACTCAGCAACAGTGGAGGAGGCCCCCAGCCCTCAACCTGGCACCCTCTTTGCATTCCATTCACCCCCCATTCTGCCTTAGACCCTGTGAGGAAGCACCACCCAAGACTGTGTGCTCTTGGGGGAGCAGAGGTCTCCTGAAGGTCAGTGGCCATGCTGAGCTGAGCTGAGCTGAGCTGTGCCCGGGGTTGGCTGTGCTCCTGAGCCCACTTGGGAAACAGGAGCAAGGTGGAGAGACATTGGGCCCCTACCCAGGTAGGAAGAATGGGCTCCAGACAACTGTGGATGTGAATGGACTTCATTTCCACCATGGGCCCAAGGACATTACATTAGACTAGACGATACACCTGAAGATGGTTCTGGGGCTCAATTACACTGGATCATGGAGAACTCCACAGATGTCATGAGGTGCATTTGTAAGAGATTGTCTTTTCTTTCTGTTGCCTATGATGCTCTCTGAGTTAAGATTTCCTGCACATACATCTCTGTCTTAATCCAGTGTGGGTAGGCTGCAGATAAGCTATACAGAAGGCGGAACCTGCGGGAATAAACACTTGCCAGAACAATCTACCACTGGAAAATAAAGGAGGAATTTATTCTATTGCCACTCTGGAACTTGAGGTATAATATAATTTTATGCTTATCCCAATTTAAATCTCTTCCTCAGACAATTCAATTTTTGGTCTATATGTCTCTCTACCCTCAGAGGACTGATTTAGAAAATGAGAGAGTTAGCAGCTGAAGGCACAGTATTACTTAGGCAGAGACCTAGCTGTGTATAGCAGAAAACTTGTACAAAGTGAGAATAGCATAAGCAGGATAGAAATGAATTTTCCTCACAAACAAAAAAAGTTCCAGTCACCAGTTAAAAGTAGGTTCATGGTGTGATCAGGGACCCATGGTCCTATCATTTTTCTTTGTCTCTGTCTGCTCTGGACACAACATTTTCTCATGGCCCAAAATGGCTTCTGCAGCACCAGCCATCACATCCATGTCCCAGACCGGCAAAGGAGAAGCAAGAGAGGGAAAAAATTTTTTCCCTAGGCTAAATCAGCTCTCTTCCAGCAATTTTTCATTGCCTACTGCAAGAAAGCCTGGAAAATGGGGTCTTTTAACTAGGTGTGCTGCCATCCTGAATTAAATGTGTGTTCTGATACTAAGAAGAAAGGGGAGCTTCTTCCATGATACCATGCCCCATTCAATACTGATGGGGATCATTCCGGATCTATCTTAGTATTTCCACTATACCTGGTATATCACTTGGCCAGAAATGGAGCTTGTTTGTGTTTGTTGAATATTAATGAAAGTTACCTCTCAAACCGCTATTCTCAGCTCTCAGAACATCAGAGGCTCATTTTGCAAAACACTTGCTAGTGCTGGGGATGGAGAAACCCACCGATTGTGGTGGATTATAAAATATAATAGTACATACCTGAGCCAAGTACATATTACCTGTTTTGTGTGTTCTTTAAAATATTTTTTTTTTTTTTTGTAGAGACAGAGTCTCACTGTACCGCCCTCAGGTAGAGTGCCGTGGGGTCACACGGCTCACAGCAACCTCTTAACTCTTGGGCTTACGCGATTCTCTTGCCTCAGCCTCCCGAGCAGCTGGGACTACAGGCGCCCGCCACAACGCCCAGCTATTTTTTGGTTGCAGTTTGGCCGGGGCTGGGTTTGAACCCGCCACCCTCGGAATATGGGGCTGGCGCCCTACTCACTGAGCCACAGGTGCCGCCCAATATTTTTAAAGGTTATTTTATTCTTATAGACCAAATATATAAGAAGTCATTGCAAACAAGTTTTAAACACTGTAGTTCAAGTAACCCAGGAAGAAGAGAGTTCTTATGATTGTATCTTCTAGAAATACCAGTCACCAGTGAGCACAGGGTAGATTTTTTTTTTTTTCTCTGTCATCTCGGTTAAAGTGCCATGGTATCATAGCTCACAGTAACCTCAAATTCTTGGGGTTTGAGTGATAGTCTTGCCTCAGCCTCCTGAGTAGTCTACAGGCACCCACCACAGCGCCGGGCTATTTTTAGAGACAGGGGTCTTGCTCTTGCTCAGGCTGGTCTTGAACACGTGAGCTCAGACAATTCACCCGCCTAGGATTACAGGTGGGATGGATGTTAGGCCAGAGTTTTCCTTTTGAAGATAAAAGAAATAATCATAACATGGAGTCATACTTGCCTTTTTACTTAGTAACATGTTATAAAGCTTTCAATAGCTCTCTACATAAGTCCTTATTATTCTTTTCTATTATTTTAAATTTTTATGATTATTAAAACGTTTATCAAAGTAATACAACATTACTCAAAAGTAGTGCCCATCAGTTTATATTTCTGCTCCACCCATCCCCACTTTCTAAACCTGCTCAAACACTATTTTAACTCCTTTGTTAAAATCATACATTCATGTTTCTAAAGAATATGTTTTTTCTTTTATTTGTAGATTCAGCAATATTAAACAGATTCTACTAGCTTTGTGTTATGGCAGGCGGATATTCGAATCTCTTATTTCTACCTTTCTGAAGCTCTTCCAATAGTGAGATCACCATGTTTTAAAATCAACAATCAAAATCTATGATCTTTTGGGTACGTAGTTTGCTACTGAGGCAAATATCATGTTAAGGTGATATTCCCTTTGGGGGTACAACTTTGATTTTTCTAGAGTCTTTTTTTTTCCTCCACTTGGGTTGCTTTCTATGAGACTATTCTCAGAGTTTTCAAACAGCTCCATAAGAGCCAACAGATATCTATCTGTTGCTACCTGAATTCTGATTTTTGTGTTAATACAAGAGCTCCATTCCATCAGATGGTGCGTTCTTTTGCTCATTAATTTGCTTATTCCTTTATTCAGAAAATATTTGAGATGCTTGATTTTATTCCTTTTTTACATATAACCTTTTGGTGTTTCTTTTGAAGCATGTACTCCTGCAGGCCACCAGCCCTGCAGATGGGCCACAGGCTTTATTCACTGAAGGCTGGGATGGCTTTAGGCAGGTGGAGATACCAGGCTTGGGGACAGGGAAATAGGGACAGACTGCTCTGGGTTTGTAACTCTTGGTCTCTGAACTAATACAAATGATATGTAAAAGTAGTTTTGCAGGCTTTCCTCAGGGGTACCCCACGCACTGTTGGTAAATTTCTGTGGGGAAGCATCACTTGCCCTGTGGGTATTCAGAGCAGAACTGTATACATTTATGGGATACCAGTAAAATTTTGTTACATGGATAGATGGCATTCAGCATGGTGAAGTCAGGGCTTTTAGGGTATCCATCTCTCCAATAACAGCTTCTCTTGGATCTTTCAGTTATTGCAGTGTCCAGATTCTTGAAAGTATGACCTACACAGTCACATAGGGCCCTGTGCTCAGTTTAGTGTTCCCTTGTTACTGTCTTGGACTCTTCACCATTTTCTCTCTGAATCTGTGCAGCACTTGAGCAGTATGAGTGTCCCTGCTTCTTGCCACCCCATTTGCACATGGCCTCCCAGATGCCCCACAGGCACAGAATTCCAGCCGTCCCACCCTGCACGGGACTGCAGGAAGCTCAAAGCAAGGACAAGGCAAAAACATGGTCACCCATGACTCGGCAACTGGGGGCACTGGAAGCCCTGAAACTTGAGACATGACTTTCCCTTTAATGTAAGACTGGCCTGACATGTGGAAAGGTGATGATGCTCTGAGAAACAGGAACAACCAGGAAACCCTGCCGTCTCCTTTCTTGCTTGTGTTGCTTCAACTGCTTATGCTAAAAGGGGGCCACAGAAGGAAAGGGAAAAACCAGACAAGCACGGTTCATTTTCCTTTTCGTGTTCCCTAGTCATCAGTAGGCCCAAGGCAGAGGATGTTGGCAGAATTCAGGCAGCAAGCAGTGAAGTAAAAACAGTTGAGTGCAGTGTTGAGTGCACTGCTCTGCTCAGAAAGGAGCACACACACATGTTAGCTCGGGATTAGGAAGTGTGTCATCTCAGTAACCCCTCAAATAGAACTGCTTTCATATTTGTGTTTAAAACTGCCATGGTATGGTATAAATTCAATCAGAAAAAAGTTATGCTAATTATTTAAAATTTTAATTTTTCTTTACTTAGATTGATCTTAAAGACCAATAAATAAATAAATAAATAAAAACCACTGTGTTAGTCCAAGAGAGACCACAGAGGAGAAGTATAATATAGTTTATATTTTAGTGTTTTTAAGGGAACTTTTAAAAATTCCTTTTTGAACACAAGGCCTCACAATTTTAATTCATACCAGACTCAAGAAATTATATGGCTTGCCCATATCTTCTTTTTGATTCAGTCAACAGGAACTGTTTAGGTTACTCGTGTCTATTTGGGTGCTGAGGCAATACAATTTTAAGGAAAATTTAGATCAGAATCCCTATCGTCTCAGGAGGCTGAGGCAAGAGGATCACTTGAGCCCAAGGTTGCTGTGAGCTGTGATGACACCACAGCACTCTACCCAGGGTGACAGAATGAAATTCTATCTCAAAAAAAAAAAAAAGAAAGAAAGAAAAAGAAAAGAAAGAAAGAAAGAAAAGAATCCCTGTTGCCAAGGAATTTTTAACATGACTGGAGAAGCTAGATTTACACACAGACTAGACAAATCCAAGGTGGTATAAAATCTAAGGTTAATTGTCTGAGGACATCTGTAAAGAACAGAACAGGCAAGAGAGAAAAGCATTGCTTTCTCCAAAACCACCACCATAAAAGAACTATTACAAGATGGAGCTCCTGGGAAGGGAGGCAGGCGTGCTTCTAACCCAATTGTGTCCATATTTTCTGAACTCCAAGGAATGACCTTGGGAACTGCTCTAATTTATTATTTTTAAAATAACATTTTGGTAGTAATTGCTATTGTTAGTTACTGTCATTACTAACAAACTAACTCTCCCAGCCCAAATAGGAACACTGAGGTGACACATTACCCAGCAAAGAGAGAGCAGTCAAATGTGTGGTTGTTTTTTCAGTGTCAAGGCTTTGTTTTGTAGAGCTCATTCCGTTTTCCATTGCAGGTTTCGGATTTAGATCTGGTACTTTCTGCTTCAAACACCTGCTTGTCCTTCCCAAAGCCCACAGGGCTGTGCCTTCCTTCTCAGAAGCCATGGGTCTGTCTAGCGCCTGAGCCACTGCCGTAATTAACTATACACACTCCGGGGATTGAGCAGCCAGCCGCTCCCTTTGGCTAGGTGGGAAAGGGACAGCTTTTTGGCAAGAAAAGATCATCCAGAGCATGCAGAATTTTCACTACATATCCCTCAGCTCCTGTTAGCCCTGGGCTTTCTAACTGCACTAATTAAACCACTGTTTTGTCTGCTTAGCCAGCAAAATGCTAAGGTCACAGTCCCCAGGTGGGCAGGGAAGGGGGGGTGTGGGAAGGAGAGTGGTGAAAAGAAAGGCAATTCATTCTCTCAGTTGATGGATGTTGATATGAGGAAGCTGAACCCAATGGACACATGGACTCAAGCACATCCTGAAAGCCAGATTTCTGCTCTCAAATGTAGGAGATTTCAGGAGCATAGCCAAGGGGGGGGTTGCAAAAAAAAAAAACAAGCACCCATGGTGCCACGTTTTGAAAAGGTGACCTTTGCTGCTTCTACCATTTTAATCTTGTTGCCACTGGATAGTGTCAAAGCTTTAACCACGGGGACTTCTGATTCACATATTATCTGCCACCAGGGAACAGGTGTGTCCCATGATTGTATGCAAATTTTCATATCCTACCTATACCAGCATCCCTTTCTGTCTCAAAAAAGCATATTCAGATACAAATTTAGGTGTGAATTTACCCATCTCTTCTTCCCCGGTCCTACCTGCTTTATTTTCATGGAGCTTTACTTCCCTATGTGCCCCTAGTGTTGATCAATTAGATCCAATTTAGTATGAGTACGTGTGGTGTTTGTTTTTTCATTCTGTGACTCTTGACATAGAAGGATGACCTCCAGTTCCATCCAGGTGGATATTAGACCACCTTTTTTTTATGGCTGAGTAGTTTTCCATAATTACTATCGTTAATTACTGTCATTACTAACAAACTAACTCTCCCAGCCAATGGAACATGCTGAGGTTATACCCTAGGCAGGGTGAGGACTATGAATGCAATTCATGCTTAGAGACCTTCAATTTTCATTATAACTGAGGAAATGAGATTCTACCCTAAAGCGGAAAAGAAATAGGGCCAGGACACAAATGACCAATTTTTCTGAAAAATCTTTCTTTTGATTAAGACTAGTAATAAAACATTCAAGTAAAAGTTTGCAGATTATAGAAATGAACAAACACACACACACAAAGCCCCCCCACCCCTGAGTACATATAATCTCATGACCTACAAATATTTACTGTTATCATTTTACTCTAACACTTATTATTCATATTTTCCTTATTTCATTTTTGATGGTGATAGCTTCTTTAAAATATCTCAGATTGATATGAGGGTAAAAATGATTATCTCACATTCCTTGCATTTCTTAGGTATAGTTCAAGTTGTGGTTGAGCCCTTCACCCAGGGTTTTGCTGTATACCCTTACGTTGTGCACATTAGGTGAGAGCTTACCAGTCCCCTTTCCCCTCCTCCTCCCCACACTTGAATTTAATTGTGTTTTTCTCTGATGTGGGCATGTAGTTGTTTATCTATTGGTTTCCTATTAGTATTGAGTACATTGGATACTTGGTTTTCCATTCTTGTGATACTTTACTAAGAAGAATGTGTTTCAACTCCATCCAGGTAAATACAAAGAGTACAGATATTTCTACAAAAGGCCAATTTCATTTCCTTTGGGTGTATAACCAGCAGAGGGATTGCCAGGTCATATGGAAGTTATTTTTAAATTTTTTAAGAAGTTCCAAACTGTTTTCTATAATATATATAGTATACCAGGGTTTCCTTTGCTCTACATCCTTGCCAATACTTGTTATCACTTATCTTTTTGATGGTAGCCATTCTAATGGATATGGGGAGATATTTCCATGTGATTTTGATTTTAATTTCCCTGATGATTAGTAATGTTGAGCATTTATTTTATATACCTGCTGACCATTTGAATGTCTTCATTGAAAATTGTCTATTCAGGTTCTTTTTCCAAAAGAACTTCCTTTTTGGAGTGTTTAGTTTTTGTGTATGGAAATGCAATTGATTTTTATGTGTTGCTTTTGTATCCTGCACTTCGGTGAATTCATTTATTCTAATAGGTTCTTTTTTTAATGAATCTTTAGAGTTTTCCGCATATAAAATCATGTCATCTGCAAACTGAAATAATTTTATTTCTCCATTTCCAGTTGCTATGACTTTTATTTCTTTTTCTTTCACAATTTCTCTAGCTAGGAATTCCAGCACTATGCTAAGTAACAGTGGCACATGTAAGCATCCTTGCCTTTTCCCTGATCTCAGTTTTTCACCCTTGAGTATGATATTGGCTGAGAGCTTCTCACACATGGTTTTTATTCTGCTGAGATAGTTGAGCCTAATGTTTTTAATTGACTTCCCCAACTTAATGCGTCCTCTACATGTCTCCATGTCATTATTGATCTAAATGCAATCTTGAGAACCCAGGATTCACTGCTATGAAAAAGTAGTAAGTTTTTTTTTTAAAAATCACTGATAACTTCTTTCCGTGGCGACCTCACGTGTACTTCAACAGCCATTTGTTCTTGTTTAAGTTGAACTGTTTTTATTGAAACATAACAGACACACAGGAGAGTACACACATGTTGAGTATACACCCCCATGAATTTTCACAAAGTGGACACAGCAATATTATCCCGTCCACTGAGAAAGAGAACATGAGCTACTCCCAGGAACACTCTGCTTGCCCCTGCTCACCACCCTTGACAAAGATAACATCACTCTGACTCCTGTCATCACAGAATTGCTTCACTTCAGTATGAATTTTATGTTAAATAGAATCAGACCATCTATGGTCTTTGGTGTCTGGCTTCTTTAGCTCAACCTCATACTGGTTGAGATTCAGCCATTTGGTGCTTGTAGAAGCTTATTCATTTTTATTATTGCATAGTATTCTATTATTGGAATATATTCGCAATTTATTTGTGCATTTTATTCTCGATGGACATTTGAGTTGTTTCCAGTTTGGGGCTATTACAAATAGCATGACCCTAATCATTCTTGTATATATGTTTATGTAAGTCATCATTTTTGTGGATATATATTTTTTACTTATTTATTTATTAGAAATGTGGTCCTGCTGTGTTGTCCAAGCCAGAATGCATATAGTGCATATGGCCTCAAACTCCTGAGTTCAAGTGATCCTTCTGCCTCAGCCTCCCAAGTAGCTGGGACTATAGGTGTGCACCACCATGCCTGGCTAATGGTGTACTTAGAATACTCAGCTTTATTAGTTGCCTGAGAGTAGTGGTTCTCAACCTGTGGGTTGTGACCCTTTGTGGGGGTCGAACGACCCTTCCACAGGGGTCACCTAAGACCATCCCCCGCATATCAGATATTTACATTAACAGTAGCAAAATTACAATTATGAAGTAGCAATGAAAATAATTTTATGGTTGGGGGTCACCACAACATGAGGAACTGTATTAAAGAGTCACATTAGGAAGGTTGAGAATTAGGAAGGAATTCCTAGGAATTAGGAAGGTTGAGAATCACTGCCTTAGAGGCTTCTAACATAGTTGACCAAACTACTCCTAGCAGCAGCACTTGAGAATTCAATTGTTCCATGTTCTTACATAGTATTGTCAATTTTGTTGTTTAACCATTCTGGCAGGTATATAGGAGTATTTCTTTATGGTTTTAACTTGAATTTTTACCTTTTCATGTTATTGATCATTTGGATAGTCTCTTTTGTGACGTATCTATTGGAATCTCTTGCCCATCTTTTAAAATATTAGATTGTCTTTTTTAAAAAATCTAAGCATAAGTGTAAAAATGTATCCTGCTTATGAGTCATTTGTTATATATGTTTTAAATACATTCTCTTATTCTATGACTTGCCTATTCACTCTCTTAAATGGTTTCCTTTGATGACCAGAAGTTAATTTTAATGCAGTCCAAGTGATCTTTTCCTTTATGTATGCTGTTTAAGAAATTTTTCCTATTTCAAGATCATGAAGATACTCTCCTCTGCTACCTTCCTGAAGCTCTATTGTTTTTCCTTTGCATCGTTTAACCCTTTAGTCCATCTGGAATTGATATGTGTATATGGTGTGAGGCAGGGAGGAGAATATGAGTTTTACTTTACCTTTTCTCCGTATGTTTACCTATTTGACCCAGCTATCTTTCCCCATGGTTCTGCAATGTGGCCTCTATCTAAATCCACTATATTTATGTATATGGTTATTTCTGTACTTTCTATTTTCTTCTGCTAGTCTATTTGTCTTTCCTATGCTGTGCTACCCTAACGTTATTATTAGAACTTTATAATCAACCTTGATACATGAGACTATAAGACTTTCATCTTCATCCTTCAGGATGAAAAGTACCAGAGTGTCAGGCTGGTCTTAATGCATTTACTTTTCCCCTGGGGTCATGGCCATCACCCCTGACTGTATTGGTTACTCTTTTGATGCCTTGACATAACTATTTTCTAAAAAGTTGTATCTAATTTTTATAGTTTTTCTCAGCATCAGAGTTGGTCTGATTCAAGGTGTTCAACCTTTAATTCTTTTATTTCTTTCTTTCTTTCTTTTTCTTTTTCTTGAGACAGACTCTCAATGGTCACCCTTTGGCGTCTTAGCTCACAGCAAGCTCAGACTCCTGGGTTCAAGTGATCCTTTTGCCTTAGCCTCCCAAGTAGCTGGGACTACAGGTACCTACCACAACACTTTCTATTTTTTAGAGATGGGGATCTTGAACCTGTGAGCTCAGGCCATCCACCCACCTCAGCCTCCCAACCTTTAATTCTTCAAAAATATTTTTATTGTGGCAAAATACACATAACACAAAATTTTATCATTTTAGCCATTTTGAAGGGGACAATTTAGTCCCCTTCAAATAAATTGCAAATATATTCATGATGTTGTGCAACCATCCACTATCTAGTTTCAGAATATTTTATCACCCTAAGTAGAAACACCCATACCTATTAGGCAGTCACTCCCCATTTCCCCCTCCCCTGGCCTCATCATTTATTCTTACTTCTAACTACCAACATTGTTAATCGTTTCAATTTTCTAACATCCTTCACAGACATATTACTTAATTATCACAACAGCTCTGTTGGTTGGTTGTTCCCATATGCCAGAGGAGGAAATTGAAACCCTGAGAATCTCACCTGTTTCACAGCTAATAGCCACTTCTCTGGGGTCTGAACTTGCTACCCAATCACAAGCCTTGAAATATCAATGTTTATGTAGCAGAGAGGGTCGTTTCCTACAAAATTTAAAGAAGAAAGCTTGGAAAGTACAGGAAAATTTACAAAGAACAATAAAAATGTCAGAGCTCATACATTATTTCTCTTAAGAAGCTGCTAAATATGTTAAATATAACTCAAAACATAGAGGGAATGGACCAAATGATGTTTGGTTTTTTAATGATACGCCTTTGCACGAATAGTCTTCTTGTGAGATATAATATTAAGGACTCTTACAGTGAGATGATTGTCTGTTTCGTAAGCACCCAGTTGCAATTGTTTTGAACACTATCCAGAAGTCACTGACATGACCATTACGCCTGGTTTTAAGTTCCCATCTTCCCCTAGGTTCATGCTCCAAAGAGAATGTTTTAACTAAAATGCAAAATCCTATGAATACCTAACAGAGAATGCAGCAGGTGATGGCCTTTTGGAATGTAAAACTCCTTGCTTGGCAAACTCACTTAATTAACTGCTAGTGGGAAGGATGACCTTTGAAAGCCTGGGAGTCCTCTCCATCACCCACCTGCAGGTTCCTGAACTCTGCAGAGGCTGCCTGATCCCAGCAATGCACCTGTGTGGTTGAGAAGTTCTATGACCCTGTGTTTCACATGGAGCAGAGGGCTCTGTCAGCCTTGTTCCCTTAATGAACCCATGGTCAGCTAGGAGAGGGAAGAGACCTGCACTTTGCGCCCCTTCCTAACATCGTTTTGGAAGAATCCTGGAGCAAAGTTGTCAAAGGAGAAGGCTGGGTTGTAGATCAGACCTTGTCTTGGACCACAATGCATGGGACTCGTGTTAGTCTGCAAGAGGCTAAACCGCCTTTCCTAAAAAGAATTGAGGCCCACTGGCTTTGGTGGTGCAAATGTGCAGTGAAACAGGCACCCAGGGACTCAGAACAAGCCTGAGGAAAAGCGCAGGACGTAGGCCAGGAGTGTTCTCACTTCACAGAATACAGGGGCTCATGGATAACAAGAGACAAGGTTGGCCCTGGCCTGTAATCTCACACATACTGTGTTCCCTACCCTCACCCCTCAAAAGAGCTGATGACACTGATTCCTGGGATGCATGGGAAATCATTTTGATTGGCCTGCTTGGGGCTAGTCTCAGGCAGAATGAGAACTAGTAATACTGGTGTTAAAGATGACACATAATGAACAACAGTGACATTGGTTACCTTGTATCTGCTAAAAAATATTCACCGCCAATGTGTCATTCCATCCCCTCCCTTGTCCTGTGAGGTGGGTAGGTGCCACCAGATGTTCCTGGGCTGGGGCTGCAGCTTGCATTGGAGGCTGAGCTGAGAGTAGGGAAGAGTCCTCCAAGAGTGAGCCTGGGGCTTCCTGGAGTCACACTCCAACCTCCCCTCAGCCAGGTGCCTCCTTCCCTTCCTCCCTTTCGAGCTCAGATCTACTGATCACTGCTAAGATACTAACCAGTAATTTAACATGTTACACAAAACCATACTGGAAGCTGGAACATTCCATGCAGTTGAAAAAGAGCCACTGTATCTCCTTTCCCACCAGGGAGAGTGAATAATTGAGCACCTGGCCTGCCTCTCTGAAACCCCTGCTCTATGTCATGGAACGTGTGGCTGCCAAGGGCACTTCTCAGATATCGAAAGTTGTTGCAACAATGGAAAAGGATATTCTTTTTCTGGGACCATATCCAGCACTTAGCACACTGCCTGGCTGTGGTGGAGAAGGAGAGAATCTGAGAGACCATTGTGCCCACAACCCCATCACTGACCTGGGTGTAGCCGGCTGCACCTGGGAAGATTCTTTACCCAGAGCAGTCATAGAGAATAACCAGTACCCAGTAAGCTGGAGCTGTCACTACAAACCTAGTACCCAGTAAGCTGGAGCTGTCGCTACAAACCAAGAGTGGCTGAGTGTCATGTGCGTCTGAGAGAGAAAGGGAGAGGGCAGCGAGCATAATCAGCGGCAGAGCCCGGTCCTCTGGTCAAGGCAGGCTGTCTCTGGCTGCTCTCCAGCTGGGCGAGGGAGGCAACGCAGACCACAGCCCTGGCTCTCTACACCCGGAGCAGGGGGCTGTGCTGGGGCAGGGGCTGGTCAGGGATGCAGAAGAGATAGTGCTCATTATAGGAGTCTCCTCCAAAGAAAGTACAGCTCAAATGGCTCTTAGTGAGAAATACCGACAACCATCAACCTGAAGCTCCCACGAGGTGCTAGGCACTGGGCTACATCCTTTTAGGGCACAATGTATAAATGGGGCTATTATTATAATTTAAGGACAAGAGGAACAAGTTACATAACAAGAGGTTATATAACTTTCCCAAGTTACTGAAAAATAACAAAATTAGAGCCAAACTCTGATCTGTCTCCTCTGTTAATTGCTTTTTAAAGTTCATAGAGACTTCTTTTCTGTATCAGTGTACACAAATCCATGGCACGCCTATCAGTGGCTGTGTACATCATTATATGGATATACCATAATTATGTATTAGGTATTTCAGTTTCTCAGTATTGCAAACACTGCTATAATGGGTATTTTTGGATGTATATCTTTGCACATACGTGTGTGATGTATAGGGTTCATAGTCCTCAAACTGAAATGCTAGGTAAATCATTATCTGTGGTTATTATTTTTTTAATTGAAGTGCAATTCACATAACATAAAATTAAACATTTTAGAGTGTGCCATTCAATGGCTTTTAGTGGTGCAAACATCGCTTCTATCTGGTTTTAAATATTTTCATCATCCTAAAATAAAACCACATATCCATTAAGCAATCACTCCCCTTTCCCTCCTCCTCCCAGCCCCTGACAACCCCAAACTATTTTCTCTCTCTGTAAACTTGCCTGTTGTGCATATTTAATATAAATGGAATTATACAATATGTGACCTTTTGTGTCTGGCTTCTCACACTGAGTATCGCGTCTCTGAGCCTCATCCCGACTGTAGCATGTAACAGTACTTCATTCCTCTTTAAGGCTGGATAGTGTTTCATCACAGAAATATGCCTCAATTTATCCTTTCATCTGCTGCTGAACATTTGGGGTTATTTCCATCTCCCTTTTGGCTACTGTGCACAGTGCTGCTATGAGGATTGTGTCTGTTTTCGGTTCCTTTGGGCATATACCTGGGCATTGAATCACTGGATCATTGTGGTTAAAATTTTGATGACATTGTCAAAAATCTAGTGAAAAAAATTGTTCCGTTGTGCACCCCTTCCAAAAGTGGGATAGGATTCAGGTCTTCTCACCATGCTGCCAGCACTGGGTTTTATCAACCCATTGATATTGGCCAGTCTGGTTGGTGAAAAAAAAATGGCATTATTCTGGAAGATTTTATTTTTTAAGTTAGAAGGAGGTTGGGCATCTAGGTAACATGCTTAGTTGCCTACCTAATATTCATTCCTTCTTTTATTTTGTTAACAAAACCCTGGTTTTGTTTGGAAGGCCAGGATGCCTAGTCCTAGATAATCAACCATGGCTAGTCTAAGCTGGAGGATTTTCATGGGAAGGTGGGAAAGTTGAGGAGCCACAGTGATAGGAAATGGGTCCTGGCATTTTGTATCTGTGGCTCAGGACTAATGAATGCCCCATGATTTGTGGAACAATTCTCCCAACAAAGTGTATTCCATCTCCAGATGCAGAAAGTGTGCTATAGAGAAGTATAGGAAACCAATCACCTAGGGTTTAGCCAAATTCAAAGTTAAGGGCACAGCCCTCCACAAGACTACCTTTACTTCTGACCAGCTGGCTACAAATTTAGGGGACCTCATGTCTGCCTTCAGATCCAGAACTCACTGAAAGCACCGTCCCTGTGAAGTTATTATTACAAGGGATACAGATCAGAACTGGTCCAAAGAAAACGCACCTTGGGCAAAGGCTTGGGATGGGGGAGCTCCAGACATGAGGATACCATAGTCACTATGTATGTTTTAGCTTCCTGGCACATCAGTGCTTTGGTGTGCAGAGTTTGTACTGGACCAATATCACATGGCTCAAAGTATGGTCTTTCGAGAATGGCAAGCCCAACTATCACATGTGGTCTGAGGGGTCCACACTCTAGTCACTCGGGAAATTCCAAGGGCTTAGCGATACCCCTGGGGACTTAAGGACAAAGACCAGTCAAAATCTTCATTATATGTCTATCCTGAATTGCTCCCCATCTCTTGCAGCTAGAAGTGGTCATGAAACACAGTTCTAGTCAGTGAGACCTAAGTTGGACTTTGCTGAGTTTGTAATAAAAAAAAAAAAAGTCTTGTGTTTTGTTCCCACCTCCTTAGCCCCAAACCAACCCCTCTTCTTTGTCTTGAACTCGGTTGTAACATAGGGAGGCATATTACATGTTGTAATAAGTAAAATGAAGAAGCAACTCATAGAAAGAGCTTTATTCCCTGATTGGTGCTTTTAAATGCTAAACCAGGGCCAGGAGGGCTCCCACCTGCCTGTGCAGATTTTCTGGTATGTGAAAAAAACGCAAACACAAATTAGTGTGAGCTAATTGCTAGCCAAGTGCCCTTTACTTGCAGAGAGGTGGCTGAGCTGTGGGCCTGGATTGGTAGGTTGGTATGGCAAAGGTGTGTCTGCAGGGAAATGCCATACCGTGTCTAAGATTGTTAGTCCTGGGAGGGGCACTTCCTCTAGGGCCAGCAAAACTCCAAGATGTCAAAGCAGAAAAAGTACAGAATAAAGAGGCAGGGTCACTACAGATGATTACTGCTCTGTGTGGCTCCACACTCTTCTTCCCTTGGAGCATCCTATGCTATGATAGGGGCAGCAGGTGCCATCTTGTCACACAATTGTCTCCACAGTTTCAGTGATGAGCTGATGGCAGCTGGCCAAGGTCCATTATGTGGAACCAGGGATAAGAGAGAACAGGGTAGCCATAGAGAGAAGCAGAGGAGAGGTGGGGAGGGGAACCTGGGGCATTTGAATCCCAGATCCAGTCATCCCTGAAGCCAACTCTATCTCTGTCCTTGATAGCAAGAGTCATTAATTTGCTCTTTTGCCTAAATTAGTTTGAATTGGACTTTCTTCATTTACATTCTATCTTTACTGGAGGGAAAATATATGTGTGTGTTAATATATTCTTGGAAGGTTCCATGACAGTTTTGAAGGGGGGCTTGACTACCTAAGAAGCTTCTCTCACACAGGGTGGCATTTCAAAAATTTAATGACTCACTCACTCAGAGATGCCCAGATGAAAATTAAGAGTGACTGTACTTTGAAGGCAAAATAAAAACGGGCAGATTCCGTGGGCTTAATCATCTCTATTTTAAGAAGCTGCATTGACCTTACAGATGGGGGCAGATGGAGCACTGATCCTCAACCAGTCTCCAGTGTGAGAGGGCACCAACGGGCCCCACAGTCTGCCAAAGTCCTTGGCAGTCGGAAATAGGTTCCAAGAAAATGACATTATGGGCAATTAGGCAAGTCATTCTCCAAGAGATGGCATATCTTATCCCTGCCCACCTCTCGGAGAAAAGGGTATTAACGGGAGCTCATCTCCTGTCTGCTGCCGATGCTTGGAAATGAGATCTGTGTGGGGACTGCAAGTGGAGTGCCAGGAACCCTACCGCACTAGCTGGAGGAGGAAGACAGCCTGGCTCCACGCTCAGACACCAGCGAGGCCGCCATTGCAGGGCCCTTCCAATGCTGGCAAGGGGGCACCATCAGTGATTCAGTGCTTCTCACCTCTTAGGCTCACCTTGTTTCTGATCGTCCTCTTTCACCTGCTGCTTGCAATGTTCAAGATTTGAAAATAAAGATACATTGTAAGCATTCTTGGCTTATGTACTGTCTTTTCACAAAGGAAATTAAATTCCAAATAAGAGGCAGGATGCTGCCCAGGTCTCTTTGGAAAGGAGCACCTGGACCAGTTTCCCTGTGTTGTTAAGCTGGGGGCGCCTCAGCTGGTGGGTAACCGAGGGTCCAGCATAATGGTGACTCACCTGACCACAGTCAACCCCCCCTCACCTTGTCTTCTTAGCCCTGTCTTTCGGAGTCTGGGCAGGTGTCCCAGTGGGTGTTTTTACTTCCGTATTCACAAATAACAAGTGGGAATCCTTCTCTAAATATTTCTGGATTAAAAAGACATTGCTTGCATTGCGAGCCCTGCTCTTTTCCTGGTTTTGGATGCCTGCCCTGTTCCTGAGGTTCCTTTTCTAACACCTGACTATCCCTCCTCCATGGAATACAGGTGTGGTATTGTTCCTATTGCCCTTTGAAACCTGCTTCCTGGAGCTCTCTGGGGAAAAGACAAATATTTAGGTAATCACCAAAGAATAAAGATTGCCTTTCATTTCCATGTGCTTCCAATTTGTGAACAAACGTCCACCCTCGGTTGCAGTAGTCCTTGTTATTAATTATTCATTCATTCTTCTGTTCTGCTATGTGTTCAAAGAACGTTTATTAAGTGCCAATTAGGTATGAATAAGGTATCGTCCTTGCCTGATTGTGTTGTCTGTGTCCTCCTGGAACTCATGTTCTAATTATGGAGAATGTCTTGTGAAGAAACAGCTAGGTTACAGTGTGGGCGTCCCTGTCACCTACTGCTTAGCTGAAGTTGTTGAGAACACCCTTCACAAGAGGAGGGAACCTCAGGGGTACCTCCCATGTGCCGGGTACCAAACAGCTCCCAGTTAACAGCTCCTTGAGTCTTCTCCACAGCCTTTTGGGATGAAGGGTACTGTCCTGTCCTTCTCTCCTGAGAACATAGGCTGATGGGGACTAAGTGATATGTACCAGGTCACACATACTGGGGATGAGAACCCAGGCAGTCTGACTCTCCAGTGTGTGACCATCTTGTGATAATGTCTCCTCCTTATAGAAAAAACAAACAGCCAACAACAACAAAGCTCTCTCTGGGATGGGCAACGCTGTCACCACCCTCCTCTGGGGTTTTCTTCACTGATTTCTTTCACTCAGCCCTGAAGGATTCATTCATGTCCCTCAGGGACCCATCATGGGCCCTTTTCTCTTCTACACGTCCCACCTAGAAGAATGAATGCAATGTGTGTGTGTGTGTGTGCGCGCGCGATGGTGTGGGTGCACAGTGGAAGGACGCATTTATTCTTATTTAATTTTTACTTTTACTTTGCAGAATGTATATAGAAGGGCATAGTTGTATTTGACAAAATTTTCAGGTGGCATAAAATATAATCCATGCTAAAAGCTCATGGCATATGGATGGGGGGGGGGGGGTCAGCATTATTGTGAACTGAGCATGCCCTTATTCAGAGGAAAAGGAAATCCGTCTGTGACCGCAGGAATCCGTGGATGTCCGGTTAGGGGACTGCAGCCAGCTGGGGCAGTGCCCGTCATAGGCGCACTTCCAACATGCCAGGGAGCCACCCGAATCTCCCGCGTCTGGCCGCTGGGGCAGGATTGCCTCCTTACAGTTGGTGTTCTGTTCTGGGTTAGCAATGTAAGTAGACAGGCTGTCTCCCTCCTGCAGGAGAAGGGACTATTTTTTAAAAACCACACACACACCATTCTATGTACTCTGCAGCACCCAGAATAAGGTTGCATGTATAAGTATCTAAAATGGCTTGTCTGATACCTACTTTGCCTCTTCTGTCAAATATTCCAGGCCTCCTCACTTGCCAGTTCTCAAGGCACTTGTCTGGGTTTCTCAGCAGCCCGGCTTCCAGGGCCCACGGAGCAGCACAGGGAGGGGAAGGCCTGCCATGCTGGGTAGCTGGGAGGACCACAGTCCCCCACAACACCATAGTGTGGCTTTTGGCCCCCTCTCCCTGGCCTCCCCTGTGTGGATGACCACTTTCCTCCAGCCTCCAAAGTGCCCTTGTTCACTCCCCGCACCCGCGCCAGATTGCGCTCACTAGCAAACGGTGAGCCTCCCCTGATCAACCACGCTTTCCCTTGGTGGGACTAGCATCATTTTAGTCACTGTGGGACATGTCTGCTGAAGACAAGGCCAAAGGCAATTTTGAAGAATTGCATCCAGGGTCCAGGTGGGGCTCCCGCCCTTGTGTGGCCCAGGTGCACCGAGGGCAGTAAGCGGGGCCACCTGTGAAGACTGGATGGTGCCAGCAGGTGGGGGAGGGGGCTGGGGAGAAGCTGGGTGGCTGGAGGCAGCAACTCCACTCCTGCCCACTGCCGGTGGGGTCTGTCCCAGCAAGACAGACAGAAAGCACAGGCTTCCCAGTGTCCCTGGGGCCCTGGGTCTGTGCTTTCCAGGACTGGCAGGCTCCTGCTTCATCCATTTCCATGGTGGGTGGCAGGATAAGGACAGAAAAATGAAAAAAGATTCAACTGTGCACGCAGGACACAGGCTTTGGCAGCCGGGCTGCTAGACGAAATGCAGGAGGCCCCATTAAACCCAAATTTCAGATAAACTGCCAATAAGGTTTCGGTATCAGTATGTCCCAAATATTACCTGTATTCTTTTTTTTTTTTCTTTCTTTTTGAGACAGGATCTTACACTGTTGCTCCTGCTAGAGTGCAGTGGCATCATCATAGTTCACTGCAACCTCAAATTTGGGGGCTGAAGCAATCCTCTTACCTGGGCCTCCCGGAGTGCTAGGATTATAGGTGTGAGCCAGTGAGCTGACCAGGCCCTCCTGTATTATTATACACTAACTCAGGGGAGCCTACTGTGTCATCACTAAGCTTCTTCCACTCTTGTCAAGATAGTCACTCCCTTTCTCATAGCCCCCCGTTGTGGCCGTACCTTGGCTGATCCACTCCAAGAGCCTGGGGCCTGCAGCAGTTCTCACAGCAGACACATCTCCACTGCATCGGGACCGGTCAGGGGCAACTCCACCCAGGCTGGTTCTCAGTGAGAGGTGATTCAAAAGCTGCCACACTAGCCTGGAATTGTGAAATGCCTTTGAGCTCCTTCCTGGGAGAGATAGTTGTGCAGGTGTTCCCTGAACGCTACTGGGTAAGTCCTGAGCTTCTGTATTTCTAACCTCAGTGCGGCCAGATAGAGTTAGACCTGCAGCAGGACAGGGCCTCAGCCCAAACACCCTCACATCACAGGGAGCCCCAGCTGTAGGCTGAATCATGTCTCCTCCCCACCCCTACCCCCAAAATCATCTGTTGACGTCCTAGTAGACTTCAGAGACACACACACAGGAAGACCATGTGAATACACCCGAGGAAGACACCATCTGTGTACCACGGAGAGAGGCCGCAGAGGAAACCAACCCAGAGCTGTGAGGAATAAACCCCTGTTGCTTAAGCTCCCCAGTCTATACTACTTCGGGTGGTGACCCTTGCACAGGGTCGAGGTGAAGTCATGGGCAGGGTCATGAGGGCTCTTGTGAAATCAGGGGCTGGGTCACCCCTCACACCTTGAGAATAAAGGAAAAAAGACCTCACAGGGACTCTGTCACATGTCACTAACAACCAAGCAGAGCAGCCATCCTCTGAGAAGGTTTAACTGGGATCCCAGAATATAAATACCGGGAGAAATGGACTTTTCACCTTTCTTTACCCTTTCTCATCTCATGTAATCTTCACAACCCCCTAGAACAATGGTTCTTAACCTGTGGGTCGTGACCCGCGGGAACTGTATTAAAGGGCCGCAGCATTAGGAAAGTTGAGAACAACTGCCTAGAAGAAAAAGTCATTAGGTCACATGTTTTAATTCCCATAATTCAGATGAATAAACTGAGTCCGACATGGGCACCTTGTCTTCACAGGCCACAGATTATGGCAAAGAAGAAAGGGGGAGAAAGGAATTAAATTTTTCTCTAAAGACTTAATTTTTACCTTTCAAAAATGAGTTTGTCAATTCAGGGTAAATTCAAACAAATCCTTTTCTGAGACGGTCGGGGCTTGCCCTTTCCCTTCCCACTGGGGCTGAGTGACATCTCAGGGGCTTCACAGAACCCTGAGGCATCAGTGGGGGTGGCTGGTGTTGCTGAGCTACCACCGCCTCCCAAGGAGGCCTCACCACAGCAACCTGTCCTGCAGGATTTCTGAGCAAGCAGGTGCCACACCTGGGGTCCAGTCATTTAGCCCTTGCAGGATTCTGCCCTTCCTCTTCCTCACACCTGGAGGCTCCTCCAGGCCCCTGGCCCACCCCACCCTCACTCCTCCGGAGCCACTGGACATCTTTCCTGTTCTCTCCGAGACCACAGGGTAACCTGGTCTGTCTAGGGCCCTCCCGCGTAAGGCGGTCATGACACTGCTTTCATTCTGATGCCCCGCCAGGCTGGTTTGGGGGCCTCTCTGAGCTTGCAGCCTCTCCAGGCCACACTCAGAAAGTGAGGCATAATGTTCTCTGCCTGAAATCCCCAGCTTCTTTGGGCTTTCTTAATTGCCCCACTCTGGGGCTGAGGAGAGTGGCATAGGGAAACCAGGACCAAAACCCTGTCGGTAGCTCAGCCCATGCTGACTGAGTCCATTCTCATCTGGATGCTCAGGGCTCCCTGGCCTCCACCCCACCCAGCCAGCCATGGTCCTCTATTCTGTCCCGGGGAGCATGGGCTTTGAGGCCTCTGTCTCTACACTTAAGTTTTCCAAATCACCAAGGGCTTCATAAAGCCCTTGAACCATCTGAGTTTGGGCTTTTGTTTTTTGTGTTTGTTTGTTTGTTTTTATAAATCATAGCTGTGTACATTAATGCGATCCTGGGGCACCATTCACTGGTTTTATAGACTGTTTGACACATTTTCATCACACTGGTTAACATAGCCTTCCTGGCATTTTCTTAGTTATTGTGTTACGACATTTATATTCTACATTTACTAAGTTTCACATGTATCCTTGTAAGATGCACTGTAGCTTCAATCCCACCAATCACCCTCCCTCCGCCCATCCTCCTGCCTCCCTCCCCCCCACTCTCCCTTCCCCATATTCTTAGATTATAACTGGGTTATAGCTTTCATGTGAAAGCCATAAATTAGTTTCATAGTAGGGCTGGGCAAGGGACTTGATGAGTTTGGGCTTTTGAAACGAAAGGAGCCCAGACTCTTAAAACTCAAAAAGCCTTTTTTTGTCATGATGCTATTTTCTCTATCATAGGTTTTTTAAGTCTCTTCTGAAATTCAGATGCTGAATTTTTACCCCTTTTTCCCTGGTGCAATCCTGTCTGAGTGAGCCTAGGATAAGTGCAGTGGGAATCAGAGAGCCCTGGGATGCCTAAACGAAGAGGAAAAGGCAGCGGGGAAGACATTGATGAAGGAAAACAGAATTTTTCACATTACTAAGCATTATTCCACTACACAGTAAGTAGCTCTCCAAACATTTAGACCTTTTTAAAATTTTCCTGTGAAATTCTTTTTTTGCTTCTTGTCAACAGCAAAGAGGCGGGAGCAACACAAGCCTCTATTGATGAAAAATGGATGAACAAAATGTGGCATATCTATCGGAGTACTATGCTGCCTTGAAAAGGAAGGAAATCCTGACACGTGCTACAACATGGATGGCCCTGGAGGACATCGCACTCAGTGAAATAAGTCACTCACCAAGGGATGAATGCTGTATGATTCCACTCATCTGAGATGCCTAGAACATCCAAATTCAGGGATATAAGAAGTAGAATGGGGGTTCCAGGGACTGTGGGGAGGTGGGTGGAGAGCTGTTGTCTAATGGATACAGAGTTTCCTTTTGGGAAGATGAAATGAGTTACATGGATGAACAGAGCAATGGCTGTACAACACTGTCAATGAAATTAATGTCACTGAACTAACTGTGCCTTTTACAGTGGTAATGTTATGTTTTACATATCTCATCACAATTTTAAAAATTAAAAAATAACAAAATAATCCTAAAATATAACAAATACAGACTCCTGTTTAGCCCCAGGCTTCCTGCATCTTTTGGGATTTTGAGAACCAATTTTCTATTAAAAATCTGCATGAGATGTGCCAGTGGGGAGAGGGAAAGTGGGACAGAGGTATGCAGGTGAGCAGGAGATGGGGACGAAGGGGACCCTTGTCTGCAGTGTGTCAAGCACGTCCTTCAGCCTTGAAAACTCACACAGCTTTGAAGAACAAGTCTCAGCACTGACAGTATGAGGATCTCAAAGGGAATGAAGACATTGATCTACCAGTGGAGGAAATTACCCATATTATGGGGTTTTAGATCACAGCTGTGTTCAAGGCAGAAAATATATTCATTTTCTGTCCAAAACAGACCAGAAGAGTCAGAATTGGGAAAGGCATTCTGTCTGCAATGAACAGCCTCTCCACAGCAATATTGTAAAATATCACCACAGTTCCTTCAACTTCACCAGTCGCCAGCTCCAATCTCTTCTTCAATCCCTTATAAGACATGTTTTTCTTCTGGCACTTGCTCTAGTATGAAAACAATTTCATTTTTCGTTGCATTTTATTTTTTTTTTGAAAGTGGACTCAAACCGGAGTGGCTCCCTCATGACCCTCGTTTCAAGGTAAGCTGCGCTGTGGCTCGGCCATCTCCACTGGGAGAACTTTAAAGAGTTAAACAGTTGAAGTAAGGACTATTTTGTCAGACTCTGGGAGTGAGATGCCGAATCTGCATTTTAAACAATTATCCTAGATGAATCTGAAGTTGATGAACTGCCACACAGACAAGAACATCTGATTTCTGTTGCTGTGAGAAGAATCCTAACCAACACCTGGGGTTACGTGGTTACGTTCCCGACTTCAGCTGATGCCAAACTACGACCTGTGAGGCACACTGTTGAGACAGCATCATCCTCCTTTTATAGCTGAAAAACTTAAGAGAGAAGATTATATAAAAATTAAGCCTCAAAGCATCTAGCAATTTGGGATTTTGAAGCTGAAGTCTTTTGTTCCCTCTTGAAATCCCCACGGCCTTTCTTTGTTTTAACAAGTCTCCACCTGGTTCAGGGATCCACTCTCCTCCACCACCAACCCCCCCACCAACCCCACCCCAAGTCTGTTGGAAGGAAGACCCTGACCAGGTTAAGCTGGTCATGGTGTTGTGTGAGCCAAGTTTAAAATAAAACTGATTATGATGGCAGGCTAATGTGGAATAGAATAAGCCAGTCATGGTAGTGATGGGGATAGGGAGAGTCCTGATAGAATAAGCTGCAGTCATGGTGGGTGGGGGTGGCACTTGGGGTTTCTGGTTGGAAGAAGCCAATCCTTCTAGGCCATTACCCTTCATTTTGGTGGATAAAAACAGAGGGGAGGACTGGTCAGTGGCTTCTGGAAAAGTTTCTCAGCTCTTAAAGAAAGAACTCAAGTAACAAAGAAGGTCATGTATCACTAAGGGACATGTATAAGCTATGCTTAGGATGCCTGAGACTGCAGCCACCATCTTGCAACCCTGAGGGTACCCACTAGAGAACACAACTGTCCCCAGAGGAGGCTGGGATGAAAGCATTGAATTGCTGAAAGGGCCAAGCCTGGGAGTTCCAGAACTGCTGCTGTGTGTGAAGCATTAAGATGCCCCTATGGTTCGAGGTTATTAGGCTAGGTACATCCAACTGGGTACCATTTCTATGTGAATAGCTGGTGAAATAAATAAATAAAATATTGTAGTGTCACCACCAAATGCTTTACGGAGAAGAAAGAAAAACTTACATGAATTTCTGGGTAGAATAAGTGACTTCAAAGTCTTTTGTTCAAAGCAACTGGCCACTTTATGCAGGATGCTTTGAGTGCTCACAGGAGAATCTGGATTTCAAAGCATGGGATCAAGGCAATAGGAACATCCATTTAGGAAAAACCTCCATCACAGCTCTTGTCAGCTGTTCAAGAGTAGAGCAAGGCCTACATATTCCTATTTTTAGTTTTTATGCATGATTTGAATAAATCCTATGGTCATGTGGAGAAAAGACTTCCATTTCTTAAAGCTTCTGCCTGTGGCAAAGGCAGAATTCTCAATCCAAATATGGCTTCTAGGAATCCAAGTTTTAAGGGAGCACTGTGTGACCCACAGCAGCTAAGGAAAGAGAGGAGGCTGTCAGAGCAGGTGCAGGGAGGGCAGGTGGTATGTGAGGGAGCAGCGAGACCCAGGGAGCCCATGGAGGGCACATCTGTAAGGAGCAGAGGAGTGGCGAGGCCCTGCCCAGGACCACAGGCTGAGCCCTGTCCGGCCTCAGGGACATTTCTACATGTGAAGACCTGACGTCCTGGGGCTCTTGGTTTTAGGACATGGCTCAGGCTGAATTTTTCCTGATGACCCAGGTAGGATTTAGAGTCATGTTTCTCAAATTGTAAGCTGGGCTGTGACCCTTTTAGTGGCTTATGAAATCAACCTCATGGGTTGTGACCAGCACTTAAGTAAAGGCTGGGAGGTGGATAAAATAGAATCGGAAATAACAGGTCCCACTGTACCGTTGATTGTTGTGTACCTGAGTTTGTGTGTGGTGTGTATGTATGCTGTATGTGTGTTTGTGTGTGCTGTATGTGTATGTGTGCATGTGATGTGCGTGTGCTCGTATGCACATGTGTGTGGTGTGTATATGTAATGTATATGCATGTGTGTAGCTGGTGTGTGTGTGGATGTGTGTGTAGTATATGTATGTGTGATGTGTATGTGTGTGTGTGTGTGTATACTGTATTGCAAATATAAACATCTTCCTTACAATGGTTGGGGATCCAGAAAGTGGGAAAGCCATGACCTTGAGCCTGAGAGCACCAGATTCTCTGAGGCTCTGTTTGGTCCAGGGCAGGAGCCAGTGGCAGGAGGAGACAGCATGCAGACCTTTGCCTCCTGGTATAGATTTCTTTCACAATGGTCACGTTGCTTGGATTTGCTCATGCACTTAATTATCTTTGGAAACAGACAAAAGCAACAAGACCAGAAGACATGGAATGTGGCTGGACTAGGGAGTGCTTCATTCGTCCCTGTTCACCTGGGTGGCAGACTATGAAACACAGCTAGAGACTCGGTCACTTCCATCCACAGGCAGTAATGGCCCCAACAAGGAAAGGGCTTCTTTTTGGTCCTACAGGTTTTTTGCTGGTCACCCACACGAGCTTTTGCTTCATTGAGAGAACTAGCCTTTTGATTTTGAAACCTCTTCCCAGAGGAAGCCTCGCCTCTGTTCTGTGATGGCAGAAAAATAGACCTATTTAAGAGTGAAATGATGCAACATTTACGCTGTTTTTAGAAGGGGAAATATTTCTTTCAACTCTTAAATACTGCTTGAGTACACAGACTTCATGTTTTATGACTCTTTTCTTCCTTCGAGAATGCTGTCTATGCCTGCTGCAGGCAGCTGGAGATGTTTGCTCTGTTAAAAATGTGTCTGCTTGTGAGCCAAGCTAGAGAGTCTATGAGAGAACCAGGATCCCATGCAGCCCATTGATGGCAAATAACACAGACTCCACTCCCAGTCTCCACTGGCCACTCCCACCCCTCCGGGTGGTATTTTGGCATAATGATTCTCCATTCCTCTATATATAAATATGGTCTGCTCAAAAGGTTTTAGACATTACCCCAGTGAATAATCTACATCAGAAGCATCTTTTCACCTAGTTCCAGAAACCAGAATTTAGGGGGAGCAATTTGTCCCAGTGTCACCCCAGCTTAGATTGTCACCCTGACACCACCCCCTGGAAGCTCCCGCGGACAGGCTGAGAAGACCATGCTCTGACCTCTCTGACCTGTTAAGCCAGGCTTTCCAGTATACACAATTGAATTGCTTCCCTTTTGCTATTCCCAAGTTTTCAATAAAATTAAAATGTTATGTTTCCTAGTCTTGAATTAGTTGGATGAAGTTGTTAAAAAACAAACAAACAAAAAAAACCTGTCTTTAGGCTGGGGATGGTAAGTGGTATACAAACCTCGCTCCAGCCACCGCCTCCACTGTGCAGACATCACTAGCTGATCATGGCCTCTCTCCTGTTGGGCTCAGGCCTTGGGCTGTAACCCTTCTCAACACAGCCCTGCTAGGTCACCGAGTGCAGTGCAAGCCAGCACACTAGGCAGCCTCCTATGACAGATGATGGGGACGGCAATGACCCTGAGGAGAAGGTGCTCCTCAGGGACATGCACTGGGCCCCTCCAGGGAATCACGCTTGGCACCAAGGAAGTTGAGGTCGAGTTCCTAAGGCCAATCTCAGCTTCCTTCCAACAGGATGGAGATAGTTTGGCCCAGCCCACACAGCCCAATGTGACGTGTGCCTTAGGCGTTATTCCCTCCTCCTGAGTAACCCAAGCGAGTGTGAGGGAATGAGTCCTGAGACCTGGCATATCACCTTTGGAATCTGAGGCCTCTCCCAGAAACAAGCATGTACTCCTAGGTATGCTCCAAAGTGGAAAGTCTATTCCAGTGCTGTCTGCTCTAAGACAGATGTCAAGGCAAGGGTAACAAGCCGACTTACGGCGAGAGCTGCCGGCCTTGCCCGGAAGGCGGGACCCCAGCCCCAGGGCTTCTGCCTCCCTCCCCTCTCTCCCTTCCCAGTCTCCCCCTACTCCCACCCTGCAACTAGCTGACAGGGGAGGTGCATTATTTCCTAAGAGGCACTGAGGCTTAAAACCACCTTTTCCCAAATGATGAGGAACCTCAAACTATCCCTGCATCTGGGGCAGGACCAAGCTGTACGGGCACTCTGAGAATAATGTAAGTCCCTTTTGAACCAATATTCTTTCAACAATAATCCAATATTTACTTAACAGAGGTGGCAACTTAGAAAAAATAAATATGATATGTCTTTTATGGATGTCTAAACCAGGGGATTTATAACATTCATTCATTAGGTGACATTTTCTAAATCACGAAATTTATTGGCAGCCATAAACATGATGAACGGTTTAAAATATGGATAATAAATAAATTCATTTTTGTTATCACATTTCCAATGAACAGCACTGGGCTGTACCTTCATCATTTTCAGAGTTTTCGCTGACTGGGACTGTTGGTTTCAGGAGGCTCTCACCTGGCGGGGCTAGCAGTTTCACTGTGATTACTCAGTAGAGAGCCGTCCTGCCCCAGTTGCTACTGCAACAGAGACTTCACGAAGTGTGCCACCTGTGTGGAGTTCCTCTGGCTCACAGTGAACTTCAGCTAGTGCCAAGGTTGTCACTGGTTACCTGCAGCTGGCTAGCAAGTGGGCACATAGCCTGGAACTCTACAAGGGGTGGCAGTTGTAGAGAGGTCTATAACTCCTGGGAAAGTGGCAAAAGCAAGTTTTTGATTGACTAGGTGAACTCTTCCCTGCCCCATTGGGACCGAGGGCAGCTTGGGGGCCTCTGTGGAAGTCAGAGGCCCAAGGAGACTTGGTCTCTAGTCAAGGGTACCTGTTCTGTGGAGCTGTCAGTAGATAGAAAAGGTGTGCACTCCTTCAACACGAACAAGAATAGTATCCTTTGCCTGTGACAACATCTCCTTCTCAGGGAGAGGACTTGCTGTACACCACATGGGCTATAGAACAGTCAACATGGAAAGTTACCTGGCCCCAGAATTCCCATTTATTATCCCAGTGAGGTCTCAGTATTGCTTATGGAGTGCTCCTTCTGGAAACTGTCTCTCTGGACTGCCCTTATCTTGTCTCCAGCTCAACTGCAGAAGAAGGATCTGGGGTCATCTCCAAAGCTATCTCTTGAAGGTGTCTCTCTAAGCACCCCATGTCAGCCTTGCTCCTTCCTCTTCTAGGATGTGATGAGGAGGAATTCCCTCAGGACTTCCTGGTATCAGAGAACACCCAAGCAGGCTTCTCTCCCTCTAACTCCCTGAAAGCTTCAAAGCCATGACACAAGGCTTAGACATTGGCTCCAAGCTGTCAAGGCTCCTGCCCATTAGAGACTTTTGACAGGTTGGGTTAGAGAAACTCTTGGTGCATAGTAATGAGAAAGCTGTCAGGCTAAATGGCATTCTGACATTTGAAGGAAAAGACTCATGTAATTTTTTGGTTGTTTAAGGGCAAGAAGCCTGGAACTCTGTCTTGTTAAAATGACAAGGAGCAACAAGCAATGTTTCGCTTCTGTTCTCCCTTAGCAAGCAGGGACTAATAGGGAACTTGCTATTATAATGAACTTAGCAAATACAGTAACTGTTCAGGTGGGAAAGAAGCACTTTAACTAGGTACATTACTCTTCATCATCATCACCATCATTATCAATATCATTGCCATTATTATCACACATTTCATATGTGTGTGTGAGCTCTGCTATAGGTTCTGTCAAAAGACAAATTACCACAGTCCTTGGTTTAGGGAAGGACTAAACCTTCCCTAGAGGGAATTCCCTTGCAAACCTAAAGGGAATAATACTGAAAGGCAAAGGGGAAGTCATAGGATGGATATTGTTAGCTGTGCCATAAATGTGTATGGTGTCACCCATGTTCTATTAGGGGCTTCTATGTTAGCACAATCTTACCTCCTATAAAGAATTTCAGGGTCCTGTGGTCCCTTCAGTGTCTGGAGGGACAACAGTGAGGAGATATGATCAAAGTAATGTTTCTCACTGAACCAAAGCTTGCTTCCAGGAAATTTCTCAAACTCAGTCCTTTTCCATCCACAGCTTCCCTTGCAGGCCGTGGCCCAGAGTGGGCCAGGGTTCCTCATGGAGGCCCTCTGAGGCCGGGGGCTCTGGGTTCTCTCCTTCAGTCCGCACAGGCCTGGCTTCTACCATTGTACATATTTCTCCCTCTGGTCTGGGTTAGTCTGTGGTTTGGGGAAGTGTCGCTGAAGTCAGGCACTCCCATTGGTTTCACTCCTACTTGTATACCGTGGAATAAGCCTACAGTTCTGAGGAATTTTGGCCAAACGAAATGTCCTCTGAAATGCTCTGAAATTCTCTGGCCAACATGACTCAAAAGGTTGGGTCTATTTAGAGATGGAGTACGTACTTAAACCAATTTGACCACCCCAGGAGACTTCTGTTTTAATAGAGAATTTTTGTTTTAGAAGAGAGTTTTCCTTTTCCTTCCTTCCTTCCTCCCTTCCTTCCTTTCTGCTCTGTTACCCAGGCTAGAGTGCTGTGGTATCAGCCTAGCTCACTGCAACCTTAAATTCTTGGGCTCAAGTGATCCTTCTGACTCAGCTTCCCTAGTAGCTGGGACTATAGACAGCTATACAACACCCAACTAATTTTTCTATTTTTAGTAGAGACAGGAGTCTCACTTTTTCTCAAGCTGGTCTTGAATTCCTGAGCTCAAGCCATCCACCACCTCAGCCTCCCAGAGTATTAGGATTACAGGCGTGAGCCACCATGCCCAGCCTGGATGAGGGTTTTTCAATCTTGGCACTACTGACATTAGGGCTAGATCTTTCTTGGATGTGAGGCTGTCCTGAGCACTGTAAGATGTCTAGCTCCCCCATTTCTTCCTGTCAGTTGCCAGCAGCACTTTACTTCTCCCTCAAGCTGTGGCACCCACAAATATCTCTGGACATTAACGAATGTTCCTAGGGGCAAGGTGGCAAAATCACCACCAGTTGGAAAGCACTGTTTTAGATGTTTTATACCTGGAGATTAAAATTTATATCCTAACAATAATAAGTTATACAAAACCAATAATAAGTGTTATAAAATTAACACAGAAAATAGCTGGGATTTAAAGAAACTTCAAGATCCAACTCCCACCCTCCCACCCCCAAAACCTTTGGAACGTTGTTCAAATGAAGAAGGGACTTCATATTTTAGCTGTGGAATGGTGGTGAAAGTAACACAAAGATCAGCTCAGAGAAGCAAAGAGAGTATTGGGCCGCACATGGAGAGACTGGGTCCCAGTCTCAGCCAGTACCTAAGGAGAAATGTCATTTTAGATTTGGCCCTTAATTTCTTCCTTCTTAACAATGAAGCAATTGGACTAAGTCTGTGGTTTTTCATGTTTCTTCTGCTATGGACCCACGTTAACACTGGAGACACTTCCATTGACAGCATTGATCATTCAATGTTCTGAGTTCGCCGTGGAAGATGGCCCTTTCTGTATCAAGAATCACAGTGTATGCTGATACCCTGCGGGGAGAACTATGGAGAAATGTATTTGTTACTATTTCCTTTGGCTCTGAAACTCTCAAGTGAACGAAGATTCCTATTCTGTCTCCAGTTTGCCTGTCAGCCAATTCAGTAATCAATGTCCTTATTTCCTGATTTTCAACTCTACTTACTAACCAGTAGGCCACTCGCCTTCCAAACCACCTCTTCATAAAATATGCTATTACTGCTCATCACCCTGGCCCAGCGGTTGATGAATTTAGTCCATGCCATTAAGCTTCCTCATAGAGGGGTCATCTTTTTCACAAGTTACTGGTTGCGAGAGTAGATCACACCCTACATGTTTATAAATATCTTGGCACCTTCCATTGTCAAAAGATATATCAGAGGCCCAGAGATTCGGGGTTGTCCTGATACCTTCCTCCCAGCCCCATTCCCAGACCTCCTTATGGGATTTGGCTTAATCTTTTCAGCCATGATTCCTGCAGGAGTTGTTTGGAAGTAGTTACATAAAGATAAGATTTCCATCTTTCAGTAATTTGCCAAATAGGCTAAACTCAGGCTGTAAATTATTACTCCTGGCTGCAATCCATCCCTTTTGTCTCTGGAGCGAGGCATTTCATCTCCCTTTGGTTCAGTTTTGGAAAGGACTCATTTGTCAACCCATTCATCAGACATCTGCAGAGCCCCTGCTCTACGCCAGGAATTGCACTAGGTACTGAGGATATAAAGATGAACCCAACACAGGCCTTGCTCTCAAAAGCCATCGCAGTCTAATACGGCTCTAACCCACCACAGCCGCCCAGTATGGTAAGCAGTAGAAATGGAACAAGCTCATGTTATATGGGTGCTACAAAAGAAAATGATTCATTTTCCCTAGCAAGACAGCAGGCTTTAGGAAGTCTCACTTGAGCTGCGTCCTGCAGATGGGAAGCAGCTTTCCATGGGGAAAGAGAGAGCGAGAAATAATGGGTACAAAGTCATGGAAGTTTGAAACAGCCTTAGGGAGTTGCAGGTCTGCACCTGTGGTATGTGAGAGAGTGTGTGTGTGCATGTGTGCATGTGATCACACGGCCACCTGTGTGCTGCGGGAAGACACTAAGGGAACATGTGGCAGCCCAGGAAGACGAGGCAGGCAGAGACAGATCACAGAAGGACTTACGTGGTGTGATAAGGAGTTTGAATGTATTCACATGAGAATGGAGGAATTTTGAAGGATTTTAAGCAGAGCAATCACCAGGATCAGATTTGCCTTTTAGGAAGATACCTGAGGACCAGGGAAGAGGACAGGCTCCAGGACGGTTGGCTTCCAGGCCTGGGAGGCATCTGGAAGGTGGGATCAGTAAGCAACACCAAGGGGAGTCAGAAGGGAAGAACCATGAATGATGTCCAGGCCTCAGGCTCAGGCACCAGGCACATGAAGGTGCCATTGGCGAGGGGGAATTTAAAGAAAGGAAGAGATTTGGGGGAAAGAAGGTGACTTCTGTCAGGCATATGTTAAGTGTGAGGTGCCTGTGGGGTCACCAGATGCAAAGTTCTTGTTCTCCATCTGTAGTAAGTCTCATCATGAAAATGTGATTAAAATTAAAGAAACCCTTTGAAAACCTTAGCTGGAAGGTGCGGAGACACAAAGGCTTGTGACTGTAGTGTATTCCACGTACCGTCCTCAGGGCCTTTCATGATGAAGAGAACTCTCTCCATGTCTTATAATAATTTTAATAGCCTCTGAGGCCTGTCTTAGCACATTTTAGGCATGAAGAAAAACAAGCGTTGCGAATGTAAGATGAGGCTGGGCTCCTGCAGGGAGGTGGCCTGAACTAAGAGGTGTGCGAAGGCCCATGAGTTAGAGGCACAGCCCCATTCGCTGAATCCCTCAGTCAATCTGTGCCCTTTGTTTTGGCTTTTTCATGAGAGTTGGAACTTTTTTATAATATTCAAGATTTCTCTGACCCTGAGTATCTACTGCACAGCTGATATTCAGGATTTAACATTGAACAAGACTGCTGCAATCGCTGCCCTCACATAATGAATCATCCAACAGTAAGATTCTAAGGCATCTCACAATCAAGAGAAAGGCTTAATCAAGACCGAATCCAATAGTTTCCCAGAGAATTGCTTCAACTTTAGGAACTAAATGGACTCTCTCTCTTTAAGACAGCATTTGGAAAACTGGCTCTCCCAGCCCCAGGCCTGGCGGTGGGAGGGAGACAAAGCAGTTTCTCCTGTTGGGGCTGTTGTGCAGTGTGAATCACCACCTGCCTATAATCTCCTGCATCCTGGAGATTCAAAGCCAGCGGCTCCATCTTCCCAGGGAAAGTGTTTACATGGCATTATTGCTGTGATTCTTTATGACTTGTCTTGCTGCCTCCAGGGACAAGGGCAAGAGGGAGCCGGGAGCACTTGAAAGGGAAGTGGAATGAAATGATATTAGAACCTGAACTTAATGCCCACATGGGGTCAGCATACCCTCCAGACAGGCCCAGGGGAGAGGACGATGTCTGCCCTGGTCTTTGCTGGAAGAGACCAGGGGGAAGAGGGGCCCTGGGAGCCAGCACACAGGCTCCCTGTTTCCGACTCTTTGTGTTCGAAAGGAAGAGCTACTCATTAGAAAGAAGCCAGAACACAGCCATCCCTTTGGGCCTCGAGCCCAGAACAATGCTTTTCCTTTTCCCTTCTGATCCTTTGCTTCTTCCCTCTCTCCTGTCCTCATTATTGAACACCGGCTAGGGTGCTGGAGATCTAAAGACAAAACCCCTGTCCTTGAACCACGGGTAGTTACAGTACAGCCACCCATCTTACTAGTTCAGTCATAACCTGTCACCATCGTGACCCCAAGACCTGACCTTTGGAGGGGTTTGGAGATGTTACTGAGCACTACGGGGGGGGGGGGTGTGTGTGTGTATGCTTGTGATTAATCAGTAGGGACCAGGCACTGTTTCAAGGCATGAATAGGAATAGAGGCTCTTGGGTGGAAGCTGGAGAATCAGTTGTCTGATGGATTAACCACTCTCCCCTATTCCCTGTACCCAGCAGGCAGCCCTTGGTGTTGTGCCTCCCACAGGGGATTCGCTGCTCTAGTGCCAGGCTTAGGCAAGAGAATCTCCTAGAGAAGTTTTCCGGGTCCCCCTCTAGGAGGAGCCCAGGCCTGGGGCCAGGCTGGGTGGACCAGGCCCTGCAGGTGGTGGGACTTGCTGCCCATTCAGAAAGATGGTATCATTGGGCCAGTTCCTCTATCCTCGGGCTTCCACTACCATCCTCTCACCTTTGTCTTCATTGTATACCAAACTCACTGCTTTAAAAAAATCCATTCCTACTTCAACTTGGAGATGTTACTGAGTAAAGTCTTCCTTCTCTCCTCCTGTTCTTTCACAGGAATAAGGAAACATCAGACTGAAAACTGGTCCCTCTGAAGACTGGAGGTGTCCATGTCCAACCTTCCTCAGGTAGGAAGGAGAGGGATGCCCACATGCAGTCAGCTTCTCAGGCCCGGAACCAAGGAAGGCACTGCATGCTGTGGGATCACAGTACAGGGATGTTTAGTTGGGCTCAGAATCAAGAAGGGTGGTGACCCAGCTGGGTCCTGAAGGACAGATATCTCTGCCTTTCCCACCTCTCCTAGTCACCAACACTTGCAATAGGCTGAAATAAACATGAGAGGTAATTTTAAGGCAGAAAACAAGAGGGTGGGGAGGTAGAGGTGGAATGGTGGGGTAGAGGGGTAACCGGGCTAGATCTGGGCACATGAACTTCTGATCTCTTTAAGGTTCTTTTCATCCAGCAACCTCCTTCCCTTACTCTGGTCTGAGTCCCTCCCATAGCCCACAGCACACCACACAGGTGGGATCTCAATGTGAAGGGCTGAGGCCAAATTTTCCTAATTCCTTGTGCTCCAGGGTGATGCTAAGTGGGAATCAAAAAATTGCAAGCCTGCGTGGTCAATGACTTTCAAAAAACTGCAGTGTGCCCTGTAGCGGAAAATCACGGGAGGGAGACGGGAGGGAACGGGAGCAAGAGCAGATAAGGGCAGACCCCGTGGGAGGCTTTCAGCTGTGTATTTAAGCCATAGGGGGAATGTGCTAAGGGTCTGCTTTAGTGTTTGATTTATAACCAGATTGCCCAGCTGGTTCTTCTACATATTCCTTCTACATATTCCTCTAGAAGTCACCAAACTGACCTTCTACTAACCTTCTACATATTCCTGTCAAGTCACCAAACTAACCCCTTGACATGCTTGCCTGCAAGGTCCATAAATCTACCTTCATTCTGTGTAGTTCACTGCCTCAGTGCTGGCACTGTGTGTGCCAGCTTTCAGACAGGAGAGTCATATCTGTGCATACTGAGCACCGATGGGACTGGGTGTAAATAGACAAGCAGCCTCCCACCTCAGGTCTCTGTGTTGCCTCCATGTAAAGCCCCTCTTTTTCCCCACAACTATGTCCACTGCAGCTTCTGCTGTTATTGCTACCACTGCCATTGCCGTTCTGGGGCCCTGCAATGCCCCAGCATACCCCAAGGCAAGCACCTGCACACCTGGCCAGGCCACCAGGGCAATAGCACAGTACCTATGGTGCCTCGACCCAGCCTGCAAGCCTGAGCTCACTGCCTGCACCCACTGCCCAGCACACCTTCACTGCCGGAGGGCAGGTTCTCCTACAGCCCACCCATCAGACGCCATTTGCAAAACAAAAGTTCAAGGATAAAAAATATTAAGAATTACAAGACAGCTCCAGCATGGCATTAAACTAAGCACCAAGTTCTTCTGAAAGTGGAACCCTGTGTATCCCTGCAAGTCACACACCAATGAAGCCAGCCCCAATTACAAGATGACAGCCTACTGAATGCTAGAGGCAGAGCGGGAGAGCTGAGAAATCCCTCCAAGATCCTCTAAGACTTCACCCTGCAGTGACACTCTAAAGGCTGAGGCCAAGGCAGCAGGCTGGAAAGAAATAGGCTAAGGAACAGAAAGGGGAGGGTGGAACTGGAGCCCAAAGAGAAATTCCCAGTGGTCTAAAGATCTGGCAGAGAGAAGTCTCCCCCAGCTTCAACATGAATGGTGGTTGAGCTGTGTAGCATAAAGAGACCTCAGAGTCTTGCTGGTACTTGGCTACTGAGTCGTGATTGGTGGAAAGGCATGACGCCCTCCTCAAAAACATTTAAAACTAGTGGTGAACCCAATGTAACTAAAGCTTCCACAAAGCCCAAACCAGGCTCAACTAGGGGTTAGACTGATTCAGCACGCCACAGTTCAACCTGACAGAGGAAGGCGTGGAAGAGAAGTCATTGACTTCTGCCTCTACTATGCTTTTACACACAAAGTCTAGTACACAATAAAGAATTACAATACACGCAACAAAGGAAGAAAATGTGAACTTTGGTCAAGAGATAAAACAGTAAATATAATTATACGTGGGTACCTAGACTTATTCAAGATGTTGAGTTTTAAAATAATTTCATACCTTAATTAAAATAAGAGAAACTTTAACTGTGCTGAAGTATGCTGAAGGATTTGATGGAAAAAGTGGGGAATAGGTGTGAACAGAGGGGGATCTCAGCAAAGATGGAAACTATAAAAAGAAAACACAAGTGCAAATGTAAGGTATGTAAGCTATACAAAATATAGTAGGACAAATGAAGAATTTGATCTATGGGGTTTGCAACAAACTGATATAATAAGACTGATTAATAGAAATTACCCAAACTGAAAACAATAGGAAGAAAAACAAACAGAATGATAAGATTTGTGAGATAATATCAAATGAACTAAGTTATAGGTCTTTGAAGTTCTCTGAAGGAGAGGGGATATAGAAATGATACACAATCAATATTTGAAGGGATAACAAGTGAGAATTTTCCAAAATTCAGAGAGTATCGACCAACAAATCTGGGCTTAGTGAATCAAAGTCAGGATTAAAACAAATTCTAGGCATATCGGGTAAAACTGATGAATACCAAAACTGAAGAGAAACTCTTCAAAGCAGCCAAAGGAGGGGGAAAAGGACATTCTTTTGTGCAGGAAAACAATAATAAAGATGTTAATTAACTTCATAAAAACCATGGAGGCCCCAGAGAAAAGAATAACATCTTTACGATGCCAAGAGACCTAGAATTTTATTTCTAAAGAGGCTGTCTTTTAAAACTGAAAGCAAAACAAAGACATTTTTAGATAGACAAAAGTTGAGAATTTGTCTCCGGCAGATTTTCCTGACTCTGGAGGAGGAAATGAAGAGCACCAGAAAAGAATGTTGGCTTTCAATGGGAAGAAAGCCAAAAACAGTCACAGCCCCTCCTCAGCCTCACCTGGCTTTTCCAGGACAAAGCCAAGGTGAGGTATTCATGCCACCAGGGGCTATGATAGAAAAACCTCAGGTGGCCAGGGCCATGCTGGCCACAACAGTCAGGGGAAGCGGCACAGCTTCCTCACTGAACTGAAGCCAGTGCTGGACAGACCAGCAGGGAGATAAGAGGAGGACAAGGTGACAAAAGTGAATCTCTACCTCGTCCAGTCACAGCATGCCTAGAAACTGGTGTGTAATGCAGACCGGGGAGTGGGGGAGGCCATCCATGACAAAGCTCACCGGGCAGCTCTGGGGCCCTTAGAATCTATGCCTGTCCATCTGGGACCTCTTTCAGGATCACTGGCTCTAGAAAGTTCTGAACTGCAGAACCCACATGTGGTCATTCATGAGCTAGGCTGCTTCTTCTCTGAATTACCTTTCTGTTCAGTAATCCTAGGGGCTTAGCCCTGCATACAGAGGTCACAGGAATCCCCCTGCCCTCAGCACTCCACCCCGTTTATTTGGGGTAGGTTGTGAGTGTGGGATGGGTATATGTGGAGGTGGTGGTGGGTGTGTGGAAGTGTGAAAGAGTTTGTGTGTGTCTTGGGGAGGGGTTGTCAGAGGAGGAGGAAAGCCCTTAAAAAGAATTTCTACTCAATAAATTTTTATTTAGGAACCACCAGGTGGAAAGTGCAAAGTCTATACTTTCCAAGAACTTATAATCCAAACAGAAAACAATTAGCCAGAGAAGCAAGATTTTAAAACATTTATCTGTGGATCAGTATTTATATCCAGGATCTTTTAAAATGGTTATATTCCCTGCAAAGTTCTGCCTCTAAAAAAAAAATAAAATAAAAAATGCATGCTCATTGAATTTTTTTAATTTCAGAAAGATAGAGAAAAGTGAAAAATAGTTCTAAAGATGATCGCTACTAACATCATTTTCATCTCTTTCCTTCCAATCTTTTCTCTATAAATGGTTAGATGGGCGTTTTTGTCTGACTGTTTTAAATGGAGGTATTCTTATTTTGCTTTTCAAACAAAAATTCTTACACTTTGAATTCTGTTTCTTTCTCTAAATTTATACTATAAGAATATTATAATACATTATAATAACACTTAAAAACACAACATTTAAAATATTAGTTATACAGTAAAACTAAAATGTATTTATTTTAGGAAAATAAAAAAAAATTAAATATAGACAGATAAAATGCAAATCAAGTTAAAAGCACACCAGTTACACTCCTACAACCTTCTGTTCCTCCATTATCATCCTTGCTGGTATAATAGGTATAAACCTTAGTCTATGCCAGATATATTATTATATATTACATATATATGTGTATGCATACGTAATATTATATATATGTGTGTATACATGCCTATATGTGTGGGTATACATATATTTTTAATTGACTCCAATCCAACTCCAAAGCCAATTCCATTTATCTAGATATTCACCTTGTTACATTGAGGATTATGAGAAGTCTTGGGGGCTTCTACAGTAACAAGAATCAGAAGGCTCCCACCTTCCATCCCATCCTTTCTGGCTACCTGGCATGCCCACAGTCTCCCATCCTTGTTTCCACACACTCCGGGCCTCTGCTTTCCCCACCTTCATGTGCGGGACTCCTCACCGAGATGCAAGACTAGGTGCTAGAGTCCAGCCTTCTGGCATGGATGGTGAAAAAGCAGAAAGCAGGGGGCGGCGCCTGTGGCTCAAAGGAGTAGGGCACCGGCCCCATATGCTGGAGGTGGTGAGTTCAAACCCAGCGCCGGCCAAAAACTGCAAAAGAAAAAAAAAAAACAGAAAGCAGGTAAGCAGGTACTAGCCACACTGCTTGCAGGACCAGCACACCTGTGTTTCTTTGTATTTCACCTGTGTTTCTTTCCCCCCACAACAGGGGGACACCCTCTTGTCCTTTGTACTCCCGAAGACTCCATGTCCCCAGGCTCATCCTTCCAAAAACTAAAAAGTTTTTTTCAAAAAACCCAGATAACAAAGAGATTTCTGCTTTCAGGCAGGGGACTATTAAAGACTTGGCTTCCAGCTTGGAAGGGGAAGAAGAGGCCAAAGATAGCAACACCACATACATGAATATGTACAAAATATCCTGGCACAAGGAGAATGCCCGCACAGTGGGATGTAGCTGCTGGAAGGTGGGGTGTATCTCGTAAGTGTGTCGGGACAGAGAAAATGATGAGGACAACTGGTCAGAGGGAGCTATGATTCCACATGAGATAATGCCCAGAGGTAAAACCCACTGGTTAGATGTATCTAATTTTCTCCTTATGTGCTTTTCCTCATTGCTAAAGAACTATCATTTTAAAGAGAGTCACTTTGTATCTTCTTTGCTGCTGTATTAGTCAGGATTCTCCAGGGAAATAGAATAAGCAGGAGACACATTTATAGACAGAGTTAGGTTTAGTGTATAGATTTACTTTCGGTAATTGGCTCACACAACTGTGGGGACTGGTAAGTTCCAAATTGCGGTAAGAGTGAATGCAGCAGTCCTAAGTCTGAATTCCATGAGGCAGACCAGGCAGGCTGAGAAACCCAGGCAGGGTTTTTATATTGCAGTCTTAAAGTCAAATACCCACTTTGGGAAACCTTTTTCTTTGCTATTATGGACTCCAATTGATCATATAAGGCCTGCCTGAGACATGGTGTGGACTCTGCTTTACTCAAAATCTACTGAATCACAGGTTCGTCACATCTTAAGAATATGTTCACAACTATAGCTAGACTGGTGTTTCATCATAGACTCGACAAGTTGACACATAATATTAACCATCACAACAACTTTGCAAACTTCAGTAGAAATAGGGAGTTAAAGCCGAGCCACACTCCTGGGATGAAATGCCAGGAGCTCAGCCTGAGAAGCAGGCTCCTCGTGGGCCCAGAGGGTGTCTCTGCTTTCAGGGTTTTCTTTCAATCACATTCATGGCACTTGACTTCAAAAATGCTTCAAGGTAGCTGACTAGAGGCATCTGGTGCTCACCTCCTCCACAAAGAAGAACCAAAATAGCAAGTAGATAATCACACTTCAGATAGATATTCAAAGAGAGAACACTGAAATTCAACAGAGAAGTGACAGGAAATACCTAAGGCACAGAAAGAGACATGGGATTCAGACAGCCACTTAGTGGGGTCAGCTGGGAGCCCAGAGAGGTTGTGCATTTACAGCTGCTGTAAGGTCAGGCTCCTCCCTGAGCAGCCACCACCTGGGGCCAAAGCCTGTGCTCCCCAGCTGCCTGCCTGTGGCTGCTGCCACTGAAAGCAATCCCACCTTTTCCAGCAGCAGGGCCACACTTGAAGCCACAGCTGCCCCACTCCAAGGACTCTACTGGGAGCCTGGAGATCATCCTAACCCTGCCTACCACAGCCAGCACCCACATGCCAATAGGGGTCTGGAGAATATCCCACCCATCTTAGCTCCACCCCCACCCCCAATGCCTGAGCATGATGTTTGGGGGCATGGAGATTACTCTGCCCTACCCATTACCATTGGCACCTGAGTACTTTTCCCAGGAGTACTTCACCTGGAGGTCCAAGCATCAGCCCACTTTGACACGATTACACAGGTGCCAGCATACATTGCCCTGAGGCCCCAGGACAGGCAAGCAATCTCAGCCCACTGCTGCCACCACTGGGACCTCAGAACTGGCCAACTTGGTGTCCCTATCCCCAGCAAAACTTTACCAGAGCCTCTACTAACAACCACACTTTAAGTCACTGAAGAAATCAGACAGCACTGAGGCTGTTTACAGCCGAAGAAGTTATAGGGACTACACTACTCATACACTCAGGTTCAAAGCCAAGGGGTCCTTCCCAACTGGCATCATAAGTGCGTCTTTAGGAAAAAGTCCTCTTCTACAAAAGCAAATCCAAAAAATTAGAAGAAATGACTCTTACACCAGGTGTGCAGATGTCAATGTAAGTACACAAGAAACAAAAAAGCAAGATACTATGGCACCTCTCAAGCACAATACCTCACAATACCTCTCAAGCAACAGATTCTGATGAATAAGAAATTCATGAAATGCTAGAAAAGGAATGCAAAATAATCCTATTAAAGAAAGTTAGTTAGCTACAGGAGAACACAGATAAACAATACAAAGAAATCCTGTTCAGGATGTGAACAGGAAATTTACCAAAGAGATGGGTATTATAAAAAAGAATTCAAGAGATATTCTGGAACTAAAGAATGCATTGAACAAACTATAAAGTTTATTCAAAAGCTTCATTCTCAAAAAAAAAAAAACAAAAGCTTCATTCTCAGGCAGGGGGGATGGGAGACCTACAGACTTGAGGCCACATTTAGCCTTCTGAATCCTTGAGTGCAACCTTTTGACTGAATCCAATTTTTACAGAACAAATCCTTTTAATAAAGGGATTATTCTGTGAAGTTTGGATTCCGTTAAGAGGCTGCAAGAAAGAATTTTAGAACTTGAAGACAGGCCTTTGAAATAACTCAGTCAGACAAAAATAAAGAAAAAAGAAAAAGGAATGAACAAAGTCTATGCAATATATGGGACACCATAAATGGACCAAATATTTGAATTTTCAGTGTTTCAGAAGGTGAAGAGAAAACCAAAGGGCTAGAAAACCTATTTAGTGGAATAATAGCTGAAAACCTTCCAAGCTTACAAGAAATTTAGATCTCAAAATAAATACGGTCCAAAAAGGTCTTTCTGACACATAGTCAAACTATCTGAACTACAGGCTAATACTTAGTATCCTTGATGAACATAAACACAAAAACCTCAATAAAATACTAGTAAGCTGACTGCAACAGAGCATCTCTGGAATTTGTCTCAGGTATGCAAAGATAGTTCCATATATGCAAATCAATACATGTGATACTTGACATCAACAGAATGAAGGACAAAAAACATGGGGTTATCTCATTAGATGCAGAAAAAGCATTTGATAAAATTACAACATCTGTTCATGCTAAAAATTCTCAATGAACTAGCCATAGAAGAAACAGCTCAATGTTGGGCAGTGCCTGTGGCTCAAGGAGTAGGGCGCCAGTCCCACATGCCGGAGGTGGCAGGTTCAAACCCAGCCCCGGCCAAAAAAATCCACAAAAAAAAAAAAAAAAGAAACAGCTCAATGTAACATCCTGACTTGATCATTGCACATTCTGTGCCTGTGACAAAATATCACATGTGCCCCACAAATATGTATAAATGTTATTATGTATCAATAACAAATATTTAAGTCTTATAACACCATGTTTACAAACATGAACTTTTAAATCAAACAGACTGAGTTGAATCCTGGCTTTAATCATTTGCTAGTTGGGTGATTGGGACAAATTAGGTGGTTCCTCTGAGCCTTAGACAGAGAATTATAAGTAGTTAAACTCTGTTTAACTGTCGCTCTTATTTTGTCAGGATTTTATGTCTGTCTCCTTAGATCCTTTATGTCTGCCTGTTAGATCTTTCTAACATTTGTAAGATAGGGATAATAACAAATCCTATAGGGAGATGTATTTAATTTAATTTAACCTGACATTAAATACTCAATAAATAGTAGCTTCCTGTAGAATTACCAAGAGCTATAAAATGCACCCCTTTTCTTGGATCTTCACAGAAGCCACTTGTATCTTATCCCACTGGTCTTTGAAACTGAGTTCATAGTTCAAGTTGACTCAGCCAACTTTCTGTCTTTTCTCCTTAAGTCTCCACGGGGAATGGAAGGTCGCCCTTGCTGGATCTTGGAAGCCTTAACTGATCCACCCCATGCTGTCTACCTTACCTTCATGCCAGGGCAATGGCCAGTTTAGAAACTTTAGAAAATAGAAAGTTTAGGTTCTTCAGTTGATGGCTTCACTGAACCTGAGATTCAATTATGCTATTTAGCTGCTTTAGGAAAGTCCCTGTCTCAGAAGAAGACAGGGTTAGTAGTTTGTTGACACCAAAGCTATGTCTTTTCCTGGTCTCAGATGGTAAGGACAATTTCTGGAAAAGTGGTTGCTATAAAAGGCCATTTTTATATTAGGTCACACTTTCCTTTTATCAGGACAGCAAGTCTCTCCAATGCTTATCTTGAAGGTGTCAGTGATGTTGAGGTTCCCTATCCTTGAGATTCTCCCATTTATCTGACAACCAGAACACAGAAGTTACAGATAAGAAAATCCTGTTATTAAGCACCTTGCTGTTTCCAGAGGATCAATTACACCGTGTAGTTATTTCTCTCCCTAAAATCTGAAATGTAATGTAAATTTCACATGACAGATGCTGTTATTGGCATGATTGCATTCAGGCTGCCTTCGATCCCTGAAGCCATTATAGCATCATCTGTCCTCAGCAAATCCATGTCCTGCGATGCTGACGTGGAGTTCCAACAGGAGGAATGTGTCCACCAGGATTCTCCATCAAAGGAGCACAAGCAGATGAGAAGGTATCAGGGAATCTTACCGCCACCCTCTGTCGGGCATCCTCCTCCTCCTCTTTTCTTTCTAATTATATGTAGTCATCTCTCCTGGAAACTGTAAAACTCTCAGCAAAATTACTCATTTTTATAACTTCTGCATGTCCTAAGTACCACTGCATTCTGTTAAAAATGATGGAAGGTAGATGCCTGTGAACACTGGTATCAGCCAGTCTGTTGTTTTAAGATTCACCTCAGTTCACTTCAAGATGCTCCTGGGTACCATTTGGCAATAAAGCAAGTTTTGTTAAAGTTAGGTAACTTTCTTTGAGAGAGACACAGGCATAAAATCCTGACAAAATAAGAGCCACAGTTAAACAGACAGACAAGTGAAATGCTGAACAGATGAATTAAAACAGAAACCTGTTATCAACCAGAAAATACATCATCTGCAAGGGCCCTCAGCCCACCTTGAGAACCGAGACTTTGTTGTTATAGACCCTCCTAAAAGGCGTCTGTGGAAATTGATAAACTGTTCTGACAGCCAGAAACACTCTTTCTAAAGTCATATTTAAAATTCTTTTGAACTTTTAAATCCAATATCCCCTAAAAAAGACTTGCATTTGTTCACAATCAAGCAAATTATTTTTTAGAAGAGCACTTAATAAAAAGAAGTCTGTGGCCAGCTCTTCAAGGTTGTGGCCATTGGACTGTAACAGCATGCCTAATTCTCTTTTAAAACAAAATGCATGTCCCTGACTGAGGAAGACATTGAGCCCATGAAATGTTGAGTGTTTTTGAAAATGAATTTTTGTATATTGTTACTTCTTACTGCAAAAGAAATGACATGCACATTATAGTGACATCAGAAAATAGAGATGAACAGACAGACCGTATCAAGCAGCTATAATTCCAGTCACCCAGAAAGGGACATGAGAGCCTCTTGCTGTATTTGTGCTAAGTGGCGACCTCTGCAGACAAACTCACACGCATGCCTGCGTGTCTTCCGTATGCACACAAATGCATAAGTGTGCCATGTGTCCCCTATGAGCGTACAAACATACGCATCTCATGTGTCCTCCATAAAAAATATAGAAACACATCATGCTCCCATGTGTGACAATTAACGAACTCCTCCTGGAATAAGTGCCGCATACCTCAGTGCTGACTATCACTACAGTCACCAGATGGACAAGGGGAGTACTTTGAAGGTGACCAGAGTGACATTTAGCAATGAGGTCTGTAGCACTTTTTCCAGGAGGAGTTTGCAAACTTAATTATCTATCTGTGCATGTATACAGATGTATCTTTTACAGCACACATTCACGTATGTTATATGTGCTTTTCATATGCATACAAACACACATGCACATCATGTGTCTCTCGTGTGTACACAAAAATAAAGGGACATAATATGTATCTTATGCTCATAATCACACATGTATAGCACGTGTCTTTTTCACAGTCACACAAACAGGTACCTGGTATGTGTCTTTCAAGTCTACAAATACATATGTTCTTCGTATGTCTTTTATACACATATAAACATGTGTTTCTATCCTATGTGCTTTTTATTTGTGTATAGCTATGGTGTTTTCAAAAATAAGATAATGTATAACCTACTCCAATGTAACCTGATTTTTATTATATTTTTAGTTTTGTTTTGCATTTTCACATGGTATACATATTTCCACACCAACAGACCTTTATCTGTCACAGCATTGTTTTTAATAGCTAATATTTACAGTGTATGTATTTGTAATTTCTCCTATTGTTAGACATTTACATAGTTTATGGCAACATTTTCAACAGAACATCTTGGGCATGTCATTGTCCTGAGCATAGTCTGTGGTCAGACTTATTTTCTCACTTGACCAGACTCTAATACAATGGTTTTCAACCTTCCTCATGCCACAGTGTATTTTCATGGTTAAAAAGGGGTTGCCACCCACAGGTTGAGAACCACTGCTCTAGTAGCTTGTGTATGTGTCATTTTTGTAGTATGCCCCAGCTTCAGAGGTGAGTCCCTCATGAACAGTCATATTTCCCCTCTGTACCCCTGCTGGAGGCAGGGACTATGCCAGGAGGTCAGAGCTTCGTGCCCTGCTGACTTCTGGATCTTTGAATTGTATGCAATTCAGTCTCATCCAGAATAATAACAATATGTCCCACATGCCCATAGTAGATTGTCAGAAAATGTGTGTTGAATGAAAACATACTTTAAAAAATATCTTCAGGCTATGCATATGTTATATATAAGAAACATAAATGAATTTTATGTTTAGACTTGAAAAAAACAAACAAACATACTTTTACAAATAGAATCCCACAGAAGAACATGTGAGCTACCTCATTCTTAGCTTGTTTCAGATTATTTCACAATGAGGATGAGCTTTAAAGTCCAGCAGGAGTGGGGTCCCGACATGGTTCTGTGATTTACAAGATCTGCTTCCTTGTCTGTAAAGTGAGGTTAATTATGGTGTCTTCCCCATGGGGTTGGAAGACTATAAAGACAAAGCGAGTAAAATACTTAGCCCAGTATGCAAGTCTGTTGGCATTCTGTCATTATTATTATTAGAGGCTACCATTTCCTAAATAAAATAAATGAAAATGAACTGCTAAGTTCTTAGTAAATATTAAGTTAAATTTAGGTAAATAAGGAGAATGAATATTTCCAGCTGATACATGCGTATCTCTCTGAACCTCCACAGGACCTAGTCACCAAACTGTTGATCTGGACATCTGGTCATCCTACTTGCATGCACGGCTTTGGTTTCCAGGTGGAGAAATTGCTCTGTAGATAATTGTTTAAAAGTGATGACCCAATATTGCAAACTGATAAACTGTACCCACACCCAAAACTCAGCATCAGGTTTATCTAGAATATACAGCAGCCATTCTGCAATGTCTGCCCAAAGCCATAATAACCCTGTCTCCTCCAGCCATTGCTATGTCTCACTACGGGTGTCCTGTGACATTTTGAGCAAGAATGCCTTCTGCGATGACGGTTCTTACACTCCAGAATGGATAAGAAGTACCGCGACTGACCTTTAAAATGTGTATTTTGTGGTCCTATCAGGGGCTCCGTGGGCCAAGAATTTGAATTTTCAACCTGTCTTAGAGGTTCTGATTTAGACGGCCCGTGGGTCATACATTGAGAAAGTCTGTTCGGTAAGTGCTACAAGGGATATACACATGAGACAGGTTTCTTGATTCTATTTTTTAATCTCTAGGCTGCATACGTTCTTTAAATTCTACTATGTGAGGAGATGTCTGAGATTTAAAAGCCCAGGTTCCAATAAAACTGTCCTCACAGTCCTGGATAATGAACTGTTCAATTGCCGCTTTTGTTAAACTCAGAAGTCTCAGAGCTCTTCCAGACATACTATTATTTTATTTAAGGTTTCAGGTAATTTTTGCTGCCAAAATATATTGAAAATTGGAAATTGCTACATGAGCTCTCAGCAGTACTATTACATTTCCTAACAATAATAATAAGGGTTCTTATTTTTATCATTTATACTAAGCATAGCTAATATTAAGTGTAATATTATTAAATAAAAGAAAAAAGATAGTCAAGACCTTCTTTGGGTAGTATCTAATGATAAAAACAAAAGAACAATATCCCCAACACTTGTGCTTACTATGAATTGCTCTTTTACCTTTGATAGTGTTGCTAATTAAATTTTCATTTTATTTCCCATGACTTGTCTTCAGCAGTTTGTACAAATTATTACTAATCAGCATGATAAAAGTGAATGACCTATTAGCCAGTTTTGTTTTGAATCAAGTGGCATTAAAATCATTTTGGCTGCCTGTGTTTTAATGTGTTACAAGAATACCAACTGCTACAGGTAATATTCCTTCACTTTCATGCAAGTGTTCAATTAAGATAGGAATACATTTGTATCATACACACACATAGAAGCAGGGGTGATGAGTGGCATGAGTTTCAAACTGGATATATTTCCTGTCTCTACTATCCTCTTAAGAGGTAATCTAGGGTAAATCTTAGCAATCTGAAACTCAGTTTTCAGCAGCAGCAAAGTAAGAAAAACTATGCCTCAATAAAACTACTAGAGATCCTCCTAACAAGGTGTGATTAACTGTGAGAGCCAGTTTTCCCTGCCACAACTCCCATGACTTCCTGCAGTTTTGAGGGAGCAGGACACCAGTAGTGGGGCATCAGTAAGGAGCCACAGTGGCTCATCAAGGTCAAGAGAAATAATAAGGCCAAGTCGACCAATTGGCCAGTGTAAGAGGTGCCCTACTGGTACCCAGCAGAGCACAGAAAGGGTATTCTGCACGTGGTGAGGCAGAGGACCCAGGGACCCAGAAACCCAGCAACAGTTGCAGGATCAGACATGAGATTTACCCTCAGAAATTGCTGTTATCTAGGGTGGGATGGGTGATGGCCAGAAAAGCAATAGTCTATGCATGCTCATAGGTGACTGCCAACTGTTTTGCACTTATAGTAATTCCATTGTTCATAGAAGAGGTAGGGTATTCAGATTTTTAAATCTTTGGGGGCAACAGAATTGCAGAACTTTAGATGACTTACTTGGGTATATATGCATATTACAATATAAATGATAATCCTAGAATGTACATTCTAAATTATATTTTAAAATACAGCCCTATATGTAAAATACAGCCATTGTGTAGATACTGTTACAATCATTAGAATGGACAGAATTAAAGAGACTGATGTTGTCAAAGATGGAGAAACTGGAATGCTCATATTCTGCCAATGGGAATGTAAAATGCTGCAACCAATTTAGAAAACAGTTTGTCAGTTAATTAAAAAAGCTAAACATAAACATACACCTTCTTACCGTATGACTAGCCATCTACTGCTAGGCATTTTCCTCAGAGTAACGAAAGCATGTGTCTAAACAAAGATCTGTACATGAATGTTCATAGCAGCTTTGTTTGTAATAGCCACAAACTGAAAACAACCTCACTGCACATCAACACTTGAATGTATGACCAAGTTATGGTGTGCAATGGAATATTACTTAGCCATGAAAAGGAATGAATGACTGAGATAGCAATGTGGATGAATTCAAAAGAATTATGCTCAATAAAAGATGCCAGCCCCCCCCCAAATATTTTATACTGCATGATTTCATTTATAGAACAAGAAATGAGAAAAGCTTTGGGGATGATGAATATGTTCATTATTGCAATTGTGATGGTTTCATGGGTACACTCAAGGGTCAAAACTTCCCAAATTGTACACATTAAATACATGTAGTTTATTGTATGTGAACTATGCCTCAATACAACTACTAAGGAAAAGTAAAAGGCCCTGGCAAGAAATGTGTCAGACCACACTTAACCCTGTCCTATAGTTTTATCAATATAACTTAGATATTTTTGGTCTCATAAAACATTTGTGAGTTTTCCAGAGATTCCTGGGACCACTTTAATTTTCTTAATGCCTCTGGCTTCCCACATGACCCACCATCTTAAAATATGAGTCATGTGTTAGTCTCATAAATAAAAATTCAAATAAATGTTTAAATGAGCCTAGCATGGTGGCTCATGCCTATAATCCCACCACTTGGGAGGCTGAGGCAGGTGGATTGCCTGAGCTCACAGGTTCGAGACCAGCCTGAGTCAGAGCGAGACCTCAACTCTGAAAACAGCTGGGCGTTGTGGCGGGTGCCTATAATCCCAGCTACTCAGGAGGCTGAAGCAAGATAATTGCTTGAGCCCAAGAGTTTGAGGTTGCTGTAAGCTATGATGCCATGGCATTCTACCAAGGGTAACAAAGTGAAGCTCTGTCTCAATCAATCAATTAATAAATAAACAAATCTTTAATTGATGAAGAGGAAGGCCAACCGACCTCTTTGAAGGTACCAGGGCATGATTTCAAATTCAGGGCTAGAGGGCAGTGCAGAAAAAAATGGTGCTTGTAAAATTTAAATTCTCTGTAGAGAAAGCTATTCATATGTTTGGGATATCAAATAGGAACCTTGTCCTGTTTCATTCCCAGAATGGTACGGGCCATTGGGTACTCAGGAGAAATGCAAGTGCAAATGCTGGCCCCTGCCATCCTCTCTCCCCAATGTTGAGATCCTCTGTGCAAGTTCACACCACACAGCAGCCAAGTTCAGTAAAATGATATGGGAGGCCCAGAGAACCTACTCTGATCGCTTCCACTGCCTTCACCCTAGCCAAGTCTCGAAACACACTCACGGTAGGATTGTTCTCTTGGCCATAGTATTAGGAGAAAAGCATCAGATACTCCCAGCCCAGGCAAGCATTGCAGTCTTGTTTAACACAAACACTTAGGCTGAGAAATCATAATAGATTCGTTCATCATTTTCAGTGACTTAAAACTGCTTGTGTTTATAAACATAAACTCTTGTGTTCTGTCTGCTACTTCTTTCCATGTTTGTTTTCAAGTAAGCTCTGAAATAAGATTACATAATCAGATTCAAAAAGAGAGAAATCCATAAAGAAGAAGCAGGGCTAATTCTGTGGGGTTTCTGTGCATGCGTGTGTGTGTGTGTGTGTGTGTGTGTGTGTGTGTACGTGTGCGTGCACAGTGGGAAAATTTGGAGGGAAGAGTTGATCTGCCTGGTTTAACTGTCTCTCTGCAAGAAAGATTTTTAAGACATGATTGCAAGAGAGACTTTACCTAACAATTACAATCAGTGTAACCTGGCTTATTGTACCCTCAATGAATCCCCAATAATAAAAAAAAAAAAAAAAGATTTTCTCTGCAGGGCTAAATCCTTCTAACTTTTGTTTTGAAAACAGAGATGATGTACTTGTGTAGGAGAATGTCCTCATTCTTAGAGGTGCATGCTGAGTTGTTTAGGGGTAGAATGTCCTATCTGCAATCTACTGACAAATGTTTCAGCCAAAACAAGAACAACAGAACTCCTGGATATAGAAAGATAAAGTAAATGTAGTAAAACATTAAAGGGTATATGAGCACTGTACACCTCTTTCACCTTCCCTTTAGATTTGAACTTTTTTTTTTTCTTTTGGCCGGGGCTGGGTTTGAATCCGCCACCTCCGACATATGGGACTGGTGCCCTACTCCTTGAGCCACAGGCACCACCCTAGATTTGAACATTTTTAAAAGAAATATTGGGGGAAAGGCAAGATAATTCCCCCACAGTCTATTCTGTCATTCAAACTAATAGTCTAAAATTCTTCACGTCAATAGGAAATTCAACTTATTTACTGGAAGAAAGACTTTTAGGAGCTACTTAAAATGATCTAATGCAAAAACACATTGCTCATGCCAGTAGATATTCAGAAAATATTTAGGAGAGTAAATGAGCAATTCAAGAAGGTGAAGGGGAGGTCAAAATATTTTGTTATAAAATCATAATCCCGGTATCAAGCTGGTGCTCATGGTTAATGACACAAACACAACACTTTTTATGGGGGGGGTGTCAACATCAGAGGCAGAACATTGAAACAAGTAGGACAACACCTGGTCTTGGGTAACTTGAGTTTTGGAGAAAGATGACCAGAATAGGAGCCATGAGACTTGACAATTTGTATGGGCTCTGCCACCAGCTAGATGCACAATCTTAGATGAGTCCATTAATTTCATCATGGTTTAATTGGATAATGAAACAAATGCTATCTATCCAAGAAGGTTTTGTAATATTAAAGAAGAGTAAAATACATATACAGTAGGTCCTCCATAGTTGACCACCTCCCTACATTGACCACCTGCTTTTGTTGACCAGCTTTCATAGACTAGACATGTACCACATGTACATATCAGTACAGTGGGCCTAATTCCTGACATTGACCATGTCCGTATGCTGACCAGTTTGTTATAGTCCCTTGGGTGGCCAATTAGCAAAGGTTCTACTGTAATTAAAAATAGTCTGAGAAGTTTTAAGTGCCATATAAAATGCTAAGATCTATATGTTAATAAATCTTTCTGTTCTATAATAAAGAATACTCTTTACACAGGGCAATTTGCTGAATCACTTTAATAGCTACTTTATTAACTAGAAACACTATATTGGTAGACATTAGTAGCAGTTTTCTTCCGGCAAATACTTTCAAATTATTTCATCTGATTTTCTCATTAGAAACAATAGGTGCTAGAAGGTAAGGAAGAAATATTTTTAAAGTACTCGAGAGAAAGTAACTCTCAACCCAGAATTCTACACCTACGTGAATTATTATGCAAGGATAAACACAAGAAATACAATCCCACCATGTAGAGGTCAGCCTGCTACCTGGCTTCCTTCTACCCTTGCCCACAAATAGTTTATTTTTAACAGAGAAGTTGGAAATTGGTCATGTGTTCCTCTGCTCACATTTTTAAAAGACTTTTTCTTAAAAAAAATTTATTGAGCTATTATTTATACATCATAAATTCACCCCTTATAAATTATCACAATAATTATTAAGTTATATACTGTATATATATATATATTTAATAAATTTATAGAGCTATACAACATCACCACAATCCAGTTTTAAAACCTTTTGACCACCCCAAAATGTTCCGTTGTACCTCTTTTCCATGGGTCCCAGGAGTCCACCCCTGCCTCCCCTCCCTGCTCCCTCCACTGCCACCTGCCGGCCTCCTTGCTGTTTCTCCCATGTGACCCTCCTCTCAGGGTCTTTGCCTCACCTGTGCGTTCAGCCTGGAAACCCCTGTCCCCGTCTAGGATATCCTCACACCTCACTTCTTCTCTTTGCTTTAAACGTCTCTTCTCACCACTCACCTAGGAGGCTTCTGGTCAAAGGACTCTGTTCAGAGTGAGGCCACTTTTCTTGTCAATTGCAGTCCCCCTTACCTCTAGCAGACACCTTCCAGCTCTGTGTTAGGAAAGGGGTGGTGTGAGAACTACGAGATAGGGATACAGAGCCTCAGCCCCCCAGACTTTCCAAGTGGAATTGCATTTTACCAATGTTCCCAGGTTGCCTCCAGGCACACTCAGGCCTGAGAAGCACTGTGCTAACACACACCACCATTTTCTTCTTAATATGTTTATTGTTTATGGTGCTAGAACATTAGCTTCATGAGGTTAAAGATTTTTTTTCTGTTTTATTCATAATGAATCCCACAGGCCAACACAGTACTTGGGACATATTTGTTGACGGAGTGAATGTTTTCCTGTCAGTATCTATAAAGAAATTTATTTCTACATTTCCTGTGGAAAGCAGTGATGTGAATTAATAGTCTTAGATTTAAGTCTGGGGAACAGTAGCAAAATAAATTTGTTTTTCAGTTCTTCTGGGCATTAAAAAATACCAGTTCACTGAAGAAAAATACCTTCAAAGAAGGAAGCATGACTAGGGAAAAACAAATGAGTAACCATCTAAGACTGTGGGAATATAAAAAAGAAAAAGCCAAGACACAAAATCAAACCTCGTATGGGTGGATGTCTGTCTCCCCTTTGCCTCAAACACACTCCTGGGTGAGCACAGCTGCAGTTGGCCCTGCATGAAAAGGCCCTGACGTGGGGTCAGCATCCTCACAAGCCCTTCCTTTAACCTCACAGCTTCAGGCTCCATCCTCAAAATGAGGGAGTTGAACCACAGGAGCCCTTAGGTTCCTTCTTGTTCTGTGTTCTCTAGATCTATCGCATGGCAGCTTCCAAGTCCATTTCCAGGAAAGCAAGGCTCAGGTGGAATCACTTCTCTTTTCTCATCCTCAGTACAGATTTCCTCCTTGACCTATGCTAAATTTCAACACATGACTCTAAAACATATGTGTGTGTAAACCCTACAAATTTCCCCTTGAGAGTTGTACAGTTGGAAGGGAGATAAGCCCCTAGTAGGCCCTGAGTCCTGACCTCACTACTGTCTTGGGTAAATAGCCCCACACTTGCCATAGCTTCTGCTCCCCTTTCCTGCGAGTGCACTCAGCCACTGGGCTCCCCTTCACACCATCCCAGTCTTGGCTGGTAGTAGTATCTTCTGTCCCTCCTTAGACTTGGGGGCCTACTTAGGGAAAGAGAACATATCAATTGGTAGATTTAAGTGTACAGAAAAGCCCTAGAGCCTCAGTGCTCTACTTAGGCGTGAGGCCAAAGCTGTAAGTATATTTGTGCTGGTTGCCCTACTATGCACCCAGCAGCAGAAGGCAGTGTCCCCAAAGTGCACTGCTGCAGAACACGAGTGTCGTGGGATGTTCAGCAATGTTACCTGGACAAAAGAATCCATGACCCAAGAAGTGCAAAGAACACCAGGTGAAATAGCCATGTTTCTTTTAGGCAGTGCTTTCTGAGGCTTGGGTTACAAGCGTGCATTGGGAATTTCCCAGATGGAGGATACGACGTGAGGCATCTGCTTGTGTAATCATGCAGCCCCTTTTGTAAAGGATCCTCTTTTGGAAAACATACAGCAGGAGCCTCCTGGCCACCTGGCCCAGACTATTATTTCATAGATGGGAACCCTCGAACTGAGAGAGAGGCAAAGTAACACACCCCAGGGGCCCACAGCTAAAGCTGGTAGCCAGGCGTGCCATCTCTCAGCTGAAGTGAAAGGCACGTTATTGTTGGAAGTATTTAGCTGTCCATTATTTTACCTAAAACCCATGGTAAAATAGAGACACGTAGACTTTAGAGGAGAAGAACTAGTAATAAAGTGAGAAATAGAGGATATTTATTTATTATTTTATTTCAGATTGATATGAAGGTACAAATGTTTAGGTTACATTGTTTTCATGTCTAAGATAAAGTTCAAGTTGAGCCCTTTACTAAGGGGGTGTGCTGAACACTCTCACACTGTGCACATTAGGTGAGATCCCGCCAGTCACCCTCCCTCCTCTCCCCTTCCCCTCACTGGACGATACTTGTGTTTTTCTTTTGTGTGGGCTTGTAACTGGTTTCATATTAGCATTGATACGGATAATTTTTTCTCCCATTCCTGTGATACTTTACTAAGAAGAATGTGTTTCAACTTCATCCAGGTAAACGCAAAAGATGTAAAGTCTCCATCTTTTCTTATGGCTGAATAGTACTCCATGGTATTCATATACCACAGTTTGCTAATCCATTCTTGGGCTGATGGACACTTGGGTTGGTTTCACATCTTGGCAATTGTGAGCTGAGCTGCAGTAAACATTCTGGTGCAAATGTCCTTGTGGTAAAATGATTTTTTTCTTCTGGGTAGATACATAGTAATGGGATTGTGGAATCAAATGGAAGGTCCACTTTTAGTTCTTTGAGAATTATCCATTCTTCTTTCCATAGAGGTTGTATTAGTTTGCCACCCCATCAGCAGTGCAAAAGTGTTCCCTTCTCTCCACATCCACACTGGCATCTGCAGTTTCAGGATTTTGTGATATGGGCTAATCTCATTGGACTAACTGCTGCTTTCTAACAGCCACATATGCGTTCTGTTATCCTAAACCCCAGTGAACAAATAAATTAGAAAATAATTTTTGTATATATTGCATTATCTACTTTGGGGATTATCTTTTTTTTTTTTTTTTTGTAGAGACAGAGTCTCACTTTATGGCCCTCGGTAGAGTGCCGTGGCCTCACACAGCTCACAGCAACCTCCAACTCCTGGGCTTAAGCAATTCTCTTGCCTCAGCCTCCCGAGTAGCTGGGACTACAGGCGCCCGCCACAACGCCCGGCTGTTGGGGATTGTCTTTTTTTATAAAGAGAAATAAAACCAAAGGAACAAAGCACAATAATAAACACAATTTTAAATTGTAAATTTTTTCTAAGAGGACTAATTTCATCAAAAGCATAATTATAAGCTCCACCTTGTTAATAATTTTGTTGATCATAACTTTGGTTATTGCAATGAACTGAATGTGTGTGCCCCCACCCCCCCAATTTAGATGTTGAAATCCTAACCTCCAAGATGATGTTCCTAAGAGGTACAGCCTTTGGAAGGTAATGTGGGTTGAGCCCTCATGAATGGGATTAATGTCCTCATTAAAGGAGCCCCAGAGAGCTCACTGGCCCTCCTTCCACCATGGGAAGATACAATGAGAAGTGGGCAGTCTCCAATCAGAAAAAAGCCCTCACCAGAACCTGATCATGCTGGCTCCCTAAGCTTCAACTTCCAGCCTCCACAGCCATGAGAAAGAAATTTCTGTTGTTTATAAGTCACTCCGTCCATAGTACTTTGTTATGGCAGCTTGAACTAAGACAACTAACTCTGATTATATTTTCTAAAGTGAGATAAGATATTCTAACCATAATACGTATCCTGACACATCAGTTTTTAATCCCCTAACCCCAGTGGAAACAATATAGTAATCTTTCCAGCATCTCATTTATTCATATTTTGGTAGAGAAGAAAATCCTCTGAAGTCAGAGGAAAAACCAAAGTTCAGAACCACAATATTATAAGTGGCATAAGTGACATATGCATACCCCTCCCAGACGAGGGGAAAATTATCAACATTCTTTGAGATCTATTTCCTGGAGGTCACTCAAATCAGAGCCCATGTTTCTGGAAACCCATTAAGTACAATATTTGATGTCTGGTATGACTAATGACAAGTTGTTTGTCTAAACTTTTCCCTCTTGGGCTGTGCCATCCTGCTACAGAAGGACATCAGAAAGGATTGTGAGCAGCCATCACTAGTCTTTACTTCATTAACGGGAATGAAAAATGATTATTTAATGGAGCAAAACTAGTTAGTTAAAAATATATTTGCATATACAAGGCTATATAACATCCAAGTACCTGACCATGTTATTTTCAATAAAATCAAGATCATTTCTTTTTTATTTCATCACGTCGTTCATTAGCATGGCAAAACCCTTTAGTAGCAAAAGCTCATTTTCTTTTATGTACTTTTCTGTGCTCTCACCTTGAACAAACAAAGTAATTTAATTTTCAACACATAGATAGAATGCAAATCTGTATTTCCTTCTTTTCTTGGAGACAAATGGGACAAGCACATCTAAAACTCGAGTTGTTTCTGGAGAGGCGAAATCAAAGCTATATACCATATCTGTAAAAATTTACAAAGACAATGCCACAGGTTTGTTGCTTCGGACCAATAGAGTTATAATTGCTTTTGTTTTTGCAAACAAACCCCACAAGATTTAGCACATAACTATTTAGCCATAATTAAAATGGCTTTCTATCTTTACCTTTTTAATTTGGTGTGTTAATTAATAATTGAAAATGATGCATGTAAAATAGTTTGAGATACCATATATATTTACCATATATATACATTATGTATATATATTTACCATATATAATATATATTTACCATATATAATATATATTACTATATTAATATATATTTACCATATATAATATATTACTATATATAATGTATATATTTACCATATATATAATATATATTACTATATATATAATATATATATATATTTCTGTCCACTGAAATGTCTTAGAAGCAATACCCAGCCCAGCAGCATTGAGCACTCTCAGCACCGAGATTATGGTCTTGAAGTACTATTCCCTACAAAACAAACAAAAGGAAAATCCATGGGTTTCCTTAGAAAAATAGATGACTCTACATCTGTGACAGAGAATGTAAAAGGTGAGCCTCGACTATCTTGTACCCCAGATAGCTATGACACTGTCAAAGACCACCAGGATCCACACACCAACTTGAAAAGCCTCCCAATGACTTCAAATGCTGCAAAGATAAGACAATTTGAGCATTGACATGCACAATGGCCTCAAGGAATCAAAAGATTCTTCAGTTCACAGTTTTGTTCTGTTTTTGTTTTGTTTTTTTTTAAAGAAAAATCCTAACTGCTCACTATTAAGAGATGCTGATGAACAAACTTTTTTTTTTAATATGGGTAAATAAGTGGAAGTAATCAGACACTTATCCATTTTTCCTACACAAACTGTGCTGTTGGCAACCAAATAGCAGGTGAAGGGAAGTTTCTCTTTCTAGGAGTATTCTAGGTAATCAATGAAGAAGGTATGATCAAGAATCACCATTCTGCAACTCTTCATGGACTAATCACTAAAAGACAGATCCATTGAGCTCCACAACTGCTAATATGTGAGAGAGAGGGGAAAAGAGAGAGTGTGAGCAGTGCAATCAAATGTTATGCATCCCAGCCGAAGAACACACCAACACCTATGAAATGTTGCCTCCCCCCACTATCCAATAAAAAAAAGAACCTGAATCTGAGCAAGCCTCTGGCTTCAATTACTCAGGGAGTGGAACTGAGGACGGAGGCACATGTTAAGCCACACCCTGGGGATGCTGTCAGGACTGGGTCAGCAGACTCCGCAGGACAAAGCAATCCAGTTTCCAGCACAAATAAAATGCAAGAGGGGCCTTTAGATTGAAAGAGACATAAAGGATGAAATGACTCACAGGTGTGGGATTTCTCAATTGAAGCAAATAAAATAGAATGGGAAATAAAATTGCAGTACTCATGAGTCAATTAGAAATTTGAATATGATTCAACACCTGATGATAGGTTGAGGCACTATTTTTAATTGTTTAAAGGTGTGATATGTTGTTGTGATTATAGGGGGAAGGGAAGAGTCTTATTCTTTCAGTGACACAGGGTGAAATATTTACAGATTAAATGATGAGGTATCCAGGATTTGCTTCAGATTAATATCCACACCTAGGGGTGGCAAAAATGAAATGAAATTGCTCATGAGTTTATCATTATTAAAGCTTAAAGGTATGTGGAGATAAATTATACTATTCTGTGTTGTGCCGTGCTGGCAAACATTATGAGAAAATTTTTAAAAATAACTACATGTGAATAATAAAAGCAAAAAAGGGAATATCTATGATTACTCAAACAATTAAATTAATACATAGCTTTCTTCCTCTATTTAGAGACTCATGACCTTAAATATCTGCTCTTCTCCAAAACAAGAATGAGAACTGCAAACATTCAATTAAATTGGGATGACAGTTCCATTTCTTTCAGTGAATTCAAAATTCTATACTATTTCTACCAACTGCCACTTTTTGAATAATAGTGGGCACTAAGCCTTATCAAAGTGTAATGAAAGCAATGCAACAGAATGGAAATCTTTTAAATGGGCATGCAGTTTGCCATTTTGATAAAAACTTTCACAGACATTTTATTTCTTTCTCACCAAGTTATAAGATAGTCCAGCTAAGGATTTTTAGTGGAGTTTTTCTAGATTCAAGGCGTGGGGAGAACAAGATCCAAAGTTGCACATATTAATTGGCAGAAGTAGCCAAATCCACGGTCTTTTGCTTCTTGTGTAGTATTTTTTTCCCTACATAATGATGTTTCTTTTTCTTGAAGACAGAGTCTTACTTCGTCGTCCTCAGTAGAGGGCTGTGGCATCCTAGCTCACAGAAATCTCAAACTCCTGGGCTCAAGCAATTCTCTTGCCTCAGCCTCCTGAGTAGCTGATACTATAGGCGCCCACAACAATACCTTGCTATTTTTAGAGACGAGGTCTCATTCTGCCTCAGACTGGTCTCAAACCTGTGAGCTCAGGCAATCCCCCTAGTCTCAAACCTGTGAGCTCAGGCAGTCCACCCACCTCAGCCTCCCAAGTGCTGGGATAATAGGCGCGAACCACTGCACCTGGCCAATGATGTTTCATAGCAAAACAAGGTAAATTCTAGTTTAAATGACACATTAAGATAAAGGTACATTATGCCATTTTATAAAATCAAGAAATTAGATTAATATGATATAAATGATAAGATTTAAATTCAAGAGAAAATTGACTTTACACTTCAGTATTTTCTACAAATGTAGCTCATGGTTTTTCCATAACTTTTAAATGCTGCCAAGGTTTTCAAAACAAAAATTAGACTCTCTATGGTAAGAGAGACTAACTTCCCACTAATAAATCCATTAATAATTGGCTGACACATATTAAGGGAAAAAATGTATTTATGATAGTTCAGATAAGCCCCAAGTAGTCTGGCATTTTTATTCAATCATTTCTTTTTGGTTCTAGATGTTTTATCCCTGATAAAATTCACCTTCTGGAAATTCTGCAACCTTAAAGAACTACAATACTACCTGCATAAATATTAGAGAAAAATGTCCCTGAAACTCCACTATGGAAAGCTAAAGCCCATAATTGATAAGCATCTAAAGCCTCCAGCATTATCAGGCGTTGATTTACCTCTAGCTAGAAATTATCTCACAGTGTTTTCTGCAAGTAATAAAATAAGAGGAATGATTAAATCCAAGCAAACTCAAATCAAAAACAAGAAGGCATTATGCGTACAAAAACCAACAGAAATGCATGAGGGTGGCACAGAGTTGGATAAAGGGAGTAGGAGGGGACTCAAAATGAGGGATAAAAGGATGAGATGAGGTCGAGGAGGATACCTGGAAGCCCAGAGACACACTAGCAAAAGGAAAATCTACTGAGATAGGAGGAAACACAAGTAACAGTCCCCAACAAATCAGTAATGTGGTGGACTAACTCTAGCTGTTTTCAGAGGCAAATGACAAAGAGAGGAAACATGAAATCAGAGGATGTTCATGGAGAAAAGTAGATGTAAAACAAGCCAGTGCCTATATATTCTTGAGAGAAAAACCAGAACAAGTGAAACAGGCCAGAGAAAGACAGAGAAAGACTTCCAAGCTGAAGTAAAATCTGTAAATTAAAGTAAGTATCTTTAATAAGGATTAATAAGGGCCATCATGTTGTAAGGCGGACTAAACGTAGTCACATATGTGCTGGAAAATATTTAACAACAAAAATAAAGAAAAAAGAAAAGCTTTATTGCCTTTCCAGTAGGAAGCAACTACATAATCATTAACTATCAGAGAAAAATCAGACTACACACAGAATCTACAAATACCATGTACTACAAGAAAAACCACAGCTATGGAGTTCCTCAAGATAAATTTTTGCCCCAAGAACTGCCCATCTGGTCAAGTTGTTATTACATGGAAGACAATCAACAGTCTCATATGTATAAGAGTTTGGAAAATATTATCATTATGTATTCCAGCCAACTAAGAGATGAAGTCAAATTAAGAGCTCAAGAATGAAGCTATATAGATTTGCAATGAACACTGAAATTAATCAAAATAAAAATAAGCCTAAAAATGGTTACAAATGTAAATATGTCAAATCAACCCAGGTGTAAAAGTTAAGAATTATTCTCAACAGAGAAGATATGAGAAAAAAGATAATGTATATAATTATAATCTGGATGTGATAAAATTCAGCCACCATAGCTGATAATTAACAGAACATTTCAAAGTTATGTTAGTAAATACCTAAATAACACCTATTCCATAGGCTATAGAACATTCACTGGAAACGATTAGGAAGCATGAAAGTTGGTGAAATAAGAATCATTCCCTGTAAAGTTAAAGGCAAACAAGATTTCTACTACCAGTGCTATGATTAAGCATCCTTCTAGAAATCCTAACTAGTGCATCAAGACAGGGAAAAAAAAAAGATAGTGGTGGAAGAGAAAAGGTAAATGTATCATTATTTTTAAGTGATATGATTATCTCCTAGATAACCTAAGAAAATAAACTTAGAAAACATTACAATGTGTAAATAAATGGCCCGGGTGTTTTTCCCGTAGACCAGTAATAATCAGTTATAAGACAAAGGGGGAAAGTGGATTCAAAATATCAACCAAAATACAAAGTATGAGAGTAAATGTGATCAGAAAAATAAGAAGCTTTTTAAAGAAAATGACAGAATTTTACTGAGTTTTTTCTGGGTAAAAACTTTTTATGGATCTTATTTATTTGTACTTAGATTAGGCAAACTAGCAATGATGTCATCATGATGCAAATACAACACAACTCTATGCAAATATTAGAGTAATGAACAAAGTAAGGATTGTAGTAAAACGAGCCAAAAGGAGCAGAGGAAATCGATGAAGGTCATTCTAGCTAACACTGCAACTGAACAATTGAGGTTTTGGGGGGTTGTTTGTTTGTTTTGCAGTTTTTGGCCAGGGCTGTATTTAAACCCGCCACCTTGAGCAGAAACAAGATGGTTGACTGAAGCCAGCTTTCCACAGACGCTCCCATCCAGAGGAGAGTTAAAGGACAGAAATTTAGCAAGTAACCTGGTGGATTAGAGCTGCACCAAGAGAGAAGTTTGAAGAATGCACATCAACCCCACTGAGGCGAGCTGCAACCCTAAGGATACAAGCAAAAGGTACAAAATCCACCACCACAGGAGTCCCCTGCCCCATGAGAACAGCTCAGAGTACCCCATAAACAAATAAGCATAGTTCAAAAGTTCTCCCACTATACTCCACGGGAGAGACCCTCTAAAAACTGGACCTACTTCCCCTACGAGGGTGCCATGGCACTTTCCTGCCAGGCATAAAACTGTGTAAAACTGTATATATTCTCTACCTGCAATTCTGAGTTCCCAGCACTCCCCTCCACTCTCACTCTGAGGTCTGGAGGCCTGTCCCCCAGGAGTCCAGATTCTTGGGTGATTTCTCAAGGGGACTAGACAGGGCCTGGACTTCAGCTGGCCAGTGCTGATCCTGCAACACGGGAGTGAGGAGAGGACGGTCGGCTGAGAGGGAACCACATCAGAGCAGGGGTGCCCTGAAGTGCAGAGCAGCGGCCATTTTGGGCAACAATAGGACTCACCCCGGGGTATTCCAGGGTCACACCCCCTGTCTCTCTGGGCAACCAGAGGAGGCCGGGCATCTTCTCAGGTGGCAACCACCAGCAGAAGAGCGCAGGGACTAGAAATCACATGAACAGAACCTAGAGATTCCCAGGGCTGGGCTGACCCAGAGGACAGCTTTACTGAGCCTAAGATGCACCCAGCCACCAGGGGATCATCAGCCTAAACAAAGGAGGGCAGGCAGAGGCTAGAACTGACAGGTAACCACGCTGCGAATACAAACTACAGCAGCACAGACGGGGCCTGAGGTACAGGTTCTGGGAACTCAAAACAGCTTCTCTTCTGCAGGGGAATTTAGCAGGGACAGAAACAAATTCCTGCAAAGTTGTTCTGTTGTTCTGTCAGTAACATCAATCAGGGGCAGGGCCGGAACTGAGGGAACAGACCCAGCCTCCCGAGATTGTCAGACCTCACCGCCCCTTGCCAGATAGTGGCAGAGAGCAGCGGTCTGGCTGAGCAAACATAGATCTCCTTGTGATTCAGGCAGGTGCAAACCCCTGGAGTATCTGCTCATTGGAGGCAATTGAGTCACAGCCCTAAGAGTTATCAGTGACTGGATGTGACAGAGGTGCAAGGTGGGGAAGGAGGCATCAACCTTCCCAGACTAATCTATTTGCTGGGTGGGTCCTCCTGACTTCACAGAGCACCGGAGGAAGTCATATTTGAGTTGTCAGCAGACCCCTGCGATCTAGTTGCCAGAGACCTTTTAAGCACTCCCACCTGAGACAGATGCTGACTGAGACAATTGATGTGGACCTTTTGAACTGAGTCAATTGCCCGAGGACTATCCAAGTGGTTCCCTGGGTGTGTGGTTGTAGGAAGGTTTGATTTTCCTTTTCCAATTGTTACCTATGGGGGGCGGGGTGGCTTAATTGCTGGTATTTCTCCACAGCTGAGACTTCAATCCAGAGTAACTGTTTCACTACAGTTGGACAGAGACCAGCTGAAAACAAGACAGAGCCACTTAGCCTCACCACACCAAAGAGGTCCCCAGTTTCTCAGGCCGTAGCACTGTACGGGTCCTGACAAAGCTCCAGGGGAAAAGTCAAATAGTGTAAAATAATCATAGGGTGGAATCAGTGGAAAAACTCTGGTAACATGAATAACCAGAGTAGATCAACCACCCCAAGGAAAGATATGGAAGATGTAACTGAAGATCCCATTCATAAACAGCTAGGTGAGATGTCAGAAATCAAATTCAGAATTTGGATTGCAAACAAGATTAATAGAATGGAGGAAAATTTGGAATTAGAAATTCGAGGAGCAATTCAAAAGTCGGAATTAGAAATTCGAGGAGAAATTCAAAAGTTGTCTCAAGAATTCAACAAATATAAAGACAAAACCACCAAAGATTTTGACGCACTGAAGCAAGAATTTTCAGTCCTCAAAGATCTGAAAAATACAGTAGAATCCCTCAGTAACAGAGTAGAGCAAGCAGAAGAAAGGATTTCTGATATTGAAGACAAAGAGGAAGACAAATGGAGAGTAAAAATGGATCATTCTCTCAGAGAGCTCATGGATAATTCAAAGAAGGCTAATATTCACCTCATTGGAATCCCTGAAAAGCGATGAAGTGGCTTTGCAAGGCACAGAGGCCATTCTCCATGAAATTATAAAAGAGAATTTTCCAGATATGCCAAGAGATTCTGAAATTCAGATAGCAGACAGTTTCAGAACCCCAGCATGACTCAACCCAAATAAGACATCCACGAGGAACATCATAATTAACTTTGCTAAAGTTAATATGAAGGAGAAAATTCTGAAAGCAGCCAGATGTAAGAAAACCATTACCTACAAAGGGAGGAATATAAGAATGACTGCAGATCTCTCTGCTGAAACTTTTCAAGCCAGAAGAGGGTGGTCATTGACTTTTAATCTCCTAAAGCAAAATAACTTTCAACCCCAGATCCTGTATCCAGCTAAACTGAGTTTCATTTATGATGGAGAAATTAAATACTTTAATGACTTTCACATGTTGAAGAAATTTGCCATAACAAAACCAGCTCTTCAGGATATTTTCAGACCTATCCTCCAGAATGACCAGCCCAATCCTCTACCACAAAAGTAGACTCACTCAGAATCTTTTGATCAAACTCCAACTTCCACAGTGGCAAAAGGATTAAAAATGTCCAATGGACTTTCGAAAAACTTGATACCCAAAATTTTACCAGACTTATCAATATTCTCCGTTAATGAGACAGTGAATGGCTTAAACTGTCTTCTAAAGAGGCACAGGTTGGCTGACTAGATACAAAAACTCAGGCCAGATATTTACTTCATACAAGAATCACATCTTACCTTAAAAGATAAATATAGACTCAGGGTGAAAGGATGGTCGTCCATATTTCAGGCAAATGGTAATCAGAAAAAAGCAGATGTTGCAATTCTATTTGCAGATACAATAAGCTTTAAACCAACAAAAGTAAGGAAGGATAAGAATGGTCACTTCATATTTGTTAAGGGTAATACTCAATATAATGAGATTTCAATTATTAATATTTATGTACCCAACCAGAATGCACCACAGTTTATAAGAGAAACTCTAACAGACATGAGCAACTTGATTTCCTCCAGCTCCATAATAGTTGGAGATTTCAACACTCCTTTGGCAGTGTTAGATTGATCCTCCAATAAGAAGCTGAGCTTCTTTCTTTTTCTAAAGAAATTTTAGATTTAAATCTAACCATCCAACATTTGGATTTAGCAGACATCTACAGAACATTTCATCCCCAGAAAACTGAATACACACTTCTCATCAGCCCACAGAACATACTCCAAAATCCATCACATCTTAGGTCACAAGTCTAACCTCAGTAAATTTAAAGGAATAGAAATTATTTCTTGCATCTTCTCGGACCACCATGGAATAAAAGTTGAACTCAGTAACAACAGGAATCTGCATACTCATACAAAAACATGGAAGTTAAATAACCTTATGCTGAATGACAGCTGGGTCAGAGATGAGATTAAGAAGGAAATCACCAAATTTTTGGAACAAAACGACAATGAAGACATGAATTATCAGAACCTCTGGGATACTGCAAAGGCAGTCCTAAGAGGGAAATTTATAGCACTGCAAGCCTTCCTCAAAAGAACGAAAGAGAGGAAGTTAACAACTTCATTGGGACATCTCAAACAACTGGAAAGGAAGAACATTCCAACCCCAAACCCAGTAGAAGAAAAGAAATAACCAAAATTAGAGCAGAATTAAATGAAATTGAAAACAAAAGAATTGTACAACAGATCAATAAATCAAAAAGTTGGTTTTTTGAAAAGATCAATAAAATAGATAAACCTTTGGCTAACCTAACCAGGGAAAAAAGAGTAAAATCTCTAATCTCATCAATCAGAAATGACAAAGACAAAATAACAACAGACTCCTCAGAAATTAAAAAAATCCTTAATGAATATTACAAGAAACTTTATTCTCAGAAATATGAAATTCTGAAGGAAATTGACCAATACTTGGAAGCACGTCACCTTCCAAGATGTAGCCAGAATCAAGTGGAAATGTTGAACAGGCCTATATCAAGTTCTGAAATAGCATCAACCATACAAAATCTTCTTAAAAAGAAAAGTCTGGGACCAGACAGCTTCACGTCAGAATTCTACCAAATCTTTAAAGAGGAACTAGTACCTATATTACTCAACCTGTTCCAAAATATAGAAAAAGAAGGAAGACTACCCAACATGTTCTATGAAGTAAACATTACTTTGATCCCCAAACCAGGAAAAGACCCAACAAGAAAAGAAAATTATAGACCGATATCACTAATGAATATAGATGCAAAAATATTAAACAAGATCCTAACAAACAAAATCAGCAACACATCAAACAAATTATACATCATGACCAAGTCAGTTTTATCCCAGGGTCTCAAGGCTGGTTCAATATACGTAAATCTATAAATATAATTCAGCACATAAACAAATTAAAAAACAAAGACCATATGATTCTCTCAATTGATGCAGAAAAAGCTTTTGATAATATACAGCAGCCCTTCATGATCAGAACACTTAAGAAAATTGGTATAGAAGGGACATTTCTTAAACTGATAGAGGCCATCTACAGCAAACCCACAGCCAATATCATATTAAATGAAGTTAAATTGAAATCATTTCCACTCAGATTAGGAACCAGACAAGGCTGCCCATTGTCTCCACTGCTCTTTAACACTGTAATGGAAGTTTTAGCCATCACAATTAGGGAAGAAAAGGTGTTCAAGGGTATCCACATAGGGTCAGAAGAGATTGAACTTTTGCTCTTCACAGATGATATGATTGTATATCTGGAAAACACCAGGGATTCTACTACAAAACTCTTAGAAGTGATCAAGGAATACAGCAGTGTCTCAGGTTACAAAATCAACATTCATAAATCGGTAGCTGTTATATATACCAACAATAGTCAAGCTGAAAAAACAGTTAAGGACTATACTCCATTCACAGTAGTGCCAAAGAAGATGAAATATTTGGGAGTTTATCTAACAAAGGATGTGAAAGATCTCTATAAAGAGAACTATGAAACTCTAAGAAAAGACATAGCTGAAAATATTAACAAATGGAAAAATATACCATGCTCATGGCTGGGAAGAATCAACATTGTTAAAATGTCCATATTACCCAAAGCAATATACAATTTTAATGCAATCCCTATTAAAGCTCCTCTGTCATACTTTAAAGATCTTGAAAAAATAATACTTCGTTTTATATGGAATCAGAAAAAACCTCTAATAGCTAGGACATTACTCAGAAATAAAAACAAAGCAGGAGGAATCATGCTACCAGACCTCAGACTATACTATAAATCGATAGTGATCAAAACAGCATGGTACTGGCACAAAAACAGAGAAGTAGATGTCTGGAACAGAATAGAGAACCAAGAGATGAATCCAGCTACTTACCGTTATTTGTTCTTTGACAAGCCTATGAAAAACATTCAGTGGGGAAATGATTCCCTATTTAACAAATGGTGGTGAGTGAACTGGCTGGCAACCTGTATAAGACTGAAACTGGACCCACACCTTTCACCATTAACTAAGATAGACTCTCACTGGATTAAAGATTTAAACTTAAGACAAAAAACTATAAAAATACTAGAAGAGAGTGCAGGAAAACTCTTGAAGAAATTGGACTGGGCAAGTATTTTATGAGGAGGACCCCCCAGGCAATTGAAGCAGCTTCAAAAATACACTACTGGGACCAGATCAAACTAAAAAGCTTCTGCACAGCCAAGAACACAGTAAGTAAAGCAAGGAAACAGCCCTCAAAATGGGAGAAGATATTTGCAGGTTATATCTCCGACAAAGGTTTAATAACCAGAATCCACAGAGAACTCAAATGTATTAGCAAGAAAAGAACAAGTGATCCCATCGCAGGCTGGGCAAGGGACTTGAAGAGAAACTTCTCTGAAGAAGACAGGCATGTGGCCTTCAGACATATGAAAAAATGCTCATCATCCTTAATCATCAGAGAAATGCAAATCAAAACTACTTTGAGATATCATCTAACTCCAGTAAGATTAGCCCATATCACAAAATCCCAAAACCAGAGATGTTGGCGTGATGTGGAGAAAAGGGAACACTTTTACACTGCTGGTGGGAATGCAAATTAATACATTCCTTTTGGAAAGATGTTTGGAGAACACTTAGAGATCTAAAAATAGATCTGCCATTCAATCCTATAATTCCTCTACTAGGTATATACCCAGAAGACCAAAAATCACATTATAACAAAGATATTTGTACCAGAATGTTTATTGCAGCCCAATTCATAATTGCTAAGTCATGGAAAAAGCCCAAGTGCCCATCAATCCACGAATGGATTAATAAACTGTGGTATATGTACACCATGGAATATTATGCAGCCTTAAAAAAGATGGAGACTTTACCTCTTTCATGTTTACATGGATGGAGCTGGAACATATTCTTCTTAGTAAAGTATCTCAAGAATGGAAGAAAAAGTATCCAATGTACTCAGCCCTACTATGAAACTAATTTATGGCTTTCACATGAAAGCTATAACCCAGTTATAATCTAAGAATATGGGGGAGGATGGGCAGAGGGAGGGTGATTGGTGGGATTACATCTGTGGTGCATCTTACAAGGGTACATGTGAAACTTAGTAAATGTAGAATGTAAATGTCTTAGCACAATAACTAAGAAAATGCCAGGAAGGGTATGTTAACCAGTGTGATGAAAATGTGTCAAATGATCTATGAAACCAGTGTATGGTGCCGCATGATGGCATTAATGTACACAGCTATGATTTAATAATAATAATAAATAAACCCACCACCTCCAGCATATGGGGCCGTTGCCCTACTCTTTTGAGGCACAGGCACTGCCCATAACTGAGGTTTTTAACAAATCATGCCTTCATTTCTCAGAGAAGTAAAAGTAGGCCTCTTTGCCTCTTTACCTACTTGCCCTGGTAGGGGAGGCCCATTCTCTGTCTGTGGTGAACGCATCTTCCTCTGTAAGCCTATACCTTGCTTTTACTCTGTAAGTCTACCTGTCTCTTCCTCAGTAAACTTCTTTTCATGCTTGCCTTAAAAAAAAAAAAAAAGGAAAGAAAAGGTAAAGGCAGATCTACCATTTGACCCCCTACAATCCCACTACTAGGTATCTACCCAAATGAAAAACAGATGCTTTGCCATAAGGATACATAAATGTTTATAGTAGAACAATTCACAACAGTGAAGATGTGAAAAAACAACCCATGTGCCCTCCAACACATGCATTGTTAAACTGTGGTTTATGTATCTTATGAATACTATTCGGCCATAAAAACAGATGGAGATTCTTCATCTCCTGAGAACAATCCATTCTCCTGGATGGATTTGGAGACTATTCTCCTAAATATCACAAGAATGGAAAAACAATCCTCACATGCACTCAATACCAAATTGAAATTAGAAGATTAACAATCATAGACCCAAACGAGAGAAAAATCCCAGTTAAATTCAAGAAGGGGAGGGGAAAAGGTTCAGTAGCTTCGCACCCAGCAGGTACAATGCGTGGATATATGGCACATTCCCTGGGTGTAGGACACAACTACAGCCCTTAATTTAACCTTTCATGTGTAAATTATATAACCTAATGGTTTGTACCCTCATGTTAATCTGAAATGAAAATCAAAAATATCCTTGCCTTCTAAGTATTCATTTGTGAGAGAAAAATAAAATAAAATAAAACCTCCCAATCCCAGAAAGTAGAAAAAATCCTTCACACATCCTTGTATTTTTTACTTTCTATTCTTGCAGTTAGATTCTAAATCCTAAAGCTATCCAAATTAGTATTATAACTACTTATCTATAGCCAGAAATGTCTTCTGTTATGTTGTCCATAGCAGCCAAGGTTATTTGAACCTCTGATTAGACTCTAATCTTGCCACAGGCACACTGAGCCTGAATAGAAGCAGAATGCTTAGTTGTAAAATACAAAAAATCGGCCAGCTCTGGTGGCTCACACCTGTAATCCTAGCACTTTGGGAGGTTGAGGCAGGTAGATTGCTTGAGTTCAGGGGTTTGACACAAGCCTGAGCAAAAACAAGACCCCAGCTCTACTGAAAATAGAAAAACTAGCCAGGTGTATGGCAGGTGCCTGTGGTCCCAGCTTCTTGGGAGGCTGAGGCAAGAGGATTCCTTGAGCCCAAGAGTTTGAGGTTGCTGTGAGTTATAATACCATGGCACTCTAGCCAGAGTGACAGAATGATACTCTGTCTTACCCTCCCCCCCCAAAAGAAAGAAAAAAAGGAAAAAAAAGAAAAGAAAGAAAATAAGAAAAGTCCTACGTGAGAGGAAAAGGATTCAGCCACTGCCCACACTGAGACTGAGTAATACACCCATCTTCACACATCTTCAGGTGGTATGTTCATTGAGTAACTTAGGAATGAAGCCATGGTTTGTGGGGAGGTAAAATTACTTAGTGGTTTGTTGGGTTGCATTATGGCTTTCTCTAGCAGCTTCCACAGCAATTTCCAAATCACTGGCAAGAAAATTTTGCTGGAATTGCAGGCCCGACTGTAGAGGTTCCTCCCTACATTTAAGGAAAGGATTGGATTGTTCCAGGCCTGCCTGTTCCAGTCTTGGGTGCACCAGGTCTGACTGCTCCAGGAATGGTTGCTCCAAGACTGGCTGCTCTGGGTTTGGTCGCCCAGGTTGGGTTGCTCCAGGTCTGGTTGCTCCACACTGGAAGGTTTCCAGATGTATTCACAGGCACGCCTGGTGATAGGAAGAGTAGAGCCTGGGCATTCCGTGGGTGCTGAAGCCTGATCCTGAGTCATATTGTTGGTGTTTTTTAGCCAGTTGTTTTTCTGCCACCTCTTGGATTTCATCCTCTAGTTCTGGATCCAGGTCATAAACTGTTTGTAGCTGAGGTTCAGGATGTTGGAAAGTTCCTCCATCTGCTAGAAGCTGAGGTATTTCTGTCTCTGAACTCTGTCATTGAGTACACAGCTGGGTCGTAGAGAACAGAGTTCTGGCCTTCTTTTTCTTGACCTGGACTTTATCTTCCTTCTTTACTGCACTGTTCTTTATAGAAGGGGTAGTTTTACTTTGAGACTAGCAGAAGAATCAGGGCTCTCCCAAGTCAGCAGATCCATAGAAGTAAGAAGAGGGGAGGCAGTCTCTGCGTGGGGCACCTCTGTGGAAGACATTTGCAAGGATGGATAATTTTCTTCAGGCCTACAAGTCACAGGCTCTGGAGGAGGGTCACTAGAATCATATGCTGCAGAGCAAGGCGGGCTTTGCGGGCACGCAGCATCCACACTCACATTGTTGAAAGGAAAAAATTAAAAATCTGGACTATAAAAAAAAAAAGGCTTGGAATTAAATATCTAAATAGAATCTACAGAAAAAGATCCAAAAGTCAGGAAGAAAAGGGTCCCCTCCACAACAGCAGGAGGCAACCAGCTCAATCCAGCGAAATCGAGAGATTTTTTTAAAAGACAAATAAATTGAATGATAAAATGTTCCTAGAAACAAAAGCTGCAAATATATAAATTCTCCTCAGTTAATCTATAAACTTACTATAATTCTAATCAAAATCTCGATGTTTTCAAAGTTTTTATCTTGGTTTGTGGTGACGAGAAGAAGAGGGAGTTGGAGAAATTTAACTAAATAAATTATGAAGTTTGTCTTGAAAATTAAATGGCCTCACACAGCTTAGTGTTTTAGCTTTTTTTTTCTTTGAATGGCAATGAGAGATGGCCTTGCCTTATGAAGTTATAATAATAAAAATAGCATGGTGTTGAAACGGAGTGGCATCCAGAATCACACGTAATTAGATAAGTTTAATGTACAAAACTATTAGCAGTTCATTCAGGTAGAAATAACTGATCAACTCATGAGGAAAAAATAAAGCTAGGTTCTTTCCTTATATATCAAAATAAATCCCAAATGGATTAACAAAGTTAGTGTAAAACTGAAAAGCTACAACAGTACTTTCTCTGTTATAAATCACAGAGACAAGATTAACAGATTAGTTACATAAAATCCTCAAATACGTATATGCCAATCATTCCTCCTCCACCCTAAATATAACAATGAAACAAAAAACAAACTTACTCTTGGCTACAAAACAATACTTACTGGACAACCAGTGGTTTAAGCAGTAAAAATATTTTATTATACCACTTCACAAAAAGTTGGAGGCAAGTGGTTCCAGGTTTGGTACAACTCATGGACACCGTTATGAACATACACTCTTTTCCATGTTCCTCTCTAACATCCTTTATGTGTGAGCCTTCCATGCTCCTGCTTATCACCTCATGTTGCAAGATGGCTGGACAGCTCCAGCCATTAAATTCACATACCAGAGAGGAATAAGTGAGAAGGAACATCACAAGCCATAACTATTTTTATAAGGAGAAAAACTATTCTTAGAAGACTTGCTGGCCTTGACTTCTGTTAACGCTTCAATGAATAGATCTGTATCACAAGACCTCTCCTATAATAGTATAAGAAAAAGTAGGAAAACTAGAATTTCCCTTTGCTATCACCAAAGAGGAAGGTAGACAATGGAAAAGAGGTTGCAGTGGTGTTGGGTTAGCTAACCAACAGTGGCTGACCCACTCAGAATTCACAAAATTAGGAAAATGGCAGGCAACAAACAGATAGGTCCTTACTCTAGAAAGAGTTCTTACAAATAAAAAAAATTGGAATTATAATAAAGAGTCTAGGTATTTTTAAGAGGCAATTTACTGGGGGAAAAACCCAAATAGCCATTAAATAGATGAAAAAGGACCTATTTCATCAGTAATCTAGAAATATCAGCTTGGAAATATTGAATAGGATTACAAGGTTCAGTTTTCTCTACTTGTGGGCAATGGCACTCCACCACACATCTGCTGGTGGTCGAATAAACTAAAGGCACTTGTCAATACATATCAATAACCTCTGAAAAAACCTTACTTAAGATATCAATTCCAGTTCTAAAAAATCAGCCTAAAAAATAATTAGCAAAAAAATAATTTGCATAATAAAGGAAATTTTTAAAGTAAAATAAACTTTATAATTCCAGCTTTAGAAATCATAACATATATGAATACTATAGGAATATTTCCTTTGTGTGTTTCTGTACTTTCTTTTTTTTTATTGTTAAATCATAGCTGTGTACATTAGTGCAAACAAGGGGTACAATGTGCTGGTTTCATATACAATCTGAAATATTCTCATCAAACTGTTCAACGTAGCCTTCATGGCATTTTCTTAGTTATACTTTATTTTTACATATATATTATTTCTTTTTATCAAAGTAAAATTACACAGAGTGGAATGCACAGATCTAAGTACACAATTCAGTGAGTTTTGACAATTGTCTACACTAGAGCCAGGGAAGCTGCAGCCTTGAGGCCACATGTAGCCTTCTGGGTCCTTTTGTGCAGGCTTTTGACTGAATTCAAATTTTACAGAACAAATCCTTTTAATTTGATCAATACATTTTGTTTGTTTTTTATATTTATTTTATTTTTAAAATGAACAAAGAATAAAATAAGTTTCAATGAAATAAACTTCCCAGATTGACCAATACGCTTAGAACATCAGTAAGCCATAAAAGCTAAATTGATGGCTGCTATGCTTATGCTTTAGTTCTAACTTTCCCCACCTGACTGGTGTCACTACCACACGAGGCTGGTTGGTGAGAGTTTACAGGGGTTGAATATGCCAGTCTGTTATCAGCTTTTGACAATGGCACACTATATTTCTGTTTGAAGTGAACTTTGTGAATATTTGCACAGCTCAACAGTATTTTTTAACTATCTGCTTAGTAGCCCATCATGTTATAAAAGACCACGAGAACACTGAAGGAAAAAAACAGATTTTTAAACGAGATTAGGTATTATATCATCTAGTTTCTGTTAAATGTAAGATGTTTTGTTTGCTTTGTGATGTTGCAATAGCAACATTACAGAAATTTAATGCTCAAAGGCATTATAACCCTCATATGGACAACAAATATTTTAAATTAGAGGGAGAGGCATGAAAGGTTGTATTGCAGAAACTAAAAGATGAAAAGAAAAAGCAAAGACAATTCTTTCAAGCAGCAGTAAGAGCTGGAAATAATGCCACCAAAGCAACTTATAAAGTAGCCTATGTGCTCAGGACAAAAGACCTTCAGCAATGCAGAAATTGTAAAGGAATACACTGTCAAGGTTGTGGGATGCTTAGACCTGGATTGTGTTTCAAACTACAGAAACAGCTGCCTCTTCCAGGAGAACCATAACTAATCAGCAGCATGAATTAGTCTTCACCTTAACAGAACAACTTCATGTAATACTTCAAAAGTAAAATACAATACAGTCTCTGTATGTTGACCACCCAAGGATTGTTGAATCGTCAAGAATCTTGACCAATCCTTCAAGAAAGGTTGAAGAATCCTTGGTGGTCAACATAAGGAACTAAGCCTACTCCACTGATACATATGAACATGTGGTACACGTCTGGTCTACGAAAATTAGGTCAACTTAAGGAGGTGGTCAATGTAGGGAGTGGTCAACTATGGAGGGTCAACTGTATACATATTCAATTGCTTTAGATGAATCAACTGATACTATTTACTCTGTGCAGGTTTTATATTTCATTTCGGTCATAAAAGAAGATTTTCTTTGCTATAAAGAGTTCTCACTTTGGGCACTCTTTAGGAAAATAACATGGAGAATACATATCTTCAACAACTTTTAAGATCAATGTCATGAAGTTGTATTAAATATGATAAATTGAGGGTACGTACAAACTATGTACGTACCTTCCATGACAGGAAAACATGAAGGGTTTATTACACACATAAAGTTTTAACAGATCCAGATGATCTTATCTCTTTTCACTGTATCCTACACCAGCAAAATCTCTGTGCTAAAGCTGCTATTCGAAGTGTCACTTTGCAGCAAGTTATAAGTATTGTTACCTATATTCATGCAAATGTAACACAGCATCCTCAGTTTGTAACATGCTAAAGTGGAATGATGAGGTAATCAGTATGGATTTGCTGTATCATTCTAAAACGCTTTGGCTATCACAGAAACAGGTATTAGCCAACATTTTATCTCTGTGAGAACAAATAGTAACATTTTATTAAGAACAGAATCAGCAATGTGAATCACTGAAAGTTTTCTATAGGAATGCAGCATTTCTGTGTGATATCACATTAAACCAAAACAACTTGGATATTTCTTTGCAAGATAAAACTAAGCCTCTATGTGATATATGACCAAAACTCCAAGCATTTTTTTTTTGGGGGGGGGAAGGCTATCTTTTCTCAAACCACATCTTTTTCAAAAGGAAATTATGGATGAACATTTTCTCCAGTTAGCAAAGGTCGTTGATGAGAAGGATGATATATGTGAATCATCTGAAGAATACGCAGCTGTTAAGACCTATTAATTGGAGAATACAATAAAAGCTTCATTAACTTTGAGAATCATGATGTCACACTCAAATTAGCATTTCAGCCCCACCTAGTTAATATAATCAAGGCACCTAAAGAACTACAGATGGGATTGATTGAGCTCTCAGTAGACAACATGTTAAATTCATTGTTTGATGCTAAGAAAGATCCAATGGAAATAAAGAAAAATGCAGCAGGATACCCACATCTCAGCAATATGTCCACAAAATGCTTTCTTGCTTTTCATCCACTTATTGCTGGGAATCTACATTTTCCTACCTAATGCAAATCAAGATGCCCTTAAGGTCACAAATGACTGATACCCATTTAGAGGATCAACTGAAACGACAGACCTCCATGCTGCAACCAAATACTCAAATACTTTCCAACCAAAAGCAGATGCAACGAAGTCATTAAAAGGTTAGTTACCTTTAAAATTAACAAAGTTTCCATTTTCTTACTTCATTAAGTAAATAGTAGTTAGAATTTTACAAAATAATGTTCTTAAGTCAATCTAATTGAAGTTTCTTGAATGTGGCCTTATTTGATTATAGCTAAATCCATGCAGACGTCCAGCATTCAAAGGTTCCTACCCCTGATCTACACCCAGGGAAGCCACACTGCAGTCAGGCTTCCTGTGCCTCCTTCTAATCAATTCTCTCCCTGTAGGCAACCACCATCATTTTTGTAATTTTTAAAATGATTAAAACTTAAATATAAGAAAATCCTCACAGGAGAACTTGCAACCAACATAATTACAATAAACTTAAGACTGAGCAAATCTGGCATGAAAAACACTGTTAGTGTGGAACGGGAAACCCAAAAAGAGAGAGAGAGAGATGTTGTATTTTTAAAGGATTTGCAAATTCTCATTATTCTGCATAAAACCTCTCTTCTAATTTATTTTTCCACTCTTATGATTAAACATGTTTTGTACACGATATTATATATGGATGCATCATTTAGAGCTAGGATTCTAGGAAAGAGATTTAAAGCTAGGCATTCATCTAAAAGAGTTAACTGCCTTCTCCTCATTTAATAATGACGCTTTTGGGGGGAGGCTCATGAATTACTGAGGACTCGTAACAATCATGATTAGCAAAAATTCATAAGGCTTCTGCCCTTGGGGATCTTATTTACAGTCCAGTCAAGAAAAGACTAAAAACATTACTCCATGGCACAAGCTAGCACATTACCAAAAGGTGAACTGTAAGGAATGCATCGGGCAGGAAACCAGTCTTCCCCCCAGCAGCTGTAAGAATTATGGAAACAGATGGTCGTGAAGCCTCTTTGCAAACTGCCTACTGCTACCTGGACACATGTCCATTGTGGTTCTTGTGAAGCAGATAGAGAAGGGGGTTGTCACTCAGTCTAATCACCTTAAGCTACCCCCATTATAATGACCTGGGTGCTATGAAGGAGACTTTCACAGGGGACTCAGGGGTACTAGACAAGGAACTTGAGACCTGCATGACTTGCCCAGTTGTGGACCCCAAACTGGCCTGTAGTGAGGGGAAAGGCAGGCCAAGGATGCGGCAGTGTGAACAGCCCTGGCTGCAAGAGATGGGGACCCATGTCATAGCATTGTAAGCAATGAGGATGGGTAGGAGTGCAGCTTGGACAAATCAAGGCTTGAGCTCACCAGCTCTCAGCGGACAGCCACCATATAAACCACCCCAGGAGTTGGCTGGGCTGGGCGGAGCCTCTGTCTGTCATACGGATGCGGGAGCGCAAGCCCCTTCACACTGTTAACCTCACACGCTGGCTGTGGAGCCAGGAAAAGTAGATGCTATGTCCATCTGATGGAGGAAAGTGTCAGATCCATGTGGCTTTTAATTCCTGGGAGCATTTTAACCCCGAGGCTTCCTGCTTATGCAAGCTTGTAAGGCCTGGCATGCCTTTCTCAGAGTCTCCCCTGGTTTGAGAGAAGCACCTGCTCCTTTCCCAGTGGCTTACTGTTAAATTCATGGGCCTCGATTTCTCCTCCCCAGAACTTCTGTGTTGTGGTTTGCTTACAGTTGGGTAGTGGAGGAACTTTCTAGTTTCCCTCTGGACTCTCCCCTGAGAGTGGCCTCCAGTGGGCCCCCTTTATTCAATTTTTAATACTCAGACACATATTTAGGACTTTTAAGAGCCCACCCAATCTTTGAATGAATTTTGAACCTGTAACAATGCATGGGAAAGAAAACAAGGCCTCTGCCATGAAGACCCTGTGTGTGCCACTGTAGTCACAATTTTGCATACTGGTTCCTTTAAAGCAAGCTCAGACAAGCCAAGCTAAGCACCTGGTGGCCTTAAAACTTGCCCCCAGGGAGGACAGGAGCTCTTCTAGTGATAAGCTGACATCTTGGCTGAGATGCTGGGAGAGTTGACCCCCAGTAGATCACCTGTCCTTGTAATAGTTTGGCGCACTTGGTCTCAGGACAGGGAGACCTTCTGAAGTGAGGGCTGGAGAGTTGTAAGGCTGGTAGAGCCACAGGTTGAATTGTCAGATTCACCTCTTGCTGAGCAGGAATGGGAGGAGAACAGGAGGAGAGCTGGGAGCTGGGAGGGCCCTGGGAGAGCAAGTGGCCCATGGGCATCTCTCTTTTCTCTAATCTAATGAAACAAAAATATAAATCTACTTGCCTCTGACTGCACACCAAGCACACTGCTGAGCTTATTTCCATTTTTTTGTAGTATAAAAAATAATTGTACATACTTGAAAGGATTGTGAGAGGAAGCGAGAGGGACTCTAATTTCCTTTTATTGCCTACTTTATTTCTCTTTTTTCCTCTATTATGCCATAATCTTGTAATACAAAGAGCCCTTCAGTGCCTTCCCCAGCCAGGCCTTCATTTATACACAACCAGCACTGGCATCGTTTCCAGAGAGCAACTGTGCTGAGATGCTTTCGTTCACTGTTCAGTATCTGGATGAGTTAACTTACTACTGCGGGTACCTCTACGCTGTTGTCACACACTCAGGAGTGACTTGGAGGTCTGAGGCCTTTGCCATCCCTATCCTCCTAAGGGTACATGGGACCAGGTGGGCATCCCACATCCTCAGGGCCTGATGGTAAAGGGGCTGGCTGCAGGGGATGTCCCGCAGCCTCTGGCCCCTGAGTCCTCACTCCAGCACTTGAGTTGGGGATTTTCATATGCCAGTTTCCTTTAGCAAAGGAGACTCTCAATACAAGTATTAATGTCCTTTTTTCACTCTGTAAATATGATCAATTTATGATTGCAGAGTAGATGTTATAACAAAAATTATACAAGTGTACTTTATTTTAAAGAAACTCAAATATAAAAAGCTGAATTTAGAATAACCCTTCATGAGACAATTTCTTACATCCCTGAGAATTCTTTATCATAAAATTCACTCTATCAGCAGCTTCAAATCCATCAGAGGGATTAAGAGAGGAAGGACCTCATTTAGCCCAGTGGTCTTTTAACTAGATTCCATGCAGTGATGGGGGTTCTCTGTGGAGATGTCCAGGGTACACTGTCCTGAGTCCTCAACCCCTATGGCTACTGAAAACAAAACAACAAAAACCACAAAGCAGCAGCTTCCCTCTGCCTACTCTCTGCACTGGGCCTTGTGTATGAGGTTTGGTTTGGAGAAAGGATACTATGATTAAAATATTTCCAACAACCATGGACCCAGACTAACATCATTCATTACACAGATGAGGACATAGGGAAGAACAGGGAAGCAGAGAGTCCAGCTCCGGGTCCCAAGCAGAATTCACACATCCTGACTCCAGTCCAGTGCTGCCTTTCAGTACAGGTTGGGGAGAGTGGGAAGGGAAGAAAACAAATAGGTAGATGTGCAATTTTCAAAAAGTCAGTAACGACATGGAGATACATCAGAATTGAAGAAAGACGTTCATTAAAAATACGAAACAATTTTACAAACATCTTTAGAGAAGGGCAATGCAAAGTTCTTAGAGTCCAAGGGGATTATTTTAAAGGGGTAAGTTTAGTATTTTTAAGTTTATACAATAAAGTACAGCGGTCTTTATAGCGTATGTTTTGATTAGTTGATGAGAACATGTTAAAATTTGTATCAATCTTTATAGAGAGGAACTTCAAAGATTCTCAAAATAATTTTCTTCTTTTAACTACTGCAACTGTTTTCCTCTACCATTACGTTTATATATCATTTGCTTTAAAAAATCACTTTACACTTAGTAAGATGAATGTCAAAGTATCTCTTGACCAAATTATCACAATTTCAGAATTAGTGAAACTTTTACCCTAAGCACACCTGCTATGGAAAGTGGGGAGGAAAAGCCATTTCTTTTGTGGGGTTCTTACCTATAGAAACAATTTGAGTCATTCAGTGTCAGCGTATCATCATGTTCTGGCCACCTGATTTAATAAAAGAAGCCAGGCAAACTCTCCAGGAAGGCCTTGCCCAAGACCCAGAGTTCAAGGCCATCCTGTTTACCACATGCAGATGGTGCATTAGGGACTATCTCAAAAGAGACAGATGAGGATCAGGACACCCACCTGGTCTCAGACCAGGCTCGGAAGCCAGGCCTGACAACACAGAGGTTCCCAGACACCAGAGGTAAGGCAGAGGCAGCATCGCCTATGCCTGGATTAAAGAATGGTACTGACTCTGTGTTGTAAGTCAAGGCAGCAAAAGAGATAGAGGTAGGAAAATTCTATATACTTACAACTTTTCAGGAATATCTCTCTGAGCAGTAATTAAACTTGGAATTGAATATCAAAAGAGAAAGGGATTCCACTACTCTTGAACTGCATTTTGAGTGTCTTTGATGTAAACCACGTACACTTCCTGTTTCATGCACCACTGTGATGTTTCTAAAGAATTCCCTGTGCAATTCCTCTGAGGATGATTATTCTAATGGTATGTAGGGCACTAACTGGCTCTGTGGGAGTTTTCAGCCACCAAAGGGATTTTTTTAAAGCACATCTGTCAAGTAAGACACAGCAGGGAGTGAAGCTACTAGAGGATCCATTTCTCCACCCTTGGTGACAGTAAGGACCGTGGTAATTGGAACTTGACAACAGCCCTGTGAAAACCAGGAGCTGAGGCTAGACACATACATTAGCAACCCTATGTATACAGTTACCATTCCCCTCTGTGTCCACTGGAGTCTGTGGGTGGTGCCACCAGTTGTAAATAAGGCAAGAGGAGGAACCTGCTGTGCTCCCCAGCCATTTGGCAAAGAGGCTGTGGATGGATGAAACCTAAGTGGCTAAACCCTGCTTCCATACCCAAGGCTGGACACCCACCTCCCCATGGAGTCCTGAGGGACAGCCCGGGGGCTAATTCTGATGGAGAGAGCCTGACCTGGAGCCGGAGCCAGCAGGAGCCAGGGCCAGAGGATTGGCAGGTGTTTCAACATTAAATGCACAAAGCCTTCCTCCCACAAAAAAACGAACACTGGCTGTTGTGTCCTGCCTTTCTAGGACAGGATCAGATCACACGAAGCCTAACTCTAGATCTAAGATTCCCAGGGAATGTGGTGGGGAGGGATATTGTCCATCAGGATGTGGGAGCTTTTTTTGTTTTCCCACCTACTTCCTTCATCTGATTCCTCCTCCATTCATCTTGGACCACAGTGGAGCCGAAGTGGTTCTGCTTCCTGCCCTCGCCCCCCAGCCCTGCACTCACTGACAACAAGGGGCCACCAGGGAGTCGACCCCAGCCAGACTAAAGCAAACCCAGCAAATGCAAGTGTGGGAGCCAGCTCAGCTCTCAGGAACACTGGGACCCAACAGCCACCCTGGGCAGCATCCAAAATCAGGCCCTGAGCAAGGCTCACGTCACCTATAAACGGACGTGCACCTAAACCCCATTCAATGTGAGCAGCTGATGTGTTTAAGCAAAGCTTACCAAGAAAATAGGAGGATTTCTAGATGTTTCCACGAGCAATGGACATTTCATTCAGACACCATTACTAGAGACTCATTGCTTGGAAATCAGAACCAGAAATCTCTGCAGAGGAGTCTTTCTCCTTTTCATCTGAGATTTCTTCTAGCACCTCATTGCTTCCTCACAGCCACACTCAAGGTCCTTCTCCCAGGGAGGCCTATCCTAAGTTCCCTATTTAAAAGTTCCTCCCACACCCACACACTCACATACTCACACCCACATACCATGTTCTCACACACACACTCTCACCCACACACTCACATATTCACACACACACACCCACGTACTCACATACACACCCACACATACACATACACTCTCACCCACACACCCACATATTCATACACACCTCCCCATGTACTCACACACATACTCACCCACACACCCATGTATTCACACACACACTTGCCCACATACCCATGTACTCACACACACACACACACACACTCATCCATGCAAGAATTCACACCCACACCAACGAATTCACACCCACACACAACCATGGATTCACACACACACACACACGTACTTATGCTCTCGCACACACATTCACCCACACACCCACCCATACACAAATGTACTCACACATACACACACACACTCCCATGTACACACATACTCACCCACATACACATGTACTCACACACCCATGTATTCACACACATACACATATTCACACACACACCCATGCACTTACACACACACACACACTCATCCATGTGAGAATTCACACACACACTCACCCACATACAACCATGGATTCACACACACACACACGTACTTATACTTTCACACACACATTCACCCACACACCCACCCATACACAAATGTACTCACACATACACACACACTCCCATGTACACACATATTCACCCACATACACATGTACTCACACATACACATATTCACACACATACACATATTCACACACTCACACACCCATGTACTTAGACACACCTCCACATACTCACACGCACCCATGCCCTCACACATACACTCACCCGCACACGCATGTACTCTCACACACCCACATACATACACACTCGCCCACTCATCTATGTACATACACACACGGCCACATATTCTCACACACACACTCACACACCACAGCCTTCCCAGTCCCCCTCTTCCTGCTTTACTTTGTCCTTTTTCTCTAGCATTCGTCACCTGGAAAATGTCCTTACTTATAAAGTCTGCTGGGTATCGTCTCTCTCCCCATGGCTCTGCTGAGGCAGACGGGAGTCCATGTCCCGCTCACTGACGGTTGGTGCCCAGAACCATATCTGCCACAGAGAAGGTGCTCCACGAATATTTGTGCAGTGAACTTCAGACAGGGGTCCTCAAACTACAGCCCGCAGGCCACATGCGGCGGTGTGATTGTATGTGTTCCCATTTTGTTTTTTTACTTCGAAATACGATATGTGCAGTGTGCATAGGAATTTGTTCATACTTTTTTTGGTTTTTTTTTTTAAGCTATTGTCCGGCCCTCCAATGGTCTGAGGGACAGTGAATTGGCTCCCTGTTTAGAAAGTTTGAGGACACCTGCTCTAAGCTGTTGGGACAAGGAGAATTGAGTTCCGAGTAGCCTTATATCCTAAGAAGGTGCTCCACCCGTTTGGTGGAGAGTGATAGGCATGTGGGTGTGGGTGGAGGGGGAGATGAGGAGAAGGATCTATTCCCAGCAAGAACAAGATGTTTCCTCTTCCAGAATTAGCACAAGCACCAGAGGCCAGCCAAGGTAAGCCAAAGTCCCCAGGGAGGTTCACACACAGGCAGCTCATGGATAGACACCAGATGCAGCAAACCAGAGAAGGGTCAAGGTGAGAGCCATGGGCCAAGAGAGCAAATAATAGATATGGAGCAGGGTTGCCAGCACAGCTGCAGTTGACCTTGGGCATCTGCTGCTACGTGGTGGCCACAGAATACCTGCCAGCTGGGTGACTCCAGCCAGGGAAGGCAGGAAACTCACCAAATCATGTCAAGGCAGGAAAAGGTGGCCTCTTGCCCTTGGTTATTCACCTATTACAGTTAAAACCGAGTCTGTCCTTCCCTGAAGCAGGGTCATTCTCCAGTTGGGAATGGGCTCCTGGGGTGGGCTGGAGGTGGGGAATGCTTTGGAGCATCCTGCCAGAGCTCCTTTGTCAGAACCCCTCAAACTGGGATGACAGATAATCAGAAATGTCACTTTTAGCAGATACCACTTTCTGGGATAAGGGAGCCCATAATAACCATCAAGAGAGGCCATTAATATTCAGACTAAGTAATGAAACACATTGATTGGCACGTTTATTTCTCAATACAATGCATTTAATGACAGAGTGTCTGAATCCAACAGATGTTTATCTTCAGCCAGAGGACAGAATAACATGAGAACCACCCAGCTGACAGTCCACGCCGCAGGCCAAGGGGGACGAGGGAGGTGTAACTGTCCATGTCACAGGTTGGCTGACACTTTCTCAGACCTGGGCATGAGGATGGTGCTGAAAAGTACCTCTGGGCTCCTTCTTTGTGACCACTCCTTAGTCATTTCTCCACAACAAAATCTGTCATGATGCAACCCATGTGAGGGAGACAATTACAGGTGACAATGAGAAGGGGTCCAGCAGGGAGCTTCTCGTAGGGAAGGCTCTTTCCTGTTTCATTTTATGAGAAAATAAGAGACTGTTAAGGAATTGAATAATTTTTATTTTGTGCTAGTGTTTTAAATATCATTTATTAAAATACTTCTAATCCAAGAAATGTTAAAATGAAACATGAACCCCCTAGCAAATCAAATTTGGATAACTAATTTGATGTCAATGGAGGAGACTCACCAAGAAGACTGTGTTACACAATTATTTTCATTACAGAAAGAGCAGCAGCAATGGGCAGAGCTGGGGAGGGAAGAGTGAGGTGTCAAGGGCAGATGGGGAACTAGGGCTTCCCTCCCGGAGCACGGGGAGAGGGAAGAGAGAGTATGATGGGAATCAAGGGGTGGGCACATTCTTGAGCATTCTTGGGAACCCCAAAGTTGAGCACTACATGTCTAGAATTTTTTCTCTAAGCTGAAAGCTTTGTAGGACAAAGATTTGATGAGCAAAAAGCTGAAGACTTGGAGGTCTCTCCAACCTGCTCTCCACATTTCAGCCAGAAGGAGCCTATAAAAACCTTAGCATTGTCCCCTTGTCCTTGACAAGACTTCAAAGGCACTGCTATCAGGTCCCATCTGGGGTGCCACTTGTCGGGGCCTGGGGATGCCATGTCTTTGGCCTCAATCCAGGGCCTGGTCGGAGCTGGGACGCTAGGTCTCCAGCCCCAGCCCACAAAACTGTCCCGATGCGGCTGCAGGCCCAGCTGACTCAGGGTAGGTCTCATTCTGGTCTCGGGGACCGAAGCAACTTAGAAGTCACAGTCAATATTAGTATGAGGGAGCATCTCAGCAGCAGTCTGTCAGGTTTAGATGCCGCAACAGCGTCTCCTGAGGTTATTTATGGACGTAATACACCGCAGGTGTGGAGACTGCTTGCAATAAGGTCCGTGTTCTCGTCACATGCTCTTATGTGCTCTCGTGCCCTTTAACAAGAGAACAATGATGTTAACTGATGTTAACTCCCTTCCCCAATCCCTCATCGCCAAGGTATTTCTCACAGGTGTCTCCTACGCACTGCCTTGATTCTGGCTCCACCCTCCCTTCCTGTTCACCTGCTCCAGGCCAGCCTATCTCCCCATCTGCCCATCACCATCACCTTCCTCTCCAGCCTCCCCTCCACTCCGATCTCCTTCACTCCCTTGCCTGGCCTAGTGGCTCAGGTGACCCACATGCCTCCTGCCCCAGGAGCTCTAAGCCCTGAGCCCCTCTACTCTCTTAGTGTCCCCTGCCTCCTGCTCAGTCCTATTCCTTAAGATTTCAGCTTAAAAGCCAGTCCTCAGGAGAGTAACTCCTTACACGAGGTCAAAGTCCATTCTGCCAGGAATGTGTTCCTGCCGGAATCACTCCCAATGTCCAGTGTAATACCTGGCCCATAATAGGTGCTTAGTATGTGTTGAGTGAATGTAGGAGCAAGCGAGGGGAAGGAATAAATGAGGCCCATCTGCTCTCTCAGTGAGACATGCACACTTTCTTCCACACATCCATTCATCCCTGAACACTCCCCTTGCTACATTTCCTGGATGAGAGGCAGGGTGTCACTTCCATCAAGAGTTTTGCTTCTGGGTGGCGCTTGTGGCTCAAGGAGTAGGGCGCCAGTCCCATATGCCGGAGGTGGCGGGTTCAAACCCATCCCCGGCCAACCCCCCCCCCAAAAGAGTTTTGCTTCTGGAGTCAGACAGCCTTAGATTTAAATCTCTCAGCTTTCAGAACTAACCATGTCACCTTGGACCAGTAACTGAATTGTAAGGTTCAAATAAAATGCACTCAGCCAAGTGGATGAATAACAGTAACATTTGTTGAGCTCTTGTGATTTACCAGGCCCTGCTCTAAGTTTTTAAAAATGTACCCGCCCATTTAATTCTCTCAATAACCTGATGAGGCAGATAGCTGCAGCTTTTCTTCTTTGCAGCTGAGGACACAGAGGCCCAGAGTAGAGTGAGTGGGCACAGCCGCTAAGTAAGTGGTGACTCCATTGTCTGCTCCCTGAGCCACACCCTGGGTCGCCACCTTCCCTGCCTCTCCTGTCATGTCAACTTGCTCCAGGGAAGCTCTGTTTATTGTATAGAATCAGGGAACTTCTTAGAACAGCCAGAAGATAACAAGGACCAGAAATATCCAGAATTTCTTTCTTTCCTCCTCACTTTGCAGGAGCCACCAGTCCAGAAATCGAGATGGCCATAGACCCAACTTCAGACAGTCCCAGAACACGCTCTCAGGCGGAAGAGATGACCTTTCTGGGAGGCTGTTTTAGCTGTCTTTAACCACTTCCCTTCCTCTTACAGGTAAGGTCTGTGGTCTGGACAGGTGACAGCAATGACTTCTCCAATCTATACTCAGCCTAAAGAATGGGTTTACCCCTCAAAAACCACCACAGAAGGAACTCAGCAGTCAAGCAAGAATGCTAGCTTGTCAGGGCAGCATCTTCTGGACGTTTCCACAAGTTCCTTAAACCTTAAATCAAAGGATGAGACCTGGCATTTCCCAACAAGGACAGCCAGACTGCAATTCTAACGGGTGTTTATAGTCAGTTTGCTGAGTGTTGATGGGGGACTGACAGGTGAGAGTCTCTATTAGGCAAAGTCACTTCAGTGCCAATAACATTTGTCAAAGAATGAAAGACTGCATAGTCCCTCCGTCAAGAGTGGATTTGATGGCATTTGTAACGTGGTGGAAATGATCAGCTCTGACACTCTCTGTTACATAGCAGTGCTGAGTTGAGATAGAGATGGTGAGTAGTGCACCTGTTTCCTTATTGTTTATCTTTCTTTCTTCATAAGGTTTACTAATGATATATTGAGACTGACTCAAAATCTTACTTGTAAGCCAAATTCTGGTGACAAATTGTCTTTTTGGTTTTATAGTTTTCTTAAGATATTTCAACCTAATAGTATCAAGCTTATCAAAAGGAAAGCAGATTTGTTGTTAAATATGAATTCATGTTGCCTAGATTTTTTTTTTAAGTATGTTCTGTGGAGTATCAAGTTGAAGAAACTCCAACTATGTATGTTTCTAAACATTAAACAATGAGACCTAGTTTACCAAAAGTTATCCTTAAAAACATAACTCCCAGTCATTTCTCATAAAAATTTTTAATAAACTCTGGAATTCAGCGCCACTTGCTCTTAAAGCAAGATTTATATTTTTGTAGACTATAATGGATAATACAGTGATTAAGAAACCATATTCTGATGTATCTATATTTCTGACAAGTTCTCATCTTCAGGAATATTTTTTGTTTAATTTGATTTTGTATTGAGTTCCCAGCACATCTTTATTTTCATCAAACCTCATTAGGAACCTTCTACCTAACCAGACCTGTGTCAGATATTGGCCATGAAAAGACATGTAGAATCAGCCCACAGGGTGAGGAACAGGAAAGAACTGAGGAACTGAGGTCTCCTGATGTGAGTGAGCTTGGAAGCAGATTCTCCAGCCCCAGCCGAGCCTTCAGATGCCTGCAACCATGACTGACACCTTGGATGCTTGAAGCCACCCACTCAGCTATTCTGTTCTCAGATTCCTGACCCTCTTGAGTTATGTGCAATAATAAATGCTTATTGTCTTCAGTTGCTAAGTTTTGGAGTATTTTGTTGTGCATTAATAGATAATTAACACAAGGGTATGGTCTAGTCGAGAGAGTTGACCATACATTTAGAGAAAAATACATGTACACAAAAAGAGTCAAACAAGTATCAGGGACCAGCAGGTATCAATTGCCAGAAGAGAGAGAGAAAGAAAGAAAGAAAGAGAGACCCATAGCTGACAAGTCTACCATTATCCCCATCAAGGAGCTTACCTTGTATAGAATCTATTAAATGAACCTCATTTGTGCTACTGTAAAACCCAGAAGTCATCCCGGTCAGGAGCTTTGCCAGCAGGGCTGCTATTGGCCTAGTATCCCTAGATGTTCTCATAAAGCTTATAAAAAGTGTGAAATAGTTAGCAAACAGCTTGTGCTCTCAAATGCCCCCCTCCCACCCCTAGCAGCGGTGTCCAGGATCCTGCCCTCTCCCACCCCAGCACCAGCCTTAGTCTCAGTGCCCAAGCCCTTCTGCCTGCCAGGGCAAAGCACAAGCTGCTGCTGCAGCTTTGTGCCACCTCTCTGGGAGTAGGGATTGTTTCTGTCCCAGTGACACTCCTGCTTTGCTGTTGTATGAAATTTAAAAGGAGCTGTAATTAAACGTTTCTACCCTTTCAAAAATTTGTGGTCTACCATAATACCCCCAAATGCTAGATCTAGCAAAATGAAGGATAGCATTAGCGTTTTGTGGAATCAAATCCTATATATAAGAAATTCTAGATATTACATTTCTAAATTATAAGTAGAAGACACTGTTATAAATATAAATACATAACAAATGCATATATAATACATTTGACTTGATCAATGACAAGTCACATATCCACATGACCCTCAGGCTATGCAATGCAGTTAAGAACCACATACCATGATGTCTCAGTCAATGATGATGACCACATAGGCAATCGTGGCCCCACAAGATCATAGTACCACATTTTCATTGTACTTTCTGTGCCCAGATATGTTTAGAGACACAGATACTTGCCATTGTGTTACAACGGCCTATGGTATTCGGTACGGTAATATGCTGTACAGATGGGTAGCCTAGGAGAAAGAAGCCATCTCACACAGCCTAGATGTGCAGTCCGCTGTGCCATCCAGGTTCATGGAAGCGCACTCTGTGCTGGTCACACAACCATGACATTGCCTAGTGGTGAATCTCTCAGCACATTTCCCATTGTTACGGGACACATGATGCTGAGTATGTGTGTGTATAAAAATATATGAGGCAAGAGTATGATTTGATTTGAATGATCGGGAAAGCAGCTTGGTTTTTAGTGTCTTTAGTTTCTCCCTCCTTCTAAGGATAAAGCCTGAAGGAAAACAAACCCTTTGTAATTGTCTATGCTGTCCTACGTGATATTTATAATAGTCTCTTGTTAACTAAATGCAGGTCTCAGATGAATGCACCTCTCACCACAACTGAAGCTACATCTTGGAAAGTGCTGAGCAGTATCTGGAACACATCTGGGTCTACAGTAAACATCCGCTTCCTTTTCCTTATTTCCCCCCTGACAAATATCATGACTTTGTTTCATTGAACATAGAGGTCTCAAAATGCAAGAATCTCATCAATGTTCAGAAACAGAGCAGAGCTTCCTCTGGAGTGCTGACTGTGAATGGAATGGCCAGCATCTGACTTCAGTAATGAAGTGGCAGGGATTGGGTCCAGCACACCTGGGCCTCTCCTGGCTCCTCCCAGGTGCACCCCAGTGATTTGGATGGGTAGCCAGAGCAATTTCTCAGCAACAAAGAACTGTCTTGTCAAAGGGCTTATTACCTATTCACTGCTCCTAATACAATACCCATTATGGAGGCTTAGATGTGCTCAGATTCAGACAGAAAAGCTTCCCTTTTAGGGGAAGGGACTGTGTTTATGAACAAAGGGGTGAAAAGAAAGCCAGCTCATCTGACTCAGCATTCATCAGGGTCTCCGGGAAAGACTGGCCCAGTGGGCACGGTCAGCACCTGTTTCCTTACTGAGGATGAGCTTCCCCATTTACACAGTCTCACAGGCCCTCAGGCGTACAAAGCACCTCCACTTCTGTGAGCCTGGATCAGGTGGAGCAAGGCCATGCTGCGGAGTCCTCAGCAGTAGGGGAACCTCATTCTCCTTAACTCAGAAGGTGGGATTGCTGATCCCCCATGCAAGGTGCTGAGGCTGCCTGGGAATTCAGACCCGGGCCCAGCACCCCACTGCCTTGGGATCATCCCTCCCAGCCTGCCTGCCTCGCCCGAGGGGGCACTGGTGGCCATCTGGCAGCACTCTCTGAGATGTCACCTGATCTGTTTTGTCTTTGGTCTGAATGTGACATGACAACATGTTAATTAAAAGGTAGTTAAGCCAAAATTAAAAGGTGATCCAAAAACTGGAGAAAATATTTACGACATATGATAAAAAAGACAACTCAGTAAAGAAAGTATGACAGACTCAAAAAAGAAATTTATAAAAGAAGAAATACAAATTAGCCAATAGAGTATTTTAAAAATAGCCAACCTCCCTAGTAATCAAAGAAATTCAAATTGAAACAAGCTCCTTGGGGTAGAACAGGTGGGTTAGTATCAGCAGGAGAAAGGAGGCTGATGAAGACAGAAAACAGCGAGGTGGGCCTGAGGAGGGCAGCCAGCACACACTACTGCCAGGGTGTGATTTTTCTAAAAGAAAACTGGTAGCATGTTTCTACAATGCAGACACAATGGGACTCACTAATTAGACTTCTCAGAATTTATCTTAAAGGAACAACTGGACAAGTGTACCAAATGCACAGCACAACCATGTGTACCTCAGCCTTCGTTACAACAGTGAAAATGAAAAAAGCACAAATGTCCTATAATAGGGGATCTGTTAAATAAATCATAGCAATGCACTAAAATATGCATGTACCTATTATGACAAATATGAAGTGTTTTGATGTGGAAAGATGGCTATGATATACTCAGCAAAAAAAACTCAGCTCTGAAACTACCTATTTCATTGACTATAACACACTGTCAATTATAACATAAGATGCACGATTATATTATGTACCACTCAGGAGGGAAAAAAAAAGATTTGTGCTTACATAAAAAGGAAGCCACATGGGAAATAAGTCAGTCAAAGTGCCCCTAAAATTTCTTCACCTTCCATCAAAGTCCACTGGATCTGAATAATTTGGGGGCTCAGCCATGTTGCTGTTCATGGTTCTCCACATTGTAAGTTCTCCTGTACCAGCAAGAGCTTTGGTTATATTGTTTTCCCTTTTGTAACTTCTTTTCTTTTTCTTTCTTTTTTTTTCTTTTTTTGAGACGGGATCTTGCTCTGTGACCCGGGTGAGAGGGCAGTGGCATCATCATAACTCACTGCAACCTCAAAATACTGGGCTCAATTGATCCTCCTGCCTGAGTTGCAGGACTACAGATGCCCACGACCACACCTAGCTTTTTTTTTCTATTTTTAGTAGACACAGGCTCTCACTCTTACTCAGGTTGGTCTGGAATTCCTGAATTCAAAGGATCCTCCTGCCTTGGCATCCCAACGTGCTAGGATTACAGGTGTGAGCCACCACACCCCACCAGTGATATTTTATTTCTTAAAAGGATGCTCCACTGTTGTCTCCAGTTTTTTTCCAGGTGTCTGATTCCCATTTTGCAAGTTCTGATGTACAGTTAAGAGAATGGCATCTATGCCACTACTTACTGTAAAGGCAACATCAGCCATAAACTATACCCCATTTTCAGTGACAACAATACATGCATTTCAGAAACTTTGAGCTATAGCAATGAATATGGTGTAGCCCCTCATGTGCATTGCATTTTGATGGCCTTTGACCTCAGTTACTAAAAAGGAGCATCTATTTCCTTGGAATTTCCCCAGCAACAGGAATGTCTTTGTTATTTATGGTGGGCCCTGACAGTTTGTGCTAATGAGGTGAATCATGGGCCACTAGATAGTTTAATCCAGGTGTCCTCAAACTGCGGCCCGCGAGCCACATGAAGCGGTATGAATTGTATTTGTTCCCGTTTTGTTTTTTACTTCAAAATAAGATATGTGCAGTGTGCATAGGAATTTGTTCATAGTTTTTTTTTTTTAAACTATAGTCCGGCCATCCAACGGTCTGAGGGACAATGAATTGGCCCCCTGTTTAAAAAGTTTGAGGACGCCTGGTTTAAGCTAAAGCACTTGTTCAGGATGAGGCTGCGTAGGCCAGAAAGGACAATTATGGGATCCAGGGTTGAGATTCTGAGCCACATACCAGCCTAACCTACTAGAAGGGTAGGGTGGCTGGTAAGGAATTTCAAACCTTGTAGCTAACGATCCAAAAACTATTTCAAAAATAGCTGTGTGAGTAGACTCAACACAAAAATGAAGCAACATCTGTCTGTCTACCCTCAGTGGGGTTAGTGAGGTAGGACACAGGATTGCTACAGCACTCTTTTCTTGAATGAAAAATGAAAAAATGTTCATTCAAGAGAAGAGTGACCCAGAGAAAAACAAAAGAACAAATGTTATCCTAAATCACTAAAACTACTCACCCTCTGAACAAAGTAATTTTTTTAATGTTTAATTAAAAAAAAACAAAAAAACTCTCCCCAGAAGTACAAGTTGAACTGCGCCATCAATTTTCAATCCGAGAATTTCATCTTGACTATTTCAAGGAGTACTTTTTACCAGAGACCAGAGGTTTCTCATGTGCCACCTGCAGCTCCTAGTTGGGAAGGGTGTGAAGGACACACCCAGTTCAGCAGGATGTGGCTGTGACTCATGAGCAATGTCCACCAACGAGGTGTGTCGTGACAGCCCTGCACGCCCTCGTCCAGCCTGCCTCTCCCCTACTCACTCCCTCTTACTCTGCTACTTTTAACCTGCCGTGGCTGGGAAATGGAATACCCACACTTATAACTAAAATAAGGCTAAGCAGGCCCTGTGTGAGGTCCTATGGGACGCTCCCATGGGTGGAATTCTTTGGTGCTTTTGGACCTGTGGTCTCCATTATGCCTCCTCGGCATTCTGGACAGGATTCTCAGTTACATTCCAACGTGTTGAGGTAGCCTTGAAAACGACCTTCACACAGTTGGGTCATTCCGTATGTTCAGCATTAGGTCCCGGGACCACAAATAAGGCTCTCTGCACCATGCACACTAGGCACTGACCCTTTCCTCCACTTTGCCTGTCCACCTGCCCTGTGCTGCATGGAAAGCCGAGCCCAGGCTTCCAGCTACAGAAGCGCTTACAGCTTACTGGCATTAGCAATCAGGACCGAAGCCTCCCTCGATATTACATTTGATAAAGTTCTTCAATTAAAAAGCAAACTTTAGTGCTAATTTATTTGGCAAGTATCTGGTAAACACCTACTATGCTCCAATCTTTGGACATTAGAGACTCAATGAAACTGAACCTCAAAACAGAAAAATGACAAAAATTGTGTGAACTTTGATATTAGACTTAGGAAAATAAACAACAACAGAAAAAAGCAGATGAGAGACTCTGCTCTCCACAACCACACCTAACCTGTCCCTGTCTTGGATACTTTACTGTGTCCCAGGTGCCTTGGTCTTGTACAAATACCACTGAAGGAATAAAGAAAGAGAAACACAAGCTTCCACTGTTGTTCTTTAATAGATAAGGGAGTATTCACTTCTAGACTTGGGTTTTGTTTTGTAAAGTACACAGGTGTGCACGCACACACACATACACACACACCTCCCAAATCTCCCAGGGGTCCTCAAACTACGGCCCGCGGGCCACATGAGGCGGTGTGATTGTATTTGTTCCCGTTTTGTTTTTTTACTTCAAAATAAGATATGTGCAGTGTGCATAGGAATTTGTTCATAGTTTTTTTTTTTTTTTAAACTATAGTCCGGCCCTCCAATGATCTGAGGGACAGTGAACTGGCCCCCTGTTTAAAAAGTTTGAGGACCTCTGCGACAGTAGCTAAGCCTATTAACTTATTTCATTTAAGAAATAATACTAGATTCACTGGAGCTTGCAGATTACAGAATAGGGCTAAGACGGTTGTGCTCACCATTAAAGCAAAAAACAATTAATCACCTGCTTTATTCTCATAAAAAGAAGCCTTTAGTTTTCCAGAAGCAAGTAAGGTTAAGGGCCTGCAGGCTTGAAATGCCCTGTGTGTTTCTAGCAGATACCCTTTAAGGCTGGAAAGTATCTTCTAATGCAAATGCCTGAGCTCTGCCAACCAGGTAAAGGTCACAGATGGAGGGCCTGTGGAATTCGGCATCAATGTGTTTTTAAATGATAAGGATAAAGCAGCTCACATCAGAAGCAGCAGGAGAAGCCTGCAAATTTTAGCACCATGGGAATTAGATATCACAAAAATAAAGCAGTTACCACTCTCCCAAAGCACAAGAGGAGTTGGGCTTTGAAATTTCCATGTGCTACCTTCTCTACTCCACTAATAGCTATGGGGGACTCTATGAAGAATTAGGGGCCTTGATGGTATTGATTGCAGTGGAGATTCAGACTCCAGAGCTGCACTTACAAGGGCAGGAATCCTGACCCACTACTTATCAGCTGGGTGACCTTAAAAATTGACATAATTTCTCCATGATTCACATTGCCCCTTTTGTGAATGGCATACTAAGTAGTACCATACTGTTATAGTGTTACAAAGAATACATAATTTGATTTCTTGCACAGTATTAAGTTTCACCTACTCTAGTAGAATCAGAATTCCCCACCCCAAAAGGCCCTGCACCAGCTTTTGTTTCCAAAGGTGGCCTTACAATGTCCCTCTTCCAAATGCTACGTGTACTCTGACCTCACCACTCTCCCATAAAGAGGTAGAGTTTATTTCCCTTTCTCTTGCATCTAGACCAGCTCAGCAGCTTCCTTTAACCAACAGACTGCCATAGACGTGATACCGTGTACCTTCCAAGATTGAGACTTAAAGATACGCAACTTCCACCTCTGCATTTTGAAATCCTCTTTCTTGGGCGGCGCCTGTGGCTCAGTCGGTAAGGTGCCGGCCCCATATACCGAGGGTGGCGGGTTCAAACCCGGCCCCGGCCAAACTGCAACCAAAAAATAGCCGGGCGTTGTGGCGGACGCCAGTAGTCCCAGCTACTCGGGAGGCTGAGGCAGGAGGATCGCTTAAGCCCAGGAGTTGGAGGTTGCTGTGAGCTGTTTGATGCCAAGGCACTCTACCAAGGGCCATAAAGTAGTGAGACTCTGTCTCTACAAAAAAAAAAAAAAGAGAAATCCTCTTTCTTGGAACCCAGTCACTGTGCTGTGAAGAAGCCAAAGCAACCACATGGAAAAAGCTCATGTGAAGGAGAACCAAACCCCCCACTGATAGTCCCAGACCTGAACACTCAGTTAAGATCTCAGTTGAGCTCCCAGCTAGTGGGCAGCACCAACAGCCAGCATGTAAGTAAGAACATTTGGACTTTGAACTTATCTAAAGTCCCAGTGGTGTAAGGCGGAAAAACCCCTTAGTCAATACACTAAATCATGAGATTTAGCCATTAAGTTTGGTGTGTTGACCAAAATGGATTTAAATGGCTAAAATTCTCCAGTGACACAGAAAACATAGCTAGCTGGTGATTTTGTGTGCAACTGTGGTCTGTGTTGTAATCCATATGCCACCATGTAGCTCTTATGCATGCCTGGAGGTATTGCTTATGCCCCAACATAACTGACTCTTTATCCAGGCTGGGGAGGGCTTTCTGCCTTCCAGGGTTATAGCTCTCTTTTCTAATTTCCAAAAGGACCATGTGCTTCTTCAGAGTACCATACCCTCTTCTGAGGAAACTGGCGAAAGTTCTCCAAGCCTAGACATTTACTGTTTCTTTATGCTAACACCTTGCCTCTCCCCTGTTCCCCATGTTATATCTCAGAAAGAGCTTCCTGACCACTCAGCTGATGGAAGCCCTGTCTCTGTCAAGATGGTTGACCCTACTGCTGCCCCTGCCTGTCATCTGATGTCATAGCCCTAGTACCTGGGGCGTCCTGCTGTTATACTACACCCATGAGAACAGAAAACATCAATACTGAGAGCCTTCCTTCTTTGGGATGAAGGTTGTGACTGTCCAGACATACCCCACATCAATGGAGCAACTTTCATCTCCATCTTTTTTTTTTTTTTAATTGTAAAAATTTTGTGTTGACAAAAATGTTGTAGAAATAGAGGACAGATTAGGGTGTGGGTCTTGTCATTCTGTAAGGGAAGGGAGTATGGCTGTCAAAGACCACAGGAGTGGCTTGTGGAGATGGAAATGTTCTGATCTTTTTTTTTTTTTATTTATTTTTTTTATTGTTCAGGATTCATTGAGAGTACAATAAGCCAGGTTACACTGATTGCAATTGTTAGGTAAAGTCCCTCTTGCAATCATGTCTTGCCCCCATAAAGTATGACACACACCAAGGCCCCACCCCCCTCCCTCCTTCCCTCTTTCTACTTTTCCTCCCCCCCATAACCATAATTGTCATTAATTGTCCTCATATCAAAATTGAGTACATAGGATTCATGCTTCTCCATTCTTGTGATGCTTTACTAAGAATAATGTCTTCCACGTCCATCCAGGTTAATACAAAGGATGTAAAGTCTCCATTTTTTTTAATAGCTGAATAGTATTCCATGGTGTACATATACCACAGCTTGTTAATCCATTCCTGGGTTGGTGGGCATTTAGGCTGTTTCCACATTTTGGCGATTGTAAATTGAGCTGCAATAAACAGTCTAGTACAAGTGTCCTTATGATAAAAGGATTTTTTTCCTCTGGGTAGATGCCCAGTAATGGGATTGCAGGATCAAATGGGAGGTCTAGCTTGAGTGCTTTGAGGTTTCTCCATACTTCCTTCCAGAAAGGTTGTACTAGTTTGCAGTCCCACCAGCAGTGTAAAAGTGTTCCCTTCTCTCCACATCCACGCCAGCATCTGCAGTTTTGAGATTTTGTGATGTGGGCCATTCTCACTGGGGTTAGATGATATCTCAGGGTTGTTTTGATTTGCATTTCTCTAATATAAAGAGATGATGAACATTTTTTCATATGTTTGTTAGCCATTCGTCTGTCATCTTTAGAGAAGGTTCTATTCATGTCTCTTGCCCATTGATATATGGGATTGTTGGCTTTTTTCATGTGGATTAATTTGAGTTCTCTATAGATCCTAGTTATCAAGCTTTCTTTGAGAGTTTTTATTGTTTCATGCCTTAAATTTAAGTCCTTTATACATTTTGAATCAATTTTTGTGAATGGGGAAAGGTGTGGGTCCAGTTTCAGTAGGGTGACACAGGCTGGGCATTGTTTAACAATTTGTCGTGCTTGTTCCCGGGTAATTTTAAAAGCCAGCCGTAAGGTTTGGGCGTTTAAATGATGTAGGGCATGGCATCGCTGGGCTTCTGCAATACGGTCTACAGAAATAGGGAAGGTGAGGCGTGTGGCCGCATCAGCACAAGCGTTTCCTTTGGCGAGAGGACCGGGGAGATCAGAATGGGCGCGAAGGAGTAATTTCTGAAGTTGATTAATTTTTGGAGGTGGATAAAAAGGGGGGTGGCGTTGGTGGAGGGTTTAATATAGGGAATTGTCTCAAGGAGAGGAACTGAATGAGCAATGTAAGCGCTATCAGTATATAGATTAAAAGGATGATTAGTTAAGGTTAAGAAAACTTGAATTACTGCATAAAGTTCTACAAGTTGTGCTGATTTAAAAGGAGATTGGACAGTGGTGGTTTGTCCGTCTATGGTGTAGGCAGCAAGACCATTAGAGGAGCCGTCAGTAAATACAAGGCATGCCTCAGGAAGTGGTTGAGAGGAAGTTATTCTTGGAAAAATAAAAGGGTGAATTTTGCTGAATTGGAGTAATTTGTCGGCAGGGTAATGATTGTCAATCGCACCGGAAAAAGATAAACAGGTAATTGGCCACTCATCTGTGGTTTGTAAGAGCCAGTTTAGCTGGTCTTTTGTATAGGGTAATATTAACCTGTCAGGATCTTTGCCAAAGAACTGACGACTTTGTTCACGTCCTAAACGGACAAGGTTGGCAACTAAGGTAGCATAAGGGACGAGAATCTTGGAAGGGGAAGCAGGAAGGTGGGTCCATAAGAGAGGACCATGTTGCCAAAATACTCCAGTAGGGGTATGAGGTGTGGCACAGATAATGAATGAGAAGGGTTTGTCATAAGAGATAAAAGTGACCCCTTGGTTCTGGATGGCCACCTCGACAGTGTTTAGGGCTGTTATTGCTGCAGAGGTTAAGGAGCGGGGGGAGGAGGGGTTAGGATCACCTTTAAGAATGTCGAAGAGGGGCTTGAGGTCTCCAGTGGTAAGTTTGAGATAAGGTCTAATCCAATTAATATCGCCTAAAAGTTTTTGAAAATCATTCAAGGTTTTTTGGTTTTTTTTTTTATTGTTGGGGATTCATTGAGGGTACAATAAGCCAGTTACACTGATTGCAATTGTTAGGTAAAGTCCCTCTTGCAATCATGTCTTGCCCCCATAAAGTGTGACACACACTAAGGCCCCACCCTCTTCCCTCCATCCCTCTTTCTGCTTCCCCCCCCATAACCTTAATTGTCATTAATTGTCCTCATATCAAGATTGAGTACATAGGATTCATGCTTCTCCATTTTTGTGATGCTTTACTAAGAATAATGTCTTCCACTTCCATACAGGTTAATACGAAGGATGTAAAGGTTTTTAAATGGCTGGTTTTTAATTGGAGTTTTTGTGTGGTGATTTTCTGATGGTGGAGCTCAAATCCTAAATAAAAATAGGGGTCTTTTAATTGAATTTTATCTGGGGCAATTTGGAGCCCTCTGTCTATTAATGTCTGTGAGAGTTGTTGACTACATAGGAGTACTTGGGAAGCATCTGCTCCTGCTAAAAGGATGTCATCCATGTAGTGAATTATATAGATAGTAGGCCATAATGTTCGAAAAGGGTCAATAATTTGGGCTATAAACTTTTGGTACAGTGTTGGGCTGTTAGCCATGCCTTGAGGTAGAACTTTCCAATGGAAGCGAGGCATGGGTCCTTTGAAATTAGTTACTGGTAAGCTAAATGCAAAGCATGCCTTGTCTTCGGGATGTAAGGGAATGGTAAAGAAGCAATCTTTGAGGTCAATTATAATCTTATAAAATCCAGCAGGGATTGCCACGGGAGTAGGCAGACCTGGTTGTAAAGCCCCCATGGAAAGCATTGTTTTATTTATTTCTCTTAAATCTTGCAGTAGTCTCCATTTGCCAGATTTCTTTTTTATGACAAAAATAGGAGTATTCCAAGGGGAAGTAGTAGGTTCAATATGGCCGGCAGCAAGCTGTTCCTATACTAACATTGCTGCTGCAGTTAATTTTTCTGTAGTTAACGACCATTGATCGACCTACACCGGTTCATTGGATTTCCAAGTAATCTTATCAGCATGGAGTACAGGAAGGTCAATAGCCGTCAGGGTAAATTTTCTATGCCTAGTCCAGCGCAGTTAAGATTTGAGGTTATTTGAATGGGCTCTTTTATTCCTTGGGAATATTTCCCTAATCCCTGACCAGCGTGAAACCCTTGTTTTAACATTTGGTGGGTGATGGTTTCGTTTGGACTGCACATAATTAGTCTTAGTTGGGCAAGGATGTCCCTGCCCCAGAGATTGACTGGGAGGCCAGGCACAACATAAGGTTGGACAGTACCAGTGTTGCCTTCCTCGTCTGTCCATTTGAGGATTTCAGCACTCTGTTGGGGGTTGGAGGTTTGGCCAATACCCCAGAGATGGGTTAGGGAAGTAGTGAGGGGCCAGGAAGGGGGCCAGTATTTACTGGCAATTACTGTGGCGTCTGCCCCAGTGTCAAGTAATCCTTCAAAAGTTTTGCCGTTTAATTGTAGCTTAAGGAGGGGTTTTTCTTGTGTGATTTGTCTGACCCAATAGGCATCAGAGGAACCGAGGTTATGAGTACCCCGGGTTTTTAGAGAATAAGGATGGTTGGAGGGTAAGACGGGAAGTAATATTAGCTGAGCTATTCTTTGGCCTGGGTGAATGGTGATAGGGCCAAGGGAGGTGGAAGCAAGTATTTTAATTTCTCCGGCGTAATCGTTATCAATGATGCCAGGGGGAATAGTGAGGCCTTGCAGGGTGGTACTGGCACGGCCAAAAAGAAGTTCAAAAGTGTTGGGGGGCAAGGGGCCATAAACCCCAGTAGGGAGGATCTGGATGCCCATTTCAGGTGTTAGTATTGCACTGGTGGAGGAACAGAGGTCCAGTCCTGCGCTGCCAGCAGTTGCTCGGGAGAGGGAGAGGAGGCTTGGGCTTGAGGGGGCGGGTTTTGGGGGACAAACCTGATAGCCCCAGGGGTTTGTGCCTGTTTGGGGGCCAGGGGCTTGCCCCGTAGGAAGTTTCCCTGCTTCTGAGGTAAGGGATTGCCTTGGGCATCTGTTTTTGAATGGCATTCGGACACCCAGTGTTTGCCTCGCTTGCATCGTGGACAAAGAGAGGGGGGTATGGGTCGTCCAGCCCTAGGGGCCATGCAGTCTCTAGAAAAGTGTCCTGGTTGTTTACAATTAAAACAAGTTTGTGGGTTGTGTCCCTGAGCGAATTCTTTAAGGGCGGCTCCAATAGCGAGTCCCATGGAGTGAGCGGTGCTGATACCTGCACAAAGTTTAACATAATCAGAAATGGTCTTGCCACTGCGGTGAGGCTGTATGGCGGCTTGACATGCAGGGTTTGCATTTTCAAATGTGAGATGCTTAATGAACTCGCTTTCATTTTCTTGTTGGCTGACGAGCCTCTCAGCCGCATCGGTAAGGCGGCTGATGAAATTACTATAAGGCTCGTCAGGGCCCTGTCGAATGTTGGCCAAGGAGGTAGTTGCCGGTTCCATACAAAACGCAGAATCATTTTCTCCAAATCTTGAAAGTACGATGTTGGTATTTTGATAGGAACGGCATTGAATAGGTAGATTGCTTTGGGAAGTATAGACATTTTAACAATGTTGATTCTTCCCATCCATGAGCATGGTGTGTTCTTCCATTTGTTAATATCCTCTGCTATTTCCTTTCTGAGGATTTCATAATTTTCTTTATAGAGGTCCTTCACCTCCTTCGTTAGGTATATTCCTAGGTATTTCATTTTCTTTGAAACTATGGTGAAGGGAGTTGTGTCCTTAATTAGCTTCTCATCTTGACTGTTATTGGTGTATACAAAGGCTACTGACTTGTGGACATTGATTTTATATCCCGAAACATTACTATATTTTTTGATGACTTCTAGGAGTCTTGTGGTTGAGTCCTTGGGGTTCTCCAAGTACAGGATCATGTCATCAGCAAAGAGGGAGAGTTTGACCTCCTCTGCTCCCATTTGGATTCCCTTTATTTCCTTGTCTTGACTAATTGTATTGGCTAGAACTTCCAGCACTATGTTGAATAGTAAAGGTGACAGAGGACAACCTTGTCTGGTTCCAGTTCTAAGAGGAAAAGCTTTCAGTTTTACTCCATTCAGTAAAATATTAGCTGTGGGTTTGTCATAGATAGCTTCAATCAGTTTTAGAAATGTGCCACCTATGCCTATACTCTTCAGTGTTCTAATTAGAAAAGGATGCTGGATTTTATCAAATGTTTTTTCTGCATCTATTGAGAGGATCATGTGATCTTTATTTTTGCCTCCCTTAATATGGTGGATAACGTTTATGGACTTGCGTATGTTAAACCAGCCTTGCATCCCTGGGATGAAGCCTACTTGATCATGATGAATGACTTTTTTGATGATAAGCTGTAATCTATTGGCTAGGATTTTGCTGAGAATTTTTGCATCTATATTCATGAGTGAGATTGGTCTGAAATTCTCCTTTTTGTTTGGGTCTTTTCCTGGTTTTGGTATCAGGGTGATGTTTGCTTCATAGAATGTGTTGGGGAGGTGCCGGGAGCCAAAACACCTCACAAATATGCCCCTTGCTAAGCCTGCTTGATTTGCGGTTTTACGAGCAAACTACTCTCAGGAATTCAACCATAACAGCAACGGTACTTTCCACTTGCATATCTCTTCAAAAATGCACCCCCTGCCTTAGGGTCCTTCTCCTAGTAATTTTCCAGAAACTAGCCCCCTCCCTGCCCTGTTAGGAATAGCCCTTAGTTACTTCCTTGTTTGTGTGCTTATAAGTCCAGCTGAAAAATAAACTTGATGGAGCTTGATCAGACTCTTGACTTGCTCTCATTCTTTCGTGTCTCTTGTCCCCTCATTCGACTGACCCTTTTGTTTCCCAGGTTCCCGTTGAATTCCCCACGGGCCGGGGCAGGGAGGATTCCTTCTTCCTCAATTTTTTGGAATAATTTCTGCAGTACAGGAATAAGCTCTTCCTTAAAGGTTTGATAGAATTCTGGTGTGAAGCTATCTAGTCCAGGGCATTTTTTGGTTGGAAGATTTTTTATTGTTTCTTTGATCTCAGTGCTTGAAATTGGTCTGTTCAGGAGCTCTATTTCTTCCTGGCTCAGTCTAGGGAGAGGGTGTGATTCCAAATATTGATCCATTTCTTTCACATTGTCAAATTTCTGGTCATAGAGTTTCTGGTAGTATTCAGAGATGATCTCTTGTATCTCTGTGGGATCAGATGTTATTTCCCCTTTATCATTTCTGATTGAGGTTACTAGAGATTTTACTTTTCTATTTCTGATTAGTCTGGCCAATGGTTTATCGATTTTATTTATTTTTTTCAAAAAACCAACTCCTTGTTTCATTATTTTTCTGAATGATTCTTTTGTTTTCAATTTCATTGATCTCTGATTTGATTTTGGATATTTCTTTTCTTCTACTGAGTTTAGGCTTGGATTGTTCTTCTTTTTCCAATTCCATAAGATGGTTTGTGAGATTGTTGATGTGCTCTCTTTCTGTTTTTCAATGTAGGCATCTAAAGCAATGAAGTTTCCTCTCAAAACTGCTTTTGCAGTATCCCACAGGTTTTGGTAGCTTGTGTCTTCATTGGTGTTATGCTCAAGGAAGTTAATGATTTCCTGTTTTATTTCTTCCTGCACCCATCTGTGATTCAACAGAAGATTGTTTAATTTCCATGCCTTTGTGTGGGGTCGAGCATTTTTGTTAGAGTTGAGTTCCACCTTTAGTGCCTTATGGTCTGAGAAGATACAAGGTAAAATTTCAATTCTTTTGATTCTGTTGATATTTGTTTTGTGTCCCAGGATATGATCAATTTTGGAGAATGTTCCATGGGGTGATGAGAAGAATGTATATTCTTTATCTTTGGGATGGAGTGTTCTATATGCGTCTATCAAGCACAGTTGTTCCAGGGTTTCATTTAAATCTCTTATATCTTTGCTTAATTTCTGTTTAGAGTATCTGTCCAGCTCTGTAAGAGGAGTGTTACAATCCCCAGTTATTATGGTATTATCAGATATCATATTGCTCAGACTGAGTAAGGTCTGTTTCAAGAATCTGGGAGCATTTAAATTGGGTGCATAAATATTTAGAATTGAAACATCTTCTTGTTGTATTTTTCCCTTAACCAATATAAAGTGACCATCTTTGTCTTTTTTGACTTTAGTTGCTTTAAATCCACATGAATCTGAAAATAAGATTGCAACTCCTCTTTTCTTCTGAATGCCATTTGCCTGAAAAATTGTCTTCCAACCCTTGACTCGGAGCTTTAATTTGTCTTTTGAAGCCAGGTGTGTTTCTTGCAGACAGCAAATGGATGGCTTGTGTTTTTTAATCCAGTCAGCCAATCTATGTCTCTTCAGTGGGGAATTCAAGCCATTAACATTTATTGAGATAATTGATAAGTGAGGTAGTATTTTATTCATCTTATTTTGTGAGTCCATTGCCTAGTTTTATCTTTTGCATCAGTGTGGAGGTTAGGTTCTGTCCTTTAATTTCTGAGTTCTTACTTTGCTGCTGATCCATTGTGGTGGTCAGTGTACAGAACGGGTTGAAGTATTTCCTGTAGAGCTGGTCTTGTTGTGGCGAATTTCCTCAATGTTTTTATATCTGTAAACGATTTCATTTCTCTGTCAATTTTGAAGCTTAGCTTAGCAGGGTACAGAATTCTGGGCTGGAAATTGTTCTGTTTAAGTAGATTAAAGGTAGATGACCATTTTCTTCTTGCTTGGAATGTTTCATTAGAGAAGTCTGTGGTCATTCTGATGGATTTGCCCCTGTAGGGCAACTGGCGTTTACTCCTGGCAGCTTGTAGAATCTTTTCTTTTGTCTTGACTTTGGACAGGTTCATCACAATGTGTCTTGGAGAAGCTCAGTTAGAGTTGAGGCGACCTGGGGTCCGATAGCCCTCTGAAAGCAGTGTGTCAGAATCTTTGGTGATACTTGGGAAATTTTCTTTTATAATATTCTCTAATATGGCTTCCATTCCTCTGGGGCATTCTTCTTCCCCTTCTGGGATTCCTGTAACTCGTATGTTGGAATGCTTCATAAAGTCCCATAATTCTGACAGTGAACGTTCTGCTTTCTCTCTCTTCTTTTCTGCCTCTTTTACTATCTAAGTTATCTCAAGAACTTTGTCTTCTACCTCTGAAATTCTTTCTTCTGTGTGGTCTAACCTGTTGGTGATACTTTCCATGGCATCTTTAAGTTCCCTAATTGACTGTTTCAGTTCTTTCAGCTCTGCTATATCCTTTTTATATTCTTCATGTCGTTCATCTCTGATTTGATTCTGTTTTTGGATTTCCTTTTGGTTATTTTCCACTTTATTAGCAGTTTCCTTCATTGTTTCCATCATTTCCTTCATTGTTTTCATCATCTGTATTCTAAATTCCCTTTCTGTCATTCCTAACATTTCTTTATAGGTGGAATCCTCCGCAGTAGCTACCTCATGGTCCCTTGGCGGGGTTGTTCTGGACTGGTTCTTTATGTTGCCTGGAGTTTTCTGCTGATTCTTCCTCATGAGTGCTTTCTTTTATCTGTTTGCTTGCCCTAATTTTCCTTTCACTTACTCTTGCTCTTTCAGTTCTCGTGCCTGTGGACTAAGGGTTAGATGAGTCCTTTTGGTACAGGAACAGTAGGGTGAGAAGGTTGAAGAGCAAGAAAGGGATGAAAAAAAGGAGGACCAAGTGAAAAGAAAAAAAAATAGAGAAAGGAGAGGGGGTGGGTAAAAGGAGTATTGACAAAAAGAAGAGAGGCACAGAAAGAGGGAGACAGAGCAATATAGGTGTACAGTAGGGTACTTTGACACACCTTTAAAAAAAACCACCTTCTGGAGGTGCCCAGTTGGGTGGGTCCCTTGACATCAGCAGCTCTTTGCTAACCTGATCAGACACAGAACCCCACCTCCACCAACTAGAGAGGAAAGACAAAAATGCTATAAATAAAACCAAAACAAGCAAACAGAAAACTTTACAGGATAAAATTGTGTGAAAAAACCAAATAATAGCAGTAGAAACACTAGCAAAAATGAAGCTCTAGTTATTAAAAAAGGCAGCAATGGGAAATTATAATTACACTAGAAAAATTGAGAAAGAAAAAAGATCTGTATGGAAAACGTTGAAATTAAAAAACAAAACAACAACAACATCAAAATAAACAAAAAAACAACCAAACCAAAAAAAAAAACAAAAACAAAAAAACAGAAAAAACAAAACACAACCAAAAACAAAGCAGTATGTATATGTTGTTGAATATTGCCTGGGCAACACGTGGTCTTCTGGGGTATGAGATGTTAATCACAGTTCTGATACGACTGGAGGCTGCTGATTTCTCAAACCTTAGCAGGTAGACACCCTAAATCTCTCTTCAGCCCACTTAAAAGGCACTTTAAACTTGTAAACTTGCTGAGCAGAAGCTTTCCCAGGAAAGTGCTTGTCGCTGGAATCACTGCTGAAGTGGCTATCCACTTACCCAGTGTGCCAAAACCGGTCTCACTCTGCCCCTGAGGGTTGGGCTGCAAAGCGGCTCAGACCCCACCCTTAGGCTACTCGGTCGCTGGGTTACCAGCTCCCACCTGATTCTAGCTCTGCGACCCTGAGTGCGGAGCTTGCCGCGGCAGATAGCTCACAATGGCTCCCTGTGGCCCACAGCCAAACACTATTAGCTTTGTCTGGCTCAGCAGCTCAGACTGGGGCCCTAGACAGTGGCCAAAGTTCTCCACATTCCCGCTCAGGCTCTCCTCAAGGCAGTTCAACTGAGTGCCAAGTCTAAAGACACCAAAACAGTTCACAGGTAAGGCCTTTCTGGTTTGCAGTCTCGCTGCTACTGAACTTACAGTTGCAGGCAGGTTTAGACCGATTGAACACACACGACCACTTGCCGGTTTTCCACTGTTTTAGTCCTCCTCTTGGGGTCCAGAAGTCTCTCGCTGACTCTCTGTATCCTCACAGGGGTGATGATAGGCAGATCCCACAAGCCAGAGGTGCCTGGAGTCCTATCTCCCCAGACTCATGGTGCCCAGATGCAAGGAAGCTGTTACTCGTCCGCCATCTTGCTCTCATCCCCATCTCCATCTTTAAGGATCCAGTGTCCTGGTTGTCAACTCACATTCCAAAGTTCCTCACCATGCTGTCAGTCAGCTTAACTGATCCTCCTGCAAAAGAGACTCCAGGTGCTCTCTCTGGTATCCCAAGTTTGTGAGTTTAATATTAGACTCTTCATTCCACAACTACTGGATTATTGCTAGACTAACGCAAGTAACTTTTTTAAATCTCACCATTTAACAAATCAATAATGAAACAGACTAACAATTGAATGTAAAATGACACATTTTCCAGTGATTTACTTAATATACACCCACAATTCATACTAACTTATCAGTGAAATATGGGGGCAGAGATTGTAAAGCTATCCTATCAGATTGAATCATTTCTCCAAAATAAAACTCCATACCCATGAAGTAGTTAGCACCTATTCTCCCTTCTTCTCCAATAATTTGCAACCATTTATACTTCAATGAATTTGCCTATTTTATATATTTCATGTCTAGTTTATTTCACTTAATAACATTTTTGAGATTCATCCATGTGTCAATGTTTCATTCCTTTTCTGGCTAAATAATAGTCCATTGTGGGGAGTACCTGTGGCTCAAGGAGTAGGGTAATGGCCCCATATACCAGAGGTGGGGGGTTCAAACCCAGCCCTGGCCAAAAAAAACTGAAAAAAAATTATAGTCCATTGTATGGATATACCACACTTTTGTGTATCCATTCGTCTATTGATGAATAGGTAGGTTGTTTCCACATAGACTGAGAAAAAAGAGACTTATGTGGGGCTTAGAAATGAAAGAAAAGATCAGAGATTGTAAAGAATTGGGAGATGGTGAAGTTCTAGCTCAGCCAGAGTGTAGAGGTCTCACGGGAAGACCTGAACACTCAGTTAAGATCCCAAAAAGCCACCGCTTTAGGATCAAGGGTAACTCACTAGAGTAAAAAAGGGGAAAAAGCTGAAATAAAGAAGCCATAGCAAAGAATAGAACCAAGTATAACAGGATCAAGAAACTCATGAGTAATTTACTACCTGCAAAAACAAAGTTCATCATTAATGACACATTAAAGAAGAGAAAATGATCCAACCTTTGAAAATAAATCATCCATCACACAATTTTAAAACTACCAAATATGCAAAAATGCAAAAAAGTAAGCCACAATAAAGGGAAAAAAAAGACTCAATATAAATAGACTATGGGCTTATCTAGATGCTGAAATTCACCTGCAAGGAATTTCAAAGAGCTATTAATGATATTGTTAAAGACTTAAAAGGAAACATGAACATAATTAGTAAACAGATAGTGTATTTTACCAGTGAAATGAAACTATTTTCATAGTTTAGAACAGAATGGGATTTCTAGAACTGAAAATTATAATACCTAAATTTTTAAAACTCATTGACATTACTATGACCTTACAATAACATAAAGGATTATGAAAGAATACAATGAATAATTGTATGCCAAAAATTAGATAATCTAGATAAAATGAACACGGTCCCATAAACACAAATTACCAAAGCTGACATAGAAGAAATAGAAAATCTGAACAGATCTATAAAAGATAAAGTAACTGAGTCAGTAATCAAAAACTGCCAAAAAAGAAAGCCCATGGAAAGATGGTTTCACTGGTGAATTCTACCAAATGTTTAAGAAAGAATTAATATTAAGCCTTCTCAAATTCTTTCAAGAAAAAAGGAAATACTTCCTAATTCATGCTATGAATTACCTTGACATCAAAGCCATATAAAGACACTACAAGAAAAGTAAGCCATGGACCAATATTCCTTATGAATACACATGTAAAAATCCTCAGCAAAAAACTAACAAACTGAATCCAACAGCATATTAAAAAGATTATACCATATGATCAAATGAACTTTATCCCAGGATTGCAAAGGTAGTTCAACATAAAGAAAGTCAGTGTATTATACCATGTTGATAGAACAAATTTGAAAAGTGATATTCCTCAAATTTTATTAAAAACATCAACATGTAGTGTGGCGCCTGTGGCTCAAAGGAGTGGGGCGCTGGCCCCATATACCAGAGGTGGTGGGTTCAAGCCCAGCCCAGGCCAAAAACTGCAAAAAAAAAAAAAAAAAAAAACAACATGTAATCAGAAAGCACATTGAACACCAGGTGGAAGAAATAGAGACAAAATACAACTAGGCACATCACAGGCAAAATGCTGAAAATCAAAGATAAAGATAAAGTATTCAAGGCAGCCAGGCCGGGGGGGGGTGGGGGGTTGGGGGGTGGAGGCAGGGAAGACAGCACATTTGGGAGAACAATACAAATTGCACAAATGATACACAATTTCTCATGTGAAATAATGGATATCAGGAGACAATATAAATATACCTTTAAAATGCGGAAAGTAAAATGTGTGCATGAAAGTAAAATGTGTGTATATATAAATAATTCTATACCCAGAGAAATTATCCTTCAAAACTGAGATTGGATGATAAGCAAAAGTTCACAAAATTCATCACAAGCAGACCTTTACACGGGGAAAAAAATGCTAAAGGAGGCTCTCCAGGCTGAAGGAAGATAATATCAGATGGAAATTTGTACCTATAAGAGGAAATGGAGACTATTAAAAATAAACGTTCAAGGAAATGCAAAAGACAGTCTTTATTTCCTCTGTGAGGAAGCTGAGCCCTCCCACCAAAAACCAGCACCAAACTCACCAGCCATGTGATCTGATCCTTCTGATCCTTCAGCCTCAGCTAACAACTTAATGCAACCCCCGAGGTGGAATCACACCCCTACCACTTTCAAACTCCTGATCTACAGAAATTATGAGGATATAAGTGTGCATTGTTATTTTTTAAGTCAGTAAGTTTGGGGTAATAGACACACAAATGATGGGGGGATGGGAAAGGGAATGAAACCAAAGGTTTTTGCATTTTACATGGAGTGGCATAATATTAAGTAACTATAAGGAATAATGTATGTACTTTGCACTCCCTATATTAAAACTAAAAATAATATGAAGATTTATAGGTAAAAGATCAATGGAGAGAAAAAATAGAATACAAAAAACATTCATTTAACCGAAAAGAAGCAGACAAGGAAAATCTGAGTTAACAAAACACAGATGGGAGGGGGCTGGGCATGGTGACTCACATCTATAATCCCACATGTCTGGGAGGCTGAGGTGGGTGGATTGCCTGAGCCTGGATTGCCTGAGCTCACAGGTTTGAGACCATCCTGAGCGAGAGTGAGACTTTGTCTCTAAAAAACAGTGGGGCGATGTGGTGGGTGCCTGTATTCCTAGCTACTCAGGAGGCTGAGGGAAGAGAATTGCTTGAGCCCAGGAGTTTAAGGTTGCTATGAGTTGTGATGCCACAGCATTCTACCCAGAGCAACAGAGTGAAACTCTGTCCCACAAACACACAAAAAAGAGAATCACTTGAGCCCAAGAGGTTGCTGAGAGCTATGACTCCATGGCACTCTGCTAAGGGCAAAAAAGGGAGACTGTCTCAAAAAAAAAAACAAAAAACACAGATGGGACAAGCAGAAATTAAAAATCAAAATGGTAGATTTAACCCATCCATAGTAATAATTATATACTACACAGATAAACAATGCATCCTAGATTACAGGTACAGACTGAATAAAACAGCACCCGCCATGTGCTTTAATTATAAAGACACAGAAGTTAAAAGTAAAAGGATATGAAAACATGTACCACGCAAACAGGAAGCACATAGCAATGTTAATATCAAAAAGTATACTTTAAGATGAGGAACATTAACAAAAATAAAAAGGAGCATTTTATATAATGATAAAAGGATCAATTAATCAGGAAGACAATAGTTGTAAATGTGCGTGCAAATAAGACAGCTTCAAAATGCATGAAGCAAAAACAGAATTGAAGAGCAAAATAGACAAATGTATAATTACAGCTCAGAACTGCAACATATCTCAGTAACTGATAAAATGACTAGAAAGAAAATCAGCAAGGAAATAGCAGATTTGAATAAAACTGTTGCCCAGCACTACATGATTGAAAGTTACAGAACACTTTAACCAATACCTACTGAGTACAAAGGCTTTCAAATATTCATGGAAATGTTTCGTATTTTGGCTGGTTGCTTTGGTATACATTTCTCAAAACTCATCAAATGTTGTACATTTAATACCTATGATACTTATTATGTTTAAATTTTGTCTCAATTTAAGAAAAAAAAATCAGCTTTGGATTTGGTCATCTCTCAAGACAGCCAGAAAAAAAAAAATCAAAAGTTTTTGGAAGGAAGAAAAGTCTTTGATTTTTAAGAAGGATTTCAGGATGCAGCCTCCCTCTCTCTACCCAGAGGTAGGGCATGAGTTGTCCCTGAAGACCCAGCTCCTCCCAGTCCCCTGTACAGAGCCCAGGACCAGCCGTCACCAGAGACCCTCAGAAGTCAAGGAGAAGAGAGGATGGTTTCTTCCGCACAGCCACACTTCAGGCTGTTTGGGGACGGGGGTTATCCCTCAGAATCTTTCATTCTGGACAGTCTTGAGAAATCTTTAGGGTTAAAATCCGTGGGGCATGAGACAGAGGGAAGGAGGTGGCTCGCGGCTCACCCTTCACCCAAACAGGCCCCCAGATCTCTGCACATGCAAGACCAACCTAACTGGGAAGACGCCCCCTCCCTCTCTTTCCTTTTCTCTCTCTGAAGACACGAGTCTGATTGTCTGATTTCACAGGAGTGAAGTGAGCCCTATCACTTCACCCAGAGTGCGGGGATCTGGAAAGCCAATGCAGGACTTGTTGGAGTCAGTTTTCCCCAAGGGCTCCAATTTTTTTTTTTTTGTTTTTGGTTTTTTTTTTGGCCGGGGCTGGGTTTGAACCCGCCACCTCCAGCATATGGGACCGGGGCCCTACTCCTTGAGCCACAGGCGCCGCCTTAGGGGCTCCTATTTTTGATGGTGCCTTTCGCTATTCCCGCCAAAGACTGGGGGGACCCCGGGAAAGCAGGTAAACAGTAAAAGCGAGTGGCTAGCTGTCCCTAAATGCCAACCCAGTCATATCACTGTCTTGCTTCAGACCTGTGACCCTTGGCTGTCCAGGATCTTCATGTGTGGTCCTTAGAGTCCTCTGGCCTCTGTCCACCATCACCAACCATAAGAGCTGGCAAGAGCCGGGCAGCTCTGGGAGGTCCCCTGCCTGGCCTCCGGCCCCTCGGTGTCCCTGCGCGAGCAGGACCTGCCCTGTTGCACACCCCACTGCACTGGCAGGGTCCTGGGCACCTCCCCTATCTCTGTCTCTGAGGCCCTCCACTCACCAGGCTCAAACAGGCAGGGACACTTCTCATGTCATCCCAAAACTGAAAATTGTCAGCTGGCCTCCCCCTTCCTAATGGATACTCAGTAAATACTTTTTTTTTTTTTTTTAGAGACAGAGTCTCATTTTATCACGCTCTTAGAGTGCTATGACATCACAGTTCACAGCAACCTCCAACTCCTGGGTTTAGGCAATTAGCTGGGACTACAGGTACCTGCCACAACGCCCGTCTATTTCTTTTGTTGCAGTTTGGCTGGGGCTGGATTTGAACCCACAGCCCTCGGTATATGGGGCCGGCGCCCTGCTCACTGAGCCACAGGCACCGCCCCTCAGTAAATACTTTTTAAAATAGAGTTATAAGATGTAGATAATTCCTATGTTGCCTTCCCACAAGGTTACTGTGAATTCTCCATCCTTCAGATTTAAGGTAATTCCCTTAGGACAGGCTTTTCTAACACACTGTACTTCATGCCACATCACTTGCTGTGATTATAATTAACTGAGTCATGTGGTGTTTCTTTAATGTCCTTCTGCCCCGCGCGCGTGCACACACACACACACACACACACACACACACACACACACACACTCCTGTTACTTGCCTTGCTCACTGCTGTATCCAAACATTTGGTACAATGTATTAACTGTGTCTTTTACTTTCCTTATTTCAAGCTCTGGGTCCTTGCTGACCCCGCAGGGACTTCCCCTCCCAGAGTTAGCCAATTTCTAGAGACAGGAAACAACTGGCTCACAAGTGTGCTTTTCAAATACAAACCAACCAATACAGCCCACACACCCTGAGCAGACCCTCCTTTTCAGGGCCCCTCCCCACCTGCCCTAATCACCCCTGGACTAGGTACCTGACAGCTAGGGACAGCCCCAGCCCCTGTGCCCCAGAGCTTGCTAAAATTGTTCCAACTAGATGACAGTCACCTGCAAGCCCTGCCTTGCCTTGCCTTCCTGCAGAAACCACTACAGAGGCTCCTGCCCGTGCCCCCCTTTCTGCCTCCTGACCTACCCTGGTCCCTCCTTACGTGACTCCCACATCCACCCCACTGGTGTGGCATGCCCTATCTCTTACTCTCTTTTCAATGGCAGCTGTCTCCGGATCTATTGGCCTTGCTGTGCCTCAAATTTCTTATCAATACATTGTATTATTATAAGTCACCCAGTACCTGGCACTTTGTAGGCGCTCAATAAATACATGTTGAATGAATGTACCAAATGAAGTGTCTTGGAGATTTCAGAGTTTCACACATAGAAATATTTATCCTTTCCCTCTTACTGTCTTATTTAAAATATTGTGAGTCAGAGTAGGTTCTGGGACCACATTGCCCTCATAGCTGTGTGACTTTAGGCATATTTCCCACCCTCTCTGTACCTCAGGGTTTTGGGTGGGAAATATGGTTCTTGCCTATAAAACATGAACAATAATGACACTTACCTGGCAGAGTTGTTGTGAAAAGTAAATATTTTTAAAGCTCTTAAAACAGCATCTGTCCCTCACCAAAGTGCTTGAACACATCAGCTTTGATTATTATTCTCACCAAACTGTCTCCATGATCCTTCTGCTGATGTTTAAGAGGCAAAGAGCTTCCACCCTTTACTCTGGTCTAGGTCTTCATGAGCCCCTAGAAGACTTTTTTTCTTCCAGCCCAATTAGTGCCACTCTTAGAGTTACAGAAAACATAGAAAGAAAGAAGCAATAGTAAACCAGAGTTTTTTCCTGATAGCAGATAAGCACAATTTTAATACCATTTTTTGTCATTATTTCGCACTCAGATTACTACAGAATTTTGCCCATGTGGGTCTAGAGGTGGCTTTTTAGCTCATAAATAGAAGGAAGGGATGGGAGAAATGCAAAAATGCAAATTCATCTCAAAAAAATAAAAGATAAGAAAATAAAAAGGAAAAGCATACATCAACAGAAGTTACTGCAGCTGCCTGCAGGCCTCAGGGGCCCTGTCTGCTCCTCTCCCAGGGGCTCTCTCACCTCTCACGGGCATTAAACAAGCTTCATTATGTCCCTGCGGGATGCTTTGTCAATCCAATGCTGATATTTGGGTGTAAATTTCACTGCCCACAGCTGAAAAGGGAAAGAAATTTCTCCTTCCTAAAATAACTACAGAGAAACTAGGGAAAGAACGAAGGAAAATATGAAAAAAATAAAATAAAATCCAAGCCTGAACCAAAACAGAATTTTTCATGTTTTCTTTCTCTCTAATCATTCTCAGTTTAGTGAGAAAGCAGCAGTTTTGGCTTGGATTTTAAGATTTAGAAGGTTTTTTTTTTTGTTTGTTTGTTTGTTTGTTTGCAGTTTTTGACCGGGTCCGGGTTTGAACCCACCCCCTCTGGCATATGGGGCCAGCACCCTACTCCTTTGAGCCACAGCGGCTGTCCTAAGATTTAGAGGTTTTATCTGATAAAGGCTTAGTTCTGCTCCTCTCTCTCTCTCTGAATAAATGAGTAGAAGACAGTGGAAGGGCAGATGCAGCCTAAATCATCTACCCGGAGTTGATTTATAGAAAAAGGCACCTGTACACAAATACACTTGTCCACTGATCCCCTGTGTACCAGGCAAAGTTAATTTCTTGTGTCATGGACTATGAGGTCCTCAGAAATAAAGAACATGCTTTTCTTTTCTTTCTTTCCTTTTTTTTTTTTTTTTTTTTTTTTTTTGCTTGTACGAAAGGTTTTTATTGGGGAGGGAGGGATGCTGCAGAGCAGCACCAAGGAGGAGAGAAAAGAATAAAGAGAGAGAGGAGAAAAGAGGGAGAGGAAAGAGTAGGGGGAGAGACGGGGAGAGAGAGGAGAGACAGAGAGAGAGAGAGAGAGAGGAGGGGAGAGAGCAGAATATGCTTTTCTTACTCACCTGTGAGTCCCCAGTGCCCAACACTAAAACTACTTCACAATAGGGATTCAGTGGATGACAAGCAGATGGAAGGATGGGTGGATTGATGGATGGATGGATGGATGATTTAGCCCTAACAATTATCTAAGAGAGAAAGAAATAGTTATAAATAATCCATTCTGAATAACTGGCAGTCTCCTGAAGAAGATAGTGGTCCAAATTCTACAAAAAGCCCAAACTTGAGTGAACTTTAATGATCTGAGCTGATGGAGCTGCATTTCTAAATTTCACTGATAGCCAAAAAAAACCTTGGGTCCAATTTGCGTAGGCACCATGTCCAGTGGTAACCAGGATCCAAGAAAGAACATTAATAAACCAGCAGAAATGTTTCAGTATTCCATTATTTTCTGATGACAACCCTAATCTCAAAGCACAATTCAATCTTTCCCCTATATCCAATTTTGTTTATCAGATATGACAGAAATTTCAATAATCTGCCAACCCAATTATCTTTCTACCCTTTTTTCTTATACAACAAACAAAAACAATCTCAAACAATTATAAACAATAATCAAAAAATAAAACTTCTAATTTATTTAGAATGAAGGAAAATGGGGCATAGCTGGAAAACATTTTTTAACAACCCTTGCACTTAGGGATGTTCAGGTAAGTAAAAGATAAATAAATAAAACCTCGATTGGTTTAAACCATGATTTTTCAGAGCTTGGTTACTTGCGGCCAAACCCCTTTCCTGATATTCCTGACATGCTGGGTAATTAGTTTGAAGAGATGGCACAACAGAAGGAAAATTCCGGCCAAGTCCAGGAAACTGAGAAGCAAATCAAGTGCCTAGAAGTTAACGGCCTGGTTTAACACATCGGAATCTAAAATGGGCAAGGCCTTAACCACCCGCATCAGTGCTGTCTCATCCAAAGTAGTTACCTTGGGAGGCAGCTTTGCCATTTCTCAAAATATATTTGAACCTTCCTTTGAACTGTCTTCTGAGATCATTTACGAAGTCCCTCCGTATTGCCATCCCATTTGTGATCAATTGGTAACTCATCTCATTGACCAGAAATGGCTCCATTCCAGATAACTTTTGACTATTTTAGGAAATAAAATATTTATTCAAAAGCATGGATTTTTCCATTTAACTGGGATGATTAAAATGAAACTACGAGGATAGCTGAGCTTAGGTCACCCTTCCGTCCTCCCCCTGCAAGACTACAGACAATAGGGAGCTGCCAGGGAGAGCCTGCCCCTGTGAGGCCCCTGCTCTCCATCACCTTGGAAGCCAAGAATTGGCTGTTGGCCTCGTGCCTTGTGCCCACTTTAGAACCACCTCTATCTCTGTGCCCTTAGCTTTGACCCTGTCCTGTCTTGTCTTTGATGACTTCTATGTGTGACTCAAACTAGGCACAGCGGGGACATAACCAAGGTAACCAAGGTTCAGAACAGTGAAGTACAGCTAGACATGGTCAGGGACAGAAGATAGCAGCACCCACAGAGCCCAGGAATGCCCATTAGCAGGCATCTCTGTGCCCTTTCACCAGCCTGGGTAGTCCTGGAAACAAACCAAGAGGAGTGTGTCATTGGGGAACATTGTGATGAACTGCCAGAGCAGAAGGAAGAAAGCCAGCAACACCCAGGAAACTAACCAGTCGAGTCAAGGACCTGGGAGTTAATGGGTGGGTTGGTTGATTACACTGGAAGCTAAAACAAGAAAGGAAGGTGGAAGGAAAGCTGCTGTGTGTTGGAAAGTGTGAGTGAGCGAAAGGCAGATTTGAGAAAAAAATCCTAAATGCCAGGTGTCAGCATAAATGGGGCAAACTCATCATAATCTGGCTAAAACCCATGGAATAGGAGAACCGCCTGAGGACTCTGAAAGCTAAATGCAAGCAAGTGATTTGGGAAGGAAGTTGAAACTTGAAGAAGGACGAATACAGTCCCGAATTTACTCATTTGTTCCTTTTGTATTCCCTGGTTTTAAAACAAGGATGGGCCAAAGACTCAGAATTACAGAGAGGGTGGAGACAGTAAAAACTCCACGTGGAACTCTTTGCAGCCAGACAACCCGGAGACGGGATCCCCGAGAGCTTGAGAATGTGGGAGGAATCCTTCTTTAAGAGCTTTCTTTTTTTCTCATTTTGCTTTTATGTCTCTGTCCCATGGTCAGCTTCAATTGGACCAAAGCAGCATAGATACCTAAACACCAAGAAGAAATCTGTCTCCCTGGCCCAGGAACCACAAAAAGGGGACCTGGGTAAATGCAGTGTGGTGGAAATCCTGGTGTGGAGAGAACAGGAGACAGGTGTCCCCTAATTCCATGAATGGACCAGTCTGTCCTGGGCTCCCTCCTGAGTTGCATGGAACAGACCCAAAGAAGCATTTAGCAAAGGTTTTGAAAACTGAACTACAATCTAAAATACAGCCCTAGAATTTCTAGATGAACCACTGAGTGGCACATGCCTGTGGCAGCCACAAAGCAGAGCAAGGGCAGTGAACTCTGAATTGACACCTGTGAGCCACCACCACATAAGCTAAGACAGAAGTCGAGGTCTGAGTCCAATCAGTTTGCCCCTTGGCCCCAAAACAAAAACGAAAAAGAGAATTTTTATTCATCAATAGACTTTATTTTTTAGAACAGAGATCTTCTATATTACACACATATTTTCCCTATATTTTTTAGAACAGAGATCTTCTATATTACACACATATTTTCCCTATTATTAATCTCTACCATTATTCTGGTATATTTGTTACAGTTAATAAATCAATATTGGCACTTTGTTATTAACTAAAGTTCATAGTTTATTCAATTTTTCTTTCTTTTTTTTTTTTTTTGTAGAGACAAAGTCTCACTTTACTGCCCTCAGTAGAGCGCCGTGGCGTCACACGGCTCACAGCAACCTCCAGCTCTTGGGCTTACGTGATTCTCTTGCCTCAGCCTCCCGAGCAGCTGGGACTACAGGCCTGCCACAACGCCCGGCTATTTTTTTTTGTTGTTGCAGTTTGGCCGGGGCTGGGTTTGAACCTGCCACCCTCGGTATATGGGGCCGGCGCCCTACTCACTGAGCCACAGGCGCCGCCCTTATTCAATTTTTCTTGATTTTTCTCTGTTTCTCCTGTTTCAGGATCCCATCCAGGACATCACATTACATTTTTTCATCTTGGCTATGACAGTTTCTCATGCTTTCTTGTTATTTATGACCCAGTTTATTGGGTATTTTGTAGAATGTTTGCAGAATGTTCCTGCAAACTGGAATTTATCTGATGTTTGCTTCATGATTAGACTGGCATTATGAGTTGCCAGGATGGGGAGGGTGATTTGAGGTGTAATTCACATCTCATAAAAGAAACTATTCTAAAGTGTATGATTCAGTGGTATTAGGTGAATTCACATATACATTAGGTACATTTACCATCACCTCAATCGAGTTCCAGAACATTTTTATTACTATAAATGGAAATGCTATACCCATTAAGAAGTCACTCTGATTCCTGCCTGCCCCGCTGACCATGGAAACCATCAATCTGCTTTCTCTCTAAATAGATGTACCCAAACTGAATATTTCATATAAATGGGTCATATAATATGTGACCTTTTGTGTCTAATTTCTTTCACTTACACATTGTTTTTGCAATTTATCCATGTCATGTGATTTATTTATACAACATTCCCTTTTATGGTTTTATTCTACTAAATGAATATAGCACGTATTGTGTATCCATACAACTGCTGATGGACATTTGAGTTGTTTCTATGTGTTGACTATTGAGAAAACATTAGTGTATATGTTTTTATTTGAACACCTGTTTTCAATTCTTTTGGGGTGTATACTGAGGAGTAGAATTTCTGGGTCATATGGTAACTCCATATTTAACACTTTCAAGAACTATCAACCTGTTTTCCAAGGCAGCTGCACCATTTTACATCCCCACCCACAATGTGGGAAGGTTCTGGTTTCTCTGTATCTTTGACAACATTTATTGTTTGTCATTTTTATTCCAGCCATCCTAATTGGTATCTCATTCCAATTTTGACTTTCTCTTATATGTCAAGTATTTCTTTATGTGCTACTTGGCCATTTGTATATCTTTTGAAGAAATGGCTAGTCAAGTTCTTTGCTCTTTTTCTAATTGGAATGTTTTCTTTTTGACCTTCTGGGTTTTGATATCATAGCATAATTATGCAAGATGTTACCATTGGGAAAAACGGGTGAAGGGTACACATGTATTATTTCTTACAATTGCATGAGAATCTAAAATTATCTTAAAACAAAATGTGTATGGCCAGGCATGGTGGCTCACACCTGTAATCATAGCACTTTGGGAGGCTAAGGTAGGTGGATTACTTGAGCTCAGGAGTTCAAGACCAGCCTGAGCAAGAGCAAGACCCTGTCTCTACTAAAAATAGAAAATCTATCTAGGCATTGTGGCAGGCACCTATAGTCTCAGCTACTTGGGAGGCTGAGGCAAGAGGATCTCTTGAGTCCAAGAGTTTGAGGTTGCTGTGAACTATGATGCTGCAACACTCCACCCAGGGCAACAGAGAGAGACTCTTGTCTCAAAAATTAAATAATTAATTAAAATAATTCTTAAAAATAAAAAGTATAATTTAAAAAGACATATGCCTAAATAATCCTAGGTCTAAACAACATATCAAAATTTGTGGGATACAATTAAAGCAATGCTTAGGGAGATATTTGTAGCTTTAAATGCATAGATAGGATTAGAGGAAAAAATAGAAAGGCCTGAAATTAATAATCAAAGCTTTCTCCTTAAAAAGCGTAACACCCAAAGCATGCAGAAGCAAGGATATAAAAGGTAAGGGCAGAAATCAATGAAATGTAAGACAAAAACCCAGTAGAGAAAATCAATAAAATCAAAAGCTAGTTCTTTGAAAAGATCAATAAAAATAATAAATAAAGACTAACAAAGAAAGAGAGAAGACACAAATTACTGGTACCAGGAATAGAAGTGGAGTTATCATTACAGTTGCCACAGTTATGAAAGGGGTAATAAGGGACTACTGCAAACAAATCTCACGTATTTGACAACTTGGACGAAATAAACAAATTCCTTGAAGGTATAAAATACCAAAATTTACTCAAGAAGAAATAAATAATCTGCATAATCCTATGTTTTATTAAAGAAATTGAATTCATAGTTAAAACCCTTCCAACCATAACAACAGTTACAATAGAAAATTCTACCCTACATGTAAGGAAGAAATCACACTACTTCTACACAATTTCTTCCAGAAAATAGAAGAAGATAAACACTCAGTATCGCTGAGATGTTAATTCTTCCAAATAGTCAAAGGTTTTGTACAAACACTTCACCAAAGAAGATAAGAATAGCAAATAAGCATGTGAAAAGATGCTCATAATATTAATAATTAGTGATCAAAGAAATGCAAAATTAAACCACAATGAGGTATCAGTACACAACTATTAGAATAGCTAACAAAAAAATGACAACATCAAATGTTGGCAAAGAAGTGGACTAACTGGAACTCTCATATGTTGCTGCTGGAAATAAAGAATGGTACAACCATTCTGGAAAAGCGTTTGGCCATTAAATATACATTCACCATATTAACCAGCAACCTCGTTTCCCAATATTTGCCCAAAAGAAACACAAACCTCTGCTCGCACTAAAAACTGTATACAGATATCTACAGTAACTTTATTCGTAATCACTGAAAACTGGAAACAACTCGAATTTCCTTCAACTGTTGAATGAATAAATTGGGATGTCCTCTGTGATAATTTCTCATTAATAAAAGCGAATAAACTATTCATATACACAACATGAATGAATCTCGAATGATTATGCTATGTCGAATGCCAAGCAAATCAAGTTACGTGCTTTATAATTCCATTTATAGCACATCCTAGAAAAGGCAAAATTTTTATAGAGATGAAAAACAGATCAGCATTTGTCAGAGAATATGACCGAGAGTTGGTTCGACTACAAAATGATAAAACAAGGAAGTTACTTTGGTGTAATAGAAGTGTTCTGTATCTTGATTAAGGTGGTAGTTACGTGATTCTAGGCATTAGTCAAAACTCATTGAATTTTTCTGTGTATAAAATTTAAAGTATAAAATCCTGAGAATTTGTCCATCACTGTGTCCCTCTTACCTATGGCCTGGGTATCCCCACCAGCGCCTAACTCCATACTTCCCTTAGGACTCAGCCACTAGGGAATTGCAACACTGTAATAAGCAGTACTTATGTAAACAGGATAGTCCACTTGGAGAGAAAAAATTGTCTAGCTCATTAACTAGCTAAACTACATTACTAATTATTCCAGAAAACCAAATCACTCTTTCTTTACCTTGGTTTGAAAAGCTACTATCACTCCATTTTGGAATAGACTTAACCCTGGTGAAGTCCTCCCACCTACAGCCCCTTAGAAAACCCAGAGTGGGAGGTGGACAGATGTCCTGGGAGTTCCCAAGATGGGAAGCGGTTTGTGCTGATTTGGCAGCTGTTTCTAGTGGTAGCCATTTGTTCCCAGTGTCCCTACAGGATTTTGAGAAGCCAAGAGGAAGTAAGCATATCAGCAAAATATAGAATGGAGAAATCAGAATGGGAAAGAGTTAATTCGTATACCTTATAATAGTGTCCAACGATTCATACAAGATGACATATCTAATAGCATCGTTTATTTTTTCACAACAGTTTTCACAATATATTCCAATACATTGTGAGAAAGGAGAAAGCACCTCAATCTGCAAAAGTGACACAGTCCTCCCTCCTGTCTTGCCATGGGTGGTCCCTAAACAAGCCTGTGCTTTCATATCTGCGCGCTCCCTGTCTGCATGTGACTTCAACTTGGATGTTCACACTTTGTGAAAGACAGTGGACCTGCTGAACTGACCCTGCTTGGGAACATTGCTCCTGTCTGCACTAATTAAAAACACACTTAAAGGAAGATTAGCTTCTGAAGGCCACTTCTGATCTATAGGAGCTGCACCATCATTTTCAATGGGCAATTTCTAACTACAGGGCCACTGATTGGAAGACCTTTACAGAAGCAATGACCAGCGAGGTAGTGAACCTCCCTGAAGTGTCTGCAGCAGTACCCAGCACCTGGCTGGGGAAAGGCACAAGGTGGCCACTCAGGCTAGCAAAGCCAGCAAGGAAGAGGCTCTTCTCAGACTAGCTATTAGGTCAACTTAATTAACTGGGCTTTTTACCTTTTTTGAAGGTGCCCTTGTGAAGAATTGTTAAGCAGGAATTTTACCAATTACTTGTTTTCTCCCGTCATCAGGAGGTTTCCTGTTTTATCAGGGATACCTGAGGCTGGCTGACCCCACCTGGTTTGTCATCCCCACCATCCTTCACCCTGCTGGCCACCTGTCCTCCCTGGCAGTGGCATCCCCACACAGACACCCACAGTCCCTCCCACTTGGAATACCACTATTTGGCACCCTCCCTTAGTGCCGTCTGGATTTTTGTCTACTGGAAACAAAAGTTGTTTAAGCCAATGTGCCTTTCTCCTGACTGCTCATTTGTCCCTGTGACAAACTCTGGTCATCATTTCAATCCAAATATTGAGTCCCCCCCCCCAGTAAAACATTCTCTAACTTCCAGAAAGTGTAAAGACCTCGCTCCTCTCCTCTCTTATTAAGCAATATACTTTGCTGTAATATAACAATTATTGAAAATATTTAGATTATTTAATGTAGTCTTTCCCAACAGACTGACAACATACTAAGGCATTTTTCCTCCTGCTCCACCGCTTCCTACCCTGTCTGCTCTTCCTCCTCCCCCTTCTCCTCCTTTTTATTTCTCTTCTTCACCTAGCATTTTACTTTTATGCTCTTATGCCTAGTTTCATATCTGGCTATTGATTCTTGCTAAATGAAGAATTGAAAAATTTTGATAGAAGGGCGGCGCCTGTGGCTCAAGGAGTAGGGCGCCGGTCCCATATGCCTGAGGTGGCAGGTTCAAACCCAGCCCCGGCCAAAAAAAGAAAAATGTTGATAGGATAACAGGTGTCTGAATAATCTACCTTCATTTATGAGAACATTGAGACTGAGCCCAGGGAGGTCCTAGGAATCCTCAGAGGCATACAGCTTTGGTCCAACCAGGACTGGAATCTAGATCTGATTCCAGTCCAGTGATTCTTCAAAGTATATGGCACTTCTTCTTGGTACTTAAGCACTTTTTGGTTTTTAAATTAATGAATTCAATCATTGAAAATGTATATGCATGTATACATTTAAACAGATATATTTACTCTGTTAAAAAATATTGGAAAAATTATAAAAATGATGAAGTGTATAACTTTTTTAAAAAAATCCCTCTCAGACACTCACAAAAATGAATCACAAGAATTACAACTATGTTGAAACCAAGAAAACATCCCAAGTTATTTTTACCTACTTGAAAGACTATTGATCTAACAGAACACAGTTTAAATTTAATTAAATAACAAACATGGTCACTGACACATAACTACATAATATATTGAATGAATTAGCTGGGGTATGGGAGTAGGGAGCCCCTCAGGCACCCCAAAGCCTCTCAGGAAAGGTAGCTGGTTGCCCTCCTTGATTCTAGAATATTCTCCCTGTTAGTACCCTCACTGAGGTGGGAAATTGGGGGCCTACATAAAGATACTCTAGTGGAGGAATTAAACATTAACCTGTACTAGATGTTAAGGGAATCCTACTAGCCTAGACTGAAATTTACAAATATCATCAAGCAAAGTAACTTGTTAGGTTTTTAAGGAAAATGAGAAACCAGAAAGGAGACTCTATTCGCCAATTAGCATGAAGGACTTCCAATTAAAAGGATCTACTGCAGGAAACAGAAGATATCTTTTATATATTCTGATAATATTCACAGTGACTATTTCAAAAGGATGAAATAACACCAACAGCACAAGGCTGCTATGAAAAAGAACCCACTAGAAACCCAGAAAATAGTTGTAGTGACGAGAACAATAATTGAAGAAGTATAACATTCAGTTGGGGAACTGAGCAACAGAAAGAACACTGCAGAAAATAAAATTTTGAAATTGGTAAATTAACTGAAGAAAGTCTCTCCAAACATGATAAAATGGCAAAGGGGACAGAAATCATAAAGCAAGGAAAGATAAACCCAGAAGATGATTCTGAGAGAACTGATATTGGTATCTTTTTAATAGCAGTTGCATAAATTGGAAACATACACAACAAACAAAGCAATTATTAAGAAACAAGATAACTGACAGGACAAAATTTTATTTCCTTCTGAGTTGCTCCAACCCAACCCCCAAACCTTCAGCCCCATTCTCATGGGCTAGTGAAGATAATCCCAGTTATCTACAATATTTTTCCTCAAACACTTGAGCATTCAATTCTAAAAAGCCTGTGTTGGGATACTACTGGATTGGAACAGTTAGCTCTATGCCAAGTCCAATCATCCCTTCTACGTGAAATGGAGAGAAAATAGCCTGTGTGAAAGAACCCCAGGCTATACACCATCCTAACTTCTGAGCCAATGACCCAGAAGAATACTTCTGTATCATCCAAAAACAGTGACTTTTATCATAGTTCAGTCTTAATCCAGATTAACACATATTTACTTTCCTGAACAAAGTATTTAACATCTCAATCCAAAGCAGCTGCATTTGAGTTAATTCAAGACTTTCCCCTAATAAGTAGATACTTACTTTTCTTACATAACTAAAGGGGTTCACCAAAATGTACCTCCTAGTACTCACCCCAGGATGATTTTCTTCACCTGTGATGGTTAATTTTATGTATCAACTTGACTGGGCCACAGGGTGCCCAGATGTTTGGTTGAAGGTTATTCTGAGTATGTTTGTGAGGGTGTTTCCACTATATTAACATTTAAACTAGTGAACCCATGTGGGTGGGCCTCATCCAATTCATTGAGGGCCTCTGTAGAACAAAAGACAAAGGAAAGAAAAATTTTCTCTTTGCCTGGCTGCTTGAGCTGGGACATCAATCTTTTCTGCCCTCCATGTTCCTGGCTCTCAGGCCTTTGAACTACACCACCAGCTTTCCTGGGTCTCCAGTTTGCCGATTGCAGACTATCGGACTCTTCAGCCTCCATAACTGTGTGAGCCAATATTTTATAATGAAATACACACACATATATATACAATATCGACTCTGTTTCCCTGGAGAATCCTGACTAATACACCACCCTAAGATATGAAAACTATTTGCAACCTCCAGATTCACATTGTTGCATGCAATATTGAAAATTAATGAGTTTTTAACTATTTTTCAAGGAATGGATAGAAGAGAAAGAAATATGAATAAAATTCTCAATTATGTAATAAAACCTAGGTGATAAGAAAAAGAAAAAATAATTAAATCCATGTTAAAATTCTTAGTTTATGTAAGGGCTAGTGTGTTATGAATGATGTTTGAATCTTAACTTTGATATAAGAATGTAGGATAAAATATAGGTATAATAATTTAAGGGTAATCACTGTTAGAGCAATACTAAGATGTAATATTTTATATAGATAGAGGAGAAAAAAAGTACAAAAATATGATCAAAGAAGGAAGCGGCAAGAAATATGAAAAAAGGAAGCCATAAGAAATCATAATGAACAGAAAACATAAAATAAGATGGCAGGAAAAAGATTAAATATAGCATTAATCACAATAAATAATAGTATGCATAGATCAAGCTATTCCCCTTGCTATGTCTTCCATCTGAAAATAAGAGAATAAATTACATGAAAGAGCAAAAATCAGCTAAATTCTTTTTTAAAAGTACACAGCTAAAACAAAATAATAAAGAAAAAACATGGAAAATAAAGTATTGGACAGGGATATATCAGGAAAAAGTGCTAACAGTGACAAATGGCAAAAATACTAATATCACACAAAGTACATTTATGGTCAAAAACATCAAATAGGGCTGAGCAATTTATTGATAAAAGACAGTCATAAACATTTACACACCAAATCATCTCACAGAGATATCCAAAAAGAAAAGAACTAGGTATTTAATGATATTTTGATAAGATCACAATGAGCTTTAAAATATTTATATCAAAATTTAACAGTTCCATTAGATAAAGAATTAATATAAATAGATCATTTGGATTTCAAAATAAGCTTTATTTATTAGACACACAATTTTTGTACAAAACAGAAAATCTTTTTTTAATTCTCATAGACTATTTATAGAAATTGTTCATGAACTGCACCATAAAGAAAATCTTGGCAAATTCAGCTAAATAGGTAGATGGATAGCAATTGAACATACTACATTTTCTGACAACAAAACTAAAATAAAACTTCAAGATATAACACCCCAGTCTAACCCAGAAATGTAAAAGCACTCATAAATAATTCTTGAATTAAAGATGGAATAATTACAATAACATATTAATCAATTAATTGAAAGACTTAGGATCATTTCAGGACCCACTGCTATCACATACCACCTGCTCTCTGGCAACAGAGAACAGAAGGAATAGCTTCTGATCCTAATAATTACAGTAATACATTAACTAATTAATTAATTGAAAGGTGACATCAAGAAAAAGAGCTACATTTCAAAGCCTATAGACTATGGCCAAAACTCTTATCAAAAAAAAGAAACATGCAAAAGTAGTTGAAAATACTTGAAAAGGTAGTTGCCTTATAGGCGAAACTTACTAACGGCAGAATGCAAATGTCTACATACAATAACTAAGAAAATGCCATGAAGGCTACGTTGAACAGTTTGATGAGAATATTTCAGATTGTGTATGAAACCAGCACATTGTACCCCTTGATTGCACTAATGTACACAGCTATGATTTAACAATAAAAAAATAAATAAAGCATGAATTCTACAGTCAAGTAGCACAAGTTCAAATCCTACCTTTGCCACTTAAATAATTTGTTTGACCTTGGATTAATTATCTAACTTTAAGGTGCTCAATTCCTTTATATATAACGTGGGGGGAATAATATCTACCTCTTAGGGTGTTGTGAAAATTAAATGAGGAAATCTGTGTATAAGTGGTTTCTGAGGAGAAGGAGGGGAGAGAAAATGGTGAAAAGATCAGATATCAATAGATGATAGATAGGGACACATGATAGATATAGATATATGATAGATACAGATGCATGATGACAGGTGATAAACAGATAGATACAGATGGATGACAGAAGAGAGACAGGAGAGAGAGGTGAGGGAGGAGGAAGGGAGAGAGAGACATGACAGATACACAGCTACAGGAGAGACACAGATGCATGATGACAGGTGATAGATAGAAGAGAAACAAGAGACAGCAGACAGACAGAAAGAGAGATTACAGTTACTGATAGAGATTTCAACAATGTGATGAACTGAATTGTGCCCCCTAAAACCCATATTGAAGTTCCAACCCCCAGAACCTTGGAACATGACAGTATTTGGAAGCAGGAGATAAATTGGTACAATTTGTGGGTATTAAAATTTAAGAGTCTCCCTGAAGACATAGCTGTCCCCAGCATTAGATAGGTTGTCAGTAGATCCAAAGACTCACACCCTGAGACTGCCCCCCAGCCTAGCCTTTGAGAAAGGACTTTGTCCTGGATCCCCTGGGCCCTCCCACCTTTGTCCCAGGTGGCAGCAGTCGCTGCCTCAGGAAACTCTTGAGGTGACAATGGCTTCTTCAGCATTTCAAGACCCACCACCTGCTCTCTGGCCAGAGAGAACAGAAGGAATAGCTTCTGATCCCAAAGGCAGAGTTTTTGCTCCCAAGCTGGATTACTAGAGTCCTGTTGCTGAGGCAACTCTTTTTCTCATTTTCTCAGGTATACTTAGACTCAGCCTTCATCTATGAAACTCATCTTCTTCCTATGATTAGAAGAACTGGCAGAGAGGGCAGAACTGGAGTGGCCAACAGCGAAGCAGGACTCAGGAGGTGGGGCCCCTTGTGCTGCCCCAGGGGACATAACCTGAGGAAGGGAGCCAACCCTCCCTCCCGGCTCCTCCCTGGGCTGCGAGAACATCAGCACACCCAAGGGGCCCACGCCTCCACTCCACTGCCCTCCTGAGCGCTCCCCTCAAAATGGGCCTACCAATCTCAAGATCCCATCAAACAGGGAGTCAAAAATGTCCTGGTGTCAAATTTTCAGCTTGTCACTCCACCCATGAAGCCAAACCCATCCCGACTCTTCCCAATGACCCAGCCCACCTAGGGTCCATACCATTGGGAACTTCTACCAGCCTCCTCCCCCAACCCTACTGGGAGTCTCCACTTGGTGTCCTTGTTGGGTCTCCACCTAGATCCCATCAGTAGCCTCTCCACCCCAGGGTCCCAACGGCATCAGCCTAGAGTTACATGGCTTCACTCAGTTCACACTAAATTCAGAGGCAGTGGGTTCTGGGGATGCAATTATGTGTGCAGAAAGTAAGCAAGCAATACATGTTTTGCTAATCATTATTTTCTTTTATTTCAGATTAATAAGAGGGTACAAATGATTAGGTTATCCGGACTATGCTTGACAGTCCAGGCTTCTCCTGCAGGTGCCAGAGGAGAAGCAGCAGCTGAGGCATGGGGATACAGCCTGGGAATGCCAGGTCTTCCCTCATGCCAAGAGGTCATGAGCTGCCCCCACTTCTTTGCCACCCAGCCCACAGGAAGTGGGGGGAGGGGATGGAATCCAAAAGTCAGGGCATGTTTTGCCTAGAGAAAGTAAAAATTGCCTAGAGATATTATTTAAATTTTCAGATCAAAATTTGAAACATATTGAATATTAATTCTTTTAATTTTTAAATAAAAATTATACCATAATTTAAAATGTTTCTCCTGCTAACCAGCGAGTAGGACTCAGTAGGATGACTAATGTAAATGTCAAGAAATCAAAGAGCCCAAATTTACTCTGCACTTCTGAGTTCTAGTTTAAGTGAAAAATCATATAAGATCCCTGAAGCTTTGCTTCTTGAAAGGGGGACTGGTCACACAGGAAATGAAGCCCAAAGGCACACAAGGTTGAGGGATACTTTCTCTTCTATTTTATACACCTTATACTTTAAAAATTTTTTTATTTAAAAATTAGAAATAGACTTTCAAATAGGTCAGGGGAAAATATAAAAAGAAACACCTGGCAAGTATTTAGAAAGGCAATTGGTCAGCTCAACACTGGTAGCACAGTGGTTACAGTGCCAGCCACATACACTGAAGCTTGCAGGTTCAAACCCAGCCTGGGCCAGCTAAACAACGACACCTGCAACAAAAAAGCTGCCGGGCGTTGTGGCAGGCGCCTGTAGTCTCAGCTACTTGGGAGGCTGAGGCAAGAGGCTCGCTTAAGCCCAAGAGTTTGAGGTTGCTGTGAGGTGTGACGCCACGGCACTCTACCCCAGTCCACAGCTTGAGACTCTATCTGGAAAAAAAAAAAGACAATTTGTTTCTTTATAGAATCACACTTCTTGGGGTCCCCTGCCTTTCTATGCTGTTTAATGACCAGGTTCTAGGTTTTCTCACGAAGACTGTCCAGGCAGTCACGGGAAACTTTCATTTTCCTTTCTTTTCCTAAGATTTACCAATCTCCTGTTTCCCCTTGAACTGGCAGCTAATGACTATAGAAAATGGTGAGACAGTATTATTGTGCATATGAGCACTCCAAATTTTTGCCCCTGACAGTCATTCCCTCAGGGAAAACTGTAACTTAAAAGATGTTTGGGGTGAAGGATAGAAATAAATAAACAAGCCACGGAGGCTTCCGGCCCCTCTGGACTCACTCTTCCCGGCAGCAGGCCTCATTGTTGGGCTTGGCAGCGGCAGACCTTTGCTTCGACTCTGACCCGTTTCCTGACCAGCATGGGACTTTGGGAACCCCAAAGATCACACAGAGTGAAAGTGAAGCTCTCCTCACCCACCTCTCTGGGGGGCTCCTGAGGACTGTGGAAACCCTACCTTCCTGGGGTAGGGGGAGCAGATGAGAGGGGAATGGGAAGGAAGAGAAGGAAGCGTTTACTTAGCTCTGGTATTGAAGGTATAGTGCTCTCACACATGCAGCTCTGGTTTTTAAGACAGATTTTATTGATTTACTTAAAGTTTTTTTCTGTTTGTTTTCTTTTTTTGAGACACAGTCTCACTACATCGCCCTTGGTAGAGTGCCATGACGTAACAGCTCACAGCAACCTCAAACTCTTGGACTTAAGCGATTCTCTTGCCTCTGCCTCCCAAGTAGCTGGGACTATAGGCACCTGCCATAATGCAGGCTATTTTTTTGTTGCAGTTGTCATTGTTGTTTAGCAGGCTGTGCTAGAAAGGGCCAGGTTTGAATCTGCTGGCGCCCTAACCACTGAGCTATGGACGCTGAGCCTATTTAAACAGATTTATTGAGATATCTCTCAATTAATTTTTACACCCCGCCACAGAATGCATGTTTCTACTCTTGTTTTTTCAGATGAAATCCTGAGGTTCAATGAAGTTGAGTGACTTCTGCACTATCACAGAGATTTGCAGGATTTGCTGCAGAGCTGTAAGTCTCCAAACTCCTGATCTTTTGCTGACTCTACCACTTCTGTCACACCAAGAGGGAAGGAAATGGGCGTTCCCACGTTGGACCCAAATTGCCTCTGTGGGGTACATGGTGAACAGGAAAGCGTGCAGGGCTTGGCATGTTTCTGCCTCTCTCTGACCTAGGCCTGGCTGCACTGTGTGATTTCCCTTCCATGCAAGAGTGACGCTTCCTGCCCTATAGCAGCCCACCTGCCGCCGTGGTCTTTAATTTGTCACAGTATTTTCTGAGAATACCGCCCTGAAAAAGCAGTGATCAAATGGTGTTCCATCTGGGCTCTGTGTCTACCGGAAATATGCATTTCCTGACTGACTTCACTGTGGCAGTTGCCCCCTTCAGCACTCCGGTTAGGACCATGTCCTGCTGTGAGGTGGCCTGTGTCCCTGTTTGCAAGGCTTCCTGACAGCAGTCACTGAACCTGGGAATCAGAAGTACTGCCAGCGGGACAGCATCTACCCTGCCTTAGTCCATACCTGAGGCTGAGTAATTTATAACGAAATGAGGTTTATGGTTCTGCAGGCTGTACCAGACGCTTGATGCCAGCAGCTTCATCTGGTGGGCGCTTCAAGCTGCTTCCACTGACGGTGAAAGGCAAGGGGAGCCCGTGTGTACAAAGATCATGCAGAGAGAGTGGGGAGAGGTGCCAGGTGTCTTTTTTTATTTATATATTTTTATAATTTTTTTATTAAATCATAGCTGTGTACATGTGTACATTAATGCAATCATGGGGTACAATGTGCTGGTTTTATATATAATATGAAACATTTTCATCGAACTGGTTAACATAGCCTTCATGGCATTTTCTTAGTTATTGTGTTTAGACATTTATATGCTGCACTTACCAAGTTTCACCTGTACAAGCCAGGCATCTTTTAACAATCAGCAATGTGGGAACTCAGTGAGAATACACACATTACCCATTAGGAAGAGGAAACACCCAGCCATCCAAACACCTGCCAATAGGCCCCACCTCCAACACTGGGATCAAATTTCAATATGCTATTTAGAGGGGCCAAATATCCAAACCTTGGCACACCCACTAAGAGTGGAGACTCTGATATTTCTTCAGGTCCTACCACAAGTAACTGTGTGGCAGAGGGCAGTGTGGAGGAGAAGCCCGCTACAACTCCCAGGTGCATGCCAGGGCCATCCACACTCCCACATGTTCTCCCTGCCCACTGGGAGGGACCCTTTGCTACCTCTTCCTTGCCTTTGCTGTCACGTGGATGTGGGTTCCGAGCACACTTGTGCCTTCCTGAACTCACGGCTTCTAATCCCAGCCTCACACATCCTCAGAATTGCCCCACAGCTTTGGGCCCTCATCACACCCTCAGGTAGGATGCTGGAGGTGCTTTGGTACAGGGAATTTTCAACTATTGTGCACAACCCCACAGATGCCTCAAGAAGAGCATGTCGTCAACCAGCCATTTCAAATGGGCCTGGGGACAACTGCACTTCTGAATGGCTTATGATGCATATATTCATCCCCTCAACACATCATCACTTCCTTCAGACAGCACTGACCTATGAAGCCCATATTACATGTCAGGTGCTCTTCTGGATGTCATTCTGTGCACCCCTCTAGCCATCATCCCAAAGCCAAGGATGAGCTATTATGAGTACAGAAAAATATAAAACCATCTATGTCCTCAGAGAGGCCAAGTAAGCCTCATACGCCAATAGCTTGTACACAAGCCTGCGGAAGAAGAGGAACAGTTCCCCTGCTCTTGCCTTTTGGAGAGGAAGGGAGATTGAGAATTGAGGTAAGAAAGAGACCCTCCAGTTGTCTCGTTTGTGAGGGGCCACACTGTGGAGGGAGCAGACTCAGGCCAGGATCCCCCAGATACACTGAAAATGGGTGCCAGCCACACAGCCCCCCTTCTGAAACCCCTTTGGACATTGTGTATCTCCCCTCCATGGTGACAGTCAGAGCTCAGTCGCCAGTTTTCAACAATACAGGTAATCCCTGGGTTACAAGCAAGATAGGTTCTGTAGGTTTCCTCTTAAATTGATTATGTATGTAAGGTAGAAGGGGTAGATTTACCTATTACCTGTAAATAGCTTCCATTTGTAAGTGCAAGTCATATGCCAGTCGGGTGTCTGCAACTCAGGAACTTATTGTAATAGCCTCTGTTCATAAGTGCAGGTTTGTATATGAGTTGGATGTTTGTAACTCGGGGACTGCCTGTAGTTATAAAATTCCCACTTTGAAAATATGAAAATACAATTAAGATAACCTATTAGCTAAAAGGAATGGTCTTATTTTAGGGCTATTGTCTGGATTAGGTGTTGGTATCTTAACCAACTCCCTTTATCCTGAGACAAGTCCCCCCTTCAGTAAGAGGGAAGTAATACCAATTCTGCCCCAGTGCACCAGTGGCATCAGGTCAACCCAAGAACTTGCACTCTAGTTATATTTCCCTAAATTCACGTCCAGACTTAAATGGGGCCAACCTTCTCTTGACACTGCAACTTGGGTCTTTTATTCTATACATTTCAATCCCTTAGTATCACATCATTTGAAATACAATTTCTTCACTCTGAGCAATGTGACATGGTTACTGATTTTATAGACTTCACTGGGACCTTTGTGTGTGTCCAGAAAACTGGACAGTTTCTGGGAACCGTGATGAAAGAGATATGTGTAGGGACATCGTACACCACACATAGGCCAGGATAGCTATGAATGAGGCCCAATGCAAAAGCTAAACTTTTAAAACATGAGATTTTTTTGACGGAACTCAATTGTGCAGATCACCAGTGTGAACTTTGTAGACAACAACATCGTGTTGCAATGTCTCCTAAAACCAACATACATATGCTCTCGCTATTTGTGCATATGCCTGGCTTCAATTTTACAGTGTCATGTTGTTTCCAGTGTGTTCTCTTCCAAGTTCAGACGGTCGAATTGACACCATCAGATGTTACATGTGCTTGTGGTGACTTGGCAAGGCAGCGATTATCAATACTATTTCAACCTGCCATTGCAACGTTAGCTGTGTCATGTCAGTTAGAAGTCAGGTAAGCATTCTTATTATTTTTTTTTTTTTTGTAGAGACAGAGTCTCACTGTACCGCCCTCGGTAGAGTGCCGTGGCGTCACATGGCTCACAGCAACCTCTAACTCTTGGGCTTACGCGATTCTCTTGCCTCAGCCTCCCGAGCAGCTGGGACTACAGGTGCGCGCCACAACACCCAGCTATTTTTCTGTTGCAGTTTGGCCGGGGCTGGGTCCGAACCCGCCACCCTCGGCATATGGGGCCGGCGCCCCACTCACTGAGCCACAGGCGCCGCTCGCATTCTTATTTTTTTATTAAGGCTCCTTCCACACCTCCGTGATGCCTCACACGTTCCCAGGCACGCTTTGCAATCACCCCTCTGCCTTGCCCTGCATCGGCAGCTGAGATGCAGAGGGGCCCAAACCTTGCTTTCTACTTTCCTGTCAATTCATTTTCATAATAAAGTAAATATAGTCCCTTATCTATTATTATTTTCTTTAATCTCAGCCTGCCTTCCTACAATGTCTCAAAAGAAAACAGAATGCAAAAAAAGAAAATTATGGATGAAGAAGGATGGTTTAAGGAAAAGTGGATTGATGACTACTTTTTTGTTGAGGCAAATAGCAAGGTACTCTGTTTAATTTGTAGGGAATGTGTGCAAAGTCTTTTTCAAAGCCTACAATTTGAAAAGGCATTCTATACAAAAATGTGCCGCCAGATTCAATGCTTACAAAGGATTGTGTCATAAGGACAAAATAGTGGAACTTAAAAAAGAATGTCGTCTCAACAAAAATTTTTTTACAGTTACAACTCAGATGGATTCCATTACAGAAGCTAGTTATGTGGTAGCATATATAATAGCAAAAAAATCAAAACCATTTACTGATGATGAATTTATTAAGCAATGTATGAAAAGCATGGCAGACATAATTTGTGCTGGAAAAGGGGAGATATTTCTAAAATCAGTTTGTCTCACCAGACTATGGCCAGGCAAACTGAAGAAATTAGAAAATCTATCAAAAGAAATTTGGAGAGTAAAGCTGCTAGCTTTAAATTTTATGCTTTGGTGATGGATGACAGCACTGATGCTACAAAGACAGCTCAACTTGCCATTTTTATTAGAGGTATTGATGAATTTAATGTCACTAAAGAAATGGTTTAGTAAAATATTTACTATTTGGTAAAAAATATTCCTCACTTCACAGTCAACTAAAGAAATGGTTTCTTTAGAGCATTAAAATACACAAATAAATCAAAAGATTTATATGAAGCAGTAAAAAATAAGTTAAAGTGATTTTCTTTGTCCATTGTCAACATACCTGGTATAGTTACTGTTGGTACCCTGGCAACGGTAGGTAAAAGAGAGGGACTTTTAAAATTAATAGAAGATGATACAGTTGCCACCCCAAACTCACAGGTGATGAAGTGTCATTGCATAATACATAAGGAAAATTTATGCACAAAAGCTTTAAAAATGGATAATATCACGCTAATTGTCATCGAGACTATGAATTTCATCAGGTCTAAGGGATTAAATCAGTCCCAATTCCAGGAATTCCTTAAAAGTGTTGATGCTGAGTATGGCAGTGTCATTTATGTTTTGAAAGTAAGATGGCTAAGTCAAGGCCAAATGTTGTAAAGATTTTTTGTTTTGTGACATATTATCAAGTGATATAAGGTATCAAAAAACAAATTTGTGCCAGTACTTGACAATGAAAACTGACTTTCAGACTTGGCATTTGTAATGGATTTAACTGCTCATTTAAATGAGTTAAACATGTGTCTCAAGGTAAAAACCAATTTATCAATACAATGTTTCAAACCACAACAGCATTCCAAATGAAACTGAAATTATGGCGAGCTTAAATTTAAGGCAAACAATTTTATGTATTTTAATATGTGGATTACCCATCTTGTGGGTTCACCATCTTGTGAATAGCAAAGAATATGCCACCTTGCTTCTTGATTTGATACAAGAATTTGAAAACAGATTTCAAGATTTCTAGGGAAATAATATTTTGGTGCATTTGCAACTGTATTTTCAGTCAGCCTAAATATGTTACCTGCCAATTTTGAAATGGAATACATAGAACTGCGATCTGACATTCAATTTAAAGAAAAATTGGACCAGGTCTCTTTACTGGACCTTTAAAGGTCCTGTCCTCCCAGAGACAAATATTCCTCACTTCACAATCATGCCTTATTCATGCCGTTGCTTTTGGGCAGCACCTACATTTGTGAGCAACTATTTTCAAGTATGAAGCACATTATGGGTAAAATTAGAACCAAAATATCTGATGAGCACCTTGAGAACTCACTGAGAATCACAAATACTTCTATCCAACCAGATACTGATGAATTTCTTTCTCAAATACAACGTCAAATATCCCACTAGTTTTATATTGCCCACTTTTCTTTTACTTTGATAGTAAAAATTTTTAAAAAAGATATTTTGTTACTTAGATATGTACATTTTCTATATTAGTGATCACAAACTTGGGACCTGCTTGACAATTTTAAAAGACTCTGAACAGGCCGCTGCATACCTGGGATTACTACGTGAGGACCTTTTGCTTATCTGTGATGTCAGATGTCATGAAAATTATGAATGAATTTTTTTGCTCATTGGCTTTTGGTAATGTTTGTGTATTTAATGTGTGACCCAAGACAACTCTTCTTCTAGTGTGGCCCAGAGAAGCCAAAAGTTTGGACACTCCCATCTTACACTAAAGCAAAGAGGAAAAATTGTTTTTAATATGTCAATAAATCCCCTTTGAAGCTTTTCTTAATGTCTGTTTTCTAATTGATTTTATCTTAGAAAAAAATGGTGGTGACAGTGATAAATATACAGCATAATTCTCCTGAATCAGCATCCTTCTCACAACAGAGCTGGGCCTCACGCTGTCCTCGCCTCCAAGAGGACTTCCACAAGGCTACCAGGGGCGTCCTCTCAATGCACCATGGAGAGCAAAAGTGGACACAGTGTCAGACCCGCTTCCCTCATATTTAGTAAATGCAGAATCCCAATGCATTAGAGAATAGTTAACAAAGAGGGAGAACTGAGCAGCAAAGTTTGATTCTTTACACTAGAAAGGGCAGCTTGGTTTTTCTTCCAGGATTAGAATAATCATAAAGGAAATCGTTCAAACTGAGCTCCACATTTGTTTCTGTGAAATCAAAGCTGAAAAATAAAATCCTTCCTCTGTTCTCAGTGCTTGGTGAGAGCGAACATTGCTGTCATAATTTCTGAACAGCCAGTAAGATTTGAAAAGATGAATAAAGATGAGCAAAGGGAGCTTACCTTTCCCAGCTCTGTATTATAGTGCTGCAGTAAACATCCACGTGGCCTCTGCTAAGGTCTGCCCTTCAGAAGGGAAGGATACAGCACAACATTCAGTAAACCTCCGGAATCTCACTGCCTCTACCAGTCTGGGCTGCAAAGAGAGGCAAACTGATGTTTGAGGTCCTCATTGTTGTCAAATAAAATGAAATGAAGCCTACATGCTTTATGTAAACATGGTGCTGATGAAATTGGGACCTGACGTGACAGAGTGAAGGTAGGCCACGATGTTTATGGAAGCAGGACAAAATGTGGTCAACTGCATCTGCCTTCATCAAACTTCCATCCCTCAGAAAATTTACAGTAAGATGAATTAACTCTTGGAGCCTCTCAAGCGGAGACTGCTTTGGATCCAGAGTTATGTTCAAATCTTCCCATCTGACAGCGAGAATTGATTTCCCATGCTTCAGATTCGTAACCTCTCAACCTAATCCCTCTTGAGGACAGAGGCTCTCACTTTTCTGGCAGTGGGAATATCACAGCTGATGGTTCTCAGCTGAGCCCTCTCCTGGACTTGCCCTCTGCCAAAGACAGTCACCTTGCCTGAGGTCACGCCCCTTCCCAGGCAGCCACATGGAACAACCGGTCACAGAAGAGCCCAGGGCCTTCTTGCCTCGTGTATGCCAACTCCAAAGGCCCATCCCAGCTGGAGAGTCCCCAGTGGGAACAAATCACTTTGCTACAGTGATAGCACAGTTCAGCTTCTGCCCACGGCATGTTTAGCCTTCATCCTACCCGTGTGGCAGGTGTCTACCCTGAGAGCAGTCTCCAGTAAACCCCCTGCATGCAAATCTCTTCTCAGAGTCTGCTCCTTTGAGAACTATGAGGATCAAGCAGTCTCACTGCAGTCACCAAGAGAGTAATTATAGCTGGAGAAACAAAGGATTCCAAGGACAAAACGTGGGGGCGCTCTAATATTTAGAGGGTCAGGGTGGTACGTTAGACACTGTTCTGCAGAGAAACAGAACCAATAGTATCGTGTCTGTGTATGCATTGTGTGTCTGTAAATATATATAACGTATGTATGATTTTTATATATATATGGAATTAGCTCATGCAATTCTGAAGGCTGACAAGTCCCAAGACATGCAGGATGAGCTGGCAAGCTGGAGCCCCAGGAGAGCTAAGATGTAAGTTCTAGGCTAAGTCTAAAGGCCTGAGACCCAGGAGAAATGATGGTCTATTTCAGTCCAAAGATAGCAGCTTAAGCCGCAGGAAAAGCCAGTGTTTCACTTCAAGTCTGCAGGCAGAAAAAGGTCATCTCCAGTTCAAAGGTTGTCAGGCAGGAAAAATTCTCTCTTGCTTGTGAAAGGGTCAGCCTTTTAATTCTATTCAGGCCTTTAGGGAATTGGATAAGACCTAGCCACATTGGACAGGGCGGTCTATTTAGTCTCCCAATTCAAGCATTCATTTCACCCAGAAACACCCTTACAGACACCCCAGAATAGTGTGTGACCAACTGTCTGGGCACCCCATGATCAAGTCAAGTCGACACATAAAATTCACCATCACAGGTGCTGAAACTGCATTTCAGAGACGCAGGATGATTTGGCCAGTGCTGCAGGCCTTATAGGAGGCAGAGCTGAGAACCCAATCCAATTGATTTAAACTCCCATCTCTCCCGCTCCATCACACTGTGGTCAACAGGGCTGCACTTCTGGAGACAGCTTTTTTAAAGGTGTAGTAAGCCTGCTTCTGTAGTGGCTCAACTGTGACTCTCCCTCGGGTTGAAGCTGGGGTGTGGGTCACCACGACCACAGGCCCATCCTTCTGTAGGAGTCCTGCCTTTGGAAGGGTGGTGGAGTTAGGCTGTTTGTATAGCCGTCACTGTCTCAGAAAGCTTTTCTTTTTTTTTTTTTCTTTTTTATTTGGCCGGGGCTGGGTTTGAACCCACCACCTCCGGCATATGGGACCGGCGCCCTACTCCTTGAGCCACAGGGGCCGCCCTCAGAAAGCTTTTCTAGGAACAGCCATGGCACAGACAATTGTGTGAGCAGCCAGAGCAGCACCCACATGCTGTTTGACAGAGACATGCACAGTGGGTGTCACAGTCTGAACTGCATCCTCCAAAATCCTCAGAATGTGTATGTGGAGGGAGGACCTTTGAAAGGCAGTTAAGATGAAATAAGGTCCTGAGGGTGGGCCCTAATCCAGTATGACTAGTGGCCTTGTAAGTAAAGGAGGTAAGGACACAGCGGCACGCAAACGGATGACCATGTGAGGATGCGGTGACAAGACAGCCATCTACCAACTGAGAGAGAGGCTTCAGAAGGAACAGACCCTGCAGATAGCTTGACCTCCAACTTCCAGCCTCCAGGGCTGTGAGGAATTAAGTTTCTGTTGTTGTAGGCCCCATTCCACAGTCCGGGTCAGGCGGCCCTAGCAGACTATTGCATGTTTTGTCTTCCGGAAGCGGAGTGCTGCTGTAACACGTAGCTAAAACTGTGGCAACTGCTTTGGAACTGGGCAATGAGGAAAGGCTGGAAGAGTTTCAAGGCGTATGCTAGAAAAGCCTAGGTTGCCTTAAAGATATTAGACGTTGAAGACAATTCTAGTGAGGGCTCACAAAAAAAAAAAAAAAAAAAAAAGAGGACTAGAGACAAAGCTTGTGTGGTCTTGGAGAATGTACAGTGACTGTTGCTGGAAATACATGTGAGGTCGCTATCAGGCGTGAGGACCTGTTACCAGACACTGGGGGAAAGCTGACCCCTGCTATGAAGCTGCAGAGGACTTGGCAGAACTGTGTTCTGTGTTTTGTGGAAAGTAGAACTTGCAAGCGATGAACCTGAGGAGATTTCTCAGCCAAGTGTTGACGGCATGTCCTGGTTTTCATCTAAGCCTCTCGGACTGTGGGAAAACTGGTGCCCTAAGAAAGGGCCATAGGAAAGGGCCCAGCTGGTCCTGGGGGCTCCTTTGCTCTTCACAAGGATGACACAAGGCCTGAGCCACAGAGATGAGAAACAGGGGGAAGTCAGACCCCACAGCAAATCTGGGCTTTCTCCGCCCCTGAGAACCGGGCTTGGTGACAGCTCCCACTCTGCTTACCAAGGGCCCTCACTGAAGAGATTCTTTCCACAGCTCCTGAGGCCGAGCTTCTTGTCAGGAACCCAAACTCTATGCAGAAGAATTTCGTGGAGAGAAAGGAACAGGTGCACAAAGCAGAATTGTTTTCCACGCAGCTCCGTTCCTCCTGGCACCCTGGCAGCCATAGAAAGAAGCCGGGCAGCAGAAAGATGATGCACCACCTCACTTATACACAGAATCTAAAAAAGTCTAACTCAGAAGCAGAGCGGAGAATGGCGTTTCCCAGCAGCTAAGGGAGGCGGGGACTAGGCAGATGTCGGCCAAAGGGTGCCAAGTTTCAGTTAGACAGGAAGAGTAAGTTCAAGAGATCTATTGTATGACTGATCCATAGTTAATAACAAGGTACTATATACCTGAACATTGCCAAGAGAGTAGATTTTAAGTATTGTCATTACCAAAATATGGAATGCATGTGAGGCAATGCATAGCTGGATTTAGTCATTTCACAAGGTATGCATATATGCATTTGTATGCATGTAACAAAACATCATGTTCTACTCCACAAATACATACAACTTTGTTAATTAAAAAAAAAAGCACTTTGTCAGCCAGCAGGCAGCAGCCTCTAGGGCAGCAGTTCTCAACTTATGGGTTACAACCCCTTTGTAACAATGAAAATACATCCTGCATATCAGATATTTACATTATAATTCATAACGATAGCAAAATTACAGTTATGAAGTAGCAACAAAAATAATTTTATGATTGGGGGTCACCACAACATGAGGAACTGTATTAAAGGGTCACAGCATTAGGAGGCATTAGGAAGGTTGAGAATCACTGCTAGGGGCTACAGCAGGGCTGACTGCCCTGAAAGTGAGCACCATGTCAAGCATTCTGGTCACAGAGCCTGGTGGGGATTTTGCACAGGCAGGCACATTTGCCAGCCTCCTTTAAGCTTTGTACAACGGGGCCTAGTGCCCCCAGTACCTGCCAAATGCAGGAGTCAATAAACTGCAAAAGAGGGGAGGAAAGGGGGCCCTGCATACATACGCGCGCGCGCACACACACACACACACACACACACACACACACACACACACACACACACACACACACACACACACACACACACACACACACACACACACACACACACACACACACACACACACACACACACCACTGGCCAAGATGAACGCTGAGCTCCTCAACCCTCCCCACCCCCCAGCCACTTAGCCAGCCTACTTTATTCTGCCCGAGATGCCAGAGCCAACTCCAAGACAGAAACCCTTGCACTACAGCAATGATTGTCTTCCTCCCACTGGGTCTTAGAGCACCTGTGAAATGCAGGAAATAGGCTCAGATTGAAATAGACCATTTCTCAGGGTCCTCAACGCTCTGATTCTTTCCTTTCTGAGATGTGCTGATCAAATTGATTGCAGCGTAATGTTTGGTTAAGTGAACTGGATTCTTCCACTGGCTTCTCTTATGAAATCTAAGATGTGTCTCAAGACATACAGAAATTGTCCCCATAGAGTGAAATGAAGGTGCCAATGAGAAAGACTTTGTTGAGCAACTGACCTCTCTGGGGGAACTTGACTGCCCAGTGTTCATTTGACTTCCTTGGGCCCTGGGAGAGCCACTGCCGTTTTCCTTTCTTTTCTTCTTTTTATTTCTTTTTTCTCCCCAGCAGGCTTCTCCCTGTCATAGAGAAATCTGACTTCATTCCTTCATCATGATCACAAGGTCACCACTTGCTCCCTCTGCCCTGCATTACCCAGGAACAACTGACCCAGATTCCAAGTTTGGCTCCCTACTGCACCCTGCATCCTTACCAACCTGAGATGCACGTGTTCTTCATCTGAAAAATTGAGCTGATTGTTAACATCAGCTTATTACGGCCCATCTGTTTTAGCTCCTAAGTAAGTCTTGAATGCACTTATGCACCTGTCCCCACCTCTACTGGGATTAGCCTTTTTCAGGCCACCATCATCTCTCACGTGGACTAATGCACAAGTTGCCCTGACAACATCCCACAACCCCCAAATCCTGCAGGGCAAGTAGATGGATTTCTCTTCATATGCAAATATAATGATGTCACTTCTCTCCCTCACCCTTTGGACAAAGTTCAGGCCATTTCTATGGGTGCCCTGGCCCTGCAAGGCTTGGCCTCTCCTCCATCGCCACTTATATTTTGTGTTTTAGAACTCAATACCTTTTCTGTCTCTTAAATCCAAGCAAGTTCCTCTTTACTTGGTTCCTTTTCTCCTCTTCAGCTATCCACCCTGTCTAGACCGGCTAATTCTTACTCTTCTCCCCAGCCACAGCTCTGGTGTTAGCTCCTCAAGGAAGCCTTCCTTGACTTCCCAGATTTGGGGTAGGGTCCATCTCTGACCTCATGTCTCAATTGAACCCATCAAGGGCTTGTCAAATGGTGGTATGATAGCCTTTCATTTACCTTTGTCCTCCATTAGACCTGACTAGAAGCTTCATAAAGGGAGGAACTCTGCCTGTTTTATTCACCATTTTACCTCCAGCAACTAACACAGTTAGTTGTAAAGGTTAATTTTAGGTGTACACTTGACTGGGCTAAGGGATGCCCAGATAGCTGGTATCACACTATTTCTGGGTGTCTCTGTGAAAGTGTTTCTGGAAGAGATTAGCATTTGAACCAATAAACTAAGTAAATATCCACCCTCAAAAATGCTAGTGGCTATCACCCAATCCACACCAGACCTGGAGAGAACAAAAAACTGGAAGAGTGAATTCTCTCTCTTTCTTCTTGAACTGAATTATTCATCTTCTCTTATCTTTAGACATCAGCACTGGTGGTTCTTTGCCCTTTGGACTCCAGGACTTATACCAGTGCCCTCTACCCCCTTGTTCTCAGGACTTTGGACTTAGACTGAATTATACCACCAGCTTTCCTCATTCTCCAACTTGCAGACAGCAGATTGTGAGACTTCTCAGCCTCCATCATTGCCTGAATTAACTCCCATAATAATTCTAACAGTGCTCAGAGCATAGCAGGTACTCAACAAAAAAATGTGTTCAAAGAATGAATGACCATTGGACAGATTCCATAAGAAGATGTGTCTGAAAGAACTTACTCCCATTTGAGTACCACACACAGTGCTCAGACTACCATGGGTGCTCAATTCTGTCCTCATTCCTCTCTAAGCTTTAGTCCTATGAAATAGAGATGATAATTACCTGCTTCACGATGACTATGAACACTAAATCAAACTGCTGGAGTGCCCTTAAAATGCTAATGAGCAAATGGAACTCTACCCTGGAAGTGAAAATAATGTAAAATTGTACCCTCATATTAATTTGAAAAAATTTTTAAAAATACTCAAAAAAAGGAAATACTAATGAGCACATTATTATAATGTGTTTGCCTTCCTAGCTCTACTAGATGAAAGTTTCTTTGAGACTGACAGTCTTGGTGCAGTGAGGATGTTCTGAGTAGAGGTGGTAAGAGGCAGAATGGGGACTAGGAATAGAACAGGCCAGGGAAAAGTAGAGAAGGTGAGGAGGGAAACCGTGGCCACATGAAAGGACAGTGCATTCACAAACAGTCACTTTGTGCCCCCCAAGGATACAGTGACAGAGAGAAAGTCCCTGCATGAGGATTTACATTCAAGTGAGGGGAAAACACCAAGTGCCAGCCACCTGTATCAACCCATCACTCTCACTACAACACCTCAGGGAAAGTATTATTAATTTTTTTCCTTTTTACAGAGAAGGAAACGGAAAAATGGAGGGACTAAGCAAAGTTCCCAAGGAAGGGTACACCACCGATGAATGGCAGAGCCAGAAATGGAACCCAGGCAGTCTTTCACCAAGATAAATGATGGGGTTTAGGAAAATAAGAAGCTTATGAACTAAGAAAAACATCTCTGAATCACTACCTTGCAGAGGCAAACAGAAGAGGGACCCAAGACCTGCTGGATACTAGAAATGATTGATACTGGACTATCCTGCTCAGAGGAAGATAATGATGTGTTACCTGCAAGGTCTGTGAAGCCCCAACATAAGTGAGAAGAGGCTCAGCTTCAGTGAGATTACTGCGTATCTCATCCTAGAGAACAAAGAGTTCGTGAAGAATCTGTTCTGTATATTGCAAGCTATTTTCAGGACTCAAAATTTCCCAAGGGAAGTACAATCGTATGTCACTTAATAACAGGGGTATGTTCTGAGAAGTATGTCATTGGCAATTTTATTGTGTGAATGTCACAGAGTGCACTTATACTGAGAACTGTAGGCCATACTGTAGTTGAACCAAATTGAACCATGATGGTTAATATTTGTGCATCTAAACATATCTAAGCATAGAAAAGTACAGTATTATAATCTTATGGTACCACCATTGTATATGCAATCCATGTTGAACCAAACATCATTATGTGACATATGACTACATACATCACAGTCTAAATTAAGGATCAGCAAACTATGGGCTCACAGTTTGTTTTTGTAAATAAAGTTTTATGGGGACACAGCCATGCCCATTGGCTTATGGCTTCTTTTGTGCTACAACTACAAAGTTGTGTTTTTGTGGGAGACCACGGACCATGAAGCCTAAACTATTTACTATCTAGCTCTTTATGCACAAAGTTTGCTGTTCCCTGGTTTAGATTTCAGTGTAAAAAGGTCTGACTCCAAAATGAGAAGAGTTGTTTATCAGCTGGGGGCCCCGGTGGGGCCCTGAAGCATTGCCCAGTAAACTCTCTTCTCTGCCTTAGGATCTCTTTCATCTGTATTATCCAGACGATCCTAGTGATTACCCCCCCGCCCCTTAAAATCCTTGGCAATAAATCTCCCAGCTAAGTGGACTTATTAACTCTTTCAGGATCTATAGGGCACTGAGAACCTCCTCATCTGGGAATATATATATGCCCCTTGGGAACCATAAAAGTCTAACTCACCTTTAAAAAAAAAAGCAAACAAATATAAAGTCTGACCTGGTCCAGTGTCACCAGGCCAGCTGAATGAACTCACAGACTCAAAGCTAGTCCCTTACCTATGGACTTCTGGATGTCTCCAGGGCAGATGACAGCAATTGACCTTAGTGCCTGGATTCTTTCTAACAGTTCAGAGTAGGGTGAGTCCTTGCAGCAGGAGTTGCATGACCATCCTTGCCCTTGGCACATGGAGGAAGTGACCATAGCAAACCAGGCTGGAGATCCAAATTTCCTCTAATGAATCCTGCCCCCGGGAGGGTTTGTTCTATAATGTAAGAAGCCCTTTTCAGCAAGGCAGCTAGGCAGGCATGCACCAGAAGGAATTGTGTAGCAAATAGCCTCAAGAATGACCTGGGCAAAGGTCACAGGCAAACCAAGCATTATTGTCCGCGTTCCTCACACGCCTGCCAGGGTCGGCAAGGTCAACAGGACAGCAAGGACCTGTTGGCGCAAAGATAACAGAGTCCCTGTTTGACATGTATGGGCAAAAAGAACAAGCACTGGGTGCAATCCCATCATTACCAAGTTCAGGAAGAGGTTTTTCTAAGTCAGAAGGACAGGGCATCACCCATTTATACCAGTCACAGTTACAGTTAGGTTCCTGTGTGGAGTGTTAATTTCAAAGTGTCAACTAGTACCCACAGGGTGTTTTAATGTTTTAAAATTTATTTTACTATTTGCCTATTTCCTATTGACCAAGACTCTATTATTATTTTCTGCAGTGGGTGTTTCTCCCCATCAATGGATTCAGATCATCGAAATAGAAACTAGAAACATGAAAAGGGAGTAACAATGTCAGGTGGCAGGTCCCCAGCAGGCAGCCAGAATCCTCCAAACAGCAGTAGATAACCCAGGTAGAACACCCGCCACGCCCCACCTGTGTGAGACATGTTACAGGTGTTACCACAGTTAGCCTCAGTCACTCTGTGGAGTGCCCGTGAGTGACACACAGGCATGTTCCCATAACACAGCTGAAAAGACCAAGGTACAGATAAGTAAGGTAACATTCTGAGTCTGGGCTTCCTCCAGAGCAAAGCCTAAAACAGACTTGCGTACAAGGAGGTAACTTGGGAGTTGATCCCAGGAAGTATGAGTTGGGGACAGGGAGAGTGGACATACGTCAACATGGGAGGGCACCTGAGGCACAGGCAGTATATCCCCAGAATTGCACATCTGAACTAGCTTTCAGCCTGGTGTTACCTCTGAAGGCAGGAACAGAAAGGCCAACAGGACTCTTGAGGCTCAAGCTGACCAGGTCCTCCTAGGCTGCAGCCATGGTGGGCTGAGCTGGTGAAAGGTGGGGAGCCATTGATGTCTGCCACGGCAACCCATGGAGAACAATTCAAATCCAGCTGTCAGACCCAGAGGCTACCCTCTCTGTTACCACCCTCCCTCCTGTTCAGCTGGTCCTGAGGAACAGAACTCCTGCTGGGCTTCCCAGAGGACAGGAGGCCTCCACCTGGCCTTCCTGGGCTCACCATCACTCCCTCAGTCACTTGGTTCCAAGCATAAGAAAGAACCTTGGCCTTTGTGTCCCCACTGAAACACAGTTTGCCCCGCTGACATGGGGATGATTGTCTGCCTCAATGAAGCTAGATACAAAGCCACATGTTATTCCACAGGCTATGCACTGGACAGTGTGCTGCCCAACTCGACAGCCTCAGCACTTCCTGCAATTTCAGCTGCCCACTGGTTTCCCTTAGTTGTTGACGTTCCATTTCCAGGTGGCATTAATCCTCTATTTGCCTCCACGCAAAGAATGAATGTCCATATAACGTGACAGCCACCACTGGACAAGGTTCTGCCCCTGAATAACCCTCTGTTATGAGGCTAGCGATCATTTCAACACCCAGCAGAGTTAAAGGCAGCTTTGCAGGGAGCACCCCTTTATGACTTGAGATGGCTGCCCCTTTCTTCACCCTCTGCATTGGAAACCTTCTTCCTCGTTGCAAAGTGGGAAAAGGTGGGGATGAAATCATCCGGGCTTCCCTTTCCTGTAATACACAAGTCTGAGACCAGAGACTGTGGGCCTCTTTCTCTCAAAACATAATTATGGTCCCAGATCCACCTAGGATTTAATAGAAACCTGAATACTCTTCTCAGAATGCCAAATTTTTGTGCCTTAAGTAAAAAAACTTCCGAAGAGATTTGAAAGATAAAATGAAAAGCTCGTGATGCAAACACTCTGTGCCACCCTATTTTCCCGAAAGTAAGACATCCTCCGAAAATAAGACTTACTTACAGGAAAGATAAGACGTCCCCTGAAAATAAGACCTAGTGCATCTTTGGGAACACACCTTCGGGGAAACAGGGTATTTCCTTTTTTTGCAAAATTCTGGTTAAGCTATCTATATGGCCTCACTCTGGAGAATAAGCATGCACTTAATGCCAGCCTAGAGGTCATGAACTCAACTGTGCAGTCTATTCAATCTGGCCATCCTAAAAATACTCCAGGACCTGTGAATGCTCATTTCCATGTAAGAGGAGATTCATTTATCCAGTCCTTAAAAGTCAGGCACTGTCCTCTTGCAAAAGTGAATAGACACAATCCCCACCCTCAGGGGTTCACACTTGAGAGTCAGGGGTCAGAGAACAAATCCTATGTAGCAGTTACGACCCCTGGGATGAGTGCTGTAACAGAAGAGCATTGTTTTATGTGCAATAGGAGCACAGAGCAGGGGCAGCACTCATATAGCCTGGGCGAATGAATTACAGAGAGCACATTTTAGTTGGATCTTGAAGGATGAGGGGGCATTTCCTAGAGGATGCGGTAGAAAGGGGCATTCCAGGCAGAGTGGGAAATATATGCTACAGTTTAGAGCAGTGTTTTTCAACCCTTTTTTTCCTCATGGCACGCTTGAACTTATCTATCTATAGTTAAACTTCTGCGGCACACTTAAATTATGTTGATTTTTTAAAAAGAGGTAAAAAAAAGAAAAGAGTATACTTACTGTGCTTTGAACTTCTTTCAAAAATAATTTAATTAATGGTCTTTATAAAAATTTTCACAGCACACCTAAGATCCTCTCAGGGCACACCAGTGTTCTGTGGCACACCAGTTGAAAAACACTGGTTTAGAGGCTTAAAGCATCATGGCCTATCTGCAACACTTAAATTGTTTTCTGTGACAGAAATACGGGGTCTAGATGCAGGGGATGAGAAATCAGAGGAGGCCGCATGGGCTGAGGCTGCAGCTAGGTTGGGACCCACTGTGGTGATAGCTTCAGGATGCTACTTCCAAAGACCCTGGGGTTGCAGTAATTGCTCTGTGAGCACAGGATTAAGTTAAATGAAGTGCTTTTTTTAGCCAGACACTAAGCCTCAGCTACCTTAACAATAAAAGGAGGGAAGTAGCCTCGCTCCGTTAATGAGATTTGAAAAGCAAGGGTCTTTTTGCCCAAAATATCTTCTCCATTAACTTGCTACCAGACAGGAAATGTCAGCATTTGAGTGCCATTCCTTTGAATCTGAAAATCCTCTTGATCGTCAATGTCCCTTAATTAAATGCAAATAGCCCAGGAGGAAAGAACTCCTTGAATCCCTGTGGTTCTTTGTGCACTTCCCTGATTGTTAATGGGGTGTTATTGTCAGAGATCCCAGTTGCATCTATGAAACTCCTGTTGCAGGCCATTCCTAATTTTTCTGTTATTTCATGTTGATCTGTGGTAATTTTTATGTCCTTTGGTTGATAATTCTTTATTAGTTATATATGTGGTAAATATCTTCCCCCAATTCTGTGGCTTGTCTTTTTATGATTGTCAGAGAGATGTGTTAGTGTATCTCTCTGAAACACCTTACCCAAGATCATTGATCACATTTGGTGCCAAATGGTCAAGATCTGGGTTAGGACTCTAGATGGAGTCCCTGCCTAGAAGAAAGGTGGAATGTGGCCCTAGGGAGCAGGTTAGGGCATTGCCAAGGGAAATAAAGCCCCAGAATCTGGCTTCACAGCTTCTTTGGTAAGACCTTGTGGGCGGGGAAGGGGCAGCTGCTTATTACCTCTCCTGCCAGCCACACCCTCTCCACTAGCACAGTCAAGGTACTTTGCAGATCTCTGAGTTTGCCATGCTCTCTGCCACAGGCCTTTTCCCATGCTATTCTTTCTACAGGAGCCCATCCCCAGCCTGTTCCACCAGGAAAATTCTATGGGTCCTTCAGTCCTCACCTGGTGTCCTGACCTTTGGGGACTTCCCAGTCACACCAGGACTCAGTTAAATTCCCTCCCCTGGAGTCGTATAGGAGCCTTACACCTGCTGAGAACTCCTCTTTTTGTTCACTGTCAAACCCATGTTTATCTGTACAGATGAGTCCTTAACTTTACTTTGAGAGTCTCACTTTGTCACACTGGGTAAAGTGCTGTAGTGTCACAGTTCACAGCAACCTCAAACTCTCGGGCATAAGCACTCCTCTTGCCTCAGCCTCCCAAGTAGCTGGGACTACAGGCACCTACCACAGCATTCAGCTAGTTTTAGAGACAAGGTCTCACTCTGGCTCAGGCTGGTCTTGAACTCGTGAGCTCAGGCTATCTACCTGCCTCGGCTTTTCAGAGTATTAGGATTATAGGTATGAGCTGATGCTTAACTTTAGGGGGAACTACCTTCCACTTCTTTTGGAATCTACACATTATCCAACACAGTGCACAATGCCCGACAGCTGTTAATACATTTTTTAAAGCATCAAATGACTTGATAAAGGTAATTTGGAATGTAATGATGCTTTTTAACTGGGCTTCTCTGATCTAGTATAAATAGAGTCATTTTATTTATTTATTTATTTCTGAGACAGAGTCTCACTTTGTCACCCTTGGTGGAGTACCATGGCATCATAGCTTACAGCAACCTCAAACTCCTGGGCTCAAGCAATTCTCTTGCCTCAGATGCCTACTGGGTTTGGGGTTGGAATGTTCTTCCTTTTCCAGTTGCTTAAGATGTCCCATTAAGTTGTTAATTTCCTCTCTTTCTGTTCTCTTGAGGAAGGCTTACAGTGCTATAAATTTCCCTCTTAGGACTGCCTTTGCTGTATCCCAGAGGTTCTGATAATTCGTGTCTTCATTGTCATTTTGCTCCAAAAATTTGTCAATTTCCTTCTTAATCTCATCTCTGACCCAGCTGTCATTCAGCATAAGGTTATTTAACTTCCATGTTTTTGTATGAGTATGAAGATTCCTGTTGTTACTGAGTTCAACTTTCATTCCATGGTGGTCCGAGAAGATGCAAGGAATAATTTCTATTCCTTTAAATTTACTGAGGTTGGACTTGTGACCTAAGATGTGATTGATTTTGGAGTATATTCTGTGGGCTGATGAGAAGTGTGTATTCAGTTTTGTTGGGATGAAATGTTCTGTAGATGTCTGCTAAATCCAAATGTTGGACGGTTAGGTTTAAATCTAAAATTTCTTTGCTCAGCTTCTTATTGGAGAATCTATCCAACACTGCCAAAGGAGTGTTGAAATCTCTAACTATTGTGGAGCTGGAGGAAATCAAGTTGCTCATGTCTGTTAGAGTTTCTCTTATAAATTGAGGTGCATTCTGGTTGGGTGCATAAATATTAATAATTGAAATCTCATCATATTGAGTATTACCCTTAACAAATATGAAGTGACCTTTCTTATCCTTCCTTACTTTTGTTGGTTTAAAGCCTATTGTGTCTGCAAATAGAATTGCAACACCTGCTTTTTTCTGATTACCATTTGCCTGAAATATGGACGACCATCCTTTCACCCTAAGTCTATATTTATCTTTTAAGGTAAGATGTGACTCTTCTATGCAGCAAATAACTGGCCTGAGTTCTTGTCTCCAGTCAGCCAACCTGTGCCTCTTTAGAGGACATTTTAAGCTGTTCACATTAATGGAGAATATTGACAAGTCTGGTAAAATTTTGGGTATCGAGTTTTTCTAAAGTCCAGTGCACATTTTTAATCCTTTCGCCACTGTGGAAGTTGGAGTTTGATCAAAAGTTTCTGAGTGAGTTTACTTTTGTGGTAGAGGATTGGGCTGGTCATTATGGAGGATAGGTCTGAGAATATCCTGAAGAGCTGGTTTGGTTATGGCAAGTTTCTTCAACATATGAATGTCATTAAAGTATTTAATTCCTCCATTATAAATGAAACTCGGTTTAGCTGGATACAGGATCCGGGGTTGAAAGTTATTTTGCTTAAGGAGATTAAAACTCAATGACCACCCTCTTCTAGCTTGAAAAGTTTCAGCAGAGGAATGTGCAGTCATTCTAATATTCCTCCCATTGTAGGTAATGGATTTCTTACATCTGGCTGCTTTCAGAATTTTCTCCTTCATATTAACTTTAGTGAAGTTAATTATGATATGACTGGGGGGATGTTTTATTCGGATTGAGTCGTGCTGGAGTTCTGAAACTATCTGCTATCTGAATTTCAGAATCTCTTGGCATGTAGGAAAAATTCTCTTTCATAATTTCATGGAGAAGGGCCTCTGTGCCTTGCAAGCCCACTACATCACTTTCAGGGATTCCAATCAGGCAGATATTAGCCTTCTTTGAATTATCCCAGAGCTCTCTGAGAGAATGATCCATTTTTACTCTCCATTTCTCTTCCTCTTTGAGAGTTTGGGAGCATTCAAAGGCTTTGTCTTCAATGTCAGAAATCCTTTCTTCTGCTTGCTCCACTCTGTTACTGAGTAATTTTACTGTATTTTTCAGATCTTTGAGGGCTGCAAATTCTTGCTTCAGTGTGTCAAAATCTTTGGTGGTTTTGTCTTTAAATTTGTTAAATTCTTGAGGCAACTTTTAAATTTCTCCTCAAATTTCTAATTCCAACCTTTGAATTGCTCCTCGAATTTCTCATTCCAAATTTTCCTCCATTCTATTAATCTTGTTTGAAATCCAAATTCTGAATTTGATTTCTGACATCTTGGCCAACCGTTTATGAATGGGACCTTCAGTTACAACTGCCATATCTTTCCTTGGGGGGGTTGATCTATTCTGGTCATTCATGTTACCAGAGTTTTTCTGCTGATTGTGCCCCATGATTGTTTTACACCATTTGATTTTTCCCTTAGAGCTTTGTCGAAGACCCGTACAGTGGTATGGCCTGAGAAACTGGGGACCTGTTTGGTGTGGTGGGGCTAAGTGGTTCTGTCTTGTTTTCAGCTGGTCTCTGTCCTACCCTAGTGAAACAGTTATTCTGGGTTGAAGTCTCAGCTGTGGAGAAATACCAGCAAATAAGTCACCCCGCCCCCCACAGGCAACGATTGGAAAAGAAAAATCAAACCTTTCTACAACGACAAACCCATGGCACTACTTGAATAGTCCTTGGGCAATTGGCTCAGTTCAAAAGGTCCAAATCAATTGTCTCAGTCAGCACCTGTCTCAGGTGGGAGAGTTTTAAAGTTCTCTGGCAAGTGGATTTCAGGGGTCTGGTGACAACTCAGATATGACTTGCTCTGGTACTCTGTGAAGTCAGGAGGACCCACCCAGGAAATAGATTAGTCTGGGAAGGTTGATGCCTCTTTCCCCACCTTGCACCTCTGTCACACCCAGTCACTGAGAGCCCCACAGGGCTGTGACCCAGTTGCCTGTAGTGAACAGATACTCCAGGGATTTGCACCTGCCTGAATCACAAGGAAATCTATATCTGCTCCGCCAGGCCGCTGCTCTCTGCCTCTATCCAGCAGGGGGAAATGAGGCCTGACAACCTCGGGCACTTGATGGAGGCTGGGGGGTGTTCACTCAGTTCCAGCCCCGCCCCTGACTGATGTTACTGACAGAACAGAACAGAACAACTTTGCAGGGATTTGTTTCTGTCCCTGCTAAATTCCCCTGCAGAAGAGAAGCTGTTTTGAGTTCCCCGAGCCTGTGCCTCAGGCCCTGTCTTTGCTCCTGCAGGTTTGTATTCAGTTAGCTGTCAGTTCTAGCCTCCTGTCTTCCTTTGTCTATAGGCTGACGATCCCCTGAGGGCCGGCTGTGTCTTAGGCTCAGTAAAGCTGTCCTCTGGGTCAGCCCTGCCCTGGGAATTTCCCGGCTCTGCATGTGTGTTTTCTAGTCCCCATGCTCCACCCAGGTCAGTACCACCTCAGGCAGTTCCTTTACTCACAGGGCCTGCTTTTCCATCCCAGATCTGTTCCACGGTGGTTGCCACCTGAGAAGTTGCCTGGCCTCCTCTGGTTGCCCAGGGAGACAGGGGTGTGGCTTCAGAATATCCAGGAGTGAACCCTACTATTGCCAAAAATGGGTGTTGCTCTGCACCTCGGGGCACTGCCACTCCCATCTGGTTCCCCCTCAGCCAACTGTCCTCTCCTCACTCCTGTGCTGTAGAATCAGCACTGACCAGGTGCAGTCTAGGCCCTATTCACACCCCTCGAGAAATCACCCAAGAATCTGGACTCCTGAGGGACAGGCCTCCAGACCTCAGAGTGAGAGTGGAGGGGAGTGCTGGGAGCTCAGAATTGCAGGTAGAGAATACATACAGTTTTATGCCTGGCAGGAGAATGCCGTGGCACCCTAGTAGGGGAGGTAGGTCCAGTTTTTAGAGGGTCTCTCCCATGGAGTGTAGTGGGAGGACCTTTGAACTCTGCTCGATTGTTTGTGGGGCACTCTGAGCCATTCTCATGGGGGAGGGGACTCCCATCCGCTTGATGATGGATTTTGTACCTTTTGTTTGTATCCTTGGGGTCACAGCTCGCCTCAGTGGGGTTGATGTGCTTTCTTCAACCTTCTCTCTTGGTGCAGCTCTAATCCACCAGGTTACTTGCTAAATCTCTGTCCTTTAACTCTCCTTCTGGATGGGAGCCTCTGTGGAAAGCTGGCTTCAGTCAGCCATCTTGTCTCCACCCCATCACCAAAGATTTTTGACACATTGAGGCACGAACTTGCAGCCCTCAAAGATCTGTGATATACAGTAGAATCTCTCAGTAACAAAATGGAGCCGGCAAAAGAAAGGATCTCTGACATTGAAGACAAAGCTTTTGAACACTCCCAAATGCTCAAAGAGGAAGAGAAGTGGAGAGCAACAATGAATCATTCCCTGAGAGAAATGTGGGACCACTCCAAAAGATTAAACATTCACCTCATACGAATCCCTGAAGGAGAAGAGGATGGTCCAAAAGGCACAGATACTCTACTCCAAGATATAATGGAGGAGAACTTCCCAAGTATGGCAAGAGACACTGAAATTCTGATAGCAGAGAGTTTCAGAACCCCAGGACAACTCAATCCAAATAAAGCATTTTCTAGACACATTGTAAGGAACTTTGCCAAAGTTAATATGAAGGAGAAAATACTGCAAGCAGCCAGACGGGAGGAAATCATAACCTACAAGGGGAAGAATATTAGAATGACTGCAGATCTCTCTGCTGAAACTTTTCAAGCCAGAAGAGGATGGTCATCGACCTTCAATCTCCTAAAACAAAAAAAACTTTCAGCCCAGGATCCTATATCCAGCTAAACTGAGCTTCATTTATGACAGACAAGTTAAATACTTTAATGACATACATGTATTAAAGATTTGCCATAATCAAACCAGCTCATCAGGATATCCTTAGACCCATCCTCCATAATGACCAGCACAATGCCCTACCACCACAGTAAACTCACTCTGAAATTCTTGACCAAAACCCAATTTCCACAGTGGTGAAAAGAGTCAAAATGTCCATGGACTTTCAAAAAATTTGACACCCAAAATACTACCAGGCTTATCAATATTCTCAATTAATGTGAACGGATTAAACTGTCCTCTTAAAAGGCACAGGTTAGCTGCATAGATACAAAAACTCAGGCCAGATATCTTCTGCATACAAGAATTTCATATTACCTTAAAGGATAAATATAGAGTCAGGGTGAAGGGATGGGCATCTGTAATCCAGGCAAACAGAAATCAGAAAAAAATCAGAGGTGGCAATTTTATTTGCAGATACACTAGGCTTTAAACAAACAAAAGTAAGGAAAGGCAAGGATGGTCACTTCATACTTGTTAAGGGGAACACTCAATATGATGAGATTTCAATTATTAACATTCATGCACCCAAACAGAGTGCTCCTCAATTTATAAGGCAGACTCTAACAGACATGAGCAATTTAACATCTTCTGGCACCATAAGTTGGAGTTTTTAACACCCCTTTGGCAGTGTTGGATAGATCCTCCAACAAGAAACCAAGCAAAGAAATTTTGGTCTTAAACTTCACCATACAATAATTGAATTTAACAGGCATCTACAGAACATTTTATCCTAACAAAACTGAATACACATTCTTATCAGCCCATGGGACATCCTCCAAAATTGATCACATCTTAGGTCACAAGTCTAACCTCAGCAAATTTAAAAGTATAGAAATTATTCCTTGTATTTTCTCGGATCATCACGCAATAAAAGTTGAACTCACCAATACAATAACAGGTATCTGCATACTCGTACAAAGACATAGAAACTAAGTAACCTTATGCTGAATGATAGCTGGGTGATAGATGAGATTAAGAATGAAACTGCCAAATTTTTGGAACAAAACGACAATGAAGACATGAATTATCAGAACCTGTGGGATAATGCAAAGGCAATCATAAGAAGGAAATTTATAGTGTTGCAAGCCTTCCTCAAGAGAACAGAAAGAGAGGAAGTCAATAACTTAATGGGACATCTTAAGCAACTGGAAAAGGAAGAACATTCCAACCCTAAACCCAGTAAAAGAAAAGAAATAACTAAAATTAGAGCGGAATTAAATGAAATTGAAAACAAAAGAATTATTCGAAAGATCAATGATTCAAAAAGTTGTTTTTTTGAAAAATTCAACAAAGTTGATAAACTTTTAGCCAACTGAACCAAAAATAGAAAATTAAAGTCCATAGTATCATCAATCAGAAATGCCAAAGGCAAAATAACAACAGACACCTCAGAAATTAAAAAAATCCTTAATGAATACTACAAAAAAATTTATTCTCAGAAATATGAAAATCTCAAAGAAATTGACCAATACTTAGAAGCACGCCAACTTCCTACACTTAATCAGAAAGAATTGGAAATGTGGAACAGACCTGTATCAAGTACTGAAATAGAATCAACTATACAAAATCTCCCCAAAAAGAAGAGTCCAGGACCAGATGGCTTCACATCAGAATTCTACCAAACCTTTAAAGAGGAACTAGTACCTATATTACTTAACCTTTTCCAAAACATTGAAAAAGAAGGAATACCTCCTAACACATTCTATGAAGCAAATATCACCCTGATCCCCAAACCAGGAAAAGACCCAACAAGAAAAGAAAACTATAAACCAATATCTTTAATGAACATAGATGCAAAAATATTCAATAAGATCCTAGCAAACAGAATCCAGCAACACATCAAACGAATTATACACCAAGACCAAGTGAGTTTAATCCCAGGGTCTCAAGGTTGGTTCAATATACATAAATCTATAAATATAATACATCACATAAACAAACTAAAAAACAAAGACTATATGATTCTTTCAGTAGATGCAGAAAAAGCTTTTGACAATATCCAGCATCTTTTCATGATCAGAACACTTAAGAAAATAGGCATAGAAGGGACATTTTTTTTTTAACTGATAGAGGCCATCTACAGCAAACCCATAGCCAATATCATATTGAATAGAGTAAAATTGAAAACATTTCCACTCAGATCAGGAACCAGGCAAGGTTGCCCATTGTCTCCACTGCTTTTTAACATTGTAATGGAAGTCTTAGCCTTCACAATCAGGCAAGAGAAGGTGATCAAGGGTATACAAAAATAGGGTCAGAGGAGATTAAACTTTCACTCTTCGCAGATGATATGATTTTATATCTGGAAAACCCCAGGGACTCAACCACAGAACTCTTAGAAGTGATCAAGGAATACAGTAGCGTCTCAGGATACAAAATCAAACTCACAAATCAGTAGCTTTTATATACACCAATAATAGTCAAGCCAAAAAAACAATCAAAGACTCTCTTCCCTTTACAATTGTGTCAAAGAGGATGAAATACTTGGGAATTCACCTAACAAAGGACGTGAAAGATCTCTGTAAAAAGAATTATGAAACTCTGAGAAAATAAATAGCTGAAGATGTTAACAAATGGAAAAACATACCATGCTCATGGCTAGGAAGAATCAACAATGTTAAAATGTCCATATTACCCAAGGCAATTTGCAAATTTAATGCAATCCCTATCAAAGCACCACCGTCATACTTTAAAGATCTGGAAAAAATAGTACTTCATTTTATATGGAACCAGAAAAAAACCTCGAATAGACAAGACATTACTCAGAAATAAAAACAAATCAGGAGGAATCATGCTACCTGACTTCAAACTATACTATAAATCTATAGTGATCAAAATAGCATGGTATTGGCACAAAAATAGAGAGGTAGACATATGGAACAGAATTAAGAACCAAGAGATGAACCCAGACACTTATTGTCATGTGATCTTTGATAAGCCCATCAAAATATAAATTCGGGGAAATATTCCCTATTTAACAAACCATGCTGGGAGAATTGGCTGGTGACTTGTAGAAGACTGAAAGTGGACCCACTTTCATTATTAACAAAAATTAACTCTTACTGGATAACAGATTTAAACTTAAGACATGAAACTATAAAGATCCTTGGAGAGAGTGCAGGAGAAACACTTGAAGAAATTGGCCTGGGAGAATACTTTACGAGGAGGACCCCCTGGGCAATTGAAGCAACACCAAAAATACATTACTGGGATCTGATCAAATTAAAAAGCTTCTGCACAGCCAAGAACACAGTAAGTAAAGCAAGGAGACAGCCCTCAGAATGGGGGAGGATATTTGCAGGCTATGCCTCTGACAAAGGTTTGATAACTAGAATCCACAGAGAACTCAAACTTATTAATGAAAAAAAGAACAAGTAATACCATTTCATTGTGGGCAAGGGACTTGAACAGAAGCTTCTCTGAAGATGATAGGCGTATGGCCTATAGACACATGAAAACATGCTCATCATCTTTAATCATCAGAGAAATGCAAATCAAAACCACTTTGAGATATCATCTAACTCCAGTAAGAGTGGCTCACATAACAAAATCCCAAAACTACAGATGTTGGTGTGGATGTGGAGAAAAGGGAACACTTCTGTACTGCTGATGGGAGTGCAAGCTAATATGTCCCTTTTGGAAAGAAATATGGAGAATACTCAGGGATCTAAAAGTAGATCTGCCATTTGATCCTGCAATTCCTTTACTAGGTGTATATCCAAAAGACCAAAAATCACTTTATAACAAAAATATATGCATCAGATTGCTCATTGCAGCTCAATTCATAATAGCCAAGTCATGGAAGAAGCCCAAGTGCCCATCGACCCATGAATGGATTAATAAATTGTGATATATGTATATCATGGAATATTATGCAGCCTTAAAAAAAGAGGGAGACTTTACCTCTTTTATGTTTACATGGATGGAACTGGAACATATCCTACTTTAGTAAAGCATCTCAAGAATGGAAGAAAAAATATCCAATGTACTCAGTACTATTATGAAACCAATTTACAATCATTCACACTTTCACATGAAGACTAGATCACAACCATGGCCCGAGATGAAAGAGAGAGAAGGGGGGCTTGGAGGGGAGGGGGGAGGGCAGATCGAGGGAGGGTGAATGGTGGGATCACACCTATGGTGCATAATGCAAGGGTACATGTTGGATCTATTAGTCTAGAGTATAATGGTCCTAACACAATAATTAAGTAAATGAGAAGAGGTATATATTAACCAGTGTGATGTAAGCATTCCTAATTCTATATGAAATCAGGACAATGTACCCCATAAATGCATTATTGTATACATGATCTATGTGTTTATGATTTAATTAAAAAATAAATTAAATTAAATAGTCTCCCTAAAAAAGTTAATAAATAATAAAATCATAACCATTCGAAGAACAGAATGAAATAATTCCATTCTCTGTGTGAGAAGCCCTGCTCCCTCACTCTGAGTGGCTGTGATGAGCCTGCTGGGATGCAGTACAGACTGCAAAGGGAGGTAGCAAGCTTGGGACCGACTCTTGGTGTCTCAAAGAGATTTCTGGGTTGGGTTATTGAGTTATTCAGGTGTCTCTTGGTAAGCAATCAACTTCTTCTGTGCTAATACTTCCTCGCATGGGACCAGAATAGGGGGATAAATATCTCTGTGCTATCTCATCAGGTTGTGTAAGGAGAACAAGAGAATGACTGGCTGGTGGCTTTGGGCTCAGGAGGTTGTGATGATGAATAAATCATGATATTGATAATGGCAGGGCCTCCATAGCACACACCTGATTTTTGGCTTTTTTTTTTTTCAATCATCTCCAAAAGTGCACATTTGGTAAGAGAGGATAAAACAGACAGAGAAATTGGAAAAAGGAAGATTGATCCATAGGAAAAAGTAACATAGTTCATACAAATAGAATAGTTGAGGATAAAGTCCAAACCCCTGCCTGATCCAGTCCCTGCCCAGACATGACATTGGCATTTCCTGCCAGCCCTGACAATGGTGTTCATTTGATGAGGTTTAATGGGTTTGTTCAGCTCAGTCTCACAAGACCCACATATGGTAGAACCTCCATAGAAGACCTAACCACCTCCTTAAGTAGACCAAATTTTAACAGACTCACCATAGTTGACCACCTCCCAACATCGATCACCTCCTTAAGCTCGCCTACTTTTCATAGACCAGACTGCACCACACGTACTTATCAGTACAGTAGGCCTAGTTCCTCATGTTCATCATCATCTCTCTCTGGACCAGTCTGTTACATCTCTTGGGTGGTCAACTTACAGAGGTTCTACTATAGTGCAGTGTGGTCCTAGTCACACTTTATAGCCATATATCCACTCTGAACGCCATTCACAAAATCCTCTCCTTCAAGGTAAGCTGAGCTTTCCTGGGCTCCATTTCATAGTTCCTATATAATACATAAGAAAGGCTCAGGTTGATGCTAAAATACCTTCCAGCTCAAGCATCCTATACATTCCTGTCATAAAGAATCACCCAAAAGCTACCAAAGAGGAAAAGAGAATAACCAGAAAAAGTACAGAAAATCCAGAAGCCAAGGAAAGAAACACTAGATCCCGGAGTGGAGCACAGGGTCCTGGCCCCTTTCTCACCCCGAGAAGCCATACTGGTGACCCTCAAGTCTCTGAGGGTCAAGGTGAGAGGAGCACATTCTCTCTCTCCTCCTAGGGTGGAGGGGCCATGGAATCAGCTGTGAAAGAGAAAGAGGTGACACAGGGCAGTGGAGAGAGCCATACCTGGAGCACATAAAGGAAGTGATCTAAAACCCTGGAGTCTCCCCATCATGAATGGGGTCAGCCCTTCAGTGGTGGAGCAAGTCCTGGAACTAAATGTTTTGAAAAATTTCCTTTTGTGGCAGCGCCTGTGGCTCAGTCGGTGGGGCGCCAGCCCCATATACCGAGGGTGGCGGGTTCGGGCCCAGCCCCGGCCAAACTGCAAACAAACAAAAAAAAAAATTTCCTTTTGTGAAAGAAAGTCCAGGTAGTCCAACAAATATACCAGATAACGACAACTGAATTCTTTCCCTCTCCCTTTACAATTCTATAAGGCAGGGGTCCTCAAACTTTTTAAACAGGGGGCCAGTTCAATGGTCCCTCAGACCATTGGAGGGCCAGACTATAGTTAAAAAAAAAAACTATGAAAAATTTCCTATGCACACTGCACATATCTTATTTTGAGGTAAAAAAACAAAACAGGAACAAATACAATATTTAAAATGAAGAACAAGTAAAGTTAAATCAACAAACTTACCAGTATTTCAATGGGAACTATGGGCCTGCTTTTGGGTAATGAGATGGTCAATGTCCAGTTCCATATTTGTCACTGCTAGTCGTAACAAGTGCTGCAAGTGTGCGTCAGTTAGTCTAGATCTGGTTGGAGATTTCAGATGTTTCATTCTGGAAAAAGTCTGTTCACAAACATAAGTGCTGCCAAAGATGGTTGCCATTTTGAGTGCATGGTTCCTGAGATTAGGGTATGTCTCAGAGGGTAGAGATGCATAGAAATTAGGAAGGCTGCTTGACTTGAATGCATCTTTCAGAGAGTCACAATTCTGCAGTTCAGCCAGTTCCATTAGGTAAATTGTATCCACATTTTCAATGTCAATAGAAAATGGGTTGCAGAAAAGCTGTATGTCCTGTTCACAGAGATGAAGCTCTTTAACTCTAAATTGGAACTCCTTTTGCAACTTTTCCAGTGAATCCACATGTTTTGTTTGGGAATGCAACCAATGGTTTTTTTCCCTAACAGATTTTGAGTTGTGGGGAGATGGCAAAAATTTTCCTCCTCTACTTGTTTGATGAGGAGGCCTCATTTTACTCAAGTGCTTTCACATGTGATTGCATATCACAGATGAGCTTCCCCTTTCCTTGAAGTTGCACATTGAAACTGTTGAGTAGCTCTGTTACATCTGTCAGAAAGGCAAGGTGCCATTTCCATTCTGCATCATTGAGCTCTGGTACTTTTTTGTTTTTTGAAAGCAGAAAAGCTGTAATCTATGGAAGTAACTCATAGAAATGTTTCAAAACTCTCCCTCGACTCAGCCAATGGACTTGTGTGTGGTACAGAACATCTTCATAGGCAACATTTAGCTCAGACAGAAATTCCTGAAATTGTCTGTGGTTTACTGCATTAGCTCTAATGAAGTAAACACAAGATACCACAATTTTCATAACAGAATCCCACTTCAGTGATTTACTACACAGCGCTTGTTGGTGGATGAGACAGTGTATGCCTATTGGACGAGAATGGTGATGTTTTTCCATCTCTTGGTTAATGCGAGCAATTACTCCTTTCTTAGACCCCACCATGCTAGGAGCACCATCATTTGTCACACTGGCTAGCTTTGCCCAGTCCAGCTCCAAACCATTCACATTTTGGCAAACCTTTTCATAGATATCCTGTCCTGTAGTTGTTCCTTTGATGCTTTGCAGTGCAGCAAGCTCTTCTGTGACTTCAAAATAGTCTTTCATCCCACAAATAAAAATTAGAAGTTGTGCAGAATCATGAACATCATTACTTTCATTGAGTGCCAAGGAAAAATAGGAAAATTTTTTTGCCAAGTTTTGCAAATGCTGATGCAAATTGTCTCCCATTTCTTCAATTCTTCGTGTAATTGTAGGTCCTGAAAGACTCACTGTACTAAATAAATCAGACTTCTCTGGACACATCTCTTTGGCAACAGAAAGAAGGCATTCTTTAACAAATTCTCCCTCCACAAATGGTCTGCCAGTACACACTATTAGCTTGGCAACTAATTTTGCCCACAAAAATTGCTCGCAGTGATGAAATATTTAGCTGCTTCTGCTTCACAAAAGTATTTTGCTGAGTTGTCAATGTATTTTTCAGTTTTAATATTTTATCTTTTCTCACTTCTCTGACCAAACAATCATATTTATCTTTATGTTGAGTTTGATAGTGTCGATGCAAATTATATTCTTAACACAGACACTATATTCTGGCATATCAAACACAGCTCTTTCCTTGTACTGTATGAAAAAGTAATCATAAGTCCACTGTTTTTTTGTTTTGTTTTTTGTAGAGACAGAGTTTCACTTTATGGCCCTCAGTAGAGTGCCATGGCCTCACACAGCTCACAGCAACCTCCAACTCCTGGGCTCAAGTGATTCTCCTGCCTCAAGGTCCACTGTTTTTTGAATATCCTACACTCTGACTCAATTTTTCTCTTTCTTGATATCATTGTTTCCTGGGGATTCCAAATTGCTATTAGTAAAATACCAATATATAATATATATGTATATATACAGTGCTACAAAAACAATACACCAGCAATAACTTTGCCCACACAGAGACATATAGACTGCACTGCCCATCAATGCAGTCTGATCGGTGTCCATCAATGCAGCCTTACCAGTCTACATCATTTCAGCCTCACCAGTGCCCATATTGGTGGAAGTCTGCTTTTACCTCAGGCTCACACTGGTGAGATGTGGAAACCTGCATGATTACAGAGCCAGTTCCTCCACCATCTTTCCAGTTCACACTACCCTGTGCAAGCCGCACTGCGATCTGTGAATTCGCACAGGCATCTGATCGCATGGGTGAAAAGACCCATGCGATCAGATTCCACTACAGGAAAAAAGAAGGCACATATGCCTTTTTTCTTCCAAATCTAATGCAAGTTCAGCCATACAAGCATGTGGCTGAACTCGCACTGCTCAGAGATCACAACAGTGTGAACCGGGGCTTACACAGCACACAACATACAACATCATACACAATTGAATAGCAATCAGAATATAAATGCAGGGGAGTCGGAGAGTTCGGCTCACATTTCATACACATGCACTGCGGGCCCGGGATGAGTCGGCTGCTAAGCAGGACAGGCAGCAGCTGCAAAAAACACCCGGCGGGCTGGATAAATGTCCTCAGGGGGCCGCATGTGGCCCGCGGGTCATAGTTTGAGGACCCCTGCTCTAAGGCAATAGAAAGGGACACAGTCTTCAAAGTGCTCATGGGGGAAAGTAGCTTGGCCTTGGAGAAGGAAGAAGCAATGTCAAGTTACTGTCTATGATTCAGAGCAAACAGCAAACAGAATGTCTGGAGAGAGCTATTTAAGCATGTGTGACATGCAAAGAAAGGTTAGTCAACTGTACAGCACAAGGGAAGGAAGGAAAGAAGTAAGGAAGAGAGGGAGGGAGGAGGGAAGGAGAGAAGGAGGGGTTAAAGAGAGACTACAGACTTAAAGAAACAGGTAGTGAGCAACAAATCTATTGAAATATCCAGCACATGTTAGAGACCAATAAGGATTATAGTTACCAACAGAAAGTGATTACAGTAACATGAGTGTAGATAACGTGAAAATAACTATATTAGTTTCCCATGGCTGCTGTAACAAAGCACCACAAACCGGTGCAATTTATAGTTCTTTTCTTTTTCAATTAAGGAAAATGAATGCTTTATACTCACACTCAGTTCTGTTTTTGTTGTTGATGTTTAGATTAATATAAGGGTACAAACAATTAGATTACATTGTTTGTATTTGTTACACTTTATAGTTCTTGAAGCTGGAAGTCTGAGACCAGCGGGTGCTTAGGTGGGCTTCTTCTGGATGCTCTGAGGGAGGAGCTATCCCAGGCCTATCCCCCAGCTCTGGCAGCTGCCAAAATGCGTGGCATGCCTCAGCTTGCAGACACATTGCTCCAATCTCTGCCTCTGTCTTCACTTTGCTTTCTTTCTTCCATGTATCTGTGTCCAAATGTCCCTCTTCTTATGAGGACATCAGTCACTGGTTTAGGGCCCACCCTCATCCAGCATCTGAACTGGATTACTTCTGCCAAGACTCTGTTTCCAAATAAGATCATATTTATAGGTACTAGCAGTTAGAATTTGAGCACATCTTTTAGGGGGACTTAATCTAATAAACATTAACATAACTTTATAAAATTGAGAAGAAGAGATGGGGAAATGAAAACAGTAAGAGAATGTCAGTTTTCTCATCTATCTTTGGAAGGAGACAATGCATTCAGAAGTTGAGACTTATGTCCAGGCACAGTGATTCACACCTGGTGATCCTAGCACTGTGGGAGGCCAAGGAGGGTCTGAGCTCAGGAGTTCAAGATCAGCCTGAGCAAGAGTGAGACCCTGTCTCCACTAAGATGAAAAAACTAGCCGGGCATCCAGATGGGCACCTGAAGTCCCAGCTACTCAAGAGGCTGAGGCAAGACTATCTCTTGAACACAAGAGTTTGAGGTTGTTGTGAGCTATGACACCATGGCACTCAATTCCAGAGTGACAGTGTGAGACGCTGTCTCCAAAAAAAAAAAAAGAAAAAATGAGACTGTGCGTGTATATATATATATATGTTTGTATATACATATATGTATATATATATCCACACACATATGTACACATACATAGTGTGTGTACACGCATTTGTAAAATCTCAACCTGTTAATTTTATCACTTATCTTTTTTTCTTATCCTTAGAGAAATAATCTCCATTTTGGCAAAGAAACATTTCCTTAAGGTTTAGCAATTTCCTTTTATTTTTGTTCTTGTGCAAAATAAGTAAAATTTAAATGTAACGATTTTTATTCTTTTAGTCACTACTTAAGAGGTTATTCAATTAAGCAATTATAATACTAACTTCCTCCCTGACAACCACCAAAATCCTCAGAAAGCACGTACATACGCCAGTCTTAGTCAGATTTCAAGCTCCAGTAGTGGGCCTGGCACATAGTTACTACTTAATAAATATTTGCTAAATTGGATTATTTTGTTGCTAATTAAATACAAAGAACAGACATGTCCAGATCCTCCCTTACAGAATTTTGTGCCCATTATGTGGTGTTCAATATTCAAGGACTACATTTTTCACTTTTCTTTCACACCAAACAGTCTAACTCTGGGGGATTAATTCCAGACATAGCTAAGGAGGAAAGGGCGCAGTTGTCCTCAGATGAGCTGACCCTGCACTGGAGGGGAAAATGAATCCTTCTTTCTTTCTGGAGTGTATTTTGAGCCCCCTGCTTTAAAGTCATAGTCTCAGGCAAAATAGTAATTTTACCTTAGACAATGGAATCTGCTAGTGAAAAGCCAAGTGTGAAATGTGTCTGCTTCCTGGGTCCAGCCCCTTCCCCTGTGAAGGACATGACTGCTGCTGCTGATCACCCCCCAGCTCAGAAAGGCACAAATGCAGCCGCGGACAGACGGTCACGGGTGTGCTAGGCAGCCCACTGTCAGCTGCACACCTCCTCTTCCCTGCCCTGCCCACTCACCTCCAGCCCATTTGGAACGCAGCAGCCATGACTCAGCGTTTAGTGAAAAATAACGTGCATACCTAGACACTGGCCTTAGCTCCCACTAACAGGCTCTTGGGAAGGACATTCAGGGCCATATGCCTCTTGCTTCTTTCTCTTCTTCTGCCTGCTGTGCATGTCCACCTCCCAAATCCCTCCCTTTCATTCGCACCCTAGAGAATTCATCATTCTGCCCCACCGCAGAACCAGACCCCCCAGGCCAGGCATGCTCTCCTTTGCTGTCTCAGCCACAGAGGCTCCTGTGGGTCAGGCAGTCCCACTGACTGGAAATACAGCTTGGTGGACTCTGGCTTTGGCTCATTTTGCCCTAATTTCCTTTTTCCTCTTCCCCAGATGTCATGTGGGCACTCTTCTGTGTCCTGACACCCTCAGAGTGACAGAGAGGCACAGGGCAGGCCTGGGGTCCTACAGGACCACCAGTGGAAGAGGGTGCTGAATAGCATTGTCCCTCATGGGAGTCAAGAAACAGCTGGACAAGGACCAGGTCTGGAGCTGGTCAGAACACTAAAGACGTGAGAGCCCCACACAGGCTGCTGTTAAATGTGTCCAATTTGGCTTCACTACCTAATTCTGTAAACCAAGAACCAGGGGGTGAAAATCAATAAATACTCATTGAAATTCTTTCCGAATTGTCCAGTGACAGAGGTTTCAAGCTAGCTGGGCCTCGGACATCACTGTGCTCAATTTCCCTCTCCAAAGAGGAGACGGAGGGACACTGAAGATGGGTTATAGCCCCGGCCACATGGGTGGACAGGGGTCCAGGTCCTGGCCCTAGGCTATTATTTTCTTGGCTCCTCAAAGTGCAACCCTGGGTGCTCCCATCCGAATTTTTGATGCTGTCAATTACTTTGCTCTGCAAGGCCTGTGGCCTGGATCAGTCGGCGGATAGCCCTACCAATAGAGCGATTGTTTAGGAATGGCACTTCCTCTTGGCAGTGAGGAAGGTTGCACCACAGCCAGGCGCTCAGGCTAAGCCAGGGATAGACACGGATAGACCGGGATAGAGCTTCATAATGGACAATTCCCGAGGGATTACAGGGATTAGGCTCTCAAATGCTGTTCTATTAGAGCTCAGTAGCAGAGAACAGAAAAAAAACCTCACAGAGGAAGATTCTGAAAAGGTAATGAGCAATGTAGCATTCTGACTATTTGGGTCAATACGCAAAATGATCTCATTAAAAAGATCTATTTAGACCTTGAGAAATCTCTGTAGAAAGACTTGCTCCCTCAGCACCCATTAATTCAGCTCCTCAGGATGGCAGGGAAGGGACTGGGGGGTGAAGGGGGAGAGAGACTTCAGGAAAGGTAGGGAGTGGCTGTAGAGTAGGGTGGGGGAGGGGATTGGGGGAGGTGAGGAGGGATCTTCTCTGGGCAGGCCTGTCTGTAGTACAAAGCCCAGCAGCAGCAGAGTTAATCCCTCTGAAGTCTGGGGAGAAGCTGGCCCATAGCCTAGGCTGATGGTTTACCAGCAAACTGCTACCCCAGGGTGGGTCAGACCAGGGTTCTCTTAAAGGAGAATGTGAATGGACTATTCTGATAGAACCATGTTGGTAGTGAACATTTGAGTTAAGAAAGAAAAAATACCCCATTTACCCTTTTGATAACTAAGAATTTATAGGCAGGCGTGCTTCGGAGCTGAATTGCAAGCCATTATCTGTTCCTGTGCCCAGTGGTAGAATCTCCACTCCGTCAGCCTACACTGGACAGTGCAAAGGGATGAGTTCATTTCCCTTAGGGTCAGCCTTTCCAGCTGAGGAAGCTCTAATTGTCCTAACAGCCATCCTACCTAGAGTTAGAACAAACTTCCTTGTTCTTGAGGCTATTGTTCTAATCCTTCCTGGGAATACTCAGAAGTCATATTATTATAACTTTGTAACACTCTTTAGAAAGGGTATGTATGCATACATGCACGTGGTAAAGGGAACTCCCACATCGTTTAGCCTTATAATCTAAATTATAGACAATTGGCAAGCAAGCCAATGATCAATTAGAGGTTTAATCAACTAGAGGTTACTGGTGACAAATTCTAAAATTATGCTTTTTCGCAATTCTATTTGAATTTTTTAGTCCTGAATTTCACACCAGAAAAACAAGATTCATCAACTTTCAAATGGGAACATTGGAAATATTAAAATAAAAGTTGACCTTTTTCTGAGATGTCTCTCCTATCTTCACTAAAGACATTTTCTGCCCTGTCACTCTGCCCAGAACCTTGGAATCACCTTCGATGCCCAGCTCTCTTGCATCTTGGGTTTGCTGGACACCCCTGCCCTGAGACCCTGCCTCCCCTCTGTTCACAGATGCAGGTCTCCACCAGCCGTCAGTCACACCCCATTGCTCTACTCCAGGCTCCCTGGGCCCAGACCGTGGGACCCACCCCCCAGATCTTCCAGGGCCCTTCACAGAAGCTGTCAACTACATCCCCAGCTAGGCGCTCCTGCATGCTCCAAGCCTCTGCACTGGCAACTTGGCTTCGTGCTGCACTCGCTCCTCTCTCAGAGCATTTGGTTGTGGTGCTGGACTCCTTGCCCCTGCCTCCCTGGCATCTCCATGCCAGCCTCCCTCCCCTCTGCTGTCCCCACTCCCTGCTCCCTAGACTCAAGCTAGCCATTTCCCTCCTTGAACCTCCCATTTCCCTCTGACTGTCACACAAGCCACCTTTGGTGGCAAGCACCCTTGTGCAGACCTCCCCTCTACCTTTCACCTCTTTGGCCTCCACGGTGTGGGCAACAGGCTTCTCTGAGAGACCTCCAGGCAGCCAGGCCACAGCCCTTCCTTGCTATGCACAGGGGGCCCTCGCCCTTCTTAAGGTTTACCTGGATTGGCAGCCTCTTCCAGAGCACACCCGTGTCGCTCCTGGCCACACACTCCTGCTGGCTTATAGAAGTGCTCAGCACACACCCGGAGTGAATGAAAGCGCTCCCATTGTCTACAGAATGTAGCTGAAACTCCTCCAAGACTCTGCCAGTGTCCTCCTGAACGTCCTTCCCATCTTCTCTTGCACTCCGGGTCCCTGCACACACTGCAGGCCATGGCCTGATGGCTCTTCTCTCCTGAAACAAACCCAAACACTCCTACCAGGAGATCCAGGCTCATTGTAACATATGCTTTGCATTATGAAGAGAATGTGATATACATATTAATACATGGTAATATTTAATGTGACATATTTAATACACTTACAAATTAACACTACTATATAAATTAAAGTTTAGTAATACGGGATATGTATTTAATAATAAAAATAAATTATTAGATACTATATGATATTGCATATATTATAATAATATAATTACATATACTATAACCTTGATATGATAGTATGTTATAATCTAGTAATATATAATAATCTAATATTATTACTAAATAGTAATAAATAATAATTAAAGTGGTATATAAAATTCCACATGTGTGTATGTGTTATGTAATAACAATACACAACGTGCTCCTTTTCTGGGCCAGCTACTCTTGGCGTACTTGGCATGTATCATCTTGATTAATTTCCACAACTCTGTGATGTCAGTACTGTTACTACTGAGCACTCAATACCATCCTACCTCCCAGAGTCCCCATCACAGGTGCCCTCGCTCACCCCCTGCTCCGTGGGAGGGGCTCTCGTCCTCCCCTCTACCCACTGGCTTCTTCTTCCTGCCCCTTCTGTGCCGAGCAGACCACAGAGCCTGCCTTCCCCCATGGCATAGGACGCCATGCAGGATGCCCTACTGTGTGGGTAGCCCGTGCAGGGCCAGGGGCAGGCCTTGCTCCTTTGGTTCACCTGCAGCCCAAGGGCTCATCCATTCACATGGAACAACAGACATCTCCCACAAGAAAACTAACCTTTACTCTTAACAATTGATGTCTACGCAGATGGGCAATTCACAAATCTGGTGATTGTGCTCCGCTGTAGAGTTAGCAGCGCCTCGTCATTAGTGTAGTTGTTAGACCTGTTAATTTTCTCATGACACAGAAGTTCCATCAAAATGCAGGCTTCAAAGACTGCTCTGACAGGTGGCTGGTGTGGAGGAGCTGGCTCAGGAATTGGAAGCTCTCAACCTTCTCAGACTTCCAGATGAAAGATCACAGCCCACCCAAGTCACCCAGGTGTGACTTGTCCCACACACGCCATGAAGAATCACATCCTGGTTCCACTGTCCTACTCCCTCAGGCTGCCAAGAAAGGAATTGGGAATATTCTGCCAATGCAGCATCTCCTCCTTCAAGGACATCTCAGTGCCACACAGAAGCCCCTTAAAGCACAGCACCCCACCCCTGGCATTCTATTCCTTCCCTGTTTCCTCCTCAGAAAACCCAGCAAAAAGCCCTCCTCATTCTTCCTGGGAAGCAGGGGTAGCTGAACACACATAGGCACCCTGAGAGAGCTAATGTGTTGTGAAATGTGATACTATCCATACCTGCGTAGAAGAGCGGCCCAGTGCACTTCCAGCTTCCCTCCTCCTGCTCCCCTCACCAGCCAAGCTCCAACGCCACATCAGTGTCCCAAGCAATTCCGCTCAGGTGCTCAATTCCTGTATCTTCAGCAGACAACAAAAGAGCCCACAGGTGAGTGGACCTGCTCCCTGAGAAGGCACTTTGGTCATCTTACTGAAATAAGCTGGTCATCCAGCCACTTCCGGTGATCTCCCCAGGCCATGTCCAGGTAAATAAATGCCACTTTTCTTTTCCTCATTACATTGCTTGGACAGTGGTAGTGGGCATTTCAGGTCCAGCACCACAGAAGTAGCTCCTGAGACCAGGACCTGTGTGCAAGTGATTTACTGAGGCAGTTGTCCTGGGTAAATAAAGGGTTGGGGACAGCAGGGGGAAAGGGGGGCACCCAAGCTGACTGTGAGGGCAAAGCAGCCTGATCCTGCAGAAGAAATGGAGTGAAAATTATAGCTCTTTGGAGTTCATCCCGTGTCATAGCAAGGGACATGGCTATTATACTCCTCCACCAGTTAGTCATTGCCAAGGGCAAGCCCTGAGAGACCATCCCTCCCAGACATCTTCAGACCTCCATGAGTGAAGACCCAGTGGCTCCAGGTGTCCGAGAGCAGTTGGGGGTAGGGGTAGGTACTGGCTGTCAGGAACAAAGCACAAGGGTGCCAGATGTAGTCATCTGTTGCTATGAAGAAAAGAGGTTTATTTGGCTCATGTTCTGAGTACAAAAAGCATGGCAGCAATGTCTGCTTCTGGGGAGGGGCTCAGGCTGCTTCCCCTCAAGGTGGAAGGGGAAGGAGAGACTACAGGCTGCGAGAGGAAGCAAGGAGGGGTTCCCAGCTCTTTTATTAATCAGCTCTCTCTGGAACTAAGAGAGCAAGAACTTACCCACCCCAGGGAGGGGGTAAGTCTATTCATGAGGGATCCGCTGCCATGACCCAACCCGCTTCTCGTACATCTTACCTCCTACACTGGGGATACAATTTCAACCTGAGGCTTGGAGGGGACAAATATCCAAGGCTTGGGCACACAGGAGGAAGAAGGAGTCTCGGGACCTGGGTGGATACAATGTCCATTGGGGTGCTCCAGGTCAAGAGGCACTTTGGGCAATTGCTGTCTGGCTGGGCCACTCCTTAACCTAGTAGAATCCAATTATAGCCCTGGCATCATTAGGTAATTCTGTGAGTCTCAATCTTTACCCCTCTCTTTCTCTCTTATGCTCTCTCTCTTTCTTTCTCTCTCTCTCTCTCTCTCTCTCTCTCACACACACACACACACACACACACACAGAGAGAGAGAGAGAGAGAGAGCGCAGCAGCAGAGCAGTCAGGAAACACAGGACTTTATTCATCAGGGGCCCTCGGACCACTGGCCTGGGAGGGAGCCCCTTCCTCCCTCCCCTTGGTCCCTGTGCCCCTGCAGCACCCTCCTGCTGCTCCTTCCTGCTCCCACCCCTCAGGGGCTCCATGTTTGTCTGACAAAGAGCATCTGTTTCCTTTTGTCCCTGACCCCCTGTCTTCCTCTGAATCTATAGGATTTATCTGTGAATCCTTTCCTGGAGCATGCACAACTGTGTACAAACCCTTCTCCCAGACTCCTAAAGGCTGGTTCCTCACCACCCAGGGTTCTGGCTCTCTAGACCACCCGCCTGCACTTCGTAAAGAGGAATCTATACCTAGGATTACCGACTGTATTGTGGCTAGAAGCTTGGCGGGAGGTCTCCTCACTTCCCCCCATGGTGCATGGCCATGGGCACTGCAGAGATTCCACAGAACACTCAGACAGGCACACTCTAGGAGCAGCCGGCCAGCTTGGAATCCCACTGTGACCACTTGGCAGGGAAGGATGAATTCACTCTCCACATCTGTCAACTGAGGATAACAATAGAACCTCCATAAGAGGCTGTTCTGAGGAAATAAGAATATGCAAGCAAGCAAGTAACACAATGCCTGCCTGGCACACCGTCAATGCTGGTGGGGCCGTAGCAGCAGCATCTAGTGTTCTGATCACTGGGGGACTGGCCCAAAGAAGAGCTTTAGGGAGATTCCTTCTCTCTTGTTTTTGAAACTCAAAAATAAAATAGCATTTTCTTGTCATCAACACTAGAAAAACCCAAATCCCAGGAGCAAGCTCTGTTCCAGGGTATATTCTCCGGCTCCTAATGTGACAAATGCCCAATAAAAACTGGCTGATTGCACCTGCCACTGCAAGAAAGGAATCTGCGACCGTGGCTGCCTGCATGTTGTCAAAATAATGGAGATTATTCAAAAATGACACTGACTTCTTTGGATTAATTAACGGATTGATAATTCTTCTGGGTTTGGGAACAAAGTGTTAAAAGGCAGAATCAGGTTCAAATTGGCGAAAAGCAGGAAGGATTTCACACCTTTTAACATTTCTTCACACTATTTACTTACCTAAACATTCTTTCATTTTAGCTTTCCTCATGAATAGTTTTAAATTTGCAGAAGAGTTGCAATAATAATACGAAGAATTCCTATACATTCTCCACCCAGATTATCAGTCACATTTGCTTTATTACTGCTCTCTTATCATATATGCAGATTATTATTTTTCTGAACTATTTAAAAGTTGATAGCAGACACCAGCCTCCTTACCCCTGACTATTTCATCATGAACCGAATCTTGGTTGTTTTTGGTTTTTGGTTTTTGGTTTTGGTTTTGGTGGTTTTTTTTTTGAGACAAAGTCTTACTCTGTCATTCTTAGTAGAGTGCTGTGGCATCATAGCTCACAGCAACCTCAAACTCTTGGGCTCAAATGATTCTCTTGCCTCAACATCCCAAGTAGCTGGGACTACAGGTGCCTACCACCACACCCATCTAGCTTTTTTATTTTTAGTAGAGACAGTGTCTCACTCTTGCTGAGTCTGGTCTAGAACTCCTGAGCTCAGGTGATCTACCTGCTTTGGCCTCCCAGAGTGTTAGGATTACAGGCGTGAGCCTGGCCCACTATGAATTTTGTAAGAACTGGAATTCTTACATAACCAGAGTACAATGATAAAATTTGGGTAATTTAGTATTTATTACAATATGAAATGATCTATAGTCCATATTTGATTTTCATCAATTGCCCCCTTAATGTCCTTTGTGGATGCTTTTTCCCTGATCCAGGGTCTACACAGCACAGATAGTTTCTCCTTTGTCTCTTTTAATCTGGAATAGGACTTTACCCTTTCATTGCCCTTGAAGGTATTGACATTTTTGAAGTGTGCAGGCCACTTTGGGACGATGCCCCCAGTTTAATTTTGTATAACATGTTCTTGTGATTAGATTTAGCACATTTTTGTCTGGAATCCTACTTAAGTGACATGTTCTCAGAAAAGCCCTTCAGGGGGGAAAAAAAAACTCTCCAGGAGCCCCCCATCCCAGTCCATTCATGCTGCTGTAATTAAATACATGACACTGAATCATTTAGAAGGAAGAGAAATTTATTTCTCACAGCTCTAGAAGATGAAAATCTAGGATCGAAAGGCTGCCAATTTTGGTGTCAAGGGAGGGGTCAGCCTCTGTTTCCAAGAGAACACAAACACTGTCCCTCACATAGTGGAAGGGACAAAAGGGCAGAAAAGCCCAGCTGGTTCCCTCCAACCCTTTTATAAGGGCTTTTCTTTCCTGAGAGTGGAACCTTGGCCTAATCAGAGTCCCACTTTCTAGGCCAGCACCTTGGTGGTTAGGTTTCAACATCTGAATTTTGAAGGGACACAAACATTCCAACCACAGCAGTAGCTAATGCCAGTGTGTCCCATTATTGGGAATGACAACTTCTCTTGCTTGGCAAGATCATGACCGCCAAGTTTCTTCCCACAGCATTGTCTTAAAGAAGAAGTCAACTTTTTTTTTAAATTGTTTTAAAGAGATCAATTATATTTTAAGGATTTGAGTCTTCCATAAATAAATGTATAAATTTAACACAGTCTCCCAAAATTTCCTGACAAATTTCCTTCCTTCAGAAGTAGACAGGCAGATGCATTCAAAATAAACAAGCAAGCATAGTACAGGGAAACTCTAAAATAGAAGAAAAATGAGGAGGGATCCGTCTCCCCAGTTATCAAAAGCTGTCATAAGGTCTTGGTAATTAGTACAGAATGACATGTGAATAGAGAGACAGCCCAGTAGAACAGAAGAGAAGGTCCAGCAAGAGCCCCAACTGTGTATAGAAATTGATAGGTGACAAATATGGATACAGCCATCAGTGGGTAAAGGTGGACTTTAACCCTGGGATAATGGGCAGTCCTTGGGGAAATGCAAAGTTAGAGCCACACTACACATTGTGCACCAAGATAAACTCCAATAGATCAAAGTTTCAAATGCAAAAAAGGTAAACCGTAGAAGTCCTACCAGAAGGCATGGATCTCTTCAATGCTCCCTCACCCCACAGAGTTCAGACCCACTCTCCTGCATCCTCAGGCCTGAAGACCACCCTGTGTGGTGTGGGGCCCTTGGGGAGATGGGATTAGAGGTGGGAGGGAATGGGGAAATGAGAAGGAAACTTAACTTCCCAGGCTCCTCCTGCAAGTTGCTATTTCTCTTGACAAATGCCCTGCTGGCCTGCGGATAGCCTGATCTTCATAACTCTCTCTCCTTCAGAGCTGCAATAACTTCTCTGTCCCCTCATCCCTGGGGCCCAGGAGTGATGACACCTCACTTGCTGCTAGGTTCTAATTCCTGCACCACCCCATGGGAGTCTCCAAAACCCTGCCCACACTCTTGCAACAAACCCTTGTAGGGTTTACGTAATCAGTCCTTTTATACATAAACCCCTCTTGAATTATCCTAATCTGAGTGTGCCATTGGCTTCCCATTGGGACCCTGATTGGTAGAATAACCTTGCAATAGACTGGCATATCTAACTCTGTCTCAAAATCCAAAACCCATAAATTAAAGATTAATAATTATAAGTGTAATTTTTTTTAAAGCACAATACAAAGAAAAAAGACAAAAATTAAGGGAAATGTGTAGATCATGATACAGAACAGTGCTTTTCTCCAAAACATTGAGAGCTCCCCCAGATGAGAAAAATGATCACAAAATCAATAGCAAAGACGTGGGAAGTTCAAAAAATGATTCAAAATACTTGCAAGCAAGCACTCATAATGAGAGATTTGAAAAATTAAAGCCACAGTAGGATATAATTTCCCTTGATCAGATTCCAAAAGTGTGATAAATTGGCTAGGCACTCAGAAAACAGGCCCTGGTGGTCATTCCCAATGGGACTGCAAAATAATGCAACCCCACCGTAGGGTACTCATCATCAAAATTTCAAATATATTCCCTTTGACACAGCAACCCCCCTCCTGGGATTAGATCTGACAAGTACGAACTGACATATGACAAGATCATTCACTGCAGCATTGTTTGTGATATTCATCACTTGGAAACCACCCAAGCGTCCATGTCTAAGGAACTGTCTAAATAAAGTCATGATTCATTCACACAGTGGAATGCCCTGGGAGTTCCATGCTCTGCAATAAAACAGGCCTTGGTTTGAATCTTGGTGTTCCTTGCTAACTAATGACTTAAGCTCACTGAGCTATAGTGTGCATCCACAGAGCACGGGGATTTTAGCAGTACTTACTTCATAATGTTGTTAGGAGGACTGAGTTAGGTAATATACATCCTTTGAAACTGCTGGCTCATAGGAAATACAAGACACTGTTATTATTTTTATAGCTTTTAGGCAGATACATTGAAAGGTAAGAATTTAATTGCCCATGTCAACCCTTTTACTGAAAATTCTCCTTGGAAAATGAAATTACTGCCTTCCAAATAAATACCGAGACTTCTATTCTGAGAGGCATTGCTGAGGGCTCCTCACTCTGCTGTGGCTCCATCATTTAATAAACTACCATTAAGGACACAAAATGTCAAGGCATGTATTATGCTTTATTCTCAACAAATATGATGTTGGATGCTTCTCTCTCTTCCCATTTTTACTCCTTCCCATTCTCCTCGTGTTTTCAGCTTCTCCCATCCCTTTTTCCCTTTCTCCTTTCCTTTTACTTGTTTAATTTGCCTCCCTTTCCCTCGGCCTCTGTAGTCATAAATTATCTGAATGTTAAAGTGACCTGGAAGGCCATCAGTCCACTCCGTTTGTCCACTGGAGTTGCAAAAGAGCAATTGAGGTCCAGAAGGAATAAAGGTTCACCCAAGGCCTCTCCAGGTGGCAGACGGACCAGACCCAGCATCTCCATGAGGAACCCTCTTCATTCAGCTTCTGGGGTCATCTTCTACCAGTGCTTCCCAAGCCCTAGATTGAGGGGAAACACTATTTCTCAATTTCTCATTCTGAGTTTAGAAAACAGACAGGAGGCAGCAATCATTTTATTCATTGGAGAGTTCAAGTGAGATCACGTACATGGTAATCCTGGACCTGCAGTGGTAGAAGTATCTGTCTGAGTGACAGAAAGCAAATGCACGAAAGGAGGGTGTTCACTGGGTGTGGACAACTGTGTCTCACAGGACCTTCCAGAGTAATGGCTCAAAACCCAGAAGTGTTCTTCCCAGTATCATCTTCTCTCCATAAAGACCTAACTGCTGCATCTTGAGTCTTAGCCTAGAAGCTGTAGGACAAGAACCAGCTATAAGAGCAGAAAAGGGAGCAAAGAACATTGATAGTGACCAACCATTAGACACCTGCTCCCTGCCAGGCACTGTGCCGGGAATTGGCACATTTCGCAGGTTCCAGTGTCACAGGGCACCAGATTCAATGTGTAGGAAAGGCCCCACTTTCACTTTTCTTTAACTCCATTTCATCTCTATCTTGAGTCTGCATTCTGCTCAGAGGCAAGAAACTTAACTATAATGATTCCAAGAATTTCTCAGTCATTTTGAAATGCAATCAGTTCAGCACTGGCTCATTCTCCCTGAGCATGTATCTAAGTTCTGAGTAACACACACAGCCTTCAGTTGTTGGGATAGGGTCTGATTGAGGTCAACTCCTGCCTTGCTTCCATGCACACTGGGGTACAACTTCTCTTTGGGAGCTAGATTGAATACCCTCTGGCATCTCCCAAGAAACCCAAGGGCCTTGTGTCATCTCACAGGGTAGATCTATGCACTCTTCATTTCTCTCTTCCCAGTTTCGAGGCCCCTGTAGCTTCACAAACTCTCAGGCTTACTTCCATGTACCCAGCTTCTGGGTATATATGGAGATTGTACTTTCCATCCCTTTGAAACTAGGTGACCTTATGACACATTTTGGCTGATAAAACGTGAGCAGTGGTGATATGTATCACTTCCTTCCCCCGTGTCTCTGGCATATGGTGGTGTGTCCATCTTCCCCAGTCCAAGGATGATGTGAAGCAGAGACAAGATGAACATGTAGCAAACTTCATTGTTTTCAGCCACTGAGACTTGGAAGTGGTTTGTTACCTCCTGATTGAGGGAAGAATGAAGTTCTAGAATATTCTCCTGTGCCCCTTAGTGCCATGGGGTATAGGAGGGTTCTGGGGGCCCTCCATACTTAAGCCATATGGCCACCATATGCTGTCTGGTGCTGCCACACTATTAGGGGCAGGGGTTTTCTCTACAAGGTTTGCTGTGATCTCAGATTTCTCCTGGGAAGTGGCACAGTAGGCTCCCAGAGTCTAAAATTCCCAAACATTTCTGAGGCTTTGATGATCATTTCCTAGCAGAGGCCTGTTCTACAAAGTGAAAACAGGGGAGGGGCAAGGCAGAGTCTACCCACATGGAAACCTAATCCTCTGCACTAGATTTATCCCAGACATTGATCCAGTTCCAAAGGTCAAGTCAGCCTCTAGCCATCGATTCTCTTCCTAGCACACTGTTGATGGCATTAACATTACAGCCATACCCTCAGAGAGCAATCTTTTAAAATTCTCAAGCTTCTTGCAAATCAAAAGCCTGTTCTCTCAAAACTATCATCTCTTAGTTTCCTTTTTCTTGGCAGTTTCTTTTTAAAAATTATGAAAAGAGGGCGGCGCCTGTGGCTCAGAGGGGTAGGGTGCCAGCCCCATATGCCGGAAGTGGCAGGTTCAAACCCAGTCCCGGCCAAAAACTGGAAAAAATATAATTATAATAATAATAATAATTTAAAAAATAATTTAAAAATTATGAAAAGAATAGGTACATGTACACAATTAAACTCAAAGAGAGCTACAAGTCCTGGGATGAAAAATGGCAGCTGTAATTCTTAGCTATTCTAGTATTTACAGCCATGATCTCAACAATATTAGAATATTATTTCTTGACTTATCGATCTTAGAAATTATCCACTGGCTCGGTGCCTATAGCTCAGTGGCTAGGGCGCCAGCCACATACACCGGAGCTGATGGGTTCAAATCCAGCCCAGGCCTGCCAAACAACAATGACAACTACGACCAAAAAATAGCCAGCCATTGTGGTGGGCACCTGTAGTCCCAGCTACTTGGGAGGCTGAGGCAAGAGAATTGCTTAAGCCCAAGAGTTTGAGGTTGCTCTGAGTTGTGATGCCATAGCACTCTACCCAGGATGACGGCTTGAGACTCTGCCTCAAAAAAAAAGAAAGAAAGAAAAGAAATTATCCACTGACTCCCTGTCCCAGAAAACCAGCATTAAGCATTTTGAATCACCTCTATCCCTCTATCTCCAGCTCCTCCTCCTCCATCTTCCCAATGTTGACTAGATCAAGTCTGCGTTTGCCTTATTATGACTGGGAGCTGTGAATGAATACTTGTAAATATTTTTAAATAATAGTTATCAATTTTGAAACTAATCATTTTTATTTCTTTGCTTGGTTTGTTAATTCTTCTTAAAATCTTCAAAAGAATTATTAAAAACCTCTGAATATTATTGTCTGCACTTTTTTTTTCTAGAATACTTCTCTGCTAAACCTCAGTCCTCCAGTGGCGGAGAGAACATGCTCATCCCCACACAGCCTCAGCCCAGGATGCCCTTTGTTTCTGTCTGGTTTTGCAAGGTCAGTTTTCTGAAGTCTTTATCTTCCACATTCTTAGTGTACCCCTTTATTTTATTAACATGACCTCTAATAACTCACAAGAAAGTACATATGACAGGTAGATATGCTTAAACCATGTATATCTGAAAAATGTCTTCCCCTCCCTCTGGATAGATAACTTCCTAGGTGAGGAATCATTTCCTCCTGGATCCCTGGCTTCCATTTTGGCTTTTGAGAGCCCCTATAAAATTTGGATTCTTTTCCTTTGCATGTGAACTCTGCCTTCCCCCCCGCCCCTGGAAGACTTCAGGATCCCCTCTTGTTACTGGTGTTTTAATATTTCAGCAATGGCCTCAGTGAGGACGCCTTCTTATACACCATGCTGGGTATTTTGTGGACTTCTCCACTTAGAAATTCATGGTATTTCATGGCCAAGTTGTATACTTAGGGTTTGTGCGTGGTGTTCATCTTACACACATATCAATATATTTTTTATTTACTTCAAATTAATATGAAGGTACAAATTTTTACATTACATTGTTCTCATTTCCAAGACAAAGTTCCAGTTGTAAAAGTGCCTTACCCAGGGGGACCCAGGGGGCATGCTATACACCCTAGCATTGTGCCCCTTAGGTAAGATCCCACCAAATGCCTTCCCTCCTTCTGCCAATCGTCCTCTCTCCTCCCCCTTTCCCCCTCCCTCCTCTCCTTTCCCTTTCCTCTTCCTGCCCCCATACTAGACTACGTTTGTGTTTTGTTGTTCATATGAGCATGTAATTGTTTATATATTGGTTTCATACTAGTATTGAGTATGCTGGATATTTATTTTTCCATTATTGCAATACTTTATCAAGAAGAATGTGCTTTAACTCCATCTACTCTGAGATATCACTAACTCCAATAAGATTAGTCCACACCACAAAGTCCCCAAAGGGCAGATGCTGGCATGGATGTGGAGAGAAGGGAAGGCTTCTACATTGATGGTGGGATTGCAAACTAATACAACCTTTATGAAAAGAAGTATGGAGAATCCTCAAAGAACTAAAAGTTGACCTTCCATTTGATCCCGCAATCCCCACTAGGCTTCTACCCAGAAGAACAAAAATCATTTTGCCATAAACACATTTGCACAAGAATGTTTATTGCAGCTCAATTCATAATTGCCAAATTGTGAAAGCAACCCAAATGCCCATCAACCCATGAATGGATCAACAAATTGTGGTATATGTATACCATGGAATACTATTCAGCCATAAAAATATGGTATCTTTACATCTTTTATGTTTACAAGGAATTCAAATTAAACAATAATAAAATAGCAAACAACCTCCTTTGTGAGTGGACAAGAGACTTGACTTTCCCAAAGAAGAACAACCAACAAACACATGAAAAAAATGCTCATTGTCTTTAATCATCAGAGAAATGTATATCAATAAAGATGTTAATTCTTTTGTGTCTGTTCCCTCCTTTGCAGCAATGCTTGCTTTTAGAGAAGAGAGGCCAAAGGGGATGGAAATTGTGGTTAGCGAGAAGCAGGTGTATAGGGGAGAAACTAGGGCTTCAAAATATTGCAGGCTTCTATTTTGCCACCTTTACCCAGATTATTTAGGCTTTATGGTTGCCCTCAAAGGTAGATGTTATTACCCTCACTTTACCCATGAGAAAATCAAGACTCACAACATTTAAGAGAGCCCACTGCTAACTCAGGTATGAACCTAATTTGGAGTGTTGCTGACCCCAAAGTTTACATTCTCTTTTTTAGGGGGAGGAGGATTGGGGCTGAAAATGTTCCAAATTTTATAAAAATTATAAACCCTATAAATCTACAGATCAAAGGCACTGAACAAGCAGCCTAAGCACATAGTGTAAACAGAAAGAGAACCTCACCAGGACACTTCATAATCAAATCTCTGAAAACTAGTGACAAGGAAAACATCTTTTAAAAAACGCCAGAGAGAAAAAAAAAAAACACACCACTCAGAGGAACAAAGGCAAGGGAGTTATTAGGAACTGACAAGCCCAAGGACAATGGAATGACATCTTTTGTTTGATTGTTTATTTGTTTTTTAAAGCTTGTTGTTAATCCACAGAAAGAATAGTCCACCAGCTCCTGATATAAAATGTCTGTGTGCACCACATGTAAAATCGTAGGCTTGATGATTTGTTTTTTGTTTTCTCTCTTTCTGCTCCCTTAGGAAGGTTGGTGAATCTTCCAGGTAGACTCAAATGAAAATCTAAACTTCTCCCAATGCATTGTAGAAAAGAGGGCATAAAAAGGATTTTAATATTCTTAGTTTCTTTCATAGAATCCAGCGAAGATTGTGATCTATAGAACACATTTTTAATTGACTACGAAGTATTTCATTTTCGTACCTCCTGTTATTCTAAGATTACATTGTATTGGCACTGGTCACATCTCCCTAACAGGCAGCTAGAGAATACCCCCATTGGATCCCAGAACAAACAGATTGCTTTTGGGGACAACCTGGACTTCTTCACATAAACACCAAGCCTAAGAGACAACCAGCTGTGTCCCTGTGGACTTTCCCCCAAGAGGCTAGTTGTAACCCTTCTAGCTGATTTCCAGTTAATCTGTCTGTTTCTTTTCCAATTTGATAGTGCAAAAGTAAACTAAGCATTTTGGTTTCTCTAGTGACACAAAGGTCTCAGTGAAGTAGGACTACTCATTGCTGTGTAGAAGTCTGGAGAAAATGGAAGTAAATGTTTTCCTGATAAACGAAATCTTCCGCTGAATTCTCTGTCCATAATTAAATTTACTAGTTAATGGTAACTTAAAAAAATTAACAAGGTTTATATTTCAGAAAAAGGAGAGCTTTTACTTCCCATAAAGGGTACCAACATGCTGGGTGGCCATTCCAACAAGTGGGGAAGCAGAGCTGGGGACAGAAGAAGCCAGGCACATGTGCTTTGAAGAGGCAGACAAAAGGAACAAGATTTTACACTGAGCAGGGTGGTCAAATATGCATATTCAATAAGCTATAGGAGGAGTCATGAATATTTATGAAGAGAAACCATATGCGTGTAATTGTTTTACCTCTCCTCTCCCACCACGTCTGGGAACTCAGTTTTAAGGTGTTTCTGGGGCCTCCTTGGCCAAGAAGGGTCCATTCAGTTAGCAGAGGGATTAGGATTTTATTTTTAGTTCCCACTTAGTATTCTGGTTTTGCAACATGATGATTAATACATTAAACCAATTAAGCTCTAAGTAACTCTTCACATTTGTTTGCATAATTTTCAGAAGAGCTCACACAGAATTACTCTGAACCGAAGGTGTAATTTATTTGTCTGAGGTCTGAGTCACCAATCTCCCTCAGGGCATCTTTCAGATTGTTCTTTTTTTAATCTCTGTGGAGCATATTTTTCAAAACATGAGATTTATTTAGAAGCAGGCTACGCAGCGCAGAACCAAACTTGTTCTATGTTTTTTACTTCAGAATTTACTCACATGACTTAAAACATTTCAAAGTTCTGTACATTACATGGTTTCACAGCTCTGAATCAGAATGGAGTAGAGAAAATTGTTACTGTGGTTGCTTTAGGACAAAAATTGGAAAAGGCCATCCTTCGCTGATGTGCCTATTAATACAGGAAGGGTAAAGTAAGAAACTGGGACACCTGTCTTCACATGCCCTTCAAATCCACTAAACATTATGGCATGACAGCATTAGATGATATTTTACCTAAAATTCAAAAGACATTTTCTTTCTAAATATTTACTTAGCTTTTGGTCTTGAACAGAAAAAGAATCAAAGATATACACAATTATAAAACAAAACAAAAAAAAAGATATACACAATTATTAGAACCCAGATAAAGATCACAACTTTTTTTCCAGGCTCTTCTAGAATATTTGTGCAACTCTGTGGTGTGTGGCCAAGGAGACACCAGCACTCAAGCTGCAGGTGGCTGCTAACTTACTATGTGATGGTGGGTGAGTCATTTACCCTCTCTGGGCCTCAGTTTCCTCATTTAGGAAGTGAGGACAATATCTGGCAGGCCCATCTCATGAAGTCACGTTTGGATCCAGATGGTTTAACATCTGCAAAAGCCCTTTATAGTGTCTGAAGCTGTCTTAACACAGTCATTATTCTATGGCTTTTTTAATATTGATCTTAAACCGTGGTCTCCACAGAGAGGCCTGCAGAAAAAACATTGCAGTACAGGAAGAAAATATCAGGATGCCTAGACTGCTTACTCTTGACCTTTAATTTCTGTCTTTGTGTGTATTTGTGGATGTGCGACTTGTGAGCGTTTGATAGTAGATTGGTTTGCTCAGCATTGGTTCCAATTTTCCTTCTATTTTGATTTCCTAGACTGCAGAGGCTATAATGCTGAGAAGCCACACTTCCCAGACCTCTTATGGCTAAAGGTTCCAGACATGATTTAGCTTTTATATTAAGTATGTTCCTAGCTTCTGTAAACATGATGCTTTAACACCTGCCCCGCATGCAGATGCTGGACACATCTTGTTCTGGACAACCCCAAAACATGCCTGCTTTGGCCTCCTTCCTCTTTCATTGCCACCACCCCACCCCCCACCCCCGCCTTCTCAGGGGGCTTCCTCCTCCCAGAAGCATGCTGTTCAAATACAAACCAACCCATCCAGAGCCCATATCACACCCGCTCCGTGTTTGGGCTGTCACACCCCAAGCTGCACCCCACCTGCCTAATCACCCGAGGCCCAGGTACCAGACAACTGGAGGCAGGTCTATGCCCCAGAGCCTGCTAGCCCTACCTCACTGTTCCTTCCCTGGAAAACCCCAGCAAAGTCTCTGGCTCATGCCTGCCCCTCTTCTTCTGTCCAACTAACCCCGGTGCCCCTGTGTGTGCCTCCCACCATGGTATGGCATGTCCCTTCCTCGTGGGAGCTGTGATAATAAGCTCTCTATTCCCCTAGTCCAGTTAGATCTTCATTGCATCTTAAATGTCATCCAATTTCAGTCTTTTGCTACCTCCAAGCTTCACTGAAGTGGGTGGGAAAACCTAGAGGGAAGGGGTGGTAGACAGCTTCTTGGCTACTTCTTACTCTTAAGCCCCCTCCAATTCCCAGAGTGGGGAGCAGGGAGAAAGGAGGTATGAGGTACAGGATGTGTCACAGTGCAGTGTCGCAGGTGGCCTCAGGGGTGGGTCCTTTGGAGACCCTATTCTCCTAGGCCCTCCCAGTGACCCTTTGACTGCCAGAGACCACTTAGACTCTGCCTCTCCCAGCAACAAATCCCTTGGCTATAGTCCCAACAAAACAGATCACGCTTGCCACTTTCTCCACTGTCCATGTGTCCCTGCATAGCCCAGCCCTGGCACGGCTAGAAACAAACACAGCTCTCCCTTCACTCAGCCACTGCAGGCAGCCCCAACTAGGCCTGGCCTTGAGACTTTCTTGGGCACTGATGTCTGTGCCCTTCCAGTGCTGGGGACTAATACCCACTCTCCAAGTAGTTCTCTTAATGTGCCCCTCACCTGCCCTTGTAAGGAAGAGAAACACACCTCCTTCCATTGGGAGAGGAGAGTAAACACAAAGCCCCCATGGCTCTCTCCTTTCTCGGGCCCTTCTTATCTCCTGTATAGGGCAGGCTGTGGGGATGTGAAAAATGGCAGAGCAGAGGAAAGCTGTCCCCCTCCTGCGGACTGGCTCAGCCCAGGAGAACTTATCCGTGTGTGTGGGTGTTTGCTTGACTTTGTTTTTGTTTGTGCCCTCCCCCCTTTTCTTCTGTTTTGGGATAAAAAAAAAAGAGAGAAAATAGAAGAGCAGCATTTCAACATGTTGTTACATCACAATCTCTCCTAGCTCAACACACTTTCATGCCCTTTCACATGTGTGTTTTTCTGATAATTCTTGGAGATAAGCAGGCTCATATATTACTCCCAGTTTTGCATTAAAAACACCAAGGCTAAGGGAACTTAAGGGGCTTGCTGGAGGTCACATAGGGAGTTATTACCTAAAGCTTATTTGAATTCAACATTTTTTCCACCTTTTATTAATAATCCACCCCCACAAAATCATGTTACCCTTCCAGGTACAATTGCATCTGTATAGCACTATCATGATATGAACAAGATTGGCTGCAGCTTATAACCGTTGATCCTAGGTGTGACGGGTGGAGAATGTTGCTACCAGTCATGATATTTCTCACTCATTTGTAACCTACGCCAACTGGTGTAATCATGACACTCAGTGTGCAGATTACACTGCCCCAAATCCCTGCTCCAGAACTTATCAAAAGTAACACCATCCCAGAGTTTCCTACGGTTACTCCTGATCTGTGCTACTGTGCTGTCTGGGTGGGTTCAGTCCTCGGATGTCCCCCATCCTGGGGGAGCAGCATGGACCTACATGGAGGTTCCTGCCCCTTCCTTGATAGTTACCAAAGAAACACCACACAGGCAAGACCTTTGTGTCCATAGCATATTTCCTGAAGATTTGAGGAGAGGGAGGGAATTCCATCATAACAAATACAATGCTCCCATTTCTAAAGTCCTTTCTCCCCCTCATGAGCCAGTCACTGTCAACCAACATCCCTCCTTGGCACGGCCCAGCCTCACCACCCAGCTGCTCTTCTCATTTTGTCTCTTCTTTCATTTCACCACATTCCTTGCTGCTCAGTTGCTGCCAAGAACTCTAAATTCTTTCCACTCTATTTTGTAGGGGTCTTAGTCTGTCTGTGCTGCTATAACAAAATACATGATACTGGTAATTTATCAACAGCATAATTGTATTATTTACAGTTCTAGAGGTTGGGAAGTCCAGGATCAAGATGCAGCAGGCTTGGTGTCTGGTAAGGGCCCTGTTTTTGCTTCCAAGATGGTGCCTTGACTGATGTTTCCTCCAGAGGGCAGGAACACTGTGACCTCACATGACAGAAGGGACAGAAGGACAAAAAGCCTAACTAAATCCCTCTAGCATTTGCATAATGCACTAATCCCTCCCACAAGGGCAGAACTCTCACATTTTCATCACCTCTAAAGGCCCCTCCTGTTAATGCTGTTGCATTATGGATTAAGTTTTAACACACATTTGGAGGAAACACAAACGTTCAAACCATAGCACACAGCTGCTATTTAGCTCTTCCAGCCCTTGTGCCCAAATTAAGCTCTGAGCTTTCATCTGCAAATCCAAAAGCAAAATTCTCAGCTGAAATAAAGGAGAGGCTCTTCCATTAATAGTACAACATTTTGTGTTTACTCTTTAACACGTCCCCTAAAAGAGCCCCTGCTCCTTAAAAAGCAGATGTAATTTGATTTAGAATAGCTATTTGTTTCCCTTTGTATATATTTGTGGAAGTATGTCCAATGAAACCTTTATGTGGAAAGATTGTATGTTTCAGTGGATTTGATTTATGTGAGTGCTTTAAATCTAGAAAGCAAAGGCTACCCATTATCCCACCCCTTACCCCAACAATTAATATAAATTTGTCCAATTTTCTTAACTAAGCTACAAATCTTTCTCTTTGTCAAAATACTACAGCTAACATCTTATCAATTTTTCTTAAAGGAGTTGTGAATATTTTAAGGAGAGATATAATAAATTATAGGGAAAAAGAAAATAAATTTTCTTTTCTACCCATCCAAACTTCTTTGTGCTTGCCGGTCTCCCTCCTACCTTTGATCCAGAACTTCTTTATTGAGTATGGCTTCATTTGTCAGATAATTTCCTACTACTTCCTGCTGGGGCATCTGTCCTAAGTTTCTCCAGTTTTGTTGTGGGTCAGCCTACTTCCCTGGAAGCCCTCAAATTGGTTACTCAGGTTTGCACTTTTCAGGTGCAGCTTTTCCAATAGACAACCTGAGTTCACTCATCACAATGGTCATTCTCCAGTGCAAATTTGCTTTCCTGGTGACTGTCAAGACAAAAACATTGAATTCTTGCTAAGCCACTGCATGGTCTCATCTTTCCCCTAGTCCAGGTTTGAAGGTTTTATTGTTTTATTTTGTTTGATTTTTGGACTCAAGTTGTCATTTCTGCCCTAAAGGCTAATCTCCCAAATTAGTGCCAAGTCATTTAAGTCATTTAAAAAAAAATAATGGAGTTGGAATGTTGCTTTTATAGAGGAAGGAAGTTAGAAAGGAAGGGAAGCTAACTATAAAGAAGTCCAGGTTGTCAGTGTGTCACTTGCTCATCATGCCAAAAACTGCAAATCCATCTAGGAAGCCTCTGCCCATCAGTGATCTATTTGCTTTCAATCTATCTTTGTGCAGAAAACAAGACATTTGGGAGTACCATAAAAGCTTATTGATTATCAATGGTCCAGGCTGCACTAGGTACGTAGATGAGGGGGATAGGGAAAAATATAAATAAGCCCCAAATTTACTTCTGCAGAAAGAAATGGACCGAACACCAGTGTGGCACCTTCCCAGCCCAGATCATTTCTTGCACTCATTAAAATTCAAAAGCACTGATCTTAATGTGTCCTGGAGGAAACCTCCCAGTCTTGCTAATGGATCTTTCTAACCTTTTTCTCCACCTCCAGCAGAAGTTCTCTGAGGGAAGAAAGGAGATGAAGGCGTATACTAAATGTAGGGATTCTTGGTCTTGAACATGCCGTAAGGTCAACTTAAAGGGCTTGGCAGGTCTGGGCAGCTTATATTCTAATAAGAATCCCTATATGTTTTCATACATTTTTGCTTTTGTAACAGAATACCCCAGAATGGTAATTTATAAACAATATAAATTTATTTCTTGTGGTTCTAGAGGCTGGAAAGTCCAAGATGAAGGTGCTGGCAGCATTGCTGCCTGGGGAGGGCTGCTCTCTACTTCCAAGATGGTGCCTTGTTCCTGCCTTCTCTGGAGGGGAGGTGCACTACATCCTCAGATGGTAGAAGGCAAAAAGCAAGAGAAACTTCTCTTCAATTGACAGCACTTCTTATTATAAGTGTGATAATCTTAGGATTAAATCTCATGATTTAATCACCTCCCCAAGTCCATGCCTCTTAATACTGTTGCTTTGCAGATTATGTTCCATTAACATAAATTCTGAAGAGAACACTACCATTCAAACCATAACACCAGGTGACATTGGATTTGCTGGGCCAGGGACCACTTTTTGAGGACCACTGGCTATGAGGCAGTAAAAACACAGACTCTGAAGGTTGGATCACTGTGGGAGATTCCTATCTGGTGCTTCAATTTCCTCATCTGTAGAATGGGAATAACAGTCACACTTCATTGTACTATCTGCCTAATAGGATCGTGAGGAAACTAAATAAGTTCTGTGTAAGGATTAAACACTTAGAATAATGCCTGGCACATGGCAAAGACCATACACAAATATTAGCTAATATTTATAATTGTTTAAATTTGTTGTTGTTTGTTCCAGACTCCTTTTTGGTTCTGAGCAAGCAAATCTTATGTGAACCCATATTTTGCTCTCGGTTCTTTTTTGTAATAAAGGTGACTGCTATTAGCTTACTGGAAGCCCTTTGAATGTTCCCGGGCTGTAAACCATACCCAATCACTCATTCTTTTTTAACAGTCAGATGTAACAAGCTTCTGAGTCCCCCATATTGGAAGAGTATCACAGAGATGATTGGTCATGAACCTACTCCAGAACATTCCTTTTCTTTTTCTTGTACATTTTCTACCAAAGGGAAGGGGGCTGAGCCAGGTGCTGTGAAAGCACTTCACATATTCCTTAGGGCAGCCCTCTGTGGCAAGTGGCATGGTCTCATTTTGAAGATGAGCAAAACTGAGCTTAAAAAGGCTAAGTCACCTACCCAAAGTTAGCCAGCTAGCGCGGGATGAAAGTTAGATGTGAGCCTGTGAAAGTGCGGAGAGTGGAGAGGTGGGGGTACAAACAGACACAGACAGCCAGGACTAGACATCCCCAGAGAGTCTGACAAAACAGAGTGGGCAAGCTCCCGGGGCGACTGCCAAGCCAGTTCTCACGCCTGTTTGCCAGAACCCTCCTAGGATCAACAGCCCAGTGTTTTATTTGCTTCCATGGTCGTTGGAGCACATGCTCTTCTTAGAAAGCCCAGTATGACAGACAGGCACTTCCTCAGGGAAAGTGGTACCTGAGCATGCAGAGCCCTGAGGCCTAGTGACCCCCCCGGTCTCTTGGGTGGGTCGTCATGGAGGACAGACCTAGAAGGTCCCTGCTTCACATTCCTCCCTGTCAAGAGGAACCTCTGATGGCTGCCACTCATCTCTGATCCAAACTTTTACAGGGAGCAGGAGTCGCCAGCCAGCCCTCCTTGCCCTTCCTCCATGCAGCACTTGCCCAGCTCACAGTTGGGCAGCCTCACCAGGTCCCAGGGCACCCTGTGCCCACAGGAGCAGTCACTCCTTTGGTTAGACTTGACCCATTGACACCCCAGTAGGCTGTTCTGAGAAAGGTACCCTCACCCAGCAAAGCCTGCTCCTCCCTCCTTGCACTCAGCTGAGTACGCTACGGGCTTCCACCTCAGCTTCCACCGAAGCACTCTCTCCTTCCTATGACCAGTTCCCCCCCTCCAAATTCATATGTTAAACCCTCAACCCCAACAGGTAATTAAGATTAAATGAGATCATTAAAATGAACCTTTATCCGAGTGGAGCAAGATGGCAGCCGAGTAACAGCTTCCTTGCATCTGGGCACCGTGAGTCTGGGGATATAGGACTCCAGGCATCTCTGGCTGGTGGGATCTGCCTATCATCACCCCTGAGAGGATACAGGGAGTCAGCGAGAGACTTCTGGACCCCAAGAGGAGGACTAAAACAGTGGAAAACCGGCAAGTGGTCGCGTGTGTTCAATCCGCCTAAACCCGCCCGCAACTGTAAGTTCAGTAGCAGCGAGACTGCAAACCAGAAAGGCCTTACCTGTGAACTGTTTTGGTGTCTTTGGACTTGGCACTCAGCTGAACTGCCTTGGGGAGAGCCTGAGCGGGAGTGCGGAGAACTTTGGCCTTTGTCTAGGGCCCCAGTCTGAGCCGCTGAGCCAGACGGAGCTAATAGAGTTTGGCTCTGGGTCACAGGCAGACATTGTGAGCGATCTGCCCCGGCAAGCTCCGCCCTCAGGGTCGCAGAGCTGGAACTGGGTGGGAGCTGGTAACCCAGCGACCAAGTAGCCTAAGGGCGGGGTTTGAGCCGCCTTGCAGCCCTAACCCTCGGGGGCAGAGGGAGACCAGTTTTGACACACAGGGTAAGTGGATAGCCACTTCAGCAGTGATTCCAGCAACAAGCACTTCCCTGAGAAAGCTTCTGCTCAGTAAGTGAACAAGTTCAAAGTGCCTTTTAAGTGGGCCGAAGAGAGATTTAGGGTGTCTACCTGCTGGGGTTCGAGAAACTAGCAGCCTCCAGTCGTATCAGAACTGTGATTAACATCTCATACCCCAGAAGACCACGTGTTGCCCAGACAATATTCAATTCCATATACATACTGCTTTGTTTTTGGTTGCGTGTGTGTTTTTTTTTTTGGTTTGTATGTTTGGTTTTTTTTTTTGGTTTGGTTTTATTCTTGTTTACTTTGACGTTCTAGATTGTTGTTTTGTTTTTTAAGTTCAACCTTTTCCATACAGATCCTTTTTCTTTCTCAATTTTTCTAGTTTAATTATAATTTCCCATTGCTGCCTATTTCAATAATCAGAACTTATTTTTGTTAGTGTTTCTACCACTATTATTTGGTTTTTCCAGCCAATTTTGTCCCGTAAAGTTTTCTGTTTGCTTGTTTTGGTTTGATTTATAGCATTTTTGTCTTTCCTCTCTACTTGGTGGAGGTAGGGTACTGTGTCTGATCAGGTTAGCAAAGAGCTGCTGACCTCAAGGGAACCACCCCACTTGGCACCCCCAGAAGGTGTTTTTTTTTTTTTAAGGTTGTATCAAAGTACCCTACTGTACACCTATATTGCTCTGTCTCCCTCTTTCTGTGCCTCTCTTCTTTTTGTCAATATTCCTTTCACCCAACCACTCTCCTTTCTCTATTTTTCATTTTTTCATTTTTTTTTTTTTCTTATCACTCGGTCCTCATTTCTTTCATCGCTTTTTTGCTCTTAAACCTTCTCACCCTTCTGGTCCTGTAACCCTTAGTCCACAGGCACAAGAACTTAAAGAGCAAGAGGAATTGAAAGGAAAATTAGGGCAAGGAAACAGATAAAAGAAATCACCCATGAGGAAGAATCAGCAGAAAACTCCAGGCAACATGAAGAACCAGTCCAGAACTACCCCGCCAAGGGACCATGAGGTAGCTACTGCAGAGGATTCCACCTATACAGAAATGTTAGGAATGACAGAAAGGGAATTTAGAATACACATGTTGAAAACAATGAAGGAAATGATGGAAACAATGAAGGAAACTGTTAATAAAGTGGAAAATAACCAAAAGGAAATTCAAAAACAGAATCAAATAAGAGATGAACGATATGAAGAATATAAAAAGGATATAGCAGAGCTGAAGGAAATGAAACAGTCAATCAGGGAACTTAAAGATGCAATGGAAAGTATCAGCAACAGGTTAGACCATGCAGAAGAAAGAATTTCAGAGGTAGAAGACAAAGTTTTTGAGATAACTCAGATAGTAAAAGAGGCAGAAAAGAAGAGAGAGAAAGCAGAACGTTCACTGTCAGAATTATGGGACTTTATGAAGCGTTCCAACATACGAGTTATAGGAATTCCAGAAGGGGAAGAAGAATGCCCCAGAGGAATGGAAGCCATACTAGAGAATATTATAAAAGAAAATTTCCCAAATATCACCAAAGATTCTGACACACTGCTTTCAGAGGGATATCGGACCCCAGGTCGCCTCAACTCTAACCGAGCTTCTCCAAGACACATTGTGATGAACCTGTCCAAAGTCAAGACCAAAGAAAAGATTCTGCAAGCTGCCAGGAGTAACCGCCAGTTGACCTACAGGGGCAAATCCATCAGATTGACCGCAGACTTCTCTAATGAAACTTTCCAAGCAAGAAGACAATGGTCATCTACCTTTAATCTACTTAAACAGAACAATTTTCAGCCCAGAATTCTGTACCCTGCTAAGCTAAGCTTCAAAATTGACGGAGAAATCAAATCATTTACGGATATACAAACATTGAGGAAATTCGCCACAACAAGACCAGCTCTACAGGAAATACTTCAACCTGTTCTGCACACTGACCACCACAATGGATCAGCAGCAAAGTAAGAACTCAGAAATTAAAGGACAGAACCTAACCTCCACAATGATGCAAAAGATAAAACTAAGCAATGGACTCTCACAAAATAAGACGAATAGAATACTACCACACTTGTCAATTATCTCAATAAATGTTAATGGCTTGAATTCCCCACTGAAGAGACATAGATTGGTTGACTGGATTAAAAAACACAAGCCATCCATTTGCTGTCTGCAAGAAACACACCTGGCTTCAAAAGACAAATTAAAGCTCCGAGTCAAGGGTTGGAAGATAATATTTCAGGCAAATGGAATTCAGAAGAAAAGAGGAGTTGCAATCTTATTTTCAGATACATGTGGATTTAAAGCAACTAAAGTCAAAAAAGACAAAGATGGTCACTTTATATTGGTCAAGGGAAAAATACAACAAGAAGACACTTCAATTCTAAATATTTATGCACCCAATTTAAATGCTCCCAGATTCTTGAAGCAGACCTTACTGAGTCTGAGCAATATGATATCTGATAATACCATCATAACAGGGGACTTTAACACTCCTCTTACAGAGCTGGACAGATCCTCTAAACAGAAATTAAACAAGGATATAAGAGACTTAAATGAGACTCTAGAACAACTGTGCTTGATAGACGCATATAGAACACTCCACCCCAAAGATAAAGAATATACATTCTTCTCATCACCCCATGGAACATTCTCCAAAATTGATCATATCCTGGGACACAAAACAAATATCAACAGAATCAAAAGAACTGAAATTTTACCTTGTATCTTCTCAGACCATAAGGCACTAAAGGTGGAACTCAACTCTAACAAAAATGCTCGACCCCACCCAAAGGCATGGAAACTAAACAATCTTCTGTTGAATAACAGATGGGTGCACGAAGAAATAAAACAGGAAATCATTAACTTCCTTGAGCATAACAACAATGAAGACACAAGCTACCAAAACCTGTGGGATACTGCAAAAGCAGTTTTGAGAGGAAAATTCATCGCTTTAGATGCCTACATTCGAAAAACTGAAAGAGAGCACATCAACAATCTCACAAGAGATCTTATGGAATTGGAAAAAGAAGAACAATCTAAGCCTAAACTCAGTAGAAGAAAAGAAATATCCAAAATCAAATCAGAGATCAATGAAATTGAAAACAAAAGAATCATTCAGAAAATTAATGAAACAAGGAGTTGGTTTTTTGAAAAAATAAATAAAATAGATAAACCATTGGCCAGACTAACGAGGAATAGAAAAGTAAAATCTCTAGTAACCTCAATCAGAAATGATAAAGGGGAAATAACAACTGATCCCACAGAGATACAAGAGATCATCTCTGAATACTACCAGAAACTCTATGCCCAGAAATTTGACAATGTGAAAGAAATGGATCAATATTTGGAATCACACCCTCTCCCTAGACTCAGCCAGGAAGAAATAGAGCTCCTGAACAGACCAATTTCAAGCACTGAGATCAAAGAAACAATAAAAAAGCTTCCAACCAAAAAATGCCCTGGTCCAGATGGCTTCACTCCAGAATTCTATCAAACCTTCAAGGAAGAGCTTATTCCTGTACTGCAGAAATTATTCCAAAAAATTGAGGAAGAAGGAATCTTCCCCAACACATTCTATGAAGCAAACATTACCCTGATACCAAAACCAGGAAAAGACCCAAACAAAAAGGAGAATTTCAGACCAATCTCACTCATGAACATAGACGCAAAAATTCTCAACAAAATCCTAGCCAATAGATTACAGCTTATCATCAAAAAAGTCATTCATCATGATCAAGTAGCCTTCATCCCAGGGATGCAAGGCTGGTTTAACATACGCAAGTCTATAAACGTTATCCACCATATTAACAGAGGCAAAAATAAAGATCACATGATCCTCTCAATAGATGCAGAAAAAGCATTTGATAAAATCCAGCATCCTTTTCTAATTAGAACTCTGAAGAGTATAGGCATAGGTGGCACATTTCTAAAACTGATTGAAGCTATCTATGACAAACCCACAGCCAATATTTTAGTGAATGGAGTAAAACTGAAAGCTTTTCCTCTTAGAACTGGAACCAGACAAGGTTGTCCTCTGTCACCTTTACTATTCAACATAGTGCTGGAAGTTCTAGCCAATACAATTAGGCAAGACAAGGAAATAAAGGGAATCCAAATGGGAGCAGAGGAGGTCAAACTCTCCCTCTTTGCTGACGACATGATCTTATACTTAGAGAACCCCAAAGACTCAACCACAAGACTCCTAGAAGTCATCAAAAAATACAGTAATGTTTCAGGATATAAAATCAATGTCCACAAGTCAGTAGCCTTGGTGTACACCAATAACAGTCAAGATGAGAAGCTAATTAAGGACACAACTCCCTTCACCATAGTTTCAAAGAAAATGAAATACCTAGGAATATACCTAACGAAGGAGGTGAAGGACCTGTATAAAGAAAACTATGAAATCCTCAGAAAGGAAATAGCAGAGGATATTAACAAATGGAAGAACATACCATGCTCATGGATGGGAAGAATCAACATTGTTAAAATGTCCATACTTCCCAAAGCAATCTACCTATTCAATGCCATTCCTATCAAAATACCAACATCATACTTTCAAGATTTGGAAAAAATGATTCTGCGTTTTGTATGGAACTGGAAAAAACCCCGTATAGCTAAGGCAGTTCTCTGTAATAAAAATAAAGCTGGGGGCATCAGCATACCAGATTTTAGTCTGTACTACAAAGCCATAGTGCTCAAGACAGCATGGTACTGGCACAAAAACAGAGACATAGACACTTGGAATCGAATGGAAAACCAAGAAATGAAACTAACATCTTACAACCACCTAATCTTTGATAAACCAAACAAGAACATACCTTGGGGGAAAGACTCCCTATTCAATAAATGGTGTTGGGAGAACTGGATGTCTACATGTAAAAGACTGAAACTGGACCCACACCTTTCCCCACTCACAAAAATTGATTCAAGATGGATAAAGGACTTAAACTTAAGGCATGAAACAATAAAAACCCTCCAAGAAAGCATAGGAAAAACACTGGAAGATATTGGCCTGGGGAAAGACTTCATGAAGAAGACTGCCATGGCAATTGCAACAACAACAAAAATAAACAAATGGGACTTCATGAAACTGAAAAGCTTCTGTACAGCTAAGGAGACAATAACCAAAGCAAAGAGACAACCTACACAATGGGAAAGGATATTTGCATATTTTCAATCAGACAAAAGCTTGATAACTAGGATCTATAGAGAACTCAAATTAATCCACATGAAAAAAGCCAACAATCCCTTATATCAATGGGCAAGAGACATGAATAGAACTTTCTCTAAAGACGACAGACGAATGGCTAACAAACACATGAAAAAATGTTCATCATCTCTTTATATTAGAGAAATGCAAATCAAAACAACCCTGAGATATCATCTAACCCCAGTGAGAATGGCCCACATCACAAAATCTCAAAACTGCAGATGCTGGCGTGGATGTGGAGAGAAGGGAACACTTTTACACTGCTGGTGGGACTGCAAACTAGTACAACCTTTCTGGAAGGAAGTATGGAGAATCCTCAAAGCACTCAAGCTAGACCTCCCATTTGATCCTGCAATCCCATTACTGGGCATCTACCCAGAAGGAAAGAAATCCTTTTATCATAAGGACACTTGTACTAGACTGTTTATTGCAGCTCAATTTACAGTCGCCAAAATGTGGAAACAGCCTAAATGCCCACCAACCCAGGAATGGATTAACAAGCTGTGGTATATGTATACCATGGAATACTATTCAGCCATTAAAAAAAATGGAGACTTTACATCCTTCGTATTAACCTGGATGGACGTGGAAGATATTATTCTTAGTAAAGCATCACAAGAATGGAGAAGCATGAATCCTATGTACTCAATTTTGATATGAGGACAATTAATGACAATTATGGTTATGGGGGGGGAAACAGAAAGAGGGAAGGAGGGAGGTGGGTGGGGCCTTGGTGTGTGTCACACTTTATGGGGGCAAGACATGATTGCAAGAGGGACTTTACCTAACAATTGCAATCAGTGTAACCTGGCTTATTGTACCCTCAATGAATCCCCAACATTAAAAAAAAAAAAAAAAAAAAATGAACCTTTATCCAATCAGACTGGTATCTTTGTATAAGGGGGACATTAGGACACTGACACACACACACCATCGTCAGAAATGGAGCAGGTCAAAACTCCATGCTGATCAATGGTGGGACAGCACCTATGAGTAATCACTGTGCCCCCGCCTGGGCAACACAGCAGGACTGTCTCTTAATAAAAAAAGTAAATATATACTTAAAAATATATATATCATTTAGTTCCCACAGTGCTCATACCATATGTGCTAGGTGCACAAGGTCGAGGGACTGCATGAGAGGTCCTTCTCTGATCATTCTAGAAAGTCTTCCTCCTTTCAAAGAAAGCTGGCTCTGGGACCCATTGCTGCCCTACCCACAGCTTGTGGAGTGAGCACTGTGCCCCTGACCCAGAGCAGCCCTTCTGTAGGCAGCTGTAGTGACTCTGCAGATTAGGGACAACAATGGCTGATAGACATATTCTGATCCTTTCTTAGGGAGTTTGGCAATAAAATAGAAGACAGAGTGGGGTGGGGCCTTGGTGTGTGTCACACTTTATGGGGGCAAGACATGATTGCAAGAGGGACTTTACCTAACAATTGCAATCAGTGTAACCTGGCTTATTGTACCCTCAATGAATCCCCAACAATAAAAAAAAAAAAAAGAAAAAAAAAATAGAAGACAGAGTGAGTATATTGGTTTTCTGTGGTTGGAAGGCACTATTGCAAACTGGGTGGCAAAAATAACATGTGTATCTCAGGTTGGTGGGATAGGAATTCAGGCTAAAGGTACTGGTGGAGTTGGCTCCTTTTGAGGATGAGAGAAGACTCTATTCTGGCCTCTCTCTTTGCCATGTAGATGGCCATCTTCAAGTTCACATGGTGTTCTCCCTGTGTGCCTATCTCTGTATCCAGATTTCCCTTTTTCATAAGGACACCAGTCTGAAGGGGCATGGTTCTCAGCAGCCCAGAAAGGTGGCTTTGTCTCATATGTGCTCCTTGTGGTACGAGACCCTAAGACAGGAAAATTCCATTCTCGGCTATAAGCGAGACCTGGGGGTTAATTCCTCCCTGCTTACTAAAGCAGCAGAGACGCAGGGGTTAATTCTTCCCTGCTTGCTGAAAAGGCCTTGAGATCTGATTCCCTGAGGTCCCATCAAGTCCTAGCTGGAGATTTAGCACCTGTCTGGAGCTGAACTGCTACTCTTCACTCCCTAACTTCAAATTCCACAAAAGCTTCATTTAACTTGTTAGGGAGGTGGTGGGCAAACAGAAACAGACAACTTGGTGTCCTTGCAGTTTATCTTCAAGTTATATGCTCCAGACTTAGAAATGACGTGTAGGTGCTTTGCCACATTTATGCTAAAAAGAACTTTTTATACTAGTCTCAATTAATGCTTTTGTTCTTTATTCTTGCTTATTCTTATCTGATGAGTTTGAATATATAATACAGTGAATAAAGATAAACGGGGCTGTAGGCCTGAGTGAGCTTCAGTCTTCCCTTAATTAATCATTCTGTCTACATGATATCTCTGTGTCATTGATTGGGCTGGTGGACAGCAACACCAGTCATATTGGATCAAGGCTCACCCTGATAACCTCACTACAACTTGATCATCCCTATAAAGATCTTATCTCCAGTCAGGTCAACTGAGGGACTGGGGGTTAGGATATCAACATGTAAATTTTAAAGGATACAATTCAACCCATAACAGTGAACAATCAGCAGATACTCACAGCAGGCACTGAAAGACATCATCTGGACAACCTCTTTCAAATTTAACTGTGCTGGTGAGTCCTCTGGAGGGTCTATCAAATGCAGATTCTGATTTAGTAGGTCTGGGGTGGGCCCTGGGATTCCACATTTGTAAAATGAATGTGCAGAGGATGCTGACCCTGATATTCCTGGTACATGAGTCACATTTTGATTAGTGAGGGTCAGACCTTTTCCAAGGCCCCTCCTGGCTCCTTGAAGAGGACTCACTGACCTGAAGGACTGGGCCATTCTCAGTATTTCCACAGGTTCCATGAACTTAAGGAAGCTGTTCTTAGCCTTTGTAGCCCATTGGAACCATCCTAAGAGCTTACAAAAGTCATGTTCTCATCCCCCACCATCCCTGATTTGTCTGAGGAGGGAGTAAAAGTATTTCTAAAAAGCTCCCCACATAATTCTACCACTGTTTTCAGGGATCCTTTCCACAGGTCATAGATCTGCCTTGTAACAGGCACGCCTATTAAAAGGTGACTCTTACTGTGAGGATTTCAGCCATCAAGTTCAATGGTGGGAAAATATTTGTGGACAAACAAGTCTTTTGTTCTTCAGGTAACATCAGGATGAGGTTATTTTAGTGCTTTGTAAGATAATCTTTACCAGAAAGTATGGAGCGAGGGTGTTGGGAATGGGCTATAATCTTATTTAGAACAGAGAAATGTACTTACTTTCCAAGAATTCATTGAACAGTGTTCAAAGCAAGAATGGGTTCTCACCCTGTACAGAGCCTGTGAGCTTCAAGGGATAGTGAATAGTCTCACAGTTGTTTATGGTGCTTTAATAGAACAAGAGTGTCTTCTTAGGAAAGGGCCTTATGAAACCAGGACTCTAGGGACCATGACCCAGGAGGACACTCCCAAGACCAGGTGCTTGGAAGGATCCAAATATACCCATGAGGCAATCAGCCCATGTAAACCTACAGTGTTGGCAGCAAAGGCAAGAAATTGAGATTGGATAAAATTGAAGAATATTACTTCAATGATATTATAAATAAGATTTTTTAAAAATATAAAATTTGAAAAAGTAAAAAATGAAAACAAAATATTTTCCTCTTTATCCAAGTAAAATAAGAGCATCGAGTTCTAAACACTACCTACTATGCGTGTCACACATCACATTGAAAACGCCCCCACACAACTCTCTCTCCCTGACACAAGTCTTTTCTGGTAAAGCCTATGTTGGCTGTATCAAAGAATTGGCAGTGTCCAGCATGGTGCCTGGCACATAGATCATCATAGGCATTATGGACTCAACACAAGCCCCAAGAGGACAGGGCTGTTTGTGTGGTTTGCTCATTGCTGTGCCCCCGGCCCAGTACAACGCCTGGTGCACATAGGAGCCGCGGCTGTGGAAGGGTCCTAGCCAGGGCATGCCCTCTGATTTTTTGGATTGCTTTATTTGCCCTGATTGGCTCAGCTTTAGCCGGAGGAGCGGGGGGGTTCAGGAGGGGTGAGAGATGATGGCCACAAGGAGCAGGACAAGGAGGCATCTTGGACACTAACCCTTACTCTTCTCCCTGGAGACAGTTTGGGCTCCAATGGCCCAGCCACCCATCTATTTCTCTGCCTAGCCCTGAGCTCAAAGAGTCAGGAATCCAAGCTGCCTTTCCAGAGAGCAGTATTTCTTCTTTGTAAGATAACTGAGGTGTCCTTCTTGTCAACACCTCTTCTGTCTCACACATTTCAGCTGCTTCCCAGGCAGTCCTGCCCCACCCCCTACCATGCTCCCAGCCCTGCCCTCAAGTGACCCTGAAAGTGCCTTTTCCCAAATGAGGAGACCTAGCACATTTTTGCTGCTGGCAGACACCCTTGGACTAGGATGGCGCACCCAGAATAGATTTAAAAGAGCACAGCACATATATTGGAAACTGATTAGTAACCTGATATTTGCTCAGCTCAGATGCCTAGGTTGAAATCTATTCACATCCATCAACTACTAGCTACTGAATATCTACTGGAGTTTAGGACTCTGCCAAGTCCTACTGTGGGAGATAACAGAAGAAACACAAAGTGGTCCACATTAGGAAGCAGTTTTCTCCTTCCGGGAGGCAGCAAGAGCAATGCCGAGGGAGCAGCCAGGTGCTACATGGTGTGACGGTGTGGATGCTCAAGGGAAGCAGTCAGAGGATGGGAAGATGGCTGGGGACAAGAGGAGACAGACAAGGTGGGTTTGGGACTTGAGCAGATGGGGTACGAAGGGGGAAGCATCATTGAAAGGATGGCAGCACAGGTGCGGAGGTGAGAAAGAGCACGGTGTCTTAGGGGACCACAAGGAAGCCAGCCTGCTTGGATAGGGGCACGTGTTAAAACTACTGATCAATCAGATGTTCCACATTCCCCATTAACTGGCACTGGGTCAATCAGTGAATGTTGAAAATCTTGCTACATAGAGCATCAGGCCAGTTCTCTGGAAAAATCAACTTGCTCCATAGTAGAATAAAAACCAGACCAGACGCTGCAGGGACATCAACCAGACAGGAATTTGACAGGCACGAGGTGGGATGAGGAAGGACAACTCCAAGGTAAGAATGACAGGATTTGGTCACAGATTAGATGGAAAGGGTGAAGACAAAACAGGCTTTAGGGCCACAGGAGGTAAGAGGTAAAAAGTTGAGGTCAAACTTTAGTGGCCTGAGAATTACTTGGAGAGCTTTCTTTCTTTAAAAAAAAAATTATAATTATTTTTTAAATAATTGTAGGTGCACAGGCGAGAAAGAGCATGGTGTCTTAGGGGACCACAGGAAGACAACCTGCTTGGACAGGTAAAAAATGCATAATATAAAATTTAGCATTTTAACCATTTTTAAATGATTAGTTCAGAGACATTAAGAACATTTGCATATAAAACCAGCATCTTGTACCCCATGATTGCATTAATGTACACAGCTGTGATTTAATAATAATAAAAAAAGGAATGGAGAAGCAAGAATCAAAAAAAAAAAAAAAGATTTGCATTGTATATCTATTACCACCACCATTTCCAGGACTCCTTTAATCTTTCAAAACTGAAACTCAATTCCCATTAAACAGTAATTTTCCATTTCTCCCTCTCCCTCACCCCCTGGTAACCACCATTCTACTCTCTGTCTCCATGAATTTGACTACTCTTGGTGCTTCCTAGAAGTGGAATTACACAGTATCTGTCCTTTCCTGACTGGCTTATTTCAGTTAACATAATATCCTCAAGGTTTATCATCTGGTAGCGTGTGTCAGAATGTCCGTCTTTTGCAAGGCTTAATAATATTCCATGCTCTGCTTATCCATTTGTCGTTGATGGATGCTCAGGTTGCTTCCAACTTTTGACTATAGTAAGTAATGCTGCCATGGACGTGAGCTTACAAATCTCTCTCCAAGACCCCACTTTCAATTCTTTGGGGTATATACCCATAAATGGAATTACTGGATCACATGGTAATTCTATGTTTGATTTTTGTTGAGGAACCACGCACCTGTTTTCCACAGAGGTTACCTCATTTTACATTCCCACCAGCAGTCCGCAGGGGTTCCAGTTTTTCCACATCTTCACCATGGAGAGCTTTTTAAATGCAGACTCCCAGGCCCCTCAGATTTTGGTTCAAGAGATCTAGTGTAAGGGCCCACTATCTGCATCTTTTTAATTTTTTTTTAGTATTCCTTTTTTATTATTATTATTAAATCATACCTGTGTACATTAATGCAATTATGGGGTACAATGTGCTGGTTTTATATACAATGTGAAATATTTTCTGTCTATTTTTTTTTTATGGTTTTTTTTTGGCTGGGACTGGGTTTGAACCTGCCACCTCAGGCATATGGGTCCGGCGCCCTACTCCTTGAGCCACAGGCGCAGCCCTACAATGTGAAATATTTTCATCTAATTGGTTAACATACGCTTCATGGGATTTTCTTAGTTATTGTGTTAGGACATTTATATTCTACATTTAGTAAATTTCACATGTACCCTTGTAAGATGCACCGTAGGTGTGGTCCCACCAATTACCCTCCCTTCACCCATCCTCCCTCCTCCCTTCCCTATCCCCTCTCCCCATATTCTTGGGCTATAATTGGGAAAGCTATAACTTGGTTTCATAGTAGGGCTGAGTACATTGGATACTTTTTCTTCCATTCTTGAGATACTTTGCTAAGAAGAATCTGTTCCAGCTCCATCCATATAAACATGAAAGAGGTAAAATCTCCATCTTTTTTAAGGCTGCATAATATTCCATGGTGTAAATATACCACAATTTATTAATCCATTCTTGGGTCAATGGACACTTGGGCTTCTTCCATGACTTAGCAATTATGAATTGGGCTATAATACACAATCTGCATCATTAACAAGCTGCCCAGCTGCCTCTGATATTGGTGCCCCTCCAAACACCCTCTGCCTGGGGTTCTACTAAGATTCAGACACTGGAAGGGCATTCAGAAGGAGCTCCCATTCAGTGTATCCAGGGTTTACTGACTCCCACACATGCCAAGTAGTTGAAGGTAGTCTGAACTGAGCCCCGTATTCTCCAAGTCCAATGTATGTGAGTAAAGCTCAAGAATACGTGTGACATTTGCATACATACTCTAATGTGGCAAAAATAGGGCACATATCTCATGGCCCTCTGAGCAGCTGTGACATCATAGAATGGGTACTGGACCTCGGGTCAACTCCACTCCCAGCCTAGCCCTGCCTCTTTGGGAAGCCATTAAGCACAATGGGTCCCAGTCTTGTCGTGGGAGAAAACATGGCCTGCTCTCAAAGTTGTACAAAGGTTAACTCCGATTGTGAATGCGGAAGCATTTTAGTGGTTTGCAAACTTAAGGGATTCCTAGTGGTGTAAGAGTCAAAAACCCAAGCCTCCCTGCCCATCCTCCTGCACTCACTCTTCACACTGGGCTCCTGCTTGCTATTACGTGTGGGAGGATAGTGTTCTCTTTCATGGGCATTGTTTCAGAATAGCACCAAGGAGAGCAAATAATGGGTTACAAAGGATTCCCACCTGCCTGCAGTCTCGGTATGGGCAAATGCCTGAGAGATGGCAGTGTCTGCCATGGCATGGGAGGGTAGGATGACAGAAATGAGTGATCCCTACCCCAGACTATCTGGGGCTCTGGTAGCGAGTCACTGTGCTCTCTTGGTTTTTGATTTTCAAGGCTTTCAGTAACCCTACCATGATTCCTCAACATGGGGATCATTGTCCACCAATCTGGAGACACGACATCACAAGGCAATAAGCCCTGTTTAAGGATCAAACCTAAAATTGCCACCCTGTCAATCTTCAGTATTCACAGAAACTAGTGTAGTGCCTTACACAAAAGGAATGCTTGGGCAGCACCTGTGGCTCAAGGAGTAGGGCGCCGGTCCCATATGCTGGAGGTGGCGGGTTCTAACCCAGCCCCGGCCAAAAACCACAAAGGAATGCTCGAGGAGTGAACATCTACAGACACACACGCATGCAACGCTAAGGAAGTGTCGCTGGACACCGTACCTCAAGCACCATCCCTGAATCACAAGGCAAATAGAACAGGAGGCCCCTGAACCCCATCTCAGATGAGACAAATACTTAATATAGGTAAAAACACCCAGCAAATAGTCACAAGATCTACCTAGGTTTACAGGCACCTCATTTCTACATGTTCTAATAGCACTTTTTTTCATTCTGCTACTTAGCACTTCCCATGTTACATCATAATTACAAGATCATACCGTCCCCCTCACTAGACAATGAACTCCTTGAGGACAGGGATCATCTCTTGTAATTCGCTGTGTTGTCAAAGCCCTGCTCTGAATCTCCCCTGTAGTCAGGGTTGTATGTGGGGTGGACACCACAGATGAATGGCGAGAAGCTGCCAAGCTTCCAGAACAAGAGATGCCAGTAGTGTCTTCCTTGTTTTTGTTCCTTTCTCCACATCTCATCACCTACAGATACCAAAGCCAGCACCACTTGATTTATTTCGGTCTTGGAGTCTGAGAATGCATACATTAGCTGGCTTTTTAAAGAGGTGGCTGTTTGAAAGACTGGAATGAGATGTTATTTGGAATGTTTGGAGAGCTAATTATGGGATTAGAAAAATGCCCTCAGCCCAGATAGGAATTGTGATGCTTCCTATTTTCTAATGTAAAACATGACGTCACCATAATTCGCTGTCTTTTTCAATGCCCATTTACAAAGACCCATTTAAGATAAGTGATTTTCAAATGCCTGGTCAATCTGGTTTAAAAAACCTGTATGTAATTAGTGCATTTAAAAAACCTATATGTAATTAATGCAATATAATGTATTGGAAGCATTTTAAATCCAGGCCCTGCTTTGATATTTGTTTTTCATTGCCATCATTGATGGAAATACAAGTTCACATAAATAGGACGTTGCCAATGGGATATGTTTTGCCTGCCTCAAACACTGGCCATTCATGTGAATCTTGTCTTCTAGCTCGCCCTAGAATCTAGGAAGTGTTACTAGACACGATACCTCAAAGCCCTATTCATCTAGAGTCTAGATGAACAGTGAGATCACAGGACAAGTCTCTGGAGATGTTTACTGGGACCCATGTGCAGTGAGGAGGGACAGAGGTGAGGGGTGTTAGAGTGTGTGTGTACACACATGTGTGTGTTTAGTTCAGACAATCATACATATTCTACGGGGGAGAGATTTCAAATCTGTCAGATGCAGCAGGGAAGTGTTTTTAAAATAGATACACATGGTTCAAAACAAGTGAAAAATTTTGACTTAAAAATCTGTACATTGAAAAACCATTCTCCTACTTTCTAGTTGTCAGTTTCTGGTATGTCTCTCCAGCATTCTTTTATGAATACATAGATATATCTTTTGGGTTTGCCCATAAAGGAAAGGGAAGATGGAAGAATAATAGCAGTTTATGTGTATTATGTTTTTGCAATATGCTGTAAGTATTCATTTGCTTCTCAAATCAATTTAAGGGGTGATAATTATTATCATCCCTATGTCATATAGATGCAGAAACTAAGGTGAGTACAAATTGAGTTAAGCACCTTGCCTAGGTGTGCGTGGAGGCAGGATTTGAACCAGGCAGTGTTGGAGCTCCTTATTTACATTCCCTGCCCCTCAGGCAGAGAGGTTCTGTGACTGCCAATGGAGGAGTCTCCCTGATAGCTTTCTACCCTGGCAATGTTCAGGATCAAATAAAACACTGCCCCCCTAGTCCTAGAAGAGAAGTCAAAGAGAGCTCTGGACTGTGACAGGCAGGAGTAGCAAAAAGTCAGTCAGTCCCATGGACGTCTCATGGTCTACAAGGGAGACCTGTACTTCCTCTGAGGTGTGTCCAGGATGTGCCAGAAATGGAGCTCTACATGGGTGGTCCTTCCACCTCCCCAACAAGGCATGTATGGGGTGTCAGGGCCCAGCAGTGTCTGTGCCCCCTCCCCGTATGCTCAGCATCTGTGGCAGTCTAATGAGGTGTTGAATGAATGCCCGCCCAACGTAAGAGATGGAGCCATTCTCTAAGCCATTAAAAAATTATTGATGACCATTTTGGGCCAGGCTAGAATGGTGAGGAGACAGCAGTGCACTGGACATTTCTGCCTTAAGGAGTCTACAGTGTAGTGGGGAACATAAGCAAGTATACAGGAAGCTGTGAAATGGGCAGTGGGAATGGCCAGTGTCATGGTGAGAAGCAAATGCCATGCAGATGATTCATCTGAAAAGGTGTGGGCAGGATTAGGGGAAACAACTGGGAATTATGGTATCATTTTTAAAATATGCATTTGGTCTTTATCCCTTGGTCCTGGCAAGAGCTCCTAAAACCCTTGAAATTTCCTGAGTGTTAGAAGTGTATGTTGTTATTCACAGCAAGCCCCTTTTGACTATGTGAGTCATTACAAAAGTTTTGAGACAAACAAAAATGGAGAAAAATATAATCTACATGGACAGAAATAAACAATGCCCTCTCAGCAACACCAGTAAGCCAAGCAAGGTGCAACTTGCACAGGTGAATCAGAAAGGACACTGTTGACTATGTTTCTTGGAAATGAAATAATGGACCATAACCGTCTGTCTCAAAACTTTCATAGTGACCTATGTATATCTGTTTATGCTAACAAAGTGACTATTGGGGGCCCCGTAGGCTGGTAGATGGCACAACCAACAAAGTGATTAGAGGGCTGAGATTTTCTGAGGATGTGAGTAGAGTGGAGACTGAGGCCAGGGGATGGAATGGTGTAGACTGAATTGTGTCTCCCCCCTAAAAAAAGTATGTATGTTGAAACCCTAACCCCTAATGTGACTGTATCTGGATATGAGATTTTTAGGAGGTAATTAAAGTTAAATGAGGGCATAAAGCCCTAATACAATAGGCCTCTGGCCTTTTAAGAAGAGAGAGAAATCCCTCCCAGATATGTGAGAATACAGCAAGAAGGCAGCTATCTGCAAGCCAGGAGGAAAGCCCTTACCAAAACCTGACTGTGCCGCCATCTTGATCTTGAACTTCCAGCCTGCAGATTTGAGAGGAAAAAAATTTTCTGGTTTTTAAGATACCCAGTGGATGGCATTTTGTTATGGCAGCCTGAGGTAATAGAGTTGGGGCAGTGGGACAGTGACTTCTTGTGGAGTAGCGAGAAGTTCACTGAAGTTGGAGAAGCGAAGAAATCAGGTAGTCAGAGCATCAGCTGGGTCAGCCACATGAACACCAAAGTCACCAGAAAAACAGAGTGCTGCAGACAGTGGGCAGTTGCCAGGGACTGTATGGCACAAATGAGGGGAGCTGATGGGGAGGGTGTTAAATGATGGCATGTGTTCCCTCTGGGAACAGCAATGGCCTCTGGTGGAGGGAAGGGAGAGACAGGCTCCAGGCCCCCAAGAGTGGGCAGCACAAGGGACATGGAGGCGAACAATCCACATCAAAGGACCGGTGACCTAAAGGAATTATAGTACATCAACTCTGCCACCCCAATATTTAGTCCAGTACATAATACCTCCCATCAAAAGCTCAAAATGTTTTTCTGAAATTTCTCTGTGGAAAAAAACTGTGAAAAGAAAGGCAATTACTAACACAAGTGATGGAAAACAAGGAGAAAGAGGAGATGCCTAGGGAAATTATGGTATTTTTGACTGTGGGAACTGTAAGGGCTCCAGGGATGCCCTTTGGGGATGAGTAGAGTCTGTTCTGTGGTTGTAGAGCAGAAGGAAAGTGCATAAACAGAGGCTGCACCAAAGAGCCTTGGATCCCCACAAACAATTGCTCCAGATCCCATAGAAGGCAGCCCAGCAACAGGGAGGTCCTCATGCTTCTGGAGGTAAGTCCACTTGCCACTGTTGTGAATCATAGAGAAAACCCTGAGGGAGTGATGGAGCCCTCCACCCTCCCAGTGTACCAGTCAAAGATTCTGGAAGTGGGAAGTGCACTTAAGAACTAGGAGATGATCCAGACATAAAGTGGACAGCACCAAGACTTGCTTCCATTTCCAACTGTACAATTTATAAGTCCTTTGGAGAAAAGAGATGAAAGAAGCCCAATCTATGTAAAGAGATGTCCTTGTACATGTAGTTAAAAAAAATAATAAGAAAACTTCAAGTTTGCCTATAATGTTGTATTTTTCAAAAAATTTTTATTTCGCACTATTAACGGGGTACAAATGTTCTGTTACGTGCATGCTTTTATAATGCTTTAGTCAGGGCTGTAAGTGTGCCCATGCTGAATATTGTTCATTGTATCTGTTAAGCAGGTTTTTGCCCTTTCCCTTTCTGTCTTGATTTCCAATGATTTTTACTTCTTTCTATGCCCCTGTGTGCCTATCGATTTGGAACAATGTTGTATTAAATCTCAACTGATTCCTATTGTTTGCAAAATCTTGAGTCATAGAGCACACCTTTACATGTATGATTTGTTAAACAAGATAAAAGAAGCATAAACCATCTGAAAAAGATTAACAAATTGGACTACATTAAAATTTAATATTTCCATAGAATATTATATAACAAAGACACCAAAAACAAAAGTAAAACCAATATCAGTAACTATAAAACAAGCCACGGACTGGGTGAATATACAGTAGAACCCCCATGGTTGACCACCTCCCTGCACTGACCACCTTGTTAAGTTGATCTAATTTTCATAGAGTGGACATTCATCACCTGTATGTATAGTACAGAAGGCATAATTCCTCATGTTGATCATTTCCGTATGTTGACCAATCTGTTACAGTTTCTTGGGTGGTCAATTCACAGGGTTTCTACTCTATTTGCAATGCATGTAACTGATAGAGGTTGAGTATCCAAGATACATAAAAATCATAGTTTTTAAGAACAAACAATTAAAAATAACCTACCTCTTCACCACCAGGAAAATGGATGAATCCATTGTCATAACTTCATATGAATAATGCAGAAGTAGCAGTGTAGAATAAATACCTGAGTATCAATGGGGACAAACTTTGAAAACATGCAACTGAGAAAAAAGAAGGGTACATGTGAAATTTACCAGGTGTAGAATAGAAATGTCTTAACACAATAACTAAGAAAATGCTGTGAAGGCTATGTTAACCAGTGTGATGAAAATATTTCAAATTGTATATAAAACCAGCACATTGTACGCCATGGTTGCATTAATGTACACAGCTATGATTTAATAAAAAAAAAAAAATACAAAACACACTAAACATTGTGTGTGTGACTATAACATTGGTTATGTACACTCACATGTGAAAATATAGAAATATAGCACACCAGCAACAGAATGGGGGGCCACCGAGAGAGAGGTGCTGGGAGGACAGAGGAATGGTTCGTGAGCCATGGCTGGAAAGCACACTGTTACAGTCTTTTCTGAATAATTCTCTATGTTGGAAACATTCAGAGAGAGAGACTTCTCCAAGTGTCTGGAACAAGGTAACCCTGATTCTTCTTCGGAGCCAGTCTGAGCTACTGTCAGCTCTCGAAATGGCCTGTTAGCTTTCCTCTCCTTCCCTCACTACCCAAAGTGAAGTCTGCCAAAAGCCTTGTCACTGGGCAGCTTCTTGGAAATTAATGCAGATTCGCAGGCACTCCACAGCCCTGCAGAAGCAGAATCTGCATTGTAATGAGCCCCAGGTGACTTTGTGCATTAAAATCTGGCTCGACTCCACAAAACTACTCCTATTGTCTCAGTCCCTCCTGCTCATTGCCCCATCAACTAGATAACTCCCAAAGCTCTACCCAGCTGCCGTGCAAGGATTGTTGACTCTAAGATAGCTTTGAAGCCATCGGAGCAGGAGTTGTCTGTATGCTATGTACCTACTTTTACCAAGACATGTAGCATTATCATGAGCTGCTACCTGGACTATGAGTTCTCCATCAGTCCCATTAACCTTTGGGGGACGGTCCTATCACAGCACACGGCATGTGACATAAGTTCAATGCATGTTGTATGAGTAAATGAGAATCCACATTTTTAAGACTATCATCCATGCTAAAAACGTTCACCAGGGAATGGAGTTTCTGATTCTGGACACATAGAACTAATTTCTTGCCATCTTTTGTTTGTTTGTTTTTGTTGTTGTTGCAGTTTGGCCAGGACCAGGTTCGAACCCACCACCTTCAGTATATGGGGCTGGTGCCCTACTGACTGAGCCACAGGCACCACTCTAATTCTTACCATCTTTTTAAAGTTCTAAATCTAAAATAAATTCATTTAAAAATCATTTACATTTACTCAAAATGTGCATGTTTAAAATTTTGTAATGAAGTACTATGTTTTTATGGCACACCTTAGTAATTTGATATAAAAATTTCTCTATTTTTGGAACTCTTGGTCTTTCGAGGACTCTTGGCCCCATTTGAAAACCTAATGGACAATGCGGACCTTCTCCCCAGATAAATGCACATAATTGGTGGTGTATGATCTTGGTATTCACAAATGCAAGCCAAGAGCATCTTCCCTAAAGTCAACAAGGCCATGTCTGATACCTTTACCTTGAGTGATTGTGGAGTTTTCCACTGTGTCATACGAATAAAGATGTGTCAGCGGATGGTCCCAGTACATGACAGTTGTGACGGCAACTTCATCCCTCTTGTTGCAAAAACAATCCCAACAATCATGACTCCCTTAAAAACTTAAACTATTGTTGACTCACGGTCTAGGGCATCTTCTTTTGAATCAGACCCACAATTCCACCCCTGAGTGTAAAGGACAAGAAGTTACCTCTAGAATCTATGCTTCCTGGAGGACGTGATTACGGAGAGCCTGAGTAAGCCACCAGCCCTGTCTAAAGCAGTTACTTGGGCCAAACAATAATTCATCAAATGGCTTTTTGAAAGACATGCAAGAAGCACCTTGGTAGCAGTTAGAAAGGCAGCAGAAATGTTTTATTCTACTTACAAGCACCATCCAACTACCATGTGGTTTTGAGTATAATAAACAACTACCAATAAACAACTAACACAGGAATCAAGGGCTGGGAGGAGCTATGTATATTACACCAAGTCATGAGGTCAAATTTCCCCAAACTCATTTCCCTAAAAATAGAAAATAAAATCCGACTGTCTTCCTTGTTTCAGTGAGTGACAAAGACTGGGGAGAAGCACCACCTTGGAGCAGTAATTACCTTCCCCTGCCACCACGCTCAGTCCCAGGAACTGAAAGTCACCGCATATTATAATAATAATCATGATACTGGCAATTGGCATTTTTACCACTTTTAACTCTTGAAAGCTTTTTCGTTTTGTTAGCCTAGCATTTTGATTACCTTGCCAGAAAGAAGAGGCTGCTGGAACTTCTGCCTTCACTCAGCCCCACCAGCCCACCCCCAGCACAGGCCCTGAGCAGCACCCACAGAAACCACCAACTTGTGTATGTCAGACAGTGCCAGAGTCACAGGCGCCTCACCCGGTGCTGCCTCGTTTATGCGGAGCTCTCAGACGTTTGTGAAATGATCCCGTGGGGACATGAGTAAGCACTTCCTAGACTTTCAGTGCTGAAGTCAGAGGTTGATTGAAAAAGACTTAGACATTTTAGAAAAGGCTTAGAATGTCCAAGCAGGGCAGTATTCACAAGACAGGCTAGCCTTACCAGAAGAAGAACTTCTCTCTTTAGCTCTCACTGGAGATAAAGAGAAATTTGAATGAGTAACATTTTTATTTTGGATTTTAATTTAAATATTATATTGATGTTTTCAAAGTAAAACAACTACATCACAATAATAGAAGTTAAAAATGAACATTAGCTTCCATTGGTGGAACGTGCTTCCTCCTGTAGCTCATTAACGAAATTAATTGGTTAACTAACAAGGAGTCAATTTGGGCCTCCCTGGGATGGCAGGTTTTGCTGTTTCCTTCATTCACCATTTACTGATTGCTAATCCTTCATTAGCACCATTTACTAAGTGTTAAATATGAAGGATATTTGGACCTTTGGGGAGCTTAACATTTCATGGGGAGGGGAGACTCAGAGAAAACCCGTTTTAATACATTTAAGCCATCTGTTTCTGGAGAGATGATTTTGGAGAATGACCATTGTAAACCCATCATCCATGCAGGAGGAGGAAATGCAAGCTTGATTGTATCAGTAGTTTCTTTGTTGATCATAAGGTGTTCTATGCGAATTTGTTTCTAGGGAGGCAGCATGGAGAAGGTATTGACTAGAAACCAGAAAACTGAGCTCTAGTCCAAGGTTGGACTCTTATGAACTACTGGATTTAGGTCAAAAGATAAAATTTCCCTGGGCCTCAACTTTCCCTTCCAAAAAATGAGGGGCTCACAGTAAATGGCTAGAGACTCCAGTTAGCTTCATTATTTGATATCATGCAAAAACACACTTTCCTGCCTAAGAAAGGGAGCCATTACTAATTTCTTATTGTCTTGGAAGGAAACCAGTCATGGTGCCCTAGCAAATACACAAACAAGCTCAACCCTGAACAAGGTGTGAGCTTCCCTCTTCTATCTTGACTATCCTCCACTGGACCTTAAGGTATCTAATAAAATCAATGAAAAGAATGTGTCCCCCTGCCCTGGGCATAAGCTATTTGCAAAGCTACATAAAGGCTTTAGATAAAGTGACTTCACACTTGGGCTTAAAGGTAAACAGGGCTTTTCACAGCAGAGAACGTCAAACAGTCTTATTCAGTCTGAGGCTGAATTCCAGCACTGACACTGCCAGAAGTGAATAAGGAATAGAAAAGACTCCGGGAAAGAGTCCAGAGACCATGGGGAGGGGCTCGTAATAGGAAAAAAGAGAGGAGCCCCCTAAATTATTTTCCCTAAGCGGCTAATTAGCACCTTAATCTGAGTCAACAGAAGATGTCTATGAAACTATCAGTAAAGATGTGTCTGTGTAGAACTGTGGTTCCCAACCCTGGGCCTTGGATCAGTACCTTTCCATGGCTTGTTAGGAACCAGGCCCTACAGCAGGTGAGGTGTGGGCAAGCCAGGGAAGCTTCATTTACAGCCACTCCCCGTATTTACAGCCACTCCCCGTTGCTCACATCACCACCTAACCACTGCTTCCTGTCACATCAGGTGCAGCATTAGATTGTCATAGGAGCATGAACCCAACTGTAAACTGCAGCTACAAGGGATCTGAGTTGCACACTCTTTATGAGAATCTAATGCCTGATGATCTGAGGTGGAGCTGAGGCAGTGAGATCAGTGCTGGGGAGCGGCTGCAAATACAGATTATTATTAGCAGAGAGGTTTGACTGCACGGAGACCATAATAATCAATTGCTTGCAGACTCATATCAAAGCCTTGTCAGTGAGTGGCAAGTGACAATTAAGCTGCATCTGCATTATGGTGAGTTGTATAATTATTTCATTATATATTACAATGTAATCATAATAGAAATAAGTGCACAATAAATGTTAAAGAGCTTGAGTTGTACGAAAAACATTCCTGCACCCCCCAGTCCCACCCCATCCATGGAAAATTTGTCTTCCATGACACTGGTTCTTGGTACCAGAAAGGTTGGGGATCACTGGTGTAGAAACTTGCCAAAACTGGGACCAGCGGGCTTCACGCTGAGATCTAAGAAACTGGGGACATGAACTGGCCACTCAGCCCACATGTGCTTCTGCAGGGGGAGATAAAAAGTGGAGAAGAGAGAGACACAGGTACGGGACACAATTGACTTGGTTTTCTGATCTTTTTACCTTCCCACTGTTTAAAATTCAGTAGGCCGAGCACAACAAAAGCAAATATAAAGCGTATGTTTACGGAGCAGACATATGGGCAAGGAATGAGTTGAATTCTTCGCCAATTCCAATTGGAATCTGGACATGTTGTTACTCTCATTAAATGAAAATGTGAAGGATAAATGCTCAGCAAAGATCAAAAAGAGAGAGGTGTTTTAAAGTTGCCATAGAGAAGAAAACAAATTAGGCCTTCCAGCAAAGGCCTAATTTGACACTGCCTTGTCACCAGGCTGAGGCTTCCGCTCCCTGGAAGCTTTCATGTGCCTCGGAAGAAAATAATTACCATCAGAGGTACTCTACGAACAACAAAAGAAATCTTCCTTCTTATTTTATAGTCATGGGTCATTTTAAAGCCCAGATGGCATTTCTCGGTTTAATCACTAACCTTGGTTTCAATTGACTTTCAGCCACTTTTTAAAAAGTCAAGGGCGTAAAAGAATTTTCACAATTGGGAATATTCAAAAGAAATGTCCTGCAGACTCCAAATACAATTTCGAAGAAAGAGGGCCAGAGGGGTTTGAACAACAGCAATACCTTTTTTCATAAGTCGATTGTCTTCTTGTTGGAGGAGAGAAATTGGTCTGCACAGGTTCAGGATTGCTTGTTTAAAGATATCTATTTCCATACGTGAACGTCTCATCTGAGGCGAAGCATTCAGATCATTTTTAAATGAACTAGATGGAGGGAGGAAAGGCAAGCACATAGAATAGCATCACATGAAACCGTCGGCATTCTCCATTACTGGATCCTTCTGCAGAGAGGCTCCCTCAGGCTCTCCAGGCCTTCACTGAGTCCTTTTATGACTCCCAAACAGTTCCAGGAACAGACAGTGAACTCCTAAAAGGTCAAACGAAAGGTGAGGGGCCAGAGTAGCTCACCTGAACTTCTAGTCAGTTCTATTTTCAGCTATAGGATTTTCGGAGTATCTCGCACAATGAAGACAGAGTGTAAGTTACAGAATTTTATACTTAAGAGGCTTTGCACCCCAAGTATATGTCTGGACCCAAACCAAAAGGGAGGCAGGCAATTTTGTGAAAAGCCCTCACCTCCCTGACTAGGTGAACAATTTCCAGAGAGCTTAAAGGCTCAGAGGTGTCTCCGGGGAGGGCGCCAGGGATGGCCTACTGAGCTGGGGGCCTGGGAGAGGACATTTTCCTGGAGGGTTTTCCAGGATCACTACTGTTAGGGTAGAGAAGAAAAGCAATTCCAGAAGCAAAGGTCCAGATCATGAAGCCCACTAGGCCTGACTTTCTGCTGAGAGGACAGGGAGGAAGGGGCCAGAGCCATCCGTGCAGTCATCCACGTGTGCTGTTCCCAATCAGAGATGGACACCAACCCCACCCAATCAGAAAGCCTGGCGGGAATGCCCTGCTTTGCTGAGCCCTGCACTTCAGGGGGAGGGGACCTGATGAAGCAGATGAGAATCCTGAAGTTGGCAGGAGGTAAGTATGAGTTTCTATTTGGAGTTCTGGTTCTGATACTGTGTGACCTCAGCAAGTCATTTAGCATCTTTTAAGTCTGGTGTCCTCATTGCCTCATAGTTGTGAAGGGTACTTTAACTGAGGTGATACACACAGAAAGGTGATGAAGGACCCAGAAAATGATAGTTGTGAGGTAGTTGTGAGGATTGTTAAGGTTATTAGGAATGTATCACCTTCTGGGTCTGTCCAAGAGGCAGAGCTATGTGTTTGCACCAAAACAAGCTAAGCTGGAGGAGAAGGGCCAGGACGCAGCATTAGACCTGTCCAATGGATGAGAGCAGGGCCGTTTCTCAGGGTAGTTCTGTGGGGTGTGGCAATCCTGCCTTCTTGATGCCCTTTAGCCTAGTGGACAACATGAAGGGCCGGAACTCCTGCCCCTGGGCAAGTTGAGGCAACGGGGGCAGGGCATTTAGGACAATACGTAGTGGTCTGGGATGGCAGACACTGAGGCTCTATGTCTATCTGACTCTATCATAGAATGTTTAGCAGAACTAATGGAATGAAATGTCCGCAGGGGGATCCAACTTCTCTTCTCTGTGCGATTGATACTGCAATTCGCCCCAAGTTTGTGGCGCTGAAGGACCAGATTAGCTCCGTATACACAGCTGGAGTTGCTGAGTCCAGATGACCATTTCTGACAGGCCCACAATGACAGTGTGCATCTGTATGGCTGTTTACAGTAGCCAGTCCTCTTTGTCCACATTATCTCATTTGTTTCTCACCCAAACCTGTGTGGTGGGGAGTAAGGCAGGTGCAGTGATGATTCCCATTTTACAGATGAAGAAAGTAAGGCCGGCAGAAATGATGTGACTGTTCAGGGTTACACACCCTAACCCTAACGGGCATCATGGGTGCAGGATTGCCACACCTGGGTAGGGTTGTGAAGGCTGGGCAACAATCGTCTGGCTTGAAATGCCTTACTTTTCCCATTAGGTCCTATTAGTGTTTCTTTGGGCTTGAAATTTTAGGTTTTGACTCAAAGAAGCAGATGCCCAAATTTGGGGGGAGGGGGCGGTTCATATATAAGAAAGCAGATGATGGAGCTGGGTCTTGTGTTGTCTCACACTCATCTGTCCCAGATTAAGGGGAAATGAAACTCCCAAGTACTTCTTGCTCTCTTGGCAAATTGGCTTTAACAATGGAAGAGCAATGCTTTGAAGAAAAGGCTAAAGTTGGGGGCTAATCAAAGTAAAAAGGCACCTGAAGCTAGCCTCTTTTCCCAGTCCCTCAACCTCCAAACAAAAATAGTTACGAGAGCCCTGAGGGAAAGTGAGCAAAGCTCTGACTTCAGCCCCCCCAGTCATGTTAGCCAAGAGCACTTCACAGCTCCTCCATCCCAATCCCATAATGACAGGCCATGTAAATAGCAAATTGTGGTCTTTTAGGTCATGTTAGCTAATCAAGTCCATTTTTTATTTGTTTTTTTTTCATAAGCCAGTTAGCCTTGGGTTTTGTATAATTTGCATGTGGAAAAAAAATACTGATGCACTCACACTGTAGGTAATTTCCTATAGATTCCTTGTTGTGTAAATAAGCATAAGAACCCAACTGATCTGCTGTTTAAAATTAATTTTCAGACACTGACATGTGAAGTATTCCCTTTAACTCACCAGCATTCTGTGCCATCTCCCCATTGTCTCTTGTGTCCTCAAAGACTTACATAAGAATGTCAACCGTTCCAAGCCACCTTAGATGATGCTCTATCCAGTCCTGTGTTCTTTGTTTTAACAGCAGCCATAGGACGATTTTTGTGGATTGGTGACCCACAAGGTATCATTTTCAAAAAATTAGATATGATTTACCACACAACCTACAAATTCTACTCCTAGGTAATTACCCAAGAGACATGAGTGAGAGTGGGGAAAATTGCAGCCTTCTGATTTCAAGATTGTTCCTAACTAATCACCCAAGGAGAGAAGAAAAGCCATTTGTTTTGTAAAATTTGGATTCAGTCAAAAGACCACATTTAAGGACTTAGAAAGCCACATTTCACCTTCTACAGGTTCCCTCTAGTAGCCCCAAACTAGAGACAAGCAAATGTCCATGAACAGGAGAATGGACAAGTTATGGCAGGTGCATACGGTGGAACACTACTCAGGGACAAGGAGTAAAATGTTGACATAGTGACAACACAGCAAATCTCACAAGTGTTATGTTAAGTGAAAGAAGCCAGACACAAGACAGTAGGAGCTGCCTATTTCCATTTATTCAAAATTCTAGAGCAGGAAAAACTAATCTCTAGTGAGGGAAAGCAGACCAGTCGTGGCCTAGGGTGGTATGTGGGGCTGGGGGATTGGCTACAAAGAGGCACAACAGATGATTTTGGGGTGGGTTAAATGTTTTTTATTTTGATTTAGGATATGGCTTCATATGTGCATACAATGTCAAACCACACATTTAAGATGTGTATATATAAACTGTACCTCAATTAAGGTTTTTTTTTTTTAAGTGAGGTTTTTCCCCTAGGGTTTTCTTAACATCCTTTTAAAACTCGTAATGTTTACACTTAAAATAGCATCATCCATTCTTCCTCTATAAATACTATAAATCATATTCTGGAAATGCCATACACTGACTACACGTACCCCCAGAGATCCTTTCCCCTTTCCCAGACGTGCACTTTTCATTGTTTCCTTTGCATGTTCATTCTTGCTGTTCCTTCAGCTTGGAATACCCTGTTCCCTCTTCTCCCCTTGGCAAAATCTCACACAGCATCCTCCTCTTCCTTTGTTTATCCATTCAGCAAATATTTATTGAGTGCCAGGCCCTGTGACCAGCAGTGGAGCTAAGGAGAAAGATAAATCAGGGGCCCTTGTGCATAGGGACACAAACTAGAAAATGGGGGTTTCCTCGAATGCCCTCAGATTTCCATTCCCAGTATTTTCTGACTGATGAAAAAGACTGTCGGAGAACATGAACCTGGAGGCTATAGCCTGCTTGGTTACTTGACCTAACGGTGGGCTGCTTATTCCATACACATGTATTTTGCAGCCTCCCTAAAGGGTCTATATTAACTTTAAATGGAATCATTATGGGAGTTAACAAGGCAGGAAAACAAGTTCCAAGAAACTAGAGTAAAACTTGGCTTAAATGCATTTCTAAGTTGATGACAAAAAGGGATAGAACATGGGCATGGAAACACAAGTGGAACTAGAGAATTTTAACAAAGTAACAATCATCATGCCTTTCATATAGAGCTTAAGGCCCAGTAGGCCTTGCTGGCCTCTTAGACCACAGCCTGGTTCATAGCCCATAATTTTGCTGATATACATGTCTTTTATCAGTTATTGGGCGTGGCACCCATATCTCAGTGGTTACAGTGCCAACCACATACACCGAGGCTGAACCCGGCCCTGGCCAGCTAAACAACTACAGCCAAAAAATAGCCAGACCTTGTGGCAGGCGCCTGTAGTCCCAGCTACTTGAGAGTCTGAAGCAAGAGAATCACTTAAGCCCAAGAGTTTGAGGTTGCTGTGAGCTATGATGCCACAGCACTCTACCGAGGGTGACATAATGAAACTCTGTCTCAAAAAAATAAATAAATAAATAAATAAATAAAATCAGCTATTGTAGCAAGCTTTTGTTAAAATGTATTCTTCAAATATCTATATATTTTTTCTGCTTCCCCATCAACTTTGGGTTCCAAACTATTAAGTCTTTACTTGATTAAAAATGCCATCACAGAGATAAAAATCTGTAGATGGAGGAATTACTGATTTAAAGCAGGAAAATGAAATATTAATGTTTGAAAGAGGGTTAAATCACTTTTTAAAAGTAAAAGTAAACCTCTTATTTTGTAATAAGACTTATAAAAAGTTTTGAGACTTATAAAAAGAATTACAAAGATATACAGAGTTTCCTCAGAGGGATGATTATAGGCAGATCCCACCAGCCAGAGATGCCTGGAGTCTTATCTCCCCAGATTCACCATGCCCAGTTGCAGGGAAGCTGTTACTCAGCTGCCATCTTGCTCTCACCTTGGTGTGCCACACCTTTTGGGGGCAAGAGGGACTTTACCTAACAAATGCAATCAGTATAACCTGGCTTATTGTACCCTCAAAGAATCCCCAACAACAACAACAACAACAACAAAAAGGAACACAAAGATATACAGAGTTTCAACATATCTCACACCCAGTTTTCCTTATTATTAACATCTTATGTTAGCCTGATACATTTGTTAAAATTAATGAACCAATATTGATACACTATTATTAACTGAAGTTCATCATTTACTCAGATTTGCTTAGTTTTTATCTAATTCCCTTGTCCTGTCCCAGGGTCCCAGCCAGGACATCACATCCCATTTAATCATTCTGTCTCCTTAGGCTCCTCTTGACTGTGAGACGTTTTCAAACGATTGTTTTGGTCACCTGGACAGTTTGGAGTACTGCTCAGGTATTTCATAGAATGTCCCTCAGCTAGGATCTGTCTGATGTTTTTCTCATAATTAGACTGGGTCATGGAGTTGAGGAAGAAAAATCACAGAGGTAAAGTACCATCTTCATCACATCATAGCAAGGATACATACTATTCAACACAACTCATCACTGTTGATGTGAAACTTGATCACCTAGCCAAGGAAGTGGTTATCAGGCTTTTTCACTAAACCTTACTGTTTTTTTTTTCCTCCCTTTCCATACTCAGCTGTTTGGAATGACATCACTTTGTGTAGCTCACACTTAAGAAGCAGGGACTTAGTTATGCTCCACCTCTTCTACAAAGTTTATTCTTATGCAGGAAAGATTTGTCTCTTCGCACTCATTTATTTATTCAATCGTTTATTTTTATCAGTATGGACACAGTTATTTTATATTTTGGTTTCCTATTCAATTGCACTTTATTTTATTGCTCAAATTGTTCCAGCTTTGGCCTCTGGGAGCTCTTCCAGTTGGCTCCCTCCTCCCTTTGACACACTTCTACAATTGTATGTGTGCATGGGGTGGGGGAGATGTTCAATATTTTCTTCCTTTGCAGCATTACACACACCAGGATCATCTTACAAATTTCCAGTCCTAGAATCAGTCATTTTTACAACGATCCTTGCTTCCTTTTATTGGAAAATGGTACGTGGGTCACTGTGAAAGTTTTGAGGCAGAAACCCAGTGGGCAGCACCCTTTCTGATTCACCTGTGCAAGTTTCAACTTGTTCAGTTTATCTGTGTTGTTGGGAGGGCTTCATTTGTTTCTGTCCATGTGGATTTTAAGTCTCTTGATTTTTGTCTCTCGAAACTTTCATGATGACCTATACTATTCGAAATTAAGATCTGTTTACTAGATGTTCTCATTAACATAGGGTGTTAAATCACCTTATAAATAGACAAAATATTTTCTGTAAATTTAAAAAAGCTTAAAATACTGTTAACTTAGCAAAAATAATTTCATGACTTTCCCATATATTTATATTTTTGCCATAGAAACTATATATCTTAAAGCCCTCTGAGCTGACCCATGTGTAGACTGAAAATTTTAATAATATGGCATGTATGGCCAATATTTTTAATATAAAAAGTTTTTTATGACTAATAGTTATAAATTCAAACTAGGCTTATTTAAGAAAAAATTATTAAAAAAGAGTCTTTTAGACAAACCAATGCCTTGATCAAAGCATTTTGCCTCACAAAGTATATTCTGGATCTAATAATCTAGCTCCTTTAGTAGTATTCAATCCCCCTATCACCTCTACCTTCTAGTCATTGAAGGAAATCCCTTTACTAGCAATAGAGAAGACTAGGAGAAGGCTCAGACCATTCAGCTGTAGGTTTTTCTTCATCCCCACTTAGAATTAATAAGAAAGGGGCTACTTAAACAGCATTATTTTATCTCTCTTAGGAAGTGAAAATTCTCTCCTCTGAACCAGAAATTTTCAACTGGTGTGCCATGAGAGGATCTTAGGTGTGCTGTGAACATTTTTAAAGATCATTAATTTATTTTTGAATATAGTTCAAAGCACAGTAAGTATATTCTGTTTTTTTAACTTTTTTTTGATCAACATAATTTAAGTGTGTTATGGAAGTTTAACTATAGGTTCAAGTGTACCATAAGATAAAAAAGGTTGACGAACGCTGCTCTAAACTCGTTTCTTCATTGTTCTCCCCACATACCCTTCTGACGAAGATTATCTGGAGATTGCTTATCCATTGCCAAAGCCCAGTGTTCATACTTGAAACCTTAAGTTCCTTTGCAAGTGTTAGGATGATTCTTATCAAACAGAAGAGGCTATTTCCATGCTGGGCTGGGCGGTGCCTGTGGCTCAAGGAGTAGAGTGCCAGTCCCATATGCAGAGGTGGCAGGTTCAAACCTAGCCCCAGCCAAAAAAACAAAAAACAAAAAAAAAAAAAAAGAAACACACAATGTTCACATTTTGTCTTGGCATTCTGTCCCTTTTTTGTATGTGTGTTTGTTGCAAAGATCATTTTTAACATGTTGCTAACTGGTCATGAGTTCCAGTCAACAATGTGTTGAGTACAATAAGACAGACAATGGTGACATCTGTGATTAGTTAGCCAACAAAAGACAACATCAAATTTTAGATCAATTTATTTTACCAATTTTTTTTTACTCAATAAAAGTGTTCAAAATTAAATTTGGATCAAACTTAGAAAGTAACTGTGCCCTATCAATCACATTTACAATGTCATAACTCTGCATAGAAGTCTTATCTTCATCTATTTTCACTTGGCCTTTTGATCAAAAGGGTGAATTTAGCTTGTACTGGATGGTTTTTTAGAAAAATTAGGTGGTTGGTTTTTCTCAAGCAATTACCTTGAGCTTTTCTTCAGATAGATTATGTGATGTTTTTATTACTTCTGCTACTGAACAAAAGTAGCTTTTTCATTTTCATTTATAATATGCTTTGTAAATGTCAAATTCCTTGTTAAGAAGTCAGAGTTGACATTCCAAAAGTCAAAGGGGGATATAAATAATATTCAAATATATACAACTAGAGTTGGAAGTAACTTTAATCACTTTTCCCACTTTCCAAAAATCAAGGTAACTTACATTTCAAACGATTATTCAAATAGAAGAAATCAGGCTGCAGTAAGAAAAAAGAAAGACATATGATAATCTAAACTGTGATATATCATCTATAATTTGTGTGGAAAGAACATGAGTATACGAGTAAAACCCATGTGAAATCCATTTCGTATGACTTATACATTTAGTTAATTAACCCTGACCCCAATTCCTTGGAATTAACTTTTACAGAATTGTGGAGGATTTAAAATTAGGTTTCCATCAACTTTAAAGGTAAGGTAAAAATTTTTCTCCTCTTATCTCCAAGGAAGTAAAATTGTTCTAGTGTGTTAGTGATTAGGTTATGACTTGCATTTCTTTACTTTATCAATTTTTAGAAAATTATAAACTGGTAGATTATTTAACATGCTTTCAAAGGAAAAGAGAATGACTCAGCTTATTGATAGTAATCAGTGAATTCAAGATGCTAACATAAATTTAGGGTCACAAACTCAGATGCTTTCAGGAGCCAAATAACATGCATGGATAGTTTGTACCAGCCAAGGTACACGCAAGCTGGACAGCGCCTGCTCATTTGTTGCATTCCCAGAAAGCATGGCCCTGCAAACATGGGGCAACAAAAGGGCCAGGGCTTCTGTGATGTTAAGAGAAGCCCTAAACACATTTTTTCCCTAAATGCTCCATCTCCCAATTTGGAAAGGTTAATAAGTATTTTTTCTGAAAACATTGCCTTTGGTCTGTGAGCTGCATTTGGCCTACAAGCCATTATCTGCAAGCCAATACTACCCACAAGAAGTTCATATTGGGAGCTAACCCAGTAAATCACAATAGCTTGCAAGAAGAAATATAATTATCAAATTCATTTGAATTCTTATGTTGGCTGAGTACTATGTCTGAGAGATTAAATAAATATGAAAAGGTTGCTTGGAGACTTAAGAATTAAAGTAAACAGACTTGCTTTAGTAGATAGTATCTTAGTTGATAGTATCATCAAGAGATAAGTCAGTACATTCATTTATTGATCTTAGTAGATAGTATCATCAAGAGGTAAGTCAGTACATTCATTTATTCCGCAAATATGTAATGAGAGTCTTGCACATGTCAGGCAATGTTTTAGCCACCAGGATACAGCTGAGTACAAGGTACTTATTCCTCAAGGTGCTTACATTGTACAGGTGGGAGGTAGTAAGTAAATAAGTAAACAAGAAAAATAGCAGGTAATGACAACTACCATGTAGGAAGTTCAGAAAGGGCAATTTGACAGCAGATGTCTGATTAGCTTCCCTAGACTAGCCAGTGGACCTAAAATTGGTCTTAACCTCAGAAGCTGTCAGAGTGTCAAATTCTTCTTTTTTCCTTTTGTGCTAGCTATGAGATCACTTGTATGTTTTAAGAAATTGAAGGCCAATTTATTTTAAATTAGTTACATTTTAATCTTCTTGACTAAATTTGGTGGAAATGTCAATCCAAGAGGGATGTAAGAAAACGGCTAATCTAATCAACAGCTTAATTACAATGCCTGAGTCAGTGCTGCAGATGGTTAATTCCAACATTCTATGCTGATTCCTTTTAGCTTCGGTTTTAGAGGGTACCACTTTCCAGTGTGCCCCCAAATTCTGGGAATGTACCATTTGAAGATTTTTAATTACATTTAGGAAAAAAGAATAATAACAGCTTCACAATGAAACACCTTTCCCAGGGACAGGGCTTCTCCCATCTACAAATGCATGTTAACAAATATCTTTCTTATGGTTTTGTAATCAGCCCCTGGATGAGGAAACGAAGAAACCCTGGTTTGTGCAGGCAGAAGGTCTGGGTTCAAAACCAGCTGTTTGCCTCTGCTACAAGCCAACTCTCTGATCTGATTCAGTCACCTAATCCTCACTGCTCAGTCTTGAAAGCCCATCCCCTGGGGCACTGAACATGAGGACTAAGTGAGAATGTGAATTTGAACACCACCTTTAGGATTGTTACTCTCATTGGAATGGCCATTAAGATCAATAGGAATGCCTGTTTTTCTGGTGAGTTATATGAGCTGGGGGTGACTCATATTTGTAATCCTAGCTACTTTGAAGGCTGAGTTGGGAGGATCTTTTGAGTCTGGGGATTCTGAGTGTAGGCAACATACCTAGTCAGACCCAGTCTCAAACAATCAACAAATGAATAGGTGCTTGTGACTGTGGACAAATGAAGCAGAGCCAAACACAAAGCAGACCTCTTCTGGAAAAGTCCGCCACTGAAGAGGAAATAAATGAAATCTGGAAAGTGATATTTAAATTAAGAAAGAGACATGTAAATTACATATAATAGAGCCTGTGGCTCAAAGAGGTAGGGCACTGGCCCCATAAACCAGAGGTGGCGGGTTCGAACCCAGCCCTGGCCAAAACCTGCAAAAAAAAAAAAAAAAAATAATAATAATAAATGGCTAACATTCACTGAACACTTACTCTGCCTCAGGCATGGGGCCTTTAACTTGTGTTATCTTTTCAAATGAGGGGAGGAGAAGGAAGGACAGGTTAAGCTAACAAATATTGTGAAGTTGGAAAAAAATCATTACCACATACACGGTATGCACCATCACCCCCCAAAGCTCTATAAATACATACAGGTTTGACACCCATTTCTCAGAGGTTTGTTGTCTTTTACAGGCCTTTTGGGCCCCTTCCGCCTGTTATTATCTAATCTCCCCTTCTCAGCCATGCAGGGAAGTCCACAACCTCCCCTGTCCCCCTAGGCCCAGCCCACTGGCAGCCTTCAGAAATAGTTCTCATGTGCCAGCATTTTATGCAGTAAGCACATGTTGCTGGTAGCATTGAACTGCAAGTTAAAAATTTATTTCACTAAATTATATAGCGGTTAGCCGGGCAAATAATGGAAATGCAAAAGAATACATTCAGTATATGTAGCTTAGAGTATATTCTTTTGTAAAGCAAAAACATTTCTTTCATATTTCTTTTTTTTGCCCCCAAATTAGACTAGAAATGGCTTGCTCCACTTAAGACTTCATTAATAAACCTCTCAGAATATTAAATGTCTCCAGCATATGGGGACGCTGGGGTGAAAAGTTTCGAGTAATTCTCATTGAACCCCAGCGCTGGGTGCAGGAGGAAATATGCTAATACAGCCGTTCGCCGCAGGGCTGGTGTTATTTATATAGCGTTGGTTGGGCAAGGCTGGCACTGGAGCAGGGAAGAGAAGGGAGAGGTTTGTCTTCTTGTATGAGAGTGTATAGATTGTTTGCCTGTGGACACGACGTTCCAAATGAGAACTCAAAATCTTGGAGAGGGGATGGGGCATGCCATCACGTTTATAATGTGTATATATAACTTGTGTTGGAGATAACATCCTTCTAGCATTGTGCTTATATAGCATGCACGTTGGATTGGGGAAGAAATGGCGATTTGGGAGTGGGTGCTGCAGTAGATCTCCCGAAACCCAACGCTGCAGGAGACTGGAGACCTGAAATTGGCAAATATGCCCTCTTGACCCTGCTCCTCCGACACAAAAATCAGCCTTATCTGCCCCTTCGAAATAGGGCACAGGGTTGTTTCCGAAGGCCGGAGACCCTCGGACTCGCGAGTGGGGTGCAAGTAGCTGAGCAGCTGGGCACCCCCGAAACGACTGAAGTCACGGAGACCCGGCGCATGCAGGGTGGGTGGGGCTGCGGGAGCCAAGCCTCGAGGACGACCCTGTCCACAAGGTCCCGGTGCGCGAAGACTCCCCCTGCTCTGCTTGCCTTTTCCTCCCTTCCCCCGCCGGGCCAGGAGCCAGCACCAGCAGGGGATCCTCCGGCCAGGCGTTCCCCTGGTATCCCGTTTCCCCCGCCCTCCTCCCGCGGATCAAAGGCGGTGTTGGCGGCATGTCCCAGCTGGAGGGGGCGCTCGCGCGCAGGAGCGGAGCGCAGCAGGTGCCGTGGTTACCTCCACCTCGGCGGGGGGAGAGGGGGCGGGCCGGAGAGGGGGAAGGGGAGGAGGAGGAGGAGAGAGGCCGGCTCCCAGAGCCGGAGCGCGGGGCCGGCACGGCAGGCTGGGTCTCCAGCTCTTGGTTTCCGGGAGGCGCCCGAAGTCCGATAAATACATACCCGGCACGGAGGGAGCCGCGGCCGCTGCCCGCTCCTCCAGCACAGCCACCCGCAGGGCCCCAAGCAGCCGACAAGGGCGCGGGCCGGGTGCGGCGGCGGCTCCTCCTCCAGCCGCGGCTGGCGCGGAGCAGAGACAAGCGGCAGGCTTGGCCGCGGAGCCGATGAGCCGCGGCAGCTGAGGGCCCTGCCGGCCTCTGCCCGCCTCTGCCCGGCGCCCAAGCGGGGCCGCAGCGCCCGGGGCGCGGGGTCCGGCGGCTGACATGGGGGCGGCCTGACGCACCGGGAGCCGCCAAGCACTCTGTCTCGAGCCGCGGGCCCTCCTCGGCGGCGGCGGCAGCGGGCGCCCGGCCCGGCGCGCTCTGCCCTGGGCGCCCGCGGAGCCTCCGCCGTGCTCTATGCGCCTCTGCGGGCGCCGCGGCCCCCGGCCATGGCGATAGACCGGCGGCGCGAGGCGGCGGGCGGCGGGCCCGGGAGGCAGTCGGCCCCGGCCGAGGAGAACGGCTCCCTGCCGCCCGGGGATGCGGCGGCCTCGGCGCCCCTCGGGGGACGCGCTGGCCCCGGCGGCGGCGGGGAGATTCAGCCGCTGCCCCCACTGCATCCCGGCGGCGGCCCGCATTCGAGCTGCTGCTCGGCGGCTGCGGCCCCGAGCCTCTTGTTGCTGGACTACGACGGGTCAGTGCTGCCCTTCCTCGGGGGCCTGGGCGGGAGCTACCAGAAGACCCTGGTGCTGCTCACCTGGATCCCGGCGCTGTTTATCGGCTTCAGCCAGTTTTCGGACTCGTTCCTCCTGGACCAGCCCAACTTCTGGTGCCGCGGGGCCGGCAAAGGCGCGGAGCTGGCTGGGGTCACCACCACCGGCCGGTGGAGCGACTTGGGCAACTGGACCAGCCCCCCGACCAACCCCTTCTCCACTGCTGCCTGGGGGGTTCCGGGCAACCGAAGCAACAGCAGTGGCGCGTACGGGGGCGACACACCACCCTTGCCATCCCCTCCGGACAAGGGGGACAACGCCTCCAACTGCGACTGCCACGCTTGGGACTATGGCATCCGCACCGGCCTGGTCCGGAACGTGGTCAGCAAGGTAAGGACAGAAACCTGCCTGGCCCCGGGTCCTTCTCGCGAGCCCCGATCCCCCAGCCGGATCACCTCCACCCTTCCCTCCATCTCCCTCCATGTAGACCGAGGTCTGAGCCTGAACCAGCGGGGAGCCGAAGTCCCCAATTGGTGCTAATCTGTTTGTATATGCACCCCACAAGGGCTTAATTTTCTTCGTCCCCCAAATCAGATCTGTTTACTTGGGTATGCGAGGGCTTTTTGCCGCCTTCTGCGGGGAACACTACAAGCCTGTTCTGAGGGAACACCATAGCCTCTCCTAGTTTGCACCCAAACTCCAGTCCCAGTACACCTATGGAAAGAGCGCCCCTCCCCCTAATAAGACTGGACCGACTCTCCCCCACCCGCCGGGGTGAGGCGGCTGACTGTCACCAGTCGGCTCTGGAGGACTCGCCTCCTGCAAGGTCTGCCAGCTGGAGCCAAGACCGCGGCTCTGATCTTCTGCCTGGTTAGTTGTCCCTGTGTCTCCCCCATAGAAATAGCTATCCATGAAAATAGCGTCCTATTCCCAGATCTTCCGCTTTCTGGCAGACTTCAGCCATACTGCGCTTGGTTTGGACACAGGCAAGAGCCACTAAGTGATAGGCATGGGGCTTTGGAAAATACGCGCCCCTTCACAATGCTCGGTTCTGTCCAAAGATTTTTGACTTTAGCCTTTGCCACCCCCAGTGTTCCCTACAGTGTGTTCTAAGGACTTTAGTAAACATCAGTGGAGTATAGGAAGGACCCTGAGAATATGTTGGGGCCACAGCAGCTGCCTTGGGTTGAGGCCCTGAGCTACCTTGGTGACCTAAGCTGAACACCCACTTTGTCCTCTGAGTCCCGGCAGCTCCCCTTGCAGAGACATTGCCTTGTGTAAAAGTGGCAAGAGTGTTTTGTGAGAGATGTGTGGAGGCCTAAACACCAAGAATGGGCAATGGTAGGCAAAACCCTCAGCCATGATTTGACAACTTTCTTAACATGTAAGAGATATCATATGCCAGCTTGTCAAGCAATTTGTGTTTTTTGTCTCTTCTGTGTTTAAATAATTCACATTTCAAAGAAATTGTAGACTCCTCCCCCCACCCCTTTCTGGGCAATTCTGGGCTGAGTTTTAAGTGCTTTGTCTAAATGCAAGAATGAAATTTGGTAGTTTGTAATAGTCAATGTGTATGTATTTCCACCACCCCCTAAGTGTGTGTTGGTAAACAGTTGTAGCTCATGGACGTGTAAGATGAAACTCTTACATCATCATAATCATTGTTTTAATCTTGCACCAACCTGGCCTGAAATGCTGTGTCCTGTGGGAACTGTCTGGCTTAACTGCAGGGTAATGGGGAAGATTCTTATAGCTTGGTTCATTTTGATCCCCTGCCCCCACCCACTCACCACAACCCCAGACAGCCTCTCCTTTCCAAAGGTGTTCCTGTGACTGTTTTCCATTCATGGAGGGCACTATTTCTTTTTGGTTTAGCAGCACAGAATCAAAAACAATGACTATTTAAATCACTATGTCTGGCAGACTGAGGATTTGGCAACATTTTCAAGTATTTTAAGCCCCATTCTAGAGCAGAGGAAGAATAACGGATCAAAGTGAGTATAAAGAGTGATCCTGGGGTGAAAAGGGAGGTGAACTTGAAGGTTAGGAGGTAGGGTGGACTCTCTTAGCGTGAGGACCCAGGAAACTGCTATTCACACTCTGCCATGCATGGTGGGAGGAGAGAACAAAAATAGTTTTAAAAAACTGTCTATAGAGGCATATTGGCGAGCGGGGCAGTTTCTCTAAATTAGCATTCCAAGAGGGGCACAGATAGCTCTAATATGTGTGGCATGTTTTGGGGGGTGCTTGATGACATGTTACTTGGTGACACTGAGAGGGGAAAGCCTGGGCACACTAATTAGAGACATGTTTCTTATACAATACAGACTAGAAGGGACGTACTGATTTTCATGGACAAACAAGATGTAAATAAAGGACTGCCTTGCACAGTGTTCTCTGTATTTTAAGCACATAATAAATGCTTTAAAGAGTTTTTCAAACACATTTTGGCACATTTGGGTAGGGAGGCAGACTTTTTCCTATGCGGGTGCTGGATCAGATGTGCAGATGTGGAATGTGTACTGTGATGGGTGCAGGAGTTTTAGGGGTTAGGCACTTGTCGGCTTTGTTCCCAAGTAGAAGCAGAAGTAGAAGAAAGTTTCACCTTCTGACAATGGATCAAAGTACAAGGTCTGAGAAGTTGCCTCTTGTACCCTCTTCCCTGCTCCATTCCCAGTGCCTGAATCATTCAGCGTGCATGCATGCTGGTCCCCCTCTGTCCCTAGATGCTGGCTGGGGATGGGGAGACAGAAGAGATGCTGAGCACAATTCTCCACCTCTTCTCAGTTAGCTGATGCTATGCTCGCACCTACTTAAACCCATGAAACTGCAAAGCCTTTCTCCCCTCCTGAGTGACATCCCTGACATGTGGTTATCCATCCTCAGTTTAAACACTTCCACGGATGACGGGTGTGCAGCCAGCTTGTCCTATACTTGCTCTGCCTTGCAGAGAGATACGCTTTTTTGGCGACTAAAACTCAGGTTGTCTCATGCCTATTTGTACAGCTTGATCCTCAGAATGATTGTTTTTTATTCATCATAAAATTCATTTTCAATAATTTATTTCCTGGCTAAAAAAATCTACTTCAGCTGTACTGAGTATTCCACTTGACTAGTGTGCCTTTTAAGCATGACAACCAGAATACAACCCAGCACCCCCTGTATGTTCTCACCCAAAGAGGTAGATACTGTCCTTCCCCTATTAGAGCCCACAGTTGATGCTAAAGGCTTTTAGTAGACATGACATAGTTCTCTATCCAGACCATAGTCACCAAAGCCACCATATCTGCTTCGCAGGATTATATAGAAACAGGGCTTTCTCAGTCTTGGGCTCGTGTAGTGTGGCACACATATAGGTTTCATCTTAATAGTTTTTGAGTTTTTAGATTTCTCCTGTTAGGATCCTTTTTGTTTTTATGTTTTGTCTTGGTCCTTGTTATTTGTTATCTACACCACAATGTGCATTACAGACTCTGCAATGCCTTTAATGACAATGATAACACCTTTCTTTTGTGCAGTCATTTATAGTTTTCAAAATATTTTCACATACATTATTTTTTTTATTAAGAATAATAACCCAAGACCTTTCCTAACACCAAGTGGTATCATGGATTTTAAGTTAGTGAACACACTTTTGAGTGGGCCAGGTGTTCTGCTGTGGAACCAGGGATTGTAAGTCCAAAAATGCATCTAACATATTTGCCTGCCATGGGGCATACTCATCCAACACAAAGCCTATTTTATAACAGTGTGTTGAATATCTCATGCAACTTATGAGACACCATGCTGAAAGTGAAAAGCAGAATGGTTGTACAGGTACCCAAGGCATGCTTTTGTACAATCATGAAGAGGAAAAATTGTTAAGTTGGACCATTGCTAAGTCAGGACCATTTGTATTTCACTTCCTGGTAACTTGTAATTTTGTAATTTATCTCCTAACTCTGTTGAAAGGTATTGTCAGTATCTCCCTGAAAAGAGAAATCAGATTCCTTCAGAGTCAAATAGCGAGCAGGTTTTAGGGAAATGAGAATGAACAGGTCTGGAGCCTGGCTCACTTGGCTTCTCTCTCCCACAGCATTTCCCATGCAGTTCAAACTTGCAGATAACTTCTGAGATTTTGGTCAAGGTTTAAAAAAAAAAACAACTCCACAGACTTAAAAATAATTTGCCTTATTCTGAGTGAATCCTTATTGGTTTTTAGCACTCACCACTCTTGAATAATCTCTAGGATTTTGCCAACAATCAATGCCAGCTAAACTTTCCAAGCCCTGTGTTTTTTCCCTATTTGAAGTTTAGGACATTTGTCCATCCCCAATCTTCTGATAGTATTCCTTCTATTCTGATGAATTCACAAAGATTTCTGACCTTTTTCCTGAAAATTGTTTAAGCTAGGAATTAATTTTTATGCTTTTTCTAGGGCTAAAGACTAGAAGTTATTTAAAGTGACTCCACTGTAGTGTAATTAAGGCTAAATATAGTTACACTATCATTGCAATGGTAATATTTTTACAAGTAGCCCACAATTCTATGATCCTAGCCTTATAACTAGCTTTCACTTTTGGGGGGTGGGGGTGGGGTGACAGGGTCTCACTCCATCCCCCAGGCTGGAGTGCAATATCATTATCATAGCTCCCTATAACCTTGAACTCTTGGGTTCAAGCCATCCTCTTACCTCAATATCCTAAGTAGCTATGTCTACAGGCCCAAGTCACCACACCCAGCTAAGTTTTTTATTTGTTTGTAGGGACAGGTCTTGATATGTTGCCCAGTCTGCTCTTGAATGCCTGGCATCAGCGATCCTCTTGCCTTGACCTTCCAAAGTTCTGGGACTTTAGGCATGATCCACAGCTCCTGGCCCATTTTCACTTATAAAATGCTCTACACATATACATATTTTTAAATTATCAATCCAAGTGTCCATTTAATGAAATCTGCTATTTTTTCTTGACACCATATCCAAAGCATTTGTCCAAGTCATCAGAAACATAATTACTTAAATTATTTTCCTAATGCTGGACTGACTCCCATGAGGTGTTGTGTATATACAAAACAACTGTGAACATCTTTATGAATATCTTTTACAAATTGACTGTAGTAGATAATGCATGCACATGGTACATAAAACATGCCGTAAAAGTAACGTTTCTTGCTGTCACTGCCCCTAGTTTTCCTCTTCAGAAGCAGCCATGGTTACCACTTTCTTATTTATCTTTTCAGAAATACTCTATTTTCATTTATGTATTTTCACCCAGAAGCAGTAGCATATTATATTCACTGTTCTTTACCCCTTTTTTACTTACGTTGGTGATGGGTGCATCAGTACTTACACTTACTCATTCTTTTTTAATGTCTGCATGGTATCATTGTCTAGCTGGGTCATAATTAATTGGTCACCTACTGAAAAGGCATTGGGTTTGTTTCCAGTCTTTGCTATCACATACACAATATGTAATGAAATCCTGGCAGGCATGAACATTTATTTATACATGTGTAAGAAATTCTTAGAAGTAGGAGTGGACTGCATTTTTATTTTGATAAAATGCTATCTATAGAGACACTTCCACTGATAATGTGTGTGCTCCTGTCTCCACACCCTCCCTCACCCAGGGGTAATATAACTTTCAAATGTTCGCTAGACAGACATGTAAGAAATTATATTTGGCTTTGGTGATTCATACTTCTTAAGAGGGAGGTTAAATATCTTGTAGAAAGTTTTGAGCTATTTGTATTTCTTTTTCTTTAAACTGTCTCTTCATTTCCTTTGCTTTTATATTTGTGTATATGTTGGGTGGAGCATTATTTTCTTGTTGATTTATAGGAACATTTTATATATAAAGGAAAGTAACTTTCTGGGATGTCTTGTTAGTCTTTTCACCTCCTTCGTTTGTCTTTTGATTTTGTTTATGGTATTTTTGTTATGCAAAAACTTTTTGGTTTGAGGCCCTATGCAGTGGCTCAGTCCTGTAATCCCATCACTCTGGGAGGCTGAGGCTGATGGATGGATCGCTTGAGTCATTGTGGTGGGCACCTGTAGTTCCAGGTACTCCAGAGGCTGAGGCAAGAGAATTGCTTGAGCCCCAGAATCTGAGGTTGCTGTGAGCTATGACACTACAGCACTCTATCAGGAGCAGCAAAGTGAGACTCTGTCTCAAAACAAACAAAAAAGAGTCCATTGAATTAAACTTTTCCTTTATAGTTTCTCGGCTTTATTAGATTTAGAACTTCCACACTCCTGAAATATGGGAGAAGAATTCCCATATTGTCTACTATTTTATGATACCATTACTTCTTTATTTTGGTGTTGCGGGTAACTATTAGGATAAATTACTAGAAAGGGAAATACTATGTAGATGTTCAGAGGATATAACCAACATTTCATACAGACTTTGACTGTATGAAATGTTGGTTATACAATGTCCTGAATCATCTCCCTTTTCATTTTCTTGTTCTGAACTAGCCTCAAACCTCTTTTGTTGTTAGTCGTTTTTGTAAGTTATAATTTGTTTTGGCTTTTAGTCCAAGGTAGGAATGAGTCAAAAGTTGCTGTCATTTAAAAACACCCAGACTTTATGAATGTTAGTCCTAGTGTTGCCACAACTTCGTGGTATGCCAGAACCAGCTTGGCTTCTACTGACTCTAGAGGGGCTGAGAAGGGCTGACAGGGGCACCTGTCCTTTCTCTTTGACTTGTTCTTTCACTGGCCTATCAGAGATAGTGACCTTCATGACTGTATGTTTAAGTTACAATACAGTCAGCTGTGGTTATACTATGGCTTTGAGGGGGTGGGCAGGCATTTGCAGACTACCCCTCTGGACAGATTGCTCTTATCTCTGTCTTCTCAGCCTCCTAACCAGGTTTCCTGCCTCATCTTGTTACTCTTAAAACCACAGGCCCCACAGACAGAAAATAAGATGGAAACCCAACCACCTCACTCCCCTGTTTGAAGCCTTTCTGGGTTCCTGATCCCTAGAGCTCTCTATCACTACCGAATGAACTACCTAGCTGGCAAGGGTGCCCTCAGGCCTGAGCCCCATGTGTCTTTCTTCTCCCTTGCTACCCACTTTGTCATAAGGGGCCTCTTGTGTATACAGTGGTTCCCAGCCCAGCCTCTTACTGCCTCAGTGCCTTGTTCATGCTGTTCTACTTTCCTGGAACACCCTTCCCTCCTTCCTTAATCTGTTCTTCCTTCACGTCAGCTCAGTCCTCATTCAAGTGACAGTGCCAACCTGTCCTCTCCTCCTAGCACTCCCTGCACCCTGGCTGAAATGATGTGAGTCTGTCTCTCATTGGAGGTCTTAAACCCACAAGTCAATAGCATAAATGTCTGAACTCACCTGATTTTCATGTTGTGAAAAGGAGAGATTTTTAGTTTGGCAGGTGTGAGTTGCAGCACGATACTGCTGCTTGGTAGCAGCTTTGGGAACATTACTTAACTTGAGTCCTCATCCACAGTCTCACTGGGGAGCACCCACCCCTGCCCCCACATGCCTGGCAAATAGCAGAGGCCTGGGAAATCGCAGGTGCCTTTCTTCTTTCCCCTGGTGGGGGAAGGATGGCCTAAATGAGTCACCTGAGAAGATGGGGAGGGGCTGAGAGGCCACACCTGGAAGGGCCTTTCAGTCCTTGGAAGTTCTCATGTGTCAGCTGTCTTAGACCAGAAACTGAGGATGATGTGGAGAAGCAGGTGTGCCCTTGACATACTCCTGCATGCAGGGTGATCCTAGGAGCCTAGCCAAAGAGCACTGTCCAGGAATGTATGTGTAGCTGTGTATGTTTGTGGAGTTCCAATCTGAAAGTTAAACAGCTCACCTGGCTCAGAGAGAGGCCAGGATCTGAAAGGAAGGGACCTTGTGGGGTGCTTACCCTGAGGGCAGGAGAGGGGGCTTTGCCCAGTCTTCACTAACCACCCGGTCTTTACTGCCTGGGCTGGAAACCTGAGCTTATGCCATTTAGTGAAGAACTAGCTACATATGCTTAAGTCTGGCTCCACTGTGCTGGATGAAAACACAGATCAGAGAGGGTGGAATTTTAAAGAGCCATGGTAGCCTTGAGCCGTAACAAGCAGAGCTCAGAGAGAGATGAAACCAGAGAAAAGGCTGGGCTCCTTCCTACCTGAAGCCGAGTTTCTATAGGCTGCCATTGACTTTGACCTCAGTAGTCTAAGAACTTTGAACTTCTGCAGGTGGTGGTTAGTTTTTTGGTTTTTTTTTTTTTTCCTCAACATTTACTCAGTGCTGGTCATTATCAGTGGGCAGATCCCCCTCCAAACAAGTGACCTAGAGATTGACAGAGGCCTCTATTTCTGGGAAAAGGGATATGGTTTTGGTTGTATCAAGTGGATTTCCTCTAAAATAAATCATTGCTGTGAGAGAACACTGCAGGAGCTCACCAGCCCATTGTGTTTGTCCAGCTTCTCCTTTACTTTTTTGGTTACGAATAACAAATTAATTAAATTACATTAAATTACATTAATTTAGTTATAAACTAATGTAATTTAATTAATTTATATATAAATATAAATTTATATATATTTATAAATATATATTTTGTATAAATGTAATTAATTAAATTACATTAACAAAATACGAAAGGATTTCATTGGAAAGATGCAGGGCAAGAGGTGGAGGCTTGAGATCACAAAGTGGTGTGGGGGCGTCTTTCAGGAGCTCTGCTGCCACCACAGTCCCTCTTGGAAGCCACATCTCAGCCCTGTCTCCAGTGTGGGCTTCGTTCCCCCTTTGGGCTGGCTTTGATGCTTCTGCTCATGTGGTCCCTGGTCAAGCAGCAGCCAACAGAGGAGGCCAATGTCCGTCTGTCAAACTCCAGCTTCCCGAGTCCGAATCTCATGCCCTGCTAGTGCTGTGCTAGGGAAAGGCAGCTTTCAGAACAGGGGTGCAGTTACTGGGTGCTGGGGGTGGGGAGCTCCTTCAGATCCTTCCACAGGGTGTGGGACTGGCTGTTCTTCACTTGGGGTGGAATGGGTTATAGGCAGATCTCTTTGCCAATTAATTGAGAAGAATTGAGTATTGATGATTTAGCCATTAAATGCTTTCCAGGGGTCCTCAAACTTTTTAAACAGTGGGCCAGTTCACTGTTCCTAAGACTGTTGGAGGGCCAGACTATAGTTTAAAAAAAAAAAAAATCTGTGAACAAATTCCTATGAACACTGCACATATCTTATTTCGAAGTAAAAAAACAAAACGGGAACAAGTACAATCACACCGCCTCATGTGGTCTGCGGGCTATAGTTTGAGGACCCCTGAAAAGTACACGTCTTCTTTTCCTTCCCAGAGGCTCAGGTTGTACCTCACCTGGCATTGGCAGGACCACACCTTTGGAGGCTGCTTTTCTGGGAATAATGCAAGATGTCCTTAGATATTAGCTCCAGGTCACCTAGGACGCTTGGAAGCACATAGTGGGGGATCACTGAAATGGTGTTGCCAGTTGTCACACTTCTGCCTTCACCCATAGCCAGTCTCTGGCTTTCCAAACCTTTCTTCTAGTCAGGACCAGCTACATAATTCGCAGGGCCCAGTCCAAAGTGAAAATGCAGACCCCTTGCTGATGAAGCTGGCAAAGCTAAACAGCTGTTCCCTGAGCGTTTCCCTGTCTGTCTGCTTTAATTTTCAATAGCTCCTCTGTTGCTCTGCTCCTTTCTTGTGTTTTATATCTTTTTCTAGATTTTCTTTCGATAAAAAGCAAAACATAATTTTCGAGGGCCTGCTTTCTTCAGGAACAGCTTCACAAAGCCCTAATGAATTTTGTTTGGGGTGTCTGGTTAGTTCAAGGTGTGTAACAGTAAGAAAGGAGCCTCAGAGCCTTCTGTGAGATGGTTGGTTTACTTATCAGACAGGGAAACAAAGAGCTGAGTCATAGAGATGTGTGGTTAAGGATGTTAAGTCATAGGAATACTTAGCTGAGTGCTTATCAGGCATTTTTTTTTTTTTTTTTTTTGTAATGTGGGGAAAAGGAGGGTCAGTCCTTTGTGTAATTTAATTCTAGCTAACAGACACATTTTATTTGTTAGTATCATTTTTAAAATAAGTGCCAAGGCGATGATGCTGGCGTAAAACAACCACAAGCATCCTAGTGGTCATATTAAATTATGGATGGATTATGCACTCAGCACCATAATTTGCATTATAGAGAGTTTCCTCCCAGATTAGGTTAAAGGCTCCTTTTTGTGTGTGCTTACAAAATGATTTACAAATTGGGCGCCCTTGATTGTTACATATTGAGGAGTTCCACTGTTCTCGAATATACAGAAGCATTGGCAGTAAGCAAAGTCCTACTTGCCCACTTTTAAAAAAATTGTTTTTATTTGTAATTGTGGTAAAATATACAAACTTAATGAAACTCACCAACTTAACCATTTTTAAGTGCACAATTCCATAATGTTAAGTACATCCACATTGTTGTACACCCGTCACCACCACCCATCTCCAGAAGTTAAACTCTGTAGCCATTAAACTTCACCTCTTCATTCCTCCCAGTCTCCAGCCCCTGGCAACACCCAATCTACTTTCTATCTCTTTTTGACTATTCCAGGTCCCATATGTAAGTGGAATCAGAGTATTTGGGGGGTTTTGTGATTGGTTTATGTCACCAGACATACCGTCCTCAAGATTCAGCCATGTTAGAGCATGTGCCAGAATTTCTTTCCTTCCTAAAGCTAAATAATATTCCATCATACAGTGTATGTTCATCCATCAGAGGACGCTCAGGCCTCTTCCACCCCTTGGCTATTGTGAATTTGCTGCTGTGAACTCAGGTATTGTCCTCCTTTTTGAAGACTGTTTCATGAAATCCCTCCATCCCTGCCCTCCCCTGTCAGAGCTGATGCTGCAGCCACTTGTGTGGCACCTGCCCCAACTTTCTCTCAGAACATACACCCTGGTAGGTGCCACAGGCATGTGGAAGTTGTTTCTGCCCTAGAGAAGGAGCTCAAGGTACAGCCAAAGACAGAGAGTAAACCACGCATCCCAGGTCCAGCATGGACCAAACTGGGGCAGGGCAGGAGCTAAGGGTGTGGGGTGCAGAAAAGAACATGTCCTGGGAGGGCAGAGGAGGTGCCCTGGCCCCAAAGCAGGATGAGGTGCAGGGGTTCAGAGAAGTCACTACCATATGGTGGGCAGGGACGCCCAGGAGCCTGTGGCATTTGAGCTGCCCCCAAGGAGGGATGGAGTTTGGCAGGTAGAAAGGATTGAAAAGGACCTCCTCTGCAGAGAGCTGATGGAGGCTGGAAAGGAGCATGTGCTGGGGGCAGAGAGGATGTGGCCTGCAGGAGGACATGGGTACTGACCTCACAGGGCCATAGAACCAGTCCTGGGGCATAAACTTGTTTTTCTTTTCCCCTAGTAGATAATGAATCTCCTAAGGTTTTTAAACAACGAAATGGTAGAAGAAAAAGATTTCAGGACTTGATAGGAAGAGGCCTGGAAGAGACATGTTCCTCATCCTGGCGCTCAGCCCATATCTACCTGAGGGGGTCCATCCACAGCCCCCTCAAGCCAGCTCCTGGGATGCTAACCTCCCAGGACATACCCATGTCACCCAGTGTAAGTCCTTTATGCCAAACATAGCCAAGACCCTTCCCATGGGCCACAGCCACTTCCCTGTTGGGGTATCCCACCCTTGAGAAGCACCACCTCTGCCTAGTTTTTCTGCCTTGGGTGGTCCCCCCTCCCCTGGCCCAGCACCCTCTGCTGCAGATGGCTTTCAGGCCACCTCCTGCAACATCTCACGGGACTGCTTAGAGGCTTCATGGCCTCCTTGTAGTAGTTTCTAGGGCTGCCATAACAAAGTCCCACATACTGGATGTAATAAACAGATTGGCTTCCTCAGTGTTGTGGAGGATGGAAGTACCAGAGCAGGTATCAGTAGGGTTGGTTTCTCCTGAGCCCTCTCTCCTTGATTTGTGGCCATCTTCTCTCGGTGTCCCTCTGTGTGTGTGTCTGCGTCCTCATCCCCTCTTCTTTCAAGGACACCGGTCAGATTGGATTAGGGTCCACTCTTATGACCTCATTTTATCTTAATCACCTCTTTAAAGGCCGAATCTCAAAACATAGTCACATTCTCAGGTCCTGGCAGTTAGGACTTCAACATAAGTGTTTTGGGAGAACAGTTCAGCCCAGGACACCAAGAGTTCCAGCACACACCCTGAGCAGGGCCATTCTGATCTGTATCTGTACCTGGGATATTGCCTCAAAGCCCTATACCTGTGTTTAGTTATCTGCTAGACTGGCCCTCTCATCTCATCTCTAACCTCCTCCATCCCCCTTGCCCCAGATCCCAGTGTTTTGTTCCTGAGACACTGCAGCTCTTATAACTCCCATGCTTCATATCCTTCTCTTCTGTCCATGGCCTTTAGGACAAATTTGGGCCTGGGTAGTGGGTTTCACAGTCCTTGCCTGCATCTCCTGCCTACAGCCTCTGTGTCCTCATAGAGACCCTGTATTCCACCCACCAATTTATTTCCCCAGCAATGCTCTGTCTTTGAACATGGTCTTCTGGAACCCACACCCTCACCCTTTAAGTCTCCTTTGCCCCCTATTCCTCCATCATCCCCATCCCCCACCCCTGCTATCCTGGTCACCAGCACCTTTTCCTACATCCTCAGCACCCGGACCCAGCAGGTGCTCAGCAAACATTTCCTGAATGGTGCCAGTAAGGATGTGGCAGAGGGACTGTTGTTCCTTCTGGGTGAGGTCAGGTGATTTAATTATGGGATGACAGATAGAAGAAGACAGAGTCATAGGTTAACTCAGACCTGAAGTCAAATTTCTAACTGAGCTCTTGAAGAGAAACAAGAGTGATGTTGTTTATCTGAAATAGCAACTAATCAAACTTGAATTCATACAGTGGGCTGTAGAGTAGATTAGGTCTCTAAGCCACTGGTTTTCAGAACTTTAAGTCACAGCACCTGTTCTTTAAATTGAAGTGGGTTCTTTGAGTCTAGGTCAGGAGTCCTCAAACTACAGCCCGGGGGCCACATGCGGCGGTGTGATTGTATTTGTTCCTGTTTTGTTTTTTTACTTCAAAATAAGATATGTGCAGTGTGCATAGGAATTTGTTCATAGTTTTTTTTTTAAACTATAGTCGGGCCCTCCAGCGGTCTGAGGGACAGTGAACTGGCCCCCTGTTTTAAAAGTTTGAGGACCCCTGGTCTAGGTAGTGGGTGGGGGTAGTCCAGAGTACTTAGAGTCACCTTGGGGAACTTCTGGAAATAACCTGTAGGACTCAGGCATCAGTTGTTTAAAAAAAGTTCTCCAGATGATTTCCATGTGCTATAATTTTGCCCCCAGAGGACATTTGGCAATGTTTGAAGACATTTTTTGGTTGTCTCACCTTTTGGTGGTGGCAGGGGGAGATTGTGGGCTGCTACTGGGTTGGGGTCAGGAGATACTTTTAAATCTCCTATGGTGCACGGAGGAGGCCTCATAACAAAGAACTATCCAATCCCAGATGTTTCAAGTTTGAGAAAGCCTCTTCTAGGCTAATAAAAACATTTATTGTGCTTCTTGGTTACACCCAACAGACAGCTGGGACCTCTGGGACAGTGAGACCCCTGTTCCTCTATACTCCACAGTGGGGGTGAAAGGAAGTAGAGGGCCACAGGAGGGAATTCATCCTGCCAGGGCTCCCTGCCCTCTGTGAAGAAAGGGTTTGATGAGCTCATTAACGGCATACACAAACTTTAGTGGATGTGTTTAGCCTATGTCAGGAAGCACATTTGGAAAAATGGCCATGGCAATTTATGTCCAAATGAATGTTGCTAATGGGCCAAGATATTCCTTAAAGTTGGTCCTTTGAACCTCTGCTTGGAATAACGGTTAATTACTGGAAAAGGAAACACTTATTTGGAAGTAAAAGGTATTTATTTTCAAAATATCTCTAATTCAGACTAGCCTTCTCCATAATTAATTCCCATTAAGGTGGTTTTATAGTGTTGTCAGCAGCAGGAAACGCGAGCCCTCCCGTGGGACACAGACATCAAGTGCTGGAGGCCAGAAGCAGACGTAAGCACTGTTTACATTTGTGCAGTAACAGATCGGCCGGCTCTCTCCTGGGGCCCAAGCAGTGAGCCTAAGTAGTCTTAGCATAACCTCTCCTACCTGTGCTGAGGGCAGGCACCTCCTAGGATCGCCACCTCTGAAAGGAACTGCTAGCCAGGTGACCTCCTACCCTGGGGGCCCTGGAACCCCCCTCCCCAGCAGGATCAGCCCCTCCTAGGATGGTCACAGCATGGCCTGCCCATCCCACTTGCTCAGCCCTGGATGGTAGTGTTGTATTCCTTTCTGATTGTGCTTGATGTTCTTGGCGTCCCTAGCCATGGTCTCTGCAGGTGAGACTTAGCCAAGTGTGCTGGCACAGACCAGCATGCATGTCTGAATCTCAGAAACTATTTTCAAGCAGTCAATAGGAATGCTTCAATTAGAGACTGTCCAGTCAGAGGGAGTGAATGGAAGAAGGTGGTACATTTTCATAGGGGCCTGTCCCCGGGTTGGTTTCTGGAGTTATACATATGGATACATCAAATCCAGTACATTCCAGAGTAGAGGGTGTTTTCCCTTTTAAATAGAAGATTTATTTTTAATCTTTTTCTGGGAATTCCCATAAGAAATAATTTGTCGAAAATGGATATCATCAAAGCTATGAGGGTTCTTTTTCTTGGGGTTTTCTTTTTGGTCCTCCATGTCTGCTGATAAGGTGTTTGAATTGAACAGTGATTTAAGTATAAGCAGTGGTTTCTCTATTTAATTCTTTCCCATTCGCCTTCTTGTTTCTCACCATTTATAGCTCTGAGGCAGAGTCTTAGGAGAATGGTAAGGAATGAATTTCAACTTTGGTGATAAATCTCATTTTCAATGGCAGTTTTTAGGATGCTGAAATGACCTCTGATGGGCAGAATTTAAAGACATTTAAATTAAAGGCATGTCTCCTTAGGCATAGGAGGTGATGATACACAGTAATCTTTCCTTCACCATCTGTTTGAATCTGTATAGCAAACATAGTGGCCTGTGTTAATATGCAGGGAAAATGCCACATAAGACAAGCCAGAGCAGTTTGTTATGTTCAGGTTTTTACTGAGCTGCTACTGTGCATGCAGCATTATTTTGGGGGCTGCTGATAGAGAGTGAGTTGGGGGGTGAGCCTTGAGTATATGTGGCCCCAGTAGGCAGAGCCAGGCCAAGGGGTAGGTGCTGAGCAGAAGGATAGAGGTGGGAAGAGCCTGAGCTGGGAATAGTTGGGAGGTGAGTCCTGGAACGGGACAGGGAGGAGGCATCCATTTCAGGTAGGAGAGAATGGTACATTGCCTGAAGGGTTTAGAGATGTCGGGGGTCAGTTCTGAGCTGCAAAGAGTCCAATACCCCACATCAAACTGAGTTTTAAAAATACAGAAATACAAATGGCATTTCTAGAAGTCCAGAGATAGGAGGGACTTCAATCTCTAGTTCTTTCTCTTTCCCTTCCAGACTTTTCTCAGCACAGACTTCATTCTCATGCTGTGTTAGCGTGGGCCAAGTAACAAACACCTCAGACTGGGCAGCTTAAACAGCAGGAAGTTATTTCTTCGCAGTTCTGGAGGCTGGAAGTCTGAGGCCATGGTGTAGGCAGGGCTGGTTTCTCCCGAAGCCTCTGTCTAGGGCTGGCAGCCAGCCGTCTTCTCCCTGCCTGCCCACACGTGGTCATCCTTCTGTGTGTGTTGTATCCTCACCTTCTCTTATAAGAACACCAGTCATATTGAATCATGGCCCAACTAGAGATTTCACTTTAACTGAATCATCTCTGTAAAAACCTTGTTTCTAAATCAGGTCACATTTTGAGGTCCTAGAGTTCGGACTTTAGCATATCTTGTTGTGGAGAGAGTGAACACAATTTGACCCCCCTCAGAGTCTGTTCCCAGAGGTTGGTGATTCTGTTCTCACATCAATTCTGCAAAAAGAGGCCTTTCTGTCCCTTTTTGTCTATAGTAAAACTCTTGATATGCAAGTGAAGGTGCTGCTGGAACTCCTACTGGAGGCAGCCGTGGTAGCTGGAGTCCAGGTAGTAACGGGAAGGGCAGATCCTGCCACTGTAGAGAAAAGAGATGGCTGTGAACAGGGGTGGGCATGTGGGACATAGGTCATGGGGCAGAGAGAGGAAAAAGAGGAGAGGAGGAGGGGAAAGGGGAGAAGAAGGAAGAAGAGTTGGTTGTGACCGGCTTGCATGACTGGGTGTTTTACAGGTGCCAATGCTGAGTGAATCCTGATGACAACCCCTGAGAAGTGGGCCTCTCCGTGGCTTACGGCACAGCTAAGCATTGAGCTGAGATTTGAGCCCCACTGGTCTGAATCCCAATCTTTGCAGACTGTCTGTGAGCAGAGGATTTCAGATGGCTCTCTGCTCAGTGCCTTGCTGAGCCATTCGTGGCCTGGGTGTTCTGTTCTGGGTTTGGATGGAGGAGTATAGAAGGATCGGGGCTGCTTTGCTTGCTTTTGATACAGTGACAGTAAGGCTCTTGTTTGTAACTGACAGCCCATCCCCACATCTGTTAGGAACCTCAGGCCTTGAAATAGCAACTGTGAGAACTGTTGATGGCTCTGTTCGTGCTCTTGGCCTAGAGATCTATTTCCTAAGCAGAAGGGAAGGTACAAACTAATGCCTTCACTCCAGAAGATGGATCCAGGTACTGGGGTTATTCTGCCAGAGGCTGGCCACACCCCTGCATTTCCTTTCCGTGCCCCCTGCGTGGCCCTAGTGCTGTTAGGGGGAGGAAGAAGCTAACACCCATCTGCCCCCTCATCCATCAGATACTTATTTCTGTGCTGCCTTTGTGCGCTTATTGAAAACAATTTCCCAGATTTATTTAAAGGGAAGCATAAGTTACACAGAGTAAAATGCACAGATCTTCTGTGTGTAGTCTAGTAAGTTTCAACTCACACGTAAGCCAACTAGCCACTACCTAAGTAAAGGTATTTCCCTCACCCTAGTGAATCCCCTCCTGCCCACTTCCAATCACCCCACACCTTAGGCAGCCACTGTTTTAATTTTTATCACCATAGCTTGGTGCTGCCTACCCCAGAGGGTCACGTAAGCGGCATCATGCCGTCTGCAGTCTTTCATGTCAGCGTCATCCTTGAGATGCAGCTGTGTGCATGGTTGTGCCTGTTGACTGTGGGTGTCATTCCACTGTACGTACGCGCTGCTGTGCTTCCCTCGCTACCACTGATGGACATGGGGGTTGTTTCCAGATTGTGGCTGTTACACATGGGCTGTTGTGCTCATTATGAACAGAATATTGTTAATTCCTTTCACTCTCTACTCCCCTCAGTTGTAATATCTAAAAGTTGGTTGGCAGAATCAGGGCAGCCAGTGAGAAGTCTTGACTTGTTTATAAGTTTCCTTCTTTCTCTTTTCCTTTCGGGGGTAGGAAGCAGGAGTGATGGGGGAGGGGTCAGGGAGGGAACTACCCTGTCTAAGGGGCAGGGATCCCTGGCCCCAGACAGTTCTGGTCCCACATCGCCAGGACTCATTCCTCAGGGCTGATGAGGAGGCCCTGGGAAGGGCAGTAGTTCCCTGTGGGTGGAGAGAAGCCCGTGGGGGTGGCACTGCCAGTCAGCTGCTGCATGTGACCCAGGGTGACTTAGCAGGTGTTCCGATGAGTTTCATCTCATCCCTTTGGTGTGTGAGAGTAGCTTTGGGTGGCCAGGCCTTCTGCCTTTCTGTAGCTATCTCCTTCAAGTGAGGGCTCTATGGGGACTTCCCCCTTCTCTCTGTAAGAGTGACCTGGGCAGGCAGCTCAGGGGCTTGAGAGCCCTTTGAGTAAAACCCCAAATAAAGCAGATGGATATATGCTGTCACCCACCCCACAGCTAATACAAAGAGCTGCAGAGTCCCTATTTGTAGACACCCAAGTGAAGGAGAGGAATTCTTTTCTGATAGAATCTGACCTGCAGGACCCTATGTGTTCCCTTCAGTAGGTTCAAAAGGCCACCAAGGAAACATTTACCAGCGGAGATGAGTTAGTGAGAGAAAGGGGCTCAGCCCTCCCAATCCCCCCCTCCTATCTAAAAACCTTAGGGGAATGATGATCCCCACCATGCCTGAACACATGACAGCTGGGCGCTGTTGTAGGGTCCTCACAGACCTCGCGCCTGCGAGCCACTCTGCACTCGGTCAGAAGCATGTCTGTGCTTGTGTGCTTGCATCATCCCAAGATGAACTGCATTCCTTTCAAAGCAGGTTGAGCAACTGATGGTGCACTTTTATTAGGGTAACAGTTTAGAGATCAGAGGCCCCAGACATTCAACATAAATGATGTATTTATCATGATAGCTGTTGAAATTACCAAGCCAAAGAAGAAAGAGGAGACGCATTCCTGGAAGTCCTCCCTCTGTCTGAGTCTACAGTGAGTGAGGAGTAGTTGTATATAGCAGCAAAGGTTAGTTCCTTTGGGTTTTGCAAAGCAGTCTCAGAATTTGGGAAAGGAAAAAATCATTAAAAAATTATTTTAAACGTAGGATTTTTCATAGTCTCACAGTACTCCTTATCTCAAAGCCTACATAGTGTGGAAGGAGCCAGAGTTCACTCAGCAGAAAGAATGGAGCTTTCCTGCTGCAGGTGCTCAGTTACTAAAGATCCTGGAGTAAAAGTGGGGTGAGGAGCACTGGGCGCAGATGCAGACGAACTGAGTCTGAATCCCAGCACTGCCATCTTACCCCCAAGGAAGCCAGGGTCTTGCTTAGCCTGTTAGAACTTAACTGTGTAAGGTTTGTGGGGATTACGTGAAATGATGGATGTGAAAGTTTCCTCTCAGCAGAGTGTATGCTTTGAGATGTGCATTTAATGAGTTCCCAGTGGGATTTTCTTCAAGGAGTTCCCAGTGGGATTCAGAGAATAGTCATGCAGTCAGTGAGTACAGTGCATTGTACAGCTACCTACAGTTTCCCCGCCATTAACTTTAGACCTCTGGAACAAAAAGTATGGAAGGTCACAGATCACAACTGAGATCAGCCCTGGCAAATGATGGTCTCTGTGGCCCATGGTCAGCAGACTGAGCCATGGACACATGTGGCCAATCTGCCTGCTCGCTATCAGGACCCTTCCTTTGGCACCATCTTGTCCCAGGCTATTCAATATCTCCTCATTGAGGAGTGCTTCCTAGTTCCTCTCAAATGGCTAAAATTTCCTCTCGATTCTTACTTTCCAAAACACCTGGGTAGCTAATATTACTTAAGAGGTTAAAGTGGTTTACACTAAAGTGCAAATGACTGATAGGCTTGGCACTACTTTCTGGGCTCATCCATATCTTAACCCTGTTATTCAAGGATGATCAATAGCCTGCTACTTCACACATACCCACAGGTGGTGTATTTTGAAAGGCGGGACCTTTAGCGACTCTCTCTTCCTTGCTCCCATCCCCTGTCCCCTGAAGAGGCAAGGTGGGGAATTTGGTCTTCATCTTCTGAAGGGCTGTGATGCTTGATCAGGATATTTCCAATAGCAGGAGCATCAACCAAAAGCCTCAAATAAGGTTTGATTTTAGTTAACACTTTAATTGCATTTCAAAGGTTAGTCTTGATAAAAGGTCTAATTCTGTAACATGGGGTGCAGGGTATGCCCCCATAGAGATCTCTCCCCTCACCCATCCTAACTCAGTATCCAGCCCAAGTGCAGGGCTCCCTCCTTGAAGCCCCTTTCATCCCCACCCCATACTTCTAAACTCTCATACATGCTATGTTTTTCCATCACAAATAACTCTTCCCTCACCTCCCCACCAGAGCTTTCCCTTCTGGTCTTCCAAACCTGGGTAGGGCCCCTCCGGATGCTCTCACGGTTCCTTCTATGTGGCTGCTGCTACAACTCTTTATTTCTCAGTATTGTCTTATCCATGTCCCATCCCCTCCCCCTCCCACTCCCACCAAAACTCAAGAGCAAGGACAGCCCTTTCTGCACTGTTATTTCCTTGGGGTCTGACACTCAGTAGGTGACCAGTAAATAGTCATTAAATTCTGAAACGATGCCATCCGTCTGCAGTGTCAGTGAGCCCTGGCCTGTGATGCTGTGCCAGAACCTGAGAGCTTGGGATGGCCTGCTTTGAAGAAGTGAGAAGTCGAGGGGAGTAGGTGACATTGGGAAGTGGGACAGTCTGGAGAACAATGTCCTTCTATACTTCTATCCACAGGCAAGCTGTGGAGAAAGGGCACCTTGGTAGAGACAAGATGTTGGGCATAAAGGTCTGCACCTTGGGGAAGATTTTCTTGAGAATGTAATCTACCAGACTGACAGTCCTGGCTGATGCTTTTTGCTAACATCTTAATTTGGGGTCTCCTCCAAGCACTTTGCCATCTGTGTTTATGTTAATCAGGACACTACCTCATTACCTGAAAGTACACATTTAAAAAAACACATTGTTGTAAAACATATACAACATGAAATTTACCGTTTTAACAATTTTTAAGCATGCAGTTCAGTGGCATTGAAGTATAATATATCATATTGTTGTGCAACCATTGCCACCATCCCAAATTTTTCACCTTCCCAAACTGTAGCTCCATCCCCTTAACTAGTAACTCCCCATCTTCCCTTCCCATTCATTGGCAACTCCCATTCTACTTTCCGTCTCTGTGAATTCGACTCTTTAGGAGCTCAACTAACTTTAAAGTTATTTACTCATATGGAGTATCTCTGGCTTAGTTTACTTAGCATTGTATTTTCAAGATTCAACCACGTTGTGTCTGTATCAGAGTTTCCTTCCTTTTTGATGCTGAGTGAAAACCAAGTGTGTGTATCTACTGCCTCTTGTCTGTTTATCCATTGGAGGACACCTGGCTTGCCTCCGCCCCTTGACTGTTGTGAATAATGCTACTATGAACTTGGTGTACAAATACCTTTTTACTTCCCTGCTTCCGCTTTTGGGGGTACATAGACTATTTTTTAAAATAAAGTGTTGTCAGTAATTGCCTGCACACTACATAACCACCATCGAACTTGGGCTGACTGAACAATTGTCCTTCTGCAGAGAGGTGGGGACACGTGGTGCAGTTGTGTTTCTTTTCAAGGAAGCAGAATTTTACACAGTTGATGGCTTCTTGTTGTAGTGAGCTTTTGTAGATCATTTCCTAAGTATTTAATGTTTGTCCATGTCTTACCAATTAGCCATCATAATCGCTTGAGAAGCCAGAGGAAAATAGTTATCATTTTGATTTTCTTTGATCAAAGGTAGAAAAACATTCCTCTGGTTATTTTGAACATCCTTTGATATACACAAATCCTTCTCCCTTCCTGTATGTTGATTGTCAGAGGTGAATAGGACTGTTTTGCCCCAGCCTTAAAACCCTAGAATTTCTATGTGATATATTTGCATTGTGTTCATTTATTAGATCCTGAAGGACAAACAAAATATACATGGCAAAGAGAGGCTCTTGAAAGTGTTAGGGGTGGGGAGAGGGTTTCTAAGGCCAAAAAAAGTTTGGGAAATGTCATACAAAGCCCCTTTTTAAAGATTCAGGACACACAGTAACATATTAAAGGTTCTGAGAAGTTGTGCAAAGGAAACAATAGCTTAACTTTGTTTAACTGAATTTGTTATTGCAAATTATTTAGCCACTGATTTCCATTTTTAAATGAACACCTGCCAGTGCCCTGTCTGCTGTCTTCAGAAAATGATTCAGCTGCTGACCGAGAAGTGAATGCATTTTAAAAATGCAGCTACACAGGGAGGATAGTCCAGTTGTGAAGGGTTTCCTTTATGGAGCATTTGTTTTATCTTTTAATCTAGTCTTATGCTTCCTGTTTGCCAGAAAGAACTAGGGGATGCCAAAAAGGCCAACTCGCTCGTTCTATACTGAGCTTTGTCAAGGCTGCTCTGTAACATCAGTAGTTAAGAGGGAGTATTATTTTGGAAGGGCTGGGGTAGAATCCAGGTACCCTGGCTTGCCAAGCAACACCAAACCCCTGAAACCCGAAACGCTGATTGCAGTTACTACTAACTAAGAAAGACCTTATTATCATGTGTATCTCTAGAGTTTCCTCCAACAAATTCACATCTTCTAAGTCCTGTAATTCCAAAACCATTAGTTGCAGAAGGATATCTTTTCTGGAGCTGTCCACCCTAGGCTTCTCACCAATATTAAAAAACTGTAGGGCGGTGCCTGTGGCTCAGTGAGTAGGGTGCCGGCCCCATATACCAAGGGTGGCGGGTTCAAACCTGGCCCCAGCCAAACTGCAATAAAAAATAGCCAGGCGTTGTGGCGGGTGCCTGTAGTCCCAGCTACTTGAGAGGCTGAAGCAAGAGAATCGCCTAAGCCCAAGAACTGGAGGTTGCTGGGAACTAGATGCCATGGCACTTACTTTAACGACAAAGTAAGATTCTGTCTCTAAAAAAGAAAAAAACTGTAGCACTCTGCTCAGCCTGTAGCTATGAGAAAAGACAGGAAGTACTACTGATCAGAGACCATGCAGTGAGGGCTGCGATGTGGGCAACTCTGCAGCTACTGTGGCATGAGAGGGGTCTCTGTTTCCTTTCTCTGTCCTCTTGTTGAGGTTTGAATTGTCACACACATCCTCCGTGACTTTCCCTGTCCCTTACATAGCCAGCCCAGGCCTCAGTGAGCGCCTAGGGTAGCAAGCAGCAGTCCTCAGGGAGACATCCTGGCTGTGGCTTAAGGCTGCTTTGAGGTTTTGTCAGCTCTTGGAGCTGTTTCTCACTTAACTTGTGGTCACGATGCCAGCGGCACCCAAGTGGGAGGCGGGAGCCCCGAGCCCCTCCCCGCCATCCGCACCTTGTGTGTGGCTACTCTCTTCCTCTGCCAACCTGATCCCAAGGCTGGCCAGCCAGGAGCCAGACTTGTATAATCAGGTTCTGCTATCATGCTGATAGTTCAGCACGGTGTCCTTAGGAGATAAATAGTTAGTTCAAGGGGGAAAAAAATACAAACACACTTTTGAGTATAATAGTATTGTAAGCTTTTAAGAACCATCTTACATATTTTTTTCTTTTGGTCAGAAAAATAGTATATTTAAGGAATGATTGCAGGAAGCGTTGCAAATGAAGTTGTGTTGCTATTTTCATGATGAGGCTGAGGAGGTCAAAGTGAAGGTCGCCGCATCCTGAGATCCAGTGGAAGCATAGTAGAACCCCCTGTGGAACTGGACCAGGTTCTCCCCCCAGCTCCTCCTAGCTGCAAATGCAGCTGTTCCTGGGAGAGTTATCTTCTGTGCTCGCCTGGCCCACTTTCTATTCTGGTGCCAGCTATGCAGACAGGATGTACAAATAGTAAAATACCCCTTAATTTGGGTCATTTAGGGGTGCGGCTAAAATGGATAACTCAGACTCTAAATAATCAAAACCCTTTTTGAAGTAGTTTTATTACTCTCAGATTCAAATGTTACTTACCAACAGACATAAGCCCCCAAGGACCTGCTTAGCTGACAAAATTAATGAGTAATAATCACCTTGTGCCAGTTACTGTACCAGGCACATTCCTGATATTATTTTTGACTCTTAAAGGGTAAGTTTTGTGACTCCTACATCACAAATGTTGAAACTGAGCCCCCTTGAGGTGAAAAACTAGCCCCGGGTCATAGGATGGCCACTGGCACAGAGCTAGTATCAGAACACGGGTTAGTCGGGCTCAAAATCCAAGCTTCTACCACGGTTCGCAGCAGCTCTTGACAGCCACGTTCATGTGCTGGGCTCAGACCTCATTTCAGTCTCTAAATTCCATGCTTCAGCCTCTTACTTACCATGTGACACTCTTCCTCACAGATAATGGTGATCCATGGCCTTTGTGGTGAAAACAAAGGCCAAATTGGTAAAAATTTGAAAAATTATGCTCTGGTACAGTGAGACTGTTGAGTAACTTTGGGGCACCGTGTGAGTACAGGCTCAGGTTTTGTGTAACTTGTTTTTAGCAAGTTGGTATTGGCTGTCTTCGTGGAAAAAGGGGTCGTTTAATCACTGGTTTAAAGTGCTGGTTTCCAGTGTGAACCAGACTGGGCAAAATAAACAACCTTGTTGGAAGAGACCATTTCATTTTAATGGCCACCTGAAAGGACATTCATGTCCTTTTCAAGATGATTAGATCAATGTTGAAACAGAAGAAAAACTGGTTTAGCTTCTCAACTACTCTTATTCATGTGTTGTAAAAAAGATGACTATTTGGCAAAAAGCCTAAGAATTGGTCTCAACTAAAATGTTGAGTTCATTTTCTTTATTCTTTCCTTATACTTGGGGTATAATGAAGGTAGTGCTGAAAGACTGACCATTAGGTTAGGAGTTGTCTTGGCTCAGAAGCAATTGGCTCGTGAAGATTCCTGGGAGTATCATGAATCCCTGTGCGTCAGATCAGCCTGACATCAAAAAACAAAAACGACATTTTCTGTGATAGTCTGGTGTAGAGCAGCTGCAACTGAGGAAACCTGGGCTCTGCTCATGTCTGGCTTGTCTGCAAGTTTTTTTGTTTTTTTTTTAATTAGTCACTTCACTTCTCTGGGCTTCAGACTCCTCATTTTAAAAATTAGTAGGTTGACCATAACCTTTTCTAGCATCTCAGTACTAAAAATAAGATTTGGTGATATTATTTTTAATGGCCGCCATTTATCAAATACCTGCTACTCATAAACACCTCACAGATTCTTTTTGTTTCATCATCACAATAGTGAAATAACTCCTGCATCTGTCCTGTTTCCACTATGATACTTTGCATCCACGTATGTGAAGTGTATTGAACACTTGGCAAGATAAATGTTATTATAACCTGTAAAAAATTAATATAAAGTAAAAAATTGTTTTATTTGTATGAATTGGCTGTTTCTTTGAGTTTATTGGGGGGAATCAGGTATGGCTTTACAATCTACTTAAGAGTCATCTGACCTCAAACTAGTTGCTTCACCTCTCTTGCCTCAGTTTCTTCATCCAAAAAAAGGGCACACTGATAATAATGTGATAGGACTGTTGTGATGACTCACTCAGTGAAGGAACTTAGTCAAAGCAACTAGCAGAGTGCCTACCACAGGATAGACCCTTAACAAATCTTAGTTTCCTTTCTTCTCCTAAAACAATGCTTAATTTAGGTAGTAGATTTGTTCTATTAAGAGTGAAATCATTAATTGTTTTAAATAAGTTACTCAAATACCCAGTTTTCTATTGGCTTTTCCAACAAAACTACAAGTATCTTTCCCTGGAGGAATATTACCAATAGTGAAAAGCTTGGCGGAAATATTTAAAAACCATATTGCCTATATAAATTTGGCATAATAATTATGTATTAATTATTTAAGTTAAATTGTATTTGTAAAAATAATCACAGGGAAAGAAAGGATTAAGAAGGTAAATAGCATGACCTGGTGAATAGAAGCAAACTCAAAGAGCATGTGAATTTCTGAGAGTGGTAGTTCCTGTGTGACCATATCATTTGGTATGTCTCTCATTCTAGAACTTTGCTTAGGTACTAGGCATATAGAAATAAGACATGAAGCCATGGTCCCTTTCTTCAAGGAACTTGTAGGATAGCACAGGAGTCAGCAAACCTTTCCTACAAAGAGCCAAATAGTAAGTATTTTTGGCTTTGTGGCCATGTGGTCTCTGTTGCAATTGCTCAGCTCCGCTGTTATAGTACACAAGCAGCCATAAGTGAGTACATGAGCAAAGAAGTGTGGCTGTGTGCTAATAAAACTTTATTTACAGAAATAGGCAGCAGAGCCATATTTGGCCAGTGGACTGTAAGTTGCCAACCCCTGAACTAATAGTAGAAATGCTTATAGGCCGGGTGTGGTGGCTCATGCCTATAATCCTGGCACTCTAGGAGGCCAATGCAGGGGGATTCCTTGAGCTCAGGAGTTCAAGTTCACTCTCCTTGAGCAACAGCGAAACCCTGTTTCTACTAAAAGTAGAAAAATTAGCCAGGCATGGTGGCGGACACATGTAGTCCCAGCTGCTCAGTTGGGAGTTGGAGGTTGCTGTGAGCTAGGCTGACACCATACGTAAATAAATAGATACATACATACATGGAAGCTGGCCATACTTGATAAAGAGTGTTGAATAATTTTGGTTGAAGTGAGTCTTATCCTTTAAAGAAGGTGCTGAGCCAGAAAAGTCAGGGTTAGGGGAGTGAGGGTATTGTGGAATGGGGCACGGAAGAACAATGTGGGCACAGGGCACAAAGGCTTTTGGGAGCTGGCAGCTGCCTAGTGTGTGTGGGTCACAGCAGGGATTGAAGCGGGGAGTGGTGAGAGAGGCAGGTGGAGGGTAGGCTTGTATGTAGGAGGCATAAAGGAAGTTCAGCAGGACCGTGTTACAGCAGGGCCATAGCCTGCGGCAGGGAAGCTGTAGAGGCCTTTGTTTTCAGCAAGTGAGAGATGATTTTCCTTCCACCTCCAAGTTCTCTCCATGATTGATCACCCAGGGTTATTAAGTTCTTTTCATTGCAAAGATTCCTGATGCTAACATCAGAAGTTTCCCCACCCTGGAAAGGAAGAGCAGAGAGAGAGAAGGAGGGAGGAGGGTGGGGTCTTGGTATCTGACACACCTTTTGAGGGCAAGACATGATTATAAGAGGGACTTTACCTAACAAATGCAATCAGTGTAACCTGGTTTCTTGTACCCTCAATGAATCCCCAACAATAAAAAAAATGTAGAATATAAATGTCTTAACGCAATAACTAAGAAAATGCCAGGAAGGCTATGTTAACCAGTGTGATGAAAATATGTCAAATGGTATATAAAACCAGTGTATGGTGCCCCATGATCGCATTAATGTCCACAGCTATGATTTAATTAAAAAAAAAAGAAAGAAAGAAAAGAAAAAAGTTCCCTACCCTTGGCTCCTTTCCAGAATCAGTGGGGATAGCTTACACGTTAGTGTGGTAGTCCAGTTTGCTTCATGCACTGTGTTATATTAGCAAATATCCTCTTTACATATGAAACAACTTTAGAATTTCTCAAGTAACCAGTCTTCAAGTTATTCAATATCAATCAATGTGCTGCAAACCTGTGTGTTGATGTCACTTACAGCATTAATAGTTACGTCCTTCTAATACAGTGGTTCTCAATGTTCCTAATGCCGCGATGTATTTTCACTGTTACAAAGGAGTCGTGACCCACAGATTGAGAACCACTGTTCTAATACTTGGGGTTCTGTGGGATCCTTTCCTCCCTTTCTCCCTCTCTTTGTTTCCCCTTCCTTCTTGTTTTGTAATAGGCATCTTTATAAAGCTTACTAAAGTCAGTGAGGACTATTAGTAAAATATACATGCAGAATTTGGAAAGACTCTTCAAGGTTTTGGTTAACAGAAGAGCATTGAGTATTATTTTGCTTTCTTTTTTTTTTTTTTTTTTGTAGAGACAGAGTTTCACTTTATCGCCCTTGGTAGGGTGCCGTGGCCTCACACAGCTCACAGCAACCTCCAACTCCTGGGCTTAAGCGATTCTCTTGCCTTAGCCTCCCGAGTAGCTGGGACTACAGGCGCCAGCCACAACACCCGGCTATTTTTTGGTTGCAGTTTGGCTGGAGCCGGGCTTGAACCCGCCACCCTCGGTATATGGAGCCGGTGCCATACCGACTGAGCCACAGGCATCTCTGCTCTCTTTTGCCTACCTATTTGACTTCCCCACATGCCACAGAAGGCAAACCTCGGGCTAGAAAGATACATATCCTTATTTCTTTTAAAAAAAGTAAAATAAACCAAGTAAAAAGAAAAAGTAAAAGTGACTTATTTTATTGTTCTCTCAGAGATAATGCTACATCAAGTCATCTGAGGGTGTTTCAAGGTGATTATTTTCCTGACTACCTTTTAAATTCTTGTGGAAAGAAGTTTATGTCTTTAGCCCTTTAAAAATGTCAAATTCAGTGAGAACTGGGAAAGCCTGTGTCACTAAATGAAGCTGTTTCCACTTCTCTTCCAGCAGGAGGTCTGTACGGTGCAGAAGGAAGCAGGCAGTAAGAGTTGTCATTTGAAGCAAAAGAAACAGAAGATAATTGCTTAAGGGTGACAATGAATCTAAAATTACTACATTACTCATAAAAAAGGGACCACATGAAGTTTAAGAATTTGACTAGCTCTCTAACGCTGTGGCTTTGGAGTAGGTTTTCTGCCAGAGGCTTGGAATGCAGGTTTGCTGGTTGAGGTGTATCTTGCAGGAAGCAGGGACAGGCTGGTAACAGATTTGTGCAATGCCAATTTCTTTCAAAGTGTCATGGTTTTTATTTTGGCACCAAGGTAGGGAGGAAGAATAAGTTGAAGAGCAATTTGAGCAGCAATTAATGAACAACAGAGAAACAAAACTAAAAAAAAAAATTTTCTTTTCTCCAGAGTACCTGGCAAGGTTGTTCATTATGTCATTTAAGGAAGCTTGCAAGGATGCCAAGTCTAATTGGCAGTTGTGTTGGCTACTGTTGACAGTGAACCTCCTAAAATTGGAGGATGAGCTTATAGGAAAAAAGCAGGGAGTATTTTGAGGTTTTCAAATCATGCAGTTTATCTTGACTTTTCTTGGAATCTTTTAGGGAAAAAAAAATCTGTACACTGTTAGATTAACAATACTGAAAAACAAGGGACAGCATAGGCTGCCCTAAATGTTGAGAAACTAATTGTAGCCAATGTGCTTCATCAGCCTAGCTCACGGAGGCTGCTGCTTTTGTCCGTCTGTGACTAATCTTCCAGGGCGGACTCCGTGTGTGTGTTCTTGCCGTTTCTATTGTCTTCAGTTAAGAAATGCCGGCACAGCAAATCCACAGTGGTTCATGAGAGGCTGCTGAAACTCTATTTTAGGGGGGAAAAATGCTGACCTTACATTTTTCTAAATTCCTTTGACCCAATGAGGAATTTGTTTTATTTAAGCTCTTGAATTTTAAGCAGTACTATCCTCTTTGTAGCGTGGAACAAAAGTATTTCCTTTTATCTAAACAGACTGTACTCCGGTTTAGAAAAGATAGCTTGCCGAGTAGATTGGAAAAGCCCTCGTGGTCTATTGATGGAATAAGCGCAAATGGGCATCTCAACTACAAAAGATGAAACTTTGGGGAAAATTTTCATTCAGTTCCCTAAAAAACACTTTTTGCTTTAGTCAGTGGGTATTAACATACAGAAACTTAAGGCTGCAAAGGCATGGTTTGTTCCAGGCCACTTTCAAAATAAGCGTTCTCTAGGCCTGATGTATAAGATTTCTTTAAAATACATGTTCTTTAAAAGGTGAAAAGGTTTTTTCCTTTGTTGCTTTGCTTTTTGATGATTTTATGTTACCCTCACCACCATCATTACCGCCGTGGGACTTTACATTATTTTTACCTATATTTTTTTTTCTCTCATTTCAAGGTATCTAGATTAATTGGAAAAGTTTAGAAATCAAGAAAAGTATAAAATTGAAAATAAAACTCAGTCTTAATTCTACTCTCCGGAGATAATCACTTGAAATACTATGGAGCATCTTCTAATTTTTCCTGCATACACACCCATTTATTATTCACCGTTTTTTCATTCTGAGGCCTTATCTTACCATTATATTGTGAACATTGTTTTCAGTTGTTCATTTTCAAGAGCAAAATTATCAGTGGCTGTATAGTATCATTAGACATGTAGTTGGGTTCTTACTTTTTACTCTTATGACTTAGACCTAGTAACCAACTGTCTTTGATTATTTCATTGGGAAAAAGTTCCAAGAAAGGGAATTGCTGATATAAAAGGTAAATGCGATTAAAAGTAATGTGCTATGTCTTGCCAAATTGTCTTCCAGAAAAACAGTCTCTATATTGTACACATTTGTACAGATTTTATACCTCTTTGTTTCTCTTGCATCGCTAGAACATTGAAAAACAATTTTTTTGGAAAGCAAAATATTGTGTTTTGATTTCCTTTAGTTGAATCAAACATTTCCCAAGTGATTTTTTAACTATTTGTATTTCTTGTTCTGTCAGTTATCTGAGGGTTTAACCTATTTCTAGTTGGAGTCTTAAGGTATATCGACATATAAATAATCACTAAATATTAGGAGTTAATCTTGTGCATATATTTTACAAATTTAGGTCTTTATAATTTCATAATTTTTCTTATGATAATTTTGATGCATAGAAGTTTTAAATAATTCAAATTAATATTAAAATAGTAACAGTTAAACTGTTAGAAAATATACCACTCATTTCCTTAGGTAGTTTCTTTCTTCCTTTTCTTTCCTTCCTTTGCCTTCTCTCCCCTCCCTCCCCTCCCCTCCCCTCCCTACCCCCTCCTTCCCCTTGGTAGAGTGCCATGGCGTCATGGTTCACAGCAACCTCAAACTCTTGGGCTCAAGCAATTCTCTTGCCTCAGCCTCCCAAGTAAAAAGGTACCCGCCACAATGCCCGGCTATTTATAGAGGCCGGGTCTTGCTCTGGCTCAGGCAATCCACCCGCCTTGACCTCCCAGAGTGCTAGGATTACAGGAGTGAGCCACCATGCCTGGCCCCCTTAGGTAGTTTCTTTTCCCCTTAATTTTTATCTTGGGAGATTCCATGTGCACTTCAAAATCAGACAAGTAACCTATTTCCTATTTTCTTGTTCTTGTTTTATATTTTATTTTAACATAGGAATTATTTCTGTTGAAAATGATTAACTTCCTTATCTCTTGCTTATTTTCCATCTTCTTTAGAAATTTCATTAATTTCCTTGATGAATATTTCTCTACCTTGGCAAATCAAACAATTCAATTACTCCTTTTAAAGTAGCATAAATTATATTTACATTAGCTTATCCTTAAAATATATAGGTATAAAAACAGTCTACCAAGTTTCCTGTAACCTTTGCCATTTTTTTTCCTTTTAACAGAACATGTAGCAGCTAATAGCGTGTAAAACATAGACACACACTTTAGAGTCATTGTCTCACCACTTAGTCATAGCTCACAAGCTTCTCATGGCATCACCATAGAATGTCCTGATCTTGGAATAATGGCAAAGAAAGCAAGCCTAAGATGATGAAACAGGGCCATGACTTTAGCACTTTTATGATCTTGTTAAACCTGCTGATGAAGTGTTAACCTGCTTAATTAAGGGATTGTTGTCATTGTTCTCTAGGGAATGGATTTCGGGGAGACTGGAGTTAACACAGGGAGACTCTGATATTAGTTCAGGAGAGGAAGGATGGTGATCTGGTCCCATCCTGTTCTCTGCATTCCCTGCAAACGCCATCCCAGGGAAATTTAATCAGAGAATGATGAGATTTGATTTGCAAAGACCAGAAGCCACTCTGGGATATTTTAGGAGACAGGGATTGAATACAGAGAAGTAGTGCTTACTGAGTCGCTAGAGCAGCGGTAAACTGGGCCTCAGGAAGGATTCCAGAGACTAGCCTGGCCAGGGAACTGTGTCTCAGTTACCAGGCTGGGAAATGAGGACGTCTGTGTGCCAACACTGGCTCCAAGATTACACCTCCTCAGCTACCTCCGGAGCTGTTGGCTTCAGGACCACCCAAACCCTGTCAGATCTGACCAGCAAAGTAGACATCCTACTTCCTCCCCTCTAATACTCATCTTTATTCAAGTCATCAGAGAAATTAGAACTAGGCTGCTCACTCAAAGTTATTTTGGGGTGTGCACCTGATTGGCAGCACTGTAATCACATTTGGAACTGTGGCCGTCCAGCTTAAAAGTGTTGTTTTCAGTCTTCTAGCCCACACTGCAGGAACATGCACCAGAAGGAGGCTGGAATTGCAGGTGATGAGTAAGCGCTTCCTGTGCCCTACAAGTCAGGTTGAACACAGGAGCCATGGAGTGGGGGGGGATAGATTTGGAATATGTTTGTAAGGAAGAGCGGCTGGACTGAGTGATTGATTTGATGCAGAAGGAGGCAGTAAGAGGGACATGACGATGGTAGTGTCAGAAACAAAACCAAGCTGGGCACAGTAATACATGCCTATAGTCCCAGCCACTCTAGAGGCCAAGGCAGAAAGATTGCTTGAGCCTAGGAGTTTAAGACCATCCTGGGGGCCAACATAGTGAGACCCTGTCTGCACAAAAATTTGTGGGTGTTTTTAAAACCCATTACATTAAGGCCTAATTTTGCACTTTTTAGAATCATTACTCCTCTCCGATTTTTCTAAATCTTAAAAATTTTGACATTGCTTTAAATGTTGTTCAGTGAAATGAGCAAATGCCACATCTTATCTATAGTGATGTGAACAAATTTTGAGAGCCAGGTTATCTCACAGCTTCCTCATACTTGTGGAATTCTTTAGAAGGTAGTTCTGAGTTTGAATGCATTTTCTTTTCCCTGTACATTTTTGTCAATACTAGAAGTAGAGATCAAACAAGGGCGTTGGCTGAGTGGACTCCCCAGTTCACCCCAGCGTGCTGAATGGCACTTCCCCCAGAGGGGAGCCTCTGGGTTGGCCAGGGCGTTGCTCAGATGAGTAACCCTTATCTTGGCTGGCCTGCTGGGCCTCCAGTCAGAGTTGGTTTGCTTGATGATTCAGATAAGCTGCCTGTTTTTGTGCTTCCTTGAAGAGGGTTTACGGCGCCAGGTGGCTGCCTTGCCCCAGATTCCATGGCCTCCTCTCCCAGGTGGGTGCTTATAGGCTAAGAACTGGGGTATTGCCGGCAAAGACTTCTAAGCAGGCCTCCTTTCCCTGCCAACTGTGCAAGTGGTTCAGTCTAGCTCTCCTGTTTTCATTTTTCACTCTGGCATTGTTAATTGATAGGGGTTGTATTAAGGTGACTACTGAACATCTCATTAGGTGGGGACTAAATTGGGTCGTGCCTGCCCAAGGCCAGGTCTCGCAGTTGCTCAGGTGGCTGAACTCACAACACTATGGGCAAGTTCCTCCACTCCCCTGAACACTCTTATTAAAATCTCTCTTGTCTCCAGGTCATCTCATATAAGCATAATGTATTCATTTGCATCACTTAACCTCAAGTAAACTCATCAATGGGAAGTCTTGGTGGAGACATGAAAGTGTTTAAAATGATTCTCAGCCATCAAGACAGCAGATGGTGCCCTTCTCCGGGGTGGCAACCTGTGGTTGGGGCTCCCCTCTCTTGCCAAGAATGTGCCAGGCAGAGGCTCCCGCACGTGTGCCGTGGTTGGGAGATGGATAGTTACAGGTGTTGTAAGCACCTCCTCTCCTCCTAGTGTGTATAAAATGAGCTGCAAAAACAGAATGTGCACCCACTGTTAGTTATGAAGCTGTGGCACACATCTCCCCAAGCACAACCTGCATTCCTGGAGCTAGAAGTAGGCTGCACACTAAAAGGTATCTATTATTAAAAATACATTTTCTTTGAACAATAGCACATTTGTGAATGTTGGTTTTCCAGGCTCACCTCCAAAAGCCTACTTAACTCATTGCCTAGCTTTACAATCCTGCATTTGCAGCTCAAAATAACAGCCGAAGCCTTGTGCATGGTTTACATGGTGTTTTAGCCTCTCCTTGCTCTCAGGAGTTGCTTGTTTGAACTCTAGCCCAGGTTGTGATGCTCATTCATTGTCTGCAGAGTGGCAGGGAAATGACAGGGCAGGGCTGGCCAGTGGTTCTTAGAATCACCTGAATGGCTTAATGACACTGCTGTGCTCACCTCCAGAAGTTCTCATTAGTGGGTCTGGGATCAGGCCCAAGGATTTGCCATTTCTAGCTAGTTCCCAGGTGATGCCATCACTGCTGGGCCCTTGGGCACATGCTAAGGACACTGCAGTATCTAAGAGGAGGTTAACTCTCTAACGGGCTCTTGCATCTAAATTCTTTTTTTTTTTTTTGGCCAGGGCTGGGTTTGAACCCACCATCTCCAGCATATGGGGCTGGCGCCCTATTCTGTTGAGCCACAGACGCCACCCTAAATTCTTAATAAGATTCTATGCAACCAGCAGTGCCCTCTCCACAAACATGTTGAATAAACCTCCACAACAACAAATCCCAAACCACCCTTTATTGACGAGGCCCTCATTCTGGCCCTTCGCACATTCCCTTGTTCCAGTTCTTCCTGAGTCTGGTGTTACCAACTACTCTGGAAGCAAGTCGGGTAGCAGAGTGAGTCACTCTCCTCAGTTCTCTGGAAAGTTGTCTCATGTCTCGGGGGCCTCAGAGAACAGGTGTGCATCCCGAGGAGTCCAGGGCAGTCTCGGAGTGGGAATGATGCAGCAGATAGCACCTTCCCACTCTGTCCGGGCCACGTGCTTCACTCTGCATCCACTGATGCTGGGACCCACAGCTGTGGACTTGCCAGCAGTTTGGTAATGGGGGGCAGGACCTAAGCTTACATTGCCCTCTAATAATCCTCTATATTACACTCTGAGTCTAAAGAGAGACAGACCAAGGGGTCAGGAGAAGACATCTAAGAATTCAGGGCTGAGATCAGGTCTCGGCCTGATATCTTCTATATACATGCCCACTCCCCATCCTGTCTTTGCTTCCAGGACACCCCCACCCACTCTGGCATCCTCAAGTCTCCTGCCTGGTACCTCTCTCTAGCTCAGTGGTTCTCAACCTTCCTAATGTTGTGGCTCTTTAATACAGTTCCTGTGGGTCGTGACCCACAAGTCAAGAACCGCTGCTCTAGCTGCTTCTCCACCCCAGCCTCTACAACCCCTTGTCTCCACTGACCTGGAGTTGACAGCCCCAAAACTGAAGCTTTTGCCCCTTCTTTCTGACAGAAGGAGGGCATCTGTCCCCCTGATGGTAGGTGGGAGCACAGAATAGCAGGGTAGGCCCTGCGGTCTTCACAGCCTGGGTGGTGAGGACATGTATATTTGCCCCTCTGACTCAGGCATAAGCTGGGTGTGGATTTGAGTGCTGTGTCCCCATTTGGACATACATCACTTAGAGGGAACACACACAGGTTTCTCTCTTGCTTCTGAAAATGAAGAAAAGGAAATTACCAAGATTGTTTTTATTTTTCTTATTAAAGAATAAAACTTTATTGTAACACATAGTCTGAATATTGTATTTACTAATCAGCTTTTCGTCCAAGTAGAGCAGATAGCTTTACGGGGGAATATAGGAAAACACAAGGGACATTTCCAAGGAATGAATAAGAAAGATGAAAGCTCATATTTCAATGTTAACTCTTTCCTTTAAGTTTTAGATGACTTACAAAGTTTGGGGAGTGTTTGGGGATGAAAATGCAAAAGTCACTTTTGATCTCCTTTGGTCATTAGAATTCCCAGGCAGAAAGTTATTAGGGGCTCCCAGGCCATGGGAGCAGTTCTGCAGGGTGACGGGGTACTGGTCCTCAGGGAAGCCTGGGTCTCCCACTTGCTCCCCTGCATCTGGCTCTGTTTACATTTCCCAGGGTGGGGTTGGGGCATAAGAACCCACCTCCCTAGACTTCATATATCACTCCTTGCAGACTGTTATGGTCTGTCCCAGACTAAAACATTACATTTCCTTTGATGGGAAAATTATTTTTCTCATTGGATTTTCAAAAACACGGAAGAGACTTACTGGCGTATGTGACATGGTACTGGCAACGGGGGCTGTGATCCTTACAAGGTTATTGTATTGCCCTAATGATTGAATACAACTAGCTCTGTGTATGCTTCTCTCTGATTTATTTTCTATTTGCCCCTCTCTAGTGGGATCTTGTGTGTGATAATGCCTGGAAGGTCCATATCGCTAAGTTCTCCTTACTGGTTGGATTAATCTTTGGCTACCTAATAACTGGATGCATTGCTGACTGGTGAGTACCACCGTGCCTGCTGCACAAACCTTGGGAAGCAACAGCACACGTTTGCTGGCTAAAGAGGAGTGGTCAGTGTTAGCTTATGCTGAGTCTTCTCTCTGCCCTGGTGTTGGTGCCAGAGCAGAAGGCTTAAGCTCTGGAGAATACAGAGCTTGAAGAATTGGCCCATGCACATAACAGACTGTCCAGAAGTGAGAATTTAAATTTGGAGCAGTTCTCCAGCTGTTAGAGCCCAGCAAAACCAGCCTGTTTCCCTACTTGCTGCTAACATTCGGAAGAGCTTGAGGACTTGTGTGCAGAACCCCATAGGCTGGGCACTGAGAGATGGGTGCAGAAGAGGCATTTAAACATAGGGATGAGGAGCTGGAGACCTTTGCCCCTTAGCATCGCATCTTCCTTGGGGACCATAGGGAACTGGACCTTGAGGTATTGGCAGCATTTGAGTGCCAAATGGGATCTGCAGGCTAGGGGAGGTTGGTTGCCAGGAGTGAGAATGAATATGCTTTGTTTGGGTGGGTAAGGAAGTCTGGGTGGCTGGAGCAAAGTGTGTGATTCAGGGTGCAACAATAAAGTTGTAGGATGGAGACTGGGAGACATTAACGATGGTAAGGACAATGACTACATTAGCAGCTACACTTACTGGATGATTACTGTGAACCAGGCACTGTGCTAAATATTTCCATACATTAAAATACCCTCACAAAACCCTTGTTAGGTAGATGCTGTCATTACCTCTGTTTAGACTTGAAAATCCAAAGCACAGAAGTTTAAGTTAAATCTTCGAGCTCATCCAGCTTTAAGCCAGAGATCTGGGTCTGGAAACTCAGCCACGTGGCTCCAGAGTAGCCTCTCTACCCAGGCACTGCAGTACTTTTATTTAAGGCATTCTGTGGTCACAAGGGCCACTGTGGTGACGTGTCTGAGCAGGGAGGCAATTGCACAATGTAACAGGTTTTTCAAGTATGGGACTGCTCAGGGAGAGACATGGCATAACTATTTCCCCGGAGGAATTTGTTTTTCTGGTGAATCAGGACGTTTTGGGCCCAATGACATAATGAGGGCTACCAGGGATAAGAAGAGAACTCTATCGGTCATTGTATTGCCCTCTGCACCCCTAAAGATCACTGGCCTTGGCAAGAGCCTAGAGGGTCAAAGCAGAGGGTTCCAAGATCATGTTAAAGTTGGAGACATTTCCTTCCCAAAACTAGCATCTATTTGGAAGTACCTTGTACTAACATATAATGTGACTTCCTGTGTGCTCGGAATCTGCCTCATCATCTTATGTAGATTCGTGTTCTGGACACATTTCCCTATGGACAGAAGTAACAGAGAAGCAGTTAATGACCTCTGGGGCCCCTGGTAGGGGCTGGTGTGGGTTTTTCTAAAACAAATATATGACTTCACATATTTTCAGCATGAGCTATACTATTCTAAAAGGTAGTTTCCCAGAAATTTGCATTGAAAAAGTTAGGAAGTTATACTAATATAATTCATGTCACCTTCTTTCAAAAAATGCAGACTTGACTGAAGCTTTACTGTCCTTCTTTATTCAATAGCTGATTTAAGTGGAAAGTAAATATGGACTTTTAATGAATCAGCATATAAAGGTTTAAATTGTTTAAAGGTTGTTTGCATGACTTATTCTTGCACATATGTGCAGCGTGGGCCCCGATCACATACCAGACCTGAGGACAAAAGAGTCTGGGTCTTTCTCTGGGAGCAAGCAAAAGTCTGACATTGCAAGCCCACTTCACTGCAGCAGCTTTTTCAAGAGTCAGATCGGCAAGAGGAGATTCCCTGGAGTCAGGGGCAGGCTGCTTAGGGGTGTAGATTTTTGAATATTCTGAGCAGGCCTCCATTTCAGTTTGAAAGTTTGGTATTTTCCAACCTTGTTTACTGGCATTTTACTCTCTGCTTATGACTTACTTAAAAGGAAATATACCCGTTTAAAGGGAACTCCAGACCTCACAGCTTGTGGCCCGTTTCACAGCTGCGTGGGGAAGTAGATCAGGTCATGTGGGAAGCCTTGTACCACTGCTGTCAGCATGGGATGATGTTTAAGTGGTACACTTCTTTCTTTAAAAGGTGATTGTATTTGACACAATCACTATTTAATAGATTTTGTTTGGGGATATACCCTGGGTATCATTATATTATAGAATCTGTTCATTCAGGTATCCCAGAGGGAGGGCGGCCAGCGGCTCCTGAGGGTGTGCCCTTTCTGCTGCATCTGTTGCTATGGAAGCTTTCTCACTTTTCTCTAGCCTCCCTGGGCAGCTAGCTGGTCATGGTGGGCTGCCCCTTGCCTTCCAACTCCTGGCTGAGAACAGCCAATGGGAAGCAGATCCTCAGGGCAGAGGAGGGTGAGGTGGGGCATTTTTCTCCCAGCTTGGTCTCTGTAGACATAGAAGGGCTGGTTGCCTCCTGTCTGAGCCCCTCTACATAGCACCCCACTCTCTGGAGCCCAGGACCATCCTTTCCCCAGTGCTCCCTGCTGTTAAGAGCTGCAAAGATCAAACACCTTGCCTTGTGGCTTCCTTCATGGCTTGCTCACTCTTACAAATAATCCCTTTTTAAAATCTCCACTAGCTTCATTTAAGTGGGGCCTCATTTCCTGCTGAGATCCTCTATCAGTTCTACTACATGCTTGGTGGTGGCTTACAGCACAAATTAATTGTCTTACAGTTCCATGGTTCACAAGTCCAACAAAGGTCTCACTGGGCTAAAATCGGGGTATTGGCAAGGGCAGAGGCTCTAGGAGATGGGCAGTTTCCTTGCTTCCTCCAGCTCCTAGAGGCCACCTGCTTTCTATGGCTTGTGGCCCCTTCCTCATCTCAGAGCAGCAGTGGTGAGTTAAGTCCTCCTCATGCCACTCTCTCTGGTTCCTGCAATGAGAAGATGTGTTCCTTGTTGTTAGATTGCACCTTCCTGGAAAATCACCTCATCTTGAGGTCCTTAAGCTTAATCTCATCTGCAGAATTTGCTTTACGATGAAATATTCATCGGTTCCAGGGATCAGAACATGGACATCTTTAAGAGTCATTATTTTGTCCACCACAGATCCTAAGTGATAAAGCCTTCTATGTTACAGACAGAAATGGGGTTTATCACTCACCACTGAGGGGGTTCTGCTCTGGGGAGCCAGTTTATACTAAAACTCCGATGCTAGTAAGTAAAGCATACTGAATGCTTGCTGAAGCCCTTGCCCATATCCATACCTGTCGGCAGCCCTATTGAGTAGGCATGAACTGGCTCTCCAGAACAAACTTGGCCATTCCTGAGATGGCATAGTTCATAAGTAGTAAGCCTGGATTCAAAACCAGGATGCAATGATTTCAAAGACCATGCTTGAAGTTATCACCTATAGGTTATATAATCATACTTACTGAGTTTAACTGCCATTTGGGAGGGAGGGACTTAGGATGATTTCTACAAGATTAAAAAAAAAAAAATCAAGCATCTTTTCTAAAGTACCAAAACAGGGCAGACCATGTTTGGTAGGCGTTAGGAATGCAGAAGGGCAGGGAGGAATGAGAGCTGAGACACTGAACTCTTTACTTGGTGTTGGGCATTGCATTTGTGCCGATCATTCTTAGTAAATGATCTCAACAACTCCGCGAAGTGGGATGCTTACTCCCATTTTGTAGACAAGGGAAGTAAAGGCAAATAAAAATGGATGTTAGATTTTATTTTCCCATTTTAGGACAATGACTAAGCCATATTTTAAGTTTATTTCTGTAAATGAATTGGGGTTGGACAAAAATCATCTATACAGTCCTCCATAGCCCTAGCACCAGTTAAAGGAAGCAATAGCTAAAACCTCTAGATGAGATAATTAACTTACATTAGTGTTGAGACCCTAGCCTTGGTCTCATTCCACTGAACTAAAGTGACTAATAGGGATGGTTAGAACCTTAAAAAGTTCTGAGGGCGGCACCTGTGGCTCAAAGGAGTAGGGCTCCGGCCCCATATACCGGAAGTGGCGGGTTCAAACCTGGCCCCGGCAAAAACTGCAAAAAAATAAAAATAAAAATTCTGAGTGAAATTCTGTCTTATTCTTTTCCTAGAATTTTCTTTGAGAGGGTGAGGACATGCTTTTTTTGTTCAGCAGCTTAATTAACAGATAACTTACATTCCATAAAATTCACCCATTGTAAGTGCGCAATCCAGTGAGTTTTAATGTATTTACAGAGTTATCCAGCCATCACCATGCTCTGAGTTTAAGGCATTCTCATCACTGTAAAAGGATGATGAAAATGTGCCCTTTTGAGGTCTTTCCACATTCTCTCCCCCAGGAATTTATCTGTTTCTCTGCCTTTTCTGGGCATTTTGCTTATAATAGGTGCCTTTGAATAAACATATTTAGGATAGTTCAATCCATGCATCTATCCTTTGTGGTATTAGTGTGCTAGGTCTGGATTTTTTTGCCCTTTTTCCCTTCCAGACAAAGTACATCCACTCTACTCCAATTTCTCTGTGAGATATCCTTCTAGACCAAGCCAGTTGTTTGATGAAGAGTTATTGTTGAAGTTCTATTCATAATGAGTTAATGAAGGAAAAGAGGAGAGTTAGCATGGGGGGATAGGGAGCTGGTGACCTTTCAATTCCCATGGACCACCAACTATTGTCCTCCCAGCCACCATTAGAAACACCTCGCCCCCTAGTGGTCACCAATCTGGCTCCCGCCAGCTCCAAAAGATGTGAATTTAGGTCTGATGGGTGGCCTTTTCCAGAAACTCAATGGCCTCCCACCAACCCCTTGCTGCCAGTGGGCATTACTGTTAGTTCACTATCAGGTTCACGCCAGGTATTTAAAGTTCAAGCTACCTAGCTTAGTGTGTGGCCCCTTAAAAATTACTTGTCATCATGTAGCTGGAACAAATTGGCAGGTGGCTTGACCCCAGCTCTGTTAGACTGTGTGTAGGTTCAAGCCCCTGACTTAGTTAATAGCCCAGAGAAAGGAAATAAGCCACTTCGCTAAGTGCCATGTTGACTTTCACTCCGGTTCCAAAGGTCAATGATTTCTCAAGACTTTTTATGCTGGGTGTGTCAAGGTTCACATTTGGGATATTATTGATTTTGTTCCTCTTGCCTCAAATCATCCCTGCATATTCTCAGAAATAGATTCAGTGGATAGATTCAGCGACAGGAATTAGGTTCACAGCATGATTCCTATACCCAGTAGCTGGTTGATCTTTGCTCCCCGTCTCCAGAATTAGAGGGTTGGGCTAAATCTCCCCAAGGGCCTTCCCACCCATAGAATACCCATAGTATTCTGCGATACAGTGAAGTGGGTCTAGTCTGAAGACTTTTAATGTAGTACTTATTCCACATATATTGGGTGCCTGCTGGATACAAGGTTTCAGCAGCTGGCATCACTGCCTTATTTCCTGATGATTCCTGACTTTTTCCCTCTCCATATGCAGGGTTGGCCGGCGGCCTGTGCTACTGTTTTCCATCATCTTCATCCTGATCTTTGGACTGACTGTGGCACTGTCAGTGAATGTGACAATGTTCAGCACACTCAGGTTCTTTGAAGGATTTTGTCTGGCTGGAATAATTCTCACATTGTATGCACTACGTAAGTAGGAACCTTCATAACTAGTCTTAAAAAGAAAAATTAGCAAAAGTATTACTACTTTTAGGGTTCTGGGAAAGGTACTATGCATGTTGGTTGTTTGGGATGGCAATCTTTTGGAAGCGCAAACTTTAAAGGCCTTGATTGTTGTGAAAGAGCCTTTTCAGGCAATGTCATACAACATTTACTCAATCCTGATCTCCAGATTGGTTTCAGTACATGTCAAAGGATGTGAAAGTTTGTGTAACTGCTTGGAGAAATGGCAATCAGACCATAGGTGCGAAGGAGCAGCTTTTACTTTCCTCCAGAATTTTCTGCACTGACATTCTGTGTCTTTTCTCAAGTGCATAAACGGGAATCCCTGTATGTGGTTCCTGTTACTGTGATATCTGGACTTAGTGTTTTCTTTCACTCTTTAAGAGTTTTTCTTTTCTTTTCTTTTCTTTCTTTCTCTTTTTTTTTCTTTCCTTTCCTTTCCTTTTTCTTTCCTTTTCTTTTTTCTTCTCTTTTCTTTTTCTTTCCTTTTCTTTTTTTTCTTCTTTTTTCTTTTCTTTCTCCTCTAAGGCCATACAGCAGTGGTTCTCAAACTTCCTAATGCCTTTAATATAGTCCCTGTTGGTTGTGACCCACAGGTTGTGAACCACTGTCATACAGAGTCCAAATTTTCCATTCTCATGTGCTTAGATGTGATTTTAAGTGATCTGAAATTAAACCCTAAGCATTGATACTAGAAGATTAAATAGTAATATTTAGTAGTATTTGGTCTTTTTTAGGATGGAGAGAATTTTTTTCCATTGAGCTGTTATGGTCCTTGGCTGTATTAAGTCTGCTGTCAAATATGGTTATGTTTCACTTTTTTGTGGTTGGTATTTTCTAGAACACAACCATAAGCCCATAAGGAGAAAAAAGTGCTAGGGCATAGATGTTTTACTTTTTAATCATCTTGTGGAAAAATCTGTTGGGAATATTGTAAAGTGGTCCATGATATGTTTTGTCTTTTTCTTTCCTTTGACAACATGGGAGTTAGGTATAGATTGAATAGCAATTTCCAGTGTGATAAAATAAGAATAATTATAATGATCTTAAATTTGCATGTTAAAGGCTTCTATTAGATAGCTAAAATTTTTGTTCTGCTGGAAAGATAATCAATTTATGACAGAGATTTATAGCCACAAGGAAGAAACAGGAATAGAAAATGGCTACGTGTATATTCTAAATCCAAAGTCTGCAGTTTTGTCATCATCTTCCAACATTTAACTAAATTGTAGTTTCTCAGAAATCACCTTTTTTGGTTTATCTACATTTATTTTAGAATCCTTGTCCTTAGAAACATGTGACAATATTGATGGATCAAGGTGATGGGTGTTCATTTCTTTGAACAAATAATATAGATATTGGGCTTGAATGTTCTCAGATAAAATGCCTGTGCCCTCTGTGGCCCGCCCCGACCCCTGTCTATCTGTACCCAGGAGAAGGTCTGAGCTCTCTTCTTCAGGCCCTGTATATGCAGGCATGCGGTCTTGTCCTTCCATGTGGATGGCCATTAACAGGGACAGCTCTGTACTTTGACAAAATATAATAGCTGTGTTTCAAGAGCTCCATAGCGAGCATAACCTCAATCTCACCATCCCCAGGTGAGAGCATGTTCATGGAAAATTGCCTTACTGCAAAGTTGGCATATTGGTTTTACCTTAGATGCCAACTGCTAATGATTGGTTGAAGCTGCCAGAAGACTGCTGAGAGAAGACTTCTGAGGACACATGGGGGCTCAGCAGAAGAGAACACATTGATCCGTTAGCCATGTCTGCCAGTATTAAGGCTGCATAAGTAGCTGCCATTTGCCTCTGAGGGGATTATCCCTGAATTAAGCCAGACCAGGAGTGACTTATACCTGAATGGCAATGTTTTAGCTTCACATAGAATTGTTTTATTGACTTGAGTTGTGATATACCTTTGACCCTATGAAACCTATTGCTACATTTACTGTAAAAAATGAATCTAAGTATGTTTTTTGTTTGATTACATAGTGAACTTTTTATAACTAGAAAGTAATCTACCACTTCAGAATCATCTTACAAAGAGTGTGCCTATCCTAAGAAACTGCTTTGCTTATATCTCCTAGGCATAGAATAGTATAACCATAGTATTTGCAAATTTTTCTAGGTGGCAAATATTTTAGGTTTTGAAGCCACGTGGTCTTTGTCCTAGTTACTGAACTCTGCCTTTGTAGCATGAAAGTGGCCATAAATAGTATGTAAATGAGCAGGTATGTGTGTGTTTCAATAAAACTTTATTTACAGAGACAGGTGGTAGGCCCGATTGGACCAGTGAGCTATAATTTTTCAACCACTGATATAAGTGATTGGTATGTGAGCCTGAAAACAAAAGCTTTCAATTCTGATTTCCTGCTTTCATAATAACTTTCCTACTTGTTTTCTCTTTAGTTCCATTTTTCTATTTCCATAATTTACATTATTTGTTGTATGTATTTCTTTAAGCAACCTAAGAAAAATAAAGCAAAAGACATGAATGATGATTTGGAGTTTGTTTAGATAATATTTAAACAATGAAAATCAGGGGATTTGACTAAGAGATGGCAGAAGAGTCAAGTTTGACAAGGGAGAATCACAAAAAGAAAATAAAGTCATACTGGGCAAGTGGGACTTGGGTAGGATGTGTGCGGGCTGCCCATGTCTCTCTACATGTGGCAGTCTTGGGAGAAGGCAGAAGATGGTAACAAGAAGTTAAGAGAAGAACTCCCCACGAATAAGATAGGATCGCTGACTTGCTAGCCCTTTATATACAAGTAGTGTATATACTTAGATAATGCTAAGAAATTTGTTGTGCTTGAAGAAAATTATTGATAAACTGGGTCACAGGGTCGAAGTACTTTTTGACTCTAAAGAGAAGTTTAAAACTTTTGGACATTGATTATTTGGAAGTTGCATTTTTTTTTTTTTTCCTTTTTTGTTTTGTTTTATTGTTGGGGATTCATTGAGGGTACAATAAGCCAGGTTACACTGATTGCAATTGTTAGGTAAAGTCCCTCTTGAAATCATGTCTTGCCCCCATAAACTATGACACACACCAAGGCCCCACCCACCTCCCTCCTTCCCTCTTTCTGTTTCCCCCCCATAACCATAATTGTCATTAATTGTCCTCATATCAAAATTGAGTACATAGGATTCATGCTTCTCCATTCTTGTGATGCTTTACTAAGAATAATATCTTCCATGTCCATCCAGGTTAATACGAAGGATGTAAAGTCTCCATTTTTTTTAATGGCTGAATAGTATTCCATGGTATACATATACCACAGCTTGTTAATCCATTCCTGGGTTGGTGGGCATTTAGGCTGTTTCCACATTTTGGCGATTGTAAATTGAGCTGCAATAAACAGTCTAGTACAAGTGTCCTTATGATAAAAGGATTTCTTTCCTTCTGGGTAGATGCCCAGTAATGGGATTGCAGGATCAAATGGGAGGTCTAGCTTGAGTGCTTTGAGGATTCTCCATAGGAAGTTGCATTTTTAATTGTCCCAACTTTTTCTCCCCCTTCAATCATAAGGTTTTTATCTCACTTAATGCATCTGCTGGAAAGACTTATGCTTTCTCAGAACACACCTGCATATCATTCTTTTTTAATCTTGCAGGTGCGTGGCAATGCAAGTTAGGAGAGTAATGATTTCTGCAGTTTTAGTTTCTTGCCATAAGGGTGGACTCGTCCTTTTGAGAAATGCTGCTGACTTGTGAAAGTTTCCTGCTTTATTTACAAGGCTACTTAAGGGATTTGTTCCGGCTCTGGATTTTTTCTAAGATGTATGCTGGTTAAATACTCTAAAATACTCTAAATACTTTCAAATTTGGGGTTTCCTTCAAGTTGCCAAAGGGAGAAGTGGTTGTGTAATAAAGGAATAAAATAGAGATTACTGGCATCTTCACAAGGAGTCTTTACGCAGAAGTAGAGTGCAGGTCGTCTAGAACAGGCGAGAGGAAGCCAAACTGAATGGGTTTACACAGGGCCACGGTAGGGGCCCTGAGACTGTCGCAAGACCCTGATACAATTAAATACACTTGGACTGCATCAGTGGCTTAATTTAATCTTTACCTCTGGACACACACAAACACATGATAAAAAAGACTTAACTAGACAAGAGGCACATAACAAAAAAAGAAGCAGTAGATGATATTTCCCTACTTGTTTATGAAAATTAAGTCTTATAAAAGACAAAAGAAATAGTCACTTCAATAAAGGCAGACATGATTTGTTGTGGTGTGAATCCTTTTCCCAATCAGGATTCAAAATATTACAGACAAAAAAATGTAAAACATTATTGAAGATCTGTCTTTCTTCCAATAAAGTCAATGAGAGATTATTAATTTTTAAGTTGGTTTGATGTTGGATGTAGTAAATAATCCTATGGGAGAAAAATAGACAGTATTTTTTAATATACTTTGTTTTAGTTTCTCTCCCCATTTGACTCTATTATACCTTTTCCCTCCCCAACCATAGTTTCCTTCTTTGAAATAATGAATAATATCTTTTACTGACAAAGAGACCTGAAGCTTAGTTACTGGGGGCAAATGAAAGTAATTTATTTCCCCTGACAACAATGAACAATTTTCTTAAAAAATTCTCTCTTATAATAACACTCCTTAAACCCAGACAACCTAAATAATTGGATGAATTTTACACATGATTATAGAGTGAAGAGACATTTTACAGCTGACTAAGTTACTGATTACTTTGCAAAATTAGAAGCCAAGTCTTGACTTACCTGGTAAATAGACTCAGAGAAATCTTGAGTTTGCTGTGGGTGGGGTGCTGCTCTGTTCCTCACATGACAGTAATGGTTTTAGGCACTCACAGAAGTGGTTGAGTAATTTCTGATGTGCCGGTGTAGAATAACTTTTTTTCTTTCTTATACACTCATATATTTTTATACTTTGATGTTTCTCTGAACTAATATTCCTTGCAACATATTTCAGTCAGCAGGATTGTTAAGCATCACTACGCTATACATATTTTAAAACATTGACTGGACTAAATGGTTCCATGTAGCAAGTGGGTTCAGTGTGGAATGAAGAGAATAGAGATTATTGAACTGTGTGGAATGAACAGAATGAAGATTTCCTATGTCAAGCAGGAATGGCTTCAATTACTTTGTGGTTGACTTCTGGGAAACAAAGATTTACATTGCATTTCAGTGAAAGGGAAGTTTTATGTGAACACACGCTTTGTTGGTTCCTTTCTCTTCACCTGACTTTTTCAGATATCTGGATAATTCTTAAAGAGCTAAATGTTGACCTTCCATTGGATCCCACACTTCTATTACTAGCTGTCTACCCAGAAGGTACCTGGATCTTCTAATAGCACCAAGTCCTCAGGGTGAAAAGCTGGTCTCCTGGTGGGACCAGCTCTGCTGACAAGGCTTTTTCCCCCTAGGAAATGAGTCAGAGTTTACTGAAGACCTTTGACAGACCATTTTATTTTATTTTTTAAGGCTTCAAAAGAATTTTGGTTTTACCTAGGTTCAAACAGGCATGACTAGGAAATCAGAGCAGATTGAGGCCTCTCTGTTGGTCGTTTGCTCATGAGAAACACATTACTAACCCTGCAGGCATACTGTGAAAAGCAAAAGAGTAAATTTATAAGCAAAACCATAATGGAGCATTTGCCCTCTGCCCACCTGTCTCCCCTCTGTCCCACCTGTGAGCAGTCAGAGCTTCTGGCTTCAACACAGAATTTCTATTATAGAAATAGAAGTACCTGGTGAATAAATTCAATCCCTAATGAGGTGGGGATGCTATGATGGCCAGTAGGTTATGGTTACTGGTCTGATACTGAAGGCATGAGTTGTCAAACAGAGAGTTACAAGTACTAATTTTTCTCAAAGTTGTACCAGTCCATCAAATGAAAAATTTTCATATCTTTTTTCTCTCTGTTCCTATTAACATGTTAGCCAAAAATTGGACTTTTTCTTTTTATGCACATGTAGACCTTTCTCTGAAAAAGTAAGCAAGTGCCTTTAGGACATGATAGAAAGAAGAAGTGGTCAGGGACATCACTGAGACCCATATGCCCATGTGAGACCCCAAACTTAGTGCAAGAATATGTGTAGATATTGCCTAAATACACAAATGTGCATATTTCTTTGGGTGTCTTGAATTTGATGAAGGCAGACCTGTCTCAAGATCAGTGGAAGACATAGTAAATATTTAGAGATATCTGGGCATTTTAAAAAGTATTTGGATGCCTTTTCCACACAGTGCAGAATATTATTAAACTGTGCATATTCTTTTAAGGACTAGGTTTTTCTCAAACTGGAATTTTAATGGTACATGTGTGCTTTGCTTGAAACACAGTTGTTCACTGCACTAAAAGGTGAAGTGGAAAGATGGAAGTCAACAGGTCTGTGCTATAGTGTGGACTCCAAAGCTGACTGACTGGCTGGTACGAATTTTTTGATCTGAGCTCCTTTCCCCTCAGGGGATAGGGTTTTTAAATCATGTCCTGTGTAACCATGGGATCCCCTCCTAGAATAACTCACGGAGAATGGTTGGAAGACAAAACAAATGGAAAAATCACAGGTGCCATCATACCTTCCTGTTATAGAGTTCCATGGCTTTTGAATTCTTAGCCTAACTATTAACCTCTTTCATTGTTGAAAATTTCATAGAGAGGGTTGGGCAGTGAAACCAGGGGTGCTTGACCCGCCCCAATTGTACCCTTCTCAAGTCCACATTAACCACTAGAGTTGTTTGGCTTCCATTCTTGTTGTCTGTGTGGCTGCCTACATCAAGTATCTACACAGTTGATCTGGAAGAGGTGAGGTGATAGGGCAGGATTAATGGTTAACAGCTTTTCTTTCTCCAGGGTTCCAGGCCCTGCCCTCATGTCAACAGTCTTGCCCTTGTTGGCCTCTGCTGGGAAACCCTTTCTTGCTCACTCCCTTCTTCTGTCTTGCCACATGTTTGCCTGCTGGAATCCTATTACACTCCCACCTGGAAAGATAAGATGGGACCTGAAGCTAAAAGCTAGGCTGACCAAAGAGAAAGCTCAGGAACATAAGAGAGCAATATTGGATTTTGCTTTGCTTTCTATTCATAAAAGAAAATAAAAGGAGGAAATAAATCAGTCACCTTGAAAGCAAGTAAAGAACACTAGGCTTCTTGAAAACATACAAACGTATCTTGTGGAAAGTGAAATCGTTATTGGTTTGCCAAGACTCACTGTTAGTGAGAAGACAGAATCTCCACTGAGAGCATGGAGAGAAATACAGCTCACGCAGTGCAGAGCCACGAAGCTCTGTTATCGACAACTGTGTTACGCAAATCAGCACACCATGCCAGAGGAGCTCTGCTTCAAATAGTTTAAGTTTATGTTTTTTGGTAACCCTCACAGACATAAAAGACTTTCTCCTTTGTTCATTTGTTCCACATACATTTGAAGGCCTGGCAGGTGCTAGAGGATCACCCTTGATTACATCTTGATGTATTACCTTGATTATATATACTAATCCCTGGCCACTCTCAGATGTTGAGGACACAGAGACAATCACATGTTTCTGCCCTCTGGGACACTCAGAATTTAATGAGTAAAGATACAGGGACAGGCCCTGATGAGACTAGGGTATCAGAAAGAGACTCCTGAGCGCTGAGTTTTTGTGGGGTCAGGAAGAATAGGGGTTTGTGGTGTGCAGTGGGTGCACAGATGCTGGAAGGGTCTGCTGTGCTCTGGGGATGAGGGCCTGGCTGGAGCTTGGTGCACTCTGGGTACTGTGGGGGACTAGAGCCTGGCTGGAGCCTCGTACATTCTGGATACTATGGGGGATTATGGATGGGCTGGAGTTGGGATTGTAAATAGCAAATCCTGGGAAGGAAGATGGGACAGTACCTAAGATTCTGTCCACTATGGCCTTAGGACAGTGGCAGGCCACTGAAGGACCTCAAGCAAGAAAGGGAACCCTTTAGAAAACCTTAAGATGTACTCGAGCTGCAGTGGTAAAGAAGGTAGCCAGGCTAGAAGCTGGGAGGGAGCTACAATAGCTAGGCTTTAAGGAGAGCTCGAACAAAGGCCATGGCCATGGGGAATGAGAGACTCTGAGAAGGTAGAGTCCATGGCCTAGATGACTAAAGAGTATGGAGAAAGGAGGGGAGGCCAGGTGAGTGGGTTGGCCTCCTGGATAGATAGAATTTTTCCCTGTATGATGGAGTATTCAGACCCAGGCATTCTGATTCCAAATCCTGTGGAGATTAAGGTGAGTTGATAGTCCCTTAGGGCACCCAAGGAGATTCAATTCATAGGTGATTTGCTATTCAGAAGTTCAGAAGCAGGTCTGTACGTTCTCAGTGTAAAGGTAGCTATTCTGAAGGCTACCAAAATAACTAAGATCACCCAGGGACAGTGTAGCGTGAAAAACCAATGGGTAGGGGTAGAATAACCAATTCCGGCAGATGGAGAGGAGTGGCCTGAGTAGTCAGTGGAAGGTCAGGATAGGCTGGTAACCAGGGATCCAAGGAAGAGGCCAACAACAGTGTGTGATAATGAAGGATGTTGAAAAATACAGCAATGATTGCCTAATAGGCCAGAGGTAACTGTGGCAAGAGCAACTTTAATTCCATTTAGTGATTAATGTAATATGAATTATCTCATTTCAAACATAGGTTTTAATTTACGTATACTCCAAAAGAATACTACCTTGTCCTTATGTCAAATATTTCAGAAAGTTGCTGTATTTTTACTATAGTAAAATACACGTAAGGTTTTACCATTTCAGTCATTTTTAAGTATGCATAATTTAGTGATACATTCACATTGTTGTGCAAAAAATAATTTTTTGAGAGTAATAAATGTTTACTGTTATCAGGTAGAAAAAATAGAATTGGAAGGCAAGTTGGTAATGACTGTTTTTCCTTGAAGTTGCCTGAAACATTATCTTCCCATGACTCAGTACCTGGCAGTTCAGATATACTACATGTAATTGAGTAGTGTTAGCAATGCAGTTTTGTTCTCTGTGTGAGGTTGTGATGCTCAGACTAAAAGGCAGCAGGCAAAGACTTGATAGCCTCCCTAATGCCCACAGTCTGAAAACCAAACATCTGATGGCACCCACATCCCTCTGTAGCCTAGACCCCTTCTCTGATCCACCTTTGCACAACCCCCAATATTGCCAGCTTTTTGAGAGAGAAAGTTGTGTGCTTTTGTGTTTGGGAGATAATCCTGGGGCACATGCCCTTCTTGTCCCATGAGCTACCATAGAATAGTCAGAACTTGTACAGTTTAACAATTTCAATCCAATAATTTCCTCTTTGATACAGAAGGCATCCCTGAAAATAGTTAAATGGAGAAAAATGGAGAGCTCATCATCCAAATCTATATTTCCTATAAATGAAATTGACTCCAACCATTCTGCTTCTTGGCAGTTTTGCCACTGAAAAGATGGCCTTTCTTGAAATGAGTGTTCAGTTTTCTCATATTTCACTTGGGTTTCTTAAGCCCCGTATACACAGAGCCTACTGACCACGTATAGGAGTTATTGTGAGAACTTTCATGTGAGCCTGGAGCTGTCGGGGGAGTATCTAGTTACTCTGATACACAAATCTTGTTCTTTGAAAGGGTTTAATTGAATTAGAAAACGCACCACCCATTGAGTCCAAGCTGCAGTCCTGGGATACTGCAGTGCCCAAATCCCTCTTTTCCTTTGTAATCCTTACCCTAAAACACAGTGGTGTTCTCTGACCTGTTCCTGGTTGGATCTTATTTTCCATTTCCTTTGTGGGGTCACTGTAGGGTCTTATTTCATGTTCTCTTCAGGGGGTGATTGCTTTTCTGTTGTTTTTCCAAGCTCTCCTTTTCTGGCATTTTTCCTTTTCACCTTGTGACAGTGGAAGTGAATGTTTGCACAGTTGGCTTTTCATTCTCCGTGTCCGTGTGGAGTGCAGGGAGAGGAGAGAAGGGCAGAGTGAGAAGCTTGGCCACCTCCAGTGCTGAGAGGCCATTGCCCCGTTCCCACCCCCCTTTCAAAGGACGGGGAGGTAACTCCGAATGAACTCAGAGGAATTTACCCTCTGAAAAGGTGTGCAGACAGCTGATGTCTTCACATGTTGAAAGTTATTGTAAACAGTTTTGGCACAGGGTGAGAGCAATGATTGTCACGTGTCCAAGTTATAAAAGAAAAAGTAAAATCAAATGAGTAAACCCATGTTTTCATTTTCTCTCCCATTCTCTCTCTCACATCATCCTATGAGGCAAACCAATGGGGGAGTGTTTCGGGCAGAGCTGTCAAGAGAGCTTATAGCCACCATGGAAGTATCTCTGCCTGTGCTGTCCAGTGGTCTAGCCCTGGGCACATGTGGCTAGTGAGTGCTAGAGATGTGGCTAGAGTGACAGAGGGACAGTTTGTTCATTTTGATTAATTTAATTTTAATTTAAGGAGCACATGTGGCTGGTGGCTACCATGTGGCAGGCCTGGTTCAGACAGCAACTAGAATTAGTAGCCTCATTCCTCCCTTTTCACAGCAAAATCTCTGAAAAGCATGTGCCCTGAGCTGGTCTCTAAGGCCTTGTTTCCCACCCTTTCTTTAGTCCACTCAGGCTCTCAGTATCTCCCCACTCCGGTGAAAGTGCTCTTGATGAGATAAACCACATTCTCCACGCTGTCAGAGGCACCCGTGATTTTCTCTATTCTTAACTAACCTTCTCAGCAGCATCTGATCTGGTTTGACTGCTCCCTCTTCCTTGATTTCATGACACCACACCTGCTTGGTTTTTAGTACTTCCTTTGCTGGCCTCAGAAAGTTGGATCTGGGTGGTGCCCGTAGCTCAGTGGGTAGGGTGCCAGCCACATACACCAAGGTTGGCGGGTTTGAACCTGGCCTGGGCCAGCTAAAACAACAATGACAATGGCAACAACAACAACAAAAATGGCCGGGCGTTGTGGCGGACACCTGTAGTCCCAGCTACTTGGGAGGCTGAGCAAGAGAATTACTTAAGCCCAAGCTTTTGAGGTTGCTGTGACCTGTAACTCCACAGCACTCTACCCAGGGCGACAGCTTGAGACTCCGTCTCAAAAAAGAAAAAAAAAAGTTGGATCTGGGTGGCGCCCGTGGCTCAAGGAGTAGGGCGCCGGTCCCATATGCCAGAGGTGGCGGGTTCAAACCCAGCCCCGGCCAAAAAAAAAAAAAAAAAGTTGGATCTGAGGCTCCCAGCACCTCTCCATTTATGCTTTCTTCATATCTGCTGTGCTGGAAAAACGTGGCATTAAACCAACATCATATGCCACAGAGACTCCCAAATTTATTTCACCAACTCTGATCTCCCCTCTGAATTCCAAACTCATGTATCCAACTCCTTTAAGGATATTCCACTCAGATGTCCAACAGGCATTTCAAGTTCAGTGTGGCTAAAACAGAGCCCTCCTTCTTCCACACCCTCAGAGCTACTCACTAATCTTTACAATCTCAATAAATAGAACCATCATCCATGCAGTTGCTCAAGCCACGCTGTGTAACTTCTTCCTTTCCTCTTCTCTCTCCCCCTTGATCAGTAAGTCTTCTCAGCTCCACCTCAAACTATATTCTGAGTCCTTCAATTTTTCTCTACCGCCACTGCAGCCCCCCAAGGCAATGCCTGTTCATTTCTTGTCTGGACATCTAACTGCAGCGGCTTCCTATGTGACCTCCCCACTTCCTACTCAAACTTCTACAGGTCATTCTTCACTTACAACCAGGGTGATGTTAATATAACCTGAATCAGACCTTACACTCGCTCTGTAGTCGTTTAACAAGAGCCTGATTTGTGAAGCACTGAAAACCAGAACAAGAAAGTGGAGTCTATTTCTACCATCAGAAAGACTTGGCTGCTCTGGCAGTCTGATGACAATGGGAGCCCAGGCCCCTTCTGACATGCTAATCCAGCCAGTGGAGGGGTGGGAAGGAGGAGGAGGGAACGTGCTCATTGAAGTCACTGCCCTGAGGTCATAAGTACCAGTTCCTGTCTGCCCACATCCAATTGCAAGGGTGGCCAATGGAGGTAGTCTTATTTTGTGCAGGGTCTAAGAGGAAGGCTGGTGGTCTTTACCACCCCTTTCAATGGCTTTCATTGCACACCCCAAACTCCTCTCCAAGGCCGGTGTGATTCTGTAGCATCTGGCCCTGGAGATCTCACACCACATTCCAGCCAGACTGACCTTTGGGCTCTCACTGGTTCCTTAGGTCATTTGTACTAACCTTTCCCTCTGCCTGAAAGGCTCCACCCCAGACCTCTGCAGGCCTGGCTGTGTCTCATCACTGTCATCTCTGTTCAGGTTACATCTGTGAAACTTTCTCAGGCCACCTAGTCTAGTCGGTACTCAAATAATGTCTTTAGACTCGCCCTGCCTTTTTTAAAGCATCTGCTACTATCTTAAAATATCTTTATTTATGGGTGGCACCTGTGGCTCAAAGGAATAAGTAGGGCGCCAGCCCTATATGCCAGAGGGCGGGTTCAAACCCAGCCCCAGCCAAAAACTGCAAAAAAAAAACCAAAAAAACTTTATTTATTTGCATATTTGTAACTCTTCACCCACTCTGCCATGATAGCAGAGACCTTATCATTTTTGTTCTCCACACTGTATCCACTCCTTAGATTTGAACCTGGTGCAGAGTGGGTATCTAAATGCTAGTTGGACGAGTGGATGAACATGTGGGACGTGGCGACGTTCTATACGGCGGTATTACAGAATGGAGATGTGTGTGTGACTATATAATATAAAAGCTGAGAGTTCAGTTCCCACATTTTAGAGATGAAGAAACAGGACAGTTAGTTTCACATAGGTGGTTTTGAATAGGAGAGGGAGTTTGTTGAGGTTTCTCACAAAAGCTTGAGACCCAGATGGGTTTGGGTCAGATGCCAAAACAGTTAATTGGATTTCAAACTGATGGCTTACTGCTATTATCCTGTTACTGATTCATGTAGAAGTCACATTTTAATGAACACTGATGGGGTGTGGTGATACCAAATGATCACATGGAGTCTTCCCCTCCTTTTCCTCAGCACTGTTAGTGGACTGTCCCCTTGAGTCATTGCTGTTATTTTCATTGCATCCCCATGAGAAGAGGGATGGAGGTGATCTTACCAGAAAGGAGGCTTTCTGGTAAGTCCGTGAAATTTTCCATCACTGTAACGAGTCAGGATATGGCATCTCTACATTTCACCTGTGCTGTTTGCCAAATTTGTTGGCAGAGCAGCACCAACATCAACAGTAACCGTCCTGGTTCACACAGCTCAGTAGGTGGGGCTTATAGGCAGCACGCCTGCTTCAGCATTGGAGTCCTTGGCTTTAATTCTGCAAGCCAGTGGCTTGGCAGATAGGCAGCATATCATTTAAACCTGCAAGAACTGAACTTGGTGTGTAGAAAGTAAAGCACTCATAGTTCAATACATTCTATATCCTCATTCAAGGTCCACTTACACCTATCTGGCTTAGGAATGCTGAGTGAAGTCCAGCTTTGGATATAGGAAACCGATTGATAGAGACACAGCTAAAACAGCCTGAGAGTGTACATCTCAGCATTAGGTTCTCCTTAGATGACATTTAAACCTGCAGGTGAGCCCCAAGTACACCCTGAACCCTGGGCCCCTGGAGCACTGGGCTTCCTCTGGGTGTGCAGACTGCTACTCATGGGAAATCTTATGGACTAAGGTCCTTGCAGAATTCTTAACTATCACCTATTAGGTTTGCTTTGGGACTTGATGAGACTTTGGGAGGAAACAGGAGTGGACAGGGAAGGGAAGGATGGGAAGTTATACCTAGATCTCCTTATTCTTATGGAAGGAGGGAGCATTTTTTAAAATCTGATTAAATGTATTCCACAGAATACTTGAGATGGCTGAGTGTTCGTAAAATTTCCAGGCAACCCTGCCCTCTTTTCTTCAGTACCTTTTCCTCCTCAGTGTCACTAGTTGTGAGTTAAGTGTAGGCCCAGAGGTTCCCTCTCCCTGGCTGAGGCTCAGAGCTGTTGCAGACAAGCCCACAAACGGATGATGGCGACTGGCCCACTGGTGCTGTGCCAGAAGTCTATTCAGTTCATCTAAAACCAGGCCATTTTTTGAAATGCAAAAGGATGATGTCATTTTCAGAGTTCGGCCCATCCTTTGCCTGGCTGAGTATTAATTTTTGATGATGGGTGTATCAGCTTTGCAAAGTTAGCAAAAAGAAAACAGAGCAAATCTTTGAAATGGGCTCCAGCAAGACTGTTCCCCACTACCAGGTATGGTGGTGTGCTGGTGGGTTTCAAGCAGCTGGGAACAACCGAAGTTCAGATAGTAGCACTCTGTCCTCTCCTGCCTGTTTTGCACACATTGATTCTGAGCCTTTGGAGAATCAGGAAGGACAACCGCATCCCTGTACTTTGTCTTGCACAGGCCGGAGGCCAGATAGCCAGGTGTTACTCCGGCACCCCGATGAGTCTAGATCTTCATGGATTTGGAGCAGGTGCGGGGGGTGGGGATGATTTGGGGAAAGCAGCCTGAAAAAGTGGTAAGGTGTGGCAGTAGAGCAGGAGAGGGGAAGGTGCCAGGGCACTCTGTTGAGACATCCCTCCCACCCTCTGCCCCACCTCCCTGCCTAGAAAGCCTCCCCTGCTGCCCACTCAGAGTTCACCAGCTTGCTCCTCTTACCGCAGCCTCCTGCTCTAATTCCCTGCATACCTGTAAGTTTTTATTGTGGTAGAAAATTGCATTTTCTACCTTAACAATTTTTAAGTGCATAGTTAAGTAATGTTAAGTGCATTCATATTGTTGTGCAACCATCACCACTGCCCATCCCAGAACTTTGGCATCGTCATCTTGCACAACTGAAACTCTGTCCCCATGAAACACTAACCCCCACCCCTCTCTTCCCAGCCCCTGGCAACCACCATTCGGCTTTTTGTCTCTATGAATTTGACATCTAGGTGCCTCATACAAGTGGCATCATATAATAGAGTTTGTTCTTTTGTGATTAATTTATTTCATTGAGCATAAGGTCTTTAAAGTTCATCCTCATTGTGGTCTGTGTCAGAATTTCCTTCCTTTTTAAGGCTCAGTCACATTCCATTGTATATATAGACCATATTTTGCTCATCTGTGTTCATCTCTTGATGGACACTTGAGTTGCTTCCATGTTTTAGCTATTGCAATTAAGGCTGCTATGAACTTGAGTATACAGATATCTTTTCGAGGTCTGCTTTCAGTTTGTTTGGGTATATACCTAAAAATGGAATTGCTGGATCATATGGAATTTTATTTTTATATTTTTGAGGAACCGCCACACTATTTTCCACCACAGCTACCCTGTTTTAAGTGCTAACATTGCATAAGGGTTCCAGTTTCTCCTTCCAGAATCTTTGTCAACACTTATTATTTTTGGTTTTGTTTTTGTGACAGTGGATGTGATCTATATACACGTTTTACTCTGGTGTTTTTGTCTTATTCCACCCCTCCCCCGTGAGGATGCACGTGAGCTTTGTGACATCAGAGCCTTCATCTGAATGATTCTCACGTCCCAGAGCACTGAATGTATTTGTTGGATGAATCGCCTTTGTTCATTTGTTGAAATGATTCCCCTTGATCATTTACAAAACAATACAAAATCAAGAGCTAGAAAGATGATTTGTCTGGTTGTAGACTGTATCAGGGTTTGATGTGATTTTGGAGTAACTGTAAGAAAAGTGGCATTTGCCAGGGGTGCCTTTTTAGGCTTCTCTTTTAGGCAGCAAGAATCCCCCAAAGGAGTGGCACGGGCTGTAGGACCACCAAAACTTTCCATCTCCAGGTTGTACCCAGGATGATGTCTTGGTTCCTGCTAACGCCACCCTGAGAGAATTTAATCAGAAAAGCCCATAACTCCCGAGTTGCTTTAACTCTTAGAATGCAAGGCAGCTATACTTGCTTTTCAGTCTTTTTTTTTTTTGGTAGAGACAGAGTCTCACTTTATGGCCCTTGGTAAGGGTGCCGTGGTGTCACACAGCTCACAGCAACCTCCAATTCCTGGGCCCAGGCGATTCTCTTGCCTCAGCTTCCCAAGCAGCTGGGACTACAGGCGCCCGCCACAACGCCCGGCTGTTTTTTGGTTGCAGTTTGGCCGGGGCCAGGTTTGAACCTGCCACCCTCAGTATATGGGGCCAACACCCTCCCCACTGAGCCACAGGTGCCCTTTTCAGTTATCTTTTTAAAACATTTTATTTTGAAATAATTTCAGACTTAGGGAACAGTGCTAAAGGCAGTGCCGAGACTTTCTTCAGACCCTTCACTCCCCCGCCTTCCCCTAGTCTCACGTACTCAGGCTGTGGTTATCAAAACTGAGAAATTGACATTGCTGCACGACTACTAATCAAACGACATACTTTATCCGGATTTTACCAGCTTTTCCTCTAACATCCTTTTTCTGTTCCAGGATACTCTGTTGCGTTTGGCTGTCATGTCTCCTCAGTCTCCTCTGATCTATGACAGTCCCTTGGTCTTGCTCTCGTGACCTGGACACTTTGGCAAGGACAGTACCATGAAGGGCTGGTATCTTGTAGAACGTCCTTCAGCGAGTGTCTGTCTGATATTGTGTCTTGATCAGACCGGGGTTGCCCATTTAGGGGAGGAGCACTACCCCCGTCATCATGTTGCATCGGGGTCCTGGTATCAACGTGACTTACCACTGGGAAAGCTTACTTCATCAGCTGAGACAGTGTCACCCTGGTTTATCCTCCTGGAGTTACCATTTTCCCTTTCCCCACTCTGTTTGTTAGGAGCGATTCACTTACACTTAGTTCATTAAAAGGACTCCCAAAAATGAAGGGCAGAGACCTGAGTTCCAGGGTTGCTACTGTTTACCTCTTACCCCCTCTGCTAGCTGTGCCTTTTTCAAATCTACACAATTTGTTTAAAAAAGAAACTTGCTGAGGTTTTGATGAGAAACTAAAGAGTTGGGTATGGTTGGAGAGGAAGGGTGTGCATTATTGTTGACTTTAGAGGATAAAATGATGGTTTCAAAGATGAAACAGAGAAAGGCCTGCCCCCTTCCCCACCCCCCAATCAGGGTAGCCTCCATCATGTTCTTTGTGTGGGCACCAGTTCCCTGGATGGGAGACCTGGGTCCTACTGCTGCTCCCACCCCTCCCAGGCTGAGTGACCGTGGGCAGCAGTCCTGGATTCTCTTTCTTCATATGTAAAACAAGAGGATTGGCCCTGGAAGGCCGCTCTGAGTTCTCGGGCCATCCCGACAACACTTGGCATGGCTACTGAGGAGCAAACAGCCTCAGAGCCCAGCGGTGCCAGCCTCCTCTGTGGTTCGAAGAACAAGGCTGCTTTAGAAGAGCCAGGAGCTTCCTGCTTCCTGGTGGCTGCTTTATTTGGAAACCGCACCCCCATTTTCCGAACAGGCCAGCTTCTTGAGGAGGAAGAGGAAGACAAGTTCCTGGGGCCACTTGCAGGATTCATGGGTGTTTGGCTTTGTGTATAGAATAAGCAAATTTTCCCTTTTTCTCTTTCTGGAGCTGAGGCTTGTCTATCTTCCTGAAGAGTCTGCTTAGACCACTGCCACCCACAACATCCTCATCTGCCTCCCTTTCTCACCTTCCCTCTATTGTTTCTAAACTCCCCATGGTGTGCTGTCGCGGCCACCATGCAGTGGCTGCCCTGGATGTTTCTACCTAATGTCGAGCGGGGTCTTTTAATAAATCCATCTTGCCAGGCAATTCAAGCCCAAGAGCAGTGTGGAAATGGGTTCGTTTTTAAAACCCTTTGTAATTTTTAAGTGAGCAGACAGGATGAGTGTGTAATAGGAATTCAAGAGCTATACCATTTAGAGTGAGACTTGTTGGATCTGGCAACAGCTTGGTTGAATTCAGAACTGGGCCACTTGTTGCAGCATCTTGGCAACCTAATAGATTATTCTGTGGATGTTCTTTATAGAAGATGAGCAGGAAAAACATGAGATGACCGAATTTCCCCTTGTAACATTCTAGCTTTAATACATCTCTCTGTCCTGTCAACAAAGTGCTGTCTGAGGAATGTTATTTGTTTTGAGGACAGGGAGTTTTTTTTTTTCCTATGGGCCTGTTGCAGGCACATTTGTTTGTGGGTAGGGATGTCCTGAGCCCTAGTCAGGCATGGCTGGCACTGAGCACAGGCTGTGACCTCAGAGGACTTCCCCTAGGAACCTACAGACTTCTAAAGGAACTATGATGATTAGGCCCAACAGTGGGGTCATGGCTAGTCTATAATAAACTTGCAGTTATGTGGTTCAGTTAAGACAGCCATATTTTGGAAGATTTTTTTATTGTGGTAAAATATACATACCATGAAATTTACCATCTTAATCATTTTGAAGTATGCAGTTCAGCAGCGTTAAGTTCATTCTCATTGTTATTATTACTATTATTTTTTTTTTTCTTTGCAGTTTGGCCGGGGCTGGGTTTGAACCTGCCACGCTCGGTATATGGGGCCAGTGTCCTACCCGCAGAGCCACAGGCACTGCCCTCATTCTCATTATTACACAGCCATCGCCACCACCTCCAGAACTTTTTCAACTTCCCAAACTGAGATTCTGTCCTCATTAAACACTAACTCCTCATTTCCCCTTTGTCCAGCCCCTGAAAGCCACCACTCTACCTTCTATTTCTATGAATTTGCCCATTCTGGGAGCCTTATGTAAATGGAATCATACTTGTCCTTTTATAACTGACCTGTTCACTTAGCATAATGTATAGGTTCTTCCATGTTGCAGCGTTTGTCAGCATTTTCTTGCTTTTTAAGGTTGAGTCCCATTCCGTTGTATGTATATACTACATTTTGTTTGCCCATTCATACTCAGGGTACTTCTGTATTCTAGCTGTCCTAAACAGTGCTGCTGTGAACATGGGTGTACAAATACCATTTTGAGTTCCTGATTTCAGTTCTTTCAGGGCATATGAATTTGGACAATTATATTTACTGACTCATCCTAGAAAAAGTACTAGCACCTCATTGCTCAATATTACCTTCAAAGTACTCCCCTTAGGAAGCCTTGCACCGACATCAGTCCACCTTTCAAAGCAATTTTTCTAGGATGAGTTCTCGGACTTAATTGCCCTCATATACCCAGAAGTGGAAACTGAATCATGTGGTTTGGGGGACTTTTAAAATCACTAAATTCTTTAGAGGCTATCTTTGAGGTTCTGACTTAACTTTCCACAAAATTTAATGAATAAAATTTTTCATTAACATTTTTAAAAATAGAAGTAACAGTAGGCAGAAAAGTGGTAATTATTTGGTAATTAAGTTTCAAGTTCAAGCTAGGTGGTATGACAAAACCAGAAGGTACCACCATTTCATGTTTCATTTTCTTTGTGGTGTCAGATATCTCCATGTTTATTCTTGCCATCAGGAAAGTGTGTTTTCTAAGTGATTTTTCCACTGGTATGATTTAGAAGTATTTATAAATTTATGAATTATTATTAGTATTTTTGCTTACCTATACTTTTAAAGGATTAAGAAGTATTTTTAGATAGAAGTACTTGTTTAAAATGAGTCTCATGGATTAAAATCTATTTTTATAAAGTTGACACGATAAGAGTTTCTTTAATTTATAGAAGGAGCCACTGCTTTGCAAAGATTCACTGAGGAACGTCTTTATAATTGCACACTTTCCCAGTGCATGGACATTTCACTTAATGAACAAAAAATCAATTTATGCTCATTTTTTTTCTCCTGCTTATAGCAGTCTATAGTCTAGAAGCATCTGCTGTGATAATGAAGTGTCTCGTGTCAGTTTGGCCTGGCACCACTTCCGTTTTCTCCAGTAGGAGCAGTGTGCCTCATGGCTACCCATATCATATCTGGAAACTAGCACTGTTCTCTACCCACCAGAAGCCTGAAAGGAGTGTGGGAAAGCAGGAGAAGCTGATGTTTCCTCAGCCAGAACAATCTCTGAGAATGGCAACTCTGCTCATGTCACTTTGTTCCTTGCCTTAATCTGTCAAAGGCTCTCGTTGCTTTTAGAATAAAGACTTCCCTACGGCTTGTCTGGTATGTAATGGGGCCCCAGGGGCCCTCTCAGCCTCCTGTACCCCCCACTTCGCTGGCTATGCTCCTTTTACTGAGCTGGTTTCAGTTCCTTAAAACCTTTATAATCTGTGCCATCACTAGACTTTTGCTAGGCCACAATCCTGTGACTTTTTCTCAGGGTGAAATTTGCTCGTAAAGTCCTCAAATGATGTGCTTGCTACTTTTTCTCCGGATTTCCTTCTGACCCCTCATGTAGGAGTTGGAGGCCTGACTTCTGTGTGCCCACAGAAGTCTTTGCCTTCCTAGTCGCAGAATCAGCACTAATTTCATTGAGTCCACATTCAAAATCACTGAATTCTATTTTATTAACTAGTGGGTCTATAAGAATGCTCATGAGATACATGGTCAGATATAAAGGATTCTGACACTGGGCTTATTTGTAGACTCACTGTGTCCCTCCCCAGCCCCACCGTCAGAGTAACAAGGAGCCTGAATTTTGTGTTATTTACTCCTTCAGACCTTTCTTTATCATTTTGCACCTTTAATAAGTTGAATCATACTGTGTGTGTTCCTCTGTAAACTTTATTTCACTTGCATTATTCCTGAAATGCCATCTGTGTTGATCTTTATAGCTTCAGAATTCATTTGTTTCTCCGTGGTCTGAATATGCCGCCATTATTATTTGGGCTGTCATTGCTTTTCCACATATCTCAATTCCTTTGAGTTCTCTTACTCCCTCATCTTTACACGTAATTTTAAACTCTGACCGGGTAGATAAGAGTTTATGTTGCTCATTTGTCATGCCCCAGGATCTGGCATGAAATGAAAATATTTGTTAAATAAAATTTTGTTCTGTAGGTCTGCCTGTGAATAGTTAGGGGGTTTACCATTCTACCATCCTATCAGTAATCAGCAGCAGTGTCGTTCCTGTTTGGCAAGAGCTCTTCCGTCCTTACCCCTTCCCTTGTCTGCACTTTAGATCAGAGCTCAGCAAACTTTTTATAAAATGTCCCAGATGGTAAATATTTTAAGATTTGCAAGCCATATGTTTTTTATCACAACTACTCAACTCTGCCACTGCAGCATGAAAGCAGCCATAGATTATATGTAAACAAATGGATGTTCCAATAAAACTTTATTTACAAAAACAAAGAGTAGGCCAACTTTGACCCAAAAGCTACAGTTTGCCAATTTCTGTTCTGGATGACTCACATAGTTGGAAAGAAGCACAATATTGCTACTGGGTCAGAGAGAGGAAAACTTAATCATAAAGTCCAGGGGAAATCTCCCAGCTTGGTACCAAAGGTAGAACTCAGCTTATGGCACCACATAAGGTGGGGGCAAAATAAAACTCAAGGTAGTGACTAGGCTCACACCTGTAATCCTAGCACTCTGAGAGGCTGAAGTGGAAAGATTGCTGAAGGTCGGGAGTTAAATTGAGGAAGAGTGAGACCCCCATCTCTAAAAAAAATAGAAAAATTAGCCAGGCATGGTGGTGCACACCTGTAGTCCCAACTTCTCAGGAAGCAGGAAGATTGCTTGAGCCCAGGAGTTTGAGGTTGCAGTGATCATGATGCTACCGTGCTCTAGCTGGGGTGACAGAGTGAGATGCGCACTTGCTCTCTCTCTCTCTCAAAAAAAAAGTCAAAGTATCAATTTTCATCCTTGGGCCAAAATGCATCTTAAAGTTCAATATCTTATGTGTTATAGACTATGTCACAAAGCTGTGAATAAAAATACTACTACAAGATTTGGGTTCAAATCGGTTCCATGCTAGAACAGAATTTAGTTTTTCATGTCACTGTCTTTCATCCCAACCTTTCTTCCCTGATTCATCTCCAGCATGTGAGGCTGGAGCCTGGATGGCTGTGTATACTGAAAACGCAGAGCTCAACCCTGTTGCTCCAGCAAGCACACAGAATAGATTCTCAGGGAGAAAGTGTTGACTTATCTTTGTTGAGTTGAGCAGAGCAGGACCTTTGAAGACCTCTAAGTACAAGTGGTGGACTGACCCTTACTGAGTCATTCTCCTCCTGTTAAAGTGAACCCCTGCCCTGATGTCATGACATTGAGGTGAGTAAGGTGGGACGCTGTAGGGAAAGAACATGAGCTTGGAGGCAGAAGGATTAGTATCTGGGTCAGTCTGGGTCTTCTCATGATGGAAGGGGGGATATGTGACTGGGTCAGAATTATTGTGAGGGATGTGACTCGCTTGTCGTGGAAGCAAATGAATGTGAAAGGAGTGTGGCTGAAGGGGGTCAACATGGTGATGAAAAGGAATAAGGACATTATTGTGCACCGTAAGGTGCTACACCAGTTCCTTCTTCCTCTTCATTCTTGCTGCAACAAAGTAAGGAGTAAGTCCCACTGTTATCCCCCTTTCACAGATGGCAAAGGGGCACAGAGAAGGCAGAGCATGTGGCCAGGCTTGCCTGGCCAGGAAGTAGTAGACCCAGAATTGAGAGCACGTGGTGTGTCTGGCTGGACAGTCCCCACTGTTGGATGTTGGTGCATTTGTGTTGAGGACTAGTCCTGAAACCCCTTACGACTGAGTTGACTCAGTTAGCCCCATTCTGCTGTCCTGTGCCCAACCTACAGTAGAATAGACAAGAACTTTCCCAGTGAAAAGTCCCTGAAAAAAAGATCAGAATGTGAAAGTGAAAACAGCTGAGGCTCCACTGTGGTGTGGGTGCTGTGGGGAATGGCCAGGTACACATTGCTAAGGTGGGGCTGTGCCCTGTGCCTGGCAGAGACGACCATCACAAGGGACTGGAATTTGATTCTCAGGCTCTGATGAGGGAGACATAGAATGAGGTCTAGAGACATCAGCTATTTTTCTGAGGACACAAAGCACCCAGGGATCAGTACCTTCACATATGATGTGTCTTTAAAACATTTTTGAAATGTTAAAGACTCAACTCCTGGTAATGAAGCATGGAAGACATTGGTGCTCAACTTGTTGAAATTTTGTCAGTATTTCCCTTGAGATTGGGCACATCCATGCAACTAGTCCTGGTCAATGAGCTGTGAGTGGAAGTGACCTGTCCCTTCTGGATGGGAGTGTATAGCTAACTATCTGTGAGAAACCCTCTACGCCTCCAGCACTTCTGCCAGCAGCATTCACGATCATGGCTACTCCTTTAACATGCTCGATGATGAGCAGAGCCCCTGCCCAAAACTCAGTGGCCAGGTAGTACAAGCAAGAAACAAACTTTTGATGTTGTAAGTCTCTGAGATTTTTAAGAAAGTTGTTTGTTATTACAACATGACACAACCTATGGCTGATCCACAAATGCACTGAAGTTTGCTCCTTTCCTTAGAAACAGCGTGGTTATACCACTTTGTCATGACTTGGTATGAGTTAGTAATAGCATGAAAGAGTGTTAGTGCTGACTTTGGTTGTACAGAGTTTGGTAAACTTTAAAGACGTCCCCCAGATAGAGTCCAGGTTCATAGGACTTTGCATATATTGACTTAAATCCACTAAAATAGTTAGTTTCATGATAATGTCAAGAAATATTTTATTCGTTCGTCAGGCCATTATTAGGCCACTCCAGTGTATAAAAATACTATTACCTGATGCATCCAGATCAGTTATTCCCTTGATATTCTTCTCATCAATTCCTTATTTTTGTGCTTCAACATAGCTCTTTATAAAAAGGGCTTATATCTTACCCAACTATGTCAGATACTACAGGACAGATTAATGGAGGTGTTATATTCAAGAATATTTTTTTCTTTGCCCAAAATGATTCCTTTTAGTTTGAAACTTTCATAAAAATGTTTCTAAAACATGCTCAACTTGTTGAGTTTGGGCAAACCATTCCCCTACTAGAGTCAGTATTATTCAGATATCAAGCACTGCTCTGACTTAGAACCTCTTTTCCATTGTGTCCTGAATAGATATCATTCAGCATTTCTGTACCTATCATTCCTCATCATGTTCTTATTCTCTCTGTCTTTCACACACTCTTTCTCTCTCTCCTTCACTATCTCTCTCTCTCTCTCCTTCACTGTCTCTCTCTCTCACACACAGGCATTCACGCACATGCACGCATACACACTTGCTCTATAAAGATTCAAGTTGATCCTATTCTGAGATCCCTAATATTGGAGAAATGTCTGCATGTTATTTACATCTAACAGACAAAACCACAAGAACTCTTTGAAGCTTCTGCTGGGAGCTGAGAGAAGCTTGTTGAGTGCCATCAGGTAATCTGAGCCCACCCTAGCTGCAGGACTTCAGTTTGAATTGCATAAGTTTCTGCTTAAGCATACACTCCAAGTTTCAAGTTTTCGACTTGTGTTCAAGGTGATAGGAAACAAGGGTGGACTTAGGGGGAGAATTTTAATACTGGGGGAAAGGAAAAACTGCAACATTCATGTCTGCAAAAGATGTTCTTGTCTTTTTCTTTCACTTAAGCTAAACTTTCCAAAACTAAGAGGAAAATGCTATCTATCCGCCCGTCTCCCAACCTCACCCCTCTCCCATTGCAGGCCTAAAAGAATGAAACCTTAAATTTGCTGCATGGCATTCTTTAGTTATGTGACAAGGATTCATAGCAGAAGGTATATTAGTTTTGTCCTTGACTATGAGAAGCATATCCTAAACTTTCTTGGGGAGCATTTGGTGATTTTTAGTGTTTATAGTCTGATGATTTTTAGAGTTTATAGTTTGGTGATTTTTTAGAGTTGTCTAAAATGTAAACCATTCCCTTAAAGAACTGAACATAGTCCTGGGCCAGGGAGAGGCTGGGAACAGGAAAACTAATGAGGAGACTATTGGCAACATCCAAGCAAGACAGAAAGAAACCAGCACAGGGCCCATGAAGGGACGTATTTCTGCCTCCTATAGTCTTATCTCTTCCAGAGAACAGACTCTCCTGAGTAAATTGAGTCCCTTCCACAGCCTTCAACTTCCAATCTGGCAAGTTATGAAATGACTTTTGCCAAGAGGAAAGAACATGTTAGGTGGGGGGAAGCCTAAGGCCCTTTGGTAGAAGCGGGGTACATTTTAGAATGGCTGCTCTGATCGAGAGTCAACATCAGAGAATAGAACTTATCTCAGAGGCAGGCCGGTATGGGAGAGCATCTCTGGGGAGCTCATTAAGGGCGTCAGACCTACAATGGAGAAAACAGGGCAGAAAGGGGCAGGCTGACAGGAAGACCCAGTCAGGCTGTCCTATAAAGACGGGCTTTGCTACAGTCCTCGCCACAGTCCAGCTTCTTCATGTTCAAATCTGACAGCAAGAAACCTAAAGCTGTGTGGATGTTGTCTGAACCAGGGTGAGCACTCAGACCTCCTGAATAGCAGTCTAATGCCCTTCAGGTAGGGAAGAGGCATCTCAGCTGACAGACTGGAAATATACTACAAGACAGGGAAGAATGAGGGCTTTTCAAGGGAAAACAGTGCCTATTGCCTAAGTAACAATAGCAGCAATGGTTGCATCTTGCAAGTGTAAGTGCTGATAGGAGGGCAAGGTGTTCAAGTCTTTCAGCCTCTTATTCCTAGGAAAACTGTCCAGGTCCCCACTGCCCACTCAGATGGACTTTTGGCCATATTGCCTTGACCTCACAGTGCACCCACCTGACAAAAAAAAGCTAATGGAGAAAGGATCCCAGGTCAGCTGAGCAAGAAGTACAAAGTCTCTGGAGCTGTTGATAATGTTAAATGTTAAAGGAGAAGTCGAGGGCATGTAAGAATTAGTCACAAGTGTCTTAGGTATGTGCTGTCATTGCCAGTTTTCAGGTAAACAGATTCCGAAATGATGTTGCCTGGCCTGCCAGACACCCCAGGACTCCCTGTGTGTGCACCCTGTTCCCCTGAGGAATTGCTCTCAGGAGTTGGGCTAGAGCAATAACCTTAGTCAGGCAGAACTGCCAAGGTTCTGTTGCTCTTGTGGTGACCACTGGGCTGTGGAAAGGACTCGATCTGCTCAGGAGCGCCTGTTCTCTGGAAGAGATAAGATACTATGGGAGGCGGAAAAGCTTCCCTCCCAGGGCCACTGTCTGTCTTGCTTGGATTGTGCCAACAGTCTCCACATAAGCTTTCCTGCCTTCGGCCTCTGCCTGGCCCAGGACCACGCTCAGCTGTGGCATGACCCGAGTCTCTCTGACTCTGCAGCCTGACTGTGTTCAGTGCAAGATCTTAAACATCACAGTTTCACTCACTGGGTTCTGTGTAGCTGCACAGGAGCTGACTGGCATTAAAGCCATGAAAGGTAGTCCCTCACGGATCTGTTGCTTACAGACTGGGAGAGAAAGAGCATGGGTGCTCACTCACTACGCAGCTCAGGAACAGCAGTCTGAGAGGCCTGCAGAAAGCCAGGCAGTCGGAGGGCTGTCTGCATTCACCCCATGTCTCTGCCCCATGTTCCCTCTGTTAACCTGCTCTACCCAACCCTTTCCCCCAACCCTCATCTGTACCCTTCCCTCCATCTGAGCTAGTGGAAGCTGTGGAAGCTGCTTTAAAAGCACTCTCCACCATTTACATATCCAGATTCTACCACTTTCTTGGTAGACCAACTTAGAAGGCCCTTTTTCTTGATAGCTTCTCTCCCATCTCTCCCACCCCAAGCCAGGGGCCAGTCCCACTCTGCTGACCCCCTGCATGATCTCACTTGCCTTTCTCATGTGATGCCTTCTCTCTCCAGCTAGTCTACAAGGTGAATAAATGTGTGTCCCATGGATCTTTGTCCAAATGACCCAATACAGTGAACTATGCCTAAATGCACTAAACAGTATTTAAGAGGCATGAAAATATTTGTAAACTAAATGAATTAATTAAGGATTGATGCAGCGTAGCTGAAAATCATGAGGGAAAAAAACAGCATGAGCTTTGACAGATATGGAAGTTTTCCTGTGGAATGGAGGGCTCAGGAGGGAGGTATTTGGTCAGACAAAGGGATAAGAAAGCATATTCTAGGGCAAAAAAGAGGCAAAAAGTGGCTGAAATGGGAGCTACAGGATGTAGGTGGGCTGTGACTGGTAAGGGCTCTAACCCGGCTCAGACAGGACAGGTTGGGGAGGGCAGCCAGAAGGTTCTCTTCACTAGGTGACTTAGCATTGGCCTCTTTGGGCCAAGGCACAGCAATGTCAGATGAGTTGCTCAGATTAGACAGCAAAATGAAGAGGGAGAAGGCAGCGGCTGGGTGTCCGTCTTTGGTCTGGTTTTCCACTAGTGGAAGCTGCTTTAAAACGCTTATACAATAAACTTTTGTATTCCAAAGCCAGCGCTAGTATTTACAGATATGCTCTCACTGGCGCAGTTGTTAATGCAATCCTCAGAATCTCCATTGCCCTAAAGGCAATGTGTTCTTCCAAAGAAATGTATATAGCTATAAAATATTCAGAGATGAAATATTGAAGAGGCTTTCTAATGCCTGCTAGAAATGGAATTGAAATACACATCATACCAAATGAATTTATTTCTACTATTAAAATTCCTGATTTACCAACTACTTAAAAGTCAACTTCAAGTAAACAGAATAGGCATGTGTTTCCCTCCAAGGGGAGTATTTTAATAAGAGTAGAAACGGTTGACAGACATTCATCTCTGCATCTCTCCTTACTGCTCTATTAAACCAGAAATTGGCCTTTGGCAGTAGTGACCTAGTCTGTGTGTCCAAGGCCAGATAATTAACTGGAAGGGGGCCAATTGCAGAAGTGCTTTTACTGTCGGATTTAATACCAGCCCGGTATATCCAATACAGATATACACATTAGAGACTTTAAATCCCCTCCCTGGAGAGAAAGACTGTACACAAAGCAGTAGATTACATCTGCTGAAAATAGATTGAGCAGTTTCTCCCCAGAACTCATATCTCTGCCCACAGAGATAGCTTCAGCACTAGCCCACTGGCCATATCGATTCTGAAGAGAAAGCTCACTGTAGTGCGCTACCACCATAGTAAGCGAAAGGTTTAGTGGGATACATACTGTGCTGAATATATTGAAAAACATTAGCTTCCTGAGGTTCACTACCTAATATTCCATTTCAAAACACTGAATATTCTCAGATATAATCATGAGAATTCATCAGACCCAACAGCAGTTTTATAAGCAATATTTTGACAGGGGGTGGTTTGTTTTGAAGCTGGGAGTACTGAAAATGTTAAATGATGGATGGGGCAGATAAACCAACTATCAAGTGATTCTTTTTTTTTTTCCCCCCTTGGGCTTGTTTTAAATTTTATTCCTGCTTATTTTTCTTTTGAGGTGATTATTTTCCTTTATGCATGAATTCTTTGTGAATAAATATCTTGGCATTTTCTTCCCAGGCTTCCTTACTTTCATCATTAGCACCACTATTCTTTTGATTTTCTCCACTCACTCTTTATAGACCCTTGCCACTGTTAGATACCAGAGCCCATCAATTTCCTCTTTAAAAAGGGTTCTTAAAAACCACAGCCATCCAGAAAGAGAGATGGAGGGAGGGGGGTGGGGCCTTAGTGTGTGTCACACTTTATGGGGGCAAGACATGATTGCAAGAGGGACTTTACCTAACGATTGCAATCAGTGTAACTGGCTTATTGTACCCTCAATGAATCCCCAACAATAAAAAAAAAAAAAAAAGAATAATGAAGGGCTAATAACTCAAGCAAATCACCATGAAAAGAGCAAATAACCACATCAGTCATTGGGCAAGCAACATGAACAGAAACTTTTCCAAAGAAGACAGGTAAATGACCAAAAAACACGTGAAAAACTGCTCATTGTCCCGAAGTATTAGAGAAATGCAAATAAAAACCACTTTGAAATATCACCTAACACCAGTGAGAATAGCCTGCATCACAAGGTCAGAAAGCTGCAGGTGCTGGCGTTGGTACAGAGAGAGGGGCATGCTTATGCACTGTTGGTGGGATTGCAAACTAGTACAGCCTTTCTGGAAAGAGGTAAGGAGAATCCTCAAAGAACTAAAAGTAGACTTCCTAGGTGATCTCACAAACCCGTTACTAGGCATATATCCAGAAGAAAGGAAAAAATCGTTTTACCATAAGGACATTTACACTTGAATGTTTATCACAGCTCAATTCATAATCAACAAAATGTGGAAACAACCCAAGTGCCCATCAAACCATGAATGGATTAATAAACTGTGGTTTATGTACACTGTGGAATACTATTCAGCCATAAAGAAAGATGGAGACTTTACATCTTTTGTATTTACCAGGAAGAATTTGGAGAACTTCTAAGTAAAGTATCACAAGAATGAAAAAGCGAATATCCCTGTACTTAAGGCGAACATAAAACTAGTAGATGGACAACTACACACCCACATGAGAGAAAATGCAATTAAATTTAAGAATGGGTGTGAGAGGAGGTGACAGAGGGTTTGGTAAGCACCTAACGGGTACAATGTAGGAGTCTATGGCATGCCTCCTGGGTGAAGGGCTCAACTATAACTTGGACTTTACCTAACACCCCCCCCCAAAAAAAACCCTAATTTCATATATCATAGTATTAATGCTTAAAAAAAAAAAAAAAAAAAAGGAGCCTTTGCACCTTTTGGTGGATACAAAATGTACCTACCTGGATGGATTTGCAGAGTATTATTCTATGCAGATTACCTTAAGGATGGAAAAGCAAGCATCCCATATACTCAACACTAATCTGAAACTTATAGATCAACAACTACAGGCCCACAGGAGAGAAAAACACAATTAAATTCAAGAAGAAGGGAGGGGGCTTGATAAGTTCCCACATATTGGATACAGCATATGGGTATATGGTACACTCAACTACAATTCGGACATTACCTTACAAGCACAAATAATGTAACATAACCGTATGTACCCTCATCTTAATGCCCCCCCCAAGGAATAGTGAAAATAGTAAATTACAACTTTACAATGTATTTGATACTATATTTAGTGTAAAACATTATAAAAATGAAGTATATGGTAATTAAACTAAAAGAAAGCGAAGTAAAAAAAAAAAAAAAAAAAACAGCCATCAATCACCCTAATTCTAACCCAAATCTATTAGAATCCTGAAAGGATAAAGTGGGGAGAAACATCTGAGATTGTTATCCAGGGTCTCACGTGGACAGATCCAGCATGGAAACTGCCTCCTGTCTGGGCTTCCATCTGTCCCCCGTGCTGGCTGTGCAGGCTGACATGATACTGGGACTGTTGCAGCAGCTTGTCAGCTGCTCACCCTGCTCCAGGGCCCTGGCCCTCCTAAGCCTTCCCTCCAGTCTGTCCTTGGATTCATCTTTTCATCATGCTCAATTTCTTTTCTTTCTGGCTGCCCATGGCTTTCAAACTTTCAGCTTTTCGCTGAAGGCTCCTCATCATTCGATTCCACCCAATTGCACTAAGGCATACTCTTTATTCCAGCCAACCTTCTCTTGGTCCCTCAACATACCGTGGTCATTGCTGGCTCCAGCACTTTGCTCATGTTGTTACTGCCACGTAAATGCCTATAGAGACCCACCTGAATGTTTGTGTTCCCTGCAGCCTGTCATTACAGTTCTAGACTGTGCTGACCTCCCAGCTCTGGATGGTTTATTCTCATCCACCCCGCTGGATCTGCCTGTTTACCACATGCACAGTGCTAAAGATGCACAGCCTTGGGCCTGGCCACACAGCTGAGAGTCCAGCACAGGCATTAAAATTTATACATAAATAATCCTGGTTCTGGACAGGATGTAATAAAGGCTAGCTTAAAAAAAGAGAGAGAAAAGTAAATAAAGTTGGGCCTGTGTTAGTTGGGGCCTACCTAACACAGGTAGTCCAGGGGGAGATAGTGTAGTGTAGTGGTTAAGAACTAAGATTCTGAAACCAGAGGATCTGCTGCTGATAACTAGCTATGTAACCGTAGGCAGTCACTTAACCCCCACAAAGGTGGAGATCACAAAAGCACCTGCCTCCCAGAGTTGCTGTGAGGACTGCATGAGTTAACATTAAAGTGCTTAAGGCAGGGCCTGCCACATAGGGTCAATGTTCACTGTTATCATCAGCATCTTCTTCATCTTCTCCATTGCTGCCTTCTTTACCTGACTGTAAGTTTCTGAAGGGCAGTGGTCACAATGTTACTATCTGCTAAACGCGCATGCATGATGGGTGCTAGAAGGATAGGTGGCTGCTGCCTGGCTTCTGCCTCACCTTTGATTCAGGATCAGAACAGCAAGAGGCCTCCATGTCTCCCCCAGGCCTTCCAGTCTCACATAGCACACTTCAGAAGAGGGGTATTCCAAAATGAATGGCTGAAGATAGCTCCTGGAGACCACCCCAGGTTGGCTGATTTGCTAAGAGGACTCACAGCACTCAGCATGGCTGTAAATTATTACAGCAATTTGACAAGGAGCAAAACCAACAAAGGGAAAAGGCAGGTGGTACCAAGTCCAGAGGATACCAGGCACAGGCTCCCAAGAGCCGTCTCCCAATGGAGTGACACAGGATGTGTTTACTTTCCCCCAGCAGGAAAGCTCGCCAGACTCCATGGCCCAAATGCATTCCTGTCACATGAGAAAATTAAGCTTAAGCATAAGGGCCCCCTCCCTGGCCATCTCCCGTGCCCTACTCTGTCCGTGTTGTGCACTCTTAGCATTCACTCCCATCCTTCCTGTCCAGCACAGCCACCAAGAGGAGCCTGCATGCTGACATGTCAGAGGATCTTACCATTTTATGCCACCTCTGCCAATCCCTGTTTCCTGTCACTACATTCACACCCTGCTTTGAAACCCAGAAGGACTCCATGGCCTGATGGGCCTGGTACGTGCTCTGTCTCTGCCAGGCTTTCTTGTCTTCCCATTCAGAGTTCCAAGGCATCCACAGATGTCATCTCCCAACACCTGTGCCCTTGAGCTCAGGTTCTGCACCAGGTTGCTTAGGTTCAAAATCTCAGCTCTGCTGCTTCCTAGCTGTTTAAGTGCAGACTAAAAACTGTTTCTCATTTTTCTCTCCTGTAAAATAGGGATGATAATAATACCTCTTGGGATGATTGTGGGGTTAAAGGAGATAACAGATCGTATTGATTCTAAGATGCACTCCTTACACACATAGATACAAACACACACACATTTTATTTAGCATTTATGAGTCAGACTTTTATAGTTGATGACTGATATTGTCAAAAGTTAACTTCCAGCTTTTTCTTTCTTGGTGGCATGTTTGATGCATCTTAAAATTGATCGCATCTTAGATTAGATAAAATACTGTAAGAAGTATGGAGCACTTTATACAATGCCTAGCAGCAAATAAATGTTCAGGAAGATTAGTTGTTATTGCTGGTATGAAGGTCTTTATTATTATCATCAACAAAAAGATCAGCTAACATTTGGTGTTTTCTGTTTGGGTATCTAATTCTTAAAACCCGCAAGGCAAAGATTCTCATCCCCATTTTACACGTGAGAAACTGAGACTCAAGAAGTTCAGGCAACTCATCTCCACCCACAGGATCAAGTAAGGGCAGATCTAGGGGTCTGTCCAGGAGTCTAAGCCACCTGTCACGGGCCAGAGTTAGGCAGCTGCCCGTTTTTATATGGTCTGTGAGCTATGAGTGATTTTTACGTTTTTAAACACTTGGGGGAAAAAGTCAAAAGATTAATATTTTGTCACTCAAAAATGTAATATTCAGCATCCATAAATAAAGTTTTTTAAGACACAGCCTTGCTCATTTGTAAAGTGAGAGGCTGTGGTGGTTTTTACTCTACAGTGACAAAAATCACATGGCCCAAAACACCTGAGATATTTGCCATTTGGCTATTTTCTGGAAAAGTTTGTTGATTTCTAGTCTAGTCCTTGGCACTTTGACTTGTGCCCTTTTGAGGAAAGGGAATGTCTTGTTCATCTTTTTATCTTCCACTCTTGGTAGGCACTCAATAAGTGTTTGCTAAATTGACTTTCTGTAATCACCACTAAGTCTGAAAAGTAAATCTCAAGCCATGCTGGTTACCATGACACCAGATAAACATCGAAATAAAATGCTCGTCAGCTCAGGGAGAGGAAAACCAGTTATAGAGGCTCTCCAAGACACTTTTTCAAATCAGTTCATATTTGTGTTGCAGTATCTCTTGGAGAGTAAATAAAATAAAGTGATTTGTGAAGAACAAGGCCATGTTGCCAGGAGCAGGTGAATGGATAAATAAATCTCAAGTAGGAGATGTTTTCAGGAAATCGAAAACTTAACAGTTCCCTGCTTGTCAGTCCCTAGAAGGCCTGCTGTGTTGGGGTAGGACCAGACACAGGTGGCAGTGGGGCTCAGCTGTCCCCCTAAGCAGGGCTACAGAAGACTGAGTCGTGATGTCCTAGCTTTGAAAACTCTATTGATTTCAAGAGATCAATTTTTTTTTTCAAGAGATCAATTTATTTTATTGAAACCAAACCACGATCGATGTTTTCTCCGCATTAAATGTTTACAAGGTAGGCGAGTGTAAGCACATTCAAGGTCACTGTGGGGACTTGCTCAACTTGGAGTTTGAGCCAGCCATGAGCACATGGACCCACAGTCAGGTGAGAGAAGCTCCTACCACTGTGCTGAAGGGCAGGAGCTGGCACCTGGCCGCAGCTCTGGGGGCTGAGGGTGTTTGTAGCTGCTGCAGCCTGAGACCAGCATGGATGGCCATTGCCAGCATTCCTTGAGGCTCTGTCTGGAGCTTAGGGCTCCCATGGGAGGAAGCCTTGCTTTTCACAGCTGTGTGGAGAAAGCATCATACAAAGTCAGACACAAGAGTGTGCCCTCGGAAGGCCACATGCACCCTTGCTCCACCGGTGAGACTTGAAGTTCCTCAAGGACCCACACTCAGGGTTCTCCAAAATTTGTTTAAAGGATTTTAATTGTATTGTTAAAAATAATTTCCCTTGACGTCATTTCCCACAAAAGGATCACTCTTAAAAGATTTTTTGCCTTCCTAGCTTTGGCTAATGTAAACCTTTTAGTTTTATAAAGAAAATCAATGAAAAAAAATAAGTTTAAGTGAAAAGAAATTCCCAACCAAACATTTTTAAATTAGAAAGTATATATTCAGTAAAGTGAAGTTTTGGTAAAGTCTGTTGTAGCCCATTTTCTAACAGGCATCCTGATAAAATTGGCTCTATTTTCTTATAATTTACATCTTTCTCATAAAAAAATGTTGCGATGCTCAATTGTGTGTTAATTGTGGTTACAATGTACTGAGTTTGTATTTTTGTTTATTTTTTTCTCTTGAATATGAAGATGTACATAAAGGAAATTTTCTTCAGAAAACACATCATGCTTAAGATTTATTGAGACTGGGCTGGATGACTCACACCTAAAACCCCAACACTTGAGGAGGCCAAGGTTAGAGGATCCCTTGAGAACAGCGTCTCAAGACACCCAGCTGGGCAATATAGCAAGATCTCATCTCTACAATTTTTTTTTTAATTTACCAGGCATGATGGCCAGCTACTATAGTCTCAGCTACTCAGAAGGCTGAGATAGGAGGGTCCATTGAGCCCAGGAGTTTGAGTTCACAGTGAGCTATGATTATACCACTGCACTTCAGCCCTGTCAAAAAAAAAAAAAAAAAAGAAAGAAAGAAAAGAAAAGATAAAAAAAAAGAAGACATCTATTGAAAACCATTTCTAATATTGAAGCCACATTTCATACTCACATACATGTGTGCCCACACATTTTAAGCATGAAACACTTTAATAGTTGGTTAAAATGTTCGTATGAACTGGTCCAAGGCCCTTAAAAATTGTGTCTTCTAATTAAGAACCTAAACAGACATTTATACCATTATTTCTAATAAGTTACCTATGAACTGACAGAAAACATTTGTGAATATGGATACTGCCTACATTGGAGAAAAATTACAGTGAGATAATGATGATTTTTAGAATGCCAGGGCTACAGTCTTTTTTGTGTGACCATTTTATTGTTTGAATGTTTAGATTTAATTAGGGGCCCTGGATAGTGGGACACAAGAATTCACATAGTCTTTGCCCTCTGACCCATTCCCTTCTGCCTGGAAACGTCCCCATATCTTTAGAAGAAATGCTTGAAGGAGACTGGAGGAAATATCAGCTAGGCTAAATTATTCATGGGAATATTAAGAAGGAAAAAAGTATTTTAGTAAAAAAAAAAAAAATGTAAACCTCACACCCTAGTGACAGAATAAGGTTAAAAATAGAGCCATCTCTGGGAAAGACCATAGAATTTTAATTAGCTCATCACTCTGAGCAATTCTGGTGTGTCAGCAGGTTCTTCTGTGCCATATACACATTTTTTCCATAGGTTTAAGTAAAAATAGGAACTGGTGTGCAGCCTAAACAAGCTGCATAAGGAACACAGCTTCCAAACAACGTAGATCTTGGAAATAGGACGTTGCTGCCGGGCCCCATGCAAGCCTCCTTCTCCCGTTTGGCTTCTGCGCTATTCCTTGCTCTCTCTCCCTTCATATTATTTTTTCCTCCACCCCTTTCACAGCTAATCATTCCCTATTCTATTGGAATCCTTTTGCATAACATATTACTTTGGAGGATTTGTTTCAATTTCTCTGAAATCTTACGGATTAAATTGCCCATCCTTGACTTTTTTCAACTTGTAATCACTCTGACCCACTTTATGTTGAAATTTGGCCAGTACAACAGAGAAGAAACTTCCTTTTAAAGCAATATGTGTGAATATTTTTGGGTCAGAGGCCCATCCAGAGTCTGATGAAAGCTGTGGGTCTGTTCCCCTGGAAAAAAATTGTACATTTCTTACACACACGTGTGCACACAGGCACACACACAAATTTTCACTTAAAATTTCAAAAAACTCACGGATATCCCCAAGACACATCCATGCATCCCTGGTTGAAAGTTTGTAGCTAAGGGGCAGGCTGAGCTGAGCATGGGCGAGGGCCTTGGGGAGCCTTGACTCGTGCCGTTGCCAGCTGGGGACCATGTGGGAAACACACACAGGAGGGGCCAGAGAGGGGAGCACATTTCCAAGATGTAGATGCCGTCAAGTCCTTTGTCATTTGGAACCAAGGATTCAATAAACCTTCTGTTTCCAGAAAAAGCCTTTTGTGCAAAAGGATAGAAAGTGAGTACTTTAACTTCCCAGCCCAAGGGCTGCCCACTTTACCCTCTGCCTCAGTCATCTTTTTTTTTTTTTTTTTTAGAGACAGAGTCTCAAGCTGCCACCCTGGGTAGAGTGCCATGGCGTCGTAGCTCAGAGCAACCTCAAACTCTTGGGCTTAAGCGATTCTCTTGCCTCAGCCTCCCAAGTAGCTGGGACTTCAGGCGCCCACCACCACACCCGGCTATTTTTTGGTTGTAGTTGTCATTGTTGTTTGGCAGGCCCGGGCTGGACTCGAACCCACCAGCTCCAGTGTATGTGTGTGGCTGGCGCCCTAGATGCTGAACTACAGGCACCAACCCTGCCTCAGTCACCTTGACCTCACTCAAGATCAGGTGAGAGGCAAAGGCCCTCTCAGTCCACTGGTGAAGACACAGAGCCCCAAAGTTTCCTGGTGAGGCTGAGGCAGCAGAGTAGGACTTGGCAGTCAACAAAATGTGACACAACCCTGTGAGGATAATGCAGATTCCAGTGCCTGCATTTTTCCTTGTCCTAAGCAGAAGAAAAGATGGTTAAAGCTTTGAGTCCCAGTCATTGGGTGCACTGGTGGGGACAGGACAGAGTCTTATCCCCTTTCCATTTCATATGACTAATTTTTAAGCACTAACAATTGGAGTTCTTCAACATAGGAGCCACTTGAGAACCTCACTTAGGAGTTACTCTCAGCCCGTCTGCTGCCACTTCTAGCCGTGTGACTTTGGGCAACCTAACTCACCTCTCTTAGCTTTAGTTTCCTCAACTTTGAGATGAGAACTGAGAGTGTATTTTTCTTGGGATTGTTATGAGGCCATATAGTGGATGTCTGGCCCCATCTCTCCACTTTCTGAGACCCAGATGCTCTTGGTCCTGCCCCAAATTGGTGTGGGCGTGCTGTTAAGGAGTAGGGTAACTGCAAAGACACGTGCAGCACCGTGGAGGTCTGGGGAGGACAGTACTGTAGATGCCAAAGCACTCAGCTCACTAATCAGGGGTCCTCAAACTTTTTAAACAGGGGGCCAGTTCACTGTCCCTCAGACCATTGGAGGGCTGGGCTATAGTTTAAAAAAAAAACTATGAACAAATTCCTATGCACACTGCGCATATCTTATTTTGAAGTAAAAAAACAAAATGGGAACAAATACAATCACACCGCCGCATGTGGCCCATGGGCCGTAGTTTGAGGACCCCTGCGGATGGTGTATAAAAATAGACATTTCTATTAAGCAATGAAAAAAAGCAATAGATATTCCAATGACGACCAAAGGACAAGGCTTTGAATATCTAACCAACTGTACCAGTCTGACTCTTCAGCCCACCTTAAAACTTTGATTTCTGGACTGTTTTGGAAATGTGCTTTGACTTTTTAAAGGCCATGAGATTGATGCTCCTGCTACTAACACAATTGTGACCTCAGGGAAGCAGAAAGGTCCATGGAATAGAGTGTTTCCTTTGAGATACACATGTACTTTACTCTAAAGGTTTGCTGGCAGATGAGTGGTGGAGGCAGAAGGCGCCTTCTCAGGAGTTGGTGGGGCCCCTAGAATGACTAAATCCCATGTTTGCATGTAAGCAAATTCCTGTTCATCTGCTCTCTGCCCACGACTTGGTGCTAATCCCCCTTGCCCTTTCCTTCTGGAGGAAACTGATTTCGGGGAGGGGAGTTGCGTAACACTGACAAATCTCAAGAAAGTTTTAATTTCAAGTAGAGGATGGGGTAGGGGACAGAGGCCACTTGCTAAACTAGGTCTTCCTTACCGTCACTAAAATCCCTTGTGCCTAGGGTCGTGGCGGTGTCTGCTGGGGAGAAGACGGGGAGGTGAATTATTAAGCTCTGTGCTTTAGTAGTTCTCTGAGACTGATATTTGGGGCTGGCGTTTTGCATACAGGCATGGTTTGAGCAAGTTTTGTGAACTTCAACAATTTTATAGATCGTACAGAAGTATTTTCCACATGCGGTACCTTGAGTAGCAAATAACTCAGGAAAAGTTAGTTTGCATCCATTACTGGTGGTAATAACAGTAATCTGTTGAGTCAGGAACTATAAAAGACACTGAGCACTTATTAACCCGTCTGCCTCCCAACACTGTGAGTTAGATATTCAATATCACTTAACAGAGGGGAATGCCACCGCTCACAGGAGGTCCAAGGCCACATGGCCCTGATGTGGTAGAGTCATGGCTCACGCCCGTCTCTTTCTTTTTTTTTGGCCAGGGCATCTCTTTCTTTTTTTTTTGGCCAGGGCTGGGTTTGAACCCGCCACCTCCAGCATATGGGGCCAGTGCCTTACTCTTTTGAGCCACAGGCACCACCCCTGACACCCGTCTCTTTCTAACTCAGATACCCAAGGGCCTGCCACCATTTCTCCAGCTGTTGCCAGATGTCCTCAGCACTCTGATACATGTATCATTACTGTGATGAGTTGAGGCAGCCAGAGAGAAATTCAGTGAATGCAAGAATAAGAAACCAACATGTCTTTGATTAAATTAATGTGATGTTTGGAAAATAAACTTTTCTGGTTTCCCATTTCCTTCTGCCTCTGATTTTCCCAGTAGACTTAAGTGTAAGCATTATGGACATGGTGATATTTACAATATTTTTAAAAATACTTTTTAAATTTTAGGAAGGAAAAATTGAACACATGACACAACCATGGCCCATGGTCACAATAAAAAAGAATATTTTTTGAATGGGATTATCCTGAAAAATCCAGGATAAATAGTTTCCATAGTTATAGGTCTACATTGGGTTCTTTGGTGTTAAATTCTGTGCCAGAAGCACTATCACACAGAGAATGTGTGCTACTCAAGGGCACATGCCCCAGCACCTAAGCAGGACCAGGCACATGGTGGGCTCAGCAGCACTCAGCAACTGACTGGACCAGAGCTAAAGCCAATATGTCTGGGGAAATCCTGTCCTATTGTCAAAGCAGTACGCCAAGACAGCTTCATGGTGGACCTTCCTGCACATTCCCAAATCAGAACAAGGAAACAGAGGTCACGTCCATCTCTGGAGCTGGGCTTCATTTTCTCCGTAGTGGCCCCTGGGCTCTCTGGAGCTTGGGTTGCTCTGGGAACCCCTACACCTTTTTGCTCCCCCTTCCGAATCCCTTTTCTACTTCATTGCCAGGGCCACTTTTCAAAACCCAGCCCCCTGGTGTCACTCTTCTGCTTCCTGTCCTCTCAGTGACTGCGACTTTCCTCGAGCCAGCTTCTAAGTCTCTGCCTACACATCCCAGACTGTGGGCAATGCCAGCTCCTCTCTGCATTCCCTGTGGTCCACTTCTCCCTGCAAGGCCCAGGAAGGGCAGGTGGGTGCCTCCCTGCTCCCACACTGCTGCCTCCGTGGGAGTGAATTCTTCCTCTAGCTGCCCACTACACAAAGGAGACCTCACACTGACCCTTGACACCCCTCCTGACACCCTCCTTCCCTTCTGTGTCGATTTAGATGCCTCCTATGTGACCTCATCATGTGGTATGAGCAGGGAACATGGGCCAGGTGTGACCTCATGTTTTCATTCAAAGAAAGTAATGGATTTTTTAAAAGAGGGATCACATATAAAAATTTCTTAGCCTAAGTGTTGGAAAGCTTGGATTCTGGTCCGAAAGTTAGGGCTTAATTAGCTGTGTGACTTTGGGTAATTTACTGTAACATAAAATGGGAATTATGGCTATTCTGCCTTCTCTAGTCACCATGGGAATCAGATTCACTTGTGTGCATGGAGAGGTTTCTATACATTGTGAAACCCTGTGCAAGTGTTTGGTGATACTGTTAGAGCACTTGATGATCGTTTCCAAGTAAGACAGGATGGCATGTTTGTGTGAAGATTGGATATGAACTTTCTTTTCTATATGTCTCTTACCTTTATCCCATCACAAAGACCCTCATGAAAGTGCCCCATGAGAGCAGGACAACCAAGAGATACACAGAAGTCAGAGCATACCGGGGTCTTAACATGGGCGAGGTGGGATAAGGTCAGCACCTGTTTGGGCTACTCGCTAGAGCAGAATGTCCTTTGTGCCCTTTGCAGTGCCCAGAGGTGGCTAATGCCTGCGGGATCAGCCAGTTCTTGGCCCTTCCCCACATCCTGTCTCCTCTCCGAATGTAGAGCACATGCCCCTGAGAGCACTGGGCAGTGGGTAAGGGCACCAGAGTGACTGTCCTGTGAAGGACCAAGCAGAGGCCAGGGTGAGTGGCTCCCACCACAGTCCCAGGAAAGCACCCTTTTTTCTCCCTAAGGAAGGTGGGTATCCAGAGCAAAGAAGGACCAGGTTGGGGAGTTGTGCACTTCCCCTTCATGAGTGGTGTTGTCTTCTGGAGAGTCACTGGCAGACCTCTCAGTGCTGAGGCTGCTGATGGCCACACTGGGCCCGGGGCTCACTGTGGGCCTCAGCAGTCCTATCAAGGTGAGACAGCTGGATCATGCGTGGGACTGAGCCATGTTCCTGCCTGTTTCTTTCCTGTCCCCTTCCCTTCTTCTTCCCTCCCCGCCCCTCCTCAGCCTGTGTCTTCCTTGAGGAGGAAGGCTGAACACCCTCCTATGTCCCGTTTTGGCTGGAGTCCTGGCCTCTGGGACATAGCCGCCCAGGCCACTGCCAACTGTCTGGGCCTGATGCTGTGTGGACCGCGCTGCCCGAGCCCATCCACACTGCTATGCCAGGTGAGGACGGGTGAGCCAGACTACAGGAAGAAGAGACTGACCGGTGGAAGGGAGATCCTTCTGCTTGTGCGTTCAGTTTCATTTTGAAATGAATATATGTCACAAAAAGCATGCTGCTGCCTGGGCATGCCCTGTCTCACATCTCAGGTGAGTGCAGAACCCGTTTCTGATGCTCGTGGGCTACGGGAGAGTCCTGGCAGCACAACCAAGGACTTGCAGATACATGCTGTTAGGCAGCGATGTCACCCACTGTAGGCACAGGGGTCGGGCTGCTTGGGCGGGCCATGGGGGCATAGACCTGGCTGGGCTGCCAGCGTCTGAGGAAGGAGGTGAGCAGGGTGCTCACACAGGACAGGACGCCATGGCCACTGAGCATTGAGCAGGTCAAGTAGGGATGTGGATCAGAATGCACTTCTCAGCTGCTGAGCAGTCTGGAGTTGAGAGGCTATTCCTTAGCTCAGCCTGTTTAACACTTCATTCATACTTGTGTGGAAACAGCAGGGAGCAGAAGCTGATATAGGACTCTCCCCTGTCCCCTCCACTCCATTCCCTTTGTCCTAGAAATCTTAATTGATGGTCCTTAATGTCTGCATGAAATTCAGGTTTCCTCTCCTGGGTCCTGGGGTCTGTGAGCTCTGGGACCTGCAGCCTTCCTCCTGGTGGAGATAGGTCAGGGCTCCTGTCTCCCACTCTTTGCTCTGAGCAACAGAGAGACAAGATTTGTAGACAGTGGACTGACTCAGGCTTCCACTGGGCCACAGGGCTCTAGTCCAGTGAACCTTCCTGAAAAAGTGGAATGGGAGCTTCACCATTCTCATTAATCCTGATCCCCTGGAGCCCAGGTCTGTAGCAAAACCCCAGAAAAATTATGGTCTTTGCTTCTCTAAGAACTGTTTGGCCCAGGAAAAGGGTTTCTCTGTAGTGCTTCGATTCCTGACGAAATTTCATACTAAATTTTATTGATTAAAGTGTACTTTAAGCTGGTAGGGTTTTTTTTCACTAGAGGACCTCACAGAGGCTTTGATTTGCTGATAAGCATGTGAACATTCAAGTGTGTGGGATGGTACTGATGCATTTTCTCTGGGTCTCCAGGGCCCTCATATGGAGCTCTAGCAGAGCAATAGCCCACACTGCACCGTGTGTGGCCTCGGAGTATTTTCTGTGTCTGGTTGTAATTCCCCAGGAGAGGGACTGTGTCTTTATCTTCCTAGTTATTAGCATGGAATTGGTATGTATTTCACATATTATAAATGTTTATGGCACAAATGCCTTTGCGAGCTATTGAATGGCCTATGTTTCTTCTTGCCCCAACAATGTAATTCAACAGCAACAACAAGAATTATTGGGTAATAATTCTTTTGAGTAGTTTTTCTTGGATCCCATGGGGCTTGCAGTTGTCAAAACTGTGCTTTTTCTTTTATTTTCTTTTTTTTTTTCTTTAAGACTATACTTTCAAGTCTGATTTCCAGTGGAGTGAGAAGCGACACATGGGTCTGGCCCTTGCCCACTATGAAACTAGGGGCAGAAGTGTAAGTCTGGAGACCCAAACCCCAGAGCCCTTGGAAATCAGAGCAGGCAGGGGGTCAGCATCTTCTCGGGACCCCAGGGGGGACCCCTCTCTCACTACATCACCCTGGTCCTTACCTGGCCATATGATGCTGCTTGAGGTGGCCAAATCCTAATGGAGGACAGCTCTTGAGAGAGGATAGGATGTGGGAGGAATAGTCATTGCTTCATATGGAAGCAGCCCAACTGTGCTACAGAGTAATGTGGGAGTCTTCAAGCTCCTTACAAGGGCAGGGCTTAGGATCCTAGCAGCCTCACTCTTGAAGCACCTTTTTCTCTGTTTTGGAGTTAGAAAGGCATTCTGGAGGGTGTGTTCTGCCTGTTGCCACTGTAAGGCTCTTTGGGGAGGGAAGCCCTGATCTAAGTCACAGCTGGATGGGTCTTTATGTCATTTGAGCAATTTCACTTGGGGTGAAGCATAAAGTGGAGACTATACATAGAAAATATGTGAACTATGGGAATGTAAAATGTGGGACACTTGCCGTGGCCTGGATATAGTCTCCTGTCTTCTCCAGCTCTTCTGTGGCTGCAGCTGTCTCACTCGAGGCTTTTCCCAGCCTCAGCGTCTGCTGGTCCCACTGCCCCTACTCCACCCCAGTATCCTTGCTCGAGGGAGAACTTTGTTGATACTGACAGGTCTCTGTCAAGGAGTCCACCTGTGTGGGGCATTTCTCTACATCACTGAACGATCCCTTAGGAGCTCAGCCCAGCTCATGGACCTGTTCGTTTCATAAGTTACTAGGATGCATCTGGAGCTTGGATGAGCAATTAACATAGGAATAAGTGAACAGAAATATGGAGATGTGTGCAGTAAGGTTATTGTGGTTGACCTTTGCACGTGCAAAGGTCTTGAAACATCTGCCCCCGCCCCCCACTATTGAGCCATTGCTTAAAATCTGACCATGAGAATGCCATCCTCTATTTTAAGCCACATAGGAGATGTGAGCCCCTGAGAATGTTGCTGCAGTAAGCTGTGTGGATCACTTCCACCTCTTGGTGCCTGAGCTTGTCTGATCCTTAGGAGAATGAGGACCCTGGGGGATAGGGGCAGGCACAGATGGGCAGCAGAGCTCCCAAAGGCAAATGCTACCTGCTTTCCATTTGGGGTGGGGGTGAGGGGTTGGAGGGAGTAGATAACATAAAATTTACGATTTTAACTATTTTTAATTGTACAGTTCAGTGGCATAAAGTACACTCTCATTGTTCTGTAACTGTCACCACCATTCATCTCTAGAACTCTTCATCTTCCCAAAGTGAAACTCTGTCCTCATTAAGCCCTAACTCCCCATTCCCTCCCCTCCAGCCTCTGGCAGCTACCAATGTACTTTCTATTTCTGTGAATTTACCTATTCTAGGAACCGCATGTAAGTGGAGTCATATCTGTGACTGGTTTATTTGCTTTAGCATCATGTCCTCCAGTTCCATCTATGTTGTAGCATGTGTCAGAATTGTGTTGCTTTTTAAAGGTGAATAATATTCCATTGTATGCATTACCACATTTTGTTTATCCATTTGTCTATTGAGGATACTTGGGTTGCTTCCCCTTTTTGACTATTGTAAGGAATGCTGCTATTATGATTATGGAGGTACAAAGCTCTTTTCATGTTCCTGTTTGCACTTCTTGGAGTATATGCACCAAAAGTGGGATTGGTAGATCATTTGGTAATTCCACATTTAACTTTCTGAAGAACCACCGTACAGTTTTCCATAATTGGCTGCACCATTTTACATTCCTACCAGCAGGATATAAGGATTCCAATTCTCTACATTCTTGCCAACACTTACAATTTTCTGTTTTTTAAATAACATCCTAATGGATGCAAAGAGGTACCTTATTGTGCTTTTGAGTTGCATTTCCCTGATGACTAGTGATGTTGAGTATCTTTCCACATGTATATTGTTATTGGCTATTTGTGTATCTTCTTTGGTTTCCAGTTCAAGTTTGCATGCAAGATACTTACTCAGATGGACACTTACATGTGTGGCCCAAGAAGAGCCACTTGATGATGAAGGATAAATGAGACAGCACCAGCCAGCATAGCTTAACAGTGTCTGTGGTCTGCCTGAGAGCCATGAATTTCCAGTGAGGAGCTCATTGTAGTATTGTCCCAGAATAAAATGAGTGTTAAGTGATGTGTTCCCCTTTCCCTTCTCAATGCTTATCCTTTTCTCAGTTGAAATGATCTGTGGTTTTGGAAGTGGCCTAGTTGTCTCTAGCCTATCTCTATCCTGCACTAAATTAATAAAGGAATTTTCATGGTTGCAATTGTATACGTTGGACTCCCTGTTTCCCTTTCATCCCGAATGACAGAGATGTGACTAGGCATCAGTGGAACATGGAATGGAAATGGATCCGTCAGTGGATATGGAAAAGTGATGGGTGGCGACTGTGATAGTGCTGAATGATAGAAACCAGACAGCACACAGGATTCTATGCCTGAAGGGAACCAGGGCTTCCCTTTGCAACGGCAAAGTCTCCCGGTGGCAAGTCCCTATTTGACACTTCCTTATCAGCTCTTTCTGGTATTTTCCGTGGTTGATGAAACAGAAGTTCTCCTGGGAAAGCATCTTTTTAAATTTTATTTTATTGTGGTAAGAACACTACCATAAGATCCACCCTCTTAATGGATTTGCAGTGTAATATATGGTATTGTAACCTATAGTACAATGTTGTACAGTAGATCTCTAGAGCTCATTCTTCTTGCTTGGCCGAAACTTTGTGCCAATTGATCAGCAGCTCACCATGTCTCCTTTTCCCCAGCCCCTGAAATCACCACTCCCTCTTTGATTCTGTGGTTTTACCTATTTTTAGATACCTCCTAGAGTAATTGTACAACCCTGTAACTGGCCTGTTCCTGCTTAGTGTAATGTCCTCAAAATTAATTTGCATTTCAGTATGTTCAGAATGTCATTCCATTTTAAGCTGAATAATATTCCATCATATGTTTTACCACATTTTGTATATCTGTTCATCCATCAGTGGACACTTGGTTTTCTCCAATCTTGCCTATTGTGAATAGTGCCACAGTGAACGTCCGAGTGCTCACCTCTTTGAGATGCTAATTTCAAGTCTTTCAGATAAATATCTAGAAGTAGAATTGCTGGATCATATAGCAGCTCTATTTTTAATTTTTTAAGGAACCTCTATTCTGTGTTCCATAATAGCTGCACCTGTTGCATTCCCACCAACCGTGTGGAAAGTTTTTGATTTCTCCACATCCTGGGGACTCTTTGATTCTGAGAACTTAGCCTGTCTCAGCCTCTTCTGCACAGGCCTTTAATGATTGCCTCTGTTGAAAACTCTCCTGCCAGACCCCTTCCCTTCTGTACCACTCACACAGCAGGACAATCCTACTTACTTTTCCCTCGGGGCCAAATTCAAATGCTGTTTCTTGGCCAAGTCCTCCTAGGGTCTTGCCGCTTTCTCTGCATTCCTACAGTGGGCATCACATCTGTCTTACAGTCACGTGTCTCTTCCGTCAGCCCCTGAGGCCAGCAATGTGGCTAATTTATCTTGGCCTCTTTCCTAGTGCATAATCTTTGCTGCATAGGTGAATGGGATGCATTTATTATGCACAGTATCCTTCTGTTTTCCATTATTTGTCATTATTCAGCATTTTCTATGGGCCAAGAGCTGGGCATGAGATAGTGTATAAAAACATGGCCCCTAACCTCAAGAAGCTTTTACTTTAGTAACTGGAAGGGTCAATTCTCAATTTCTTGTATGCTTATGACATTCCTTTAGGTATCTTTTTGATGTTCAGAGTAAACACAGTAGAGGGGGTTCAGTTTTGAACGTAGTTAAGATCTCTGCCTTCTCTAGCAGATAGAAAGGAAGAAAAAACACACACACCTGCTCTGTATTTGAAATTGCTTCCTCATGCTGCCTAACAAGGGACATGATGGCTGCTGGGCCACACCTGTATCCACAAAAATTAAAAATTAAGAAAGCTGTCTGGATAATTATTAGCAAAGACTTTGCAGAGGCTGTGATGAGTCCTCCAGCTGGTTGTTTGCACTGGGAGTTTTACAGTGCGCTTGACCTTTGCTTAAGGTAAGGGAGGGTTTGTTTGTCAAAAACAATGATAAATATTCCCATGGCCATTGAAATGCTGCTGGATTTGAGACTCTGGGAATGTGACGTGGGTGCTGCAGTAAATATGGGCTTTTCATACAGTGCCTGCCTTGTTTCTTGTTGTTTGTTCTGCTTTGGTTTTCTCTTCCAGGCTGTATGCTAGGCTTACTGCTTAAAAATTGTCTGTGTGTGGGCAGTGCCTGTGACTCAAGGAGTAGGGTGAGGTCCCCTATACCAGAGACGGTGGGTTCAAACCCAGCCCTGGCCAAAAAACTGCAAAAAAAAAAAAAAAAAATTGTCTGTGTGGTCCAGGTTGCCTTAGGCTTTAGAACCAACCACAGTAGTTGGGATCTAGAAGCCTGTGCCTCCCTTAGAGGCACCACTTGCATCACATCACTGTGTCTGTGAATTGGCCTTCGAAGGCGCCGGTTCCCATCTTGGAAGTGGGGATAATATTTGACATTCTTATTTATAGGATTTGGCAAGGGTGCATGAGGTAACACGTCTATAAATGCTTTGAAGGACTTAGGCATGATCATGCACCTTAGGACGTTTGTTGTTGTGTTCATGCAAATTTCAAACCCAGAGGTCCAGGCTAACCCATCCTCGCTGCTGAGATGATGAAGAGGGAGGAAGATGGTTACAACAAAACTCCAGGCTTAAGAAGAAATGTTTCACACTGATGTGAAATGTCAGCTCAAGAGATGGGAGTGTTTATTTTAGAACTAAACCCACTGGCCAGCACGTCACATTGTCCAGTTCGGTGGAGAAGCCAGCAGGAGAGTAGTGAGGAGCAGCTAAGTTTAGGGTCAGCTTTATTTTCAGAGGCAAATGAGGAAGGGAAAGACTGCCAAATCACTCTTCTGAGGTTTCCTCTTCCCCTTGGAGAAGGTCACTGCCTTCTCCAAGATGGGGGTGTGGTTCTTTAACCTTGCAGACTTTGAGGTTGGATTTAAGACGCTCTTATATGATCTAATTCTGTCAGCTGTTGAGTTACTCACCATTTCCTTTCGAATGTTTTCAGTAGCCAGCCGTCCAAATCCTAAGAGCTGGCATGCAGAGGGAAAGACTCCAGAGAAAGCATGCATGCTTTGGTTCTTGTCATTGTTATTAACTATAAAATATTTCTCACATCACGTGCGTCCACTACTCAGACTAGGAAACAAAGCCTAGTGTACTCCTGCCCACATCTTCTTTCCCCTCCCTCTATCCAGAAGTCTCCACTGCCCCCTATTTGCGGTTTCTCATCCCTGTCTGTACTTATCCCCATGCAGTGTCTAGAACATAGTATTATACCGTTTTGTTTCTCAAAACCTTTATACAAATGGTATCATTCTTTTTTTTTTTTTAATAACTCAGCACTATATTTGGAGGTTCCTCTATATTGATGTGGGTAGAAGGAATGTCTGCTTTAATAATTGGGGTTTACCCAAGGTTGAAAGAGGCCTTAGGACCCCTTGGCCTGTGACTTAACAAATACCAAAGAAGAATAGTAGATGAGCCAGGAAATAATGTGGTCTGTTTCCTCCCTGTCAAAATCCATTTTGGAAGGCACAAAGAAGATAAACCAGGCACCTAATGCCCTAGCTGTGGAACCTTGAGTAGGGCTGACCCAGGGCTTAGGGCAGGAAGGCACAGATCAAATCCAAACTCAGAAGAACAATGACCTTGTTATGATCGTTTCTCTGCCCAGCAACCTCCTGCTTTTTCTCTTTCTTATACAAATGGTAAGAGGGGAAAAAGTTATACATATATGCATATTTATTTTTTCAGATATATATAAGTAATTATCTATTTTTCATATATAATTATATATATTTTCACATATGAAATTATATATTTACATATATATGAAATGATATATATTTCATATACATGAAATTATACATCTATATTATATATGTATATATTTTTTTGGACCAGAGGAGGGTTGCTATGTTGTCAAGAGCAGGGTATGAGGGACCGAGGAATAGCATACATATCTTTCTCATGTTTTTTAATTTCAAAAATTAAAAATTTATTACTGTGCATAATAAGTCACTCTCTTTCCTCTAGTATTCTTAATTTCTCATTATCAGTTTGAAGATGAAGAAACTGGTGGTATCAAGGCCTATCAATTCATCTTATTTAAGAGCTGCTAAGTCATATTTGGAGGGAGATTATTGTTTTGTTTTTTTTTAATCATAGAAGATAATAACCACAAAGATAGGAAACCACATCCAAGTAGGTAGAGTATGACAACCCAGAGATAAGAATTTGAATACTGGGGCAGTGCTTATGGCTCAAAAAGTAGGGCGCCGGCCCCATATATCGGAGGTAACAGGTTCAAACCCAGCCCCAGCTGAAAACTGCAAAAAAACAACAAAAAAAAGAATTTGAATACTGGGGTGTAGTGAGGTGCTAGTTTTTTTGTTTGTGTTTTTATAAACTCAATAATAAAAGCCTCTTTGTTTTTCCTGTTGACTGTTAGAGGCAGAACTATAGCACACAGATATCCGAACACTTCATGCTTTTATAGTTGACACTGTGACCCTCTGGCCCTCAGGACAGTACTTTGTCTATTCTGCCATATTGCTGTTCATGAGCTAATGAGGCTACCATCTTAATTGACATGGAAGGACAAATATTTATTAAGGAAGATGACATTGAATTATGAGATTCAACAGCCCATTACATGTTCACTTCCCCATTGTATCTTCCCCATTGTAGACATTCACTAATTATTTGATTGATTAGTAGGACATTGGAGCTGGTATGGATAATTGGAATCTAGATCAATCCCTCTAACTCCTTGACTTCCCCCTAACATTCCTTTTGGGATATCTACTAAAAAATGGAGACCAATTTCAGTTCATTCATTTGTTCACTAATGAATGGTTCATCTAGCCTTTATTGAGTGCTTGCTGGATGCTGGGGCTCTAAGGATGGAAAGACATTGTTTGCCATGGATACACCCAGAGTCTACTATACCTATGCATCTGGGGCATGTACAGGGGTCACTATGACAGAGGCATGTACTGAATACAGTGGGGGCATGGGAGGAGAATCTGAATCTTTCTGAAATTTTCTTTTGTTCACCAAACTCAGCTCTTACAAAGGAAAATGAAGCAAAAGAAGGAAAAGTCTGAGTGCCCTCAGTCAGTCATTTCTTAGTAAATGTGCCTTTCCTGTCGAATTACTGTTGTGATGTCTTGAAGGGAGTATCCAGTGCCCATCCAGTGCCCTGACTACCAGTGGACAGGGGATGGGTCCTGCTGTGCAGACTGTGTGTGACCTTGCATGTGTCTTTAGATTTAAAGCTTCTTCCAGTCCAGAGACACATGGCTCTTGTTTTGGTCATGCCAACTTCAAGGAGAAAATACCTCTGATCATCATGCCCATATGCCATTCAAGTCTTCAAGTAGTTTTGTCTGATCGGAAAGGTGGTTTAGCTACCTGCTACTCCAGGGCCCACACCAAAGGATCTGTCAACCTGCCCAAGGAATGGCATGTTTCCCCCACTGTCTTCCTAGAAAAAGCAGAGCGTCCCACCCATAGAAGACCTGGCAAAGTTGATGGGCTTGAATTTGAAAGAAGCCTCTGAATGTGGCTTCTTTGATACCAGAAGTGGCATCCCAGGAAACACTGCTTATGTAGGGAAGTATCTGCCTCTACTAAGAAGTCTGGGGGAGCCCTTGGGAACAGTGACCCTGGAAGCCAGAAATTACATAAGCACATTTAGGTGGTAGTATGAGGGACAGAAAGAACCACATCAATGAGGGGAAGAGAAGGGCACAACCCCCACCTAGACTGATTTGGTGATTTGAAAACAAAAATCCCAGTAGTCCTAGTCTTTTGGTTTTCAGCTGAACTCTTTTCCTGATGTCCGAGTACTTGTGATCTTATAAAGCGTAATAAACACCTGAATCAGAGCAGTGTGATGTCACCTAGCACCAAGGTCTCAGTACCCATTGGGTGTGGTCTGGGCCTGAAGCCAAACTGCCTGAGCACGATGTTGAGACACAGGAAGTTGTTTAAACTAAAGCACCATAAATCAGGATGAGATTAGCAACCAGGAGAATGGCAGAGGCCGGGACATCTCTTAATTGCGGTTCTGGCCATGGTAGGAAATCTAACAGAGTTTTTGTTCAAATGCTGGAGAACCAGGTTTCTGTTAAGGCAGCCAGGTAAAGACTCCAATTATGTGCGTTTTGTGACTTTCTGCCGTCTTTTCTTCAAAATCTCCAAGAATAAAATATTATTCTTTTGAACAGGAAAGTAACAATACTTGTGTGTGATATTAGATTAAGCAGAACACTCGTGACTCTTTGCATCTCCTGACAAGATGTGGGACCAGTCAATATCTGTACAGGGATTATATTTATTCTCTGCCTTCACTTTTAAGTAAGACTTTTACCCTATCCTCAGTAACAAAGTTTTGTTGGGATGAAGCTGATCATCAGGGTTCTGTTAGCAATGTGAAAGGTGAGCAGGCATCCTCTGGGGGTTCCACCGCAGGTTACACTGGACAGTATTTCCAAACTGTTGCTTGTACTGTTTTTGTTTTGTTTTGCTGTATGCTTTTCCTGCTTGATAAAAGTCTCTCACTCAGACTAACGATAGAACTATATGTTCTTTTCTTTTTTTTTTTTTTTTTTTTGGCCGGGGCTGGGTTTGAACCCACCACCTCCGGCATATGGGACCGGCGCCCTACTCCTTGAGCCACAGGCGCCGCCCTATATGTTCTTTTCTTTTTTGAACACTGGTAAGCAACACTAGTCATTCACAGACTTGAAAGAAACTTGGGCGATTTTCATGTACTGTGAAGATGTGATGAAAGGACTCAAGTGAGTGCATTTTCCGTGATTCAGGTGAGTCCCAGTAGTAGCAGATTTCTGATTTTCAGATGAAAAAACGAGAATGACATGGAGATTAGCAACTGTAGAAATTAAACCCTTACAGTGGGTTTTCCTTCCTTTTTGTGTTAAACCTTTGTTTTGGCTGCGGCTTGGCCTGTGCTCACTTAAGCGCTCTCCAGCACACATTCTCTCTGTACGTCTGTGTGTGTCTGCACATCTGTGTCTGGGCATGTCTGTGTGGTTTTCCCCATCAGAGCAGCAGGACAGGAGGTGCTCACTCATCTCCTTCTGTAACCTGCCTTGCCCTTTCCTTTCTCTGGGGGTGGCCCCCTACCCAGGGAGGGGAGGCCCCAGGGTGCTTTCTTTTTATCTCAGATTTCAGAAAGGAACCTTCCCATTGGGCCTTGGGCAGACGTCTACCCTGAACATCCCTCCCTGTTTGCTGTTTGTGGTGGCTCAGAGGGGAGCTCCGTCTGCCTCCAGGTGTTCCTCCCACGCCATCTGCACAGCAGGGAAGGGCTTGGCCTTGTTCTCTTTACTCCTCCTCTTCTAGGGTCACATGTACCCAATGAGAATGCATTAGAACCCAGCTTTTCTGGCTCAGTCCAAAGGAAGCAGCAGCTCAGTCCAAAGGAAGTTTTGGCACTAAATAGCAGTAACGTGGCATGTTTAAGGCCCACCCTGTGATGCAAGGTGGGTTAGGGGAGGAGATGTGCTATAGAATCTTCCAAATGGTCAATGGTTTATTCTTAGGCTAAAGCCAAGAGAGGCCAAGAGGAGAGAGGCTGCCAGGGCAGCAGAGGGAGGAGTGGGTGGGGAGGCCACAGCAAGGGTGGACAATTCATTCTGGACAGCTGCTCATTCATCTAGCCATGCAGTACTTGCTGTGTGAAGGCTCCATGCTGCCTGGCGTGCTCAGGGCAATTCCTGGGGTTGGTGTTCATTGCCCAGCTCAGCCACCCCCACCCCTAGAAAATCTCAAGACTCGTCTTTCTGCCAGCGCTAGCGGACAACATCAGATTACTTTTCCCCACACCCTTTTCCTTTGCCCCTCCGTTTTCCACCTCAAGAGGCTAAATCATCAGGCATTTTCCACCGTACTCCAATTACACTGGACAAAGAGCCATCCAGCTAGAATGCTAATAGGGAGATTTCTTTTCCATCCCGTGTGAGCCTCACAAAAGCTCAGGAGCTGTAAATGTGGGGCCTCTCCAGCTCTTACTTTCTTTCCTGTAATTCTATACAAATGGCATTAGCCTTTTATAAGGTCTTTGTTTGCAGCCATTCAGAGGGTACTTTTCATCTCACATTGGTTTCTTGAATTTTAAGTGGGATTTCTTCAAATCAGCCTGGCGTTACTTCTCATAGAGGAAGTGCAGGCTCACAATTATCAGTTGGTAAATTCAAAAGGGTTGTTCTTTACAAAATATCTCTTCCAACACAAATGAGAAGAGAAGAACATCAAAAATTAAAGTACCCTTTGATGATACTAGATTATTTCCCTTATAATACATCAGTGAGAATGGCAGCGGGAACAGCTCCCTGCTACCCGCAAGAAATTCTACTTGTATTCTCTCTCTGATGTGGAGATAGCTCAGCCTTCCTGAAGGAATCTGCTCTCATAATAAAAATCACGATTTGCATTTTTTTAAATGATAGTACTGATTTTTCTGTTAGAAACTGAAGTAAAAGGAAAATATGCTACCTCTGACAACCGATGTGTCACATTGATCAGATAATCTAGTTCTTCATAACAGGTATAGTCAAACTTGTCTGTAAAGGGCCAGAATACGGATATTTTGGGCCATGCAGGCCATATGCTCTCTGTTGCAGCTACTGGACACCACCGTAACTATCACAAGCTAAAAATGAATGAGTATGGCTGTGTTCCGATAAATTGTTTGTAGACACTAAAATTTTAATTTTACGTGTACTTCACACAAGAAATATTCTTCTCCTTTTGGTTGTTCTGAACCATTTCAAATGTCAAAACTTAGTATGCCACTGGTTCTTGAAAAAAAAGTCAAAACCTTTGTTAGCTCAGAAGCTGGATAAAAACAGACAGTGGGTTATACAAAAAACAGGCAGCGAGTGGCAGGATTTGGCCCAAGGGTCATAGTTTTCTGATCCTACCTGAGAGCAGCATTTTTAAAGAAAAAGAGTAGAATTAGTGCATCACACATAAGAAAGGTTAATTATTATTTCATGAAGCTTTTGGAGATTGTGTGTGTGTATACTGGTCACTGTGATGTCCAGTACTTAGAATTTTCTATCAACCATGGTCTTCCTCATCCCCCAGACCTGTATATGCCCTAAGGACTCAAAGGCTAAGAATCAATGGAGTGTGACAAATGTTAGCCAGCAAGAGTGGGACAAGGTGACGGTGGTCATTTTCCTTACTGTATCAAAGAAATCAAGACCCCTGGCATAGGTCCTCTCTCCCAGGTCTATGATCAGGGAGTGATAGATGCAATAAGTAAATATCTATCCTGAAGGTATTAGGTTTCTTAGGACACTACCTACTCAGTATGAATTTCCTGCTTTCATGTCTGGCCTATTTCTAAGTAGTTCGAAGAATGCATCTTCTCTTTTCTGCTCTCACATCTCTCCAGACTCAGTGATATTTAAAGTATTTGGTTGGTTGGATATTCAATATTCTTCCCCAAAAAGAAACACAATAGTGTGTGGGAAGAGGAGTGATGCACTTTAATTTGATAAAAACATCTCATGTCAGCCGTGACAGTTGGCCTAACTGTGAGCCAGGCCACAAAGAGGTGGAGGAGGAGAAAGAAGGTGTATCTTGGCACTGTCGTAATGCAGGGACTACAGGGGATGCCCCAGGGATGGTCTACATTCTACAGAAACTCCAGGGGTCACAGGACTGGCTACAGGGTTTGGCTTTGTGCTTTGGTGGTAGGTGTCAATTTGGCTGAAGAGTCTTCTAGTTGCAGGCTAGAGAGACAGAGATAGACTCTTGGGTGCCTTTGGAATGGGAAGGAAGAAAGATAGGGGCAGGGAGGTGTTTAGGCTTCTCACTGGCCAGCCGGTGGCCCCCACTTGGCAGTCGAGGGCAGACTTCCTTGAGGGCTCCAGGGGCCTGGTAGGGAGGAGTGAACAGCTGGGAGAAATGGCCCAAGGAGCAGCTGGCCTCTGCAGGGAACCTCCCCCTCCTGGCTATTTAGAGAAAAGACAGCTGTCCTTGAGGGCTGACCCAGAGGAGCCTGAACCTTCCTTACCATCCTGCTCAAAGGAGGCTCTGTGGCTTTATTGTTTACCTAGAAGGAGAAACTGTTTATTCTTTTGAAGGGATAATGAAAGATTAGCTACTATTTCCAGGGTGATGACGAAGGCTGAGGAAACAAGTAGAAGAGAAGAGAATATCAGTTGACTCCCCTCCAGAACAAAGACTAAATTACACAAGTCACTTCTGCCCTGACTCTGGTCACGGTGACTTCCAACCCACAGTTGGTGGAAAAGGGTTTGTCTCCTCACAGTCGAGGACCCATGCTACAAGATTCAGGTGGAAGGTGGGAAACCCCAACTTTCCCAGTTGGATCCTAGGATGACTGGGCAGAGCCTGGGCTGGAGCACCTGGGCTCAGGTGTTGGGCGGGGCAGGTCCTGGGGGATGGGCAGGGCACCACACCAGGCTCAGAGTCTGGAATGTGGTTGATTCTCACATGATCGTCAGGTTAGTTAAGTGCAGAATGGCAGGCCTCATGGTCCCCTCAACAGGGCCAGAGCCAGTTGTGTGCGTAGGCAGGAGCCCAGTGACCAGGCAATGGCCTTGCGGTATAATGAATCTGAGGGGAATATGGATACAATGCAGACTGCTATTGTCACTCTAAGCAGATGGCCACAAATCTACCAAAGCACACCTTCACAGGGTTAAGAAGAAAATCTGGGAGCTTACAGAAAACACAGTGCCTGCTCCAGAAAAGATAGGACTTAGGCTTCAACCCAGAGCCAGGACACAATAAGGGGATGTAGTTGTTCCAGGCAGTGGTCAGAAGCCAACATCCTCCCTTCTTTCTCCCCTTCCTTCCTTCTTTCCTTACTATTTTCCATAAGAATAGAGCCATGTAATGTGCAGGCACTGAAGGTTAGAATATGGGATTAAAGAAGACAAAAATAGTGTCTCTTTCCTGCTGAAGCCAGGAGGAAAGTCCAGGAGATAGATGGTATGCAAATAGTCACATAGTATACCACCCCCCAAAACTGAGACAAGTGCTATGAAGGATGAACCGAGGGTGATCTGTGGGAGCATGGGGTGGCCTGAGTTAGAGGAGGAGATGAGGGAGTGGAGACCAAAAACCTCTAGGAGGAGACATTACCCATGCAGAGACCTGGAGGCCTACCCAAGGGAAAGACAGGAGAAGGGCATCCCAGCTGAGGCACCTGCCACATACTTCCCAAAGCTGGTAGGAGCCTGACCTCTGAGCAGCAGGATGAAGGGCTCATCGCAGCTGCTGGAGAAGAGCAGGGCAGACCTTATAGGATCTCTTATGTCACTCGTAAGACTTAGGAGTCTTATGGATAAAATGAGAGTCTCTGGCGGGGATTAGAGAAATAATGAGAGATCAGATTTTTATCCTAAAAGGATTACTTTGGTTGAAGTGTGACCACAAGGAAGCCATTGCAGCTGTCCAAGCAGGAGGTGATAGCAGAGCAGACCAGGGTAGGAGAATAGAGAAAAAGGAGACAGACGGGGAATGGTGGGGTTGGGGGAAGGATGACCAGACTCTGTGAGGAATCAGATCGGGAGGATGAGGGCAAGATCAGGAGAACCACAGGTGTCCAACACAAGCTGCGAGTGGGGGAGATGCTGCTTCCTGAGAGGGCCAGAGGGGGAGAAGCAGCTTGGGAGACCCAAGAGATCTAAACAGAGATGCAAGGCATTGGGGGCCATGGCGTAGTTGGGTCCTGCTTCTGGTTACCCAGCAGAAGGAATGGCTATTTCGGTTGTAATTAACTTCCATACTCCTAAAGTCCTGCCCAGACTTCAGGAGGTAAGTTTCTCAAGTCAGCCAATCAACCAGTACTTATCCAGGGTCTGCTCTGTGTCAGCTCTTTGCTAGATCCCTGGGGATTAAGAGGAAGTGTGAGAAAGAACCTGGCCCAGCAGAAGGTTCCAGTCCATTGGGGGGATGGACATGTGTGTGTATAAGATAATGGAACCATACAAAATGGAAAGCAGCTGGGTGTCCAACAGTGAAGTGAGGAGTGAGTTCATGAGTGGTATGGCCACTCAGCCAGACCTCATGCAGTCATAGAACGTCACATGGGGGTGGTTATGGCTTGAAGAAATGTGCACAGTGTAATGCTAAATCACAAAAGCAAGGGCCAAGTGTAGCGGCTCACACCTGCAATCCTAGCACTCTGGGAGGCCGAAGTGGGTGGATTGCCTGAGCTGAGGAGTTAGAGACCAGCCTGAGCAAGAATAAGACCCCATCTCTAAAAATAGCTGGGTGTTGTGGTGGGCACCTGTAGTCCCAGCTACTTGAGAGGATGAGGCAAGAGGATCACTTGGACCCAAGAGTTTGAGGTTGCTGTGAGCTGTGAGGCCAAGAGGCATTCTACCAAGGGCAACAGTATAAGACTCTGTCTCTAAATAAATAAATAGCAAAAGCAAGCTGATAACCAATTTTTTTTAAAACAAACTTTTTAAAAGATTGGGAAAAAATATACTAAATTAGGAAAGCTGGGTATTTGAATTATTGGTAATTCCCTTAATAGATGTTTCTGTATTTTCAGAAATTTCCCATGATGATCATAGGGAAAATCCCCGTGATATCTTTGTTTAATTTGAAAAGTTAAAATGTCTGTGTTGTTCCTTAAATGCTACTGGGGTATACTCTGTGTGTCATATGTATGTACTGACCCAAGATAGCTTTGTCAGTATTCCTGGGCTTTGGTGAGGGCAGAATATTCCTAAGATGAGGACTGAGCTGCACCAAGGCCTGGCAGAATCGAGTGGAAGGTGCATTTGAGGGATGGTAAGGGGTAAACTCATCTCCCAAGGACTCCCAGGAGGTGGTGGGCAGATGCAGCTGGAAAGTAGCTGAAGGTGCCAGAATCCCAGCCAAGGGCTTAGACACAGTAGCATGGGAATGGGCCGCCAGCAGAATGGTTTGAAGAGGCTCTGGCTTACTCAGAAATGACCTTGTAAACTGTGTGGCAGCAGATGCAGGGGGGACCTTGCCCGAGCTGGATCAGAGCAATATAGATGGGGAGAGGCCAGTCAGCACGAGGAAGATTTGTAGGGAGGAAGCTTGCTGGACCCAGGGACTGCATCTGTGGGTCAGATACCCCAGCTCTCAACCTGGGGGAACGTGTAGGTCATTAACAGACATAAAGGGCTGACTTCTGGGTGGGGGGGGGGCAAGGTGAGTTTAGTGTGCAATGTGCAATGCTGGGTTTGGGAGGTGGCAGAAGCACAGGAGCAGAGACACTGACCTGGGAGGTTGGGGGACACCGCAGGGGCACATCAAGCTGGCAGCGTGCACATACCGGAGGGGCAGTCAGTGCCCTCCAGCAGACAGGAGCTTTTCTGGGCTTTGAGCAATTCAAGTGTAGAGAAATTTCAGTAGGAGCAGGCTGAATCACCCATACGTTGTAAGAGGAACATTTTAAATGCTGAAGTGAAAGCCCTTCAAGGGAGCATAACCGCAGTCAGCAAACAAGGATACCACCCCACTCAGTATATTCTTCAACACTAAGGAGGCCCACAGCTCACAACGCAGAGAATGAGTGACCCAAAATGAGGAAAAGGCTCGGCTATGTGTAACAGCAGGTTTACGTAAACACAAAAACAGAAATAACAACAACAAGAAATCTCTTTGGCATCATGTAGGCCACTTTTACTACCTGATTATTTGGGGTAGAACTTGTTACATAATAATAGAAATGTATTAGTCAGGTAGTCAGCAAGCAAGGAGCTCCTCACCTTGATTCTGTATAAATACCAGGCCCATGTTTCTCTCTTATCCTCCCTTGTCCTGTGAAAGGCACTGTGTTTCTAGAAATGTAAGAAACTGATACTCTCTTTATAACTTAAAAGTGAGTAATGTCCCTTTAAGGCAATGTTTTCAGCCTTTTTTTTTTTTTTATCTCTGGACACACTTGAACCTATAGTTTCACTTCCATGGCACACTTAAATTATGTTGATCAAAAAAAGAGTAAAAGAAAAAAATATACTTTGCTTTGAACTTCTTTCGAAAATAATTTGATCAATGATCTTTAAAACTTTTCATGGCACGCCAGTGTGCCGTTTCATGGCACATGGGTTGAAAGTCACCGCTCTGAGGAATCCTTTTCTTAAGGCAAATGTAGATGGACTATATGAAATTCAAACCCATGTCCTTGCATTGGTTTCTTATTCATTTGAATCTCTGTACTTCCATGTGCTAATTCTCCAAATGCTGATGCCAGGAGTCTACTGGATTCACGAACATGGTGGGAATGACACTAAAATGAAAGAGTGTAAGGAATTCGGACAGAGCCAGACGTTCCTAGCATTTGGACATAGGAAAATGTATATTACAGCCTTAAGCAATGGATCTTTTGTCTTGTTAAGTATTGGACAATAAATAGCCATTTTCTTTGTATAAAGGAAGCTTGAGCAGTCAGAAGTCCATTTATTTCCTGACATTTAAACTGCATTGATAAATTCACCAAAACCAAGGAGTTGGTCCCCTCATTGCAGGCTCCTACTTCTATACCCAGAAGCAGAAGCACCTTTATTCCATTTTAAGGAGGCAGCAGGCAGATAGTTTGCAAGAAGCTTGTTTCTGAAATTATAAAGACTAAAAAGGTGATATTGAAGGAGTTTGTGGTTGCCTATAATGTTTACTTATTTTAATATGATTTTGGAAGTGGTTCTTTTAAGACATGCTGTCCACTTTTCCCTTTATGCATCATTCTGTGTATTCAATTAGTTTCATTTAACTTTCAGTGGAATTCCAGACATTTTAGAATTGCTTCTAATTTCCCAGGAAACTTAGAACCTGGGCTGTCTGGCTCCAGAGCCCAGGTTCTTATGTCCTTGGAATTCTTCAGTAGATCATTAGACTCTTTACAGGGGTCCTGTAGAGCTTCTACTATTTCTGTTGTGTTTTATTTCTTATCTGCACTAACAAAGTGGGAGGAGAGGGGAAGAAAGTATGGCACATTTAGAGATTTGACCAAGCTGTATGTGTGGTGCATGCATGATCTCTATTTATTTCTTAGACTTGTTCAAAATATGTAAAATATGACATAATATTTTTCAAAGTTTTTTATTTCAGTTTTCTCTTCTTTCCTGCTTATATATTCTTGAGAATTCTTGGAAAGTGTCTCCATCAGATTCTAGATCAGATCTATCCAATAGATAGCCTTGAAATGTGCTAGTACAACTGAAGAACTAAATTTTAATTATACTTAATTTTAATTATTTTAAGTTTAAATGTAAGTACCCATATGTGACTCCTCTACTGGACAATGTAGTTCTGGAAGAAAAGGCTGCAGAAATCAAGATATTCCCCAGGACTATCAGAGACTAGGCTGTATATTTTAATTCATGTACCATTCCCTTAGCAAAAATCCTCTTAAAAGATTTTCTAACTTAGGGATAAATGAATCAAGTCTAAATTTCACTGAAGGCAAATATTCTAAATATTTATAGAATGTTAAGTTCCTTCTCCTGTCTTGTGCATTCTGTCTTGTCCTTTCCAAATGAAGCATTTTTCTTCCGAGTGTGTGTATAAAGACTGCTCCCTAACAGGCACCGCTGTTTGACAGAGATTAGCTCTTCCCTAGGTTTAACTACAGCCTACTCCCGGAGATCGTCAATCACTGTCATTATGTTTGGAAGTAGATGGACAATTCAAGACCAACCTATGGTCCTTGACATTTGGCTGGTTGCTGAGTGTTTAATTATGTCTCAGCAAACACTGGAGCAAGCCCTCCTAGGTAAGCTTAGCTTATTAAAGGCTGGTTTCATTAATGGTCATGGTGATAAATTGTGCTAGTCTTATTTAAAAAATATGTCTAAAAGGAAGACAATATGTATAAATGGTGAGAATTTGTATGTGTGTGCGTTGTGGTGGGGGATGTGTTTTTGAAGGATAAATGTGGTATTTAAAATCAGAAGATCTGAAGTCAAGTCCTGGGTAATTTAAACTGTGTGACTGAGGCCTATCTGGTAACTAGCCTCTCAGGATCATCTTGTACGATGTGGTGGTGCTTGTTTACATGGTAAGTGTGGTTAGGGATAGGTGTGGAGATGCAGGTGACTGTGTTGGTTGACAGAGTGTCCAGAATATGCCACTGAGCATAATGATTGTTTTGAGCTGAAGGTATTTGAAAACCAACAGACGCCAGAAGAGGCTTTGTCTGTGTTTCTCTCATCTACCTCGAGCAGAGCCTTCCCAAAAGACTTCAACTATTCATTTGAAATCTCCCTGTAAGGCAAGTTTCCCTGACCAGAGGCAAAGAGGGGATAAAATAGGATGACAGGATGAAAAATTATATAAACACACTTTACCAAAACAAACCTTACTTTCCATTATTTTCCCATTTCTCAGTCACTTCCCATCATTTATTGTCCCTTGAAATATACCCTCTCCCTATGTTAAGATGGTATATAAGCCCTAAATTGTAGCCTCTTCTTCCAGCCGCTCTCTCTTTGTGAGCTTCTGCAAGCAGACCCAACAGGAATAAATGTTGTCATTTCCCTTGCCAGTCTGTCTTTGGTCAGTTTAATTCACAGTCTCCTAAACAGGAACCTAAGAAGATAGAAGGAAGATTTTTGCTCACCCACACTAATGTGAAGGTGTTAGTATAATGGTGATTCAAGATGGATGAATAATCCCAGTGGTTTTGCTGACACTGGAGGGAAAAGGTTCTCAAACTTTGCCATGTATACAGCATCTTCTGGGACCCCCTGTTAAACTTGGCTTCCTGGGCTCCATCCCGAGAGCACCTGCTTCTGTGGGTCTGGCATTGAGCCCAGGTCTGGCATGGAGCACTGATTTGAAATTCAGCCTTCTGTCTTGAAAAAAAATCACTGAAAATGAGTTTTCACACAGACACTCCTAAAATTTAAACCCATATCGTTTTACCAAAAGGAACAAAAAACTGGTTTAGGAGTTACTAAACTTGGATTAGCTTCTTAACGCTTCTGAACAGATTGCTTCCTCTAGCCACAAATTAAAATATATTTAATCACTTCGTCCCTAGGATTTGTTTAGGAAATGAGAGAAGTACAAGAAAATTTAAGTTGTATGGTTTTTTTTTTTAACTTCTCTTTTAAAGAATTTACATTAATTATTTATTTTACCTAAAGCACATCGCTTGGGGAAAAAAAATTTTTTTTTTAATTTTTCCCAAAATAAGTGTGGAGCGGGCAGGGCATGGCCTGGAATTATTTTTGGCTGTGTTTTATTATTTTCCAGCCCCCTGCTCAACCCCCCACACTTGACAGGGAAAGTTGGGTCACAATAGATGACAAATGAATTGCTCAGTGGTTTCTTCTCTCTTGCCTCTGTTCTGTCAACTTTGTCAAAGGCAGCCCAGCATGAATCAGAAGTGCCAGCTGAACATTCACCCCATTGCTGGGATGGTTTGGTACGACAGCATTTACATATGAATGTCACCTAATACTGTAGAAATGATTAACAGAGTCACATCCTAAATGGAGTAATACTATGATACTATGATTCGTGTGTGTGCTTTCATGTTCCGGACCCCAGGGGGAATTTGAGGAGCAGGGGGACGACTGAGGGTGGGGAAGGAGAGAGAACCAAACCCCCCAATCTCCTGTAGGAGTTTTCCAGTGGGGTCTGACATTTGTCTTACTAAAAATGAGTTTCAAGTATGTCCTCTAAACTTTACCTTGAAATAGCCTCTTGCGGGCGGCACCTGTGGCTCAAAGGGATAGGGCGCCAGTCCCATATGCTGGAGGTGGTGGGTTCAAACCCAGCCTCGGCCAAAAAACCACAAAAAAAAAAAAGAAATAGCCTCTTGCACTATATGAAAGCTAAGCTTTTGGAATAAAACCTTTGTGACAAAAGCAACAAAAATTGTGTTTCAATGGCGTAACTAACTCTACTCATATTTCAGTCCTTCATCTTTAGCATTTTCCCTCTCAGCCTGATTCGGGAGATGGCTTTCTGAGAAATTCTTTTGCACTGAACCACAAAAGGACTTCTGAGGGCATCTGTGAGCCTCTCCAAAGCCTGGATGTGAGGAGCTTTCCTCTCTATCAAGTGTTGCGCATTCTGAATTTGTTTCCATCAGAGCCAAGAACTAGAAGAAGCCCTATAATCCCCAACTTCACAGCAGGCCATTTGCAATTCTGTGAACAATGGGAAGGCGTTGTCGCCTGCATATGTGATGGTAACACCAACAAACGTTTACACAGAACGTAACAGATGGGCTCCTTGCATTTAACTTGATCCTAAAGAAGGAATGGAGTGGGAAGACATGACTCTTTAAATAGAGTTACTCTAAAGCCACATTGCCTCCATTTCTGTTTTCTCTTCCAGACTTATCCCGTCAAAAACCACAGGTACCTGGGGACAGTCTCACGGGTTCTCACATGTCCTGCTCGTAATGGGCAAGGGCCCCATCTGTTTTCCATAAGGATTGCTGCTCCGTCACTTAATAAATTTGCTATGGCAATTGTCTCCTGCTTTTTCACATGGGACCTTGAAAATCTTTTTTGGCTTTTACACAAAGGATTATTTAGAAAGTTCTTTTCTTATACTATGGTTAGAGATAGGGTCACTTTGCAAGTTGCCATTCTCATGCAAAAAGTCTCCAACAGTTTGCAAGAGTTATGAACGTTTACAAAAGTTCATTTATATCATGGTTACCTAGAACTAAAGGAGCAATTTGTCATAGATGTTATGGTTGTGAACAAGTCCCCAGGCCAGCCCACAGGCTGTTTAACTGTGTTCCTGAATTAATGTATTAATGTGCTGTTTTAAGGCACTCGAGTGACTGTGCCAGGCACTTTGCCTTATATCATTTCCTTTAACTCTCATAATCAATCCTTCCAGCTAGTGCCCGTCCATACTTCATAAGAGTCACAGTATATCATATAGCTGGTACTTAGAAAAATAGAAATTTCAGCCAATTTCAAAGCCTCTGCTCCCATGACTTCCCTCTCCGGAATAATGCTGTTTTTTATGGGAGAGCTTCTAGGCTAGAAAACACCTCCCCTATGGGGAGGAAATAGGAAGGGAGGTGTATCTTCATGGATACAGTCATTTTTAATTTCCTACGTCTGCATAAGGAGGTTCAGATATTCCTCAAGCATTTATGAATTAGAAAGCTGAGGCTGTTATCCCAGGAGGGAGGGGCCCAGGGATTGGGAACTCAGCTGAACCAGGAATGAACAGAAAACAGAAAGCTTTATGCAAAGCTCGACAAGTCTCTGAAGGCAGATTGCCCTCTGTCTCTATGGAAGGCTTGTGTGCAGGGTGGGGGGGTGGAGGGAGAGTGGGGTAAATCACAATGTTTTTCTTTTGATCAAAGTTGAGAGAGGAGCTTTAAAGGATACAGAAACCTCAATTTGCAGAAAGAAGACTGACATGGGCTTTAGTTGCCATGAGAATCACAGCCACAGAGCCATTGTGTCCCCTAAGAAATGCCTGGCCACTCCCTCCCTTCCACCTGCCCTTCCCTCTGCTGATAGGTTCTCTCCACCCCTTACCCCTTCATCTGGCACCTCCCCCTCATCTCGCTTCCTCTATTGGGCGCTGCTGATGCCCAGCCCTCCTTCTGGGCCTCTTCCTGGGCCTCTTCCTGGCCCTTCTTGATGGAGTGGTGGCTCTGGACTAGAAAGGGCAACGTTCTCAGACAAGAGCAAGAAATCCAAAAGACCTCATCTTATATAACTGAACTCATCTCAGTGCTACCACTTTTAATTTTGTACAGGCTTTTAATTCTCTAACAGCATCATTTTTTAATTACAAAAACTATCACACAATTATGAACTGTTGCAATTCTAAAGGTGCTGCTGTAGAGAGCTAAAAAAAATGTTTTCCTCTACCCTTTTTGGTTCAGCACCAGGAGCCCTGAAAATTAAACTGATTAAAGATGGATTAACAGGAGAAAAGGGCATGCCAATTTTATTTAGTGTCAATATTTTAATTTTTACATGTACAGAGGCATCTCACAGGAAAAATAAGCGAAAACCCAAAGAAGCAATTAGGCCTGAGCACTTACATACTATTTTAATGTAGAGCAATAAATTTGTTGAGAAATGACAAGACAAAGGAAAAGGTTTGGGTTTCTAGGGACAGTAAATTGTGGGAAGGTAAATATATAGGAAGTTAACAGAAGATAAGAGTTACTTCACTAAGATTTATTTATGTAGATTCAAGTTGGTACTTTCCCCAGTGATAAGAGTCATCTTGTGCCCTATTCCTCAGATGGGAGAAGGATGGGATTGGGAGATATCTTCACGAAGGGAAATTAGACAGGAAGGTGGAGGGTAGAGAGCTTTTCTTATGTTTGCTTTATCTCAATTGCCTTCAACTCAAAATAAACCTTATGCCAAAATGGGGTATTTCAGGGTGACATACTTTGATCCTCTTCACAACTTTGTAATCTTGTCCAACTTTCCTTTTACACATGAGAAAACTAAGAACCAGAGGGAGTGCTCAGGGGTCACTGAGGCTGATCAGGCCTGAGGCCTCACCGTGTCTCTCCCACACCGGACTGCCCAGGCCCTTTGCAGAGCTGGAGCACACTGGTCCCCAGGAAATACTCACCCAGGTCTCTGATCCCTTGGCTACCTGTTATCTTCTCACAGGGGCCTGGGCTTGAAATCTGGCTCTTTCTTTAACTAGCTATGTTTATGAGAGTCAGTGAGTTAGATTTCCTGAGCTTTAAAGAGAATATTAACACCGTGGGAAGGACAGGGCAGGTAAAAAAAGGAAAAAAAAAAAAGAATGTTGACCACTAGGAATTATATACATAAAATTTAAACAAGGGGTACGTGAAGCACTTGGCCCAGAAAATGCAAACCTCGGTGAGTCACTAAGCTGATCAAAGTCTGTCCATCTCATTCTAAAAAAAATGATCATAATTATCTCCCTCATAGGTTCCTTCCAAGAATAAAAATAAAAGGTACGATGTCCAGTGTGTGGCACCTACTGGCCCTCCCTGAATGATGACTGCTGTCCCCACCATCACCATTAGCAGCTCTATAAATGGCTCCTGTGTTTTAAGCAGCAGATATGCACTGAGAGCTCCAGGGCAGTGGGGTGGAGATCTACCCTAACAAACTGGCGACTGGCTCTCCTGCAGCTGAGGCAGCTCGAAGGGACTCACTGCATTGGTATTTGATGTAGAGTCCTCAGAGGCAATATTCATGACAGACCCAGACCCTCTGCCCTTCTATATGTGTATATAATAAAAGCTTCAATCATTTTTTAATCTGTTAGCTCCCATGGAAATTGTTTGTATGGATTTAATTTAGCACATGTTAATTAAGCAACTGGTAAGTGCCAGATACAAAGCTAGACATTAAGAAGGCTATAGATGAGGGAATGTGGTCTTTTCTCAAGGAGCATGCTCCTGTGGGGAATAAGTTCAAACCTGGTGTGCAAGGAGCTTGGAGTTGTGTGAGGAGAGCAGTGTGCCAGAGGGAAATGGGAAGTGGGCTGGGCCAAAATCGTGAAGAACGGGGGATGGTGTGTTTGGAATCCTAGACTGGACTTGGCATTTTAGCAGTGTTGAAATAGAACAGAGCTGCACTTTCGGGACAGTAACCTGTCGGCAGCATGGATGGCCCGTGCATCAAAGGGAAAGCTCTTTGGCAGTGAAAGCCCTCATCTAAGATGACTGTAGCAGTCTAGGAAGAATAATGAAAATGTGGCAATCCTTCCAATTGCCTGGAGTCAGGGTCCATGGGCGAGTTCTGTCTCTCAGCGGCCCACCATTCTGGGAGACATTTGCTTGTGCATTTTCTATCACTTTAAGCAGCCACCCCAGGAGAATAGTCCAGATTTGAGTCAGCTCATTTATAAGCTCCTACATCATAGAACTGGAGGAACAGATGCACCCCCACCAAGGGAAGAAAGCCCCTGACTTCCAGAAGGGAAGAAAAAAATGCTGGATCATCTTAAAAGTGACTGAGGTTTAAGAGGTTGAGTGACTGCTGCAAGGCCACCCAGATGTGAGTGAGCGGAGTCACTGTGGACTAAACTCAAGTCCTCAAGCAGACAAATCCATCTCAAATGGACAGAGGTGAAGTTCACTAGGGAATTTAAGGAGGGAGTATTTTATTACTTGGAGTTCATAAAAGTGTTACTCAGCATCTATTCACTGAGCCCACACTATGCATGCAGCTGGTGTGGCTGGGATACAGTGTGACCTGTGATGTCCCCACATGGGATTCGAGAGCCAGGCCTTCTGAGGCTGATCCACACAGGGACACACCGGGCGAGAGGAATTCACCACAGAAACATCTCAGAGTCAGGGAGGACATTGTCTCCATATTCCCAGTGTGGGACTTGGCTGGGAACTAAAGCTCTATGATGTCAAACTCCTCGTGGCTCAATCTTCATGTGCAGGAAGGTCAAAGTCGCACACCATGTTGAAGAAGTGCTGTCAAAAACAAGATGGGCCCAGACCTTAGAATGTCTCAGAATCCTCTGCTGCTGAGGACACATCCTTTTATTTGGGCTGAGTGGAAAATTACGTATCGCTCCTGCCTGCTGGTACATTCCCCACTGTGGACTGTTCCTTGAAAGCCCCTTTCTAGTTGCTGGCCTGATGTGACCCTTTGTTTCATTGACTGATGCTGTTAGGTTAAATTCCTAGAATAGCATAAATAAGTTTTCTGACTTGTTAGAGGAGGCAGAAGCTAATTTTATGTCCCATCAAATTTTATTTTTGTTTTTATTATAATCTCCATTTTTACAAAAAGCTAAAAGCAGTCCTAGGGACTTATAATCTCCAAAGGCAATGTAGTGAGGCCTGGAGAGCCTCAGGCATGGAAATCATACTTTGCTTTTGCTACCAACTAACTCTGTGACCTTATTTTCCCCTTGAATAAAATGAGCAGGCTGGACAGGGATCAGTTGCTACAGACGGGTGGTGTGCAGGCAGACCCTGACCCAGTGCATGTTTTGTGGGACCCAGACAGTGTTTTATTTTCTAATTGAATGTAAAGGCCTTTAAACTGGACAAGAACTGGGCAATGTGCCCCAGCTCCGCCCCTCATACTGGCTAGTTTCGGGTGTTCCTTATTGTCTGGCATTTGACTCTGCCAACCCTGGTGGGTGTTGTCTGAGCTGCCTTTCATCTGAAATAGGCTTAGAAATTTTGAATTTCTTTGCAACTCCAGGTCTCTAAATGCTCTGTCTGCCTTGCCCTCTGGGCATTGGAAGTAATATTTTTTTCCAGTGGGGAAAAAAAGTCACACATATGGTGGTCATAAAAAAGCAAATATGTAGTAATCACTCCAAGGGTGATAGGCCAACAAGTGTTATAAAATCTAAGGCACCTTTGTTTTATTTTAAATATGCTGATGCTACAAAGGGAAAGTTAACTATGGCACCTCAGGGCTGGGATGTGTAAAACTCTACTTACAGCTTTTAGAACGCTGGTGTCCAAAAGGGTATTCCCTGAGCCAGCAGCATTGGGAACTCATTAGAAATGCAGATTCTAGGTCTCTGCCTTAGACCTTCTGACTGAGAACCTCTAGGGGTGGTGCCCAGAAGACTGTTTTGTTATCTCTAAAATGGGGCAATACATCAAGGTGCTGAGAGGATCCAATGATGTAGTATTTTAAAGCACCCTACAGTGGTTCCTCCACACAGGAGCCTGCATCTTAATCCCTGCACAGCTTGTTGACACAGATGGCTGGACCCAACCCCAGTTTTTGATTCAGTACTTCTAAGAACGGCCTTGGGATCTGTTTCTGATGCGGCCCCAAGTGAGGCTGCTGCCCCAGGTTTGAAAACACACTTGTAAAGCACTGTTCTAGAGGCGTTCTCCCCTGTGTGATAAGGTGTGGGGAAGCGAGGCGAGGTGATTTCCATTTTACATGGAGGGGGCAAAGCTTCCAAGAAAGATGGTGCTTGGGCAGAAACCTGAGAAAGGGAGAAGGGAGCCCTGTGACTTCCAGGCACTGGGGACAGAGGTGAAGTGCACAGTCCAGAAGTGGGGTATGCTTGCTGGCTTTGAGGAACAGCAGGGAGGACAGTGTGGCTGAAATGGTGTGTGGAGGGGAGCATGGCAAGTGATGTAGTCTGAGGGACGTGGGAGGGGTAGAGATGGTGTGGGGTCTTGAGTCACTCTGGAAGTCTTAGCTTTTGGTCTCAGTTGGATGGGAGCCCTTGGAGGGGGACATGCTATGTGAAGTTATCCAGAGTGATTGTGATTATAGGGGCCAACTCTTCGGAATTTACTATATTTCAGAGTAAAGAAATGGCCCTTGTTGGTGAATACAGGTTTCTTCTTTACAAAATTCAAGGTGAAAACAATACACAGTGAAATGGAATTATAAAATCACCATTTTGCACTCACAAATGAAATCATCATTCGAGGCATTGATCAGCAAAGGATACTGAAACCATCAGGGAAAATGTTGGTCAACAACTCTAGGAGGGAGCCCACGGAGCAGAGTGGACGTCCCGGTCAGGAAGCACGGGCGCTACCGGTACAACATTCTTACCAGAAACCTTGAACCCCAGTCTAACTCAACTGTCAGGTCAAACTTCAAGCGTAGAGGTTAAAAGAGAGAATTAGGTAAAGAACTGACAACGCCATGAGAAAGCAGTGACAAAAACTCAGAACCCATCTGGTTTCTTCAATAATACAGTGCAGCATGAGGGAGACTCCTTCTGGATTGAAGGAGACTTAAGAGATCAGCAGTATGTAGATCTTGTTTGGATCCTGATTTAAAAAAAAAAAAACTATGAAGAAACTTTTTTTAACTGAGTAAACTGAACAGACTAGATATTAAATAATATTAAAGAATGGTTAATTTTGTTAGATGTGATGATAGTACTGTATTTATGTAAGAAAATTTCCTGCGAATACGCCCAGGAAGCGGTGAAGAAAGGATCCACCACGGTTGGAATTCGAGGTACCAATATAGTTGTGCTTGGGGTAGAAAAAAAAAATCTGTTACCAAACTTCAAGATGAAAGAACTGTGAGGAAAATTTGTGCCCTTGATGACCACGTGTGCATGGCTTTTGCAGGACTGACTGCTGATGTCACAGTAGTGATAAACAGAGCTCGTCTGGAATGTCAGCTTACAGTGGAGGACCCAGTTACTGTGGAATATATAACTCGCTTCATAGCAACTTTGAAGCAGGCACTCAAGTAGTTATGAGTGTACCCACAGGAACCAGATTTTTGGAGTTTGAATCCTGACTTTGCTACCTCTTAGTGCCTTGGGAAAACTATTTACCTACTTTAGGCTCGGTTTTCTTATTTATAAAATTAGCATTAAAATAAATGCTATTGGAGAGATTAAAGATGGCGGCCGAGTAACAGCTTCCCTGCAACTGGGAACAGCCAGTCTGGGGACACAAGACTCCAGGCATCTCTGGCCAGTGGGATCTGCCTATAATCATCCCTTTGAGGATACAGGGAGCCAGCAAGGGACTTCTGGACCCCAAGAGGAGGACAAAAACAGTGGAAAACTGGCAAGTGGTTGCGTGTGTTCAATCGACCTAATCCCACCGGCAGCCATAAGTACAAGCAGCAGTGAGACTGCAAACTGGAAAGGCCTTACCTGTGAACTGTTTCGGTGTTCTTGGACTTGGCACTCTGTTGAACTGCCTTGGGGAGAGCTTGAGCAGGAGTGTGGAGAACTTTGGGCATTGTCTGGGGCCCCAGACTGAGCCACTGAGCTGGGCACAGGAAGCCATTGTGAAAGAACTGCCCCAGCAAGCTCTGCCCTCAGGGTCTCAGAGCAAGGATTGGGCGGGTCAAAGTAACCTACTGACTGAGCTGCCTTACAGCTTTAATCCTTAGGGGCAGAGTGAGACGGTTTTGGCACACTGGACCCTTGGGCTTTTGCCCTGGGTAGAGTGCCGTGATGTCACAGCTCATAGCTACCTCAAACTCCTGGGTTTGGCGCCTCCCAGATCTCCATAAGAGCTGTGCAGCGACCCCCGACTGGTGACCCACACCCACCAGGCCTCCACATTCCCTGACCAGGAACTGCGGGAGCCCCGCAACCCTGCATCCTCCCTCCTGTGTCCTCCCAGCTTCCACACTAGCCCGTTCATCTGGACAGGGACTCTGGTAGCTGCGTGCCCTTTGGAGCTCTCCCTGCCTCTGCACAGAGCTCTTCTCCTGGCCAGAGACTGCTGGAGCCTTGGGCTCTCTGTGCCAAAATCACTGGGCGCCTGGCACTCCCAGAACTGTGCGCACCACCCCCAGCCCTGTTGCTGGATCCGGGTGTGTCACAAACCAGAGCTGCTTCCACAACCAGAACTCCCTAGCTAGAGCAGCCCCAGAGGAACTACACAGGGTCACTCTCTACAAAGATCTAGCAACAAGAGAGTGATCCCACTGGGGTCTAATCTTGGAGAGACAGCTCCCCAACTCTGAAGACAGCCAGAGGCAACGGTGAAAAACAACCATGAGGTGAAATCAACAGAAAAACTCTGACAATATGAATAATCAGAGTAGATCAACTCCCCCAAGAATCAGTGGGGCAGAAACAGCACAAGACCCCATACACAAACAAATAGCTGAGATGTCAGAAATTGAATTCAGGATCTGGATAGCAAATAAGATTGAATTAGAATTCCAAAAGTTATCTCAAGAATTCAACGGATTCAAAGACCAAATGACCAAAGATTTCGACACATTGAGACAAGAAGTTCCATCCCTCAAAGATCTGAGAAACAGTGTAGAATCTCTCAGTAACAGAATGGAGCAAGCAGAAGAAAGGATTTCTCACATTGAAGACAAGCTTTTGAACGCTCCCAAACCCTCAAAGAAGAAGAGAAATGGAGAGCAAAAACAGACCACTCTCTTAGAGAGCTCTTGGATAATTTGAAGAAAACCAATATTCGTCTTATAGGGATCCCCGAAAGTGATGAAGTGGCTTCACAAGGCACAGAGTCTCTTCTCCATGAGATTATGAAGGAGAACTTTCCAGACATGCCAAGAGATTCCAAAATTCAGATAGCAGACAGTTTCAGAACTCCAGCATGACTCAACCCAAATAAGACATCCCCCAGACACATCATAATTAATTTCACTAAAGTTAATATGAAGGAGAAAATTCTGAAAGCTACCAGATGAAAGAAAACCATTACCTACAAGGGGAAGAATATCAGAATAACTGCAGATCTCTCTGCTGAAAGCTTTCAAGCTAGAAGAGGATGGTCATCGACTTTTAATCTCCTAAAACAAAATAACTTTCAACCCAGGATCCTGTACCCAGCTAAACTGAGCATCATTTATGACAGAGAAATTAAATACTTCAACGACATTCACATGTTGAAGAAACTTGCCACAACTAAACCAGCTCTCCAGGACATTCTTAGACCTATCCTCCATAAAGACCAGCGTAATTGTCCACCACAAAAGTAAACCCACCCAAAAAAATTTTTGATCAAATTCCAACTTCCACAGTCGCAAAAGGATTACAAATGTCCACCAGTCTCTCGAAAGTCTTATCAATACTCTCAATTAATGTGAATGGTTTAAATTGTCCTCTAAAGAGGCATAGGTTGGCAGACTGGATACAAAAACTCAAGCCAGATATCTGCTGCATCCAAGAATCGCATCTTACATTAAAAGACAGATATAGACTCGAGGTGAAGGGATGGTCATCTATATTCCAGGCAAATGGAAAGCAGAGAAAAGCAGGCATTGCAATCCTGTTCACAGACACAATAGGCTTTAAACCAACCAAAATAATTAAGGATAAGGATGGACACTTCATATTTGTTAAAGATATACTCAATCTGATGAGATCTCAATTATTAATATTTATGCACCCAACCAGAACACACCTCAGTTTATAAGAGAAACTCTTAACAGACATGAGCAACTCGATTTCCTCCACTTCCATAGTAGTTGGAGATTTTAACACCCCTTTAGCAGTCCTGGATAGATCCTCCAAAAAGAAGCTAAGCAAAGAAATTTTAGATTTAAACTCAACCATTCAACATCTGGACTTAACAGACATCTACAGAACATTTCATCCCCAAAAAACTGAATACACATTCTTCTTATCAGGCCATAGAACATACTCCAAAATCGACCACATCCTAGGCCACAAATCTAACCTCAGCAAATTTAAAAAAATAGAAATTACTCCTTGCATCTTCTCAGACCATCATGGAATAAAAGTTGAACTAAATAACAACAGGAACCTGCATACCCATACAAAAACAAGGAAGCTAAACAACCTTATGCTGAAGGATACATGGGTTATAGACGAGATTAAGAAGGAAATCACCATATTTTTGGAACAAAAGAACAATCAAGACACGAATTACCAGAACCTCTGGGATACTGCAAAGGCACTCCTGAGAGGGAAATTTATAGCACTGCAAGCCTTCCTCAAGAAAATGGAAAGAGAGGAAGTCAATAACTTAATGGAACATCTCAAGCAACTGGAGAAAAAAGAACACTTCAACCCTAAACGCAGCAGAAGAAAAGAAATAACCAAAATCAGAGCAGAATTAAATGAAATTGAAAACAAAAGAAGTATACAACAGATCAATAAATCCAAAAGCTGGTTTTTTGAAAAGATCAATAAAATAGATAAACCTTTGGCCAACCTAACCAGGAAAAAAAGGGTAAAATCTCTAATTTCATCAATCAGAAATGGTAATGATGAAATAACAACAGACCCCTCAGAAATTCAAAAAATCCTTAACGAATACTACAAGAAACTCTACTCTCACAAATATGAAAATCTGAAAGAAATCGACCAATACCTGGAAGCACACCACCTACCAAGACTTAGCCAGAACGAAGTGGAGATGTTGAACAGGCCTATATCAAGCTCTGAAATAGCATCAATGATACAAAATCTCCCTAAAAAGAAAAGCCCAGGACCAGATGGTTTTACATCAGAATTCTACCAAACATTTAAAGAAGAACTAGTACCTATGCTACTAAACCTCTTCCAAAGTATAGAAAAAGAAGGAATATTACCCAGCACATTCTACGAAGCAAACATCACCTTGATCCCCAAACCAGGGAAAGACCCAACAAGAAAAGAAAATTATAGACCAATATCACTAATGAATATAGATGCTAAAATACTCAATAAGATCCTAACAAACAGAATCCAACAACACATCAAAAAAATTATATACCATGACCAAGTCGGATTTATCCCAGGGTCTCAAGGCTGGTTCAATATATGTAAATCTATAAACGTAATTCAACACATAAACAAACTTAAAAATAAAGACCATATGATTCTTTCAATTGATGCAGAAAAAGCTTTTGATAATATCCAGCATCCCTTCATGATCAGAGCACTTAAGAAAATTGGTATAGAAGGGACATTTCTTAAACTAATAGAGGCCATCTACAGAAAACCCACAGCCAATATCGTATTGAATGGAGTTAAATTTAAATCATTTCCACTTAGATCAGGAACCAGGCAAGGTTGCCCATTGTCTCCATTGCTCTTTAACATTGTAATGGAAGTTTTAGCCATTGCAATTAGGGAAGAAAAGGCGATCAAGGGTATCCACATAGGGTCAGAAGAGATCAAACTTTCACTCTTTGCAGATGATATGATCATATATCTGGAAAACACTAGGGATTCTACTACAAAACTTTTAGAAGTGATAAGGAATATAGCAATGTCTCAGGCTACAAAATCAACACCCATAAATCTGTAGCCTTTATATATACCAACAATAACCAAGCCGAACAAACAGTCAAGGACTCTATTCCTTTCACAATAGTGCCAAAGAAGATGAAATATTTGGGAGTATACCTAACAAAGGATGTGAAAGATCTCTACAAAGAGAACTATGAAACTCTAAGAAAAGAAATAGCCGAAGATGTTAACAGATGGAAAAACATACCATGCTCATGGCTGGGAAGAATCAACATTGTTAAAGTGTCCATACTGCCCAAAGCAATATATAATTTTAATGCAATCCCTATGAAAGCTCCATTGTCATACTTTAAAGATCTTGAAAAAATAATACTTTATTTTATATGGAATCAGAAAAAACCTTGAATAGCCAAAACATTACTGAGCAATAAAAACAAAGCAGGAGGAATCACGCTACCAGACCTGAGACTGTACTATAAATCCATAGTGATCAAAACAGCATGGTACTGGCACAAAAGCAGAGAAGTAGATGTCTGGAACAGAATAGAGAAGCAAGAGATGGATCCAGCTACTTACCGTTATTTGATCTTTGACAAGCCAATTAAAAACATTCAGTGGGGAAAAGATTTCCTATTTAACAAATGGTGCTGGGTGAACTGGCTGGCAACCTATAGAAGATTGAAACTGGATCCACACCTTTCACCATTAACTAAGATAGACTCTCACTGGATAAAAGATTTAAACTTAAGACATAAAACTATAAAAATACTTAAAGAAAGTGCAGGGAAAACTCTTGAAGGAATCGGCCTGGGTGAATATTTTATGAGGAGGACTCCCCAGGCAATTGAAGCAGTATCAAAAATACACTACTGGGACCTGATCAAACTAAAAAGCTTCTTCACAGCCAAGAACATAGTGAGTAAAGCAAGCAGACAGCCCTCAGAATGGGAGAAAATATTTGCAGGTTATACCTTCGATAAAGGTCTAATAACCAGAATCCACAGAGAACTCAAACGTCTTAACAAGAAAAGAACATGTGACCCCATCTCAGGGAGGGCAAGGGACTCGAAGAGAAACCTCTCTAAAGAAGACCGACGCACAATCTACAAACACATGAAAAAAAGCTCATCATCCTTAATCATCAGAGAAATGCAAATCAAAACTACTCTGAGATATCACCTAACCCCAGTAAGAGTAGCCCAAATAAGAAAATCCCAAAACCAGAAATGTTGGTGTGGATGTGAAGGAAAGGGCACACTTCTACACTGCTGGTGGGAATGCCCACTAATACGTTCCTTCTGGAAGGATGTTTGGAGAATACTTAGAGACCTAAAAATAGACCTGCCATTCAATCCTGTAATTCCTATAATTCTAGGTTTATACCCAGAAGACCAACAGTCACAATATATCAAAGACATCTGTACCAGTATGTTTATTGCAGCCCAATTCATAACTGCTAAGTCATGGAAGAAGCCTAAGTGCCCATCGACCCACAAATGGACTAGCAAATTGTGGTACATGTATACCATGGAATATTATGCAGCCTTAAAGAAAGATGGAGACTTTACCTCTTTCATGTTTACATGGATGGAGCTGGAACATATTCTTCTTAGCAAAGTATCTCAGGAATGGAAGAAAAAGTATCCAATGTACTCAGCCCTACTATGAAGCTAAATTATAGCTTTCACATGAAGGCTATAACCCAACTATAGCACAAGACTATGGGGAAAGGGCCAAGGAAGGGGAAGGGAGAGGGGAGGTTTTGGTGGAGGGAAGGTAATGGGTGGGGCCACATCTGTGGTGCATCTTAGAATGGATACAGGCGATTGCACTAATGTACACAGCTATGATTGAACAATAAAAAAAAAGAAAAAAAGAAATGCTATTTATTTTATTTAGTTGATTTGCATTATATATTTCAAGCACTTGATTCAGATTTTACCATTTGTTTTGTAGAGTTTTTTTTATAAATTTATTACATATTCTGTATGTAAATTTTAACCAGTTGAGTTATAATAAAATTGTCCTTTTTTTCAAATTTGTTAAAAAAAAAAAAAAAGAAAATTTCCTTTTTGTCAAGAGACATATTTAGACGTGAAATGACATGATTTTAGGAATTAGTTTAACGAGTTACAGGAACGATGGAGAAAGACAGAAGAACCAAGTGGGGCAAAATATTGATAATCCCTAAGCCTAGCAGCCCAGAAATAGGGACTCACTGAACCATTCTCCCTTCTTTGTGAATGTATGAACTTTCAAAAGGGAAGTGTTTTAAAATGCAGATGCAAGAGAATTGAGAAGGTGAGAGAAGAAAAAAGGAAAGCCCTGCTTGTAAAAACAAAGTTGCTAGTAACATACCATTCCTTTGCTGCGTGTTACACAGGTGACACTATGAACTTGTGGGGAGATAATATTCTATTTGCCATAAGCCCAGCCCCTAATTTCCTGATTGCTGCCAAGCTCATAAAATAAAAACAATGATTGGAACATTGATGATGAGAAATAAAAGTCAGGTTATCTTCCCCACCCTCTGACAGTTGGGAAGCTATGTGCATGTTGTTAGAGGACAGAGTTGGGAGTAATTGAGGGCTATTCTATTCAGCCACACTCTTCTGAGGGAGGTTGCAACTCTGAAGGCCTGTGAAGCTTTATTTGCTCAGATGTGTGACATAATTATGCATGCAGGATCCATCATTGAGTGATTTTGAGCCAAAGAATGGGTAGCACCAGAGGAATTGAGGATTGAGAATTATTACTTTGGAAATTGCTGGAAAACCTGGATGGTAATTTCCAAACTGTGTTCTTGACCCTAAAACTACCCAGTCTCTTTCTCTACTGCTTCACTTTGCTTGAAAATGTACCATAGGCATGAACTGCAGGAATTCTAATGAATAGGGGGCTGTTCTGATAGTAGAAGTCATTTGCTCCCTGGATTTTTCTCCTCTTATTAAGTATTGGATAACTAAAAGTACCATTCATTTAAATTCTTAAGCATGTGCTGTGGAATATCAATCATTGTTTTTAAACAGAAGAAATTGCTGAGCATTTAAATCTCTGTTCCTGGTTTGAGTCATTGTAATGTTAGTTTTAAAGAAAAGATATGACATGGTAGAAATAACCTATTACCTGGGAAGGAAATTGAACTTTACGGCTCATACTAAGTTTTATGGCAGAGATTTTCTCAAATTATTGTTAGCATATGAATATATATGATGTGGACTTTGGTAAGTTCCCACGTGAGACGGCAGCCTGGCTTCTACCACTTCACTGGCTGACCTCTTCCATGATGAGTAGAATTGATTCTGTTGTGGCAATCCAAGAAAAAGGGGACACAGGTAAGGTGACTGAACTAGAGAGGAAGAAACTATACTATATTTATTCATTCAACAAATATCTAAGCCCCTGGTCTGTGCCAGGCACAGTCCTGAGCTCTAAGGAACAGCAGTTAACAGAGCCTTGGAAGCCTTTGTCTCCATGAGCCTAGATTCTGGTGGGGCACAGTGAAGAGGCATTACCCCCTGGAGACTTCATCTGAAGACAGCATTGAGTGTGGCAGAGATGTGGGGTAATATAGGGGGGTCCTAGCTTCAACACCTATCCCGTTTCTTCCTTAGCCATGGGATCTTGGACAAGTCAATCACTCTGAGTTTCAGGGTCCTCTTGTGTAAAAGGAGTATTGAAAACAATACCTACCTGGTAAGAGTTGTGCAAATTAAATAAGTTTAACACATGAAAAATACCTACCAAAGCATTTGACTCACAGCAACTGGGAGCTGTTACTTGGCCTAGTACTGGAAACATAATAGGCATTCAGTTGATGAATAATTCAATATTTCTGCATCTGAGCATTTAAATGTTCATGTCTACATACCTGGCAGGCACTGAATGTGATTTGTAAGAAAAACTTAAAATTTCCCTGGTTTTTATTTTCTCTTTTTCTAAATGGAGAAAATCACTCTTCCAAATTATTTAAACCATTTTTTGGGTTGGCCGAGAATAAGCTGAGAGGAAAAAGGAAGTCTTCCACGTGGAGGTGGCGGGGGAGGGAAGGGGCATGAAACTTTTAGGATAATGGTTGCCTTTTACCATCAGACCCTCAAAAGTTCTCTGGATAACTGTGACATGCAATTTCAGGCCCCCTGGGTATAATAAAGAATTCCACAATCACATGTCCTACTGTGTATTTTCCAAGATTCTGGAGCCCCTACCTCCTTACTCAGGCTGTTATGATCAAGCAGTGTCTCTGGCAGAAAGGAGTTCCTTGGAGTCCTCTGTCTTACTGGGGAAGGACAGAGGGGTCCAAGATGATGGGGTTGTCTTTGAAAGGAGCCACGGGTGGCTTCCAGGTAAGCATTAGTAGCCCTGAGACTGAGCCAGAGCCAGGACGGAGGAAGCCAGTGTCCAGAGAGGCAGGTGGAATGGCTAACCCCCCAGTCTCTGTTGAGATTTCTTTTCCCCACTCTTCTTCACTGGCTGAAAAAGATTTCTAGTTTCTTCAGTAATAGAGAAGAGGAGAGGAGTGGTCCATTTGTAAGGACAGTGGATTTGGAAAATCAGCCTCTGAGAATCCTACATGTTCTTGGGGCCAGGCTCTACCGTGGTCTCCAACCCCCGGAGTCCCAGTGGCCCAGCTGGCCTTTGTGAACGCTTGGTTTTGGAAAGGGACAGCTGAGCCATTCAACAGTGGATTTCTCATTCCATAGGCCTATTCCAAGAAGCTTGTTTAATTTAGGTGTTTCACAGTTTGGGGAGACTCTGGCTGAGCTCATTTTGCCTCCCTCTGCCAGTGTGCTGTGCAGTCTCTGCTTATCTGGAGAGCAGTCTTGAACCCAGCCAGAGTGATGGGGGACAGCACAGCTGGGGAGATTGCAAGAGCTGGCTTTTCTCAGAAAGGGCTTTCAAAGCAGAATGTACTGTAAAAAATGTTTCTCAGTCCTTGCTGAACTCATCAGGAAGAGCTGATGTTTTTCTCTCCTTAGAAGCTTGTTACTCCTAGATTGAGACCTCTCTGCTGCTTTCCTCAGAATAAACTAGTGAGGGGGAGAAGAGGGAGCAGGGCATGGGCCCTGCAGAGGGAGACACAGGGACAGGAAAGAGGGACTCTTGAGGGCCTTCCCACCCACACCTCTGCCCTCACAGGGACAAAGAGCCTTCTCCATAGGACACTGTTCTTTCCAAGTAGCCTGGCCTACTTTCTCTGGATAGCAGAGGCTATAAAACTTAAGAATACCTTACACTATATCATTTGAGTCCCTTTTTGGCCAAGTTTTATCTAAATCATAGCATGGTTTAGGTCCCAAATGGAAGAACTGATTCCCTTATTCTCTTAGTAACATCAACCACCCAACACTCAGCCTCATGTCTGTAAGGACAGTGGCAAACAAGGAGTCTTCTGTGGCCATTAGGTGTGAGCCAGAAACCACTCTAACTATTTCATGTGCGCTGCCCTGCCAACTCCCATCTGTGGTAGATGTGGTGACTGTCCCCTTCATATATGAGGAAACAGAAGCGCAAAGAGGTTGAGTGACTCCACACAGCCTGGAACAGGCAGGGAAGGAATTCAACCCCCGCAGTCAGGCCAGGGTCTGTGTGTGCCTCATCCTGTGCCTTGTGGGTATACTTTGTTCCAAGCTCAATGATTCTGGGAATTCCTAGTTTTCTGGTTTAAATATTGTCAGTCAACTGAATGTACACCTTTGTTACTAGCCAGCTGCAATCCAGAAAAGAATCCCAAAAGCTCATTTCAGGGAACCCAGGAACACTTAGCAATCCCAAGAAAATACATACTTCTCTCTACCTTCACCAGGCATTCAGAGTTCTTTTAAATGTGTGTAAGAAAGAATAAGTGTGGCTCTGCACCTGTAGTTCAGCGGCTAGAGCACCAGCCACAGACACCGAGGCTGGCAGATTCGAACCTAGCCTGGGCCTGCCAAACAACAATGGCAACTACAACCAAAAACTAGCTGGGTATTGTAGCAGGCACCTGTAGTCCCAGCTACATGGATAACTAAGGCAAGAGAATCACTTAAGCCCAAGAGTTTGAGGTTGCTGTGAGTTGTGACGCCACAGCACTCTACCCAGGGTGACATAATGAGACTCTGTCTCAAAAAAAGAAAAAAAGAAGAAGAAGAAGAAGAAAGAAAGAATAAGTGTCTTGTTTTATTCATGTGTATATTATAGGAACATATTTTTTTAAGACTGATTCCAAAAAATGTTTAACTATTTTAATTACTGAATCCAGTGAAGAGTCAGATAAGCACATGTGTTTGGGGGGGGGTGTGAAGGAATTAGAAGGAGAATGTTAAAACTTAGTTCTCTGACTGGTATTTCTAGGAGGCAAATATCAGTTGCTGAAGCCAGGGATAAATTCTGCTAGCTAACAGCAACACAGAGCCGTGAGCTTTACCTGGGGCTCCTTCCCTAGATGCTTAGATGCCTCTTAGTTTTGACTTAGATGCCTCCAGAGCCTGCAGTGCCCTGTGAGGCTCAGACCCTGGGCCCAGGATGCTGCCGGGAGCATCACTTCCTGACAATGCCAGAAGGGCAGCTTCTGAGATGGGCCTTGTGGGAGGGCCCATGTGACCCAGTGTGATGGGAAAAATGCCTTGACCTCTACATCAGGGTTGAACTGGCAAACAGAACCAGTAGGAGACCTACATTGAGTAGCACATTAAGAGATTTTCTGCAAGAACTTGGCTCACACGATTGTGGAATTTTTTCTTCTTCCTCCAGGAATCCTCAACTCTGTTTTTAAGGTCTTTCAACAGATTAAGTCAGGCTCAATTTATCTAGAATCACCTCTCTTACTGAAAGTCAACTTATAATGGACTTTAGTCAGGTCTATCAACTATCTTCACAGCAACCCTGAGGTCAGTGTTCGATTGAGGCTAGGCCGTGGACAGGTCAGTCTCAACCCTTACGTTCTCCTCCCAAGGAACGACTACAGTACCAGGGCTCACACTGGGCTTTGATGCCTTGCTGTCTTGGGACTTCTTCCTCTGCCACCTGTGCTCTGGGCAGCACAATTTTCTTTTCCTTCTGAAAATTTGTAAGAATCTGAAAACTTCTGAAAAGTAAATCTTCCCAGAATTGCAGTCTTCTAACTATGCCAACTTTACAACAGAGCCTGCGTGCTGCCCTGTTCCTGCATACTCAGGCTGTCCTGGTCACAGTCAATGTTTAGTCACTGACCTAATGCCTCAGTGTGGTCTTAATTACATGCTAGCTCATTCTCACAACCTTCAGCGATTGCTCTGCTTATCAACAACGTATATGTAGCTTCCATGAACAGCTTAGAAGCCTTCTCCATTAAGGATTCAGGGGGAAAGTTATTTTTTTTAAGAGACAGAGTCTCACTCTGTCAAATGAGCCCAAAGCATGACTTAGCAATAATTATTATTAAACAGGTTGAGCTTCCTAATCTCAAATGCCCTCAAATCTAAAACTTTTTAAGTGCCTAAATCAGGGGTCCTCAAACTTTTTAAACAGGGGGCCAGTTCACTGTCCCTCAGACCATTGGAGGGCCAGACTATAGTTTAAAAAAAAAAAAAAACTATGAACAAATTCCTATGCACACTGCACATATCTTATTTTGAAGTAAAAAAACAAAACAGGAACAAATACAATATTTAAAATGAAGAACAAGTAAAGTTAAATCAACCAACTTACCCATATTTCAATGGGAACTAGGGGCCTGCTTTTGGCTAATGAGATGGTCAATATCCGGTTCCATATTTGTCGCTGCTAGTTGTAACAAGTGATGCAAGTGTGCGTCAGTTAGTCCCGAGACTGAGAGGAGGAGTTGAGAGACAGAGAAGGAGGGGAGTCGGAGTGTGCGGCGCACATTCCACACATGCACACTGCGGGCCCGGGAACAGTCTGCTGCTAAGCAGGACAGGCAGCGGTGGCAAAAACACAGCGGGCCGGATAAATGTCCTCGGCGGGCCGTAGTTTGAGGACCCCTGGCCTAAATGATGCTGCCACAAGTAGAAAATTCTACACATGATCTCCTGTGATGGGTTGCAGTCAAAACTTTGTTTCATGCACAACATTAATAAAATCTTCTTATAAAGTTACCCTCATACTACGTGTATTAGGCACAAATACCATATTCACAACACCCCATTTTGAAGATAACAAAACTGAGGCACACCAAGGCCACAGCCTAGAAGTACAAGGGGCAGGTTTGAACCGAGGCACTCTGGGCCAGCATCCTGGCTCTTAACCATAGCAGTGAAAGCACTGGATACTTGAGATATGTTAATGCTTGAATCTTTGATGCAGGCATTAACATATCATTGATCATTGATGTCTAGGATGACAGCTATGGTGACCCTTAATTGTTTTATATAATCAGGAGTCTTGCTGCCCATAAGTGAAAATCTACTGAGATTATTTGGCCTTGGCTCCATTGGCAAAGAAATTGGCTCTAACAAGTACTGGGACACAGCTTCCAGACAGGGTCTTCCAAAGGGGCTGTGGATGCTGCAGAGAACCTACTTACCACAGCAGCCAGACCCAGAGGGGACCGTTGGGTTGGGGACAGCATTCTCTGCCCTTTGTGGCTGGAACCGTCTCCAACATGTAAGATCCATTTCTCCAGCTGCACCTGCTGGAGGGGTCGACCTGCAGCCCCCATCACCTTCTGATGGATGTCAGGACTCACAGCATTAATATTCTCATGTATTCTTTCCACCTCCACTTCAGAGGAAAGGAACACCCAAAGGGAACATATGATTAATGGCAAACCTAAAGTACCTGCAGTTCCTTAATAATTGCTTTTTTAAAAAAAATGTATAGCCACCTTCAGAATGTAGTTGGATTCAGGCAGTTTGGAAAGAATTTCTGGTGAGTCAAGACAAAAAAGGTATTTATGTACAGATGGTCACACCTGTGCCCTTACGTCAGGTCACTGTGTTTTTCCATGGCTCGGCAGGAATGCTAAAATACCAGATACCTGCTAGAGTGCGCTGCATTTTCTACCTTATGACGTAAAGTCTCTGCTAGGATTCCTAGCATAAAGAGGAGGAGTAGAGAGATCAGAAAATCATTATACCTCTTCAGCAGGGAGGCAAAATATGCGAATGGTTGCTGCCCAAGCAGTCCCCTGGGGGTCTCTTTAAAATGCAGGTGCTGGTTCTATAGGTCTGGGTGGGGCCTGAGGTGCAGCCCCATGTCCCCATGTGCTGCTGACACTGCAGGTTCCGGGAGAACATTTCCAGGAGCAATGACTTAGGGGGCCACTCAGACCACTTACACATGGAAGACGAAGGAGAGAACCTTTAGAAGAAATATTCTGACAGTTTAATAATTGTCATATTGACAGTCACAGTTAGGAATGTGCCAGCCACGGCAACTCACTGCATCCCAGGGGGACTGAAGTCCGATTAGAATCCCCAGCCACTAAGGGCCCATTTGTCCTCAGTCATGTGCAAGTGGACACTGGGCTGGGAAGTGGCCTCCTGTTCCTTTGTGTGATATCACATCAGTGTAGATTAGTATGTGAAATGAGAAGTCCCAAAGGGGAGTGAGGTGGAAGAAGTGTAATTGCAGATATTTTCACCCTTCTTGTGTCACTAAATTAAAGACGAGTAGTGAAGACAAAAACCACAAGCTATGCAGTGTCTGCTGCACCGGCAAACTGTCGCCGTACAGCCATCTTGCTATTTCCACATTATCTCTCTGACTTTGTTTACAGGTTACCTGGGTGCCCAAATGCTATGTTTTCTTATCTGATATGAGCCTGTGCCAAGCTTCCGCTAAACTTAACCGAGGCTAATGCAGATTTCTGGTTGCCAAAGCAGTAAGTCTACGGCTTGTGCTTAATAAGTTAAAACTAAAATCTACAACTGTTAGTCCTTTCTTAAAAGAAAGACCCTGTTTTCCTTGTTAAAAGCAGAAGTGCCAAATCTGGACCATGCTAAGGATCTTTTAAGTGAGCCCAGTACTGAAAGGAACAACATCACAGCTGATGGCTATTTAATCCAGTTTTCCTAATAGCGGGGTAAAAAGCTCTTTATATTCAGTGAGAGCTGGTTTCTTTCTTGCTCATCCATAGCCAGGATGATGATCTGTTTGTTTGTGGCCAAACAGGAATAGAAATTCTGATGGCATTATTTTTTTTTTTTCCAGCAGATGAGCTGGTGTAGGAATTGGCTGGCATGGTGCCCTCTCCTTGGTAGGGCTGACAATACTCTTGCAGCCAAGTGTAATTTATCTCTTCTCCCTCTAATCTGCTGCCCTTCTTGCTGCCTTGCAACCACCTTCTGTGATCCCTAAACAGCCAGCAGATGAGCTGTCCCAGCTGATCTATGGAACAGTCTCCAGACACAAAGACGTGGAAGGTGTTCTCTCTCCCAGGGTCTCTCTTCTTCCCTACTCCTTCCTCTCCTTCTTCCTGCTAAACTTTAAAAAAAGCAAACAATGGGTGGCGCCTGTGGCTCAGTCGGTAAGGCGCCGGCCCCATATACCGAAGGTGGCGGGTTCAAACCCGGCCCCAGCCAAACTGCAACCAACAAATAGCCGGGCATTGTGGCGGGTGCCTGTAGTCCCAGCTACTCGGGAGGCTGAGGCAAGAGAATCACTTAAGCCCAGGAGTTGGAGGTTGCTGTGAGCTGTGTGAGGCCACAGCACTCTACCGAGGGCCATAATGTGAGACTCTGTCTCTACAAAAAAAAAAAAAAAAGGCAAACAAGCTAATGGGCATACATGAGCACAGAAAGAAGTAAAAAAATCATTGGAAATCAAGAAGCGGGGGGAAAGAGAGGTATAAAAACCTACCTAAGAGATACCACAATCACTATTCTGTTGATGAGCCCAGTTACAACCCTAACTGAAGCATTATCAAGACTATCCATGTAACAAAAACGTTTGTATCCCCTTAATATTCTGAAATAAGCATTTAATTTAATTTAACAAGCAAGTAAGAAAGCTTTAGGGAAAACTGCATATTGTAGAATAGCAAATAAACTTACATGTTCTATGGGGAAAAATATGTAAAACCTAGCTGCATTTTCTAGTATAAAAGATCTTTATTACAGGGATTCATGTGGTAGGTCTCTATCAGTTGTCACTTGGGTGCTACCGGTTAGTTTTGTGACTATATTTTTGACTCAGCATCAAATGAAGAGAACAGATTCTTGCGAACAGAAGGGACCGTGGGTCTCCCTTCGTTCAGTGGGTGTTTATTGAAGACAGGCACTATGTTTTTGTTTGGGAGCTACGAGTATGACTCAGACATAGCCCCTGCCTAGGGAGGTGTTTATCTAATAGGGATGGAGAAAGGGAGGCACATAGTACAATGGGCTACAGCATTCCATTATGGAGAAGGAGCTTTCTGGTTAGATCATTACTGTATGATTTGAGTCTGCTTTATTGTTTGTTTTTGGTCTGGTTTAAATAGCTAAGCTGCTCAGTCTGTCTCAGTCTCGTAATGTGAGTTAGTTGCCTGGAACTTAGAGTCCTCCAGGAGCACGGAGTCAGGACTGGAAGGGATGGGTGGTACAAGTGGGTGGGACACATGCCTGGTGTCCTGTACAAATGTTGAGCAAGTCCCCAGCTATAGTGTCACAGACAGGAAGGAATGGCAACAGAGATGAGGATGGACATGAGGGGGAACGTGCTAGATGGCAAGCTTGGTGACATCTGGAGAACAGAGGAAGCGGGAACATTGGGCAGTGCAAAAACTCTATGCCTATAAGAAACAGCATTTCCAGCTGGGTGCAGTGGCTCATACCTGTAATACCAACACTCTGGGAGGCCAAGGCAGGTGGATTGTCTGAGCCCAGGAGTTCAAGACCAGCCTGAGCAAGAGTGAGACCCCATCTCTAAAAATAGCTGGACATTGTGGTGAGCACCCATAGTCCCAGCACTCGGGAGGTTGAGACAGAAGGATCGCTTGAGCCCAAGAGTTTGAGGTGCTATGAGCTATGACGCCACGGCACTCTACCCAGGGCAACAGGGCGAGACTCTGTCTCAAAACAAGAACAACAAAAAAGAAACAGCATTTCCTGGTTTCTAAGCATACAATGTCCTTTTGCCACTGACTTGTTCTGTGGCAATGACCAACAATCCTGCTTCCCAGCTGGGGCCTCTGTCACCCACCTAGGAAACACTGGCACACCTCGCAGGGCTATTACAATGGCAGCAAATGAAAACAATCTCAGTCTTTGGTGGGTTGAGAAGTGTGCTGGCCTAGTGCACTCGGGGCTGCCACAGGCCATCGGGCAGGGCACTCATCTCTTTCTTGTCGGTTTTGTATTCTAGGAATAGAGCTGTGTCCCCCTGGAAAACGGTTCACGATCACGATGGTGGCCAGCTTCGTGGCCATGGCCGGGCAATTCCTCATGCCTGGGCTGGCCGCCCTGTGCCGGGACTGGCAGGTGCTGCAGGCGCTCATCATCTGCCCCTTCCTGCTCATGCTGCTCTACTGGTCGTGAGTATCCTCCTTGCCCAGAGGCCAGCCCCAGGCAAGACAGGGGCCCCACCGTCCCCAAGCTTCCTACTCATTTCAACTTGCGCTTTTTTCTGAGGATGTTTTCCTCTCTTTTTAAAAATCACATTCTTTTAACTTTTGATCTTGGAAAATGTTGGGAAATACACAAAAGTAGATAGAAGAGTGGAATGAGCCCCCATGTGCCCTGCACCAGCCCCTACCGTCTGTTCCTGGTCAGTCTGGCTTCACACGTCACTCCAGGGTTATTCTGATGTTTTATGTTAGGAGGGGGAAGTTTGTAGATGTTAAAGGGTTTAGAAAATCTCCCTTATCTCTCCTAGGTGAGGAGTGGGAAAACTTTGGCCATGGGCCAAATCTCTCCCACTGTCCATATAAATAAAGTTTCTGGAGCACACCCACACTCATGCGCTCACACGTGTGCAGCCTGTGGCAGTTCTCCTGGTGCAGCAGTGGAGTTCAGCAGATGCAGTGGAGACGGTATGGCCCACAGAGCCGAAAATATTTAGTATCTGGTCCTTTACAGAAAATAGTTTTCCCACCCTTGTTCAAGACTTTTAGGACCCTGTATATAAAACTTTTAAGTTTTGACTTGCTAACTTTAGGAAAAAAACAGCTAGATACAAAGGGTTTGACCTGGGTGACTGGCCTTTTTAAACTCCCCAGAGAATTAATGTTCAGCTAAGGTTGAAAACTACAGCTCTTTGGAGAAAGATGTTTATATTTTAAAAAATGATTATTTGACCTTTCTTTCCTCTCTATCCACGCCCTCACTTTGCCCACAATGTGACATCCTACGGGGTGGGCTGCACATGCTGCCCTGCATTGCTGTGACTGGTCGATAACAGAAACCAGATTTCTGGCCCACACAGTCAGTTGCGCTCTTGCTTTAAGGGTTCACTAGAGCCGAGCTTCCTTCTCGAAGGCTCCAGGGAAGGCAGAAAGCATCTGTGTTTTAGCTCCATAGTATTGACCCCATCCAGCCTATGAGCAGATCGGCCCACAGAGAGACCACAGCAGTGAGCATTTTCCTCAAGAGCCGGGTTCTTGCTTACTGTGTCCTGAGAACCCCAGCAGCAGCTGGGAGCTGCCAACAGCAGATGGGAGAAAGGCCACCTGCTGGGAAGGCCACCCTGCAGCCACAGCTGCCAGTGCTGAGCTCCTCTGCCTCGTGCTCTAGACTACACCCAAGTCACCATCCACATCCCTCCCCCAGCTCAGGACAACCTTCTCCCCCGACAGGGTCTTGAGAGCCAGAGAATGACATGATCTCCCAGAGCAGGAAGGAGTTGGCAGCTCTTTGCCTTTTATCTCTGAAGGAAGCCCGTCTGTCACCTCCCTTGTGTCACGTGTCTCTGGGCTTCACTTGTTTCAGAATTCAAAGGCACTGATTGATCTAACAAATGCTGGCTCTGTGCTTTCCTCTGTACCCAGCACAGATGGCAAGCACTTTACAAATAGTAAATGGTTCAGCCCTTAGATCGCATCAGAGGACAGAGCTGCAGTCCCCTGCTGGCATGGGTCAGAGCCTGGACCTGAAACCATCCATTCTCACCAAACTCCTGCCCCAATCTCTTAGCTTCCTCCCCAGCCCTGTCCACCACCTCTGCCCCTGGCCCCCACTATTCTCTCTCCAAGCTGGGAGACAGGGCTGGAGTCCTGATGGGTAGGGAGACAGCCTCTCTGAGACTCACACTCCTGGACAGCAAACAGGACTGTTTACCTGACCACATGCTCTGCTCCCACCTGTCCCAGGTAGAAGGACACTTGATAGGGAAGAAGTGGCAGACACAGGCTTCCCAGAGTAGTTCTGGCTCTACAGGGCTGACTCTCACAGAAAAAAGTAAGAGTTTTCATTTAAGAGTTTTGTTTTTTTTTTTTTTTAAGTTAAATTTTAGAAATATATTGAGGTTTAATGACAGGCAAGCTTACATGTTCATTATCTAAATACATCATAAAACCAGGGCGGCGCCTGTGGCTCAAGGAGTAGGGCGCCGGTCCCAAATGCCAAAGGTGGCGGGTTCAAATCCAGCCCCGGCCAAAAAAAAATACATCATAAAACCTTAAGAAAAATTCTTTGAAATACACAAATTTTAAAACAAAATTGTATAGCACTTGAAAAGGTACCCGGGGGACTTAAAGGAAGAGTAAGTGCGTGTATGCAACGTGTGTGGTCCCACAGCACTGCCCCAGGTGCTTACAGCTCTGGGCTTCAGTCTGGGTAGAGCCAGCCCAGCGACTGGCTATGTCACCTCCCTCACAGCCTGCTTCACACTTCTCTGAGCCCTCCATTTTCTCATCTTTGTAAAAAGTGGGTCAGGATAATTCCTATCTCAGGAGTCGTTCTGAAGACTGAAATAATGCAGGCAAAGGATATCACCAGGTGGGGATAGGGGCAGGGAGTTGGACCAGGGGACATGGGCACAGGGACTGGAACTCTGCTACTTAATAGCTGTGTGACTGGGGGCAAGTTGCTTAACCTCTCTGAGTCATATGGTCAATAGTGGGATTAAAAGGAGTCAGTGAATATTATGAGAAGCACTTAGAATAGGGCCTGGCATTTAACACGTTATGTATATTAACTGCTATGATAATCATAATTATTTTCATACTTACATTATTTGTGATACTTAGCACAGGTCTGGTCTATAATAAGTGCTCATAAATATTAAATAGTAGCTACTACTATTATCATTATTACATCACCCCTTTAACATATACAGGAGTCTGAGTGTCATGGGGGCAGGTTAAAAAAAATGGTGGTGAGAAACATATTACACTTTTGCCTACCAGCCTTGGAAGGCTCCACTAGAATTATTGGCTTTAAAAGCTAATAATTGCCTACCCTTTTTTGTCCTCTCCCTAATTTCCACACTTCCTCCTATCTGGTGCTCTGTTGTTCAACAGGATGACGTGGCCTGCTGGGGCAAGGGGCCGAGCTGCAGCACCAGCCAGCATGACCGGCTGTTGGTGGCAAAACATTGAAAATCGCTCACTTTCCTTTAATGAGCAAGTATTTATTGAATGCACCCAGGATGCCCAGCAGCGTACTTGGGGCTCAGAGCACCGTACTCTAAAGAGCAGACATGGAAGCATGTGTGTTAACAAGGACTAGAAAACAAACTTCATGAAGCAAAATTCTCAGGGGGCAAATTCTTGGGTTAGAGGCAATAAAGGGGTGTGTGTCACACTTTATGGGGGCAAGACATGATTGCAACAGGGACTTTACCTAACAATTGCAATCAGTGTAACCTGGCTTATTGTACCCTCAATGAATCCCCAACAATAAAAAAAAAAAAAAAATGGGGAGATTGACCTGAAGGGATCTTGTGACCAAAGTGGTGGACTAAACAGACAGGCACCCCTCCAATCCACAGAAATGCTGGATAAAATACAACATTCTTTTTATTTATTTTGTTTGTTTGTTTTTGGCTGGGGCTGGGTTTGAACCCGGCCACCTCTGGCATATGGGGCCAGTGCCCTACTCTGTTGAGCCACAGGCACCACAATGCTGAGCTCCAGCACAAGAAAGGGATGCTCCCCAGGACCAGATCAAGGGAGAATTCCAGCAGGAGCAGACACCAAGCTAACTCACAGGGCACCCAAACCCAGAAAGAAGCCCAGGGAGCTTGAGTTTGAACACCTCCCCTGGGGGGCTGGAGCTGAGCTCTCAAGTCTCTTATGCAATTAGAACTGAGCTCCTTGAATCAAGCCAGCTGTCATAACTAACTGTGACAACAGAACTATAAAATCTTTGCCTGCTAGAGGAACTCAGCTCAATACTGGCTGATTGCCTTGGACCATGGCAGGAAAAGATTCACCCTGGAGAAATTAGAGCCCGGAAGTAGGCACCACACATGGTTGTACATTCCAAATTCCAACCTCTGCTGAGGCTGAAATATGTAAGAACCAGTGAAACTTACTGGACTCCTCAGGGTCAAAAATAGAACTCCCCATGGAGGCATTCAGGACTTAGGCAGAAGAAAATTCTTGTTCAAAATGAGCTCGCAAGCAAAAATCACAGATCCATGGGAAAACATTATAAGGACCAAAAAGTATCCATCGGGGAATCTGTGTCTCAGGAACTATAGAAAATAGAGCAATCTGTGAAAGAGTGAATGGAGCTGATTGACTTTCCCCCACCCCAAGCCAGTGCTATTCTACATGCCGAGTGTTCTAGACATTGCACATGTGCGTGAGCAAGCCCCTGCTTGCTTGAAAAATGCATTAAGGGGCAGGTGGGGGCAGGAGGGAGCTCAGAGACAGCAAGGCCATAAATAAGCAAGTATTACGCTTTCATGGAATCAGCACCTCAAAGAAGGGGACAGAGAGGCCTCTCTGAGGAGGTGACACTCGGCCTGAGAACTAACACAAACTTTGGGGCAGAGAAGTGTTCCAGGAAGGTGAGGACAGCCAAGGAAAGCTGGCCTCCACTCTGCTCTTTCTGGAAGAGGAAGGAGAAGGCCGCTGTGGCTGGAGCATGGTGGACAGAGGTGGAGGAAGCTGACTCAGTAAACTGGGGGTTGGGGAGTCAGTTTCTGTGGTTTTAAGAACAGGAATAATATGCTCCATATGTGCTCTGAGAGGATCTGTCTGTTGTGTGGAGAAGGGACAGAGTCTGGATGAGGGTTGGGGCAGAGGCAGTCAGCACTTGGGGGGAGGGCAGGGTGTCACCTACAGAATCTGGTTTGAAAGATGCTTTGCAAGCAATTCCGGTGAGACTTAATGCTGATTCCATGTGGCATGTAAAGGTGACACAGGAAATGATGACTGGGATGGGGTCCATCTCCTGAGATGGAGAGACCAGGGCATTATGAGACATGCAGGTCCAGGAGGGGTAGAGCCTCAAGTCCTGTCCTGCCATCAGAGCGTGGAGGGCAGCAGAGCAGGTGACCTGCTGAGGGAGAGCCTCAAGAAGAGCCTAAAGACTCAATTGAAGCCACAGCCTGTTTTAAGATTGAGTTTTATTATTATCCACGTATAGCAAGGTCAATAGACCAGGAGATGATTGCCATTGTAAACATTGCTCATTACCCATGGTTACCACACAGGGCCATGTGGCGAAGACCCCAGGGTCAGTCAGGAGGCAGAGGGAGGGAGAGACTTGGGAAGGAGGCTTTACTGTGGTTTCTGCAGAGGCAGGGAATGCGGGCTTGGTTGGCCCGTTTGGATGGTTTCAGCAGGCTCTGGGATGCAGGGACCTTCCCTAGTTGTCCAATACCTGGCCCTGGTCCTAGGGTGACTGGGGTAGGTGGCTAGTGTCTCAGAGTGTGAAAGCCCGATGAAAGAAGTGTCTGGGGTGTGGAGTCTGGACAAGGGAGTCTGCATGAGACACCTGCACTTGCAGGCAGATCTCCTACCATCTCTAGGAACTAGCTAACCCAGGATGGGGCAGTCTCCAGGATCAGCAGGGCCTCAGATGTCAAAACATCAGGAAATATGGAAAACAAAAAAGCCTAATATGCAATTTTTCTGCAGCTACAGGGTTATAGAATGTTCTAGAATGAATGCTCCCAAGGTCACCAGCCAGGAAGAGGTGGCTGTGGCAGGGTGTGGTGTGCCCAGAGCCTGGACAGGGGGTTGGCTGGGTGTGTAATGAGTACAGGTGTGCTGGTGATGGCAAGATGTGACACATAAATGACGTGTGCCCCAGCAAGGGGAGCCAAGACAGGAGATCAGTGTCATCACATGAGCTGCCTGGGGATGCTCAGAACACGTGCCATCCAGGCTCACGTGGGACCCACTGTCCTTTTCCTATGGGCTTTAGGTCTGCTCCAAGGTGCTTTGCAGGGTCAGACGTGGGCTCTTGGTTGTGACACAGAGCAGAGAGAGGGTTTGTGAGTCTACTTTCACCTGAATGCAAGCCTTGTCAAAGGTGGTGGATAATTCACTGATAGACGCAGATGCCTGCTGCTGGGATCTGCCCTGTCTTAGTACCTCAGGGTACCAGGACCAAATAAATGTGTGCTAGGTCACTTTTCTTGAGCATTCATTATTACCTAGGAAAGGACAGCAGACCTACAATAATGCTAATCTAGAAGGAAGTCATACTGACCGATCCCTTTTCCAGAAGAAATGTGGAATTCTTCCAAGGTCACAACAAACAAACAAGGCAGGGGTGAGGCTTAAAGATCCAAACTTCAAGAGGAAGGAGGCCTCTAGGAGAAATTGCGCACTGATGTGCCAGAATGGAAGAGGGAGCAGGGTGGAAGGGCCACTGCTTTCAAATTGCACAAATTAGGGGATGCTGCCTTTTTAGGATGGCTGTAGCCTGCACTGGGGTGTGTGGCTTGATGACATTATCTCCCTTCCAGCTGTCATGGGAGGCACAGCCTGGTCAGTGTATGGTCCTTGTGATGTTGGAGTATCTTGGGAGATGAGAGGGTGGAAGGTCAGGGAGGTAAGATGTGGGACAGGGTGACATCGGTATTCCTGGATGGACTCACTGTTAAACAATGACTCAGAGTCAAGGAGGGGGAAGGAAGGCAAGGAAGGGGAACATTACATTCGGACATTGTGTGATTCCTTTGTCGCCGATTCATGCGCTGTGATGTTTGCTGGTTTAAGTGTGTCTTAACATTTTAAGGGTGTGCCTCCTGAATCAGAGTGTTGCAGGTGGCACCCTGCCATGTGGTTTTAAGAAGCCCTCTGGGGTGGGCAGCGCCTGTGGCTCAGTGAGTAGGGCACCAGCCTCATATACCAAGGGTGGCAGTTTCAAACCCAGCCCTGGCCAAACTGCAACAAAAAAAAAAAATTGCTGGGCATTGTGGCAGGTGCCTGTGGTCCCAGTTACTCAGGAGGCTGAGGTAAGAGAATCGCCTAAGCCCAAAGAGCTGGAGGTTGCTGTGAGCTGTGACGTCACAGCACTCTACTGAGGGCAACAAAGTGAGACTCCGTCTCTAAAAAAAAAGAAAGAAGCCCTCCAGGCCTGCTGATGAGCCCTGATATTCGAGAAACAGTCACATACCAGGCTACCCACAAAGGAAGAAAAGACCAGACTTCCTGCATACAGAATACAGGACACATCTACTTTCAGGAACAAAGGTGTTAAAAGGGCACGGAAGGAGGACCACTGGCTCAGCTGTGTAGAGCACACACTTCTTATAAAAAGAAAAGGTTCTGCAGTGAAATGAAACAGACACTGTCCTAGAAGGGTCAGTGAGATCTGATTGCCAGTCGAGTTCTACAGAGCAGACAGATATTGACAGCAGAAGTCATAGAAAGATGTGCCTAGAGGTGATGAAAAAAGTTTAAAGAATGGGTCTGTGCATTTTGTCTGCACTGTGGGGACCCACACATACGCAGGTACATTTTGGAGTCTTCAGTCACGTAAGACCCCCAAGGGCCTCTTCCTCACAAAGTGCTTTCTGCTCCCAAATGCATCCCTCCATCCCCACGAGGGAGCACGTGGGTGCAGTTCTCTTGTACTCTTTCCACAGACTTTAATCCAGTACATACCTATCAGTGAAAGAGTCTCATCTTGGACTCAGCTTACATGTGTGTTTTTTGTGAACCAATTAGAGAAAGAACAGTAGACAGGTTCGAGATGGGTGAAGATGGTGAATTATCAACTACACTTTGTTCAATTGGAATTTTGTTGTGACGAGAGAAAAGAGCTGTTGGCCATCAGCGTGATCACCGAAAGCATCAGGGAAAACAATAAGAAGATAATAAGCCATATGGGAAATAATGAGGAAATTAGAGAAAGATGAAGCTGCACTGTGTAACAGTGAAGAATAAGTAATAGTACCAATTCCCCAAATGAAGAGATAAGGCTGGAGGCACAGGAAATGAGAGTGCCCTGCTGTAAAGGACAGGCTGGCTGGGCAGGAACACAGTTCAGAGTTTGGTTGTGGAGGAACCTTTAGGAAAAAGTGTACATGCTCAAAGGGGATTTTTTTTTTAATTTGGATAGAAAGCCATTATAAAACATTTAAATGTCAGATTTGATAAATATATAGCTTTTTCTTAATTACCAACAATTCTAATATGGAACTGGTCCTAATTCTGGGCTCTGTTGAATAACATTAGAAATATTTTAGCCAGCATAATGCTGATTTTAACATTTCTTGCAAGTTTATTTCTTAGCCCTGCTAACACTTTATATAACTTAGATCCTCAAATCCCTCCAAAGACCCTCTAAAGTAGCTACTAGGACAGCCTCAGTACAGACGAAGAAACTGAGGCACAGAGAGATTCAATGATGTGTTAAGATCTTATACCTGGTAAGAGGGGTCAGGGTCTAAATTCCAGCAGGTGCAAGTGAACTCCTGAGGCAGAATGGAGTCCACCGGCTGCTCAGCCAGTCCTAGGAACCAGGCTGCAGCGTTCCTGGCCCCAGGAGGGACGCAGAACTCCAAGCAGCGGAGAGTCCCCTTGGCTGCTGCCAGCAGCATGTGCTTGGCACAGCTATGCTTCTCTCCAGGAAGAATTCTTTATGCCCTGTTTTTTATTTAGTATATTGTTTCAGTTACAAAAACATTTCTTTTCTAATTTTTTTTTTTTATTGTTCGGGATTCATTGAAGGTACAAAGCACCAGGTTACACTGATTGCATTTGTTAGGTAAAGTCCCTCTTATAATTGTGTCCTGCCCCCAAAAGGTGTGTCATACACTGTGATCCCACCCCCACCTCTCCCTCCTTCCCTCTTCTCTGCTTTTCCCTTCCCCTCCCTCCCTCCCTCCCTCCTTCCTTTTCTCTGCTCTTCCCTTCCTCTAGCCCCTCCCTCCTCCCCTCTCTCTTGCTCTCCCCTTCCCACACCCCCCACCATCTACTAGGTCATTAATTGTCCTCATATCAGAATGGAGTACATAGGATCCTTGCTTCTCCATTCTTATGATGCTTTACTAAGAATAATGTGTTCCATTTCCATCCAAGTTAATACAAGGGATGTAAAGCCTCCACCTTTTTTAATGGCTGAATAGTATTCCATGGTATCCATATACCACAGCTTGTTAATCCATTCCTGGGTTGGTGGACATTTAGGCTGTTTTCACATTTTGGCGATTATAAATTGAGCTGCAATAAACAGTCTAGTACAAGTGTCCTTATGGTAAAAGGATTTTTTTCCTTCTAGGTACCCAGTAATGGGATTGCAGGATCAAATGGGAGGTCTAGCTTGAGTGCTTTGAGGGTTCTCTATACTTCCTTCCAGAAAGGTTGTATTGGTTTGCAGTCCTACCAGCAGTGTAAAAGTGCTCCTTTCTTTCCACATCCACGCCATACAAAAACATTTCTAAAATCATTGTGATATCAGTACCTACTCTAAAAGGGAATCAGTAAAAACGTGTTAAATGTATGAATTAATTTTGCTTCTTATCATTGTTGGAATAATTTTGAAAGACCCTTTGAAATTTTTTACGGACACACAGTCCAGTAGGGACTACATATTAGCCTTTTTTTCTTGCCAAAACATACTTAAGGGACATAGCATCTTCCTCCATCAAAACCAGTTTTATTTCTAAAGGGGTTCAAAGTACCACATTATACAAAGAGACTCAATTACAGATAAAATAGGAGATATGAGACTCCCTGCATGTGAGGAGGTAAAGTCGTTTCAGTTATACCAGCAGTTGGCATCACATAGGAAAATATTTTCCTCAAGGCAGAGTGAAAGAGATAAGTCATAAAACAAATATAGTCTCTGGAAGCTTGAATAAATAGGCAATAGTTATTTTTGCAGGTTAGCAAACAGTTAATTTGCAGTAGTGTATAGGGAACTTAAAGGAAAAAAAATTGAGCCAAATTCTATTTGCCTACAACTACCTAGATTAGGAGAAGTTTAGGTGATACTCTGACAAAAGACAAGTGCAGGAATACCAATGGCAGCCTGTATTTCAGTTGTAAAAACTGAACAATTAAAAGTAAGGTGAAAATAGTCTCCAAGTCATTGTTTTGTGATTTGCTGAAGGCATGGAATTTTAGGGAGCCCTCGGGCAAGAGCTTGCCCCAGTTTCAACTTCTGAGTATGCAGAGATTGTGTAAAATAATCAGAACCTCTGCATTAGCACAACCACTTCCCAGAAGAAGTGGAAGGAGGCCCGTGAAGGTAGCAAAGTGTGGTCCTTGAACACCCTCACTATACCTGAACATGTTGCTGTGTTGCTGTTACCACCCAGTGCCAGCCATTGCCCTTACTCTGCCCATGCTGAGAATGTGCCCCAAGGGTCCATCTCATTGCTCAGCTCCCACCCCAGCCAGCTTGAGCATCACTGCAGCCTTGAAACCAGGCAGAGCATAGCCAGCTCTGTGTGTATGTACATGTGCATGTGAGTACATGGACGTGCATGTGATTAGTGGTTGCTGTACTGCTGGCAGCTGGAAGTAAGTAAGGGGACAGGCCCCTGCTGATAGGCAACTAACTGCTAGATGTTGCTATGTTGGCAGCTGACGAATGTCCATGTGTATGGATAGAGTGAGGCCAGCAGGGACCCAGCCACCCATCAGGTCGGGCTTAGGGACTTTGGCAAAGCACATGGCCAATACAGAAAGAATGGCAGTCCTGGACAGGATATCAGGACAGCCTCTCTTGACCATTGGGATTGATTAACAAGTCGTGATTCATCTTCACTGGAGTTGGGAGAGGTGTGTGTGGTGACAGCAAGAAGCTATCTTCCAGAGCCAGGCATGAGGTCAGGGCAGGCCCAGAAAGGAAGCCACCCTGACTGTGAGTGGAGGCTGTGGCCATGGCCCCATTTGTCATCCAGGGTCAGAGCCGGCCAGAGGGTGGCTGGCTTCCTAGGAGGGGCTGCTTGAACTGCAGCCAGAAGCAGAAGCAACAGAGACCCTTTGTTCCCCTGCCCACTTAGCTCTTCACATTGTTTTGCAACATCACACTTTTTTTTTAATCATTTGTGCAAATGCCAAATTAATCCCCCCAACAGCATTTTAATTTAAATGTCCTGCGTGCCTTGTATTTTCTGCAGCCTGGTAATTGCTTACATGGATAAATAAGTGCAAGGAGCAAGAGGCGGAAAGTGGAGAAAGTTATCCCAGCTACATTCAAGGTTACAGATTGTGGGTGAAGCTATATGTTAGCTGAATTCTAAGTATTCACTTACTTGTAATAGGAGAAAGATTTTAAATGTATCCCAATTGTTAGAGATTCAGAGTTGGTAGTTATGAAAAGGCTAGTTCCAAAGACGTTTAGGTACTGACTTCAGTCTGCCTGGCAAAAACCTCCAGCAGCAGCATATATACGTTCAATGCTTGACCTTCTCAGAAGGAGGCCACAGTGACCATTAGCCCTGAGTACACTCAGGGAATGTTGGAACCAGGCAAACCCTTGGCGCCATTCCACACCCCTGTCTATGGAGTGGGGAAACTGAGACTCAGAGAAATAAGGTGACTTGCCCACATTTCCAAACCCGATATACCAACTCAGGATTCCTTCCATAATTTTTCTGAAATTTTCAGAATTAGAGATCCTAGGCATACACAACTCTGAAAAACAATGGAGACACAAAGTTCCGAGATTATATGGCAGATAGATTAGTAGGATGGACACTTAAATTATGAAAGAACTTTTCTACCAAGAGATTTGTTTTCAAGGAGTCCATTTGCCTTAGGAAAATCTTAGGGTTTCACTATCTTCCTAAATTTAATAAAAATCATAAACGTGTATCTTTCGAAAAGAGCAAATTCACCCATTTGCCATATCCTGAATCAAAATATCTCACCTTATTTGTTTTAAACCAAATAGCACTGAAGTTAAAAAACAATACCCAGGCCAGATACAGTGGCTCATGCCTGTAATCCTAGCACTCTGGGAGGCCGAGGTGGGCAGATTGCTTGAGCTCCCAAGTTTAAGACCAGCCTGAGCAAAAGCAACACCCTGTCTCTACTAAAAATAGTAAAACTGAGGCAAGAGGATCTCTTGAGCCCAAGAGTTAGAGGTTGCTGTGAGCTATGATGCCATGGGGCAACAGCTTGAGACTCTGTCTCAAAAAATAAATAATAATAATAATATCGAAGTGGAAGCTTATGTATAGGATCCAAGCCTATATTTTTTGCAAAAGCTTTGAACCAGAAACTGAAGGTATGCCCCCAATTGGTCTTTACTTAAGGTTTGTTTTGTTTTGAGAATCTCTAAAGACATCCATAATACTGTGATACTTGGAAATACCACAGAACATCAGCATCTAGAGTCACCTCTTTCTGACGTACAGTCTACAGACCCTTCACATCACACCCCATCTCCGTAAAGGGAGCCCTTTGTGATTCTCCGCCCACCTCCAATCCTGGTTTTACATCCCTCCCTCTGTGCTAGAGAGGCTATTTGACAGAAGTTCCTCCCTTGTCAGGCATTTATTAATCTACATATCCCCCACCCTTCCCCCTGCCACAACTAGGCAGTGAGCTCCTTGGGGCCCAGACACCATGCACGGTTCCTCTCCACCCCAGTCCTCTCCTGGCAGGTGGAGGGTGCTCAATACTCACTTACCCCACAAGTGATGTCATGTACCGCCACAGCTGGGAAGGTGTGCCTGTCCACACAGGTGTTGCCCTAAAACTAAGTACTTCGAAAAACAATATAGGAATGACTTGAGGGTAAAAGTAATTTAATAAGCATTAGTGGTTAGTCTTATTTCCTTCCTGTATTTTCTGTATGAGTAAATGTGCTAGTACAGTATGTGAAAGAGGATAGATGTGCTTCTCACACAGAGAACTGCCAAACTGGCATTTTACCAGAGCGAGTGTTAAATGAATTGGCAAGAAGGCAGCCTGCGTAGTATACTTGTCTATGTCAGGTTCTCCAGTTGGATAGAAGAATAATTTCTCTTTAAATACCAAGGTGAACTGATCAACCTCATATTATTAAATTTAATGAAAGTATCACAGTATCGAGATTTAGTGACTGATTCCCCTGAGTGATTATACAGGATGCAGGGACTAGGATGTAAAACCGGTCCATGAAGGTAATCACACGGGCTTGAGATTTAGTCAGATCACCACTGCAGGAAACAGGACAGAGGTGGGAATGTGCATCAGAAGCAATGCACTACTATTAAATCACAAATGCTATTAAAGCATAAATTATCTGAAAAGCATGTGACACACGGATGCTCCCTATGGGAACTACATGCTCACACTCAGCTTTGAGGGTCAAATGTGGTGGTGTGAATTAAGGAAACACAGAGAAATTTTTATGCCTTGATACAGCAACACATCATTTATGTTGTGATACCATTGGAGAAAGAGTTGCACATAAATAAATTTCCTATGTAACTATTTAAGAGCCAATGTTTTATTGCAGCTAATTTTGGTGGGACTCTTTCTAGAATGGATGTTGCCAGCAATTTTAAGCAATACTGTAAATATGGGATGACATAGAGAAAATTCCACTGGTCTGGGGGTCTACAGACCCAGGTGCTGGGCCTGCCCCCGCCATTCATGCAGCCCTAGCAGGGCATTGGGCCAGTTCATCTGCAGAACAACGAGGGGCTGGGCCCAGCGCAAACCTGAGGGCCCCTCTGACTGCAGTTCCGTTTGGTAGCTCTGCCTTTCCCTGGTGAGTGGTCGAGGGGCTGTCACTGTGGCAGCAGGTACTTCTGTGCTACAGCATGGTGTTCAGAAGGCTCCTGGTGTATAGAGCTCCCTGCAACCCCGTAGGAGGGTGGAACACCTGAGCTTCCCCATTCACTGACTCCCATGCGTGGCTGGCTAGCAGACATAGTCCCACCTGCCACCAGGTTCCCACTCTGTTGCCTGGAGTTTTCTTGCCTAGAATTTAGTTAGCTGAGTGAAGATCCTAAGTGCTCTTCTGGGAAGCAAGTCTGTGTTTTCAGTGAACGGACTGTGTAACCTCCAGTTATTCCACCAGAGACCCTTTCATTTAACTTCCAGTTCTTGGCTCTTCTTAGGTAAGTTGAAGCCACAGGGTCAGGGACCCATCAGTCCACATTGGTTTTAGGGTTAGGGTTTGTATTGCAAGTGCATGCTGGAAACTGATGGGGTTCAGATTGGCCTAGGGTTCAGTGGAACTGTGTCCTCAGCTCACAAGTTAACATGCTTTTCTCCAAGACCTCAGGACATGAGCCGCTGTGCACAATACCTGGTGGACCACCAGGTGGGCGGATGAGGACCAATCTAGAAGGAAGAGAATTTTTGAGAGCAAAACTGGCATTTTTCACTGAAATGTGGGGGCAGGGTGTCATAGCAGAGGAAGCACCTGGAGATGTCTGGGTGTGGGAGCAGCGGGAATGCGATTTGGAAGGGCACACGGTTAGCCCTGGGAAGGGGATATGGGAGGAGGATGGGAAGCAGTGAGGGCAGTGCAGGGCCCCTGGATGGGGCGAGGAGTCCAAGAGGGCTTTCATTTTCTTTCTAATAGTTTGGGGTTTTTTTAATTGCAGCAAAATACACATAAAATTTACCACTGTAACCAATTTGAAGTGTGCAGTTCAGGTGGCATTAGGTACATTCATATTGTTGTACAGCCATCATCACCATTCATCTCTGGAATTTTTTCATCTTCCCAAACTGAAACTCTGTCCCCATTAAACACCAACTCTCCATTCTATCCTTCCCTCCACTCCCAACAACTCCCCTCTACTTCTAACAACCCCCCTCTGCTTTCTGTCTCTGTGGATTTGATTCCTCTAGGTTCCTATATGGGAATCATACACTATTTGTCCTTTTGTGACTTGCTTGTTTCACTGTCTTCTAGGCTTACCCACATTGTAGCACGTGTCAGAATTTTCTTCCTTTTTAAGGAAGGAATCATATTCCTCTGTGTGGATAGACCACATTTTGTTTCTCTACTCACTGGTCAATGGTATATATAATACTTTAAGTAGAGAACTGATTTATCTGTGATTTGCTTAATTAAGCATTAATTCCATGGCCAAGCTCTTTGACCTTGCTTTCTTCGCTGTATGATCGTACCTCCCACTGCTGCTGGGATGGTGGCGGTGGCACATGTCAGCCGTTCAAGGTGCCTGCAGCACAGCCCCACACCAGCCCACTCTCATGTCCACAGGCAGCTCTATCACTTATCCAAAATACCAAATTGTGTTAACCACCAGCAGGGCCCTCAGCCACCCTGTCACCCAATACACGAACATTCTGCAGAGAGGTGTCTGTGGGACTCCATGAGGAGTGATGAGCAAAGGCTAACGGCACTCACATCCCTGTCAGGTTCTACCTCCATCGAATTCAGGCCTATTCAGGTATTATTGCCAAATTCAATGAAAAGGCTTTGGGGGTTCTGAAATTGTGAATAAGGGATTGTGGACCTTCTAACCATCATCCTGAGCATGTGTCTGAAAAGGGCTCAGCCCACTGCATCATTCACCTCTGGGCAAGAGGTCCACTGGACATGTCATCAGGAAGAAAGAGCCTTCTGCCCATGGTCCCCAGAGGAACTCTGCTGAGATAAGATGGGTCGAAGCATTGAGTCGAGCTGAGGCCTAGGGCCCAGTGAGGGTGGCTGCCCAGATGTGCTGCTCAGAGTGTGAGTTTTGTGCCCAGTGTCAACTTGTTGGTAAACAAGTCCCCTGCATGCAGGCATGGTGTTTCTGCCTGGTGTCCACTCGGCGTGCTCACAGGCCATCAGCAAACATCAGTTGTGAGATCCTCCAAATTAGCAGTGTTCCACACAAACTAAAGGATGACTCCTCAGGCCTCTCCTTTGCTGTGTCAGCACCACTAAAGGGTCTTGGAAATGTGCTTGTTGGGACGGCAGCTATCTTCCCCTCTCTACCTCCAGCAAACACCACCCAGAAGCACCTCTGTTTGTACCTTCCTGGTTGGTCCTAGGTGACCTCAGCTTGATCATTCTGCTCAGGGAGTGTCCTTGTCCTGAAAAGCTCTTTAGAAGCAAAGAGAAAAATACCCTCCACTCTGCATCCAGCAGAGCTCTTTGTGCTTGCTCCCTGCGTGGGCTTCAGGGCTTGAGCAGAGCTAGAGGAGACTTGAGTTTTGCCTGCATCCTTCCTGCAGAAGCCCTGGGGGGTCAGTGAACTAGCCAGTTCAGAGCTATCACTCGTCAGGCATGAAGGTCGAATTCCTTTAGGTCTTCCCAGCCTGGTAACCTCTCATGTCAGACTTTCTGGGTTCAGATCCCAGCTCTGCCATCAAATAGCCGCATTGGAACTTCATTTGCCAGTTTTCTTGTCTGGAAGATGGGAATAACAATCAAACCACCACACAGTAAAGAATTAAATACTTTCAGCTTTTGAAACCTCTTGTTCCACTCCTGTGGCTCCAGGCAAGCCATCTGCTCTGTGAACTGACTTCCTTTTCCTGTACCCCAGACTCCCTGGGTGTGTCCCTCTCTCCTTACCTCATAAATATGTTGTGCTGATAACTACAAAGATCTGGGGGGAGAAACACAGAAAGCTCTGGCTGCAGCCAACTGCAAAGCTTTCTGCAAGGGAAGCCAGCGGGCCTTTTATACCTGGTCACCTTCTATACCTACAGAAGCCATCCCTAAGGTCATTTTGTGACCATCCACTTGTGTACTGGCAGGCGTGGCCTCCAGCTGCCTTCTGTGCTTTCTGATATTTTGTTAAAAATGATTGATTTCTCTGAGGATCAACTCCGTTCTTCCCAGGTCCTGGCCCACTGGCTGGCTTTTTAATTTGTGTGGCGTTATTACATTGTGTACTTGTCAGGAGATACTTCATTAACTTCCCATAATGTGGCCATACTGCACATTATCCAAACTCAAACAACCCTCTCCGGGCTCACTCATAGGCCAACAGTGCAACACTTTCTTTATAACTTTGCAGCAAATTTAAGTTCATGGAGAAGATCATAAAGCTTAAGTATTCCCTACACATGCCTTTTGGGCTGTGGCATTCTGGAACGCCTGAGACAGCATCGCTAGAATAGTACCGGCCAAACTTCAGTCACTGGAGTGCAATGTGGGCATTTGGGTTTGCTGCTCTGCTGTGTCCACCGGGGTTAAGGGTTTGGGCTCTGTGGTTAGAATGGGTTCCAATCCCAGCTCTACCATTTAATAGCTGCATAATGGTTAACCACCTCCTCGAACTCCTTTTGCCCAATTTTAATAACACTACTGCCACATAATGAGCTTGAAGGTTTAAACGCATGGGACACTGGTCAAACAGTGCCTGTTGATCGTAAACTCAAAGGTGGTTTGCACTGCTACCTGTCATCAGAGGTTGTAGGGCTTATGGGAATGTACTCAGGACCCTGTGCCCAGATCTCCTAGAGAGCATTGATTCTGCCATTTCAGTTCACTCCCATCCATAGCTGCTGCTCCTTAAATGCTGTAATACTCAGGATCCCCACTGTCTGGGCCCTGCCTCTGTCTCCCTCCTCATCTCATTTGCAGCTTCCTGGCTTATCTGCTTGCAGCTCCCTGAACACAACACACTGCCCTAAGACTCACTTCTGGGTCCTGTCTCCCCACATACCCCCAAACCTGCCAGGCCTGACCCTCAGCTGTTCATGTTCCAAGACAGCCCAGGTAGATGACTACCTTCCAGAACGTCCTCTGACCAGACCCATATCACCTGCCCAGGATTTCCCCCTACTGTGCAGGATTCCATCCAGGTAGCACCTAAGTCTAGCGGGTAAGGTGTACACTTTATTTATACTTTCAGAGGTCTCCCTGTGTAAGACATGAGGTCAGGAATGTATCCATTTGAGATGGACTTGGAATGATAATGCTTAATACATCTTAGAAAAAAATCCTTTGGTGACCCAATAAAAGCTGGATCTCCAAAAGAGGCCTAAACCTACTTCTTAAAGAGTCACCCCATTCCTTCATGAATACTGCTGTCCTTGAAACCATGTATGCAAGCTTTGCAGTCCTCAGAGATTCTCTAGAAAGGCTCTTTCTTGACCATCTTCACTTCTCATAAAGATGTTTATTTGTTCATACTGTTGCCTATGTTCTCAGCCCTGGGCACTGCTGCTGAGATCTTGGTCCCAGGCATTGGAAGGTAAAGCTGCGGCTCCCCCCAGCCAGCCCCAACTTTCGTTCTCTGGTCCTTGTTTTCCAATCATGGTCTTGATTCTCAAATTCCATTTCCTGCCATGGAGTTAGTTCTGTAAACATTTTATATAAATGATTTAAAATTTTTTAGACAGGACACAAATTTCCATGTATTGTACATAATATTTTAACACTTTGGAGACCACTGACCAGATCACTTATGCTTTCATGTTATATTTATATTTTTTCCATCAATAAGGAAAAATTCCAGTAGAAATCATAAAATGTTTGGAATCAAATCACAGATGTAGCTAAAATAACATGAAATGGTGAAGTTTTAAGTATTAGAAAATGAATGTTAATGATCTATATGTTAGCCTCAAGAAATTAGAAAAAGACACTAAATCCAAATACATCACAAAGACAAAAATAATGTAGATGAGAATTTAAACTATAGGGGGTTGGCACACAACACAAAATAAAGCAAAGATCTGATAAGAAATATGACAAAATGTTAATATCTATGTAATATATGTTGAATTATATCTGAGTGTTTCTGCTTGCTTGAATTGTGTTATTCAAATTTAATTTTTCATGACTAGAGACCAGTAAACAAACATTTTTAATCAGTGCTTACAATTTGATACATATAAGGTCAGACAATTAAATTCAAGGACTCATCCTAGAAAAAGTGCTATAATACCTCACTGCTGAATATCAGTGTGGTCACCTTCAAAGTGCCCTCCTTGGCCATCTTGTGACCATTGTGGTATTAAGCAATGAAGTATATAGCACTTTTTCTAAGATGAGTTGGGGAACTTAATTGTCTGACCTCATATATTGTGGCTTCCCAGTTGGGGTTCCCATTTAAAATGACTTGACACCTTCCATCCATAGCCATGCAGCCCTCCTGCACCTCACAGAGCTGCTCCAGGAGGAAAGCTTTCAACTCTCCCAGAAATTCCTCAAGTCTCCCAGCGTGAGTTGACATTCAGATCAGGCCATCTGAAGTATACCACCAAGTTCAGTGGGGACATGCCCAGCTCTTTCTGTAAAATGCAGTATAGGAAATGAAAACTAAAGCCCAAGTGCCCATCGATCTATGAATGGATTAATATATTGTGATATATGTACACCATGGAATATTATGCAGCCTTAAAGAAAGATGGAGACTTTACCTCTTTCATGTTTACATGGATGGAGCTGGAACATATTCTACTTGAGTAAAGTATCTCAAGAATGGAAGAAAAAGTATCCAATGTACTCAGCCCTACTATGAAACTAATTTATGGCTTTCATATGAAAGCTATAACCCAGTTATAACCTAAGAATATGGGGAAGGGGGAGAGAGGAAGGAGGGGGGAGGACAGCGGAGGGAGGGTGATTGGTGGGATTACACCTACAGTGCATCTTACAAGGGTACATGTGAAACTTAGTACATGTAGAATGTAAATGTCTTAACACAATAACTAAGAAAATGCCAGGAAGGCTATGTTAACCAGTGTGATGAAAATGTGTCAAATGGTCTATAAAACCAGTGTATGGTGCCCCATGATCGCATTAATGTACACAGCTATGATTTAATTAAAAAAATAAAAATAAATAAAAAGCAAACAGGTAAAAACAAATAACAAAATTTAAAAAATTTATAAAAAAAACTTGAGTTTTGTTCCAGTAGGTAAGGAAAAAGCAATAGTTATTAGTTATCATTAGTGATGTGACTTTGAAATAAAGATTTACCACTTCTCTCAGTCTGTTTCTGCTGCTATAACAAAATACTTTAGACTGGGTAATTTATAAACATAGAAATGTTTTGCTCACAGTTTTGGAGGCTGGGAAGTCCAAGGTACCAGCAGATTCAGTGTCTAGTGAGTGCCCGTTCTTACAGGGGGCACCTTCTATGTCCTCACATGTCAGAAGGCACAGGGACGCCCCCTTCAACTTCTTTTATAAGGGTACTAATCCCATCCTGATGATTTAATCACCTCCTCAAGGCCACACCTCTTGATACTGTCACATTGGGTATTAGGTTACAACATATGAAAGTGGGGAAGGACAACATTTAGACCATAGCACCGCTAAAACTTTTTCCATCTTCTCGATTTATTTAGTTAAAAGACTCATGAGCTTGCAAGGCAGGTGCTCAGTGGTTAACAATAACTTCTTTCCAGGGTGGATCATGATTTTCTTGCTACTATGTAACCAAAATAAGATCTAGATGTAACTGGAACAGGTAGGGCTGCAAGAGGCTAGGACTGTCACCTGGACTTCCATTTCCACTTTGTGTCTCTCCCAGTAAAGGGTCTGCTGCCTGTCTTGTGATACAGCACATGGCCACGTCTACTCTTGTCACTGTTGGGCTGTAAGGCAGAGTTAAGAAGTTAGAACAGACACCATTTTCCCCCAAAGTCTAAAATATTGACTACTTGGACGTAACTCCTGCTCCAAACAGTGGCAAATACTGTCATAAATGTAAATTTACAAAATTAATTGAAAATAAAACATGAGGTTTATTTTTCTATTGGGGCTCCTCATGAGATTTTATCTTTAAAAAAAAAAAAGAAAAACAGATACCCAATTGCTGATATAACTTGAAAACCACTGTGTTGTAGCATCATCTCAGGGAAACATGACATGCAGTTAGCAGCAAAATGGAAATAATTCTGGTTCACCACCCGTAGCACAGTGGTTACGGCACCAGCCACATACACCAAGGCTGGCGGGTTTGAACCCTCCTGGGCCTGCTAAAACAACAATGACAACTGCAACAAAAAACAGCTGGCATTATGGCGGGCACTTGTAGTCCCAGCTGCTTGGGAGGCTGAGGCAAGAGAATCGCTTAACAAGAGTTGGAGGTTGCTGTGAGCTGTGATGCCACAGCACTCTACCAAGGGCAACATAGTGAGACTCTGTCTCAAAAAAAAAAAAATTGAAATAATTCTGAAGGGAAGCCCTGTGAGAGTGAACCTGCACACCGTCAGAAACTGAAAATGACTGCCAGTTTAATCATCACTTAAAATAATTCTATTGCTAATTTCTTAGTAACAGAATACAACAAAAACAGCAGCCTTCAATGAATTGTTTTTACACGCTTTAGAAACCCACGGTCATTTTGAAATGTGTACGTTGATTTCTTAACACCGTTAATAGAATGTTGCTCATATCTGACACTTTAAAAAAAATATTTTTATTTTGTAATTGACAAGTAATAATTGCACATCCTCCTGGGGTACATTGTGATGTTTTGATACACAATGCATAGTGAGCAGATCTGGGTAATTAGCATATCTGACACCTCAAATGTTTATCATTTCTTTGTATTGGGAACATTTAATACTCTCCTCTTAGCTAATTGAACCTAGACCAGAGGTCCTCAAACTTTTTAAACAGGGGGCCAGTTCACTGTCCCTCAGACCGTTGGAGGGCCGGACTATAGTTTAAAAAAAAACTATGAACGAATTCCTATGCACACTGCACATATCTTAATTTGAAGTAAAAAAACAAAATGGGAACAAATACAATCACACCGACTCATGTGGCCCGCGGGCCCTGCTATATACTATATTATCATTCACTAACATCATCCTCCAGTGCTATAGAACACTAGAAATTCTTCTTCCTATCAGACTGTAGTTTTGTATCCTTTAACCAATCTCTCCCTATCTCCCCTTCTACCTTCCCAACCTCAAGTGGGATCTACCTTTTACTTCTAGGAGATCAACTTATTTTAAGCTTCTACATACAAGTAAGAATGTGCAGTGTTTGACTTTCTGTTAAACATACGTAAAGCCTCAATTTTTATACTTTCTAAAAGAAAACTGGAGACATTTCGGTGTGCACAGTCTTACGCCCCCGATTGGCCCAATGCGTGTCCTCAGCCCTTGCCAGCCCCTGGTGAGAGACCCACCTGCAAAGGTCCCTATGCCCTTTGGAATCGGGAGACATTCACCAATTCCCTTTTGCCTTTGAAGGATATTCCCTGAGTCCCTGCGGTGGCTGATGGCAACCCAGCAGTTTGAGTCTGCGAAGAGGCTGATCCTACACTTCACACAGAAGAACTGCATGAGCCCTGAGAGTGACATCAAGGGTGTGATGCCGGGTGAGTGCTCCGAGGGCTGGCGGGTCCCTTGGCAGGTTTAGTTGCAGCAAGCCACTGTCTTCGCCCATTACTCTATTCTCTGTGACCACGCAGTCTGCACAAGGGCAGCACAACAGCCAGAATCTAGGAGTGGGAGTGAAGTGAGATTCTCTCCACTTTCTAGGTGTGGAATATTTTCATGATCAAGTCCAGCTTACTGTGCCCCACATGGCCTGTCCAAATCCAGAAGCGAGGCATGAGCCTAATGCACTGTCGGGCCCACAGCCCTGCCCGCCCGCCTGCCCAGTTTACTGCCAGAGCCCTGGCTTGCAGTGTGCGTGCCCTGCATGACCTCTCTTTTCCCAAGAGTGACCTGCCGAGAGCTGCTATTGTCTATTTCTGGCCATGATCTCTTAGTTGGGCAACAGAAGACAGGAAAAGTGATGTATTTTTGTCTGGCGGCTCAGATCTGTGGAATCCTGCGTGGCAGGAGCATTACCATCACTGCCTGGCAGGGCTTTCAGGCTGGGACCCACAAGCATCACCAGGAGGTTGTTGAAATCCAGATTCTGGGCCCCTCCAGGGCATACCAGAGATTCTAGCTTAGTAGATTTGGAATCAACTCTGGGAACTGGCATGTTTAATAAACACTAGAGAGATCCTGGTGCAAGCTGTGCACAGATCTCTTTTTGAAAATCACTAGTAGACCTATCCCAAGCTCTGATCCACTGCCCTAACCTGGAGAACTGAGAGAGAAAATATTGTGATAAATTCCCTGGGAAAATCATCCCCAGGCCCTTGTCCAGGAGAGAGCATGCTCACTTTCCCCCATGATCACAAAGTCTAGTGATAACAATTCATTCCCTCAACCAAGAAGTGTTTGCTGAATGTGTGCCGTGTGCCAGGGACTGCTCTGGAGCAGAGGAGAGGGCAGGGGAAGCCTTGCTTCCACAGAGCTTGCAGGCAGCACATGCAGGTTCCACATGCAGTATGTCAGAAGGAATGAAACTGTGGGGCTGAAGGATGGAGAGTGGTGGGCAGTGGCCGCAGTTAGAGTGGCCGGGGGAGCCTGGCTCTGAGGGTACAGGTGAGCAGGGGCCTGAGCAGTTGGGGTAAAGTACCCTGCAGGTCTCCATTCGCAGCCAGAAAGTTTGAGTCAGGAAGGCCCATAGTTCTTAGGCTCTCATTAGAACCCCAATTCAGGAAACCAGAGGACTCATGTAGGTAGAAATTCCTCCGCCACCACTGTGGTTCAGTCTGGCTATCATCCCTGCCTTGACCCGTGCCCGTGACCCGAGAGTCAGGACGGCAGGGCACAGTCTACCACAGGAAACCTCAGGCTTTGGCTTCACTGGGACGAAGGGCCTGGGCCAGGTCTGGTGCACCTGGACAGCACAGAGTGCTGGTGCTTGCAAGGGCGTGTCCAGGGCCCTTTCTACGCAGGGACAGTGAGAACAAAGAGGACGGCACTCACATTGTGCTTACATGTCAGGCACTAAATGATCTGCCAGCATTAGCCCATGTTTAATATTTACTCCTAAGTGCTTTACATCTGTCAATATACTTCTTCACCACGGTCTATTAGAGAAGTACCATAGTCTATTCCAATTATAGACGAAGAAACTGAGGTGCTGAGAGACTAAGCAGCTTGCCTTGCCAGAGGCCACACAGCTACTAAGTGGTTGAGCTGGGACTTGAACCCACAAAATCCAGCAGAAGTGGCTTCAATGTGCTGCTCTGGGAGACGAGAAAGAACTTAGAGGTAGATAGGAATCTCCTGCACAGGGAGGAGTATCAAACCAAGATGTCTCCTTTGGGCCTCGTTTGGTTGTTTGGGGCCATCCATATAGCATCTCCAAACCTCCCCAGACCCCATTCATTAGCAGGCTAACGCTCTTAAGTCTTATAGTAGGATTTGTTTGTGGAATTTCCCTAATTAAGTCATCACGCTCTGCTTCCTTCACATTAAAATATTGTCTGAGAAAATGTTGTTTTCTCAATCCTAATTATACTGATTCATTTCCCTCCTATTTTTGGAAAGTGGTATTAAATCTTTTTTAAATTTATTTCTTTGCTTATGAGTTTAGTTGGTTTATATTTCCATTCCAATGTCCTAGGCAGGATCTGGGAGAGAGGTCATTGGTACATGTGACTTAGCAGAGTGGGAAGAGGCATCACCCCCCCCCCCCCCAGGAGCTGTACAGGACGCTCTTCATATCCGCCTCTGGCTCCCTGCCACCTCCCAGCTGTCAGAGGCATTGATGGCAGCATCACAGCAAAACTGCCACTCGCTTTGTGGGTGGACACTGTCTGTTTCGCCTGGCTATGTTGTCACTTCCAGCTTCCTTGGCCCAGACCGGCTTCCCTGCTTGGGCTCTTCTCCCAAGGCCACACTGGGTCCCCTAATCACAGCCTGACTTGAGCTGCATGGCCTCCCACTGTGCTCGCTCACTGGCCTGCCGACGGGTCTCACCGCCTTGCTCTGTCCTCCCTGTGGTCCGTTCTCTTTCTGCAGTCAGATCAGATGTGATCTGGTCACATCACCACCTGTTTAAAAATCCTTCCGTGTCTTCCCGGGGCCTGGCAGATAGACCCCCAGCTGACCTCAGAGGCTGTGTCTGATCTTTGCTTACTCTCCAGACACCTTGGCCATCATTTGGCTCGCAGGACACACCATCCTCTTCCTCCGCAGAGCCCTGTCCTCTCAGCTCCCACACACCTTGGCTGGCTCCACACAGACCAGGTCAGCCCTCCCTCCGATCATACGCTGTTACAGCTGCTGCACTTCCCCTCAGCTCCCCCATCCTGGCTGTAATGGGTGAGTGCAACACTCCTTATTAGTGCCCGTCACCCCTGCAGAGCCGCAAGGCTGGGCATGGCACAGCCTCTATCTATACAGCCATCTGCTGCTATGCTCCAGAAAGACCTGCCACAACGACAAATCTCCATAACTGTTTATGGACTAAATGGACACAGGGCTCCTGTAGGCAGGTTAGGGTTGCTGTTTGCAACCATTGCCTCTGGGTGGATGAGTGTCTCAGGCCCGGCTGTAGGTATGTGGGCGGGAGGGGAGTAGAGTGTTACCCTGTCGAGGCATCTTCACCTTGGATCTGTACTAGAGGACAACCTGATGTTTTCAAATTTTCTGTTTCCTTTCCTTTTTTAAAGCTATCCTTGTTTATCTTTGGGCATGTCTCATGTCCTTTGCAGCATGTACAGCTAAATTACTTTAAGTATTTGGATGTGTTCCCTCAGTGTCATTCTCACAATGGCAGTCTTGCAACCTTAGCGTCACATGACATGCCCAAGTTCTGACAGCTCTCCTGCCTGTGTCATAAGTCCCAAGATTTTAAACATTTATAGCAAGAATGAAGTCTTGCTGGTTCCAAACATGGCTATGTAGACGACAGCCCACTGTAAAAAGAAACCCCTGAATGAGAACTTCACTCAACTCCTTGCTTTCGGCAATACAGTTGAGTATGCCCCATTATCCAAAATCCTTGGGACCAGAAGTGTTTAAGATTGCAGGTTTGGGAGACTTGTGAATACGTACAATATACTTGTCAGATTTGCATCCTTAACCTGAAATCTAAAATACTCCAAAATCCAAAATTTTTGAGTACTGACTTGATGCTCAGAGGAAATGTTCGTTAGGGCATTTTGATTTCAGATTTTGGGGTCTAGGATGCTCAATCAATAGTAAGAGAAGTTATCAGACAGTGACTCTGCCGGGCCTACAAGGAAGCACTTTACATGCATTTACTCCACATCAGAGCCTTAGGAAGAAGAGCACTCTTCTCCCCACTCTAAGGGGGAAGGGAAGCCCAGGGAGAACAACTATTGGGGAACAGTAATGCCTAGGTCCCCTCCATGGGAAAGGAGCTCTCAGTGTCAAGCCAGCCCCAGGACAGGGAGAGCAAACTCTTTGGCTCCTGGCGGGTGAGCCACTGTGGGAGAAGGTGTCCTCTGTCCTCAGCCAGCCTGCGGCGGCACTGCCAGGACTCAAGATGAGTGTGCGTGATTCCAGGGCCCCCACCTCACACTTAGCCCTCAGCAGTAATGCAGCTTGGGTGTTGCACTCACCTGCCTAACTCTGTCTTGTCAATCTGTTCAGAACCTTGGTTTTCATCTTTTTAACTGATGTTCTTCCAACTTCGCACCGAACACACTAGCACTGTCCACAAGCACAACAAAGCGGGTTTTTCTCACAGCGACTGAAGCAAACTCAGATTCTCCTCTGTGTGTGTCTTCTCTGCGCCTCCCGAGCCTGGTCTTGGGTGATCTGCCTTCCACCACCACCGTCCTCAGGAGGCCTGGTGTGCCTGTCGTACCAGATCTCCGCTGGATGCGGAGATGCCGTACCTGCCCGCCAGTGGGCCTGCAGGACCAGCTTTCCCAATCCTGGCTGGTGGCAAGAAGCGGGGGGGTGAGGGGGGGACTGGAGGGACATGTGCTCCCTGAGTGTGCCCTGAGCGTTGACCAAAGCCTGGCCCTGTCCTTTCGAGCAGCTGGGCACAGAGTGGCGCACAGCCTTCCTGAGAAGCCCAACAGGAAGTGCAGAGCCTGGTTCCCCCCAGGCTTAGCAGGCCCCTGGGGACCCCAGCCCTCGGCCTGACCACACAGGGATCTATAGAAATGCAAAGGAGCAGGGCCCCAGGGTGGAGTTGGGCACACCTGGCTTGTCAACATTAAGTAAGCTCCATTTTTTTCTGGTTTGAAAGTTTTCTAAGGACTCTAAATCAGGAGGGCTGAAGCATCTGGGAAGGCATCTGGGAGAGGGATGTGTTCAGTGGTGCCATCCTGGACACCCATATCTGATCAACTGGCCAGGCTCCTCCTGTCTCTTTTTATTTCCATGTACAAAGAGTTTAGAAAACTCCCTAGATTTCCATATGACAACCACAGATACAAAAAGGCCTCTTGGATTCTGTTGCCTTAGTGCAGTGGTTCTCAACCTTCCTAATGCTGCCGCCCTTCAATACAGTTCCTGTGGGTCACGACCTACGCTGCCTTAGAGGGTCTCAAAATCATCTAATGTTTGTTATTTCACACAGATCTTGTAGTAATAGGCAACTGTATGCATCTAGGAACAGACTTAGTGCTGTGAAGTTTCATGTTGTTGTTGATGGGTTGGTGGTGTGAGTAACAGAGACCCTGAGAAAATATCAATAGCCCTGGAATAAAGGTTAATTTAATTCCACTTAGAATGATACAGTTACCTCTGCAGACTACAGTCAATTCTTCAGACTGGGCTCTAGGGATTAATGTTATTTTGAATATCATGCAATTGCTATAGCTTGCTTAACATCTTATTTAACATACAATAATATGTATATATATTAGAAGTTAAATTTGAGGCATGTCTTCTAAAAAAAAAAAATTAAACTTACATAAATAGGCTAATAGACATTTAAATTTTCTTCTTGCAAAATTTCCATGATGAGAACATGTGGCTGTTACATGTGTACTTGTTTTCTGATAAATTTTATAACGTGAAAAATACTCAAATTACATTGTATCCAAGATTTTCTGTTAACCATAATATAATATTTGAAAGGTCTTTAAAAATATTTAGTCTTTGTAACCATAGAGAAAGTATGTGTGTAAGTCAAATCACCCTATTTTTGCTGCGGGAAATTGGAGGCCAAGAGATCTCAGAGGTCCCTGAGAGGTCGGACCAACATCCAAGCTTGTGCACAGACCTCAATCTTTGCACCTAAATGTGGGAAAGAAGGTTCTGGAAACTCAGGAAACCACTCAGTCAAAGGAAAGATTTTCCTTCTCCCTTTTATGGCCTGGCTGACGATACTAAGTCTGAAAAAAATTTGTTTAAATAAAAAATTCCTAAACCCCTATTGTTAAGCAACATATTTTTCATTCAAACCATGCAGAATGAGGTTTGTGACCACCCTACTGTTGGATGGCAGGAAGGATGTTGGGGAGAAGAGTTGAACTTGGGCCTCCCAGGCAAGTACCTGTGCTGGCCCACTCCCACTGCTTTTCTTATTTTAAATAAATTCCTTATTTCAGAATAATTTTAGATTTATAGGAAAGTTGCCGAGATAGTACAGAATTTCCATGTACCTCTCACTGAGTTTCCCCCATTGTTAACATCTGATATTACCATGATACATTTGCCAAAACTAAGAAACTGACACTGGAACACTGCTACTAACCAAGCTTCAGCCTTTACTCGGTGTCACCTGTTTTTCCATGAATGACTCTGCCCAGTCTGGTGTCCCATCCAAGACTGCATTCAGTTCTTCCCTCTCCCTGGCCACCTCTATTTTGACAACTTCTCATCTCTCTTGTTTCTCATGACCTTGGCAGTCTTGAAGAGATTTCTTTTTAAAAAAAAAAATTTTTTTTTTTTTTTGAAAGAGAGTCTCATTCTGTCACCCTGGGTATAGTGCCATGGTGTCACAGTTCACAGCAACTTCAAGCTCTTGGGCTTAGGCAGTGCTCTTGCCTCAGCCTCCCAAGTAGCTGGCACTACAGTCACCTACCCCAACGCCTGGATATTTTTTAGAGACAGGGTCTCTCTCTTGCTCAGCCTGGTCTCAAACTCGTGAGCTCAGACAGTCTATCCACTTCGGCCTCCCAGAATGCTAGGATAACAGGCATGAGCCACCATGTCTGGCCCTTAATTTTTTTTTTTAATTGACTTATTTTTTAGTAGAGACAGGCTCTCACTATGTTGTTCAGCCTGGTCTCAAACTTCTGGCCTTGGCCTCCCAAAGTATGAGGATTACAGGCATAAGCCACCACACTCAGCCTTCCTTTTTCTAACTTTTCAGTAGGGAGGACAGAGGGGACAAGAGGGAGCAAGGCTGCAAGTGTGGCATCTGTGTCCAGATGGGAAGGCGCACAGCTCCTGGAAGCTGGGCCTTTTCTTGTTTTGATCTTCCCTGTTGAAATGCCAAATCAACACTAGCACTTCCATAAATTCCTCGGCCTGGTTAACAGGACTCTGCTAGTTTGAGCCTTACAAGAAACTCAGTCTTATAACTTTATATAATAGTTGGTCACATCCATTGGAGCCATAACATTGACTGGTTCCTTTCCCAGATACTGCCTATTGTTAACTAAAACATACATATACACACAGGCACATATGAATATGTATGCACATATACATATTCACATATTTATTTGTCTTTCAAAGATCCATGTGCTCTGAGGCCAATTCCAACAGCAGTAGCTATGGCCTGGGTCAGTCCTGCCCCACAGGGTTAAGGAGCACATGTGTATCAAAGGCCAGCTCCCCCAGCCTCTGAGCTGTAGGTGACATGGATAGATGCAGACTCCATGCAGAAAAAAAGTACTTGTTTAGGTTTTCCTAGGGCCTAATTAGTGCCTTAAGAAACCTAGAATATCATCATTTAGTTCTGTACTCAGACAAACATGAAATGAGTCTACCGTTTGTTTATTCGTGTGTGCCCTGCCTCGTTCCAAAACAAGGGTTTGCGATGGAAACTGACTCTGACACTGTGTCCTGGCTGCCCCTCAGGATCATAGGGAAACCTGAACTGCAAAGCTGGAGTCTTCTGAGCACATTTCTGTCCTGGAAAACTAGACCCTATCTCCTGGCTTATGGACCCTATCTCCTAGAAAGAAAAAGGCTTTCTCCCCTTTCCATGGTGTCTGAATTGGGGAACCGGGGCTCACAGAGCAATTTCTCTGCAGAGCTGGAGAAGGAGCTTCACCGGAGGCCCAAGAAGGTCTGCATTGTGAAGGTGGTGGGGACGCGGAACCTGTGGAAGAACATTGTGGTCCTGTGTGTGAACTCGTGAGTTGGAGGGACGCCTGCAAGCCAGGGTTCAGGGTGGGGAGGGCAGGCAGCAGGGAAAGGGCCCTGCTCCCCCAGCAGCTGAACTTGGGGGAGAGCTTCCTCACAGTGGGTCCGCAGGAGGACATGGGCTTGAAGGTATCGACCCCTTCCCAGAAGCCTCACAACTGGCATCCCCCATCAGTCACCCCAGCCCAGGCCAGCTGCTGGCCACCTTGCCCATGAGCTGGTTGGTGCTGGAACTCCCCACGAGCAAGGGCAGGAAGATGCCAAGCTGGATCATGCAGAGACCTCCTTGGAAGGATTCCCTCTCTCTGCACTTTTCAAGAGCAGTTCACATGGGTCTCGTTTGCTCCTACCTGTGTACACTCTGTGAAGAGGGCCTCCTCACCACGTGCCTCTTAGGCACACAAATGCACCTCCTTAGGTGCACAGTGGAGGACACTCCAAGGTTAGAATTTGTAGGCCCTGTCTCAGGAGAGGGGATGTGACACCGTGGGCCTTAGCCAGCCTCTCATCCCAAGCTGCAGAGTGGCTGTGCCCTCTGCCTGGAGCTGGCCAAGAGGCCCGACCCCAAGGCAGCCACAGGTTTTCATAGGTCTGCCTGAACCTCCAGCATGGCCCCACGTTCTCCAAGAAACCCCTCCTCTGCTGTTGTTCATATTCGCGCCACCTACTAGGTTGAGTGTGTTATGTAGAAGGAAGTTTCCTGTCTCACAGTGCGATAACCCTTCCCTTCCCTGACTGTGCAAGGTGGACCAGGGTCAGAGGTCATCTAGGTGGGAAAGGGAAGGGATTTTACCCTCATTTGGAGTTAGAGGTCATGGGAGTATTATACTCATTCATGAGGGTCTCAGGAATACTGTCAGGTAAAGAGAAAGGCCCAGGCCTCGGCTTGGGGCTACCCCCGTGGCTGTTTCTGGAGAAGGAGCTTCTTTTAAGCAGCTCTCCATATTGGGATTTCAGGCTGAATTTCATTTGGGAAGGATACAAAAGCTTCTACTGCCAAAGCAATAGAAGGGCATGGATCTAAAGTGCACCTTCATCCTACAGCCATGTGCGGGTCAGGCCCCGGGGCCTCCAGCCTCTGCATCCCCGGGGTGTGGCTCCACCCTGGCTGGGCTGATGGCATTGTTAGGAAGTGAATGACTGCTCTGGCTTTTATGTCAGAAAAAAAAAAAACACACAAAATTTGACATAGACAAGATGGTGAGTTTCCATTTTGATGATTCTTGTTGGAGAGAGAGGGAATCAATCTCCGAGGTTTTGTTATCCTCAAATGATCTGTTGTGGTCAGAGTACTTCACTTCTACCAGAACAAAAAGGTGGAGGATTGACCTGAAATCTCAGCAGGCCAGGAGCAAGAGAAATTCATCTGGCTCTTAGGAGACTCCCTAAGTTGAATCAATTGCTAGATTATAAAATGGTTGTGCAGGGGAGCTGGGTGCACTGCTGAGTATTTGCCAAGTAGCAAGGCAGAGAAGTGGCTCCCTCTTGCAAGGGAGGGGGTCTTTTGTCATTGACCTTGATGTATCCTCAAGGTTGGATGAAAAGCACTTAGATTTATTTGAATCACAAAAGGCCAGGAGAGAGAGAGCAGAATTTGTGGTGCTAGGATGTGTGCCACAGCAGAGCAGCTGCCTCACACATGGCCATGCCCAAAGAGGGCCCTGCAGAGGCCTGGAGATGGCCCTCGGATATCAGCTACATGTTTGGTCCTCTTTTCCAGAGTAGACACATGATTCCCAGCAGGCTTATATGCTTGTGTGGGGCAGTAGAGGCCTGAGCAAGGGCAGTGGGAGGGAAGCAGGGATAAGTTAAGAACTGAGAGGAAGTTTCCTGAAGACCAAATGGCCTGACATCTTACTGGCTTTTCCCCGCTGCACTGGCGCGTGGTGGTAGGTATAGGCGGAGTTCTCCGAGTGCATCTCCACCTTTCCACGCTGAGTGCCCAAAGAAGAGGCAGGCATCGAGACAGGCTGTATGTCTTTGAGATTGTCACTTACCCACTAAAGAACTGTGAGCCACTCTACACCTGTCTGCCCATCCATGACATGGGTATGACATCTCATGGTGCTGCCATGGGGTTGAGTGAATTAGCACATGGAAAGTGCTTCATCTTACTTGTAGATTCCCCTGCAAGGTGGAATTTGAACAAAAGTCCTCCTCACTCTCGTGCCTACACCTTTCTACTAAATTGACAGCAGAAGAAGGTGAACATGACCTCCATAAAGGGGCACACACCTGACATTTCTCTGATGTCTTATCTTTTGCACTGTGCCCTGTAATAGGTCTGTGGATAGCAATGGCATGCATGTCTACAGCATATTGAGTTGCATCTCTGTCTCCTGGTCACCTGACATTACAAGCCTCCAGGAAGTGAGGTGGCCCTCCAGCTGGTGCACCGCCCTCTCCATGTGTCTTTCCACAGGTTGACAGGGTATGGGATCCACCACTGCTTCGCCAGGAGCATGATGGGCCACGAGGTGAAGGTGCCGCTGCTGGAGAACTTCTATGCTGACTACTACACCACAGCCAGCATAGCGCTGGTATCCTGCCTGGCCATGTGCGTGGTGGTCAGGTTCCTGGGACGCAGGGGAGGGCTGCTGCTCTTCATGATCCTCACCGCCCTGGCCTCGCTGCTACAGCTCGGGCTTCTCAACCGTGAGTGGGCCCAGGGATATGGGGAGGGGAATGGGGTGAGACTCGGGTGTTCATTCCAAGTTCAACAGCTTAAAGAAAGGGCTTTGGGCAGGATGGAACTTTTATCAGAGGATCTGTGGAGCCTGCCTCCTTCCCTCCCCTCCTTCCCCTGCCCTGCCCATTCTGACACCCTCAGAGTCCTGGTGGACTGTGACTTTTCTAACGGGCAGACTATTTCTCTGTGATTCATTGCATGACAAAGAACAAAGGATTGTTTATTCTGTGTGACATTACGGGGAAATAAATCAGTTTTGACACCCTCCCAAATTTGGGGCACTGCTTTTCAGCAGATGTTCCGAAGTTAATCATCCTCTCTTTGGAGCAAATAAATTCTCAGCAAATTTTTAAAATAATCTAAGGCAAAATGAAAGAGTCCATCTAGCCTCCGGCATGCTCCATATTGCTCCTCACTAACAAATACCTGCCCCCACGTGTGGAAAAACCACTGTGGCATCGCCCAGGCTGGCCCAGAGCACAACATGAATGAGCAGGGCCACCAAGCCCTCTTCTCTTCCCAGGCACAGTCCCAAGAACCTGCAGGGAAATTGAAGCCACCAGGCACCCCCCTCCTTTACAGAGAAAGTAAACCCACTTGCACCCCAGGCCAGAGCAGCCTTTTTGTACAGACTGGATTGTAGAATAGCTACCTTCAAACTCAGGAGCGATTTGTCTAGCTTGGACAAAGTTTGTATGCATGCTATAACTCACTGGGAGACTTGCAGCTGTGACTAATAATAGAAATGGACACGGAGTGTCTGTCTCCCACATCCCCATTCTCCTGGTGGGGATAGGATACTCCCAGCTGTCACTAACACCATCTTAGGCCCCGTCCAGGATGCCACAGGAACCCCGGGCAAACAGCAAGTAACTGTGAGGAGCAGAGCTGGGGTGAGCAGAGAAGCCCTGGTGGGTCCACCCCTGCTCCTTGAGCTCAGACCAGTAGTGACCTTTGAATGGCTTCATGCACAGGAACGTTTCTACCCTTTGGATCTGCTAGGGTCTTTGCTGTGAAGGATTACACTTTCTCCCCAGGCTCTAAGGGTGTTAGCCCTCTTTTCCCAACAAAAAGATCTTTGTTAGGTCCAGTGTTAGTTCTGCTGCCCGGCGGCTGGCGCCAACCCAGACATGGAAGAGAGTTAGCTTAGAAACAAGTCACGTGGGAATACCCCGTAATAATTCCATGCCTAATGTGCTCTCTCCCTCTCTTCCCACTTTCTCTCCCTGTGTTTGTGTGATCATTTCTGCGGGCCCAGTGATCGGGAAGTACAGCCAGCACCCGGACTCAGGTGAGGCCCACACACAGCCTGTGCTGCCTGAGCTCACACTGCACCCAAATGGTGTTTTCATGAAGACTCACAAACCTGTGGTTTCCCTTTCCTCTCTTTCTCCCCCCTCCTTGCCCTCCCAGAATTGCAGCTGAAGTTGGCCGTAGGTTGGACACTATAAGGATACATTTGTATTCCCTCCCTCTTGCCTCTAGAAAGAGCGCCTGGTGTTTCCCCATCTCCGCACAGCCTGGCTCGCATGCCTTAACCCCTTCCCTAGCACCAGTGGTCAGTGAAGCCCCGGGCCCAGTGCCAGTGCGGTGGGTCTCATGGACAGTGCCTGGACATGAGCAGAAAGCCCAGGCATGCTGGGACCTGGCCGTCCGGCTGCCAGGGGAAGCTGCTGTTCCCCTGTGACTCATCAGTTCTCTGCTCTCTGACCACAGGGGACAGCAGAGCTGCTGCCCTGCACCTCATTGCTGCTGTGACACCTGCTTGGCCCCCCCCAAGCCCCCATCCCCATTCCCTTGGGGAGCGCTTGCCCTCCAATGCAGCCTTGTGGGGAGCTGAGCTGCGCCCCAGCTGAATGGCCCAAAAGCATGCCTTCCCACTGCTCCAGACATGGCCTTCGTGAAAGCTCAGACTCTGGGGCCCTTTACAAGGTGCTGGATAGGTGGAGCACTTTCCCTCTGGGCCTGTAAATTCTTCTATTTGGGCTTTTGAGTATTTGTTCCTTAAATCAGCACTGACTCAGATATCCCATCCCACATGTTGGACTGCTTGAACCTGAGGCTGAAATTGAAATGCCTCTCACAGGAGGCCAGGGCAGAGTGTACATGCCATGGCCCCGGGAGACGCCAGCCTGCCTCCTACTGAGGAGTTCCAACAGAGGCTGCACACTGGATCCACAAGTGCCTGGAGGAGCCCGGCAAATCCTTCTGCTGGGAGATGCGGGCTCCGGGCTCCCAGGCCTGGAGATGCTACCCTGTCCCCAGAGGGAACTGCACACCCAACTGTGCTGCAAGTCAGGCAGTGGGGAGGAGGGAGCCCCTCAGCTTGGAATGGCCCCAGGCCTCCCTCCTACCCTGGCCTGGCTCCCTTTCTCTTCCCCTCCGCTCCCCCTCACTACCTCCTCCCTCCGGTTCTCCCTCAGGGATGAGTGACAGTGTCAAGGACAAATTCTCCATCGCATTTTCCATCGTGGGCATGTTTGCCTCCCACGCAGTGGGGAGCCTCAGCGTGTTCTTCTGTGCAGAGATCACCCCCACGGTGATAAGGTGAGTGATGGGAGATGCCCCAAGGATGCTTTCTTCTTGGGACTCAGAGATGAGACCCTGGCTACAGGCATGTGTGAAATTAACCAGTGTCAGCTGTGCTCCATCCCCGCTCCTGGGCCCTGTTCTGGGCATGTTGGTTTTGTAACCCACAGCCAAGACGACCAGTTCCTTTCTCCCTGACCCCAAGGCACCTGAGAGTTAGGTGAGAATTTGACCCCGGGGGTCCCTCCCATCCAGTCAGTAACACGAAGAACAGGAGCAGAGAGCGTTTCAGGGAACAAGAAATGTGGTGAAGACTGGAAAGGGGGAGAATTAAGCAGATCGCTCATGCCATACTTCTGAAATCTGTGCTGCCAACTTGTCTATGAGACTTCATAATACAGCTATTTCAAAATAAAGGAATATTTTACTGCCCTAGAAGTTGATGTCGCTAATCCAAAGGAAGGCCTGTCAGAGAGAAAGCCCAGCAAGTTAGAACACTGATCTATTTGAGAAATATTTACTGAGAGCCTCCTATGCGTCGGTGCTGGTCAGGAGAGCAAGGCAGCACAGAACGGTCCTCAGCAATCTTTCAGGACTTCATGCTTCCCTGAAAGGGGTGGCTGATGCCTGTGCTTAGCTGCTTTTGTTTTCATTTGTCAAGTGAGGCCGAGTCCTTGTTGGTGCTACCCTGGGTAGTGATTCATGGATACTATACACCATTTACTGGCATTGCGATTATAGCATAATAAAAGGACATGCCTCTATGTAAGAGCATCGCTCAACTGCAGTCAGGTCATTTTCCCAATACTGTTTGTGACGTACTGAAGAGCTTGATTTGAACTTTTTATAGAAATAACATTAACATTTCTAATGCACATGCTTTTGTAAAATATAAATTGAGTGTGGGCAGTTATCCAGCTGTGAGACAAAACCCAGAGTCAGCACGATGACACCCTTCAGAGAAACAAGGAGAGGCACTTCCAGTTCCAGCTGGATGTGCAAAGGCTAAATTACTGTAGCCCCTCTGGTGCCAGGGAGTTCCGTGGGAGTAGCCAGGAGGGTTCGTGGACTTTTGTCCTTCCCGCATTTCCAGTAGACATGCTGACAGTAGCATCTTCACCCATCTTCACTTTGATTCATTTCATTGGATTTTTACAATATGAGCCAACCCTAACAGCTACTCGGTCCCTGTAAGAAAATGTCAAGGTATTGTGTGTTTAAGAAAAAAAGCAATTAGGGCGGCGCCTGTGGCTCAGTCGGTAGGGCGCCGGCCCCATATACCAAGGGTGGCGGGTTCAAACCTGGCCCCGGCTGAACTGCAACCAAGAAAATAGCTGGACGTTGTGGCGGGAGCCTGTAGTCCCAGCTACTCGGGAGGCTGAGGCAAGAGAATCGCTTGGGCCCAGGAGTTGGAGGTTGCTGTGAGCTGTGTGAGGCCACGGCATTCTACCGAGGGCCATAAAGTGAGACTCTGTCTCTACCAAAAACAAACAAAAACAAACACAAAAAAAAAAAAAAAAAAGCAATTAATTGCCAAGTAATTCATCCTGTTCCGACCTTCTGCATAAGCCACAGTGAAGAGATAAGTCTAGAGCTTATTTCTTCATCCTTGCAGTTCAAAGATACTGCAGGCAGACAGTAACTCTCCGTCCTTCCTTCACCTAGTTAAATTTCCTTCCTTTATAGAAGAATACAGCAAAAATGATTCCTTTCAATAGCGTAGCAGTCACAGTCAGACCTTCTGTGTTTGCACCTGGCCTCTCTGCAGCCTTTGGGTGGTTGTGTATATTTCAGGGGTGGAGACATCCTTAACTCTGGCAGTGTGTAGGCCTCATTATTCACTGTTAGATTTTGCTTAGCAAGCTAGCCTGAAGGAAACATTGGATCCTTTTCCTTTTTGATGTAAACCAAGAAAGATTTGGGGATAGAAATTCAACAAATACGTACTCCGATGCAGCTTGCCAAGATGACAAAATAGAAAAAATATTTGACCCTTGATGATGTTTTTGTACCTGCAGAGGATAAAAGGCAGTGGAGTCCAAGGGGGGTCCCCAGCCAGGCTGAAGAAGGTCTAATGTCCTGATGGGTCACTCTTCCCACTGCGAGCAAGCCCTTCTCCCCTCTGTCAGGAGGCCATGGCTCCTTCTTGCCCATATTCTCAGGAATAATTCCCATGGAGTCTCAGGATGGAAACGGGCTTTCCTACCAGGCCCCCAACTTCACACAGATGAATCTACACTAAGCCAGCATCGGCAGTGGGGCTGTGAGTTTCATCTTGCTTAATGCAAAACTAGCCGTAATAAAAACAAGCCTTCTGTAATGCCGTAATAAAAACAAGCCTTCTGAAAAAGAACAAGAAGCCAAGATTAACTGGTAACACACAAGAACTTTTCTGCACAAAAGCTTGAGGAAATTCATTGTCCCAAGAATGGTAGAGACTAAATACAGGAAACTAGTGTCTCCTGAGATTCTGCCCAGCCCTTATGGTAGAGAGAACCACTGCCGGTCCACTTACGGTCCAGACGGCATTTATCATCAGCTGCTTCTTAGATTCACTTCTAAGACTTCAGAAGTTGAGTGACTTTGAAGTCACTTTGGGCGGGAAGGACCCTATGTCTGACAATACCTATTTCTGTCCTTTATGTGGGCAGAAGTGACCTTGGGTCTTGAGTGGATCTAGAAGAAGCTGGTGCCTTTTCTGCAGCAGGTCACCTTTTCTGTTCACTGTCCATATGGAAGCTTCAGGTGAACACCTGAGGTCCACACTGGTTTGGAGCTAGTGATGATGTCACCGTCTGACATAAAACCTCCAGAGGCCCCAGAGCCCTGGACTCAGCTACACATTCCCCATGCTTTTCCTTCCTCTGCAAATGGCCCAACCCTTTCTAGGCCACAGTCAGGCTGGCCTCCCTGAACCAGGTCCTGATATGTGTCCTCTGCTTTAATCTTGCCTCAAGAATAGGCACTAAGGATCAAGATGATCTGTGTTTTATGTGGCATTTCCAGTCTGTTTAACTATTCTTTAAAAATCTATTTCTTAAAAAAATAATAATCTAACATTTGATAACAAATAGTGAGTGGCCAGATGAGAAGCCAACATGTTTTCCATGCTGGCTGTGCCTGCGCCACCTCTGCACTGAGGAGCTGGGTAGGATGAGGGAGGTGCAGAGGGCAGAACAAGTGGCTGAGAACCTGGGGCTTGGGGCCTTAGCACAAGTGGAGGAAAGAGCCAGATGGAGCAGCCTGTGACTCATGGGGCTGCTTTCTTGTGTGACCTCGTGCTGGTCATTCAGCAAGCTTTAGTTTCCTTGCCTTAAAAGACAGGGAGAGGCTCAGCGCCTGCAGCACAATGGTTACAGCACCAGCCACATACACCGAACTAACCAACAATGACAACTGCAACAAAAAAATAGCTGGGCCTTGTGGTGGGCGCCAGCAGTCCCAGCTACTTGGGAGGCTGAGGCAAGAGAATCGCTTGAGCCCAAGAGTTTGAGGTTGCTGTGAGCTGTGACGCCTCTACAGCTCTCTACTGAGGGTGACAAAGTGAGACTCTCTCAAAAAAAAAGACACGACAAGACAGGGAGAGAGAAACAAAGAGAGAGAGAGAGAGTGATGGTGGTGATGGGGATATGTAAAGAGCCCGGCCTCAGCAGATGACAATGGACATTATTATTCCTACCTGAACATTTTCAACGGCCACACATTCTGTTAAAAAAAAAAAAAAAGTACAAATATGCATTCATCTTTGACTTCACAGAAATTTTGTAAGGGACAAATTAAGTAATACAAAAGAGGAAATGATAAATGAGAGGTTTGCTTCCTGTGTTTAAATGCAAATAGTGATGTTCACATGTTTAACGACAACACGAAGATCCTGGGATTCTTAATCCCAGAATTAGGGATTAGAAGCTTATTAGAAACTTGCTACTTCTAATAAGGCTGTTATACTTATGCCTGTATGTCAGTCTTTCTATCCTTAAAGTTATTTAAACCTTATTACTAGTAAAATAAAGATAACCAGTGGATATTAAAATTTCTGTGCTCCTAAAGCACAAGGAAGAAAACTTACCCTTTGATGCTCCTAAAGACCGGTCAACATGGGCATATACTGCCCTCTAGTGACAACCTAGAGAAAAGCAGAAAATGCACAAAGCCCACGCTGTGGGTAAAGAAACAAATGATAGATTATCTATGCACATGCACATATATTACATATTATACACACATTTAGGTAAGTATATGTAGGTATTTTTCTAATAATCCATAAACACATATATTTCATTTGACATGACCGATTAACACAGTAGACGAGTATGAGATAGTTGATCTGGCACCAGGTGAGGAGACGCTTTGCCGCTCCACGGCAGCTGCAGGCACACATACTCCCCACTAGCGGGCTGTACTTTGCCCTCCTACACAGTAGCCCCGGCCGGGGGAAGAGCCAGGGAAGCCCTGATCGCTGCTTGTCTGTGCGTCCACCCTTGGCAAGGTTAGGAGAAACCAGGAGGGTTCCAGGGAAAATGATGTCTTACTGGTATCAGAGGCCTCAGCCGAATACAACAATTACTCCTGGTATCTTGTCCACCCTCCCAACAGCCTGTGGTTTCCTAAAGGGGCCGAATCTGTCAGAAAAACCAAATGGCTATTTTAGGTGTTCCTATTCTTCATCTCACAGACGGGTTTGGTCTCATCGCTCTTTGTAGTGGTATCTATATTTAACCTCTCCCGTTCATTCGGGCGAGCTGACCTTCCTACCTAGGAAGCCAGTGTGAGCCACAGGCATCCAATATTTATTAAGCACAGACAATGTGTGCCTGTTGATGTTCTAGAAAATAATTCTTGCCCTTGAAGGGTTCATAGACTAGTCAGGATGACAGGCCTGTGAACAAATACTGAGAGAAAGAAGCAGTGTCTGTGAAAGGTGGTCGGGGCTCTCTGCATGGGAGGCCACCTGCAAAATCATCTCTTCCTTATCTGTGTGCCCTGAGGGGCTGCATCTGTTCCTGCCTCTTCCTTGATGAAAGACTTTCTAATAGATAGGGGACTATTTTCTTCCACGGCCAAGCCTAGGGAGTTGTGTCACTCACTAAGTGTATTAGGTTATCTGTTGCTCCGTAACAAATTACCCTGAAACTTGGTGGCTTAAAGCAGCACACGGCTTATCGTACAGTTTCTGTAGGGCAGGAGTCTGACATAGCTCAGCTAGGTCCTCCACTCAGGGTCTGTCACAGACTGCTGTCCAATGGGACAGAATCCACCACCAAGCTCAGTGATTGATGACAGGACCCAGTTCCTTGTGGGCCGTTGAACTGAGGGTCTCAGTTCCTTGCTGGCTGTTGGCCAAGGCCACTTCTGTTCCCTTACCAGTGCAGCAGCTTGCTTTAGCAAAGCCAGCACAAGTCTGCTGAGAGTCACAGTCTTTTCTAACCTAGTCATGGGAGGGACATCTCATTACCCTTGGCTGTATTTTATTGATAAGAAGCAAGTTACTTGTACCCTGTACCTTGAGATCCAGCCCACACTGAAGGCAGGAGGGTGTGAATACTGGGAGGTGGCATCACTGGGCCATTCTAGAAATCTGATTACAATACCAAGTAAGCACCCAGGTGCCCACAGTCTCAGACAGCAGCTGGGCAGGTGCTGGGACAGCAGCCTGAGTAGAACCTGGTCCTGGCCTTGAAAACCTCTGAAGTCTATTAGAGACACACAGACATGCCACACGAGTGTCTCTGGGCTAACACCACCCAGAAGGAAAGGCAGGGTGACCCAGCTGGCCTCCATAGCACTTGGAGGTTGGAGCTTTTGTCATCCTCAGTTTATAGACAAATGCTGAGGCCTCAGGAGGTGAAGCTGGGCAGTGGTGGAGGCAGCTTTCCAGCTGGCTGCAGAGCTTGTGATCTTAGCCAATGCACCCCACCCCACCTGTGGAGCAGGAACGTCTGTTTGCAGCTCGATTTTGGCCAGTCCTGTGTATCTGGGTGTGTGTGAGGCTGGGAGGCCCATGACAAACCAGCCCTGTCTTGACAACCATCTAATTGGAGAAACATTAATCAAGCCCCAGTGCCAAGGATCGTGGCTGGCACTCCCTGAGATAAGTACTTATCTCCCTCCAGAAATGGGTGAGGCAGCTCCCTAGTCAGCTACCCCAGCAGGAGTTCAGCTGTGCCACAGTGAGAGAACTTCATGGAGCGAGGGAGTGACTCACAAGAGTACTGGGAAGGGCAGGTGTGTCTCAGGAACTGCATCACCCTGCAGGCAGGACTCTGAGCCAACAAGTGGCACGATTAGCTCTGTGTCCTAGAAAACCACTTGGCAGTAGTAAGCAAAGTCTAGGGGGGTGGGAGATACGCCAGTTAGGAGAGTAGAGCCAAGGCAGACTGGACAGGAAAGGGTCTGGGGAAGGGAGGAGTCCAGTGACTCTCAGGCTCTGACAGTGTCCCTTAGGGCCAGGCACCTAGTGAGGCTGCCCTAGACCCACCCAGCCCTGGGCCTGTAGGCAGGTAGAGCCCCTCCCCTCCTGTGCCTGGTGCAGCTGCAGATGGCTGGACTACAGGCTAAAAAGATGGGAAGGGGAAGGAGAAGTGTCTTCTATTTTTCTGTCATAGAACATGACCAAGTGAAAGTAGGAGACCACCTATTGTCCCCTCTACACACACCCTTGTCATTTTTACATTCCATTCAGTAAGAAAAAGGTTTCTGAATCTGTAATTCTTCTTGCTGTTCCCATAGACTGAAATGTCTGATTTAATATGGCACCTGGAAGCCCCCGGATGTCTGACCCCCATCCTTTCTCCCTGGGTTACTCCTGCCCGAGTCCCTCTCCATTCATGCCCCCACCCCATGTCAACCCAGGGCTGGTCTGACAGGATGGCACAGGGCAGCAAAGGCAGGGACTCTCTCTCCCCCTTGCTGCTGACCATAAAGCCCTGAGACGATAGGTGGCACAGGCTGCTCAGTCCCACGGTAGGCAGAGCAGAGCAGAAACCCTGGCCAAGCAGCTACAGGCAGCGGTGGAAGGGGAGCCATGGCCAGTCCCTGGGGTCTTGGAAAGAAAAGGCAAGGCCTGGGTGGATGCCTAGGCTGAAAGCTCTGGAGATTTATGCCAGCAGGAGGCCAAGCTATTGGAAAGTTGTAGAGTTTTCTTTTTTTTTGAGACAGAGTCTTACTCTGTTGCCCCAGGTTCGAGTGTCATGGCATCTGCCTAGCTCACAGCAACCTCAGACTCCTGGGTTCCTCCTGCCTCAGCCTCCCCAGTAGCTGGAACTACAGAATCCCCCCTCCCCCTCCACACACACGCACATCCAGCTTATTCTTCTATTTTTAGTAGACACAGGGTCTCACTCTTGCTCAGGCTGATCTCAAACTCCTGAGCTGAAGACCTTGGCCTCTCAGAGTACTAGAATTACAGGCAAGTTTTAGAGTTTTTTGTAACTGATTTATTGAGGCATAGTCTACATACCCCATAAAATTCATCCATTTTAAGATAACAATTTGATGACTTTGAGCAAATTTATAAAGCTGTGTGATCATGGCTACAATCCAGTTATAGAACCTTTCCATCACCCCCAAAATCCCCTCATCCCCCTTTGCAGTCAGGCTCTTGTCCCTACGCCTGGCCCCAGGAACCACAGATCTGCTTTCTGTCTCCATACATTTGTCTTTTCTGACCTTTCATATGAATAGAACCATATAATCACTTACCATGATGTTTCTGAAATCCATCTATTTTGGAGCACGTGTCAAACTTCGTTCCTTTTTATAGATGAACAATACGACATCACATAGGATGTACCACATTTTGTTTATCCATTCACCAGCTGATGGGCATTTGGATTGTTTCCAAGCTATAATAACACAACAAACATTGGCTTGTAAGTTTTCGTATGAACATATTTTTCACTTGTTTATAAGGAGCAGAATCCCTGGGTTGTACGAAAGTTTATGTTTTAACTTTTTAAGACACTGCCACCCAGTTTTCCAAAGTGGCCGCCCTATTTTGTACTCCTGTCTGTTGTTTCTGTCTTTTTGATTAGTCATCCTAACAGGTATGAAGTAGCGCTCAATGGTGGTTTGATATGCGTGTCGCTGAGGACTAATGATATTGCACATCTTCTTTTGTCTTATTGGACATTTGTACTTTGTGGAGTTTCTTTGAAGAACTGTTTGTCCAAATATTTTTTCCATTTTTTTTACCTGGGTTATTTGGATTCTTTTGAATTGTAGGACTCCTTCATCTATTCTGGATACAAGTTCTTTATCATCTATATGCTTCACAAAAGTTTTCTCCTAGTCTCTGGCTTTTCTTTTTCTTTTGTCAGTCATAAACCAATGCAGGGAGGGATCAGGGACATAGGAAAACAAATCATCCCTGACCCTCCCATTGGTATGTGACTGTTTTAAGTGTGTGTCTTGTAAGAGTAGAAGTCTTTCATTCCAGTGAAATCCAGTTGATCAGCTTTTCTTTTACGGATCTTGCTGTTGATGTCATATGGAAAAAATCTTGGCCTGACTCAAGGTCACAAAGGTTTTCTCTTATGTTTTCTTCTAGTAATGTTACAGTTTTAGCTCTTACATTTAGGTTCTATGATCTACTTTGAGTTTATTTTTGTGCATGATGTGAAAAGTCCTTCTTTTCCAAATAAATAGCCTATTGTCCCACAACCACCTGTTGAAAAAACTATAACTTCTCCCCCACCCCCATTGAATTTGCCTTTGTCAAAAATCAGTTGGGCATAAATGTGAAGGGTTCTGAACTTTCCCATCTGTTCCACTGGTTTGTCTGTTCCTATTCCAGTACCACACTGGCTTTAAGTAACGCAGCTTTATATAAAGCTAGGCTGAAAGTTTTGAAACTGGAAAGACAAGCCTTCCAATCTTATTCTTTCTGAAAATTGTTTTTGGCTCTTCTGGGTTCTTTGCATTTGTATATAAATTTTAGGATCAGCTTATCACTTTCTCAGACAAAAAAGAAGAAGAAGAAAGTGAGCTAAGATTCTGATGGGGTTTTGTTCAATTTATAGATCAATCTAGGAAGAACTGCCATCTTCACAACACTGAGTCTTCCAATTCACAAATATGACAAATTTGTGAATTCCTGTATAAACAAAATTACTTTTCTTTGTAAATTTCTCTCATCCATGTTGTGTAGTTTTCAGCATACAAGTCTTGCATTCTTGTTGTTTATTTCTAAGCATTTTATCCTGTGGATGTTACTGTGAGTGGAATTTTCTTAATTTCACTTGTGAGTTGTTGCTAGCATGTCAATTATGTTAACTTTTCTATGCTGATCCTGTACATTGTAACCTTGTAGGACAGACTTTTGGTGAGTTAGGAGCTGCCTGCAGTGCCAGCCAAGAGAACCACAGACTAGTCGAGAGTGGAGTTAGAAGCCTGCCTCCTACCTGCTCCAGAGACCTGCCTTCCCCCACCTCTCACCCCTACCCCAACCCCACCTCAGCAGGTCCAAGGATAAAGGTCTCCTCACTTAAGGGCAGTGCATAACTCTTGAGCCAGCTCTATTAGAAAGTTCTTCCTTACACCACCTGAAGTCCACATCCCTGTCCACTCTGCTGGATTCTCTGAGGCTGGGCAAACAACTCCACTCCCCCTCCCTCAACACAAGACCAACTTCCACTCATCCCCTTCAGTGAGGCCCCCAAACTGGAGATCAGGCAGCCCTCTCTGGCCTGGCCTGTCACTTGAGCACACAGTCCCTCTGCAGCCTGGGACAGCACTGCTTTCGTGGTGGCTACAAAACACCTTAGTCCCAGGAGTATGTTTTTGTTTTTAGGTCAAAGTACAGAGGTTAATGCTATAAGGGATTTTCTAAGTGCTGCGTATCTGCTAAGCCTTCTGGGGCTCTTGGAAAGCTTCCTCACAAGGCAAAGGAGTGGTGGTGAATGGCTCATGCTGTGAGCTGGGTGCTCTCTGAGCCTCCTTCTGAGCACCCTTCTGGCACAATCCCCAGAGGCCAGACAGTTTCCACTGGTGATATACAGAATGATTTTAGGAAACACACAGGCCATCAACTCACAGTGAGGAAATGACTGTTTTAACGTATCTTCCAATCCCCCCGGTTATGACGAGAAGTCTCTGTTAGTGCTGATGTGTCTTTATCACCCTCTTTCCCCTTGGAATCTCCTCCCTAAATTTTTTAAAAATAACTTGAGGGGTAGCATAATTTGATTATCTATTAATTATCTGGTTTTCCATTTAAAGTAGTAACATAAAGTTGCCTTTTAAAATAAGAAAAAGATTCTCAGTTGCTAAGAAGAAATGGGCACTTTAAGTAGAATTGGCCCACACAGATGGATGTCTGGGCCGTGTGAGACGTGGCCTGCAGGGTGACACACTGCACGCCAGGGTGGACCCAAAGGGCACTGACCCCCGAGCGCTATGCTTCCCCCTGCAGGTGCGGCGGGCTGGGGCTGGTGCTGGCCAGCGCGGGCTTTGGCATGCTGACAGCGCCCATCATTGAGCTGCACAACCAGAAAGGCTACTTCCTGCACCACATCATCTTCGCCTGCTGCACGCTCATCTGCATCATCTGCATCCTCCTGCTGCCCGAGAGCAGAGACCAGAACCTGCCCGAGAACATCTCCAATGGGGAGCACTACACCCGGCAGCCCCTGCTGCCACACAAGAAGGGCGAACAGCCGCTGCTGCTCACCAACGCCGAGCTCAAGGACTACTCGGGCCTCCATGACGCCCCCGCGGCAGGTGATGGGCTGCCCGAGGGCGCCACGGCCAACGGTATGAAGGCCATGTAGCCGGTGGTGCAGTCCTGTGGGAGCCTTGGGGCACTTTGGCACAGGTGTACAGACCAAGGACCAGACGGTGGCCGGGGATGGGCAAGTCCAGCTCTGCAGCTGCTGCCAGCCAATCGCAAGACTTTCAACTGGTGTGGGGAAATTCTCTCTTTCCAAAAGTCCAAGAAAGCATGGGTTTGAGGAGACTTAACTCTTTGGAAATAATCCTTCAATGACTTTCTTTTTTGCCATTAAATATTTGTATTTATTTTGGTCATTTTTACAAGAAGCACTTTATTCCCTCTCCCTCTCACTGATTGCAGAATGGAACCATCTCCTTCGAGAGCAAGAGACGGTCACTCCAGGGAAGATGCTGGCAGTGGCCACCACAGCGGCCAGTCTCCTCTCTGGAAGTGGGACACTGCTCCAGGGACACTGCCTGCCACCTGGGGGCCAGATGTCACCTCACCTGCCCAGAGCCCACCCAGGCTAACTGTCTGTGTACAGAGGCAGGACATTCTCACGGAGCGTTCTGGGACTACATTTTAGACAGAATGAAATGTAAATGAACTAGGTTTTCCGAGTCTGTGTATGGTTTTTTAAAATCTTTTTTTCTTTCTGTTTGTATGGTAAGAGCTTCCGTTCCATGTGTTGAGGGAAAACAGCTCACGGATATCATTAAAACCAGCTTAGTCTTTCTTCTGATCATCCTTTTGTACCTGACGCTGGAAGCTCTTGGGGAAAGCTTAACCATCTCACCAGAAATATTACATGATCAGCGGTAATACCGCCACAGCTTTCTGACCCAGGTTTGCTTCATTAAGTACACAACTAGCAAATGTGCTGAGGTCTGAGACGTGTTAATTTTTATTAATACTATTTTCCCACATTTGGCTCCAGCAGAAAAGTCCCCTCCTGCACAGTCAGCTTTTTTGCCGGCACTACTTGAAAACATGACTACTTTCTGACCTATGAACAACAGGAAAATAACGGACAAAGATGACTGAGGCCAACTCACAGGGGGGAGGGCTGCTCTCCCTAATATGGCCGGTCACCCACATCTCAAGCACACACCACGGAGATCACCAGCTTGGACAGCTGTCACTCTCACTGATGTAACGCCGGGGAGGCACCTGCAGCCGCTGGTCCCCCACACCTTCCTCAGTCTGCTTCTTGCTTCTTGTCACTCACTCAGCACAGAGCTGGGGCTTGGGGCAAGGAGTGGAGATTCCTCACAGGTGAGTCCAAATGACCTCCAGCCCCTTGAAAGCATCAAGGCAAACTGAGAGAAAGCAATAACTCACCAAAGTTCAGTTCACGTCCCCTTGGCCCACTCTCCAAGGATTTTCATGGTGTTCCTCATTTTGCCCCAGACAGTGAAGGTTTCCTCATTTTCAGAGGAAACTTACAGGACACTCAGGGCCACTGAGAAACGAGCCTCCTTGGTGCAGGCAGGCACCACTCTGCAGCAACTCAGGCAGCAGCTTTTCTGGACAACCTGGCTTCTTACTGGAATTGCCCACCTCACCCCTTTCTAAAGTGCATCTTTGCTGTGGTTTGTATCCTTCCAGGAAAATTTTTGCCTCGGGTTTGGGTAAGGCAATTGTGTGAGAGTTGCTAGAATTAAAGGGCCAGAAAAGGAGTTGACCTTCTCTCCTTCCAGCTTTCCACCTGATCTGCTTCTTGCCTTCTCCGCCTGCCTCCCTTCCACATCTGGTCCACACATCAGTAGTAGCCCACTGACTTGTAGATATAGTAAGGGGCAAACATGTGCCCCATGTGTTTCCAGCAGCTGAACAGAGGCCTATTCAAGGCCCAGTGCCCAGGAAGCGAGGCTATCTGGCTGGCCTCTTCCCAGCTCCACCTGATCCAACTCATCCTCACCTTCCCTGGTCTCTGAGTCACCTTGTTCCATGTCTCAAATGCTAGTTTGCCTTCACCTTTACAAAGGCCTTTCTTCAGATCTGTGCAGCCTTCTTGTGCCAAAATTGTGAGATACCCTTTTTTTAGAGTACTTGCTACAAAGCCCCTTGGCTTGGCAGCAAACCCATTAAATACAGAATAGGGCAAATCCAGGCAAGTAGGCAACGGGTGAAGGTGTTGAGCCAGTGAGGCCCCTGCGCCTGCACCTGGACAGGTGCATGTCTGCGCACATTCCCCCAGCAGGCAGCCACCCTGCCAACTACTTTGCTGCAGAAGGTCATACTAAGCAATGCAAGTCGTGAGCACTCTCACTGATCATGTAGACTTTTTTAAGAAAGGTATTGAAGCTGTACTAGAAAGGTGTAGACTTCTGGTCCTCCACAGTCTCTGATCTTTACCTTAAATGACAATAGTGAAAACACTCCTCATCACATCAGCAATCAGAACTAATCTCAATGACTAGAAGCTAGCTTTGAGGCCTGGGCTCTTGGGACCAAAGTCTAGCAGATGTGAGTGAGGCTGACTTGCCAGCAGTTGGCAGGTGCTATCCCCTGGCTGGCAAGGAGGTGCCATAGCCCTCCTCTCAACTGCTCCTGTTCTGTTGCTGCCTCGGCTTAAGAATATCCGAAGCGCCCAAGGAACACCACAATGAAATGTAGCCAAAGCAGAAAAGTTTCCCTGCAGGCAGAGCCCCATGATATCCGGTACCACGGGAGCAAGGCGCACCTGGCTTCTCGGTCTGGGGGTGTCACGGGGTGCTGCGGCAGCCAGCTTCTTAGCACCAGCCTGTCGCGCTTGAGCCCCTCAGTCCCCTCTCCTTCTTGGTTAGTAGGGAGACACTTCTCAGGCCCCTGCTGCTTCGATTCAGCCCTCCCATCCCCAGGGAAACACAGGAAGCTGTGTACTCCCTGCTGCTCCCCCTCCACCCGGCCCTGCGTCCTGCTAGCCTAAACTGTCAGGGAGCTGTGACCTCTCAATAAAAGTTATGCACAAATGTGAACACCTGAGACAGCTGTATATTCTTCATGTTATTATTTTCCAAAAGTCGGTAACTCTTTATCAAGTACCTTAATTATTAGCACTCAAGACAATTAGGAAAAAGTTTCAAATGTGTTTGTTTTCTAAGAGTAAAATCACCTGCAACTGGAGGACAGGGGCTGGTAAGCTGGTTTGGCCACTTGCAAGGGAAGTATTGCACTCAGACACTACAGCTTCCAAGAGCCAAACGAGAAATGTGGGACTGCAAGTGCCACGACTGTGTCATCACACCACCCAGCCCCCAGGTGGTGCACGTGCTGGGGGCCACACTTCCACTGTCTCCTTGTCTTAAAAAGACACCACCTCACTTTAATGTACTGTGTGTGTTTTGGGAAAGCAGTATGGTGTGTTATGTCTAGTGAGGACTACGTCCCTCCCTCTGTCCTTCCTGCAACCCAGGCATTTGAGGTTTTACTGTAAGAACCATGTTACTGTACATGTCGATGGGACTTCTCTGATGGTGCTCGTTCATAGCACAAGCTTACACTGAGCTCTGAACTGTCCTTCACAGCTGCGTGTCTGCATGGTGTCGCATCTGTTGTACCTTTGGGGAAAATTTGTATGTAAATGTACAGAAATAAAAATGTTGCCCCAGTAACAGATTTCCTATGGAATGTCTTCCCTACCTCACCTGATGGTATCCAACAAAGGGCATTTCACTACCATGACAACAAGTAATAAAAATCCTCCATGTTTATTCAGCGTAACGCCTCTGTAAACTGTGTCTTCACTGGCCCCGAGGGGTGGTGGGTGGGTAGCCTGTTGGTCCCCTTTGAGAGGCCTCCTCTCAAAAGGAAGGCAGAGGCAGAGACTGGATTAAACAAACTGTTTATCTAGTGTCATTCCCAGACCACCTGAGAGACTGGGCGGGGTCTCATCAGTCAATTTAAAAGGAGTATTTTCTCTTGTTCATTTATGTTCTGCTGTGTCCTGAAAGTTCCTAGAGAGGTCAAGAAATGAAAATCTTACACTGTGATTCTGTGAGGAAAGACTGATAACCCAAACTCTCTATTGTAGTATTTTTTAACCAAAAGACAATATTTCTTTAATAAAGTATTTATACCAAACTCTTCTCTCCATAGCCCTGCTTTTGTGTCACTCACTATCCTAACCCCAAAGAGGTGTCCACTCTGCTTTGTAAGCTACGATTATGCAGCCGAGGCCTCCTTTGCAGGAAGTCTCAAAGGAAGGAAGCACCGGGAAGCCCAGACTTAACTCCTCTGAAGAGCCTCTACATCGTGGCCAGCGTCACCACCTTTAGTGTCACCACTCCCTCAATGCAAGACTTTTGCCACTGCATGAAACATGTTTCAGGGCCCTGAACTATCTGCCTCCAGCAACAAAAGGGGTCAGATGGATCCCAAAAATTAGAAAATTCTTTGCCGGTGTTCCTCAAGCTTGCCTGCGCAGAGAAGCACTTGGGGAGCTTTTTAGTCCTGCCCAAGCCTAGGCCTCAGACCATCTGATCCTCTGGGCAAGGGCCAACATTGGAATCCACTTCAAGTGGTAGATGGAAAAAGGTTAAGGATTAAAAATGACCCAAACAGATATCTGATGTACTTGGGACTTGGGAGAAAAGAGAAAGGTAACAGGAAGATAAGGAAACAACAGGAAGAGCAAGGACATAAAGCCTTTGAATGCGTAACAAGGAGGGAGATAAAATCATAACTGACATCTAACTACCATGGCACTTAGAGTTTGCAAAGCATTTCTACATGCTTAACCCTAACAAAACCCTTCAAGGTGGGGATCATTTCCATTTCACAGGCTAGGAAACAGAGCCCAGAGAAGACCACATAGTAAGCAGCATAGGGTGGGGCCTAAAGTTTACGCAAGAGAGAAAACAGCAAGTAGAGACATGCCCAGGAGAAGCCTTTAGCTGAAATGGGAAAAAGATAAATACATCAATTCACAAGACAGAAGCCTCAGGAACACCTAAGTAAACCTAAGGCATATTTATGAAGACTTATTGCCTTAATTCTAATTGGGAACATACATAACAGAGTCGTGACTGATTTGATCTCTTGAATTATTAGATGATAGTCTTCGACCCCAACAAAATCCCACTTCCATCCCTTTTCTCTATCACTGACAGCCAAATGAGAGCAGGCATACTGCCCACAAGGCTCTCTTCCTTCCCCAGGTCCTTCAACATGAGCCTTTTGGCCCAGTGCTGAGAAGGAAAGCTCCTAAGATTAACCCTTTACATACAAAAATGTGAACACAACATGATGGCAAAATGAAATCCAATCCCTTTATTTAAATGTACATTGTACATAAGTTACAAATTCGCACTTCTGCCACTCAGCTAGAACTTTTCCGGAAAAGTCTCCATTTCTTCCTTGATCCTGTTTTCTACAAGTAATGCGAAGTTACTGTCTGTGTTTTGAAGGTTATAGCTGACAAACACCTGTTTGTTGGTCTTCCTGGCTAAAAAGAGAGAACACATTGACAGCCATGATTGAGATACTGCAGGTCCTATGTTTTCCACACCTGCCTATGGCCGGGAAATGCCTGGAAAAAAAGAGAAGGGGGTTGTAGGGAGAGAAGAACATTCCAGTTTTTAACTGTCCTAAGACAGCTGCTGACCTCTCACAGTCACCAGAAAAGTCGTTCCTAAATATGGTCTCCATAGCAGTAGCACCCCCTGGACCTGGTTAGAGACCCCAAGGTCCCACTCCAGACCTCCTAAATCAGAAAGTCAGGTTTGGGCAGCGATCTGTGTTAAGCCCTCCAGGTGACCCACACATCAATGTCTGATAGCTGATGCTCTATATAGAGGAGTTTTTTGGTGTATTCTTTATTAACTTGTAAAAACACGACATTATTTAAAATAAAACATTAAAGTTCTCCTCTACCGATTCCACTTCCCTCCCAAAGGTAATCCCATATTTCTATGTATTTACATATATAATATACACCTGTATATACATGCTATATATATAAATACAGATGCTATAAATATATACACGTGATTTTCTGATATTGAATTAAGTTTTAGCCCCTTTCTATAGAACCTATAATAAACAGTTGATGTGCACCGGTCAAAGTGCAAAAATCAAGCAGAGTTATATGCCCAGAATTTGAAAGACAATGCGGTATCCTGAAGGGGGCAGAAAGCGCGCCACCCCACCCCCACGCATCCCAGGGCAGGTGCTGAAACCCCTCCTCATGTACAGAGGGACTATGCCCACCAGCATCACAGGACCATAATGGCCTCATCACCAAAAGACAGAAGGGCAGTCGGTAAGGCTGAGCCACCTGCCCCATCAGTAGAGGATGGTTGAGAACACAGTCACTGCATTCCATCCAGGTGACAGTTACGTCCTTTTGGTTGCTGCTATCTTACCTGCAGTCCCAGCAGGAACCAAAGGAGGCAGTATGGCGGGAGGGAACAGGCCTGGCCCCAGGACCTGCTATGGCCTGGAAACCTCTCTGGGCTTCATTTGTAAATGGAGAAAGGGTAGATGTCAAGATCTCAAAGATCTGTTTTTCAGCTGTATAAGGCTGTCTGATTTTCAGGGCCAGAAGAGATCTTGGACATTATCTGATTGCCCTCTTTATAGCTTACACGTCCATGGAAAAGGTGAGATAAGGATGAGCCCAGCCTCTGCCTTGAGGACAGCTGCCTCAATAAAGCTGTTTAAAATTTTTAAAAAGTGAACAGAAGCAGCAGTTCAATTATCCTAAGAGCCAGTGTTTAAACAGCTTACAGTACTTAGCACAGAGCCTCCCACCAGTTTTCTGGGCAATGTGCACCCAAGGTGGATAGCAATGCTGAGACAGGAATCCACTCAGCCTTGCAAGGAGCAGGGAGCCTCTATAGGTTTTCCCAATTGGCAACACATCAATCTTATTTTCAGGGTGCATGAGGCAGTCTGGGATTTAGGGGTGGGGAATCTGCAGCCTGAAGGACACCTGAGGGCCTTCCAGATCCCCAAGTGCAGCCCCTTAATTACAGCCTCTTTATTAAAAGGATCTGTTCTATAAAATTTGGATTCAGTCAAAAGGTTGCACTCAAGGATCCAGAAGGCCACTGTGGCCCCAAGGCTGTTCCCCACCCCCAGAGGAGCCTGTCAAGTCACACTCTGCCCTTATGAGGGCCAGACAAGTCTCCTCTCCCCGCAAGAGGACCCACCACAATTCCAATTGCTCTAATTGCTATGACAGGACTTCCAGGGAACAAAGCCACGTCTGCCAGCATCAGCCCCCACAGACCCAGCTGTGGCCTCCAGAGCCACATCAGTCCAGTCCCCTCATTCACACCAAAGCCTGCACTGCTCTCAGGGCTGCTCAGAACCCCCCAGGGTTTCCCTTTTTTCCTACTTGCTTTCATCTTCTGCCTAAGACACGGTTTCAGGACACCTCTCCCTTTTCACTATGATACATGCATTTTCAACTGGAGGGCCCAGACCCAGGCTGGAGACAACTGGCACAGCACAGGACTTCACTGGTTGTGCATTGCTGGTCCCTTTGGAGATGCAGGCAGCCACCTTTTGCCACTAACTTCAGGCTATGGAGAACCCTTCACCTTCTGCATACAAACTGGTATTAGGCCTCCAGATATTCTGGAGGTTAATGGTATAAACCTTACTAATGACACACCAGATGAGCTCCCACCATCCTTCCCTACCAGAGTCTGTCTCAGCAAGCCCACCCTCCTTTTCTGCCTCTATAAACATGGACACCTTCCTGCATCTTTATCTGTTGTATATAACAGATTACTGTGTACCAGGCATAGGCACACAGTAATCTGTTATATACAAGCAGATTACCCCTTACACACTGACAAACACACGGTGAGAATCATGTATTCTCAACTTAGAAACAAAAGAGCATCGTGTCTCAACTTACTTTCATGTGGTTCAAAAAAAAAAAGTGATATAAACACAAAGAGGAAAGAAACTGGAAAATCTGGGTGAAGGCTAAACAGGAATACTTCTTTTCAACTTTTCTATAAGTTTAAAATTATTTCCTAATAAAAAGTTACCAAGAATAACTTACTAGTCAAGCATCTCTAACTCCAGTATAGAGAAAAAGCACCCTGCAAGTTGTTAAAATGCTGACCTCTGCCTTCCCATCTGACCTCTACGCATAGATGTGGGTGCAGTGAGTTCGGAGCAGTCTGCTGGTGAAAACCGGCCCTGCCTCCCATGCTGGCAGGTCCTCCTCTGCCATGTGCTGTGCTGTTCATGTGAGTGTACCTCACTATGCCTGGGACAAAGATTCCTACTTGTCAGGGATCTGGTACCTCCCCTGCCCAGGATGCAGAAGGGCTCCATGACTGACTCCAGAACTGAAGCAGCTGGAACCGCTGGAGAACAGGACTGAGCAGGAAAACAGGGCTGCCTTCCTGCTCATGGTCTTGGGGCATCCAGATACCGGCCACAAGCTCTTGGAGCTGGAGATGACAGAACACATGCCATACTTACCTGGCTTACCTGGGTATTTACAGAAGTGTGTACTGACGTGTGAGAAAAGTGGAGCCTTCAATGTCATGGTCTTTGCTTAACCCCTCGATCTACACCACACTCACAGGCCAGGCTGATCTCCCCTCCAATCCCTGAAGGGTGTCACACTGCGAGTGAAGGGCTGTCCTTCCCATGCAGTGGTGACACCTGCTCCATAGGGTTCACCAACTTCCCTGGGAGGCTACCATGGGGTGCTGTGGGAATCACTCATTCTTTCTTCCCATGAGGAGGTGATGCACTTATGGAAGGAAATAAGTCAGCACATGGGCTCCAAGACAAAGATAGCCAACAGTGACATGGAAATCCCTTGGGAATGTCCTGGCTCTGAGACAGTGGTGGTGGCAGGTGAGCACAGATGTGCCCCTGTAAAGATACAGTGTGTCCAGGTGTGTGCAGTAATGAGGTAATTGCACTTAATATAAAGTCTTTGCTTCAGAAGTGACCTACTTCATGAATCCAGAAAAGTAGGGCTCCCTGGCTGGCCACAGTACGTACCTAGGCGCTGGGCAAGGCCAGTGGAGGTCGTGTCAGAAGTGTCTCCAAGGAGTGAGGTGGACACAGGGATGGAGTCCTAAAAAAAAACAAAAGCAAAAACAAAAAGTACGCTGCAGCTTCTCCACCTGGAGTGGGCCAGCCACTCTCCGGGCATCTGATTCTTCATGAAGGTGGCAATAGCAGGTCCTAAGAGGGCAGACATAGGTACTGAAGGGAAGAGGGGCTGCCATCAGTCAATAGCCAAGCAGGTGGCCCCCCACATGTATGGCTGGAGCAGACAAAGAGAAGTCACCTGACGCTGGATCCACAGTGCTGTTAGTAACTTCTAAGGTTGATTTCCCATAAAGGGTTCATCTATTGTCCAAAACTCCCAAGCATGCTGAAGGGCAACATTACAACCAAGAGGGACACAAACAAGATCATTACAGCCACAGAAAAAGAAAACAAATCCTAGGGTCTGTCTGCTAAGGGCCTGGGGGCCCACAGAGGCAACAACTAGGCAAGATGCCTAATCTCCTCATCTCAGCCTGGGAGAGAACACGCGGCTCCAGTGTAGCTGCAGGCTCATCTGGGTGCTTTAAGGTCAAGTGCCCTGTGACTTTGAGAAAGGGCAGCAGTGGCCAGCAACGAAATAGTGAAAACAATAATTTCTGAGTACATTTGGCCAATCTCAATTTAGACAAAAAGCAATAAAATGAAACCAGCAGTATAAATGATCTTAAGATAAATGTGGCCCTTTTTAAGAGAGATGAATAGAACCTTCTCTAAAGAAGACAGACGAATGGCTAGCAAACATATGAAGAAACGTTCATCATCCCTAATTATTAGAGAAATGCAAATCAAAACCACCCTGAGATACCACCTAACCCCAGTGAGAATGGCTCACATCACAAAATCTCAAAACTGCAGATGCTGGCGTGGATGTGGAGAGAAAGGAACACTTTTACACTGCTGGTGGGACTGCAAACTAATACAATCTTTTTGGAAAGAAGTATGGAGAACCCTCAAAGAACTCAAGCTAGACCTCCCATTTGATCCTACAATCCCATTACTGGGCATCTACGCAGAAGGAAGAAAATCATTTTACCATAAGGATACTTGCACTAGACTGTTTATCCCAGCTCAATTTACAAAATGTGGAAACAGCCTAAATGCCCACCAACCCAGGAATCAATTAACAAGCTGTGGTATATATACACCATGAAATATTATTCAGCCACTTAAAAAGATGGAGACCTTACATCCCTTGTATTAACCTGGATGGAAGTGGAACACATTATTGTTAGTAAAGCATCACAAGAATGGAGAAGCATGAATCCTATGTACTCAATTTTGATATGAGGACAATTAATGACCTAGTACACGGTGGGGGGTGGGGAAAGGGGAGAGCAGAGAGAGAGAGAAGGAGAGAGGGGTGGGGAAAGGAAGAGCAGAGAGAGGGAAGGACGGAGGGGGTGGAAGAAGAGAAGAGCAGAGAGAGGGAAGGAGGGAGGGCGGATATCAGTGTGTGACACACCTTTTTAGGGTCAAGAGCACAATTTTAAGAGGGACTATACCTAACAAATGCAATCAGTGTAACCTTGTTTCTTGTACCCTCAATGAATCTCCAACGATAAAAAAAAACTTTCAAAAAATACAAAAATAAAAATAAATGTGGCCCTTTTGAAATTTGGAAGTAATCTTACTCCCAGTTACTTTGAAAGTGATGGCTCATGCCTGTAATCCTGGCACTCTGGGAGGCCAAGGTGAGTGGATTGCCTGAGCCCAGGAGTTTGAGCAAGACATCTCTAAAAAAATAGCCAATGTTGTATGTATGTATGTGTGTGTGTGGTGGGCACCTGTAGTCCCACCTATTTGGGAGGCTGAGAAATGAGAATCACTTGACCTCAAGACTTTGAGGTTGCTGTGAGCAGCTATGATGGCATGGCACTCTACCGAGGGCCACAAAGTAAAACACCATCTCAAAAAACTAAAAATAAATAAATAAAAAGGCCTAAAAAGAAAGACACCCACTAATTTGTAATATGGCCTGAATTGCTTTTATCAAAATAGCAGACTTCTAGGAGAAACAGCCTGGTACAGGGGCCAGGAGTCTTGGGAAGTGGCAAGGTTTATAGAAGGATAGAGGCTCTGGGGTTTGCTCTCCTCCCACTCTGCTGGGGGACAGCAGTGAACTCAACACAAGCCTGCTGTGTGCTGAAGAGACCAAAGGGACTGACTGCTCCTCACCTCCTAAGAGGGTTCAAAGCCACTTCTAGGCAAGACAGAATTTGTTCAAGTCTACAAAAGATAGGAGATCAAAAAACACAGGAGAAAGATGAAAGCATTAACTGCATGCTTTTTTGTATGCTAATTCATGAACCTGCTACTTACAGATTCTGAGTTCAACGGTCAGCTACACAGTCACAGTATTTACAGATAAACCTCCTGGAAAAAGAAAATCCACCTTACCAAGGTTACCTTTTCCACCAAAAATAGAATTTTAAGCCCCATAATGTTACCCTTCTTAATAGTTCATTACTTCCCAAATCACACTAGACTCTGGCCTCCCCTAAGACACATACCCAGATGATTCATCTACAAACCAAGGACCACCAAGTACTGCCAACAACTATCAGAACTGAGAGCGAGGGATGGAAAGGTTTCTTCACCTTCAGGGCCTCCAGAAGGTACCAACCCAGCTGACACCTTAAATTCAGACTTTAGAGAATTGTAAGAGAATAAATCTCTGTTGTTTTAAGCCACCCGGTTTGTGGCACTTTGTTACAGCAGCTCTGGGAAACTAATCCACGTTGCAAAGGGGGAAGCAGTAAGGGGAGCGATGATAACGTTGCAGGCCTGGGCCAGGGTAGCAGGGGAAGGGGTGAGGAGATTCGGATTCCCGATCAGTGCCTACAGATTTGCTGACATTAGGCACGTGAAGCCTGGGAGAGAGGAATTGAGGATGACTATGAGATTCTGACCCTGAGCAACCAGGAGGACGGAGGTGTCACTACAGAGATGGGCTGGCTGTGGAGGGCTGTTGGGGGAGAAATAAAGAGTCTAGTTCCGAACATGCCTACTGAAAGATGCCGGGCAGGCATTTACGCTCAGACGCGGGAGTTCCAAGTTCTGAAAAAGCTGTCTGTACTGGAGGTGTAAATAAACACTGGTGTGGTCAGGACAGACACGGCACGAAAGCTAAGAGGTGGATGGCGTCCCCCAGCGTGCGAGTGTCACAAGAAGAGACCCCAGGACCCTCCAACATACACAGACCAGGAAGAAGCGGGGGAAGGGGCGGATCCGGCGCAGGATGGGGGCCGAGCTCGGGGCCCGCCTGGCCACACAGAGCTCACCCTGGTGGCGCAGGGGTCGAGCCGGAGGTTCCCTGAGACATCACAGGAAGGAGTCCGGGGAGTGCCATGGGCCCAGGAGATACCAGAGGATCCCAGCGCGCGCCTGAGGCCCCTCCGGCACCCCGCGGTCCAGTCCCCTCGAGCCCACCCCATTCCGCTGGGCCCCGACGAGCACTCACATAGCGGCTGCACATGGCCACGGCGAGGTTGCGCAGGTGCGGCGTGGCTCCCACCCACAGGAAGAGCGAGTCCGTCAGCCGCATGACGTGGAAGTGGACCAGCTGCTCCCACAGCCTAGCACTGAAGTTGTGCAAGGAGACGTCCCCTGGCGCAGCAGCCAACGCCCCCTCCATGCCGCGGGGCCAGCCCCCAGCTCACCACGCCGGCCGGGGTCCCAGCAGCTGCCGGCCCGGCCAGACCCGAGCGAGCGAGCGCCGAGAGGCCGAGCGCGCCTTCGCTTTCGGTTTCGGCAGGAGGGGCGGGGCCGGCTGCAGGCCCGCCGCGCGATGTAGGTGGAGCCTGGTCTCGCGCGCCTGGCCGGTCCCGCTGCTTTTGCCACCAGCGCTCCAGTAAGTCGCTGGGAGCCTAAAGAAAACCTTCGCTGATTGCGGAGTCTGACGATGACCTCTGGGAGTCCACGGATACCCAGAAGTCGCCCTCTCTTTGTTCCCAACCCCCTCCCTTTGTTTCCTATTATTATTGACGGGGAGCAGTAACCGGCTGAAGCTAACCGCTGCGTCTTCCCAAGCGGTGACTTGTCGCCCTACAAAGATGTTCGCTTTTAAATGGTTCCTTAAGGTCTCTGAGAAAAGCCAGTCTCTGGCATTCCATCTCCTGGCAGCCTTTTAACTCCAGCGTACACATACCTAGCCTTAATGAAATACGGTAAGGCTTTTTTGGAGAAAGCCTTTTAAAAGGAAAATGAGGCTCGGCGCCTGTGGCTCATGCGGCTAAGGCGCCAGCCACATACACCTGAGCTGACGGGTTGGAATCCAGCCCGGGCCTGCCAATGACTGTTGCAACCAAAAAATAGCCAGGCGTTGTGGCAGGTGCCTGTAGTCCTAGCTACTTGGGAGGCAGAGGCAAGAGAATGGGTTGAGCCCAGGAGTTGGAGGTTGCTGTGAGCTGTAATGTCACAGCACTCTACCCAGAGCGACAGCTTGAGGCTCTGTCTCAAAAAAAAAAAAAAAAAAGGAAAAGGAGTGGACTAAGTTAGGATGGGCAGACACTCTATTGGACCCGGACCCCCCAGCCAACCCCCAGCTGCGATTACATACAAGCATGGGCGCTTGCTCTCTCTGAGACTCAATTTCTCACCTGCAAAGTGAAGATAAGAATGAGTATCTTTCAGAGATGTGGAAAGAATTATGAGAGATTACATGGGAAACACCAGGAATCATCCCCTTATCATCCTTCCTCAGGGATCCTTTAATTTTAATCACTTTGAGACACTACAAAGTTGAAATAAGGAAGATTTTGGTGGTTTAAGAGAGAATGTGGTAAAGGCAGAGTTCATTTCTTCAGATTCTGTTACATTTTAGCTGACTTTGAGGATTTAAGTCAACTATAAGAGGTCTGTTTTTTAAATCTCTAATAGACCTAAGTTGACTAAATTAAAATGTAAGCGGGTATTTTTATAGTTTTGTTCTATTTTCTAACTACCAATAATTCAATAATATCGTTAATTTTCAGGTCAATATTTTAAAAGCTTTATTAAAGTATAGTTAATAATAATAGCTACACATTTAAAGTGTACAAATTGGAGTTTCGACATGTGTATAGTGTGTGACACTGTTGTTACAGTCAAGATGGTGAACATATCCAATATCCCCTCCCTTCATAATGTTAATGGAAAAACCAAACCCTGTAAGATATTTTAAAGAGGTTTATTCTTAGCCAATATGGGTGACCACAGCCTAGGGTAAATGTAAACACAAGAATCCTTGAGCTAGTAGTCAGATTACAATTAGGTTTTATAAAGAATAAAAATAGGGTCCAATGAAGATAAGGGTTTGAGAAAAGGGTAAGGAGTTGGGAGACTCAAGCCTGATCACCTGTTTTCATTGTAAAGCCCGAGCAAGGTCATCTGCTGAACTTGAGCTTGGTCAGGGTCAGGGCGAGGAGGTTCAGGGAAGTAAAATGTTTCAGAGGTCTCCCATAACATCACCTAAGTCAGCCAAAGAGGTGGGGGGATGGTCTAGGCCTTGGGACCCTCTGGCCACATTACCTACTCTACACCGCCCAGAAGCTGCTGCCCACTGAGGGTACAACTGAAGTGCCTGCTTAGAGATGATATGTGTAAGGATGGGAGTCATCCCCCAAGCCTCTGTGTTCACCATGAATTGAAGGATTTTCTCTGGTACTAGTCCCCAGTGAGTAGACTCATTCAGGGAGGGAAACAGGAGTGGAAGCAGAAATGGCCCCACTAGCCATTGCTCCTAGTGGCCCATTGTTCCCCCGACCTGCACTGTGGACTGCAGGATCAGAGATCCCATTTCCCAGAGAGAGAACACACCCACTGAGAAAGCAAGAGTCCCACTGAGCAATAACCTGTGGCTGCCACTGGGCATTTTGGGCTCTTTGTTTCCAGAGCCTGAGAACTAAGAAGTCACCATCCTGGTAGGGGAAATTTGCCCTGGTCTTCAGGAGGAGATTAGGCTGTTGGGGCCAGGGAGGGAAATGTCTAGCATCCAGGTGATCTAGTTGGGTGTCATTAGGTACTTCTTTGCCCCAAGTAAATGGAAGAAACAGCAACTCCAGCCAAAGAAGGGCAGATTCCTCTTTCTAGGAAAAAAAAAAATGTTGCCCAAGTGCTGTGAGCAGGGAGCCTGGGAGCATCATCCCCTATAGGGATTGGTTTAGCTGCTAAAAACTGCCTTAGCTCAGGGTCCTTCATGAAAGGTTTTCTGGTAGGGGCAAATAATAAAGACCCCACCATTTGGTCTAATGCGGTCAACTCTAATAGCCACTTAGCTCTAGAGCTCAGTGCAGTCAGCTGAGGCTTTGGGGTCTGCATGGCAACTGTCCTCCTCTCCCCCAGCCCTGCCCCCTTTCCCTCCCAGTCCAAGGGTACTCCTCAGTAAATATAATAAGTATTCAGAATAAACTTTCTCTGATTTGCTTTCTGGAGCACCTGAGCTGGGTCAGTCACCTTCTGTGGCCTATTCTGATCCAGTTTGTGCATCCCTGTACACTTTCGTCTGTGGCCTGATTTCACTCATCAACTGTTTTCCAAAGTGAGAACCCACAGCCAGTGTTGCTGTCACAGCCACAGGCACACCCTGCTATTCTACAACCCCTGCCCACCCCCACCCCCCCACCAGCTTCCCCTCTCCCAGTCCTGCCCCAGGGCCTGCTTGCCTTTCTGTATCCCTACAGTGGTGAATGAACCAGACCCAAACCATAAACGTGGGAATCTTTGCTGGCTCTCCCACACCCCTCCCCGTCTGTACTGCCACAGCCACAGCCACACCTCCCCTGCCCCTGTCTGCACTGCTGCCATAGCATTCTGACCAGTTTCCTTGCTTCTTGTTTCACTGGCTTCCACTTTGTCTTTCTCACTCACTGTTGCCTGAAAGATCTATCAAATCGATAAATCTGATCATGCTATGCCTTCTAATAAAAATTCTTTAGTGATGTCTAGCCCAAACACCCCTGCAGACACACAGGGCCCCTCAGGCAGCCACTGGTCCCCTTCAGGTCTGCCCCTTCCCTCTCCTCCTGGCTTTACACTCAGGTGGTGCTCAACCTCAAGAGGCAGCCAGAGGCCCCCATGGTTCCTCTGGGCCTGAGCCTGCCCCATATTTACCTGCCTGAGAGACTCCTTTTCAATTCACCCCAACACCAACCTTTAGGGAAGCCTTCCCTGGCTCCAGGCGACATGGCTATGTCTTCACCTGGCCAGGATTTTCACCTCTCATAGAACCATAATTATAAATAAAGGTCCTCTCACATGCCATCTGCCCTCTCAGGAAGAGCCTAAGGTTAGCAACTACGGGTCTTTCAGCTTCCCTGCCGCATGCAGCCTTGGATTCTTTGTCTCAGGCATGAAGTAAAATACCAATTGATCATTTGAGTAAGAGCACACATGGCCTTAGAATCTACCTCCAGCTCCACCACTAATTAGCTCTATTCTAGATCTCTGTTACCTTAGCTGTAAATTGAGAACATGGGCTTAGATTGTCTCCAAGGCCCCTTGCAGAGCTACATACAGCCCGCTTAATATCAGATAAGAGCCAGGAGCAGGTAGATGTCATTCTACAGGGAGCCGCTGGGTGGCAGGCGGGAGACAGCAGACCAGGAGCAGAGTCACTTTTGCTTTTAGTCCTGGTTTCTTGCTCTTAACCAGAGCCCTGGGTCCGGGAGGGTCTTTTCTCTAGGCTCCGCCATTGCAGAATACACATGAACTAGCAAGTCCTGTTCCCAGGGGAAGTCGACAGCCCACAAATACAAAACCACCAGACTGCAGAAGATGGAAGAAGAGTTTAAAGAAAAAAGGCAAGCTGGCCTTGGGTGTTTTGATTCATCCTTTCTTTTGGCCACCAGTGTGGATTGTGGTGTGAAGTTCATAGGAACCGAGATTTACAGGACTTTAGATGATAGATAAGAAAACTGCTCTGTGGGGAGAGGGAGGGGAGGGAGGGGGAGGATGGGAGGAGGGAGGGTGATTGGTGGGATTACACCTGTGGTGCATCTTACAAGGGTACATGTGAAACTCAGTAAATGTAGAATATAAATGTCTTAACACAATAACTAAGAAAATGCCAGGAAGGCTATGTTAACCAATGTGTTGAAAATGTGTCAAACTGGGGCGGCGCCTGTGGCTCAGTGAGTAGGTGCGCCAGCCCCATATACAGAGGGTGGAGAGTTCAAACCCAGCCCCAGCCAAAATGCAACAAAAAAATAGCCGGGCGTTGTGGAGGGCGCCTGTAGTCCCAGCTGCTTGGGAGGCTGAGGCAGAGAATCGCTTAAGCCCAAGAGTTTGAGGTTGCTGTGAGCCATGTGATGTCATGGCACTCTACAGAGGGCGGTAAAGTGAGACTCTGTCTCTATAAAAAAAAACAAAAAGAAAGAAAATGTGTCAAACTGTTTATAAAACCAGTGTATGGTGCCCCATGATCGCATTTAATGTACACAGCTATGATTTAATATTAATAAAAAAATAATAAAATTAAAAAAAAGAAAACTGCTCTGTGGGGATGACTCCTGTCACCTTCCTTCCAGGTACAAAAAGGTGAGTTACGTTTATAATGAGGCCATCTGCAGTTGAAGCTGTCCCTGGGGTTATTCCTGGTGCCACAAATGAATCATAAGAACTTCCAAGATGTTGACAGCATCATGGAGTCACTCACATACAAGATCCTTAGGGCTGTACTCCAAGATCAAACCCAAATTTGGTTATATGCCATGGTTGGTAATGTGGTGTTTCAGTTAGTAATAGATGACGTTGTGCTCTGGCAACACTTAAACCCCTGAAATGTCAATACCCTGATGGAACTATTTTATCTCATGCTGAATATGTAGTTTAGGGTGAAAGGAGGGAGGGAGGGGGTGAGGTAGAAGACTCTGCTTCAAATTGTCCCTTGGCATCCAGGCTGACAGTGACCCTTGACATGATGAGTCATAGCCACAGAAGAGGGTGCTGGAGTGTTGGGTTGGCCTTTTTATGTTCTGACTTAGAAGTAACACATGTCATCCACGCATAGCCCATTAGCCAGAAATGGTCACCTGTTACCACCCACCTGCAGTGGGGAGCTGCCCAACATGGGGAGCAGATGGAATGTTTAGGAAACACTACTGTCCCTGCTGCCACAACAAAATTATGATTCAATGTAAATTGCTTCATCTGCCAAGCAGTGGTTCTCCAGATTTTTCATGAGAACACCCTAAGGCCCCCAAGAGATATTGCCCAAAGCTGTATTCACTACTGCAAGTGATCCAACTATTTTAAGTCTTTTCTAATCTTAAGAGTATATGATCATTCACATTCTGCTCCAAATATGTCCCTAACCACCAAACCCACCAAACTATCTGCAACAGAACCTACGTAGTTCCTTTCTGCCCCCATGACTATGCATGACAGGTCTGTGCTCCAATGTGAAGGTAACCCCTCCCCTCAGCTATGAGTTCCCATCTCCTCTCACTTTCTCAAAGACATCACCTAAGTTATTGTTGCCTCTTCCTCCACATCGAGTTTCACATCTCTACTAGACTACTCCTGTTGGACATACTGTTATTTTTCCCATCTTAACAAAATAAAATCCTCCTTTGACTCCACATTCACTCGGATCACCTTCCGAACACACAAGTGTCTGCTTCCCTCTACAGCAAAACTGGGAAAAGGCTTTCTGCACACTATCTCCAATTCCTCCTTTCCCTTTCTGTCTTGAATTCACTCCTATCAGTTTCCTTTCCCACATGTCACTTAACTGTTCCCACCAAGGTCACAATGCCCTCCTGGTGTCAAAGCCTGTGGCCTCATCTCAGTCCTTTCCTTGCTTGGTGGGCAGCATCGGATTTGCAGGACACTTCTCTGTCCTGGTGCTGTGGACCCCTCCTCAGACTCCTCAGCTGGCTCTTGGTCATAGCCCTGCCTCTGCTGTGGAAGGGCCCAGTGTCCCTGTTCTCCCTGCAGGGGGGTCTGCCTAGCCCATGGCTGACTTCCTTCTGTTCACTGGTGCCTCCCAGCTTGTGTCTCTGGAGCCAACCGCCTTCCTGAACGCCAGTGCACACAATTAGCTGCCTAGTGGCATCTCCATTTGAATCTGCTAGAAACTTTCAACTTGTGGGGAGGCAAGTCCCCACCAACTCTGCTTTCCCACAGCCTTCCCTGTCCCTGAACATGGCACCTGCATTCTTCTAGGTGTTCAGCCCAACAGCCTCAGAGTCTTCCTGAACTCCTGGGTCCAGCTGTCCCCCACACTCTTTCCAAGTACAGACAAAACACTTTGGCCAGCAGCCATTGGCATTTTCTAGCACACAAAAGAAGAACCCCTGCCCAAGTTCTGATGTCATTCAGCTCTGGGGCAAAAGGATAAATAAGAGAATCTTATCTGTTTGATCCAGAGGGAAAAAGCTTAAAGTGGATGGAGACAAGTTAAACCTTGAATCACTGTGATTCATCGGCAGACTCAACCTCAATGAGATTTTTTCTATAATTCTTCTTAAAACGTTAATACAGTTTTCCTAACCAAGGAGGCCTTAGTACAGCCCTGCCCTACCCAGAGGACAGCTCGGACTGTTAGACTCTGGGCACCCCTCCAAGGGGCATGGAAGAACCACCCCCTCCTCACTCCACCCGACCCCTGCTGCTGCAGAGCTAGGATGGCAGGAGCCCAAATTCTACCCTCCCCTCCCGAACAGCTCTGAATGAACCACAGTGATGAATAAAGATTCCTCCCCAGTCAGGCTGGGCCTGGAGGGCAGCCCAGCTTTCTACCCACTCACTCGTTTAGGAAAGGGCAGCAACATTATCTGCAGAGTGAGTGTAGCAAAGCTCTAAAGGGGGTTCCAGCATTAGTGTGGCTGAGCGGTTGGTCTTCACCTTGAAAACCCTGCCCCTACTTTAGCAGCTTTCCCAGCCATCGAGGACTGGATTGTATCTCCACGCATAGACAACCTGTTGCAAAGCCTAGACCTACAGACACAAAATGATGTTCAGCAACAGAGAGCAAGGCATGAGACACCGCACGCTTCAGGGATCCGAGCAGGCTAGGCCAGGGAAGGTGGGGTGCCAGTTAATTAGGCCAGAAGAAGGGAATAGGGTGCCCTGGGCATAAAGAAACAGGTGTGAGCAGAGTCCTTGGCAGCATGGGAAGCTTGGGGATGGGGGTGGGGTGGGTAAAGTCGTTGCATAATTGAAGAAAGACATACAAATCCCAGGGAGGAGGTGCCAAGACTCACATTTTCAAACAAGGAAATGAGCACTGGGAGGAAAGATAGGTACCCACAGGAACTGAACTGTTGAGGGGTAGGGCCTGGATCCACATCCCCCACAGAGCCTCCTCTCTCCCTAGAAGAGTAGGATTTTGAGGGGGATAGAGAGTGTGGACCCACAGGGAGCTATGTGGAGTGTGGTTACCACCTCCCCCAAGTCAGCCCCTGATGGAGCTGGCCACCCTGAGCAGACCTGGCAGGTGGACAGTAGTCCTGGGGCTATATAATCAAAGCCAGAGGGAGTCATCATCTGCCTTCTCTCTCTGGGTTTCTTGTCTATTACCTTGGAATCCCCAAGACAACCCCAAGTTTCAATATTTCAATTAAGTGTAGGTATGAATGTGATTTTATTTAATGTTTTTTCTTTCTTTTTTTTTTTTAAGAGATTGGAGTCTTGCTGTGTCATCCCGGCTGGAGTGCAGTGGTGTGATCATAGCTCACTACAACCTTGAAATCCTGCCTCAAGCAATCCTCCTGTCTCAGCCTCCCTAGTAGCTAGGACTACAGGCCTGCACCCCCACACCCAGATAATTTTTTATAATTTTTTGTAGGGAAGGGGTGTCACTATGCTGCCCAACCTGGTCTTGAATTCCTGGGCTTAATCAATCCTTTCACCGTGGCCTCCCAAGGTGCTGGGATTACAGGCATAAGCCACCATGCCCAGCCTCATTAATGCTTTTTAGCTGAGCCAACTCATCCATATGGGAACAGGGAATCCTTTCCCAGATGGCAGGTACCCCTTATTTGGGTTGGGAAATATGTGGTTGGTTGCACAGATGTGGGATTGAGGAGGGGGTTACCTGCAGGCTGTGCAGCGTACATGTGATGAGGAAGGCTCAGGGAGACTCACCAGAGATAATCAAGACACACTCTGCTGTCCCATGAAAGACGGAAGCCCAAAGCAGTGCCGAGTGGAAAGACCACCTTGTCTTCTGGGTACATCTTTTGGTGTTTGATTAGACTCCTCAGCCTGACTTCAGAGCTTTGTGCCTAGCTACGCATCACGGAGGGTGGCAGGACTAAAGACTGTTTCTCTCCCTCTCCCTTTCTCTCCCTCTTGCTCCCGCTGAGCCCAATCACAGGACGTTGCAGAAGCCGATTCATCTGCAAGGCCCTGCAGGGGGGGAGGGGCAGGTAGGCTGGGTCTTCAGCAAGTAGAGGGGGTTGTTCTGAGAACGCCAAAGCCCTTTTCCCCACATGGCTGCATGAGTCATGGCCTGTCTGCAGGCCCAGCCACAGGACCTTTGGAGTCCCAGCGGACTCTGACCCTCCATCCAGCTGTAGACGGTTCTGTTCTGGGCACAAAGGCAGGCTCCTTTGTGGAGAATGTGGCTGCCTGGGAGGGGCAACTTCTGTCCTTGTTTTTCCTGCCTGGCACTGAAAACAAGCACATTCACCAAATAAATAAAGACTTGGTCAATGAAAGCAGCTGTATTTCAAGGGGAGTCAGAAAGTAAGCCAGGGAATAAATAAAAAGGCCCAGTGACAAAATGGCCATTCATCGGACGCCCTCGGCAAACATTTACTGAAGCATCTGTGTGCCAGGCACTATCCTGGGTGCTAGGAAGACATAATGATGCCCTGACGCGTGGTGGCCCCTTCCTCCCCTGTGCTGGAATGGGGGGGTGGAAGCACACAGCAAGGTTACCATCCACAGTTCCACAGCATGCGAAGGAACCAAGAATGCATGGAATGCACAGGTAAATACGCAGCCATGCACATGAATCTCACAGAAAGAAAGTGGGCAAAAGAAGCAAGACAGAGTGGCACCTGTGGCTCAGTGAGTAGGCACTGGCCCCATATACGGAGGGTGGTGGGTTCAAACCCAGCCCCGACCAAAAAAAAAAAGAAGCAAGACAGACAGAGCACACTGTCAGATTCCATTTCTTTTTTCTTTTTTTTTTTTTTTTGTAGAGACAGAGTCTCACTGTACTGCCCTCGGGTAGAGTGCCATGACGTCACACGGCTCACAGCAACCTCTAACTCTTGGGCTTACGCAATTCTCTTGCCTCAGCCTCCCGAGCAGCTGGGACTACAGGTGCTCGCCACAACGCCCGGCTATTTTTTTGGTTGCAGTTTGACTGGGGCTGGGTTTGAACCCCTACCCCGGGCATATGGGGCTGGTGCCCTACTCACTGAGCCACAGGCACCGCCCCAGATTCCATTTCTATACAGTCCCAATGGCAGCGAGACCAACTAGAGGGTCAGGGATGGAGGGGAGAACCCCTGGGGGTTTTGGAACAGTGGGCATGTTCATGAAAGAATATATTCATGGAGTTGGATGCCTATGGTCTAAGCACTTTTAAAAATCTATATTTGAACAGCTCAAAAATCTATTTATATGTGTCTATGTATGTAGTTGTATGTTGAATTAGAAAGGCCACTTAAGGCAGTTATTTTATACTTGACTTTGACACAGATAATATGCATGTTTCTAAATAATTCTGGCCCCTTCAGCATTCACTCTAACCTATAATGTGTCTATCACCAAAAACATCTTTTTCTTCCTTTTTTTTTTTTTTTTTTGAGACAGGGTCTTACTCTGTCACCCAGGCTAGAGTACAATAGCATTATCGTAGCTCACTGTGATCTCAAACTCCTGGGCTCAAGCCGTCCTCCTGCCACCATGCCCAGCTAATTTTCTACTCAGGCCCCTGAGTAGCTGGGACTACCGTCACCTGCCACCATGCCCAGCTAATTTTTCCATTTTTTGTAGAAATGAGATCTCACTCAGGCTGGTCTCAACCTCCTGGCCTCAATCCTCCCACCTGAGCCCCCCAAAGTGCTAAGATTACAGGAGTGAGTCACTACACCTGGCCAAAAGTATCTTCTTTATAGCTAACCTCACTCTATAAAATGTGTCCATCAAGCCCGTAGAGACAAAGGAAGGCACTGCATTTTATACAGAAGACCGACTTTCAGAAGATGGTTTTCACTTTTGCATGTATATATTGATTTTAAAAACAATTGTTGAACTTCTGCTGTTTGACAGGCACTGGGGATACAAGAAAAAGTAAAGTGACAAAACTCTTTGGCGAAAGAAGTAAACAAGCAAATGGCCACAGTGTGGCAGCAGCAAGTGCTACAAATGAACACAGCGGCTCAGGAGGCTCTCCACTTAGAGACAGAGCAGCCAGGAGGGCTTCCCGGAAGAGGCAAGGACGGAGCCAGGCTGGAGGATTGGGAGGAGTCAGATGGACAAGGTGGGGAGGCAGAGGCCAGGCCCAGGAACTGCAGGGTGACCAGAAGGCAGGAACACAGGCTAGAGCAGATTAGGAGCCAGGAAAGCAAAACAAGGTAAGGAAGGGCAGCAAGTACAGAGCTGAATTCAGCAAAATGCTCCCAGATCCGAAGAAAAACCCTTAGCCAAATATCTGGGGCCACCCACTCATAAGGGCGACCTCATCTCACAAAGGCAGGCAATTTGACCCCTGCCACCACGTGGATGAACCAGGAAGACATTGTGTCATTGCTCAGTGACATAAACCAGTCACAAAAGGACACATGCTGTGTGATTCTACTCATATCATGTCCCTAGAGCCGTCAAATTCACAGAGACAGAAAGTTGAATGGTGGATGCCAGGGGCTGGGGGAGATGAGTGGGGAGTTAGCATTTAACTGGGGCAGTTTCAGTTGGGGAAGGTGAGAAAGTTCTGGAAATGGATAGTGGCCGTGGTTGCACCACACAGTGAATGTAATCAGTTCCACTGAACTGTGCACTTAAAAATGGTTAAGGTAGTAAATATTACACTGTGTATATTTTACCACAATTAAAAAATTTTTTTTTTAATTAAAAAGGCAGCCTTGGCCTAGAAAGTGGATCACCTTGGGCTTGGGTTTAGCCAAGAAGTCCCATCACCCTAATGAGATTCTACACATACTTTGCTGCCCAAACTATGACAGATCCTCCTCCGAGAACCCAAAAGAATTCACAAATTGTTATTGTCTCTACAAAGATCCTGTTTTACAGTTCTTCAATCTTCTGAATCAGATTCATTTCCAAGAGCCCCACTGGGATGTTTCTGAACACTCCTCTCTCAAAGGTACTGCTAAGAACCCACCATCCACACTTCTCAGATCAGTAAGAACTTCAACATAGCAATTGCCAGGTACAAGAGAGACTAAGCCTCTTCCCTATACCACTTCTAGCCTTCTCAGCAACCCTGCAAGGGAGATGTTACTATTTCAAAGATCAGAACTGTTAAGGTACCTGCTGCAGCCCCATGCAGTGGGGTTGAGAAGGGAAACTAGGATCCCTGGCTGAGCACCAGCACTGTACCCACTCATTTCACACAGTTCCATGTACTTACTTTCTTCCGTGGTGACTGCATGGAAATGCAGATTCCACTTTTCAGTCCTCCTAGATTAGCTTCCCCAAACATATTTGTACATAGTTGTATGGTCTCTGCTATGGTCTGAATGTTTGTGTCCCCCTAATTCATACATTGAAAACCTAATGCCCAAGGTAGTGTTATTAAGATGTGGGGCCTTGAGGAGGTGATGAAGGTCATAAGGGCTCTGCCCTTGTGAATGGTATCAGTGCCTTTATAAAAGAGGCTCCACAGAGCTTCCCTCCCCTTCTGCCATGTAAGAACATAGCCAAGAAAGCGCCATCTATGAAGCAGAGATCCCTCACCTGACATCTAATCTGCTAGCACTTTGATCTTGGCCTTGTCAGCCTCCAGAATGGTGAGCAATAAAATCCTGTTGTTTATAAACTACCTAGCCTAAGGTATATTGTTACAGCAGTGTGAACAGACTCAATCCCTCAGCCTGTAATATAACACAGATGCTAATGCTTACCAATCACCAGGCACCAGTCACGTGTTGGGAACAGTGCTGTGAGCTTTAAGTACTCTCGTTAACATTCTGGGGAGGTACTGACAGTCCTTGGTTTCACGGGTCAATTTGCCACTTGTTTTCAATGCTATGCTCTTCCCACTTTGCTCTTCTGCTTTCATTTGTTTAGTCTGAGTTTGTCTTGCAAGTGTATTTAAGGTACTCTGGGTTGAGAGGATGTGACAACAGACCTAACTAGGTCACCAACTGTTTCTCTTATGTCCTTCCCAGCTTGGGCCTTCCGTCTTGGCCTCCTCCAGGGCCTGGTTTCTAGTCCAGCAACAATAACATCAGCCACAAAACACCTCTGAATATTACACACATGTGCCCCAACAGTTTGCTGTCTGATCAAAAGATCTCCAGAGCCTCCCAGGTGCCCCACTTGTCCCTGGCACAAAGCCCATCTGAGGCTGAAGCAAGTTGCTACCTGAATCCTGCCCTCCAGCCAGTCTCTCAGCCGTGAAAATTCTTGCAGCAGAGTGGAAAGGAACCCAAGAGCAGAGGCTGCACCTTCACTGACTCCTCTTTTGTTTTTCCAACTGCATGGCTGAGGGCAGACAAAACAGACTCAAAGTCCTGGTAAAATCTTTAAACTCTAATAACTGTTAGAGGCATCAGCTGAATGATTTATGACCTGACTTTATGGTATGGTGAATTGTCTTCTCACAGCTGGAAATAAAAACTTTCTACAGTGGTTACAAAGTTCCCTACCCCTGGCATTCACTCCACTGCACCCCAGCCTTGTCTGTCCCCACATACACACTTTGATGAAAAAGACCCCTCACTCCACTCCCGTATTTACCATGATAGAAACCTCAAAGTTCCCATCTAGTGAACTCTGAAGACTCCAAGCCTCCATCCCCAAGACTGGAACCAAGGGAATCCCTTTCCAAAGAGCTTGCATTTGGGCCCCAGGGAGATTCCATCTCTCTCTTTGCTGGGCTGTAGCAAAGTGGGCTTCAAAGTGAGGTCAGCAGATGAAAATGCTGAAGGGGTACAGACCTATGAACAGCTTTCAGGGATTCATTTCCAGATCTAAAACTTGCACATGTGTCTTTCTGATATAGAAGTGCTCTGCCCGAGAATGTTCTCTGCTCTGAGAGCTCACCCCTCCCCTACCACGCAGGAGAAAGGCAGGCCTCTCCCTGCCTGGTATCTCACTGTGGGCATTGCTCCAGGGAGTGGAAATCTCTGGCACCAAACAAGGGACAATTCAAGAATAAATTGTTCCTGAATCCCAGGAGAGCAAAGCAGAGAGAGAAAGAGAACTTAGCGAGTGATGTGGAAGAGACAAAGTCTGTTTCATCCCAGAGCCACAGTCAGGGCGAGCCTCCACACCTGGACCTCTGTCTCTCTTAGAGCTCGAGGACACCTTTTTATAGGTGGAGAAAAAACTTGGGGTTTGACCAGAATGGCATGCTGAAAATGTCATAGAGACGTGCTGGATGCTGGAGGGGATTAACAGGAAAAATGTGTACATACCGAGTAGAATGTGGAAAGGCACAGTTGGTGGAAATCACTTATTAACTAATGTTTGAGTTGAATTATGGGTAGAAACTCAGAGGGATGGTACTATTAAGTTTTACATTTACTTCTTGTGACAATATGGTTGAAGGGGGCAGTTTATTAAAAGGAAAGACAGTACAAACACTTCATACACATAAATAAGAAGAGGAAAGATTAGAGAGGCAGCTTCATGGCTGAAAGGAGGCCTGAGATCCAGCGGACCTGAAGATGACCACACGCACACTCACACTCACACACACACACTCACATACACACACACTCACTCACACACACATGCACTCACACTCACACCCTCACACACATGCACTCACACTCACACACACATACACACACTCACACATACACACTCACACACACGCATACACTCAGACACATACACTCACATACACACACTCACATACACATACACACACTCACACACATACACTCACACACACTGTCAAGTATGTGGCAAGGCAGAGAAATGGGCCTGCGATTACACTCAGCGATGCCTAGATCCTCTTTGGAGTACTTTTGATAGTTAGGCTTACAATGAAAAATAACTTTTGGAGAAACTGCATAGATTCACAAAATGGGGGGAGGGGCATGGACGGAGGGAGAGGTAAACTGAGAGAAGAAGCTCAGATAAGTGAGTGCCCAGGAGTGAAGAACCAGGAAGCGGAAGGAAGTGACAACCCTGCCCTGGAGGTTAAATATTTACAAAGCCTGTGGCCTTTATTTGGGAACCTGAAAACTGAAAGGTAATATTGGAGTTGGAAAACTGAGGCATGAAGCAACTTAAAATGAAAGCATCCCCCCTCCCCAATGACACTTAAATATCAAAGAAAGAAAATGATTTAAAACAAAGGACAGCTTGGGTGGGGAAGCATCAAGTATCCAAAATCTGGAATGTCATAATTATGGAATTTGAACCTGTGAATGACAAGGAAGAGAAGATGAGGGTACCTAGAGCTCACTGTCATGAGATGTGGCAGGCAAGGGCAGGGACAGCCATTGCATGTTTTACCTGGCAAATGTATTCAAAGCAGTGCATTTGTGGAGGGCTTGGTCCCATGTGTCCTGGGCTAAAGCTCACCTGCATGGACTCACTTGACCAGAGGACGTTTGCATCTTCATGTAGCCACTTCCAAGTCAGCCCTCTGAGAAAAGCTGAGGTCGTAACAAAATAAAGGCAAGGTGGGCTGTGAATGTAGCCAGCAGGCCCCGGGGATTTGAGGCATGGGTTCTTGTAGAAGGAGCTAGACAGCAATCCACTCAAGACCAACTGTTGAATCTTCACTGACCATAGGGTGATCTAATGTTAAATGCCAGTGATTGAGTGGTAAAGTTGATGCGTTTCGTGAAAACTAGACCCCAGTTATATGTAGTCATTACCAGCAAATGGTAAGGCCCGAATTCCAAATTTCAAAATCAAAAGACAAAAAAACAAGACCCAACCTCCAAGGTTCATTTCTGCCTAAAACCACAACAGCAAGTACTCTGGAGAATGGAGTGTCAGCAATAGAACTGCAGGTTTGATGAAGCAACAGTACATATCTTTTTATTGCCATGTTAGACACTCAATAATTAAGAGCTGATAATTATGGGAAGAAAAGGAAAAAAGCATAGTTCATAACACTTAAATGAACTATTTTTTTGTTCCAATGCCATGTACCACTTATGCAGGTAAGGGGTATGATAGGGTATAGGATCTTAAGAAAGCCAAGTTCTAAGGTGGCTACTACACGCTCTATATTAATCCCCCTTTGATGTGTTACTGCTATCACCATAATAACAGCCTGGGCTCACACAGTGCCAGTATCTAGGAATAGTTCAAAGCACTTTGTGGTGACCTTATCTCATCTCTTCTCCCAGTTGCCCTATAGAGTGAGAAAGAAGGAAGCAATTTACAGAGATGACAAGGCAGGGACAGGGTGGGTGGCTTGTCTGATTCCTCTTAGCTCAGGTCAGGGGAAGGCTAAGAAAACAAATTTGGGAGGACAACTCCTCTCTGAGTAAATTAAGCTATCTCTTGTGTACTCTAAAATCAAATTGACACTGTAAAAATAGTAGCCTGCTGAGAGAGGACCTACCTTCTAAACTGCCCCCTGGCTAACTTGACAATGGATAATAAGTATGTCTGGGAAAATAACTTTACTTTTGTCCTTTGTAGTATTTCTATGGTGGGATGACCCATGGAAGAGCCAAGATACTGGGATCCACTCAGCATTGACCCTTTATTATTCCCTGGCTACAGCTTATGGCATAAAGGAGTAATTTACTATTGTCATTACAGATGGCAAACACCTTGGGTTTTCCAATGCAATTTGGCTTTTAATTTAGTAATCACCATAGTGATGATCCTAAATGACATCAATTTTTAAGCAGAGAGTTTGTTTCCTTGTTTTTCCCCCTAATCAGTCACTTATTTTCCTATACCAGGTAATCTACAATCATTCAGAGAACAGAAGAAAGGGGAAGGGAAACCAGATTGTGACAGTGTCATCATGGCGTGACTCAGATAACCTTGATGGCACTTTGTCTAATCAGCCGTTACAGACCCTTTTCATTACATGTCAACAAAGTCATCTGCAGCCTCTAATTACTGTCTCATCACACTATTTAGCAGAGGAAGGAGGAAGGTATGGAAAAGAATAAAACTGCTATAAAAAAAATCCAATGAAGGAAAATAAGGAAGAAATAACAGCAAAAAAAAAATTCTGAAACTTCAGACCTGAAGAATCACGCTTTATCCCTCGAGGAGAGCAAAGATTTTTGTCTGATTTATTCACTGCTATCTTTCTGATCCCTAAAATAGTGCCTGGCACACAGAAAATATTTGTCAGAAAAATTCCATCACCTCTAAAGCAGTTTGTAAGGATGAAGCTAGGTGTGTGTGACTGTAAGACAGTGTTTTCAAAGGCTCTGAGGACCCCACGACAGGTGTTCCTATTCACCAGGAGCAGGAGGGCTGTGGGCACTCTCACTGTCCTGGGAAGGTTCACTGGGCCTTTCTCTTCTGTCCATCTGGGAAAGCACCTAGCATCAAAGTGGTTTGGGAAGCATTTTTAGGCAAGCACTGGTTTCTCCCCTTCACCTCCCAGCTCAGCATAACCTACCCTCCCTGGGCTCTTTGGATCATGAGGAGCCCTGGGTCGGAGCAGTCCCTGCACCTTTCAAGGAACTAGAGCAGTGTGTTGCCCCTCTCAGGAACACACATGATTTAAATAGGCTTCTAGGATAAAGGCAACATGTCCCAGTGGTAGCATTGTGGATCATGTGATTCCTGAATGAAGAAATCATCTTGATGTGAAGGTGGGGCCTCCTTACTACACTTCAAATTAGTTTAAGTTTATGCGGTTTTCTTCCTGCATTTTGGAGTACCTTGACAATATTTTTGAACATAAAAAATATTTATTAAAGGCATTTTACTTTCACAATGTTTTCATAATGTTTAAAATAATTTGCGAATTTACACTAAATAAAATAGGCAAGTAGTACCGTGTATGGCTTTATCTTCAGCCTTCATTTGTAACTCAACATGTGCAATTTTAGGTCAGCCTAAGCAAATAGAAAATGCAATAAAAATGATAAAATCTCTTGACTCATAAGAGATGTTCCCATGGTCCATCCCTTGTCACACTGAAAGGTCTGGGAGAGCTTGTGAGGACCCGCAAGAGCAGGGGCAGCTATGGAGCCAGAAGACATTCTTGACTCCTGCAAAAGGTAGAGACAACTAGTCCTTTGGCACTAGAATGGGATGAGGATGGTGTGGGATCTCAGGTCAGAAGCAGCAGCCCTTCAGGGCTTCTGATTCTAAAGGGTGAACTCTTCTTGGGGCCAGGAGAAAGTCTACTTCATATATGCAGTATTCTGTAGGACTGCAGGAGGAGCCCAGAGGGACAAGAGGCAGAAGGAAAGGTCTGGAAGCCCCCCACCCCAAGATAAGGAGGGGTGGGAGACTCCACGGGAGTGACTGGTAACCACGTGGATACTGGGCAGAGCTTGTGTGACCCTCCAATGTCAGTGAGCAGAGCACAGGCGTCTTGGTGAAGAGAGTTTTGCTCTGGAAGTCACTGGTTTCTGCATGTTAATTTCTACCCCAGACTGGCATAATTCACCCTCCACTCCAGCCAGCCAGCTGTCACGTGCTTTCTCACCAGGAGGAGCAATTAGGGACTATATAAAATCTCTATGTTGACTGTAATTTATTCAATGTTCCTCACCCCTCTTCTTGTAAGTTTTCACTTCCTCTGTAGCTGGTGGTTTCTGTCATTTCTTTCCCTATTTACACCAGGCCTAAATCAGTTTCTTTTCCAGAACCTTGCATTTCTCTCCAGAGAGGTCATTAAGCGTCTCTACTTTCTGCTACAAAGTTTTTCTTTTGTTCCCCTGCAGAGTTTAGGCTGGATGTCACACCAAAATGGTTCCTCTTCAGTTAGTTTATGCTGAAAACAAAGAAATTGAGCTGAGCACAACAGCACCTGTGGTCCCAAGAACTCCAGAAGCCAAGGCAGGGGGGGTCATTTAGCCCAGGAGTTCGAGGTTGCAGTGAGCTAAGGTCACACTCTAGTCTGGGCCACAGACAAAGCCAGGCCCCATTTCAAAAAACAAAAAAGAAAGAAAAGAAAACAAAGAATTTGGCAAATATTTTTCTATTAGTGCTTCATTTTCCTCCTTCTCTGGTTTCTTGAACAAAATTCACTTCAGAGATCTGCCTCTGCTTCAACTGCGAAGTGCAACAATTGAAAACTTTAAAAAAATTTTTAAATTTTAAAACACCAAATTGTGTAGAAAACCCAAAAGTAAACAATGCTTGCCGCCTGTAACAATAACAAAAAATTACTTCTTTATACCATAGCTGTAGCCAGGAAAAAGTGACGTTTCGATGTTGAATGGATCCCACCCTCTAGGCTCTTTTAAAATTTCCTTCTCTCTGCAAGCAAGGGCTCCTTGCTAAGATTTCCTACATAATTTTGTTATGTTCACTGTGACTTCAGTGTGTTTCTTACTCCAATCATCCTTCCTCAAGAGTATCTTTCCATGCTTCTCTGAGATTTGGTTATTTTTTTCTTAAGTCCGGTGAAATTTAGACTTTATCTTTCTTCTTTTTAACTTAGTTTAGCTTCATCGCAATATAATATTTTTGCCTCTAAAAGTTTCACAGAATTCTATATAAAAACATGTAATATTTCCATAGAGTTTTAGCTGTCTAATAGTTTACCCTATTTATTTCACATGGTATTTATCCTCAGCAGCCAACATCAGAGTGTTTTTTCTTCTGGAATCTGACTTCTTACTTAAGGCCCTCAACCCTCTCACCTTAGAGACACTCTAGTTCAGTTTGTTCTGTCATGTCCAAACCTCATTACCAAGACAGCTGCCTGTTTGACACCCTGATCTGCATGACAAGAAATAGGACGCAGGCTAGTAATTCAACACTGATTCCTAATAAATTATTTCCTTCTCTCCTTCCATTCTGTCTTAACCAGAAATCTTAGTCATGTGTTACCAAGACAGATGAGCAAGAGTGAAAATGCAAGAAAGGGACTTGGTAGATATTTGTAGGGAATTGAAAAATAATTTCAGAGGAAGAGAGTATATCCTCCAGGCCCTTCAGTGTCCACCATCTCACTGAAGCTGCAGAGTCTGGGGAGGACGGGATGTGGCCTGGCCAGGTCAGGCCTGGAAAGATGAAGAGAGAGGATGATGGTTTCTTTGTACTTATCTGCGAATGATCTGGCCTGCTTCAGGCTTTTGTTTTGTTTTTTTTCTTTAATTGCCTTGTATCTGTGGTGTCTTATTTACCCAAGTTCCATTATTATTTACCCATGTTTAGTTTCAGGCAATGTAGCTAATAGGCTAATAAGAGAGGGTCCCTGTCATCGAGGGTTCACAAACCAATAGAAAACAGAGGCATCTGTGGAACTAACTCTAATCTAATAGGAGGTCTCAAAACGGGGCAAGCAAGACCCTCCTTTGGAACTTGGGAAGAAACTGTGAGAGGTTCTGTTTATACTTATTTCATGTAAAAATAAAGTAATTACATGTTAGCTAATGTTAAAAATGACACTGGTACTCTCCCAGGATCTTTTCATCTTGTGGTCATATGTCATTAATTATTCCCTGGAAAAGGAGATCCATAAAGGAGGAATTGGAAGGAGGTTTGCCTGGTATATTATCTGGTGTTTGTTTTACTGACCCTCACATGGGGCAAGCAGCTTCAATGGCTACAGCAAAGCGATTGTAAAGTGTAGGTGATGTTAGTGATGTAGGCACATGTGCATAAAAAAGGAAATGGTGAACCTGACACTCTGCTCCTTCTATTAGCTCTATCAGCTATTTGTCAAGCCTATTTCCAGGTAAGAAAGTCATGAAGAACCCAAGTCAGGCCAGATACTGGCCAAAATAAAATTAGAAGTTATAGAAAAGTTTATCTGAAATATTGATTAACAACTGATATTATTAATGATGCACCTCATATTAATTTTATTGTGCCCTGAGATATTGGCTTATGAGAATACATATATATCATTTATGAATAAGTATACATATTTTGGAAATGCATGCCCTTCTTTTTCTTTTGGTGGGGGTGTGCAATGAAACAGCTTATTATATCACTGCTCCCTGTGCTGCCCTACGAAGAAAACTGTGGGAGCAGAGCCCAGACTATCATTGTTCCTGGCAAGGAGGGAAATAAATCACAGGAGTGGCATCTTGGAAAAATGAGTGAGATGTAAAGAATAGAGGCTCACTTCAGGTAGACTGAAAAGTCCGAGCAAGGAGACCAGAGGCTTCAGAGAGCATGCCCATTTTAAAGATCAGTGGCCAGGCAGATGTCTCTTAGAATGCACTGTGTATAGCCAGAAGGGTGGCAGGTAACGTGGGAAACATAGATCACACCTAGGTTTGAGGGACCAGAATTCCATATTAAAAATTTGGACCATACTAGAAGCAAAGTGAGTGGATGGAAATGTACAAATAAGGAAGTGTCTTTACCCAAGGAATAGTTTATGTATCTCTGATCTCTAACAACACTGTCAAGGGGTAAATTAGCCAGGGGAAGAAGCAGTATTTTTTTTTTTTTTTCAGAGACAGGGTCTCAGTTTGTCACTCAGCTCACTGTAACTTCAGCATTGACCTCCTGGGCTGAAGTGATCCTCCCACCTCAGCCTCTGGAGTAACTGGGACTCCCTCTTTCTCTCTCTGAATCTATCTAACTCTCCACCTGTTGTTAAGGAACTTGGAGTACTATTCAGGGTGGCCATAAAGTTTGTGTGCAATTTAAAATAGTGTGCCATTTAAAAATGTACACAAACTTTATGGATGCCCTGTTATTAGCATCAAGATGGAAAATGTCACTCAATATTTAGGAGATACTTAGCAACTAATCTTTCTCAGAAATAAAAGAAATTAATTGAGGTAAAATGTACATAACACTTACAATCTTAACCATTTGTAAGCTTACAGTTCAGGTGTGTACTTCACATTCATGTTATTATGCAAACTGTCACCACTATCTATCTCCAGAAAGTTTTCATCTTGCAAAACTGAAAATCTGTACCCATTAAATACTAACTCCCCTTTCCCCCTTCCTCAGCCCCTAGAAACCACCATTCCACTTTCTGTTTCTATAAATTTCATCATTCTAAATACATCACATACGTGGAATCATACACTATTTGTCTTTTTGTGACTGGCTTTTTCACTTAACATAATGTTTTCAAGGTTCATCCATATTGTATATGTATCATTATTTGCTTTCTTTTTAAGCCTAAATAATTTCCATTGTATGGCTATACCACATTCCTTTTATCCATTCATCCATTAGTGGGCCCTTAGTTTGCTTCAACCCTTTGGCTAATGTGAGTCATGCTGCTATGAACACAGATGTCTTGAAGAGTTTGTTTTCAATTCTTTTGGGTATGTATTCGAGAATAAACCTGGCTTGGCACCCATAGCACAGTGGTTACGCACTGGCTGCATGCACCAAGGGTGGCAAGTTCAAATCCAGCCCGGGCCAGCTAAACAACAATGACAACTGCAACAAAAAAAATAGCCGGGTGTTGTGGCAGGCACCTATAGTCCCAGCTACTTGGGAGGATGAAGCAAGAGAATGGCTTAAGCCCAGGAGTTTGAGGTTATTGTGAGCTGTGACGCCACGCACTCTACCAAGGGTAGTGAGACTCTGTCTCAAAAAAAAAAAGAGTAAACCTTAAGTTACCTTATCTGTGAGTTATTTTGAGAGAAGCAGCAAGTTCTCCCAGAGGTTCTCTTAATGCATTATTTTCTTGAAAATGTACTATGAATATTTGGTGGCCACTCAAAAAGAGGCTGGTCATGTCAAGCCAAAAGATTTTCCCCTGGGAAGCTGACCTGTATCTGCAGTGAGGTAGTAGTGATTGCCCACTAGGCATCTAGAGTTAAGAGGCAAGGATGTTGCTAGGTGTACGTGTTTGTATCTATCTGAATATACATTTTCATTTTACTTCAATAGCAAACAAAGGTCTACAGCAGATTTTGAAAAGAAATAGCTGCAGAGATAGGAATGGTTTCTAAGCCCTACAATCACATCGATATTATAACAATTTGCTTCTGAGCTTAAAATGGCTCTCTCATCTTATCTTCTGGTGTGTACTAATTATTTCATAAGGGATTTATTTGTAACTTTGTGGATTTCACAGGCTGCACCTTGCAAAGGGCACGATGTCAGTCTCAGTTTCTATAATGCTCCCGTTTGAGAGTTCTTCTGGTCTGCTTGTTTTCTACACAGTGTGTTTCTGTGTAATGAAATGCCTTTTACCTAGGATTCACAGAGCATGCATTCCCTGGCTTACCCTCCCAGAGGCTAAGACTCTTAGGAATCATTGATAGTGTGGGGGAGGGGAGGCTGCCTATGAAAGGGAAAGGGTACCCTGGAAAGCCAGGGTTCTAATTCCTCTGCCAGTTTGTATGACAAAGAGGGCAGATATCCTCCGTGAAGGCTCAGCACTTTCAAGTCGAACCGAGGCCATTCCAACCCAAATTCACGACCCCTGGCCGTGGAAAACACCCAGCCTGGCTGAGGACCAAAGAGTAAACGTCTGCCGCACCGGGCTGCACCTGAGGACTCGGAATTGTCTCTGCTTATTCCAATCTTTTGTTACGTGGGCTGGCTGCTCTCTGCAGAGCTCCACGGCTGCAGAAGGACAGGGCCTCGGAGGCTCCCACCAAGGCAGATCAGAGAGCTGAACAGCGCTGCCCGGCGCTGCTGCGTTGCATGCGGAGGAACCAAGGCCTGCAAGGAAGGAGGGAGGGCAGCGGGAGATAAATCAGGGGAGCAACAAAGCTGAGAGAACTTAGATCTTGGCCTCCCTCCACCGGGCTCTCTACATACTTAACAGTACGGAGCTGCGACCCCTTCCTAGCCCCAGTTCTCTGGGCATTTGGCTTCTTTACATAATTGTTAGGATTGATAACCTTCGAATATTTCTAACTGGAGAACACTGAGAGGAGTAAAAGGGTGGGGGGGGGATAATGATAGATTTGTAGGCTTTCTTTCAATTCTCCTTCGTTCATTGGCTAAGTGTCGGTTGCCTAGGAAACCGCGTGCATCTCGGCTGCGGAGTAGGTTGTCAGGTTGTGGGGCCGAGGGCTGCGTTTTAAGTGGTGAATGCAGGCAAGCGGGGGGTGAGGGGTGGGGAGGGATCCTCAAGCTAAATGTCTAGTTAAATTTCAATAAATATGTTAAAATATATTTTCCATTAGTAAAACAATGCTTTTAGAATTTACTCCCAATTCATCTAGGCAAAGCCTCCTTTCTATCAGATTTCTTCAATTACTTAAAACAATGACTGTATGTAATAAATGCAAAATCACTTGAGGATTTTCCATTGAAAATAATCTGCAAATTGTGACAGCAAACATAATTTTAATACTTTGGAGTATATCTCGCTCACCTCAGCCACATGATCAATTATGCGAAAAAATGTATTTTACTTTACCTAGGGTTATTTCTACGTCTGTCTCTGGACGGGAAATTTTTAAAATGTTGGGTATCATTAAAAACCAATGTTTAAACCTCAAACTGCGGCCCGCGGGCCACATGAAGCAGTGTGAATTTTATTTGTTCCCGTTTTGTTTTTTACTTCAAAATAAGATATGTGCAGTGTGCATAGGAATTTGTTCATAGTTTTTATTTTTAAACTATAGCCCGGCCCTCCAACGGTCTGAGGGACAGTGAATTGGCCCCCTATTTAAAAAGTTTGAGGACGCCTGGTTTAAACCAATGTATGAAAGAGATCATGAAATCTTCCTGTCTGATACACAATGACCTAGATTGAAAGGAATTTGTATAATTAACAAAAAGAAATGCTGGGACCCAACTGAAAACGATTCTTTTTTATTTGAAATCGGGGAAGCAGCTTCTTCCTGGGAGCTATATGGAATAAGGGTTTTTAAAAGTGTTATCAGGTAAACAAAAATGGGCAACATCCTAATTCCAATTGAGGCGGGGTTAGTGCGTGGAATAGTTAACATGCCTACTCAGAGAGGCAAGGGTGTGAGGGATAATTCCAACAAAAAGCGTGAAAGGAAAGATTTGGGGTCGAAAGAGCTTGGGTCCCCAAGGCCATGAAGCTTTTTTTAGAGGGATAATTTCCAGTCTCAGCCTATCCGAAACGTCCTCCCCTAAAAGAAACCCGAGAGGAATGGGTTCTTTCATCTATCTGATCTGAACGCACGTTTTCACCCAGGCACTCCGCGGAGATCTGGCTTGGAAACAGAAGCTGAGAAACCGTTAAGAGAGGCAGGCAGGAGGCTGGCTCAAATTTCCCAGCTTAGAGTTGAGCCCCAGCAGCGCTGCGCGTCGGGGTTGCTCTCTGGCGCTCGCAGCAAGGCGCTGACCTCCCGGAGTGCGTCTACATTCGCAGTGCGGGTGTCCTTCTCAGTTCCTTCCAGCGCGGCTCGGGGTCCCACCGGAGCCGCCCTCCAGGCTCACACTTGCTACAGCCCGTTCGCTGGGCCCTGGTCACCTTCCCGGAGGGCTAGAGCGCCTGGAAGACGCGATTGCAGTCCGAGCCTTGTCTTTAACTTGCCTTGTGACCTTGGGAATTGTTCGCCTTCGATGTTTCTGCATTTGTAGTATCTGGATTAGAAACTCCGGGGTCAGGCCCACCCCGCGAGCAGCAGACCTCGGCTGCTCTGCCTATCTCTGGACCCAACCCTAATCCCGGCACCTGCAGCCGCGCCTGGGAAACTCTGCCCCTTGGAGGTCCAGACTGAGCTCCCAGCAAGTCTGGAGGCGGCTGGGCTTTTGTTCTTGTTTCTTTTTCTTTGTACATTGAAATTGAATTGAAATTCCCCTCCCACCCCACAGCGGGAAAGGGAGACGATGACAGCTTGCTGATAGTTCTGGGAGGGTCTCACTCAACAGCTGCAGGCACCGCTCAGGGTCATTCTGCCCCTCTTGCCAGGGAATTAAAGGGGTCATTTCACCTCGCAAACCTTCCGCCTCGGTTGGGGGTGGCGTGCGTCAATTATCGAATTGCGGAGAACATGCTGTGCAAGTGAACGTTTCTGCCACCCTTCTGCCTCCCTCCCCCCAAAGTCAATCTCTCTCTCCTCTCTCTCTACACACACACACACACACACACACACACACACACACACACACACGTAACAAAGAGATCAGCTTCTTCCTCGAATACCTAGAGACTGCGGATTCGAAGGGTGTCGGCGCTCCAAGACTGCGCACGCGCTTGTGTGAACGCGCCCGGGTCTCGGGTGGTCTTTCTCGCGCGCGGTGCTGCAGTTTTTAGGTGTGTCACCCCCTCCCCCGCACCAGGGAGGCTGGGACTTCGTGGCCTCTGCGAAGGAATATAAGAATGTACAGCGGGGAGAGAACCCACCCCTTGACTCGACCATACATGAACGCAACCCCGAGAGGGGGAGCACCTGGCGTGTGATTATAAATACTCAATTGCGGAACAAATCCTAAGCTTTTGTGAGCCCTTTGTTCCGCCGAGAGCCCCGCCCTCAGAAGGTGGGGACCCCACCTTCTTTCTGCCCTCAGAACAGTCCACTGCAGCACGGCTAGCCACACCCACTCGGTCCTGCGAGGGACTTTTGTTCCACAAAGTCAGCCCGCAGAATTAGGGGTCCTTGGTACCAGCCAGGGCGCTGAGGACTAGGAAAGGGTCGGGCAGGAGGGGCTCAGAGATCGCTCCACCCCTGGATGCTGCTGCAGCAGGGAGAGAGAGCAAGAGGCCTAGACCGAGACAAAGGGGAGAATAGGCCGAAGCTGGAGACAGGGCACAGGGCATCCTGCTGCTCTTGGGCAGCAGGTGTCCCGGGTCGTGACCACACACGACTTCCTTCTGTCACCACCTTGTCCTCCTCAAGGCTCTAAATGACAGGGCGTCGGCACCTGGGCAGCCGTTGGCCTCCAGGGATGGGGAAAGGGGTAGTGGTCTCACCAGGGGCAGTTGGCTTGGGGAACTCTGGCTGGTGGCCGAGTAAGGAGCTGCAATCCAAGCTGGCAGAGCAGATTGTGCCACCTCAACCCTCCCACCACTCGGAGCACCTGACGGTTTTTCCACCTGCTTCAAGTCCTTCCCACCTCCTCAAGCAGTGCCAGCTTTTTCCCAAACCAGGCCTGCCGCTCTGGTTGCCCCGCCTCGTAACCCTCCCCTTCCACACGCTTCCCCCTCAGTTCCTCGCACCCAGTTTTCCCCTCCCTTCCCCCACCCCAGTTCTAGACAATGCGCACACCCCCAGCCTTCTCCCGGAGCCCCCCCGTCCAGGTCTGCACGCCCGCGATGATTGGCCGCGGGCCGGTGGTCCAGCCCCCTGGACGGTCCCTGGGGCTCGGAGCATTACGTCAGCCGGGCACCAAGAGCGCCAGCGCGAAGCGGACTGGGGGGACTTGGGCTGGGGGCGCGGCCTGCGCCGGCCGCCCCACCCTCCCTGCATAAAAGGCCGAGCCAGCCGGGACGGCCCTCTCAGCCCGTCGGTTCCGGAGCGCCTTTTTAGTGGCCCCGCTGTGGGTGTGTGAGGGGAGGACGGACAGACCCACTAGACATCACCGGACCAGGAAGAAGCTAACTAGGCACCATGCGTGAGATCGTGCACATCCAGGCGGGCCAGTGCGGCAACCAGATCGGTGCCAAGGTGGGCGCGCCGCCGGGGAGTGGGTAGGAACCCGGGGCGAGCGCCCCTAGCGGTCTCGAGGCGTGGGTGTGGTCCTGGGGGCTTGCCGAACGCAGTCCTTCCTGGCCGCTTTGTGCCGCCTGGTGGGGCGTGGGCTCGGAGGTAACTTTCGGTAGGGAGTAGGGAGACCTCTCTTTCATTTTTGCAGTAACTCGTTTGGAGTCCGGGCCACCCCTCGGCCTCCCTCCCTGCTCACCACCTAGTTAGGCTCGCGTGCCGGGAGAAGACGAGGGTGTGTCTTCCAGGCCGTAAGCGCGGGTCTACTCCAGCAGCCGACACAAGAATTGATTTTACTCGGCTTGAACCCGAGTCGCCTTGCGGGGCGTGGGGAGGAGAGCAATTGTCTCGCGGTCGCAGGACGTGCTCTGAATCGAAATCCACAGTCCTTTAGCTCCCTAGCGTCCGGGGTTCCCCGCCCTGCCCAGCCGGCTGAAGTGCTAGCGCCCTCTCCCCCCACCGCTGCCCCGGGGCCATGACCCGGTGAGCAAGGCTCAGCCACCGTCTAGCTTTGGCTAGTGTATTTCTCCACGCCCCCCACGACCCCTACCTCCTACCGCGAGCAGCTGTTTGCCTGGGAAACGCCCCGTTTCAACTTTCTGACCCTGCAAAATACAAGCCCTGCGGCTGTGCCCGGGTTATGCTGCCCTTTGAAGCCCCTGAAATGCTGGGTTTCAGAACTGAGTCTTGGACGTTTCTTTGAGAGTCGTGGCGTCTCTGGGGGGTCATGCAGGACTAAATGTAGCCTTTTTCTGTCTCAGTTTTGGGAGGTCATCAGTGATGAACATGGTATCGATCCCACTGGCAGTTACCATGGAGATAGTGATTTGCAGCTGGAGAGAATCAATGTATACTACAATGAAGCCACTGGTAACTGCCCTTACCCCACCCCTCCCTTCGGTTTCTTACTGCCGGGCCCTTCTCCTGGGACTGACCCCAGAGGTGTGGCTCCAGGGGAGGGTGGACTATAGAGTGCTATATTTCAGAGGGCCCCATTTGGCAGCAGAGCCCTTTGAGGACTTGGTGGTGGCTCCTCCTTTGTTTGAGGAAACATCAGTGCCTGACATAAGGAAGCTGGTCTCTGCAGAGCTTTCTGCCTGGGGTCTAAGTCAGCTGTTTTTCCCACTGCAGGTAACAAATATGTTCCTCGAGCTATCCTGGTGGATCTGGAGCCGGGCACAATGGACTCCGTCAGGTCTGGACCATTTGGCCAGATCTTCAGGCCAGACAATTTTGTGTTTGGTGAGTGCCTGGCATAGCTGGCAGTGTGAGTGGATTATTTTACGCTAGGCAGCTCAGGGTGGAGAGGTGGGACTGCACAAGGGAAAGGTGAATATCCAACTTAGTATTACTGAAGGCTAAAAAACATGCTTGTCTTTCAACTTCTAATAGCCAGGTGTCCTAGACGTTCTTATTTATAATTACATCCATGGACAAATATTTTAACGTCTAGCCATTTTGGTGATAACCTGAAATAATCTTCTCTGACTCATTTATCTATATTATGGGGTTTGAGGTAAACAATTTAATACAATCGTCAGTGGCTTAAGAATTCTCTTTTCCCTCTGGCAGGCCAGAGTGGAGCCGGAAATAACTGGGCAAAGGGCCACTACACAGAGGGAGCCGAGTTGGTAGACTCCGTCCTGGACGTGGTCAGGAAGGAGTCAGAAAGCTGTGACTGTCTCCAGGGCTTCCAGCTGACGCACTCGCTGGGGGGCGGCACCGGGTCCGGCATGGGCACCCTGCTCATCAGCAAGATCCGGGAGGAGTATCCAGACCGCATCATGAACACCTTCAGCGTCATGCCCTCGCCCAAGGTGTCAGACACGGTAGTCGAGCCCTACAACGCCACTCTCTCCGTACACCAGCTGGTGGAAAACACAGACGAAACCTACTGCATTGACAACGAGGCCCTGTATGACATCTGCTTCCGCACCCTGAAGCTGACCACCCCCACGTACGGGGACCTCAACCACCTGGTGTCGGCCACCATGAGCGGGGTCACCACCTGCCTGCGCTTCCCGGGCCAGCTGAACGCAGACCTGCGCAAGCTGGCCGTGAACATGGTGCCCTTCCCGCGCCTGCACTTCTTCATGCCCGGCTTCGCGCCCCTGACCAGCCGGGGCAGCCAGCAGTACCGCGCCCTGACCGTGCCCGAGCTCACCCAGCAGATGTTCGACTCCAAGAACATGATGGCCGCCTGCGACCCCCGCCACGGCCGCTACCTGACCGTGGCTGCCATCTTCCGGGGCCGCATGTCCATGAAGGAGGTGGACGAGCAGATGCTCAACGTGCAGAACAAGAACAGCAGCTACTTCGTCGAGTGGATCCCCAACAACGTGAAGACGGCCGTGTGTGACATCCCACCCCGCGGCCTCAAGATGTCGGCCACCTTCATCGGCAACAGCACGGCCATCCAGGAGCTGTTCAAGCGCATCTCGGAGCAGTTCACGGCCATGTTCCGGCGCAAGGCCTTCCTGCACTGGTACACGGGCGAGGGCATGGACGAGATGGAGTTCACCGAGGCCGAGAGCAACATGAATGACCTGGTGTCCGAGTACCAGCAGTACCAGGACGCCACGGCTGATGAACAGGGGGAGTTCGAGGAGGAGGAGGGCGAGGACGAGGCTTAACTTCACAAGACAGAGCAGGTTAGGGCAAGCTAAGAAGGAAAGCAAGGGGGTGGGGGGCTTACTGGTGAAAATATCTTGGCAGTCGAATGAAAGCAGCATGGTCTCCTGTAGGTGTGTGCACTGGTACTCTGGTGCTCTTCACTGTTGCCTGTCACTTTTTTTTCCCTCTTTTTGTAATATTGATGACATCAATGTAACATTTGAGATATTTCTGAGCTAATGTAATGGCTAAAAATCACATAAACGTTTGTGTCCGAATAGTGTCTGTCCTTTCTTTTCCTTTTCTTCTTTATTGAGTTCCTTATTACCAATTTAAATCAATTTAAATGTAACTTTCTGAACACTTTATATTAAATTCTTTTCAAAAGGGAAAGGATAGATAATAGCTGACATGACTTCACTCTCTTGATGTGGTAAAACTGAACAAACTACAGTCATATCCGATTTAAGGTGGGAGATGGATGTGAGTTTTAAAATACCTTCATGTATTTTATTAGCTGAAAGTTGCTTTAAAGCACCTTGTGTTTTCATGTAGGAATCCTACTATGTATTTCCTTCATAAAAATTTTAGTTACTACATTCTCATAGAACAATTCTAAAGGAGAGTGGAAAGTTAGTGTTCCCTTCTTCCTGTGTTCCTTGATACAGTTTCCTTCTTGAAGGGAAATCATTCCTACCATGATTTTCTTATATCCCTGAAGAAATATTTCATACATTTTCAAAACTATGTAAATTATTCCCCTTTTTTCTTTCTTCACTCACATGGAGTGTGACACTAATACATTATTCTCCAGCTTCCTTCCCTTTTCTAAACAGTGTATTTTGAAGATAAAGAGGTTCCCTCCTTTAAATGGATATTATACATAACATCCATTATGTACTTGTCCATATTTTATTTAGCTGATTCCCTACCAATGGGCATTGGTGCTTTTTTCTTACAGTGTAGTGCCACAATCAATAATTTTGTGCATATGTCATTGTGTACCAGGGAATAGCTAACCTATAAATTTCTATAAATGTAGTTTTCTCTTAAAATGCATATGCCTTGTTAAATACATGAAATAATTTGTACTTAGGAACTGCCATAGATTTACAAATGGCTAATAGGCTCATTTTCAAGCTGCTCATCATGTTTACACTACATAACAAATTATTTATACTTAACTTCATTTAAGTTTATATGAAATTATGAATCCTGGATTGTTGGAAATTCTTAAATAGGCAAGGCACAATAATATTCACAGTTTATTACCTTTTTGCCTGCAGTGCCCAGCTGGGATTTGGGATTTGAGCCCATGTCTGACTATAGACTTAACTCATCCACTAAAGAAGCTATGGGATTTTTCAATAATCAATTTTCAGTTAAAGTACTTCTATGGGATAAATTATACTGTATCAAAATGGTGCTGATACTCTGCTTTAGTCTGGGCCAGTTTCTCATTTTGAGGAGAGAAGTAGATTGTAAATCATAAATAAATGTATAAAACTTATTTGCGTATAGGAAGAAAAATCAGAAAAACTAGATTTAAGATTTTTCTAGTTTTTAGACTAGGGAGGGAAAGTATTTCATTCTGCTTCATTCTATTACTTAAATGTCAAGAAAAAGAAAAAATGAGTGTACGTAAAGGATTTCCATTATTAGAGGGGCTGAAATATATTTGAAAATAGTTTCAAAGAAAAGCATGAGCCGTATAATTTTAAAAAGTGTGAAAATAAGTTAATGCTACCACATGGCTCCCATAAATGGAAAAGAGCAGTAGTTCGCTTTACAAGTATTATATATCATGAAAACTTGATGGATAGGGTCAAACAGGTCAGGAGCCAGTGGCTTCAGCTCCAGTTTTCTATATTTAACTGGCAGGTGGGATTCCCACTGAGCTGGTGTAAAGCTTCCAACAGCCTAATTAAAGGGTGACTTTGGCTTTAAATGCCCAGAAGACTTGAGGCAGCTGCCAAGGCCCCTGGATCTTTCCTTGGTTGTGCTTTCCCTACAATCTGTCATTCATAAGATCAGTACCTTTGGAGAATGGTGGGATTGTATCCAAGCACCTCTTGGCATACTGGAAGCATCCTGCTTCTCTTCCACCTGGTGAAAAGAGCCTGTACCAGCAGGCCAGCCTGATAGCCTGTCAGCAGACCCATGTCTACACTGCTAAAGCTTATTTTGGCATGATTAGAACAGTGGGTGCCAAACTGACCAGCCAAGCACTTGCTCTGGGGCCTAATTTAGACTTAAATGCACACTTAGAAAAAATAGTTCAAAATGAGGGAAATACTCAGACTAAGGATTAGATTAAGATACTATTTTGAAACCATTGATTTCCTTTGTTGTTACCTGATACGATTGGTGGTGGTGGTAGTGGTGGTGGTGGTGTGGCGTGTCTGTTTTCAAAGCTTCCCAAAAGAAATGTTCTATTCCTCCTTGATGTTCCCTAAGAAGGATATTCACTTCTGAACAGCCATAGCACCCAAATTACAAGACCCACTGGGGTCGATGCAAGATTCAGAGGTTAGGGTTAGGGAGGGGACATCTGAGCCTCCTTGAGGTCATCCTGAGAGTCTGAGAGGAAGTATTAACCCAGTGTGCTCTAAATTGACTTGCATCTCTACATGAGACCCGGGGATGTTCTAAGGCTGTTAGATTCCCCATTTTATCACTAAAAGTGTGTCAATAGCAATTTGAACTAAAAGTAACATTAAGAGATCATATCATTTACCCTCCTTTTTGTGTAAGTAAAGAAACAGGATCTGAGACCTTTAAAAACTAATTTTTCTTCACCCATTCTACAAAAACTTTTATCTAAGATTCCAGAACAGATTAGGTCTCAGGCCTGGTGCTTTTTGTCTACAGCTGTGTCATTTAGGTTCTATTACATACAAATATCAGATGAGGATTATGAAGAAGGGAAAGATGAATTTCCTGGCATCAAGGAAAACCCCAGCAGTGTGCCCTGGTCCCACTCAACCTTCCTGGTAGGCTGTGCCACACTATAGAAAAGTGCCACACTTTTTCTATAATGGAGAGTCCCTGTTTGACAGCTACTGGTAATGTCTTGGTTCTAAAATACCACATTCACGGCTCAGCACCTGTAGTTCAAGCAGCTAAGGTGCCAGCCACATACACCAGAGCTGGCAGGTTGGAATCCAGCCCAGGCCTGCCAAACAACAATGATAACTATAACCAAAAAATAGCTGGCTATTTTGGAGGGTGCCTGTAGTCCCAGCTACTTGGGAGGTTGAAGCAAGAGGATCGCTTATGCCCAAGAGTTTGAGGTTGCTGTAAGCAGTGCCATGGCACTCTGCCCAGGGAGACAGCTTGAGACTCTGTCTCAAAACAAACAAACAAACGAAAAAACTGACATTCACAATGCTTGAATGCAAATGTGGCTGCAAGAGGAATATTCTGCAGGGACAGTCACGGAAAAAAAAGAGTAGGAAGTTACTGGAGACCACCTTGTACACATCCATTTTAGTTAAGATGTGACTGAGACACTAGATAAAGCTGTTGACAAACTCCTATGTCTGATTTCTTTCTGGTGTGGAAGAGAGGTCCTATTGTGAAGTCACCCCTTTGTAAATATGCCTTGAAGTTGAGGCATTCACTTGAAAATAGTCTCATCTTTGTTTCTTTGCCTCCTGGCTTCTCACTTAAAAGAGGACAGGTCAGTGGGTTTTAGTATATACACTAAAGAGTTGTGCAACCATTATTACTACTTAATTACAGAACTTTTTTTTTCCTTTCTTTCTTTTTTTTTGAGTCAAGAGTCTTGCTCAGTTGTCCTGGGTAGAGTGCTATGGCATCATAGCTCACAGCAACTTCAAACACTTGGGCTCAAGCAATTCTCTTGCTTCAGCTGCTCAAGTAGCCAGGACTACAGGTGCTTGCCACCAGCTAATTTTTCTGTTTTTAGTAAGAGATGAGGCCTTGCCTTGCTTGAACTCCTGAGCTCAAGCAATCCACCCACCTTGACCTCCTTGAGTTCTAGGATTACAGACGTGAACCACCACACCTGCTCAATTCCAAAACATTTTCATTATCCAAAAAAGAAAGTTCATATCTATTAAAGGTCACTCCCAATTTCCTTCTCTCACATCTTTCCTTCTCCAATGCCTGCAAATCACTAATTCTGGACATTTCATATAAATAGAATCATACCATTTGTGGTCTTTTGTGTCTGGCTTTTTAAAAAAATATGTTTTCAAGTGTCATTCATATTTTAACATATATCAGTGCTTCATTCTCTTAATGGTCAAATATTGCCATCGTATAGATAGACCACGTTTTGTTTATTCATTCATCTGTTAATGGACATTTGGGTTGTTTCTACTTTGGGGCTATTAAGAATAACGCTGCTATGAATATTCACATTTTGGGCTTGTGTGTGTGTGTTTTCATTTCTCCTGGGTGTATAAATATTCTTAGGAGTGGAACTGCTGGTTCATATGGCAACCCTGTGTTCATAATCATTTTGACTTCCCCCTAAGTCAAAGATATACACAGTTTCAGATTTGCCTGGAAGCCTGGGATGGAAAAGAGATCAGGCAAACCTTAGGCATTCTGTATTGTACATTCATAAAAAGTCTTAGAATTCTAGAGTTTTAGAAATTGAGGGAATTTTAGAGATCTTCTCATATGACCTTATCAGTTTATAAATCAAGAATCTAAGACCCCAAGTAAGCAATGTTCCTAGGTCATTGCATCAGTTAGGTAGATGTTCAGCTGATAGCAACAATGGTGACAGGTTATTTTTTCACTTTCACTTTAAAAAAGAAGTCTAGAGACATACAGTCCAGGCAGTGTAGCTCCACAATATCCTTATGGACCCAGACTCTTTTCTTTCTGCTCTTCTGGTCAGTGCCAATAGCTACCACCTCAAGTTCTCAGGCCATAGACTGTAGCAGCTCTGGCCAAAGTACCTGGTTCCAGGCAAGAAGGATAGGTAATAGGTAGGGTAAAAAGGCATCTTCCAGCTGAGGAAGCCACCCCCAGTGATCTGTGCCAGGTTCCCCCTCACACACACACTAACCTGGGCTTGCCCTTCCATGGCCACTCTTCCACAAGTGAGCAAAGTAAGGTAGTCTTCAGGCTGGGTATGATATCCCCTCAACATTTTATAAGTTCTGTTAGAGAATGGATAATGGCTAGATAACCAAAAGTTCCTTCCATAATTAGAAAGTGGTTAAGAAGTGACATCAGTCTGGCCTCTTAGTTCCTCTCCCAGTGTTCTCTATAAACATAAGTTTGCAAAATGTTTCATGCTAAGAAGGACCCCTCATTTTCTAAAACAGCTGAAGGCCAAGTGAAAGATTTCTTGCTTCAAAAACATTTACACTCTCCTTACCTTCAGGCCTTTCTAACTTTCAGTTGATTGAACATATGCATGACTTGTAGGGAAATTCCTTTCAGTGACATATAATGACATATAATGATCATGGACATTTGTTGGCTAAAGCAGTGGGACTTTTTTTTTCATGAATATATTTTCTGTGGATTGCATGCTGGTCAATGAAGAGAAAAAAACCAAGACTACTTTGGTGCATTGAGTGGGAAGAAAGGGTACCTGGGTGCACATGGGGTATTAAGCAGCCATGGGTTTGGCATGGTCTTTCAAAGGACTTCCCCCACCCCTGAAGAAACTGATAGATGACAGGACTAATGCAATTCAAAGTGATGGAGGGCAAGTCAGTGCCAGGGAGTGGATTAGACACCCACATCCAGAAGTGGCTGAGAATCAGCTGTAAGCAGGAGCCTTCAGAGGTGGAGACAGGAAGATACAAGCATTCAGCAAGTCAGATCATTCAAAGATAAATCTCTGATGAGCAAACTATGCCTCAGTGACCCAGCATTTAGAGAAGCAAATTTACATCTCTGCTTTCATTTAGATCTCTAGGTAGATAGGGAAGGGAATCCACCGTTAGCAAGTGTCTACTATGCACTAGGCACATTGCTGTAGTCTATAGTGTTGGGTAGAGAGAGATCTCAACCACGTGCTTTATGAACTTTGGGACCTTTTAACAAGTTATTTGCCTCTCTAAATCTCTCTATAGAATAAGAGTTCTTAATATCTGGTTATACAGAGGATTAAATGGCATTCAACTATACAGTGAGAAGAAAGAATTAATAGTCAGTATTTGTTGAACATGTGCTGTTTGTTATGTGTTTATCTCATTTAATCCTCCAAGAATGCTGTATAGTTTGAGTTTTTTTGGTTGTGTTGAAATCAATTCAAAAGGGGTAAGGTAGGAAATTATTGGCTCATGTAATTGAAAACTCCAAGGGCAGGTTGATGATTCAGGTTCTTTCATAGCTACATCTGGAGACTCTATGTCATCAAAACTTTTTCTTGATTACTCTCTTGACTTTGCATTCTTCTGTTTTGTTTTTATATCTTGCCAAGCTTCCCACATGGTGGCAACTTTAGGCTCATACCACCCTATTACTAGAGAATATGAAAAAAGAAGGACCCATATCTGTGTGTGGTGGTGAACACCTGTAGTTCCAGCTACTCGAAGGCCGAGGCAAAAGGATTGTCTGACCCTAGAATTCAAGACTTCAGTGAGCTGTGATCGTGCCAGCCTAAGCAATAGAGTGAGACCCTCTGAATGGAAAGGAAGGATATGGATCCATATATGAAGGATCATGTATCCTCCCATGAGGTGAACAAGAAAGGACCAAGTGATTAGTTTCTTCATTAAGGGAATTAACTGTTCCTGAAAGAACTCAAGCTTAGATTAAGTAACTCGTCCCAGAATCATTCAGCTCGAAGTGCAGAACCTTAGAAATCCAGGTTTTCTGTATTTTTTAAAAATTTTGTCTATAGTTTACTAATAATCAATTCATTTTTTGCTCAGTCATTTTTTTTCTCTGTGCTTCAGAGGTTCTACTTCAAGTTCATTGATCTTTCCTGCAGTGTCTAATCTGCTGTTAATCTACTATGGGTATTTTGCACTCAGATATTACATTTTTAATCCTTAGAAGTTCTAATGGAGTCTTTAAAATTTGTTCCCTTTCTCAACTCTTCATATTTTTCTCTACCTTCTTGAATGTAGGAAGCATATTTATACTAGTTGCTTTATGGTCTTTACCCCTAATTTCATCATTTCTGGCTTCTCCAGGTCTCTTTCTATTGACTGATTTCCCCCCTGTAGTTAAGGGCTACATTTGCTTGCCTGCTTTGCCTCTTTCAGTTGGATGTTAGATGTGAATTTTATGTTGCTGAGTGCTGAGTTGTGCTGTAGTCCTCTAAACCTTGTTCAACATTGTTCTTGCCTGCAATTACATAACATGGATTTAGTTGGGTCCTTTTGAACTTGCTTTTAAGCTTTACTAGGACGGGTCCAAAGCAAATTTTGTACTAGGGATAATTTAACTTCACTATTAAGCCACTGCCCCATGCATGAGATGTTTCCATTTGGGCCAATAGGAACACAGACTAGTCTGATTCTTGTGTGAGCCCTAGGAGTTGTTTGGTCTACTGTTTTCCAACTCTTCTTTCCCTATTCTCATGTAGTTTCTTACTTGCATGTGCACGTCAATTCTCAGCTGAAGACTAAAAGGACCTTTCTGCTGACCTCAGAGCTCTGTCAAGTTCCTTCCATTTCTGGATCCTGCTCTGTGACTCTAGCTTATTTGCATTCTCTGAATTCTATTCTGAGCTCTCTGAATTCTGGTTTTTGTCTTTAACTCAATGAGACCACAAAGCTCTGCCTGGGTTCCCACTCTCTGCACTTCAACACAGACAATTGCTCCAGATAGTAAGTTGAGGAAATCATATGGTGACTTCATTGGTGTCGCTTTTCTCAGGAGTCACTGTTGTTCACTGGCTGTGTCCAATGTCCTGAGAAACACGGTTGCATATATTTTGCCCAGTTTTTTAGTTGTTTCAGTTGGGAGGATAAATCCAACTCCTGTTGCTTCATCTTGGATGAAAGCTGAAGTCTTCTCTTCATTTCCTTTTGATTAAAATGTTTTTCTTTCTTTCCACCTACCAATTCTCTTGTGGAAGTATCTCTTCTGTTTATTTGCCCTTGTGTATCTTTTAGTTTAGACTTCATTTATAATTTTCCCTGTTTCTACTCTTTTGTGAGTTTTTCACCTTTGTTGTTACAGAGTTTTCTTTTCTCCGGGAACCTCATTTCAGAATTTTATAATTTTAAATTTTATTTGTTCTTTCATATGTTATTCTTTCTTTGATTATCTTATTTTTATCTTTTAGCTATTTTGAAATGTTAGGTTACCATTTTCATCAGTTTGAAGACGCCTTTCTGGCATATTTTCATTATCTGGAGAGACATTATTTTGCTCCTGATTCTTGTTCATTTATTTATTTATTTATTTTTGAGGAAGAGTCTCACTTTATTGTCCTCAGTAAAGTGCCATGGCATCATAGCTCACAGCAACCTCAAACTCTTGGGCTCAAGCAATTCTCTTGCCTCAGCCTTCTGAGTAGCTGGGACTACAAGTACTTGCCACAACGCCCGGCTATTTGTAGAGGTGGGATCTCACTCTGGCTCAGGCTGGTCTCGAACCTGTGAGCTCAGGCAATCCACCCGTCACCACCTTGCCTGGCCCTCTTCTTGCTTTTATTAATAATTTTGTGTAGGATTTGACAACAATCTTCCTCCTTTGCTTTTTTTTTTTTTGGTTGTTGTTTTTGAGACAGGGTCTCATTTTTATTGCCCAGGCTGGAGTGCAGTTTTGTTGTCACAGCTCACTGCAGCCACTTCTGGGCTCAAATGATCCTCCCAGTACAGCCACCCTGGTAGGTAGGACTATAGGCACCCACCACTATGCCTGGCTAATTTTGCTTATTTTTGTAGAGATGGAGCCTCACTTTATGGCCCAGGCTGGTCTCAAACTCCTATCCTCAAGCAATCCTTTTACCTTGGTCTCCCAAATTGCTGGGATTATGAGAACAAGTCACTGCGCAGGACCCCTCATTTTTAAGTGAAATGAATTTTCCTGTAATTCAAGGAGGAAGATAAAGGTCTCCATAGTTTAATAGCTGCATGGCTCTATTGGTCCCCTTTCTGTTGTTTTCAGAAAGTGATTTTTTAAAATGACCCACTGAGACATCTACTTCAATATTCCCTGCCATATTTTTACCTACATCTTCTCTTTCCTTCACTGCTATTAATCTTATCTTAGTACAGAATCTGTCTCCAGCAGTTCTTTCTCATTTTTAGGCTTGTTCTGAAAGGGAATTTTGATTTTCTTTAGCTTGAGAATTCATAGGGCTCATTTTTTCATCTGCTTGGAGGGAGGGGGAAGGTGAGGAGAGAATGGTTGAGGGAGATTCAAAACCATGGCCCCATCATAACAATCTTCTACCTATGCCAGAATCAGGTCATTTCTCAAGTCTCATGGTTCCTACTGTCAGGTTTCTATTTTATTATCCATTTACTTCAACAGATATGTGCTGGGTATCTGCCATGTGCATGGCACCGTGCTAACCATACAAACACAGATTAAACATGTTCTGACTTCCAAGGAGTTTCCAAGCTGGGGAGAGGGGAATAAATATAAGCATACGTAGGTATAATCGGGCTGCAGTAAACGCTGCTAAGATGCTATGGAAACACAGAGAAGACATCAACTCACATTGGCTGGAAATCAGAGTAATTTTCACAGAAAAAGCAACATTTACATCCCTCGGATTGGAAGGTCTAATGGAATTCACATATTAAGAAGAATCTGGTTCTTAGAGGAGGAAGGACTAACTCAGACAATGGCTCTTGAAACATCCAAGAGACGTTATTAAAGAAAATGAACCTAGATAATTAGGGCCGTCGTCATCATCATTAGCCTGACCTCCTTTTTCTTTTATTTGTTTCCTTCTTCCCCTAGCAATTCTGACAGGTCTCTGGGAAGAAGCGAGTATGGCTGTTACGGCGTGCAGACTTGATCTCTTCCTCTAGTGGAGGTCATACGAGGTTATAGCTTTCCATGCTTCTGCTGAAAAGGGGGCTGCAGGGAGCCTTCCTGCATTCTTGCCCTGTGATGTCTGCCCTCCCCCCCCAACTCGCAGGCTGGCATCTCACATAATCATGCCCCTGTATTTAGATATTATCATGAAAAGCCAAATGGTTGTGTGTGCTAGTGAAGGAAGAGAGCTGGCTACCGTCTGCCCAGCTTCGCCCACAGCAGTCTCTGTGGGCAGAGCTTTATTAGAGAGCCTGGATGTGTGTGTCTTATATCTATTCATCAAAATGAATAGAAAATTTGTTTTTGTAAGTGTGAAATCCTATATTCAATTATTTAAGAGTTCAATTGGAAATTTTAAGAACACGCTGAAAATGTGGTTATCTTCAAAATTTGCAATACTTCCTCCATCCCTATGGCCTCCTACAGAAGCAGAGGCTCAGAAGTAACCCTGAGACCAGGAGGTAGGAGCTAAAGAAGGCCTTCCCCTAGACCAGCCCTACTACTGGCCTCCCAGAGTGGGACTCTGCTAAGAGGAAACATGGCCTGAAAGTGGTGACTTGCAGGAGAAGGAGGAGGAAGAGAAGGAGGATGACTCGGAGTCCAGAGGAGAAGAGACTAGCAGGTTCCCAGAGGCCCCTCAGCCTGCCCTCTGGGCATCCTCTCTCCCCACACCAGCCTCCTTAGCTCACACCCAGGCCTAGAGGCAACTCACTGTGGGATCATCACTGCTTCTGGACTCTAGGGGTTCGCTGACATCCCCCAATTCCTCATCCTGGTGAGGAAAGCCCCTTTGCAAGATAGTCCCATAAAATAAAGTTTAAAATGCTCTTGAAGAAATGAGACGTTCTAAATCCTGGAAAGGACTTCTGACCCATAAGATTTTTGCTCTAATTCAAATATCCCTCAGCCAGATTGGTGCAGCTGGCCCAGTTCATGGGGATCCCCTACTGCTTCCTCTTCCTTCCTGACCTCAACAGTGTGTGCATCAGGAGTCAAGCAGATTCAGTTGTTAGACTACAGGAGACCAGGGACGGAGCCTTTACCCACTCTGGGCACAGGCTTCCTCCTTTCTCTCACTCCCCCTCACATCCTGGCACGGCCCAAGTTTGTACTTCTGGTCTTGGACTCCCAAGGGCTTCTTTTTGCAACCTTGGGTTGCCCCTAAGCCATAGGGATGGAAGCACTTGGTAACTTGGACATTGAGTCTGTCTTTGGGGTGTTAAGTCATCTTGAATAGGTCCTTAACTGCCTGTATCCTGGTCTCTATGGCTCTAGCCTGTATTCCTTACCTGCCTCAGCCCCTCTTCTCTGATTCTGTCCAGGCTTCCTCAGGCAAAGCTTCTGGCCTGTGATAGCTCCAGCCTCCAGTGAGGACCCTTTACCTTCCCAGTTGCAGGAGCCAGGGGCTGGGCCTGACTATGCTGGAGGCTGTGGAGGAGCCCCGCAGCATGGCCATAGCCACATTCCTTGGCATCCCAGTTTTCTTCCCTCATTTTAAAGTAACTCACTAAGTCTCCAGCTCCTCTGAGTGGTTTCTTTAGCTTTAAGTTCATACGCCCAGGAGTAAACAAAAGAGCTTTTTTGTTAAAGCTTCTGTCTGATTCTTGGAACATAAAGCAGCTCTGCCCTGGGCCCAAATACTAGGCAGGTGACACTTCACTCACAAGCCGTGTGACTTGAACAAGTTACTTAACCTCTCTGGGCTTTAGTTCTTTCTTCTGTGAAATAGGAATGATCGTTGTGCACACCTCATAAAGTTAAACCCAAATGAGCATCTAGAACAGAGCCTGATACATAGCAATGCTCAATATCATTATGGGCTGCATTATCTTCATTGTTGGTGATGTTCAAGGCAGTGCAAAGGACCCTCCCCTCTTCCACAGGCTGGCCTCTACAAGCAAGCATCTTGCCCATTTCCCCTCAGGAACTGTGGCTGGTGTCCAGGTCAAAGAGCAGGAAACGGGGATGTCTCATGGTCACCGAGTGATTAGGGCTTATGAGTCACACTCTGGGGACTCCCCAGGTATTAGGTCAAGTCATAGGAAATTGCTGGGACTTTTGGAGAAAACCATAGGTTTCTCCTAGCGTGAGCCCCATTCAGCAGAGCAGACTGGAAAAATAGCAATTTTTTGGGTCTCCTACCTCTTCTTCTTTACCCCTGGTTCTCATGATTCATAGGGCAGAGCTTCTGAGACTAGACCTGGCTCCTTTACCTCTCAACTGCCTACTCATCATCTGGGGATCTTGTTATGATGCAGATTCTGACTCAGCTGGTCTGGAGTGAGGCCAGAGATTCTACATTTCTACCAGGCTCCCAGTGGATGCCGCTGTTGCCTGACCACCCTGAGAAGGGGAGGGCTCTAGAATCTTAGCAGAGCTTTGACTCCCTCAGAGATCCCAGAATTAATCATTTCCCTTACAACACTGTTAGATGAAAAACAGAATGAAATAAAGCTGCAGCCGAGCTGTAACATCTGTGTCAAATACCCTGACCCCAACTGTCTGGAGAGTTTCATAAATTAGACTTCTTGCTACAAGCCATTAAGCCCATTATTTTCTTTCTTCAGTGAATAGTCATTGAACAGATATTTACTGACAGACATTGTAGTACAAAGAATAGTCCCAATCTCTTGTACTGCAGCAGAGTCATGATCAGAAATGAAAACTTGACACTGTTACTTCTCAAATCCTCCTGCTACAAAACGCAAGTGCCCTATGCAGCATTCATTACCCTCTGGAATTAGACTTATACCCTGTTGACAGCTCACTCTGCCTCCAGCCCTACCTTTCTAGAACCCTCTCTCTGCTCTTCAGCCCTGATGACAAAACTTGGGCTCCTTCTCTCTTCCAAGTCAGTCCTTGTCTGAACACTCATCCTCTTCAAGGGGAAGCTCCTCATGACGCCTTTTGGGGCTCTTCTTGGAACCTAGGTGGATTTCCCAGGCTCCCCCTGTTTCTGATCATTTAACATGGAAATTCTGTCAGTTTCTTTCTCTACTAAACTTTTAAGTTTCCCAAGTGTAGAGAAATGTCTCGGGCATTTCTCCGTCAACAAATTTTCGTTGAACTGCATTTTGGTCTAGTATGATGCTCCTGATAGGAGCCCTTGGCTCAGGTTTTCCCATCTGAGTTGCCACTGGAGCTAATATGCTTCTGAGGCATTAGCTTTGACTCCAGCAGCTGGCAAAGGGCTGGGTCAAAGACTGCTAGGGAATGGAAAACGTTCCAGGACGAATGTGCGTCATCTGTGGTATGTAACATTGTACAGCTCAGCTGTCAGGACAGAATCAATAACAACCCTACCAGGACGGGGTAAGGAGAATACCAAGGAGGCAAGTAAAGAAAGGCTGGGGCCATGTTACCCTTAGAAATGGGGTGTACCGGGAATTTTTTATTTGCTCCCACACTGAAATTCTCTCAACTTTGGATACATGAGATGAAAAGGGAATCCAAACTCTTTGCAGCTTCTCAAACAAGTTCTGTCTTGCTTCACCTAATGTTTGGAATGGCTAAATCTTTCCTAATGTGGCAGCTGTTGTAATCATTTCACTTTTATGTCACTGAATGGCTCAAAGCCCATTCTTTCTTTTTACGAGAGAAAGGTTTGGGAAAATATTTCATTTTCTTATAGTTTGGAAGTCACAACCCTTATGCACAAACCACGCACACATACAACCAAGAACACCACAAAACAAAGACATGTTTCTATGTTATAAAATAGAATCACTAAAAATGTAATGTAATGAAGATTTGAAGTCATCGGCTTTGCTGTAAGTTTCCATGAAGCCAAATCTCTAGGTCATGATTAAGAAGCAATATATAAAGGGGGCAAGGAAGGGGAAGGGAGGGGGAGGAAGGGTGGCGGGAGGGTGATTGGTGGGTCCACACCTAGGGTGCATCTTGGAAGGGTGCAGGTGAAGTTTACTAAGTGTAGAGTATAAGGGTTTGAACACAATAATTAAGAAAATGCCATGAAGGCTATGTTAACCAGTTCGGTGAAAATATTTCAGACTGTATATGGAACCAGCACATTCTACCTCATGATTGCATTATTGTACACAGCTATGATTTAATAAAATAATAAAATTTAAAAAAAAGAAGCAGTATATATACTCATTTTTATGTTATGGTGTTGGGGGTTGGGAGAAACTATTAAACCAACTTCTGATGTTTGGTATTGCATTACTTTTGTAATTCAAATGCCTAAAATGAAGGGTGATCTTTTAATTCCTCTGGCAATAGTAGGAAAATGTCAGTTGTTCAGCATCTCTGTACACTTGGCATTTTTCTCAGCTACTAGCCCATCACCTACTTCAATCCTTAGTTCTTTCCCTTGGTCCCTGACACTGGGCCTTCATTACTAACACTTTGGCAGTCACTCTGTGAATAAAGGCAATTGTAAATTGGAAGACGGTTCTGATTTTGAACAGGGTGGTAACATGGTATTAGAGTGCCTTATACCATTGGGACTGCTATAACAAAATACCATAGACCAGACCAAGTGGCTTATAAATAATAGAAATTCATTTCTCCCAGTTTGGGAGGCTGGACGTCTAAGATCAAGGTTCCATCATGGCCAGGTTGTGGTGAGGGTGGCTGATGGCCACGTTACCCTTATATCCTTACATGGTGGAAAGCCAGCTCCCTTGTGCTAATCCCTCCGCTTAAGAACACCACCTTGGGGATTAAGATTTCAATATATGAATTTGGGAGAAGGGTATAATCTTTAGTTCATAACACAGTGATGACTTCCAAAGGATGATCCAGTGGTTGAGGAGAAGGACAAAGAAGGACCAGGACTCATCTACTTTCCAGTCAAGAAACTAGAATCAAGAAGACTAACTAGTTCAATCAACTTTCCGAGTCATGTGTGAATCATCTTGGTGGCTGCACTTGGCTAACGCATTCCAGTTTGTGCGTTTTTCACATAACATATATTCTTAAGACTCCCAGGTGACCAAGTTAAGGGAAAAGGTGAATCCCAATTGTCTGAAGCTCACAAGGGACACAGCGAACATTATGCAATGCAGAGGGAAAGTGGCCTAAAGAAGGAATTGCACACAACATCATAATCCCCACAGGGCCTAAACACTGTCAACGCAAGAAGACTGGCTGATCCTTCTCTCCTTTCTCTGTGTGTCATCAACCAAAACCTAGTATCTAAATTGAGGTATATAGCCAGAGTCAAGGTCAAGCCGTTGTTATGCAGGCTGTGGAAGGGACAGTGACACATGTTGTCCAGAAGTTAGTTGGAGTCTTTAGGTCTTAAAATTTGATACAGATCCTATTCGAGGTGTGTGTGTGTGTAGGCATGAAGATGTGTACTTTAATTTTCTGCTCTCCTTATGCTCATTTTTAAATTCTCCCACCTATTTGTCATTTCTGGTGTTCTCCATTCTTTTCTATAGATCTGATTTTCACTGTTTTTGAAACAGTGTTTTGCTCTGTATCCTGGACTAGATTGCAAGGGCATCATTACAGCTCATTGCAACTTCAGATTCCTGTGCTTAAGCCACCTCCTGCCTTAGCTTTCAAGTAGCTGAGACTATAGGTGTATAACACAACACCCAGCTAATTTCTGTTTTTGTAGAGACAAGGTCTTGCTATATTGCCCTGACTGCTCTTGAACTCCTCGCCTCAAGCTATTCTCTTGCCTTGGCCTCCTAAAGTGCTAGGATTATAGACATGAGCCACTACATCTAGCCTATTTTTAATTGAGTTATATTTCACATACATACTGTAATATCCATTATTTTACCATTTATATCCTCATTGTGTTGATGTTTCACTTTAAATCCTTCTGATAATTACATTTTTAATCTCTGTCATTTCTGGCTATCTTTCTATTGACTTGATCGTTCTCCTAATTATGGGTCAGATTTTTTTTTTTTTTTTTTTTTTAAACAGAGTCTCAAGCTGTCACTCTGGGTAAAGTGCCCTGGGTCACAGCTCACAGCAACTTCAGATTCTTGGGCTTGTGTGATTCTCTTGCCTCAGCCTCCAAAGTAGCTGGGACTAAAGGCACCTGTCACAACACCTGGCTATTTTTTTTGTTGTTGCAGTTGTCATTGTTGTTTTAGCAGGCCCGGGCTGGGTTCAAACCCACCAGCCCTGGTGTATGTGGCTGGCACCCTACCCACTGAGCTATAGGCACCACCCTATGGGTCAAATTTTCTTACTTCTTTGCATGTCTAGTTATTGAATGTTGGACATTTTTATTTCATTGTTGAACATCTGGATTTCATTGTCTTCTTTTAAGGACTCTTGGACTTAGTTCTTACAGGTGGTTAATTTACTACCTGCACAATTTTATCAGTATGATCTTTCTGTGGCTTGTTTTTAAGCTCTGTTAGGGTGGATCTACAGTGGCCTTTATACTAGTTCCATTTTAGTTATACTCCTAAGGTATGACCTTCCTGAAGTTTCTACCAAATGCCCTGGGTGTTGATTGAGATAATTCCACGTATCTACTTAGCATTCAAATGGCTCCAGTATTGTGTATGCTATAATTACTCAGTAATTGCTCTTTTCCTTGGTAGTTGTTCTGTGCACAGCCTTGTGGAATCTCACCTGCACACCACAACCTAGCATTCAGCCCAAATCGTCAAGGGTATGATGCATATTTATGGAGTTATTTACTTATATATCACTGAAAATTCAACCCGCCTCAGCCTTCAAACACCTGCCTCTGTCTTCTCAGCTGCTGTGCTCTACTTGGATTCCTTTTCCCTACACTAGGGTGTAGAAAGCCTCTCAGGCAAAAAACAACAATGATTGTAGAGCTCAGTTTGTTGCTTCTCTTTCAGAGATTACTGTCATTGGGTGTCTATTTTCCATGGACTGAGAACAGTTGTTTCGTATATAGTATTTTGCACATGGAATGGATGACTTTGACTGTGTAGATGGCTTGAAAGAGTTTTAGCCCCAACCCCACCTCCACCCCGCCACTACCAGGGGTCACTGGAACACACTTTGACAACTACTCCTCTAATGTTTTTATTATATGAGGTAATAAGTACCTTATTAAAGTCATTTTCAGTTGGGTCTTCTGTTACTTGCAGCCCAAAGCATCCTAGCTAATAAACTCCTGGATATTTTCACAAGCCAGAAATCTACATACTGGTTTCTCTCTTGTTCATATTTCTTTTTTTTTTCTTTTTTTTTTTTTTTTTTTGAGACAGAGCCTCAAGCTGTCCCCCTGGGCAGAGTCCCATGGCATCATAGCTCACAGAAACTGCCAACTCCTGGGCTCAAGAAATGCTCCTGCCTCTGCCTCCCAAGTAGCTGGGACTAAAGGCACTTGCCACAACACCCGGCTATTTTTTGGTTGCAGCCGTCATTGTTGTTTGGTGGGCCTGGGCTGGATTCAAACCCACCGGCTCAGGTGTATGTGGCTGGTGCCTTAGCCAGTTGAGCCACAGGCACCGATCCTTGTTCATATTTCTTAAACAGCAATGCCAATACATTCACCCCCACCAGTTTGACATGCCTGTAGTAGAGTAGAAACAGCAAGATGCATGTCCAGGCTGAGAGATCCAGAGACATCCCCGTGGAGATTCACTGGGTCCCAGGACATTGTGGGAGAGATTTGGAGAGTTGCCCATGTTTTCACTTGGAAGGACATAGAGCTAACTGAGAGAACCCCAGGGAAACCAAAGAGGCCTCTTTATCTAGACAGTGGGATAAGGCAGGATATGTGAGCATGAACTTTATAATAGAAGGCTCTAGGGGATATGGGCATCTCCACGGGTGACAGCCTGGATTGATGACAGTGAAGGGAGAATGTAACCTCCCTCTGTCTACAGTTGCCCTGCCATCACATACAACTTTTCTAACTTAGAATCAACCTCAGATTGATTGAGAAGTTGACCAAGGGTCTCCTACATAGACTAAGTTGAAGCTGTTTCTGCCAAAGAGAATGGGGACTCTTGAACTAGATATTAAGGTCAATTTTAGGAAAGCCTTAACATTTTTCATTTATCTGTGTGTAATAAAAATTCGTATTCTCCAAGAATGAACATCCAATTTAAAAACTGTGCCAATGTGGTGAAAAATGATATCTCATCATCATTTTATTTATATTTCTTAATTATCAGTGAGAATGAACATCACTCAAATATCATTGGATGTCATTAATTTTAAATCCATGCAGCTCTATGAATCTAAGCTAATAAACATTTACAATCTAGGATACAGTACTCCAGAATCTGCAGACAAACCCATTTGCACAGAAATGGGCGCTGTAGATTTACAGTTTGTTAAGTATTAGACAGAACTCTTAAGAGACATATTTCTCTAATTCAAATTGACTTTCTACCCTTCCTGTATATTTATGCTGCTTATCAGGAAGTTATACTCCATTTTTATATGTATCCCTGCCTGCCCAAGCCTCCTGCTCACACTATTGACTGGTTTCTGGAAAAAAGGCAAAAGCATTACATACTGCATGATTCCAGATCTTATTGTTTCCAATATTTCTTCTCCCTCCCAACAATCTAATAAAGTCAAGGCACATATCTTTAAATCTAGACCCTATGAGATCAGAGGCAAGTTATTTTCCATGTTGTGCTATTTCTTTTATATATTAAAACAGCCACAGTCTGCTTGCCTCATGCATAGATAGTAGACAAGCTAAAAAAAAAACACTCTAAATCCCACCACTCTAACACAACCATTAGTTTTATTTTTGTGCATCTACATCAAATCCTCACTCAACTACCTAGATATTTTACATGCTAATAATGTTATATCATTAATTAAGCACTTACCCCCTGAGCATTGGACATCAATCTGCTATCTTTAGCCTACAAAACATCATAACTTATAAAAACAATGAAGTTATAGATTTGTGTGATCCTTGGCTGCTGTGAATTCAAATATCATCACATTTCTATTTTCTACATTTAGCATTTATTTATTCAGTTATTCAACAAATACTTATAGCACTAGGCACTTATATGCAGAGGTGCCAAAAGAATGCATACACATTTTAAGAAAGGAAAACTGTATTAAAATTGTAATAATTCATACCGATAACAAAAGATGAGTTCATGTTTGAGCACCTCCTATAATTGCAGAAGTCAAATGTGCCTTGTGTATTATAATTTTAATACAGTTTTTTTCCATTCTTAACATGTATATACATTTTTTGGCACCTTCTATAAAAAGAGCACTGTTTCTGCCCTTAAGTTCTTACGGTACAGTGAGAGAGTTGACATCGTCATGCAATTTTCATGTCTTTATGTATTTGAGCTATTTATCCATGACATAGTTAAAATAATCTAAAATAGTAATTGCGCACGAACTTGATGGGCACCCTGTATATAGACTACCCAGGTTGTGCCGCCACCTGGCGCAGGAGGCTAGATGGGCCCTGCTGGTTATATAACTCCCCGGTGCCCCACTTTCCGGCTCTCTGAGCCCCCCTCCCCTGGGGACACACTGAGCCTCCTGAAGCCCTCAGCTGTTGCTGGCTCTGCTAGAGGTATGAATGACAGAAGGGGAGCTGCCCAGTGCCTTCAGTGAGGTCAGCCTGTGCCTCCTCTGCCACAATGACATAGCCACCATGAAGCAGCTGTGCAATGACTGGTTCCCCTTCCAGTACCCAGACTCATGGTATGGTGACATCACATCCAAGAAGAAGTTCTTTTCCCTTGCTGCAACATGCAGAGGAGCCATTGTGGACCTGATAGTAGCTGAAATTAAAAACAGGACCAGGATATATAAAGAGGGTAGAGATATCCTAGCCTCTAACTTCTCTGCTGACACACAGGCTGTGTACATTCTGAATCTGGGACTAGTGAAAGAATTCCCTCTTGAAAGTTTAAAGGATCACACATCAACCACTGCCCAGGACCACTGCAAAGCTATTTACCTCCATGTCCTCACCACCAACAACACAGTAATAAACTTCTACAAGAACAGACACTTTAAACAGTCTCACTATCTCCCCTCTTACTATTCCATCCGAGGAGTCCTCAAAGATGGCTTTACCCACATCCTCTACATCAGTGGTGGCCACCCTCCCAGGATTATCTTAGACTACATCTAGCATCTGGGCTCTGCATAGCCAGTCTGAGCCCCTGCCCCATCCCGCATGGGTTCTACCACCAGGACCGTAGCCTGCTCTGTAGCTTCTGGCCATGGTTGGGCTTCTGTGTGAAGGGCAGCATCAAGAACAGCCAGACCATGCCAGTCGGGCAGCCTCCACTAAGCCCTATCCTTCGTCCTTTAACACTCTGCTGAGCCCACTTTCCCATCCAACTACTGCTGTCCTTTACAAAGGAGCTGACAGCCACCTGCTAGGCCTGTCAACCTGCCCCAGCTACAGGCCTTTTGCTCTGCAGACTCCAAAGCAGAGTGTCCTAGGTTTGCCTAGGGTGTGCCTGTCTCCATCAGGCTCTCTGCTTCTGAAAACCTTCATCATCATCCTCCTCCTGGAACCCTGGTCTTGCCTCCAGGTACATGCAGCATAGCCACAGGTGGCCAGGTAGTCACTAGAGAGAGGCCTCCCTTGCTGGGCTGCTCCCAGTCCACTGCCCATTCCTTCAGCTCCTTACTGTTTAGCTAGAGGGAACATTCTGGGCCAGGGAGAAACACAAGTATTACGGATATACTTCATCTTAAAGACATAAGGGCCTCAGAACAAGGGGCACACTTAAGGTAATGCCAGGCTCCCAGCCAGAAATAGCCCAGTGAAGCCTGGAAGATGGGTGGTGGCCCTGCCTCTCCATAAGGGGCTAGTGTGGGGTGGGCTCAGTGGAGGAGGCTTTTACACAAGCCCAGACCTCTGGGGCTCACCTCCCTAGCATAGATGGTCAGACAATAGGCCGGCTCCCCCTCCTCAGCACCTCCTGCTGTACAGGTCAACCCTGAGCTGGACGCTGTAATGATTGTGGGGCAGGAGGGAGGGAAAAGTAGGGCAAGGTTCAGTCATGAATGTCCAAGGCAGAGGACATTCTTGGGAAGATTGCCCTTCCCATTGGATCATGGAATGCTCCCTTTAGCTGACCTACTGCTGGGAGCTGGGCTGAGGGACAGGAGCTGCCGAGGCTCCGGGGTCCTCTCCCCACTTCTCTCATCTTACACGAGCTGCAGCCCTAAGGCCTGGCCAGAGGCAGACAGGAGGAAGCTGAGCTCAATGTCAGGCTACAAGGCTGCCAGAGGACTTGTAGGGCCTGGCCCTGAGAGCAGGGGGCAGTTAGGTGCCTTGGGTGCTATCCGCCTCTGAGCGCAGAGAGACTATGCCCGGGTCAGGAAGTATGGTGGCAGCAGCCATGCGTCCACGCTTCTAGAATTGCCTCCACCCTGCATTCCCCAGAAGCCGCTTGCTGCCTGCCCTGCCCTCCAGAGCATCTGTGGGTGGAGAGCAATCCTGCCCAGCATAGCTGCAGCGTCATAAGAGCCTTGGCAGAGGACCCTGGTAGTGCCACAGAGGAGGAAGAAGAGGGAGAACAGCCTCAGTGACCTGAGTCCTTCCCACCCCCAGAGTTTCCCAGCCCAGGGGTCTCAGGGTATCTGGGCCAGCCCAGGGCCTCCTCCTGGCCTCACACAGGGGCATGCTGTCCTCATCTTCAAGATGAAGGCAAGCCCTGGACAGGAAAGCTCCCCCTCCCTTGACGGTGCTAACCGATCTGAAGCTCTGCTGACGTCGGCTGCCTGCTGAGGCCCCACTTTGTGTACTCTACTCTGAATCAGTGGTGATCATGTGATTTTTATTTGTACCCCACAGAGTAAAGGAAGAGTCTTCTGGAAGGTTCTGCTTGGACATTCATAACTGCCCTTCTCCCCTTCTGCCCCCAAATCTCTGCAGTGTCCAGCGCAGTGTTAAACAATTGTAGTGTTTTGACTCATTACAAATAAATAGATCTTAATTAGTCAAAAAAAATTGAGAAAGAATGCTTGTATTTTCATGTGAATTACATGCATGTGGCCAGATGTGTGTGATTTGGCTACTTCCTCAAGGCTACCAGAGCTGACACACACAGGGTCCTAGAAGACTTGTTGTCCATTTTTGTAGTGTCATCTCTAGACAGCACACACTTCCACTTCCAGTCACAGGACAGGTCATCAAAGTATTCTTTTGGATGAGGAAAACAAATTAGCATTGAAAATGTGAGAATAAGAACACAAAAGATAAAATAACACTCTCCAGTCTGCTTTATGAAATGCATTTTACTTGGTTGGGTTTAAAGGCAGCACTTTTACCACATTCCATTCTGTCTGGACTGTTCTAGCTTTGTGATGAGGAAGTCGGGGGAAGAGTAACCGTCCCACTTATTCTAGTTTTGAGCTCTAGGCCAATTATGAGGAGAACTGTTTCAAGTTTCAGGCCTAGAACTAATCATTAGCTCTTTTTGAAAAACTTCAAAAGGATTAATTGAAAAAGAAAACCTTAAAATCTACAGGTTGAAAACATAGCATCTTCAGCCCTATCTTACCCTTCCTCTAACTTCAACGATTTTTAACATTTTGCTCATTTTGCCACATTTGCATGTTTACTTTTTGTTTTGAATTATTTGAAGGTAGATTGCAGACATCATGGCACCTAACCCTAAATGTTTCAGCACACACCTCCTAAGGACAAAGATGTTTTCTTATGTAACTATGATGCCATCACCACACCCAAGAAATGTGTCATGGGTATTCAATAGCATCATCAGCTGCCAGCTCCGCTGCTCTGGGACTATGTCAGCTCTACCCTGCCATCTGGCCACTAATCCCTGTCCAGAATGAAAAGTCTGACTTGGTGATACACAGCCATGTCCAGTGATGTGCCAGCTACCTTTGCCCACCACCTCAGACCCCTGGGTGCTAATGCCTCCCACACTCCTATAACTAAGCCCACCATTCCCAGTCTCTGCAGGTCAGTGCCACCTCTAGATTAGTGCCTGTCACCTTGACCCTCAGCCATCCTGCAGCTGACCACTAATATTTGGAATGGCAAGTGAAGGTGTTGACCCTATGTAATGGGGCCTGAAGGGACATTTCTAACTTGTTCTTTCATATAACGTTACCAAGAAAAATGGTTTTCAGCAGCATCCTTGATCTTGCATTTCATTAATATTTATGTCAGAAGAGAGCTGTTCATAAAAGCAAAGTGCATTTCAGCGCGTTAGAAAAGGGTAAAGGAAATGCTCTGGATGGATAGAAATGAAATTGTCAAAGGCAATGAGGGAGTTCACTGCAGCAACCCTTGTTCCCCGTGCTTAGTCAGTCTAGTCAGTCTCCCAGCCCAAGCCTGTCTCTTGCAACAGGGCAGGGAGAGGAAATTCTTTAATCCCAGCAGCCATCACAAGACAGAACCCAACAAGCAAAGACGCCGTACCAGGATGCTAGCTCCGGTCCCTGTTCTGGACACTCAGGGGAGCCGTTTGCCTGTAGTGGGGGCAGGGAGTTGGAGAGATGCTGGCATTTCTCTAAGGTCACAGGCTCATATGAATAAGGAGTACTCACTACTCGCTGCAAGAACAAAAAGCCTGCGAGAAAAGGAAAAGGCAGGGGAGTGAATAAAAATAGGAACCAGCTCAATGTGCTGACAGGCGAGATTCTCAATGAATCGGGTTTTCAGTGAGTAGAAATATCTCATTTGAAATAGAATCCCACGGACAAGCTTCTGGGCTCTCTGCTTTCGCCACATTAACACCCTGACAAAGGGCTGCACTATTGATGATGCGGGAACTGAGAGATGTTGGCTGCATCCGGCGCCCTCCCTGATTATGCAGACAGTCCTGGAGGCTGGGTGGTGGTTACCTAGGAAACAGCTCGTGTGAAACTTCAGAAAATGTGCTGTCAGGCAGCAGAGGATGCAATTGCTGATTTTTTTTGCTGGTATTGTGTGGTGCCAGGCCATTTTATTAACCCCTTGGAACCGGTTTCCTCACATGTAGGAAGGAGATACTATCCTCCTGGTGCGCGTGCTCTGTGTGTGTGTGTGCACGTATGCATGTAGCTCTACGGCTGGCTGTAGAACTCAGGAAGTGCGCAGTGTGGATTTCCTCCCTTCTTTCCTACCCACCTCACAATCTTTCACTAAAAAAGTGCCACTGAATACATAGGATATAGATATGAGATAGAAAGACCATTGGTAATGAATGAAAAGTTAATTCAATTTTTATAACTGGAACAACCTTTAAGACTTAATGAGATAATTCACTATGTAGTGTTAGATGATTAGTCTATTCCAAATGAAAAAAAATTCTTTAAATGCAAATACTTCTAAGTCATCACTTCTGTACATTTGAAATTGTTAAAACGTGATGTTTTATTTCTATGATCTTTTATTATTTTTTTTTTTTTTTTGTAGAGACAGAGTCTCACTTTATGGCCCTTGGTAGAGTGCCATGGCATCACACAGCTCACAACAACCTCCAACTCCTGGGGCTTAAGCGATTCTCTTGCCTCAGCCTCCCGAGTAGCTGGGACTACAGGTGCCCGCCACAATGCCTGGCTATTTTTTGGTTGCAGTTCAGCCGGGGCCGGGTTTGAACCCGCCACCCTTGGTATATGGGGCCGGTGCCTTACCGACCGAGCCACAGGCGCCGCCCTATTTCTGTGATCTTTAACTCCTGGACCAGAGACTGGTATAGATCTGTGGTCTGTTAGGAACCAGGCCACATAGCAGGAGGTGAGCAGTGGATGGGCGAGTGAAGCTTCATCTTTATCTACAGCCACTCCCCATCACTTGAATCACTGCCTGAGCTCCACCTCCTCTCAGATCAGTAGCAGCATTAGACTCTCATGGGAGTGCAAGCTGTATATAAACTGCTCATGCAAGGGTTCCAGGTTACAAACTCCTTATGGGAATCTAATGTCTGATGATCTGAGGTGGATCTGAGTCAGTAATGATAGCACTAGGGAGTGGCAGCAAATACAGATTATCATTAGCAGAGAAGTTTGACTGCATAGAGACCATAATAAATCAATTGGTTGCAGACTTATATCAAAACGCTATCAGTGACCGGGAACAGTGGCTTGCCTATAATCCTAGTACTCTGGGAGGCTGAGGTGGGTGGATCCCTTGAGCTCAGGTTTGAGAACACCTCTCTATTAAAAATAGAAAAGCTAGCCAGGCATCATGACAGGTGCATGTAGTTTTGGCTACTCAGGAAGCTGAGGCAAGAGTGTCGCTTGAGCCCAAGAGTTTGAGGTTGCTGTGAGCTATGATGATGCCACCGCACTCTACCCAGAGCAACAGAGTGAGACTCTGTCTCAAAAAGAAGAGAAAAAAGAAAGAAAACAAAATCTATCAGTGAGTGGCAAGTGGCAATTAAGCTGCATCTGGTGGCAGGCTTTGTAGTGGTAAGTGAACATTTTATTTCAATTATACAGCTGGATCTGGTGGCAAGCTTTACCTCAGAAACCAACACTTCAGGCCACACATGACCCACACATTATTGCACTTACCACTCTGTCTGTGCCTCTACCCTGTACTACATACCTGTCTTAGTCAGAGTTTGGCTAACCCTAGCAAAAATGAGTAAAAAACATTGCTGGTGAGCTTCTTTGGGAGAAAGACCTAATAATGAGAAATCAGAAGACTCTAAGACTGCCAACAAAATGAAAGCTACATCTAAAAGAAAATACCAAGAGTCCTAACTAAACCATGAGTTCATTACAACAGGTGATTCACATTCTCCACACCCACCTTGTATAACATGTGGCAACCGGCTATCCAGTGAAGCTGTGAAACCTTCAAAATTGCTTCGCCACATGGAGACCAAGCATCCTGCATTAAAAGACAAGCCTTTGGAGTTTCAAAAGGAAAAAAAACATAAACATGAAGCACAGAAGTGATTACTGAAAGCCACCACTCAATCAAATGTGTTTGCGCTGAGCACATCAGTCTTAGTGGCTAACCACGTGGCTAAAGCTGAGAAGCCCTTTACTGTTGGTGAAGAGTTGATCCTGCCCGCTACTAAGGACCTTTGTCACAAAATTCTAGGAGAGGCTGCAGTTCAAAAGGTGTCATGTGTTCCTCTTTTGGCTAGCACCATAATTAGAGAAATTGATGAAATAGCAGAGGATACTGAGGCACAATTGTTAGAGAGGACTAATGAGTCACTGTGGCGTGCAATCCAGGCTGACGAGTCTACCGATATTGACAACAAGGCAACAATGCTCGTTTTGTGCAATATGTTTTTCGGAAGGACGTGCATGAGGGTGTGTTATATGCGCTTTTGGTGCCAACCAACACCACAGCTGCAGAACTAATCAAATCTTTGAATGATTACATAGCAGGAAAACTGAATTTGTCATTTTGTGTCAGTATATGCACGGATGGAGTGGCTGCCATGACTGGACAGCTTTCTGATTTCACAATTCATGTCAAGGATGTCATTTCTTAATGTGAGTCGATGCACTGTGTCATCCACAGAGAAATGTTGGCTACCTAAAAAAAATGTCATCTGAACTAAACAACATTTTGCAAGAAGCAATTAAAATTATCAACCACATGAAGGTACATGCCCTTAACTCACATCTGTAGCGCAGCTCTGGGAGGAGATGGATGCAGAGCACACAGGTCTTCTCTCAGACATAGACGTGAGATGGATTTCTAAAGTTAGATCACTGGCCAGAGTTTTTGAGATATGAGGGCCTCTCCAGATATTTCTTTTAGAAAAGCAGTCTCCACTGGCAGCACATTTCAGTGACACAGAAGGGATCACAAAACTTGCTTATTTGGGTGACGTATTCAACCTGCTCAGCGAACTTATCTGTCACTTCAAGGGAGAACAACTATGTTCAAGTTGGCAGGTAAATTGGCTGCATTCAAAGCCGAACTGGAATTATGGAGGTGACAAATGAACATTGGGGTTTTTGACATGTTTCAAACGTTAGCAGAGATTTTGACAGAGACTGAGCCAGGGCCTTCTCTCTCTCAGCTGGGGCATGATCACCTATTTCAGCTTTCAAAAGAGTTTGAGCTTTACTTCCCAACCACAAAAGACCCCCACCCTTGGAAGGGATGGATCCGTGACCCACTTGTGAATAAGCCAGGTGCATTGACCTTATCTATGCTAAGAGAGGATCAACTGCTTGAGATGGCAAATGACAGTGCCCTTAAAAGTATGTTTGAGACGACTTCAAATCTCCATACCTTCTGGATTAAAGTAAAAGCAGAATATTCTGATATTGCCACAAAAGTGCTAAAAGTGATTTCCTTTCCAGCATTCTATCTTTGTGAAGTAGAGTTTCCCGTAGTAACAGCAACCATAATGGGAGTAAACTGAACATGAGCAACATACATTGAGTATCACTGTCTCCCATCACCCCAAGATGAGACTGTCTGGTTGCAGGAAAATAAGCTCAGAGCTTCCACTGATGCTGCATTATGGAAGGCTGTATAATTATTTCATTATATAGTATAATATAATAATAATACCAATAGAGTACACAAGAAATGTAATGCATTTGAATCATCCTGAAACCATTCTCCCCACACTCATGGAAAAATTGGTCTTCCATGAAACTGGTCCCTGGTACCAAAAAGGTTGGGGACTCCTGTTTTAGATATTCTTTTAAATAAGCACGGCCACATAGTAGGGCTTGTAAGACCTCATAAAGAACATTCTCTTTTTCTCCTGCTTGAGTTCAGACCCAAATGAGAGATGGATATGGAAATCAGACATAGCAACAGCAGAATAGCAGCATTACGTAAAATTTTACAGATAAAATCCATGTTATCAACTTGTACAGCAACAATGGGCTCCTTCCTTCCTTCTTTCCTCCCTTCCTCCCTCCCTCCCTCCCTCCCTTCCTCCCTCTCTTCCTTCTTTCTTTCTTTCTTCCATGTTATCAACTTGTACAGCAACAATGGGTTCCTTCCTTCCTTCCTTCCTTCCTTCCTTCCTTCCTTCCTTCCTTCCTTCCTTCCTTCCTTCCTTCCTTCCTTCCTTCCTTCCTTCCTTCCTTTCTTTCTTTCTTTCTTTCTTTCTTTCTTTCTTGACAGAGTCTCACTTCACCGCCCTCAGTAGAGTGCCATGACATCATACAGCTCACAGCAACCTCCAGCTTTTGGGCTTTCGTGATTCTCTTGTCTCAGCCTCCCGAGCAGCTGGGACTACAGGCGCCCGCCACAACGCACGGCTATTTTTTGGTTGCAGTTTGGTCGAGGCCGGGTTTGAACCCACTACCCTTGGTATATGGGGCCGGGGCCTACTCACTGAGCCACAGGCGCCACCCTTTTTTTTTTTTTTGAGACAGAGTCTCACTTTGTCACTCTTGGTAGAGTGCTGTGGTGTCATTGCTCACCACAAGTTCAAACTCTTGGGCTCAAGTCAGTGGTTGTCAACCTATAGGTTGCAACCCACAGGAACTGAATTAAAGGGCCGCAGCATTAGGAAGGCTGAGAACCACTGGTTCAAGCCATCCTCTTGCCTTAGCCTCCCAAGTAGCTGGAACTACAGGTGCCTGAAACAACGTCCAGTTATTTTTAGAAACGGGGTCTCCTTGCTCAGGCTGGTCTTTCTTTCTTTTCTTTCTTTCTTTTTTTTGAGACAGAGTCTCAAGCTGTCGCACTGGGTAGAGTGCTGTGGAGTCACAGCTCACAGCAACCTCAAGCTCTTGGATTAAGCAATTCTCTTGCCTCAGCCTCCCAAGTAGCTGGGACTACAGGCACCCACCACAACGCCTGGCTATTTTTGCTGTATTTGTTATTCTTGTTTGGCAGGCCGGGGCTGAATTTGAACCCCAGCTCTGGTGTATGTGGCTGGCACCCTAGCTGCTAAGCTATAGGCACTGAGCCTTCAGGCTGGTCTTGAACTTCTCAGCTCAAGCAATCCACCTGTTTCAGCCTCTCAGAGTGCTAGGATTACCAGAACAATGGGCCTTTAAAAGGCATCCCCCAGAATTAAAGAGATCTCACATTCCAAACACAGGCAGCACTGGGCACCTGCAGCCACTTCTGGCTTTGGCACCCTGATCAGAGCTGCACTGCCCCCACCCACCCTGTATAGTGGTCTGCACTCAGACCACTATCAAAGTCTGCAGTACAGTTAGAGGTTGTTGACCAGATATGCATTGAAGACTTCAAAGGAGTTAAGACTAGATGTTTCCAGTTTAATTAGTAAAGCAGACTCCCCCTGTAGGGCTGTCAAGCAACATCTCCCCATTTGCTGGGAGCTGGGGGCCACTCATGACCCTTAGGGTACCCCTCTCTTAGAGCTGCCTTCAGCTGGAGGAAACAGTCCCACTCAGTGCTGCAGCCCCCTCCTTAGGGATGGCTTACCTACAAGGGCTGGTCAGTGGGAGAGTGAAGTTTAGTCCCTCTGCCTCAATTTGGGACATCTTTGAAGGGTCATCTGAGCTCCAAAGCACCCCTTGGGATTGTCTGAGACCATTCCTGAGACTGCACAGTTTGACCCCTGGCATCTCCAATCCTTCTCTGATACGCTTCATGTGCAAATCTGTTTCCCGAGGAACCAACCCGAGACAATTGAGTTCAAAGTAACTGCATTGTACATTCAGACTGTAAGAAGGTGATGGGCTCCAACATATAGAATTACATCCGGAAATGCTTCAGTTATGTTTCTTGATGTATTTATGTGATCATGTCTCTTTCCAGTTTCTTTTTCAATACTTCCCTGTGAAGTTTCTATCTGATACTGGACCTTCTGAGCTAGTCCTCTCATTTTCTTATCATTTCTCTCCTATTTCTCATCCCCTTCTCTTTTTACTGTACTTTCTAGATTTGCTTAATGTATCAGTCAAGGTCATGGAGACCTTGGCTCATGACCTATGCTCTTCTATTTTGTTCCCAAGAAGTTTTTCCTTTTCTTTTTTGAATTTAGGATTATATGATCAGGTTACATTGTTTGCATTTGGAAGGTAAAGTCTGAGTTATACTTGTGTCCTTTACCCAGGAAGTGTGCCATATACCCATAAATTGTACTGTTAGGTGGAACTTACCAAGCCTCTTCCCGCATTCTTGAATTTATTTATTTATTTTATTTACTTATTTATTTATTCTGAGATAGAGGCTCACTTTTTGCCCTCCGTAGAGTTCCATGGCATCACAGCTCACAGCAACCTCCAACTCTTGGGCTTAGGTGATTCTCTTGCCTCAGCCTCCTGAGTAGCTGGGACTACAGGCGCTCGCCACAATGCCCGGCTATTTTTTGTTGCAGTTGTCACTGCTGTTTTAGCTGGCCTGGGCTGGGTTTGAACCCGCCACCCTTGGTATATGGGGCTGGTGCCCTACCCACCAAGCCACAGGAGCTGCCCATTCTTGAATTTAGTTGAGTTTTTCTCATGTGGGCCTGTAGTTGTTAGTCTACTAGTTTCAACTTAGCACCAAGTACATAGTATGCATGATTTTCTATTCTTGAGATACTTTACTTAGGAGAAGGTTCTCCAAATCCTTCTAGGTCAGCAGTTCTCAACCTGTGGGTTGTGACCCACAGGAACTATATTAAAAAGCCATGGCATTAGGAAGGTTGGGAACCACTGGTCTAGGTGAATATGAAAGATACAAAGTCTCCATCTTTTTTATTGCTCAATATTATTCCAAGATATACATATACCACAGTTTATTAATCCATTCACGGTCTGATGGGCACTCGGATGGTTTCCACATCTTTGTGATCCAAGAAGTTTTCTCATTTCCACATTTTATTTTTTATATCATTCATTCTTATTTTTGGATACACTATTGCCTCTTATCTGAGGAGATTCATGAGGTTTTTCTTTTTTTTCTTCTTTTTAAATTTTTTTATTTCTATTTTTTCTTTTTCTTTACTTTTTGTTTTTTCTTTTTCTCTTTTTTGTTACATTTTAATTTTTTCTTTGTTTTTCATTTTTTTAAATTTTATTCCTTTTTTTGTAATGAGAGACATTTTATTCTCCCTACATAATTTCTTCCAAGTTTACTTTTTTCCCTTTGTTTGCTTGTTTGGTTCTCTGTCTTTCATGATAGAGTCTATCTACAGGGGTGTGGCTGGTAGTCTTTAGTTGCCTGCTTATTTTTAAGACAAGATGGTGGGTTTATGTCTTTTGTATTAACCTGGATGGAGTTGAAACACATTCTTCATAGCAAAGTATCACAAGAATGGAAAAGCAAGTATCCAATGTACTCAATTTTATTACGAAGCCAGTAGATGATTTAACACATGCCCACATAGGAGAAAAACTTAATTCTATTCAAGGGAGGGAGAAATAGGGAAGAGAGAGAGAAGGGGGATTGGTGTGCTCCCACTTAAAGGGCATAAGGTAGGGAGGGATGGCATACCTTTTGGGTACAGGACACAACTACAAGAGAGACTCTACCTAAAAAATTAAAAAATGTGACCTGGTTGTTTGTACCCTCACAATAATGTGAAAATAAATAAATAAATAAATAAAGACAGAGGCACTACTAAGAAGCTAATCAGAATCTCTGAGCCTATGGATAGGGCTTTTTGACTTCTAAGCCCACTGGATGAATTGTAGATTATCTATCTGGTTGTTTCCTTGGGTAGCCATGAGTGCCAGTGTACAGACATAACAAAAACTACCAATTTCTGCCATCCCTGAATATCCACTCTGTCATGGTGACACTTTCCATGTAAACTTGGCAAGGCTATGTTTGGTTGAACAGTAGTCTACATGTTACTGGGAAGGTATTTTGTGGATATGATTGACATTTACAATCTGTTTGCTTTAAATATAACAGATTACTCTCCATAATAAGATGAACCTCATCCAATTAGTTGAAGACCTTAAAAGCAAAAACCGAGGTTTCCTAGAGAAGAATTTCTTTAGGACCATAACATGGTGGCTGGGCAAGATGGCTTATGCCGATAATCCTAGCACTCTGGGAAGCCAAGGTGGGTAGACTGTCTGAGCTCACAGGTTCAAGGCCAGCCTGAGCCAAAGAAAAACCTTGTCTCTTAAAAAAAAAAAATAGCCGGGCATTCTGGTGGGCGCCTGTAGTCTCAGCTACTTGGGAGGCTGGGGAAAGAGAATCGCTTGAGCCAAAGGGTTTGAGGTTGCTGTGAGTTAGGATGCCATGAGACTCCACCAAGGGTGACAAAATGAGAATCTGTCTCAAAAGAAAAAAAGACCATGACATGGAAATCTTGCCTGAGTTTCCAGCCTCCTGGGCTGGCCCACAGATTTCAGGTTCTATTGGTTTTGTTTCTGGAGAATTCCTGATACATTCCTTTGCCAATCTATTAGTCAAGAGCTGGAACCTATTTCTCTATCTCTTGAACCTAGGTCCCACGCTAATGATGGGACATTAGCAAACATGATGTAAGCAAGGGTAGGTAAAACACATGTGACCTGGGGACTGTCCCTTCCTGCAGCTGGAGATCTTTTTGCCACCACTAAAGCCTCAGTTAACCTGACAGGTGATGAAGGACATGTGATGAAGGACAAGTCTGTTGTTCCAACTGACTTCAAGTCAAACCAGCAGAAATGACAGGAAGGCTATCACGGAATACCAAAGCCCAAAAGAACTCACTGGCCCAGAACAGAAAACCCACTCAGCCAAACTGCAAAGCTGTGATTAATAAGTGCTCTGTCTTAATCTACCAAACATTGAGATGTTTTGTCACAGAGCAAAAGCTAACTGATACAGTTGTTATCATTAAGTCTTTCTTTTTAACCACTTTTCCCCAGAGAAAAATACACCAATATCCTACTTCTTATGCTTGGCTGCCAGCCTTCCGAGATCTGAGGAAAAGGCTAAGGCTTCACATTTGGTATGTAAATATAGGGCCAACCATGAAGTATTAGGGGCACCCAGTATCTATATAGTCTTCTATGATCCCACTTCTGACACTAAGTGAAAATTTGGAGAGCTACCCTCAGGATCAATAATTTGCCTGAAAGGCTGAAAATTGTTATACCCATGGTTGTGGTGGGAATACTGAATACTTTCCTCTTACAGGGCAAGTATAAAGGTTAAAATCAGCCAAGGAAAAGGACACCTGAGGTGGAGTCCAAGCATAGAGGTTTCCCTCAGAGGAGTCCTAGACAGTACTAACTCTGCCTCTACTGGCATCAATGTGTGACATCATGCACAGAGCATTTCCAACCAGGGTTTGGTGTTCAGAGCTTTTACTGGGGCTTGACCACATACTGCCCACGTGGATGCCCTTTAGTGTCCAGCACTTCCTGGAGGTTGGGCTAACATCTTTGGTCTCCAATTCTTGAGATACTGGAACTGACATGGTGTGGCCTAAAGCCCCCATTGTTAGGCTTTCCAATGGCCAAAGTCCTCAAGCAAACAAAGACACCCTTATTAGTCGGGAAATTCCAGGGGCCTAGAGTCACCTCTCAGGAGCCAAGAGCAAGGGCTTGGCCTCTCTTTGGATAAGATCAATTTTTGCTTCACAGGCCACTCTCTAACATCTGATCAAGGCTTTCTAATAGCAAAATAATCATTTGGGAATCTGTATTTAATATAGTATAATTAGACAGCATAACAGTAAAATAAACTCATTCTATAAAGCTAGTAATGACCAACAAAAGATTTCTACCCCTAATCCCTCTCCCAGCTCTTGCAAATCTTAGTTATCTGTTACTTCCCTTTGGTAGAACACAAGGTTACTGGCTCTAGCTTGGACAAGCCTGAATCCATCCCAATACTCTCTTGCTTTCATTTTGGTTACTACCAAATAATAACCAAGGGATTGGTACTAGCTTGTTTCTTATTATTGTTCATTTCTTTATGTATCCAGAGCCAACTCCTCAGAATTTGGGATTCGTCATTTCTAAATTCTGTTACTGACAGTTTGGTACTTATCCTTGTGGTTGAATGAAGAACGAGGACAAGTGGCTTGAGGAGAAGGAAAAAGAAGGTATTAATTTGCCAGCAAATGAGAAGGATGACATTCTCATGTCTTAAAGTATCATCATCCTACCCATAAGGAGAAATTTAGAAATTTTAACCTTAGTTTGCAGCTTTGGGCAATTGCTATTCAACTATAGCATCTCCAGTGAAGAGAGTCTTTTGACCTCTGCCTGGACAATTCTGTTGAGCCATCTCCTATTGTACAAAGGACAGACACTCCCTTGCCACTATGATCACTGGCTTTAGGCAGGAATGCAAACTTTTTTTTTTTTTTTTTTTGAGACAGAGTCTCACTATGTTGCCTTCAGTAGAGTGCTATGGTGTCACAGCTCATAGCAACCTCAAACTCTTGAGCTTGAGCAATTCTCTTGCCTTAGCCTTCCAAGTAGCTGGGACTACAGGCGCCCACTACAATGCCTGGCTATTTTCTTGTTGCAGTTTTCATTGTTGTTTAGCAGGCCCAGGCCAGGTTCGAACCCACCTGCCTTGGTGTATGTGGCTGGTGCCCTAACCACTGAGTTATGGGCACCACGCCAGGAATGCAGACTTTAATGACCCAAAAGACCAGGGAGGAGAGTTAAAGAAACAACCTATAGGGCGGCACCTGTGGCTCAGCGGAGTAAGGCGCCAGCCCCACATGCTGGAGGTGGTGGGTTCAAACCCAGCCCCGACCAAAAAATGCAAAAAAAAAAAAGAAACAACCTATAATACATCTTGACGTTTTTCAGCCCCTGATTCCGTTACATATTTCCTGTGTCAGTTGTGCCTTTCTATATCTATGCCAGGAAGGGTGACATAGTCATTGAGCTACTTCCTGATAATTGGGGCAATGTTTAGATGGAAGGTTTATACTTATTTATGCCATTGCAAAGCTTTTTTTTTTTTTTTTTTAGAGACACAGTCTCACTTTATTGCCTTTGGTAGAGTGTCATGGCATCACAGCTCACAGCAACCTCCAGCTCCTGGGCTTAAGCAATTCTCTTGCCTCAGCCTCCCGAGTAGCTGGGACTACAGGCGCCCGCCACAACGCCCGGCTATTTTTTGTTGCAGTTTGGCCGGGGCTGGGTTTGAACCCGCCACCCTCGGTATATGGGGTTGGCGCCCTACTCACTGAGCCACAGGTGCCGCCCCCATTGCAAAGCTTTGACAGCAGACTTAAAATAAAGAATGTAACAGATTACCAGGCGAAAAGGGGCATAAGCAACAACAACCTTGATTGATGGCTCTTCAGGGTCCGCATTCTGGGCCTATAGCAAGGAGTTCCTCAGCTGCCACTTGCCACTGGGCTGCCTCACCACTGCCCGACAACCCCAGCCTGGCTTGTGAAGTGTCGTGTGCAGCTAGTGTTGGCTGCTGGGATGGCAGCCAAGGGAGAGACCCCAGGCTGCTTCTGTCCATGCAGTGTGGTGGAGGTGGCACTCCTGTGCCAATTAAAAGGCCTGCTAATTGAGTCAGTCTCCACTGTTCATTGTACCTGGGGCTCCTGGGGGTCGGGGGGGAGGGGATATTTGGATTGGAGCCACTAGTGAAGCATGAAGCCCTAGGTCTCCTCCTTCCTCATTAACTCCTCAACCCAAAAAACTATGTGCTCCTCTAAGGGTTTCTTATTACCTGGAGCCCTTTGCAATTTGGACCAGTACTCTTTCCAATGTCCTTCCTTTTTATAAAAGTACACCAGTTGTACTCCAACCAGGGATGACTTTTCCACCCTTTCCTTTTGATTGTCTTGAAGGATTCTTGGTTGGCACTGCTAAAAGAACACCCATAGGTTTCAGTTTCTGTTCTTTCCTACCATTATGTGCATTAGAGGTGGTATCAGTAAGCTATGAAGGGTTCATGCCAGTTGCCCCTTCCACATGCTACAGCTTCCTCTGTGTATCTGGAGCACTCTGCCCTATAAAAGTCATATTAATCATGCACATATTTTCAGAGGCCCCCAGATCTGCATCTGTATATTTCCAATATTTCTGATTGATACATTCCAAAATTCAAAGGGTCTTCATTAGCTTTTTATTATGATTATTTGGCCTCATTTAAACTCTGTCTCAGCACTTGAGAGGCCTGCCAGAATACAATTTTAGTAATGATTTATTCTCACAACATTTATGCCTGGGGCGGCGCCTGTGGCTCAGTGAGTAGGGCGCCGGCCCCATATGCCGAGGGTGGCGGGTTCAAACCCAGCCCCGGCCAAACTGCAACAAAAAAATAGCCGGGCGTTGTGGCGGGCGCCTGTAGTCCCAGCTGCTCGGGAGGCTGAGGCAAGAGAATCGCGTAAGCCCAAGAGTTAGAGGTTGCTGTGAGCCGTGTGACGCCACGGCACTCTACCCGAGGGCGGTACAGTGAGATTCTGTCTCTACAAAAAAAAAAAAAAAAACATTTATGCCTGTGTTAGTATCCTAATTTGTATAAATCCGATAATACCCTGCCAATTGTCCTAGCACATTCAAGCCCCCTCTGTGATATTGCCATAATGGAAATTGCCCTGCCACATGGGTGACCTCTGGCCAAATTGAGTTCTCTGCTAGGTCTTAGAAGAAGAGACCATTCCCATTCCTGGAATCATAACCTAGTGGGTGAGGGAGCAAAGAATTGGTACCAGTCATGCCCTCCCTTGCTCCTTTCAAGGTGCCAAGGTGGTGGCAACGGCAATGGCAGTTGTCCCAGACCTGGTTCAGTGCAGGGTTTCTTCCTAGGTCAGCCTCAGAGCTCTGGCAGAGCGAAAGCTCCTCCTATTAGTGCATCCCATGACCACTACATCAGGGGCCATGGTGGATCTAGCAGCACAAGCTTAAGCACCCCCAAACCTATGGTGCCTTCTCCAGTGGGTGGGGGAGCTGATGGCAGGGGAGTGGGCCCATGAGATCCAACCTGGTTAATCCCTCCCCAATTTTATCATATGGCCTTTTACCTCCTTTATTATGTAATTGTACGAAAGATTGTACATATGGAATCTGTACCTGAACTTTGATAAAATATTTCCACCTTTAAGACAACATGCTAATTTAAGATTATATTCATGGGCCTCTTCTCCTCACACTCCAGCATGTACACTGGACTACAATAGCAACATTTCTCTTTTAAACATGGACTTACAGCTGTAAGTTGGCCAGTTAGCCAGAATTCTCCACATGGGGCTTTCAGATGGAATAGAACTGGGGCCTCCCATGTTGACAAACAACTACAATGAACGCAAGTAGATAATACAGGGAATTCCCAAGGCAAACAGTCTCACATACCAAGGCCTTACCAAACAAATGAGGACCACACAGATAAGAATCAAGTTCTCACACAAGAATCAACATTTCCTAATCCCCAGGGGAATGAATTTCCCAAGTTCCTTGGTTCACTCAACCATGACTTCTACCCCTACAGAGAAATGCCTTGCCACAAAGCTGGAAAGGTATCAAGGTATTGGTGTGCACACTGGGGAACTCAGGAAAAATGGCTGAGGTGTCGTCACACTTCCCAAATCCATTTTCCTGTCCTCAAAAAAGTTCATGTTGGTTGGAGGTATGTCTAATTCGGAGAAAGAGAAACCAGAGTTCCCTGGAGATAAATAGCTCCAGCACCTTCTAGGAGTGTCCCTCATTCTCTCAACCCCAAAAGACAGCCCTCCTGCAAGTGAATACCCGTGGCTTGACCCAGGGCTGCTCCCCACCTCTTCCAGCCACAGTGGCAGTAGCAGTCACTGGGTCACCAATGAGCCCAACCAGGAACACCAAATTCTGTTACAGAAAGCTTTATACTTGTCTTTGTGGCTGAACAAAGAAGGAAGACAAAAATGGTTTAAAGAGAAGGAAAGAGAAGGTTATTAATTTGCTGGAAAATGAGGAGGATGTCAGATTCATGACTTAAGTACCAGCATCCTCTCCATGAGCAGAAATACAGAGCTTTTAAAGTGAGTTTTCATGGTGGCTCATGCCTGTAATCCTAGCACTCTCAGAGGCTGAGGCAGGTTGATTGCCTAAGCTCAGGAGCTCAAGACCAGCTTGAGCCAGAGTGAGATTCTGTCTCTTAAAAAAAAAAAAAAAAAAAAAAAAGCTAGGCGTTGTGGTGGGCACCTGTAGTCCCAGCTACTTGGGAGACTAAGGTAAGAGAATTCCTTGAGCCTAAGAGTCAGAGGTTGCTGTGAGCTATGATGGCACTCTACCAAGGGTGACAAGGTGAGACTGTCTTAAATAAATAAATAAAGTTTTCAGCTTTGGGGTATTGCTGTTTAACTATAGCATCTCCAGTGAAGATGATCTTGTGACCTCTGCCTGGACAGTTCCATCAAGCCATCTCCTATGGTACATATAACAAAGGACACTGCCCTGCCTCTCTGATCACGGACTTCAGGCAGGAATTCAGGTTCTAATTCCCAAAAAGTGTGTGTGGTGGGAGGGCATTAAAGAGACCACTTGTAATACATTTTGCCCTTTTTCAGACTTTTACTTCTGTTACACAGCTATCTCTTCGGGGCCAATGAAACATGAAGGCCAGCCCTGACATGCAATGGAAACAACCTCAACCCATAATAAAGGCTATTCCATCTCTCCCAGCATTGAACGACAGGGTGTGTCTGTCTGAAACAGGAAGGAGCACATGCTCACAGCTGCTGATTTCTCAACCACTAACTTAGCTTCACCAAACATTGGTCAGGCTCATGAAGTATGGCTTCCCCCAAGCACTCAGGTATATACTGTCCCCCTAATAAATCAGTCTCAGAATCTGCTGACTACAGAAAAAGATTTCCTGTTGAAGTGACCTGATTTTGCTTACGCCCACCCATTTACTCTCCTCTCCAATAAAGTTCCTCTGAGGCCTGTGCACCTGTCCCAATTAAAGACAAGCCTTTGATTGCAGATGCTTGCAGATCAGTAAGACCAGAGCATTCACCTTATTGCAATGGTCTTTTTGATTAGTTCTGTCACATGTGTAGATTTGTTTTTATTTGACCATAGGTTCACACATGAGGGTGTTAGATCAGTTCCCTTACAAGAGCACCATGTAGATATAATGACATACAATGTGATTCTCTTGTTTCCCAGCAGGTGACTGCATTGGTGGGGGCTATCATTACCAACCACGGTGGGGAGGCAGCAGCGGCCCTGGTGCATGGCTGAGGGCAGGCACATGTGCAAGGACATAGTCTCTTTCAAAACCGCCATATTGCTCACCTCAGCTTTCCTGCCCCCTGTCCTGACTCACAATGGAGTCAGAGCCCTCATCATGGCCAGCTCCTTCCCCTGCTGCACAGGCTCCTGTCTGCCCTTCCCTGCCCATTCCCTGCCCAATCCCTACTGTGGTCAGTGGCATGCTGTTAGAGGGCTGCAGGGGGTCTGTGCCAGGAGACACTGATTCCTGGAGGCAGCCACTGGGTGGGGTCCACCTGTCTTCTGTCCTTCCAGGACCCATCCATGAGCTGGGATGGAGCCACACTCAGCCCTGTCTGAGGTAACAGAACCTCGCCCAGCCTTCACAACACCACCCCTTCCCCAGAAGGGAATCTGCTATGCCCCCTCCTCTTCCCATGTCCTCCCAGCCTTCCAGTCTGTCACCACAATATGGCCGATGCTCTGCGGATTTCTAAGCCCCTAGCAGCAGCTGCTGCAGGAAATAGGGTCGTGCAGCTCCTTGGTCTCTGTCTAGGGCAGTGGTTCTCAACCTTCCTAATGCTGCGGCCCTTTAATACAGTTCCTGTGGGTCGTGACCCACAGGTTGAGAACTGCTGGTCTAGGATAAGAAACCATCTGACTGCAGTGGCTGCTGTTCCAAGATCATGGCAGGAAGATAAGATCATCCTTGGTGACATTTAGGATGTCACACCATGATGTGATTCTTCTTTCATTTCAGTTTTGGGAGGTCATCAGTGATGAGCATGGGATCGACCCCACAGGCAGTTACCATGGAGACAGTGACTTGCAGCTGGAAAGAATCAACGTGTACTACAATGAGGCTGCTGGTGAGTGTTGGGATGTGCTCACCCAGTCACCTTGCTTTCCATTCTGTGGCAGATGAAGTGTCCTAGGAACATACAGATGACCAAGTCATGCTTCTTACATATTCATTTAAAATGCCAGCTGCTGGAAAGATGCACTTTATGCTCCTTAGGACTCCTGCCTGTTCCGCATGATTGAGCATGCTCACAATCTCCCTTTTCTCATTTTCTCTAATGGGCTCTGCTGTGAGAGCCCCAGAGAACCCTGCCCAAGGGTCCTCTGCCAACTACAGGTCTAAAAAAGCTCTTGTTTCCTCAGGTAACAAATACGTACCTTGGGCCATCCTGATGGATCTGGAGCCAGGCACCATGGACTCCGTCAGGTCGGGCCATTTGGCCAGATCTTCAGGCTAGACAACTTTGTGTTTGGTATGTAGTCACCACCAATGGGAACTGGCCCGATGACTCACCTTCTTCCCAACAGCTGTGGAAAACACATTTTAGTGTTCGGTGCCCAGGTCAGATTTTGTCCACAGGCAGCCTGTAACCGCCCAGTCCAGGGGTGGTCATGGCTCTGGCCTCTCTCTGGATGCCTCAGAGATCACTGTCAGCCAGCAGAGGCTACACCCCTCCCAGTACAAAGCAGCCTCTGAAGGGAGGGAAGAAAGAGTCAGAAAAGCATCAAAGCCTTAATTGGCTACAGGTGGTATCAAAGGATCAGCGACAACAGGGAACCACTTCAAGGAGCTCCTGTCAAAACACAGGGAATGACCAGAGGTTGAGACAACTGCTTAGGGCCATTTTTTCTGTTAATCACATCCTGGCATTTGTATCTGAACTGAGTATTGGTGGAAAGTCAATGTTTAAGATGCATGTATTTTAAAATCCATTGAGTTTTCTTTCTTTTGTTTTCTCTCTAGTTGATGTTTACTAATCTGCATAATGACTTAAATGTTCCAAACACTGGGGCAATCCCTCAGCCCAACCTATCTCACACAGCAATGCAAGTTAACTTGTTTCTACCTGCTATGAAAAACAAATACCCCTTTAAAAAAATCTGATCCATTAATTTTTTTAACCCTATCATCTTAATAGCCTTATATTTGTTTTATTTTATTTTGATTTACTCGATTTATAAAACCACATTTGTCTTATTTTATTTTGATCCCCTGGGTTTTTGAGAGACACTGATACATAGGGATCAGACATGGTGGTCGAGCCCTGCCACACCATCCTGTCCATCCACCAGCTGGTGGAAAACACCAGTGAAACATGCCATGTTGACAATGAGGCCCTCTTCAACATCTGTTCACATACTTAGAAGCTGACAGGAACCTCAGCCACCTGGTATGGGCCCCCAGGAGGGGAGTCACCACCTGCCTGCAATTCCTGGGCCAGGTGAATGCAGACTTGCACAAGCTGACCATGAACATGGTGCCCTTCCCCTGCCTGCACTTCTTCATGCCTAGCTTATGTGTCCCCGGACCAGCCATAGCAGCCAGCAGTTCCATGCCCTGATGGTGCCCAAATTCACCCAGCAGATGCCATGTTGTTGCCTAGCATCCAAATACCAAGAGCAGAGGAGCAGGGAGAGTGAAATGTTTTTAGCAGCTGCACAAAGATGGCTTCAATATGATTCACCAGCCTGAATGAGGCAAGAGAATAAAAGCGGAGCTAAAGATCTGTCCTGGCCACTCTGTATAGGCATTAGCCAAACAGTCTGTAACACTTCTACCTCTACTGTAGAAGATGTCTCTGTTATCTGTATATCCTTCCCTTGGTATGTGCTGGGCCTAGATAGTACCTTGCAACTTCTTTAACCTTCCCTCGCCTCTGAAGACAGGTAGCCTGCTACATGATGAGGCTGAAGACAGGTTTCCTGCTACATGATGAGGCTGCCCCGCCGCTGACGTGATCAGATCTGCAGCGTTACTGCTTCCAAACAAAGACAAGCAAACTAGTGAGAAAATCTTTGGTCTTTTCATTCATTTCTAAATCCAGTGCCTGTCTAGATTATACTGTATTCAAAATCTTGCTTCATCAGAGTCCAAGGAGGGATCAGAGATGATTAGCTATTGCTGAGAGCTCCAGAGCACCATAAAAATCACAGACATCTGAAAGACAGTCTGCAGAAGACACATAGATTAGCCAAGGGGCCACTCTAGAGCCAATGGCTAAAGGCCACATGTCAGTTGGTATAGAGGAACTGCCTGAAGAAGTCCTTTGTAGCAGACACTGCTGGCCCCACCATGTGCCTCTGGCCCTTGCACTGCCAAACACGATGACTTTCTACTGTGAACAATTGTGACCTGCCCCAGGGCTCATTTGTCCAACTAGGTAAGCCCCATTTGAAAGGAGGCCCTAGTCATTGATAGATTGGAGGTTAAATTGCCCAACTTCCCTGCCACTCAGGTGGAACAACTTTGAGTGAAGTTCAAACTAGTCCCTTAAAGATGCCCCCAGGTGAGGCCCTTACTGTTCACCTAGCAGCCTGCTCTCTGATTTGACCTCTTTCCCTTTCCCAGCTCATTCCCCATGATCTTTCCAATACTTTGCAGGATGGACACCACTCTCATCAGCCTTCCCTCACATCCTCCTCTCAGGGTCTGCTTCAGGAGACCTGACTTGAATTGCTCATCAAAGAAATCACACATTAGTTCTCTATTGCTGGTAGCAAGTTACCACAAACTCAGCAGGTTAAAACAACACGATCTCCTTATCATTTCAGTGGGTCAGGAGTCTAGCAGGACCTGGCAGGTCCTTGTTTGCCTGACCAGCCCGGGCTGCACTCCCATGAGGAGCTCAGGGGCCTCTTCTACCCTGGTGTAGGTGCACAGCATGACGTAGTTCCTTGAGGTCTGAGGAACCCCATTTTCTGGCTGGCTGTTGATCAGAGGCTGCTTCCTAACACACAGTCCTTCCCATGACAGGGAAAACTCTCCTTCATGGTCATCAGAATCCTCTGCTTCAAAGAGGTTCAAAGAAGTTGGGTGATTAGGTAGCCCCACCCAGACAATAGCCTTACGTTAAAGTCACCTTTTGGAAACTTAATGACTTCTGCAAAATCCCATCACAGCAATGCCTTGATTTGTGTTTGATTGAACAACTAGGAAAAAGTATGTATATCCCTGGGCCAGTTAAATCTTGGGCCATCTTAGAATTCTGTCTACCACACATGGGCTGTTTGGGGAAGGGGAAAACCATGGTCTTTGGCACAGGATGAACCTGAGTTTTTCTACTTACTAACTATATGGCCTTAGTCAAGTATTTCAATATCTGAGCCTTAGTTTCTTTATGCAGAAAATGGTTTTATTTTGCCCACTTTAGAGGGTTATTTTGAGGTTTAAATTAAATATATATATAAGGTGCTTGTCGCACAAGTTTACAATAATTGGTTCTGTAATAAGCACCTTGTTGAGGGAGGTGTTCAAGGATAGGCTAATGTAACTTGTCATGGGTTCTGCAAAGGGAAACCAAGGTAGACGTATCTTGGAATATCTTTTAATTTTTTAATTATGATCTTAAGATTCCTTTAATCATGAAGTCTATGTTTTCTATAAACCTCCTTGGGAGAGTTAATATACTCACTCATCAGCATAAGGCCTTAACTGATTGGTATTAAATTATTCTGTGGTACTAACTTTAAGGGGGTGGTGCCTCTGTGCCCAAAATGGGGAAGAGTAGCAAGAGGTGGAAAACGAATCAAAAAGGAAATGTAACCACCTTACAATTGCACTGAGAACTAGTTCTGATTCAGTAAATTCAATTTGCAACTGAAGTAGCTACAGTGGAAATGTAGCTCTGGCTGAACTGAGAATAGCAATCTAAAATTTTCTGAATCAGCCCTACAGAGCTGGGGTCTCATTCTAACTCACCTCCAACATGTGTGTCCTGGCTTTCTTGTTTGCTTCCCCATTAAGCCCTTTCAGCTAGATCTAAGATGGCACCTTAGATTTGATTCCCACCATAAACTCTGGTCAGATTTGGCAGCTCATTGGCTAATCCAGAACATGGGCTGCTGGCCTTGGCCTTTGGCCTCCCTCTGTCTTCCCATCCTTGGTCTGTGCTTTCCTTACTGTGAAAGGCCTCAGCTTCATTTCTCTAAGGTCAGTGTGAAATATTTGTTTGGTCTTTGACCTTATTTCCTAACATACAATTTCTTGAATCTTTAGACTCTCCAAAATTGATGTTATTTTGTGTGCTAATGATTGATGAGTGGCTGGCAGCCCCTAGGTAACTCCAGGTTGCGGGGGACATGGGGGGGCTGCTTACCAGAAAGAATAAGGCAACAGGGTTGGAACTTTCAGCCTACCCACCAACCTTGGAGGAGGGGAGAGAGACTGAAGGTTAACCTGATCACAGTTAGCCAGTGGTTTAATCAATTATCCTTCCATAAAAGGGAATGAAGCCTCCATAAAATCCCCAGAGGATTGGGTTTGGAGAGCCTCCAGGTGTCTGAACACGTGGGGGTTCCAGGATGGAAGTGTGCCCAGGAAGCTCCATATCCCTTCTCCCATGCCTCACCCTGTGCATCTCTTCATCTGTATTCTTTGTAATATTCTTTACAATAAACTGGTAAACAGGAGTGTTTTTCTGAATTCTGTGAGCTACTCTAGCAAATTAATTAAACCCAAGGAGCAGGTATGGGATCCCTGATTTATAGCCAGCCAGTCAGATGCCCAGATAAAAAACTTAGGACTTGTGATTGGCATCTGAAGGAGGAGGGGCAGACTTGGGGACTGAGCTCCTAATCTGTGAGATCTGATGTTATCTCCAGGGAGACAGTGTCAAAATTGAATTGGAGGATACCCAGTAAGTATTGCTTGCAGAATTCCTTGCTTTCCTGGTGTGTGGGGAAATACCCCTATACATCTGTTCATAAAAGTTTTCTGTGTTGGTTGTTGTGGTGTGAGAGCAGAGGAAAAACAATTTGTGGTTTACTACTCACAGAGTCAGTATTGGCATCTCAATGGGACTGATTATGCCTCACTAATTACAAAACTACCTAACCTTAAAAGTCATCTGTAGATAATGTCAGCATACATGTATTCATGATTAACAAATTTTTAATTTTGAAACACATCTGGTTGCACATTACTTCTCAATCCTATCATTCACCAAAAGGTCTTACTCTCTCCTTTTCTCCCAACACTCACGCAGCAACTAAGCTGCTCTTGGTCTATGAGCCCCCTGCTGGCCAGTGAGGAGAATGTCCGCCCAACATCTCTGATTTCCTCCAAGTTAACTGGGCATGTTAACAATGAACAGGAGGTAAATCCCTTCCCTCTTTCAATTTTCACAGCATTATAAAATCCCTCTTATTAAACCTATCTCAGATGAAGTCTCTCTCACATATTTGTCTCCATCTTCTTTAATCTCCTCTTTTGTCCAGTTATTTAAAAAAATCTACTCATTTCTTTGTAATCAGAAAATAATACTAAATGGTGGGTGATAAATAGAGAGAGTTGGAGAGCCCTGTAGGTACTTGGTACTCTTACTTTTGGAGAAACCATCACACCTCATATCAGATAAATTTCTATTTGTTAACTTTTATATTAATTGTAGTTTAAATGTTATGATGTAAAAGTTGAATGGCATTTGACTAATTGACATGTATTCTATAGTTATTTAAACATTTATTAATTTTACTATTACAGTTGTTTTCTTTTTATATTTGTATGTCTTCAAATATTTTCTTAGATCTGGAAGACCAGTACTGTCCTTATGGTAAAATTAATGTTGCTGGAAAGTTTAAAGAGAGGAAATAACAAGTATTCCTTCCAGTTAGCCCCAGTATAATTAAGTTCATGAACTTACCACCATGTGCTTGTGTTGGCAGCACTGTACAGACAATTCAGTAAGGTTTTATAACCTTGGTATATCATTTGTTGCGCATTTTTGTGTGGCTTCACCAGAATATTGGAGCTTGAATTAGAGCAATGAACAAATATTATATTTACTGTTAAACTTGGCAAGAGGGGAAGTAAAATCTGGGTCATATCAGACCAATTTTATGGGGATAATGCCATGAAGAAAATGGCAGTGTACAAATGGATTAAATGTTTTTCTGAGGGGAGAGAAAGTGTCACTGATGAAGAGAGGTCAAGGCAGCCAGCAATGAGCATAAGTGACAAAACATTGCAAAAATTCATCAAGTTATGTGTCAAAATTATTGGCTGACTGTGAAAAGGCTAGCAGACCAAGCAAACATTGATAGAGAAATGGGAAAATCTTAACTGAAAATCTTGGCCAACAACTCACTGCTCTTGCATTATGACAATGCACCAGCTCACACTGCACTGTCTGTGAGGGAGTTTTTAGCTCGGAAACAAATAACTTTATTGGGACACCCTCCCTACTCACCTGATCTGGCCCCCAATGACGTTTTTCTTTACCTGAAGATAAAGGAAACGTTGAAAGGAAGACATTGTGAAGACATTCAAGACATTAAGGGTAATATGATAATAGCTTTGATGGCCATTTCAGAAAAAGAGTCTCAAAATTCCTTTTAAGAGTGGACTAGGTGCTGGCATTGGTGCATGGCTTCCCAAGGGGAGTATTCTAAAGTGATTGTAGAGATACTCAACAATGAGGTATGTAGCACTTTTTCTAGGATGAGTTCATGAACTTAATTGTCAGACTTTTGTATACATAAATATAGGCAGGATGTCACATTAGCAGTAACAAAATTTCATGGCATCAAATAATTTAACAAAATTAATCCACTCTATATTAAAATGTCTTTTTCTATTGTTGGACTACATAACAATTAGGCATAAATAATCACTGATTGTAAACAAGTAGCAGTATTTCTACACAGTCAATGTTTCTGGTATTTAGTTGGGAAATAAGGAGGCAATCTTGGAACCAGGAACGATAGGGATTTCTCTGAAGCTCCCCCTAGGAGACAGGATTGACCCATAACTTAAATGTTCTAGGCCCAATAAGCACTTTTTAAAAAACGTACATCAATATCCCTTATAGTTTTTTCTTTTTTTAAAGACATTTCCTATTTCAAATGCTCCCCCACCCCACCCCAGTATTTCACGAGCTCTATGGTGTTTGGTTGTTGCTCCACGAAAAGAGTGATCTTGAGAGCTGGCAGCGGGCAGGGCAGCAGCTTCTGCCTTAGGGGCTGGAAGCCCTGGCGGGTCTGTGCAGTGCCAGGAATCTGGCAGAAGCCAGGACAGACCCGGCAGGGAGGGTGGCGCTGCGAGGCCAGGCGCCAGGGGGCGATAAGTCTCGCGTCCTCACACTCCGCACAAGACAGGGTTGTTAAGCTCTGGACAACCTGACTCTCTCACCACCCGCAGGAAAATATTGACGTCATCTTTTCCGTAACTGCTGTTTGCCTTGAAAGTGAATCAGAACGGACTGTAAGCTCCGGGAGCTTTAGAGAGAAATGTCCAGTGCTTTTTCTGCACCCACGTGGCAGATGGAAGGCAGCGTGGCCGGCCCCACCCAAATTCCTTGGCAACCCAGATCTTGGTGAAGTGTGAAGAAAGCCTAGACCAGAGAGAGGTGGCGAGGAAAGTTGGATGGGAACGGGCTCTCCTGGGTTCTTCGTGTCTACCGGTGCCTGCCACAGCTTGAAAACCTGGGAGAGAAGGTGGTCTGGCTGCGAGCAGGGCACGCACGTGGTGCCTCACCTCAGAGTTTAGCAATTCCGCTGCTCGTCCATTTCTGCAGGACTAGCTTTCCTTACCATGGGCACTTCAGGGTTTAAGGGTGAACATTAGGGAAGCTGCCTCCAAACAGCACAGGGCAAGAGGGGGGATCATTTCTGCTTGATAGGAGCTCACGGAGAGACACTGGAGTTGAGTTCTGATTTAAAGAGAATAGCTCCAGGAAGTAAGGGAGGGAATAATAAACCAATTGTAATAGCTAAGATATAGAACTTAGTGTAGGGCAAGTGGTATTCTAAGTGCTTTCACACATTGCAGGCTTTATTACAACTCCAGGAGGTGGATACTATCATTATTCCCACTTTACAAATAAAGCAAGGGAGGCACAGAGAAGTTAAGTAACTTATCCCACATCACACAGCTAATAAGTGGCAGTGTAAGTATTTGTCATCAACTTCTAGGGCCTGTGCTCTTCATCAGTCAAGGAATTGGCGGGAGGGTGTTAAGTTCAGGGGAGGATTCATTTCAGTCTGTTAGGAGCCATGAGGAGCAGAGAGAGTTTGCTCAGAGAATTTGGTATGGTCCAGATACTCTAGATCAGGAGGAGAGTGGTAGGAGTTGGGAGTAGGTAACATACATCTGAAGATTTGTGAGACTGTGTCTGATTTAAATCATGGCAAAGAAAGTATAGTATTTCTTCTTAATGTTAGAAGCAAAAATAATTAAAATTGTGTCACAAAGGAACCAACAAAAAACTAAACAACTAAGAATAGGAAAAACAAAGAGGAAGACAAGACATTAAATATGAACAGTGAGGAAAAAAATCTAGGGAATAGTAGAAAGATAGACTTGCGGTCTTTAGCACTTTCTAAATTTTCTAAATTTATATTATGTATATGCATATGTGTAAAATAAGTATAAAATATATGCACATGTAATTCACGTGTACACTGTATGCAAATATGTATATTTATATACAGTTTATTTGGGGAAAGCACTTAATAAGAATTTGACATCTGACCAGGAATGGTATCTTCAGTTTTGAAAGGCCCAAATAATTGTAATAAAAATGGGAAATTCTGGGATATGGCACATTCCAGAAAATAACTGAAAAAAACATTACCATATGTTGTTAACTCTAAATTATTATTGTCATCTGATGCAAACATTTGCAAACTTTGATGGGGCTGGTATTTTAAAAGTACATTAAATTGGAGTTTAGACTGCTCGTACCTTAAATGCTTTACATAAAACTCCTCCATTTTCATAAAGAGATGATTTTTTAAAAAGTAGCAGGCAGGGCTGCATTAGGTGAGTTTCATAGGAAAGAGAAGTTGGAGATGCCTAGTTCCCTGGGCTTGTTCTGAGGGCACAAACAAATAGGATGTGAAACTGTTCCATAAAAATTGAGACAATTTTATTGCTGGGATTTTTGTGTTTTTATTATTCTGCAGAGGAAACTGGGGTAAAAAGCCCAAGTCCCCATTACTTGGACCAACTAAATCTATTTCAACTTCATCATACCTGTCACCTTTAGAGATGGCATTAACAGTAGTATTGTCTTAACATCACATATTCACAGAGCATGTTTCACTAGAACGTTCTCATCAGAACCATTCCTGTTGGGCCTTCTGAAGGCAGGAGAGGGGGCGGGGCAGGCAGAAAGAATGGTAAGCTCTGCTCCCTGCCTGTAGCTCAAGCAGCTAGGGTACCAGCCACATACACCGGAGCTCGCTGGGACCACCACACAACAATGACAACTACAATAAAAAAAAATAATAAATAAATAGCAGGGCATTGTGGCAAGCGCTTGTAGTCCCAGCTACTTGGGAGGCTGAGGCAAGGGCATTACTTAAGCCTAAGAGTTGGAGGTTGCTGTGAGCTGTGACGCCATGGCACTCTACTCAGGGCAACAGCTTGAGACTCTGTCTCAAGAAAAAAAAAAAAAAAAGAAGGAAGGAAAGAAAGAAAGAAAGGTAAGTTCCCAAATCCTTTTGGAAAAAATAGCCTTCTACTGGGAACATACTCTCTAGTCTGAATTTTGCCATCACCCCACAATGCCTTCAGGGTAGGAGTGGTGGAGCTCAAACACTGTGGCCTCATCAGGTCTAAAGCAGGAAGTGACTGGTGGCTGGCTGATGTGGGTCCCCTTCCCCATCTCCCTGCCCAACAGCCCCAGCAGCCCCAACAGCAAGAGGAGCTGTTCCTTTTTAGCACAAAGAAAAATAGATAAAAGGAGAGAGTGGGGGAAGAAAACGTTTTCCCAAAGCTCTTCAACAGCTTTGGGGAGGGGAAAACTAGTTGGTTCCATTTCCTTCTGTTATTATCTGCATCTGTGTTATACAGAATAACGTGGCTTTCAGACAGCCTGACAGGTTTGGGTGTCTACTCTGAGGGAGGAGAGCAGGAACTTACAGCCACAGATGAGTCGCTTTAGGCAGGGCAGGCATTATTTAAAAATGTGCAGTGCACATTTAACCAGTAGCTGTCAGGGGTGGTGCCAGGGGAGGAGATAGCCAGAGAGCAGGCAGGCTGGGCATTTGTTGAGCAGGAAGCTGCCCTCTTAGGAAGAAATTTCCCTGCCAGTAATCCACAGAGCAGACAGTCTTTAGGGGCCTGGAACTGCACTAATAAACACTGTCATTTACTTATTGTGTGTTCACTAAATGTTCAGTTCACAGACAGCACCTAGTATCTTTGCAACATAACAAAAACCCAGTTCCCATTTTTCAGATGTGGTAGCAGAGGCTCAGGGAGATTAGGGACCTGCTAAAGGGCCAAGCTGGGATGCAGCAGTGTGGCACATTCCACAGGCCCATCTGGTGCTCTCCAGGTAGGAAACGCCCACTGCTAAGGATCCCTATGTCTCCAGTATTGTCCCTTCTAGGTCTCATCCCTTGTTCCTACAGGGCCTAAAATTTCCCCCTTGAATTAAAACACAAAGACCAAGAAGCAGTTATCTCCAGAAAATCATTGTGGAACTGTGTTATCAGTGAAATTACACAGAGAAAAGCAATTCTCTGGAGCAGCTCCAGCTGGTAGTGAAGAGCCAAGATGTGGGAGTTGAGGTAGGAGTCAGGGGAACATGGAGGCCAAGCTCTGAGAGCCTGTGAATAGCACCAGTGGGACAGGCTGTCCAGTAGGGCCTAGCAGCAGGGCAGGGAAGAGAGAGGGAGAAATTCTAAAAAAAAATCCATCCCCACCACAAGAGGAGGTACCAGGCACCAGCATACTCTCATGCTGGGAGATCTAGGCTTCCTAAAGCTGGGGAGATGCAGACACAAATGGGCCCCAGGGGCTACTCACAGATACTGACTTTTAGTTTTTACCGTGGGTGTAGACAGACTATTAACATGGCAAATGGGATTCATATTTCTAATGATGGCATCACCTTGGGTTTTATGGAGGCATTTTTGTTCCATAAACTCAACTGGCTTTCACATGTAGTTTTTCATTTCCTACTCACAGAGCCAGCTCCGGGGCACCTATAATTATCATCATATTATATTTGGAATGGACTGTGAAACAAGGCAGTCCCCAGGCCCCAGTTACCTAGCCCACTGTGCAGGGTCATCTTCGCCAAGTCTGCATCCTACCCAAGCCTTTAAAACTCACCTGGCTTCTCCTGGTACAAAGAATTGAGATTCCTTCAGTTACCAGCTTTGTGACTGGTCAGGTCTTTCAGCCTTGATTTCTGAGCTGTGGAGGTGGGGTGGTAATAATGCTTACTCAACAAGGGCTTGTCAAAAGAAATATGCATAATGTGAGCAGCAAATGTGAATCACATATGTAATTTTAAATTTTCTAGTAGACACGATTTTGAAAGTTAGAAAAGTGGAATTAACTTCAAAAAATATGCTGTTTAACACAATGTATCTAAAACATTATTTTGACAAGTGGTCAATATTTAAAAATTATTAATAGAATATTTTACATTATTTTAGATTACAGAGTCCATGAAATCCGGTGTGGATTTTACATTTACAGCACATTTCAACTCAAGGGTTCAATAGCCACATGTGGCTGGAGGCAACAGAACTGGACAGGGCAGCTCTGTAAAGTTGTGAGGATTAGATGACCTAAGATAGTTAACGCGCTCTGACGCTAGCTAACACATTAACACATCAACTCCTTCCCCTCCTTCTCTCTCCCCCTCTCCCCCTCCCACTCTCCCACACACCCATGCAGAATTTTCTGCATTTAAGAGGCCAAGTACTCAAGAGCCCAAAGGAGACACATGACAAATCCAGCAATAAGCGTCTCTCAAACTGATCATCTTCCTTCCATGCAGAGGTGAAAAGCTGCCCACCCCGCCGTCCTCGATTTACTTTAAGACAGTTGCCCATAGCTCCTCCAGAGCGCCCTCACTCCTCTCTGCGCTGCGCTCACTCCTGGCGTTTATACTCGCCTCAATTTCCCACTCGGAATGAAAAAAACTAGGCCCGGAGTCCAGGACCCTGCCCAGATGCAGGAAACCTAAGCGAATAGCTGGACACCTCACGGAAAATGTAGCTTCGGTTCTAGGCTCTCCACTCCAAAAGGGTCCTCGATGCCTCTCCCCCACCCCCAGAGGCAAGGACCCTGTTTGGAGGCAGTCTTACTCCCTGGTTCCAGGGTCCGCCGCTTTCTAGCGGCCATAGTAGGCAGGGTAGGATGGGGACTGCGGCGAGCCAGAAGGACCCAGGGCTGCTCACAGATCGGAGAAGGGGCGGCCTCACCCATACAGCGGGGAGGGGGCGGCCAGCTGGCTCCATCCAAAGCCTGGCCACTGCTTTTTTCCGCTGAATGTCAGGGCTAGGAGCCCACCCGGACCCAGCCACTAGCCAGGGCGCCCCAGCACAGCGCACCACACCCCAGCTCCCCCTTGCGGTGTGGCAGCCGCGCAGGCCACCCCCACTGCCGCAGGCCCGCCCACCATGACGTCACTGCGGGGCGGGACCCTAGTATATAAGGTGGAGCTGGAGGCGGCAGATGTCAGTCTCTGTGCTGCTGAGCTCGCCGGTCCTCTTCGCATTCACTGCTCCGAGGACCAGCGCCTCCACCCGCTCCGCAACCGGCACCATGCGCGAGATCGTGCACATCCAGGCAGGCCAGTGCGGCAACCAGATCGGCGCCAAGGTGGGCGCGCCGCCGGGAGGGGCCGCAGGCCGGGGTTGGGGGTGCCGAAGGTGCTGGCCGGGGCGGGGGCGGGGGCTCGGGGGAGGCTGCTACAGTGCTAGACTGCCGGTGTGGCACATTCTGCGGCGAGGCCGCGGGGTGGAGCCCAAGAAGCTGCTCGACCTGCCACGATGCCCGCGGCGACGCAGCTGTGTGTGTCTTTAATCAGGGCCTTTTAAATATCCTTCACACTCAACCTTTCTGCAGGCTGCACTTAGCATTACCTTGGGTGTAATAGTCTCTAAATTGTGGATCGGGGCTACGGTCATATTTATCCGGTACCCTCATGTGAAATTTAATTTGTATATTTTGTGTCGTTTGAATGAAAAAATGCAGTGTCACTGGTCTGACAGATGTTATAGAGGTTTTCCTTCGGGTCTCACACGCGAGGGTGTTAGATCAATTTCTTTACACAGGCATCGTCTAGACGTGATGACATATAACGTGATGCTGTCGTTTCCCCTCTGCCAGGCAGCAGGTGACTGCATTGGTGGGGGCTGTAATTACCGACCATGGTAGGGATGCAGCAGTGGCCCTGGTGCATGGGTGTGGGCGGGAGCCTGTGCAAGGACATGGTCTCTTTCAAAACCGCCATATTGCCCACCCCAGCCTCCCTGCCCCCTCTCCTGCTGCAAACTCACAATGGAGTCAGAGTCCTCATGATGGCCAGCTCCTTCCACTGCTGCCCTGGCTCTTGTCTGCCCTTTCCTGCCCAATCCCTACTGTGGTCAGTGGCATGCTGTTAGAGGGCTGCAGGGGGTCTGTGCCAGGAGACACTGATTCCTGGAGACAGCCACTGGGTGGGGTCCACCTGTCCTCAGTCCTGCCAGGACCCATCCATGAGCTGGGATGGAGCCACACTCAGCCCTGGCTGAGGTAACAGAACCTCCCCCAGCCTTCGCAACACCACCCCTTCCCCAGAAGGGAATCTGCTATGCCCCCTCCTCTTCCCATGTCCTCCCAGCCTTCCAGTCTGTCACCATAATATGGCCGATGCTCTGCGGATTTCTAAGCCCCTAGCAGCAGCTGCTGCAGGAAAAAGGGTCGTGCAGCTCCTTGGTCTCTGGGATAAGAAACGATCTGACTGCAGTGGCTGCTATTCCAAGATCATGGCAGGAAGATAAGATCATCCTTGGTGACATTTAGGATGTCACACCATGATGTGATTCTTCTTTCATTTCAGTTTTGGGAGGTCATCAGTGATGAGCATGGGATCGACCCCACAGGCAGTTACCATGGAGACAGTGACTTGCAGCTGGAAAGAATCAACGTGTACTACAATGAGGCTGCTGGTGAGTGTTGGGATGTGCTCACCCAGTCACCTTGCTTTCCATTCTGTGGCAGATGAAGTGTCCTAGGAACATACAGATGACCAAGTCATGCTTCTTACATATTCATTTAAAATGCCAGCTGCTGGAAAGATGCACTTTATGCCTCCTTAGGACTCCTGCCTGTTCCGCATGATTGAGCATGCTCACTATCTCCCTTTTCTCACAAGCAGAAAGCTCCCCTGATCTCCTTTTGTCTCAGATGCTGGAATTTTCTCTAATGAGTTCTGCTGTGAGATCCAGAGAACACAGCCCTGCCCAACGGTCCTCTGCCAACTACAGGTCTAAAAAAGCTCTTGTTTCCTCAGGTAACAAATACGTACCTCGGGCCATTCTGGTGGATCTGGAGCCAGGCACCATGGACTCCGTCAGGTCCGGGCCATTTGGCCAGATCTTCAGGCCAGACAACTTTGTGTTCGGTATGTAGTCACCACCAATGGGAACTGGCCCAATGACTCACCTTCTTCCCACCAGCTGTCCAAGGCCCATTTTTAGTGTTCAGTGCCCAGGTGAGACTGTGTCCATAGGCAGCCCTGAGTCGTGGCGTGTCACCACACAGTCTATGGGTGGTCATGGCTCTGGCCACTCTCTGGATGCTTCAGAGATCAATGTCAGCCAGCAGGGGCTCCTGCCCCCCTCCCAGTACAAAGCAGCCTCTGAAGGGAGAGAAGAATCAGAAAAGCATTAAACAGGGCTTAATAGGCTACAGGTGGTATCAAAGGATCAGTGACAACAGAGAACCACTTCAAGGAGCCCCAGGTCAAAGCACAGAGAATGACCAGAGGTTTAGACAACTGCTCAGGGCCATTTTTTCTGATCACATCCTGGCTAATTGTACTTAACTTAAGTGTTTTAGAATGTGAATGTTTAAAATGCATATGTTTTAAAGCCCATTAGGTTTTTTAACCCTCTTTTTCACCTAATAGCCTCATATGAACTAAATTTACTTTGTATTTTATTATCTCCCTTGTTTTTGTGGGTCACTGATATATAGAAGAAAATTTTAGGTAAATAATGTGTAAACAAGAAGAATCTGCCATGCTAAGACTGAGCCTACCTTCGTCTTCACAGTCAAAATGACCAAATGTGAAATTCCTTATGTTTTACGGTCTAACATTCCCTTTTCCCTCGGGCAGGCCAGAGTGGAGCCGGAAATAACTGGGCAAAGGGCCACTACACAGAGGGAGCCGAGTTGGTAGACTCCGTCCTGGACGTGGTCAGGAAGGAGTCAGAAAGCTGTGACTGTCTCCAGGGCTTCCAGCTGACGCACTCGCTGGGGGGCGGCACCGGGTCCGGCATGGGCACCCTGCTCATCAGCAAGATCCGGGAGGAGTATCCAGACCGCATCATGAACACCTTCAGCGTCATGCCCTCGCCCAAGGTGTCAGACACGGTAGTCGAGCCCTACAACGCCACTCTCTCCGTCCACCAGCTGGTGGAAAACACAGATGAAACCTACTCCATTGACAACGAGGCCCTGTATGACATCTGCTTCCGCACCCTGAAGCTGACCACCCCCACGTACGGGGACCTCAACCACCTGGTGTCGGCCACCATGAGCGGGGTCACCACCTGCCTGCGCTTCCCGGGCCAGCTGAACGCAGACCTGCGCAAGCTGGCCGTGAACATGGTGCCCTTCCCGCGCCTGCACTTCTTCATGCCCGGCTTCGCGCCCCTGACCAGCCGGGGCAGCCAGCAGTACCGCGCCCTGACGGTGCCCGAGCTCACCCAGCAGATGTTCGACTCCAAGAACATGATGGCCGCCTGCGACCCCCGCCACGGCCGCTACCTGACCGTGGCTGCCATCTTCCGGGGCCGCATGTCCATGAAGGAGGTGGACGAGCAGATGCTCAACGTGCAGAACAAGAACAGCAGCTACTTCGTCGAGTGGATCCCCAACAACGTGAAGACGGCCGTGTGTGACATCCCACCCCGCGGCCTCAAGATGTCGGCCACCTTCATCGGCAACAGCACGGCCATCCAGGAGCTGTTCAAGCGCATCTCGGAGCAGTTCACGGCCATGTTCCGGCGCAAGGCCTTCCTGCACTGGTACACGGGCGAGGGCATGGACGAGATGGAGTTCACCGAGGCCGAGAGCAACATGAATGACCTGGTGTCCGAGTACCAGCAGTACCAGGACGCCACGGCTGATGAACAGGGGGAGTTCGAGGAGGAGGAGGGCGAGGACGAGGCTTAAGAACCTGTCCAATCAGTTGTGCATCCTTAGTGAACTTCTGTTGTCCTCAGCATGGTCTTTTTATTTGTATACTATGGTGCTCAGTTTTGCCTCTGTTATAAATTCACACTGTTGATGTAATAATGTGGAATTCCTCTAAAGATTACAGTATTGTCTGTTAAGATATCTATACTAATAAAAAAGCATGTGTATAAAACCTTGTGGTCTATATTCTCACATCAGGTAATTTTTATTCTTTCACTAAATGCTACTTAAGAATAATATTTCAAGGTTTAATATTAACAGCAATATATGACTTATGCTTTCATTTACTAGTATTCCTGCACTTTTAGTAAAAAAAGATGAAAATATACATATATACATACGTGTGTGTGTATATATATATATATATGTATTTTTTTTTTTTTTTTTTTTTTTTTTGAGACAGAGTCTCAATCTACTGCCCTGGCTAAAGTGCCATGATGTCACAGCTCATAGCAACCTCCAATTCTTGGGCTCAAGCAGTCCTCTTGCCTCAGTTTTTTTATTTTTTAGTAGAGATGGGGTCTCAATTTTTGCTCAGGCTGGTCTTGAACTCATGGGTTCAAGCAATCCCCCCACCTCACCCTCCTAGAGTGCCAGGAATACAGGCATGAGCCATTGCACCCAGCCCTATTTTTTCATGTTCAGTGGCCCAAAGTATTAGAATAATCTCTCAAATTGGTCCAGGAATAATGATTTGAGGATAAAACAAACCTTCTACTTTTTATTGTTCTGGTATTCTATGAATCTGTAGCAGCAAGGACCTGAAGGATGAATTTTCTCCTGTTTTTCTACTTCTCTTTGAACAGTGTGACAAATACAAATAAACAAATGAAGCTTGGACCTCTCAGACGAAAGGCACAGTATGCATTCAAGGTGTCCTAAAATTATAGACATCAAATAGTACAAATGTTCCACCTAAAACTTATTTGAACATAAAGCAAATTGTGGCAAGAATTTACTTTTTAACATAATGACAGACATTTATAACTTAATGTTAAAAAAATCAGATTTAATTTTTGTAGCTGTTGAAGATAAAGGCTGTTTTTAGTATGTCATTATTTCTATATGATTAGAATCAGATTGGAGGGGGAGGGTAGGAATCCTAGGAAGAAGAAGACTGTCACCCAGTGGAGGAGTTTCAAAAGCTCCTAAAAGCAGCAACATGATCAAGCCCCAAGATAAAGAACCAAAAGTCAAATGTTCTCTGGGACATTTTCATTGTAGGAAGTCTTCTGCTAACTTGTTGAATTCATTTGCAAAACGCAAATGCAGGTTGTGTTTGCCTTCTGGCATCAGATGCAACCTAAAAAAAAGGGAAGAAAAACTTTTGATCAATAACAAGCCATTTAAAAACCCCTTATCTTCGCCAACATTTCATGAAAACCTAAAGTGAAAAAAGGCCACTTTTTTGCCATGACCACTATTAAGGGAAAAAAAATATAGCAATATTAACTTGCCATGAATGTAGACAGGAGGGTAAAGCCCCCTGAAGTTTATGACCACCGTGGAGGTTAACTGTAAGGCAATGGCTTAACAAAGGCACACATATTGCATTTGGAATAAGGTAACACATGGTTTGACTAGAAAACAGAGTGGGGAAGATGATTTGCTGGTTACCTTAATAAAATCCATTTTAATGAAGTTGATTTTAAGAGAGAAGATTGGAAAGATGAGAAATGTGCAGAATCCACTGGATTAGAGCAGGTGAGTTTCTTGATATTATCTTATGTTGTAGGAAAGTACAAATCAGAATTCACAGCCGCCACCAGTCTGCTGTTCAAGGTTCCAAATCACCCTTCCTTTTTTGGATTACTGAATAAGTCTGAATACGAACCACCAGACAAATGGCAAAATTCCTTAGGCCAGTGAGGGTGGGGACCTGTGTCAGGGCCCTGCTGCAGCTGTCATGGCTTGGCATTGGGGCAAACTTTACTGTCCTTGTAAAGCCAATGCTTTTCAACAGGACTTTGATCAAATGGGACTGGCTTGCAATTTATTTAACAAAGGCAACGTTCTCTGAGTTCTATATTTTATTTATTAGCTGCAAAGGCAGAGAAATAGGACAAGTGTTAACACTTCTAGGATGTAAGCACAAGGTCAAGCCATTTTGTCTATAATGAAAACTGGACCTTAAAAGAACTATTTTGGGGCAAGATTACAGTTACCATATTCTCTGACTTTCAACACTGGGAGGCACTAGGGAGGACTTGGAACTTAGCTACATTGTGGGTGATGGTGAGGTACCAAGAAAATCAACTTGAAGACATATTGTTGGCATATATCCAAGGCCCTTGAAAAGTTAATGCTATCAATAACTATAACATGGTAAATTCAATTTTAATGTCAGAAAAGAAGTATGAGTGTGGGACAGCATCTGTGGCTCAAAGGGGTGGGGCGCTGGCCCCATATGCCAGAGGTGGCAGGTTCAAACCCAGCCCTGGCCAAAAACTGCAAAAAAGAAGTATGAGTGTGGCCCTACACAAGGAATATGGTTTGCAAGTGCACTCAAAGTGTTTTCAGGAAACAGAAAAGAATTGCCCAAGATGCTGAGAGGTCATAGAAGAACATATCTAAGCTCTAATCTGTACTATGCTGGGTTGCTACACTTGATGTCTTCCTCTGTACATACCTAATCTGGCTATGATTTGCTAGTTTCTGAAGAGTAAAGAAGGTCAAAACAGCAGCTGTGAATCCCTTCTTTATAGTCATTCAATACTGTCTACACTCATCCAAAAATAATCTCTAAATTTGGGGGAATAACAACTAGGTTCCCTTCATTATAATACAGGAGACCTGCTCTGGACATTGGATGGATGGACGATGCCTTTGAGGATCATGTCAAGCTCCTTAGTACACCTTTCTCCTTTAGGTGTGACACAGGATTCACTATACTTAAAAACTTAATTGTGTGTTCCTCTTTGGGCACAGGACTACACTAGACAGGCATAAATATCAGCCATCAAGGCAAGGCAGGAATTCTGCTGTTGACCTATGTTTTTACCCAAATAACAAAAGGACCCAATCACATACTCCATGGAGAGTGGTTTTAGAACCATCACATTCTCCAGGAAAATCAGTAGGAAACCCCCACTGCCAAACACATGGCTCAGTAGAAAATGAAAGGGACTCTGAGTGGTTAGAGACAACTTCCTATCAGCTGGGGCAGGTTCTTTATTGCATTTGGCACCTTTATAAAAAGAGGTCTGATGCCACAACTTATGAAGAACTAGAAGCTATCTAATCCCACAGTATAAATTCAGGGTTCACTTTTCTTCTGCTGATATGGTCCTGGTAGGTGGAGATGGCACAGATAAGATGCTAGTCTTACGAGGTTACCTTTCCTTCCTCATTCAAACCTTTCTCAGCTTCACTGAACTTCCAGCTGTAACTCCAAGAGTTACGGATATTAACAAGGCTATAAGCAATGTGCTGTAGCATGTCTTCACATTGGATTAGTGTGATAAAACTTTAATTTCTCAACCCAGAAAGCTGCCAGTCAGTCTGTAAGCACTGTTTTTGTTGTTGTTGTTTTGCAGTTTTTGGCTAGGGCTGGGTTTGAACCTGCCACCTCCGGCATATGGTGCTGGTGCCCTACTCCTTTGAGCCACAGGCACTGCCTAGCACTGTTGCTTTAATTGGAAATCAAAGTAGGCTGCTGGCTCTTTGAACCAAGACTTCTTCCATTATGAAACTGGTTGGTAATGTGGCTGGTCACTTTTTCATGCATTCCTTCCAAGGACATCCAAACCTGGTTCCAACAGGCCTTCTTATTCGGAAACTAAACCTTTTCCCTTTTCGTTCTGCTCCTTCTAGAAAACCCATGTAAAAAAAGGTAATAATGGGCAAGCCACATGCTCTGCAGTTGGTCAAGCTGGTGGGAGGGTGTGGCTCCCCCCTTTCAGCCTGAGGGCCACCAGACATTTGGGAATATAGGGCAGATGTCTTCCTAAGAAGCTCCTTTTTCAAATGCTACTATGTCTCATGCATTAGAAAGGAAAAAACTGCCTCAAAGGCTGCTTTGCCAGCAATGCAACAGCTTGGAGTGGACTATTTGCTTCTGGACAGTCAGAAGCTGTTGGATTAATGTTACTATTATTATTATTCTTTTTTAGAAACAGAGTCTTGCTATATTATTCAAGCTGGTCTCAAACTCCTGGCCTTAAACAATCCTTGGACCTTGGCCTCCCAAATTGCTGGGATTATAGTGTGAGCCACCTCACCTGGCCTAGATGGATGCTTTTAAATGGTGTGAAGAGGACAAATCCTTTCAAAATTGCTGGGACTGTGGGATCCTAGTTGAGGCCCTCAGGCTGCAATGAAAGCTTTCTTCTTGGGGCTGCTGAATGTAACTTGGTAGTGCTGTCACAGGTGAAAGATGCGTTTACAGAGTCAGGACATGTCTGGGCTGACCAACACAGGATCTACACTGGCAGGTTGTATCATCTCCCTGAGTCAAAATCCCACATCTGAAAAATGGGGATAGTAACAGTATCTACCCCATAGGATTATTCCAAGGACAAAATGAGACTGTGCATACCAGGTACACAACACAGAACGCACTTAACAAACATCTACTATTTTATGATTCTTTGTATTGCACTTTACAATGTACCAAAACCCTTTTAAAGGTTCTAATTATGTACAGCACATTAAAAAAATGCTCACTCAAGGGAACACAGTTTATCTACATTTGTTAACTAACAACACCTCCAATTGACAGATTCTTTCCTTCAAAGAGCTTTTATAAATTTTGTGGGTAAGATTTGGGGAAAAAAGGTCAACCTCTTTGAAATACAAAGGACTTGACTTTGCAAGCACTGGCTAATTCTGTTTGGAGTTAGTTCTGCAACGTGACCACAAGCAGAGTCTGGAGCTGACAGTTTTCCCTTCTACCCAAGCAGCAGGCAGCTGGAGAGGAGGAGGACTCTGATGGCAGGAAACGGTCACCTGGCAGGAGGAGAGGGAAGGGCAGCCCACTGCCTCCAGGTAACACGTGGTCTAGAGCTGAAGTGGCAGCCACCACCCCGCCTGCAGTGCCTACCTCCCCTCCCAGAAGCCGGCCTCATTTTTCTACAGATCTGAAAACAAAGCCTTGTCACTGGTATGGATCTTTTTCACCTAGGTTAATTCATTGCACTGCAGCTTGTGGTATAGATCCCAGTGGCCTTCTTCAGAGAACTACGGCCATCTCACAACTGGTGGCCTGACTTACTCAGGCAAGGAAGTTGCTGAAAGAGGCCCTTTTCTCCTTTCTGTGGTCCAGATAGAGGATAACAGAGGGACCCCACCCCCAGTCCAATCCCTGCTGGCACCCTCTCTAGTGAACTTAGCACAAGGCCAGTGCCTCTGTGGAGAAAAGCATGCACCTATTAGCCTTTCCCCATCACGGTGTTTCATTTTATGTGTTAACATGACTGGACTATGGGGTGCCCAGACATTTGTCAAACATTATCCGGGTGTGTCTGTGAGGGTGCTTCTGGATGGGATTGACATTTGAATTGGTATACTGAGTAGACAGATTGTCCTCCCCAACATGAGTGGGTCTTGTCCAATCCACTGAAAGCCTGAGGAGAACAGAAAGGCTGAGTAAGAGGGAATTCCTCCCACCTGGTAGTGTTCAACTTGGGACATAAGCTTTTTCCTGCCTTTGAACTCAAGCTGAAACATCTCTCTTCTTGAGTATCAAGCCTGCTGGCTTTCAGACGAGAACTACATCATTGCCTGCCTGGTTCTCAGGCCTTCAAACTTGAACTAGAACCACACCTTCAGCTCTCCTGGTCTCCAGCTTGCCAACTCATACTGCAGACCTTGGGATGTGTCAGTCTCCATAATTGTGTGAGTCAATTCCTATGACACACACATCTCTTTCTATGTATGTGTGTGCGCATGCACCCACATACACTCATATTGATGGTTTCTCTGGAGAACCCTAATATACTCAGATACCTACACTGATAATGGTGTTGAAAGTTAGGACAAAGGGGAACTTGCCCCTGACCTAACTTCAAGCTGTAACCCAATATCTCCTGGGGACCCTGCCCACCTGCACCCACACAAACATTCCACCTACAAAGTGGCAGCTATTGTGTGTTGAGTTCTAAGTCTTAAATATACAAATACCTCCTCAATCATTCCTCAAAAAAAATTCTGAGAAGCTAGAATTTTGCACATGAAGACACAGAGGTGCAGAAACAGGACATGCTAGTGACTATTCTACACTCAATTCTGGCTGGTCCGAGTCCTTGCTGGGTTCAAAGCAAGCACACTGCTCAGGATCCCAGACACTGACTGGATGGGATTGACATTTGAATTGGTATACTGAGTAGAGCAGATTGTCCTCCCCAACATGAGTGGGTCTTGTCTTGTTCTCACTTGCCTGAGAACTCAGGCAAGGCTCCATTTCCCAACTCTCTCCTTTAGCTGACACAAACCCCAGGTGCCAACTCTTAGCCTTTCTCTCCTGCCTGGCCTAGGTCTCAGACCCAGTCCTGGGGGACCCTGGCCACAGAGACTCAGCCCTCTGCATGCCTCACTCTTATTTTCGTTCTCTCTCCACATGCACTCAGTATTTTAAGATGTTCTAGGCTGCCTCCTGGACAGGTGTTGGAGTGTTCAACAGGAAGAAAGTTACATTTCCACGCCAGCAGTCACTGAAAAGGTAAGAATAAGGAACTGCCTGATCTCAGGAAGATGTATGAGGTGACAGCGGAACCCAGGGAGCCTCACTGGGGAGGACATACTTCAGTAAGGGCTGAAGGAGAAGCACTCAGGCAGGCAAAGAAAGGGCTGAGGGATGGAGAGGGATTCCAGAACCTGATCTGTACTAGGTCTCTAACCCCTGAGATCTGAGCACCCCCTCAGGAACACTGTTGTGGGCTGACTTGTGTCCGCACTCCAAACTAATAGGTTTGAAATCCTAATCCTGCTACCTCAGAGTGTGACCTTATTTGGACAGATAGTCCTTAAAGAGAAAACTAAGTTGAAATGAGGTCACATGAATGGGTCCTAATCCATTATGACTGGTAACCTTATAAGAAAAGAAAATTTGGACACAGGTTCTGAGGGGAGACCACGTGAGGACACAGGGAGAAGATGGCCATCTACAAGCTGACCAGAAAGCCTCAGGAGGAACCAACCCTGCCCACACCTTGATCTTGAACTCCAGAATGGTGAGAAAGTAAATCTCTGTGGTTGGAGTCCCCCAGTCTGTGTAGTCTGTGATGACAGCCCTAGCTAACTGCTCCACATCCTGAGCACATACATAGCTGGACTGTGCTGTGTAGTCACACTGTCTTCTGAGTGTCTGAACCCCACTGCCTCCTAGGACCTATCCACACCAAACCCCAGAGAGTCTAAGGGGGCAACTGCTGCTCCTAGGAACTCTCTGAGAGCGAGCTGGGCTGGCCTTGAGGGTGATGTCACACCTGGCGGCAGGAGATGCCCACACAGAGGGTTGTTAACCAGGCAGGTGGGGGTAACATCAGTGCTTTTCCATCCAGGAGGGAGGGCTGTGCACAGCAAATACAGGCACCGGGGCTGAGGCCTGCTCCCCATCACTGCTATGATCTGAGCAGTCCTCATTTTGTGTTTTGTATCTTGGACGTCCACATAAATGTCTGTTAGGGGGAGGAGTTCAAATATCTAAAAATGTATTTTAAAATCACTGAACCTGCTGTGTAGGATGGCTCAGGCCTGTAATTGCAGCTACTTGGGAGGCCAGGGTGGGAGGATTTCTTGAGGCCAGGAGTTAAGATTGGCCTATGCAACATACTGCGATCCCATCTCTACAGAAAATTTAAAAAGTTAGCCAGGTGTGGTGGCACACACCCATAGTCCTAGCTACTTGGGGGACTGAAGCAGGAGGATCACTACACCCACGAGTTTGAGGCTGCAGTGTGCTGTCATCACACCACTGCACTCCAGCCTGGCAATAGAACGAGACCTTGTCCCTTATAGAAACAAGTAGCAATAACAACAATAAAAACCCCCTAACACAATGAACTTGAATGATCTCTAAGGCCTCTTTGCTTCCAAGAGAGACTATGAGACAAACACAAATTTACATAAGCTGGAAGCAGGTCTGCTGAGCAGCAACACCCTTCATTCAGCTTCTTCCTGACAGGGAAAGGCAGTGATGTTTGTTTCACACATAATATGTATTTCTTGGTAAAAATCTGTGAAAGGACAGACTATGCCTTTAAGTTGAATTAAAAAATGTACTCTGGGAGGCGGAGGCGGGTGAATTGCCTGAGCTCACAGGTTTAAGACCAGCCTGAGCCGGAGTGAGACCTCGTCTCTAAAAATAGCCGGATGTTGCAGTGGGTGCCTATAGTCTCAGCTATGTGGGCGGCTGAGGCAAGAGAATCGCTTGAGCCCAAGAGTTTGAGGTTGCTGTGAGCTATGATGCCACACTCTACCAAGGGTGACAAAGTGACACTCTGTCTCAAAAAAATAAAAGAAAATACTCCTGGCAATCCTTTTGTACTTCACAAACGCGATGATTGGGTGTTCACGTGAATGTGTGAGCTGTGCCTCTTTTGAACCTTGTTATGACATTGGCACATCACCTAATGTAAAATTGTAATGAAAAAAATATACACTGGCAAGGTAATTAAATATCAAGTTCACTGCAAGTTTGCTACATCAACTTGCTTCTCTGTTGTCTGATGGCCTAGTGCACAGAACACAGTAGGATTTTGGTAATCAAGGAATCCACCTTCCTTTGGGGGGTCCAAAATAAACCAACCATATTCTAGTTAGGTTCATGCCCAACATAAAGGGACCTCACAGTACAGGAAGGTAGTAAGTAGAAAATACACCTGTCTTAGTTATTGCTAATAACAATTTACCCTCGATGCATTTGTTCTAAAGATGATTGCTCTTAGAAAATTATCTTCCACAAAATAGTGTACTCAAACAATGAACATGTACAAGGCAAGGGTGTATTTTTCTCCAATACTGATGTACTCTGTTGCTAGGAGATGGATCTGGAACAGAATTCCTAAATTAAACTTTCTTGCAGGCTGAATTTTATTGAACCTGGCTCATTATAAAAGGGCACACACACACTATGCTTGCCGTGTGTGTCAGTGTGCAAAAGCTGTCATTTCTGAAGCTAGAAGATGATTAATCAGGTCACCTGGTACACTACTGCAGGCATCCTATCATCATATTTAAAATACGCTTATAAGTGGCAGCTGTGCGATGGTGGAAAAGCACTGCATGAGAAGAAAAAAAAATAGAGGATTTGTTATTTACTAGCTATGCAACCTTGAAAGATTACTTAATGTCTCTCAGCCCTGATTTCCTCTCTGTAAAATGGGTAATTTTTTTCATAAGTTTGTCATTAAGAATAACTAGCTATGGTATATAAAATACTTTTAAAAATGTAAGATGCTGTTGTGGCGGGCGCCTGTAGTCCCAGCTGCTCGGGAGGCTGAGGCAAGAGAATCGCTTAAGCCCAGGAGTTGGAGGTTGCTGTGAGCTGTGTGAGGCCATGGCACTCTACAGAGGGCCATAAAGTGAGACTCTGTCTCTACAAAAAAAAAAAAAAAATGTAAGATGCTATATGGAAACATCACACGGTACATTGCAAATAATACAGAAGAAAACACAAAAACTGAGAGGGTATAGAAAACTTTCAGAAAGGCGGCGCCTGTGGCTCAGTCAGTAAGGCGCCGGCCCCATATACCGAGGGTGACGGGTTCAAGCCCGGCCCCGGCCAAACTGCAACCAAAAAATAGCTGGGCGTTGTGGCGGGCGCCTGTAGTCCCAGCTACTCGGGAGGCTGAGGCAAGAGAATCACCTAAGCCCAGGAGTTGGAGGTTGCTGTGAGCTGTGGGAGGCCACGGCACTCTACCGAGGGCCATAAAGTGAGACTCTGTCTCTACAAAAAAAAAAAGAAAACTTTCAGAAGGATTAGTAAGTATATTATTTGAATTCTGTACCATGACCATGACTTAGAATTATAATTTTGTAAATGTCTAGCTTGAAAATATCTTTCATTGCCTACTAAATCAATTTATAAGCTTCTCCACTAAACCTTTATGCCTACCTACAATATAATCCTAACCTAACTTCTACCTTTATTCTTCACTTATTCCACATTCCAGTCAAATAGATTATTTGTTACATACGCTCAAATGTATTTTTCTGATACATGACTAAACTGGTAGAGGAGAAAATATGTAAAAGAAAGACATGCCTTTTAATTTAAAAAATTGCTACATAGATATAGGAATTATAAAGATTTATGGTAACTGTATTTTATTATAGACTAAGAAGCATTTTTCCCTCATTTAAAAATTCTCAGAGACACCCATTATTGAACCTGTCACAGAGTAGAATCTCAGGAAGCTGTGAACCGTTTCTGTGCCTTCTTTCCCTGCAGGACTGCAGCAGCTCTGAGGACAGGGCCCACCGCTAACCGTGTAGAGCAGTGCTACTCTCAGCAGGAACTGGCTCATGGAGGGAAAGAGTCGGGGTAAAAGGGGAAGAAAGGAAGGCAGAGAGAGAGGTTGCTTATAAATCTGATTCCAAAAGAATTCCGTAGACTTTCCAACTTGTCCTGAAGTAAGTCAGAGGTGTGTGAACTTAATACACAGGCTCTGAAGGTAGCGAGGATCTGGTGGATGTTTATTTTCTAAAAAAGCAAACTGGGTCCCTGATCTCCCAGGTACCCCTCATTTTTACCTCCAGGATACGGATCCACCGCACAGAAAGGAGACAAGGAACTTATTCAGCTCGGAATTTCCATCTTGATAAAAGTGCCAGCAAAAGCTGTCTCCTATTTCAAAGTATTTAAAATATAAACTTCTATTTCATACAAAAGTGTGTGGGATTGAATAACAGCATTTCTGCTGACAGTCTCTGATGTCCCAGGTCAGTCGGCAGAAATAAGAATCAAAAGAACAAGTGACGTGTACCCGCTCTTTAATGGAGGGAGCTACCAACATGGCTTGGTATAGGATGGTATTTAGTAATTTTGAATAACAGGTTTCTCATTATGGTGCGTTCCCTATGAATAAAAAGTTTACAATACAATTATAAGTGAGGTAAAAAGCAGGATTCAGAGTTGAAAATAGAATATGATTATATCTATGACAAAATGCTAATAAGGATAATATTTAATGGGTGGCAAGCAATAGACGATTTGTTTTCCTCTTTTGGTTTTGCAATTGTTTTTAAACTGGGTAGTTTGCATTTTTGTAAGGATACAAACTATACTGAAAATTCCCAAATTATATAAAGTTGTTTCAGTTAACAGCAATTGATACAAATCTAAACCGTCGCCCAAACAACAATTGATACAAATCTAAACCGTCGCCCATGTTCTAAGACCTAGCACCTATTAGCACATTTGCCAACAACAATGAGGGATGTTTATCTGAGAACGCCTTTCCTTCCGATTTCTTGCTGTTATTTGCAGTTCATGGCTCCTGTCCCCCCTGGTACCCTAAATGAAGCAGTAGTATTGACTGACATTGGCAAATGGGGAGAAGGGGAGTGTACCCAACTTCGGCTTTGTACCCTTTTGGTAGCTTCTCCTGTTTACTCTGGGCTTCTGGGGCAGGGAGTGTGAAGGCAGTAAAACTGGACTTACTGTGACCCTTTCACGTGTTCATGTATGAAGTCAGCATGAAATCGTGGGACCAGAGGATCCTTCTCACCGTGCACAATCAAGGTGGGGCACTGCACCAGGGGTAGCAAGTGCCGGCAGATGTTACCTGAAGGACAAAGGGCACGAGGAATCTGCTTTATTTTCAGTGTAACTGTTCTAGGAGAGAAGAAACAGAACTCGGCAAGGCCCTTCCTTGGTCTTCAGTTTCCCTGTTACTGTACAAACAGTGCTTTGGATTTGATTGTACCTGGGGTTCTTTCCAGCTCTCATTCTCTGGGTTTCTTTTTCTGTTTCTCTACTGTTTATTTGTTTTTGAGCTTTCCTAGTAAACAAGTAGCACTGCCAGATTTAAATTTATAATTCTTACCAAACAGTAGGACAATCAATCAAACAAAACCCCACAACTCTTTGTATTACATAAGAGCAGTGCCCAATGTACAAAACAGTGGTAGGTGCTTGACAGCTGGGATGCTTTTCCCTCAAAATCATGTCTCAAATGGTCGTAGGGCCCTAGTCAGCCCTCAAGGCGTATGTATTTCACAATGAACCTGCAATTTACATGCAGTAAAGAAGCTTTTCCTCATCACTCATGCCTCTGTGATACTCCTAACATGCTTTTGAGAGGCTGTAAGGACTTAATCCCATTTTAACAACATTTCTGAGGCAATCATGGTACAAACTGGGCTCCAGTCCCTGAACTGCTATTTCCTGCTTCTGTGAGATCTTGGTGGCTCTTTACCCACTTTAAGCTTCAGCCTCAAACACGGACACTCATAGTTCCCTGGGGTTGTCATGAGGATATAAAGAGAGCCCTATCTTGTGTTCCTGGCATCCATAAGCTAGCCCATTCCACCTCCGCCCTCCCTTCCTTCTGCCTGTGTCAAAGGGAAAGCATTGTAGCTCAGAGAGGGTCCCCAGTGCTGACCTGCCCTGCCCAGGCCTCAGGCCTTTCCTGCTCTTCAACTAGGGGTCACCCCTTGCTACACAAAGAGGGGACAAGCTGACCAGGGGAAAAGGAGGGGACTAGCTGACTGGGGAAATTCTCCAGGTCTCTGAAGAGTCCCTCTCCTGTCCCATACTTGCCAAATGTATAATTAAATAATGATGATGATGAAAACCAATATTCCTGAGTGCTCATTTTGTGTCAGGAACTATTTAAACAACTTCATATCTGTTTTAGCAGGTGTAATTGTTTCTACATTAAGTACTTTTATAACAGTAATACTAACCTCTCATAAAGGACTTACTTTGTCCTTGGTATGGCCCCAAAGCTGAACAGATAGCATGTCATTTATCTCTCCAATAGCTTTATGAGGTAGGGTTTGTTTTTTTTTTGTTTGTTTGTTTGAGACAGAGTCTCACTGTGTCACCCTTGGTAGAGTGCTATGGCGTCACAGCTCACAGCAACCTCCAACTCTTGAGCTTAAGCAATTCTTTTGCCTCAGCTTCTCATGTACCTAGGACTACAGGTGCCTGCTGCAACGCCTGGCTATTTTTTGTTGCAATTGTCATTGCTGCTTTTTAGCTGGCCAGGGCTGGGTTCAAACCTGCCACCCTAAGTATATGGGGCCGGCACCCTACCCACTGAGCCACAGGGCCCATAAGGTAGGTATTGTTTTTTCTAGTCACAGACAGAAAACTGTAGCTTTGAGATGCTAAGTCTTCTGCCCAAATCCATTCTAACACCAGGCCAGGGGCAGTCAAAGCCAGAATTTAAGCCCAGGCCTGCCAGACTCCAAAGCTGTGCAATTAATTCCCAAACTGAGCATCATAAACTTGTCTGTCCAATTCAGGAAGAGCTTCTATCAAATTAATTAGTACAGAAGGGGGATAACTTACAGCCTTGCTGTGAGGTGGTTTATATACGGCTAGATCCTCTATATCATGACATACTTTTGAATTACTGATTCAACTCTGTTTCTACCTGTAAATCTCCCTATCTTTTCATTGCTGTCTTCAAAAGAGCATAAAAGTTTACATTTTACAAATTCACCCTCTTAAATGGAGAACTATCTCACACATTGTTTTATAGCATTTCTTTTGTTTTAAGAGCAGAGAGAAACACATTTCCAAGATGTTTTTACGGGTGGCTGCTGGATTTGAACAGGATCATTCTTAGGCATATATGTACTATTCTCATCTTAAACCAGAAGAGTAACATTTCCAAAAGTCCTATTCCTTGTGAAAGTTATGGCAGATGACTCATGTAGGAAATGATTAACTAACAGACTGAACTGGTCCTTCAATCACAATTTGTAACAATTTACTCCAAGATTAGATCTTAGCTACTCTATTTTTTCAGCAATTAAAAAAAAGAAAAGAAAAATGAGAGATTATAAACATTAATAGCTGTATAAAAATTAACTTTAATTCAAAATTTCTTTTAAAGATGTCAACTCTTACTGTTACTAGAAATCTGAATAATTTTTCAGATAAAGAATAGGAGACATTTATTCATGGTTAAGGTCATATCATTTAATTCTGAAGATGGGAAAAGAATTGAATATTTTCCTCCTCATCCTAATTCTGTTGGGGCTGAAGATTATGACAGAAACTTCCTCCTTTTTTGTCCTGGTAACGGAGCACCCCAGTGGGGTGACACATCTAAATGAGCAAAGAGGAAAAATCATACATATTGTGCCTTGTTTGATTTCTAATTATCCATTCTGGAGTTAGAAAAGAGGAACTGATCAAGGCTTCTGGAGAAATATTTTATCATCACACACATTTTATCATTTTATCATCACATCACACACACAAAGGATTAGAAGGGAAAAAGAACAGCCTGTTGTTCAGACTCACCAATATGAACTTTCACATATACAGTCCTGCCTGTATGCTAAGGCAGATTTATTGTGCAAGAACTTTCATTGTATACAATAACTAGTATTTTCTGTTCACACATGAGTGTATAAGGGTAATGGGGGGGACTCATGAATCACTGAGAAACTCTGGAACACGGGAGAAGAACTCAAGCTCCCTCTCTAATCAGCAAAGCAACCCTTCCCTAATCCACAAACCTACCATCTGGTTGATGTTTAAACTGTCCTATGCCGTCCACCCACTTCTCACAGGTTTTGGCAAAGTAGTCATACCCATACAGGGTTTCTAGAGGCTTTCTTGTTCTTTCACTCCATTTAGAAACATCTCGGATCCCTGCAAAACATAAGTATAGACAAAGATCAGTTTAGTCTCATAATAAGGTATCTGATCATGGGCCACCTCTGAGCCCTAGGCTCACTGTTGTGTCTGCCTGGAATGCCTCCCCACCGCCCCCGTCTCTCCCTCCCTCTGCTCCATTTGGCACTTACCACTGCTCTGCAGTGTTTCCTGTACCCACGGCTAAGTGCCTGCCTCCCACTAGGCTGCATGCCCATCGTAAGTGACTCTGTTTATTATTTGCAAAAGAGGAGTTTTTTTCTGAGTTGCATTTTTATCTACATTGAGAAATACACACAAATTATTCTAATTTCTGCTACTGAAGAAATATGGGGATAAAAGGCTAACTACTAACTTCAAACTATATTATAGCTGACTCACCAGTAGGAAAGAAACAATAGCTTAAAACAATCTTTATAATGAATCAATAAACACAATTACTTAGCCCAAACTTTTCCATATTTCTTATTGATTGATTAATTAATTGGCCAACAGTCTCACTCTGTGCTCTAGGTAGAGTGCTGTGGTGTCGTAGCTCACAGCAACCTCAAACTTTTGGGCTCAGGCCATGATCCTCTTGCCTTAGCCTCCTGAAAATGTTCATAGCAACAGTGGAAATAAAGCAACTGCCATCAGTGACAGAATGGCTGTCTGAGCTCAAATGGAGCAGTGGTGGTAGGGGCTCCCTCCGGCAGGCAGTGGTATGTGAGCTGAGTCTGGGAGGGCAGAAGCCAGCAAGCAAGTGAACAGGAGGGCAGGTGCAGCAGCACAGCTGGCCGGAAGCAGAACTGGACCCGGAAGTTTCACAGGGCTGGATGTAAACATGGAGACAAAGGTGAAAGCAGCATGTCCGCAGAAACAAAGGCCAAGAGGCAAGAAGCGGAAAGCTTGTTTCAGGAATGGCGGTTTATCCCACAAAGAAGGGGCCCCAGATGGCTGAGGGAAAGGGGAGACAAGGCCAGTCATGCTGCTTGGACTTTACTGAAGGGTTTGAAGTACCGAAGTAGAATTAAGTGATCAGATTTTTCCCTTAGACAGGAAACTCTTCCCATGGAGGGGAAAGGGGGTAGAGGGGAAAGGGGAAAGAGGCCAAGGGCCTGAATCAGGAAATTGATGAGAAGGATAGAGGTGGGGATAACTGAGAGGCAGCATGAACATGGTGCCAAAGGAATGTGGTCAGAATTAGATGAAGAGAGCAGAGGCGGACTGGGCCCCGAGGTGTAATTCTGGTTTAGATGCTCCGGCAGACCCTGGGCCATCAACTGGGACAGTGATGGTGGGTGTGTGAAGGGCCATGTAATAATGAGTTCATTTTAGACCAAGGTAGGCCATATTCTGGGGCATAAAACAAACCTTCATCAAATTCCAAAGAATTAATATCATACAGTGTATGTTTTCTAAACCAGTGGATTAAACTATCACAAGGAGAACAGTTTTAGCAGAGTAGACTGTAAGGGGACACGGACCAGAATGGACTGAAGAAGGAAGGAGGGAAGATGGAGAAGCAGAGAATGAAGACAGTGCTTTCCATACATCTGTGGGAAAGGAGAGAGAATAGGAAGGCGTTAACCACAGATAAGAGGAGTGACTTTCTGGAGGAGGAAGCGTGCCCACTTTTGTGGGCTGAGAGTGAGGATCTAGTGGAGAGGAGTCAATACTACGAGGGAGGGAGGCAGAGCCGAAGGCGGCCTGTTGGAGAGGCAGTGGGAGGGAAGACCAGCAATCGAGTGGAACGTCTTACCCTGCACCAGACAGACAGCCGCAGGAACACGGGAAGGACAAGACAGAGTCAGCATGGGCAACAACATCAGACTCACCATCCCTGCACCAGACAGACAGCCGCGGGAACACGGGAAGGACAAGACGGAGTCAGCATGGGCAACAACATCAGACTCACCATTTAAGAGCTGTATATTTCTTTAAAAAACAGAAAGACTGTTAAGAACGAAGATTTTACAACAGAACACTACCAAGTACAACAGAACACTACCAAGTCAGGTAAAGTTCAGAACAGCTGAAAAAGACTAGACTTGGGATATTCTAGGGCCAGAGATAAAATATTTTAGGCTGTGCAGGCCAAGAGGCGAAATAAAAGACATTACATAGATACTTACAGATGAGGAGGGAAAACATCTGACCCACCTAATCCTAAGTGCCTGGGAAGGGCCATCTGGAGTCCACTAGGATCACACTTGGGACAAAAAGATACCAGCCTGGAAAAGAGGGTCCTGGTGGACCAAGCTGGCAGGTAGTAATAGTGGGATAGCCTGAGTCAGTTTCCACTTTTTGCCTTAGCATCCTCCAGATCCTGGTGCACCCTTCTCTTCTGCAGAAAGCCTCATCTCAATGTGGGCAGCTTGCTGGAGGCTGAGCAACTCTTCAGTTGCTGACTGCTGTTCCACACCTGGGTGGCTGGTGACTTCCAATGGTCATTCACATGAAGTGGCCACCAGCCCAGGCCCTGGGCAAGCAATGCTGGGAGTGAAGGCCAGGTCACTGTGACTTGCAGCACTAGCTTCCTTGGCTGGTACCCAGGCCTTACAAAGCAGGTGGCAGGCTGGATTTAATTTTTCAGTGTATCTAAAAACTTTAAAGAAAAGCTCAAAGGACAACCTTAAAAAATCTGAATAGCACAAAAATTCTTTTAATGAAAACAATAAGATTTCATATTGGAATTCAATGTTCCCTTTTCTATAGACATTGAAGTTATTAATAACACCTCACATCAACTCTTCCTTCCTTGAAGTTCACTATCAGTAATAGTAAATGGAAATATTGCTTTTACTTAGCCTTTTCCTGAGTCATAAAAGTTTACTCCTGGAAATAGAAAGCTTTAGACCTTCTTATTTCTAAACCCAGACTGGTTGAATTACACACTTTTCTAAGAACTCATTATTCTTCCTAACTTAGAGTTGAGAACTGGAAGCAGATACGACTTTTCTCAAAATAAGAGACAAGAAGTGGGGAGAGAAGACAGTCATCCATTGTCAAGGCATCTCTGACTGGCAGAACCCACCGTCATAAATCACGCTATCCTCGGCAGTGACGTAGGCGTTGGCGCCCCAGATCACCATCTTGTGGATGTAAGCGGGATATTTTGCAGCAGCAATGAGTGCGGTGATGCCACCGTCACTCCATCCCAGCAAAGAGACCTTCTTAAACTTCAGTGTCTGTGATAAATACAAGATGCAAAGCACAGGTTATTGCTTCTCTGCTGAAAGAACCCAAGGGTCACTAATGTTTGGAATGAATACAGGTGTGGGGTCAGAGTATCGATCAGTAATAAAAGAAAAATCCTAGCACAGTATATTTTCTCAATTAGTTTTGGTATACATATAATTGTTAGAAAAACAATTCCACTTCCCTATATAGTATGGATCTGAATTATGAGGGAACTACACCTTCTGGTTGGATAAATCTCAAAACTAGAATCATCAAAGACTAATTATACTTAGATATGACAAATACATACAGTGGTGTGTGTGAGCATGCCACAGCAAGGACTTTGAGAACAGTTCTGTAGATCAGAGAGGAAACCTTGGGACTTGCTGGAGGAAGTGAAGTAGGGCATCTGATAAAGTCACTGACTGTATCTGTGGTAAGAATGGCTACCACTGAGCTGTCGGAGGACTGTGTCATGGGGAAGCTATGTTAGTCTTTGGGTGAATCGACCAGGGTCTGAAATATGTTTGGCAAGAAAATGGACAAGATTACTCTGTCTGTGAGAGACTGCCAAGAAGTAAGAATAGAATGACTAAGAAAATTAAAGGTAAAGAATTAACAAATAATAGCATTATTTGCTGCCATGACTATCAATTAGTATAAGTACTATGGATAATAATTTGGCAATATATAAAATGAACATTACATCTTCTATCACCCAGCAAGTTACCTCCTGGATTCCTATGACACTCTCCCACAAGTGTGCTAAGAGCACAGTCCAGGATGTTTACAACAATACGGTTTAAAACAGCAAAAAAAAAAAAAAAGGGGGGGGGGAAGAAAACTAAAATGTTCATGAATAACAGAATGTTCACTGCACTGTTATTTATAATCACACAAAAAAGGCAACTAAAAATTAAATTAGCTACCATCAGAAGATGGGCGAAGACATAATGTAGTATATCCACATGATGGAATAACGTGCGCCTATTACAAGACTGATGTAAATGCGCATTTATGAACATGGAGTATCTTTTTGAAAAGTTGTTCAATGAAAATAGTAAGTTGGGAAAACGTTAGGTGGAATACGGTAATAATCCCGGCCAGAAAGGCAGAGCCTTAAAGTCTCGGTAGTGGTTATCTTTAGACAGCAAGATTGTGAGCTATTTCTACTTGCTTCTTTACACCTAATTTGAATTCTTTGAATTTTCTATAGGACGCCCATCATATTACCTTTGCAGAAAGAAAGAACAATAAAACAAAATAAATGTAGACAAGCCCAGGCACCCTCCCTTCCCTGGGCACCTCCCTAAGAGACCCACCTTCATCAAATCAACAGCATCTTTCGCATCCCTTTCAAAAAAGTCTACTGGGAAATCTCGATCTGGAGGTCTGGAATGCCCATATCCTCGAGGATCCCAGGCGACCACTGTGAAGAGCTGCTTATTTAGGTTCTTGAGCTGAGGTCCAAAATCAGTCTCTCCACTTCCTAAAAATAGCCACCTGGTTATGCTGAGGTGAATGCTTTCCTTGTATCCCACACATTACAGTGAAAACAGAAGCAGTAACAATTTTAAGGCAAAGTAGCCTGTTTCTACCCAAAGTCAGCCCAGAATGCAATCAGGAAAGTGATCTTGCATTGACCTACCCAATCCATTCACGGAGAGGCCAACTACCTTTCCTGGAGGGTTCAGACCTGCCTGCCATCTCCCCCTGGTGGCTATTTTGAGAAGGACCAAGGCCCTGTGTCTTCCTTGGTATTATTTCAGTGCTTTCAATACCTCTTTACTGAATCTTCCTTTTTAAACAAAAGAATTAATGAAACTGTATAGAAATAAATTTACATAGATGATATGCTTCTGGGATCTTTTATCTTTTTTTTTAATGACTTAACGTGACTTAAGTGAAAGATGTCTGTAATATCTGTAAACAAATTTATGAAATTTGGTTCAAAGCAGAATTCTAAAATTCCGTTATTATCCAGGTAGAAAAAACAGAACCCAAAAATTCTGTTTTCAAAGTTATTCAAAGCAGAATTCTGAAATTATTCAAAGCAGAATTCTAAAATTCCGTTTTTTGGTTTTTTTTTACTGAGTTAAAGTGAATACCCCTGAAGACATTATTGTTTTAATTAAAAACTATAAAGCTAACCTAAAACATGTAATGTGGGGAGGACATGGAGGAAAGAAATCAGTTTGCTTCATCAAAGCAGTTCAAAATGGCTTATGTTAACAAGTAAAACGATACATGGGTCATTATGAAAATTTTGACATACACAAAAATCAAGAAACATAAAATCCATGTGAATGGAAATAAATGAAGCCCTCCCAGCAACATCGATGAGCTGAGCAAAGTGAAACTTGCATGGGTGAATCAAAAAGGACGCTGTCAGCTGTGTTTCTTGGAAGTGAAATGATGGGTCATAACACAGTCTGTATCAAAACTTTTGTAGTGACCCACATATTCCTGGGCCTTTGATGGACTTGACTGGCTGTCCCAGTCACTGTAAGTGGTGGAGTGTCCACACCCACTGCATACAGGGCCACTCTCAAGAACCCGGTCCAAGGGTAAGTCAGCAGCATTTTATGTGTAAAGCCTGCTGATTTCTGAGGACTCATAGTTCAGGCCACAAATGAACACTAAACACTTTCCCTGAAAAACTGGCTATTCTAGAAAATGTCCTTCAAGATGATGCAGGATCATTTACCATTATCAAGGCTCATCATTTTTCCTGACAAGAGATATCTTTTTTGGGATGAGAAAATCATTCAGAAAACCCAAACAAAAACAAATCAACAGATCTGCAGACTACAGCTACCGCTCTGATCAGGGGGCTTTTCTTTCAATCTCTGACCTGAGAGACTTCTGCTGAGAAACTGATCTGGAGAAGGTAGGAAAAAAGGGAACCATCTAAAAGACCAATTTCAGAAATAATAAGATCTTTGCTTTCTTCCTTTTCTGCCTGCCTTGCTTGTCCTCCCTTCCTTCCTTCTCCTTCCTTCGACAGTCTCACTCTGTTGCTCAGCTTGAGTACTGTGGCATCTGCCTCACTCACAGCAACCTCAAACTCCTGGGCTCCAGTGATCCTCCTGCCTCAGCTTCCCAAGTAGCTGGGACTACAGATGCCTGCCACAACACCTGACTAATTTTTCTGTTTTTAGTAGAGACAGGTTTTGCTCTTGACCAGGCTGGTCTTGAACTGCTGAGCTCAAGCTATCCTCCTCGCTCAGCCTCTTAGAGTACTAGGATTACAGGTGTGAGCCATTGCACCTGACCAGGAATTTGCTTTCTGGCACACATGCATACATTTGAAGTCTAGTGCCAAGAATACTGAAACCTTAAAAGAAAGTTTAAAGATGAGATGTGCATAGTTACCAGTATATGATACCTGAGAAGCTGGGGGACGGGGGATAGGGGGGATGGGGTAGGAGAGAGAAGCTCACTGTTCCACTTTTTGATTTTGAAATCATGCTGTCATGTTTTACTTAAACAAAAATTAAATTAATATGTTTTTTATACCTGGATAATTAGTGTAATATTGAAATAATGGAAAGCTAAGCTGGGAAATTATTGTCTTTACAGATAACTTCAGCTTTCCATTGGCCATTGGAGTGAATGTCCTTTTTCATTACAATAGCTTAAAGAAAAAAAGGATCCTAAATACTATCTAGACAAGGAGACCTTGCTGCTACAATGGTACCACACTCAGGTCAAGTGGAACCATCACTGACTGAAATAATTTCAGCACTTTACTTTTAAAAAGACAAAAAGCAAATCCCAAGGAATAAGTACAGTTTTCCATCTCCATGGGTTCCACATCTGTGGATTCAACCTACTGTGAATTAAAAAATATTAAAAAACATGGCTCGGTCTGTATTGAATATGCAGTTATTTTCTTATGATTATTCTCTAAGCAGTACAGTATAACAACTATTTACATAGCATTTACATTGTATTAAATATTATCCATAATCTAGAGATGTTTTAAAATATGCAGGAAGACGTGCAAAAATAATATTAATACTTTACCATTTTATGGCAGGGACTTAAGTAACTATAGATTTTTGTATTTGCATAGGGTCCTGGAACCAATGCCCCATGGATACAGAGGGATTATTATGTATAAGGGAATTATTTAACTAAATAAAAAATAAATCAACACTAACCCCTTAAAACCAAATTTGTGATGTCTTGGGATCACTAGAAATATTCCCTCTGAACTGTCTGCGTCTGAACCACTGTTCTGAAAAGGAGACTGAGATCCAGTGGGCTTTATTATGCCCTATACATCAAGATAGGGTAATGTGCCAATCTAATTTTGATTTCCAAAAAGTCATTTTTTCTTGCCTCTTATATTAATTGAACATATTATCACCACAACAGGGTGATCAATCCAAACTGGATTAGTGCCTGGAAAACCCCTCCACATCAGGCCAATTGGGATGACTGGTAACTTACTCATCTCCTTCTTCCCACACCCCTTTCCTTACCCCTGGCACCCTCCCAAACTGGGGGAAACTGGGCACTTACAGGAATAAAAAATACATGTAGTAGAAAGTCATCTACTTTTCTAAATCACTTATGTGTGATACTGGCATACCTTATTTCAAACATTTTGGCAAAAGACTGAAATTAATAATCAATATTTGGCAGCTAGTACTGTGAATGCATCATAGATTATAGAGCATGTAAAAGCCATTAAAAAATGTCCAGACCCAACATCCCAGGAAGTAGCAGGACTGCGTGTTCTCCCTGGCCCGTCCGCTGGTAATGCAGGTGAACGCCATTCACTGTGACTTTGCCAGAGGTTACCGAGGTGCTAGAAAAAAAGAAACAAACACCCATCTCCACAGGGGAAGGAAGGGGCAGGGATGGATTTGTTAAAGGATACAAGATTACAGCTAGATGACAGCAGTAAGTCCTCCTGTTTTGTAGTAGTGTAGGATGAGTATAGTTAACCATTGTACAGCATACACTTTCAGATAGCTAGGAGGAGGGGACTGAATGTTCCCAACACAAAGAAGTGATAAATGTTTGAGATGAAGGATATGTCAGTCACACTGATCTGATCACTACGAGTTACATATATTTAAACATCACTATGTACCCCATGAATGTGCACCATTACGTCAATTTTTAAAAATGTAAATGTTTTTTAGCAAACCTATCCCCAAGAGAAAATTGTTAGCAGTACAAATTAATATGACAAAACTGCCCTTTTACATGCGTAAGTCAACTCCAAGTACCCCTCTCCAGATTCTTGGATTGTTTTGGTTCATGCCTCAGTTTCCCTGTTGTGAACAGTGAGACGCTGAGTCTGTATCTTCCTCCCAGAGTACAGATCTGAACTGCTGGAGCTCACCCTGCCGAAGCACCGAGGGACTTGCTGAAAGCAATGGCATAGAGGCCCATGACCCATGCTGGTGAGCTGGAAGCTGGGGGTGCCCGAGTGCAGCTGGCGTGGGGGCTCCACACAGTGAGGTGCAAGGGTGGGCATCAGAAGCAGGAGCCTGGAGCCACCCCCAGCACCTCAGCAGGCCTAGAAGCAGCCTTGGTAGCATTCTAAAGGATGAGACTGAAAGAAAGGCCTCTACAGGGACAGACAAAAGTGATTTGGGCTTTCTCACCCATGGCCTTGGGTATGGGACAAGAGAAAGCTGTTTAGGCTTTCTTACCCATGGGAAAGTGCCTTGTGTTCCTAGGTAGCCATGACTGTGTACAGTGAAGTCATGCTTATGTGACTGCTACTTGGCATGCTGCCATTATTGTTCCCTTGGGTATAAAGGTGCACAACACCTTCTATATGTGTGGATCGTGGGTCACCGAATGTGGACTTTCTATGTCACTCAGCTCCAGGTGCTGGACAAGGGCAGACCTCCTGTGCTTGCTCACCAGAGCCTGTGAGCCAAATAAAGCATGTTGCACCTGCCTTCCATGCTTGAGTTTCTCTCCAGTCTGTCCGAACCAGAAGGCTGGCATTATAGCCTCCATCTCAGGCAGTGCTTTTGCTGCAGAGTTTCTTGTGTGGTCTGGCCAGTGGCACGAGGGCTAGAGTCAGGAAAGCCCATCTGCACTATGACCACTATTTCAGCTCGGTAAGAAGTCGAGATAGTTCTGTGATGACTGTCAAATAGCCACGTCCACAAGCCCCTACCTCAAAAGCACTTTCTCTTGCTTGGGGAAGGGCTAATGCCAGCGTGGTCCTGCCAGAATGGAGGCAGGTGGCCTCCAAGCTCTCCTCAGCTCCTCTTCAGCGGCTCCGGAAGAGGCTGTGCAGGGATGTGCACGATACAGCACACGCAAGGCCACTCTCCGCAAATTTACTGGACAGGTGACCGCGTGACATGCAGAAGGGACATGGCGGCATGCCAGGCAGATGCCAGGAGGAGCTGCTCCTCTCCTAGTGGACTGTTGGTAAATTTAAATCAACCACTGCCTCCATTTTCTCTTACATACTCCCTACCCTACCTCCACCCTCAGAATGATTCTTGAAATGCAGCACATTTGAAAAAATAAAGGTCTTGTTTCCTCTTCTATTTCACCTTATTAGCCAACTTCAAGTAAGAAAAAAATAAGTGCAGAAACAAATGTGTTGCACACAGGTACATCTAATCTTAACACACAATGTCTGGAAAAACATAAGGCAGAATCAGGTAGTAATAAGGCTTGACATAACTACAAGCTCATTATCTACAGAAACACTAATTGGAGGAGCAATAATAAAGCCACAGAACAATGGCAATCCTGATAGCACCAATTTAGTTATGATTACCATCCTATTCTTCTGAAGAATGCATCTATATGGTTAGGATGGCATTAGATAGCTTAGGACCAATATAGAGGCAAATAAATGCACTCTACAAATAAAGACTCATTTCAGCAAATATTTGCTTATTGGTGCATCTTCTTTGTCCACAATCTACTAAGAAAGAAGGTAAAGACACAAAGGACTATTTATGAGCAAAACCAAATTAATTTCAAACCTAAGAAAAAGCCAGGCCCAGTGGCTCATGCCTGTAATCTCAGCATTTTGGGAAGCTGAGGTGGGAGGACTGCTTGAGCCTAAGAGTTTGAGTCCATCCTATGCAACATAGCAAGACCCTGGCCAGGGACTCTGGTAGCCACGTGCATCTGAGCGGAGCCGTTCTCCTGGCCAGAGACTGCTGGAGCCTTGGGCCCTCTGTGCCAAAGTCCCTGGGCACCAGGCACTCCCAGAACTGTGTGCACCATCCCCTACCCTGTTGCTAGATCTGCGGATGACACACTCTGGAGCTGCTCCCACAACCAGAACTCCCTGGCTGGGACAGCCCCAGAAAAGCTACACAGGGTCAGTCCCTACAAAGATCTAGCAACAATAGAGTGATCCCCCCAGGGTCTAATCTTGAAGAGACACCACCCCAACTCTGAGGACGGCCAGAGGCAATGGTGAAAAACAATCATGAGACAAAATCGAAGGAAAAACTCTGGCAATATGAATGATCAGAGTAAATCAACTCCCCCAAGGAACAATGGGGCAGACACAGCACAAAATCCTATGCACAAACAAATAGCTGAGATGTCAGAAATCGAATTCAGAATCTGGAAAGCAAATAAGATTGAATTAGAATTCCAAGCACTAACCCAAAAGATGTCACAAGAATTCAACGAATTCAAAGACCAAATGACCAAAGATTTTGACACACTGAGACAAGAAGTTGCAGCCCTCAAAGATCTGAGAAACACAGTAGACTCCCTCAGTAACAGAATGGAGCAAGCCGAAGAAAGGATTTCTGACATTGAAGACAAAGCTTTCGAATGCTCCCAAACTCTCGGGGAGGAAGAGAAATGGAGGGCAAAAACAGATCACCCTCTCAGAGAGCTCTGGGATAATTCTAAGAAAACTAATATTTGCCTTAAAGGGATCCCTGAAAGCGATGAAGTGGCTTCACAAGGCACAGAGTGTCTTCTCCATGAGATTATAAAACAGAACTTTCCAGACATGCCAGGAGATTCTGAATTTCAGATAGCTGACAGTTTCAGAACTCCAGCAGAACTCAACCTAAATAAGACATCCCCAGACATATCATAATCAATTTCACTAAAAGTTAATATGAAGGAGAAAATTCTGAAAGCAGCAGACGAAAGAAAAACCATTACCTACAAGGGGAAGAATATAAGAATAACTGCAGATCTCTCTGCTGAAATCTTTCAAGCTAGAAGAGAATGGTCATTGACTTTTAATCTCCTAAAACAAAATAACTTTCAGCCCAGGATCCTGTACCCAGCTAAACTGAATTTCATTTATGACGGAGAAATTAAATACTTTAATGACATTCACATGTTGAAGAAATTTGCCACAACTAAACCAGCTCTCCAGGATATTCTCAGACCTATCCTCCATAAAGACCAATGTAATCCTCTACCACAAAAGTAAACCCACCCAGAAAATTTTGATCAAATTCCAACTTCCACAGTCACAAAAGGATTAAAAATGTCCACCGGACTCTCGAAAGGCTTATCAATATTCTCAGTTAATGTGAATGGTTTAAATTGTGCTCTAAAGAGGCACAGGTTGGCCGAGTGGATACAAAAACTCAAGCCAGACATCTGCTACATACAAGAATCTCATCTTGCATTAAAAGACAAATATAGACTCAAGGTGAAGGGATGGTCATCTATACTCCAGGCAACTGGAAAGCAGAAAAAAGCAGGTGTTGCAATCTATTCGCAGATGCAATAGGCTTTAAACCAACCAAAATAAGGAAGGATAAAGATGGACACTTCATGTTTTGTTTTGTTTTTTTTTTTTTGTAGAGACAGTCTCACTGTACTGCCCTCGGTAAAGTGCCATGAGGTCACACGGCTCACAGCAACCTCTAACTCTTGCGCTTACGCGATTCTCTTGCCTCAGCCTCCCAAGCAGCTGGGACTACAGGCACCCGCCACAACACCCGGCTATTTTTTTTGTTGCAGTTTGGCAAAGGCTGGGTTTGAACCCGCCACCCTCGGCATATGGAGCCGGCGCCCTACTCACTGAGCCACAGCCGCCGCCCGACACTTCATGTTTGTTAAAGGTGATACTCAATCTGATGAGATTTCAATTATTAATATTTATGCACCCAACCAGAACATACCTCAATTTATAAAAGAAACTCTAACAGACATGAGCAACTTGATTTCCTCCAGTTCCATAGTAGTTAGAGATTTTAACACCCATTTAGCAGTGCTGGATAGATCCTCCAAAAAAGAAGATAAGCAAAGAAATCTTAGGTTTAAACTTAACCATTCAACATCTGGACTTAACAGACATCTACAGAACATTTCATCCCAACAAAACTGAATACACATTCTTCTCCTCAGCCCACAGAACATACTCCAAAATCGACCACATCCTGGGCCACAAATCTAAACTCACCAAATTTAAAAAAAAGAAATTATTCTTTGCATCTTCTCAGACCATCATGGAATAAAAGTTGAACTCAATAACAACAGGAATCTGCATACCCATACAAGAACATGGAAGCTAAATAACCTTATGCTGAAGGATAGATGGGTTATAGACGAGATTAAGAAGGAAATCGCCAAATTTTTGGAACAGAACAACAATGAAAACAAGAATTATCAGAACCTCTGGGATACTGCAAAGGCAGTCCTAAGAGGGAAATTTATAGCACTGCAAGCCTTCCTCAAGAAAACAGAAAGAGAGGAAGTTAATAACTTAACGGGACATCTCAAGCAACTGGAGAAGGAAGAACATTCCAATCCCAAACCCAGCAGAAGAAAAGAAATAACCAAAATCAGAGCAGAATTCAATGAAATTGAAAACAAAAGAATTATACAACAGCTCAATAAATCCAAAAGTTGCTTTATCCAAATTCGAAAGATCAATGAAATAGATAAACCTTTGGCCAACATAACCAGGAAAAAAAGAGTAAAATCTCTAATTTCATCAATCAGAAATGGTAACGATGAAATAACAACAGACCACTCAGAAATTCAAAAATCCTTAATGAATATTACAAGAAACTTTACTCTCAGAAATATGAAAATCTGAAAGAAATCGACCAATACTTGGAAGTACGCCCCCTACCAAGACTTAGCTAGAACAAAGTGGAAATGTTGAACAGGCCTATATCAAGTTCTGAAATAGCATAAACTATACAAAATCTCCCTAAAAAGAAAAGCCCAGGACCAGATGGCTTTACATCAGAATTCTACCAAACCTTTAAAGAAGAACTAGTACCTATATTACTAAACCTCCTCCAAAATACAGAAAAAGAAGAAATACTACCCAACACATTCTACGAAACAAACAACCAAACCAGGGAAAGACCCAACAAGAAAAGAAAATTATAGACCAATGTCACTAATGAATATTGACTCAAAAATACTCAATAAGATCCTAACAAACAGAATCCAACAACACATCAAAAAAATTATACACCATGTCCAAGGGGGATTTATCCCAGGCTCTCAAGGCTGGTTCAATATATGTAAATCTATAAATGTAATTCAGCACAACAAACTAAAAAATAAAGACCATATAATTCTCTCAATTGATGCAGATAACGCTTTTGATAATATCCAGCATCACTTCATGATCAGAACACTTAAGAAAATTAGCATAGAAGGGACATTTCTTAAACTAATAGAGGCCATCTACAGCAAACCCACAGCAAATATTGTATTGAACGGAGTTAAATTGAAACATTTCCACTTAGATCAGGAACCAGGGAAGGTTGCCCATTGTCTCCATTGCTCTTTAACATTGTCATGGAAGTTTTAGCCATTGCAATTAGGGAAGAAAAGGTGATCAAGGGTATCCACATAGGGTCAGAAGAGATCAAACTTTCACTCTTTGCAGATGACATGATCGTATATCTGGAAAACACCACTACACAACTTTTAGAAGTGATCAAGGAATACAGCAATGTCTCAGGCTACAAAATCAACACCCATAAATCTGTAGCCTTTATATATACCAACAACAGCCAGGCCGAAAAAACAGTCAAGGACTCTATTCCTTTCACAGTAGTGCCAAAGAAGATGAAATATCTGGGAATTCATCTAACAAAAGACGTGAAAGATCTCTATAAAGAGAACCATGAAACTTTAAGAAAAGAAATAGCTGAAGATGTTAACAAATGGAAAAACATACCATGCTCATGGCTGAGAAGAATCAACATCGTTAAAATGTCCATACTACCCAAAGCAATATATAATTTTAATGCAATTCCTATCAAAGCTCCATTGTCATATTTTAAAGATCTTGAAAAAAATAATACTTGGTTTTATATGGAATCAGAAAAAAACCTTGAATATCCAAAACATTACTGAGCAATAAAAACAAAGCAGGAGGAATCACGCTACCAGACCTGAGACTGTATTGTAAATCGATAGTGATCAAAACAACATGGTATTGGCACAAAAGCAGAGAAGTAGATGTCTGGAACAGAATAGAGAACCAAGAGATGAATCCAGCTACTTACCGTTATTTGATCTTTGACAAGCCAATTAAAAACATTCAGTGGGGAAAAGATTCCCTATTTAACAAATGGTGCTCAGTGAACTGGCTGGCGATCTGTAAAAGACTGAAACTGGACCCACACCTTTCATGATTAACTAAGATAGACTCTCACTGGATAAAAGATTTAAACTTAAGACATGAAACTATAAAAATACTTGAAGAAAGTGCAGGGAAAACTCTTGAAGGAATTGGCCTAGGTGAATATTTTATGAGGAGGACTCCCCAGGAAATTGAAGCAGTAAAAAAAAATACATTACTGGGACCTGATCAAACTAAAAAGCTTCTGCACAGCCAAGAACATAGAAAGTAAAGCAAGCAAACAGCCCTCAGAATGGAAAAAATATTTGCAGGTTATACCTCCAATAAAGGTTTAATAACCAGAATCTACAGAGAACTCAAACGTATTAGCAAGAAAAGAACTAGTGATCCCATCTCAGCGTGGGCAAAGGACTTGAAGAGAAACTTCTCTAAAGACAGACACACGATCTACAGACACATGAAAAAAAGCTTAATCATCAGAGAAATGCAAATCAAAACTACTTCGAGATATCACCTAACCCCAGCAAGAGTAGCCCACATAACAAAATCCCCAAACCAGAGATGTTGGCGTGGATGTGGAGAAAAGGGCACACTTCTACACTGCTGGTGGGAATGCACACTAATATGTTCCTTCTGGAAGGATGTTTAGAGAACACTTAGAGATCTAAAAATAGACCTGCCATTCGATCCTATAAGTCCTTTACTAGGTATATACCCAGAAGACCAAAAATCACAATATAACAAAGACATCTGTACTAGAATGTTTATTGCAGCCCAATTCATAATTGCTAAGTCATGGAAGAAGCTCAAGTGCTCATCGACCCATGAATGGACTAGCAATTGTGGTACATGTATACCACGGAATATTATGCGGACTTAAGGAAAGATGGAGACTTTACCTCTTTCATGCTTACATGGATAGAGCTGGAACATATTCTTCTTAGCAAAGTATCTCAAGAATGGAAGAAAAAGTATCCAATGTACTCAGCCCTACTATGGAGCTAATTTATAGCTTTCATATGAAGGCTATAACCCAACTATAGCACAAGAATATGGGGAAAGGGCCAAGGAAGGGGAAGGGAGGGGGGAAGTCAGAGTGAAGGGAGGGTAATGGCTGGGACCACACCTACTGTGCATCTTAGAATGGGTACAGGCAAAACCTACTAAATGCAGAATACAAACGTCTACATACAATAACTAAGAAAATGCCATGAAGGCTATGTTGAACAGTTTGAAGGGAATATTTCAGATTGTGTATGAAACCAGCACATTGTACCCCTTGATTGCACAAATGTACACAGCTATGATTTAACAATAAAAAGTAAATAAATAGGGCGGCACCTGTGGCTCAGTCGGTAGGGCGCCGGCCCCATATACCAAGGGTGGTGGGTTCAAACCCGGCCCCGGCTGAACTGCAACCAAAAAATAGCTGGGCATTGTGGCGGGTGCCTGTGGTCCCAACTGCTCGGGAGGCTGAGGCAAGAGAATTGCTTAAGCCCAGGAGTTGGAGGTTGCTGTGAGCTGTGTGATACCATGGCACTGTACCGAGGGCCATAAAGTGAGACTCTGTCTCTACAAAAAATAAATAAATAAACAAAGTTAAAAAAAAAAAAAAAAACTGAGCCGGGAGCTTAGCGCCTGTGGCTCAAGCAGCTAAGGCGCCAGCCACATACACCTGAGCTAGCGGGTTTGAATCCAGCCCGGGCTGCCAAACAACAATGATGGCTGCATTCAAATAATAGCCAGGCATTGTGGCAGGCGCCTGTGGTCCTAGCTACTTGGGAGGCGGAGGCAGGAGACTTGCTTGAGCCTAGGAGTTGGAGGTTGCTGTGATCTGTGATGCCATGGCACTCTACCCAGGGTGAGGGCTTGAGGCTCTGTCTCAAAAAAAAAAAAAAAAACTGAGCCAGGATTGTGGTGTGCACCTGTAGTCCCGGCTACTTGGGAGGCTGAAGGATTGTTTGAGCCCTAGAGTTTGGAGTTGCTGTGAGCTATGAAGCCATGGTGCTCTACCCAAGGTGACAGAATGAGACTGTCTCAAAAAAAATAAAATAAAATAAAAATATTAAAGAAAACAGAGTTATTGAATACTGATGTATTTTCACATAAATACAAGACCAAAATCCCCCCCAGTATTTAAAGAACAAAAATAAATTTGTCTTTTCCACCACTCTCTTCCCTCCTAATAATCACTTCTCTAAACGAGGTGTTCCTAAGCAGGTATGAGCCCTATAATCACCTATGGAGATTTTAACACACACTTGCCCAGGACACTCCTGGGAGACTATAACTCTAGGTAGACCCCCAGTGTCTACTTTCAAAAACACCAAAATTCTACTATACTTTTCATTCATATATTTCCTGAACACCTACTTTGTGCTGGGCACTAAAGGTATGCCCTCATGTAGCTTGGAGGCTAGCAGGAAAGACAGATGAATAGACTGCTACCAGCATCTACTAGGCAGTGTTTCGAGTATTAGGAAAGAGAAATAGTGGTGGGAGGGATGGGACCCTGGGGTGCAGGGGGAAGGCATCGAGTTCATCGTACCTTCACCGTCTCCACAGCTACTCCTGCGGCCCTTTCTAAAAGAGCATTTCCTGCCTCCCATTTCATCAGGGGGCTCAAACTTAGATAGGAATCACTTGGCAAACTCAAATCTCTGATGCTCAAGCCACATTACATCAGAATTTCTGGAGTGGATGCCAGGCATGGTGGCTCACACTGGCACTCTGGTAGGCTGAGTTGGGAGGATTAGAGTCCAGGAGTGAGACCAGTCTGAGCAGGAGTGAGAGCAAATAATTAAATTAAATCTAACTGTTACACTCTATTTCAAGCACTATTTAGAGCTTTACCTATCCCATTCATTTTGCTCTGAGGTTAGGTTGACCACATTAAGCTCAACCTAATTTTACCACTGAAGAGACTGAGGATCAGGGAATTTGCCCCAGTGGCACTGCTAGTGATTTGCAAAGCCAACCCTAGAGCCTCAGCTCTTCAGCACTTTGCTCAGAGACAAAAATGAGAGCTACTTACTAAGACACACCCTTACTTTTAAAGTCCTAATGTAGCATTATATGTTCAGCTATTTCTTTTATTTTTTCCAAAGTAGCTATTAGCCACAATAAAGTATTAACTGCCCCCAGGGCTTTATTTACATGAATTTATAACTTTTATAATGTATTATTTAGATATTCCAATTGTACCTAATTACTCAGTATTTATTATGTCCCAGGCCTTTTATGTTGGTGTTTCAAAAGTTCACAGAAACTGCAAGGCAGGAGGTTCAGAGGGGTTGAGTAACTTGCTATTACCTACTTACATTGGGCTGCGGCCTTGTTTCAGCATTAACCAATTCCCATGCTTATTTTCCCAGATTACATGTCATATCATCTTGCAGTTGCACTTATGAAACGGCAGTACAAAATCCAGAGGAACTCGTTTTTAGAACTGTTTTAGGAAGAATGATCTGTAGTGAGGCTAGGAAGATGGGGCTTTCCTGCAACCATTAAACAAACTTATCCAAACTGTGATATTGGTATAATCCCTGTTACCTTATTTCAATGCCTTTCTGCAGACAGGATAAAATGCCTTTTTTTTTTTTTTTTTTGAGACACAGTCTCACTTTGTTGCCCTCTGTAGAGTGCTATGCCATCATAACTCACAGCAACCTCAAACTCTTGGGCTCAAGCAATCCTCTTGCCTCACCATACTGAGTAGCTGGGACTATAGGTGCCTGCCTCAACAGCCAGGCTATTTTTAGAGGAGGAGTCTAGCTCTTGCTCAGGCTGGTCTCAAAAATGTGAGTTCAAGCAATCCACCAGCCTCAGCCTCCCAGAATGCTAAGATACAGGTGTGGGTGGCACCTGTGGTTCAGTGGGTAGGACATCGGCCCCATATGCCAAGGGTGGCCCCGGCCAAACTGCAACAAAAAAGAAAAAAAAAAAATGAAGATGACAGGCGTGAGCCACCTCGCTGGGCCACAATGCGCATTTTCCACTATTGATCTACATAGCTGAAGCCACTGACATGTTTTCCCATCTATCAAAATAGTCTTGAAAATCTAATAATAATTCTAAAATAATAATAAAAGAACATAAATGGGATATGAAACTCAAGAGCTAGTCAAGCATATGAAAATTTAAAAGATGGTTGGATTTGCCCTTTATCCTTTCCAGATTTGGTTCTCAACCTAGAAGTTTCCACAGTAGATCAAGTAGAAAGTTTTAAATGGCAGGCACCTACCTAGCGTTTGACTTTTTTCCTAGTCACCAATGGAAACGACCTATCAACATTAATTGCACACATGCCTTAGGTACATTTGTGTGTGTATATGTGTATGCATGCATGTGTATAGAAAACAAAGCAGTTTCACGCTGCTCCATCCACATTTACATTCAGCACCTCTAGGAACCAACAGTACCCACTTTCAAGGAAGCAGGTCAGAGACTATTTCAGTTTTTTTGTGGTTAATTATTTTATCTGAAATGAAGGGTGAGAGGGCAAACGAAGCAGCTTTTCGAGCTTCTCAACGCACCTACAACAGATCCTTTACAGCGAGGCCCAGAGGTCTGAATTTTCACAGGTTCTCAAGATGACTCTTTTGCACATTAAAGTTCGAAATTAACAAACAAAGATAAGAGTCAGGAGACTTGGGACACGTGACTTACGCCTTAACAGTAAAATGAGAGTTAATTACAAGGAGGGACAGGATGGCCCAGGCTACGACCACGGTCCTCCCCGCGCCGACCAGCCAACCTGCGGCCAGCGCACGCCCCTCCTGCCGCCCCGTAAGTGCACTGATGCAGAGGCTACCCGACAGGAGACAGGTGCCATTACCCGAACGCGGCCGCGGGCGCGGCCCAGATGTGGATCCGAGGCTTCAGCGTGGACAGGGATAGCCGCAGCACGCCTCTATAGCCCTGCGCAGCTGCCATGATCTGAGTTCCAGCCGCCGCAAGGGCACGCCTGCGCTGTACGCCGCAGCCGACCTGGGCCTGACCCGCCCAGCCCTGCCCCGCCCTCAGCCTGCCTTGCCTCGAGGCCACGCCCCTCCCTGGGCCCGCCAGCCCGGAAGCCCCACGCCCGTAGAGCTTGCTTAGGAGCCGCCTAAACCCCGCTCGCGATTTCGCCAGTCCTGCAAGCGCCGGGCACCCATGCAGTTTCCTCTCTAGGTGCTCTGGCTTCCACGTAGTAGTCACAGTGGACACCGCCCCTTTCCTGCCCATGGCTGCGGTAACCGTGGCCATTCTAGGAGACGAGGACGCCCTCCATCCTGCTGTCTCTGGTGGGCGTCCAGCTGGGGGCTCTGGAACCACAGGCGGAGACTCCTGCTTTGGCTGGCTGCTAACGGTGGGATGAAGTGCCTTTCCTTAGGGATGATGAGATCTATATATTTTTTTCTTTATACCGCTTCATGCTCATTAGGATAGCTACTAGCAGAAATCCCAGAAATTAGCGTTGGTAAAGATGTGGAGAAAATGGAACCTTTGTGCAGTGCTACTGGGAATGTAAAATGGTGTAGCCCCTGTAGTGAACAGTACCGCGGTTCCTCAAAAAATTAAACATAAAATTACCATATGATCCAGCAATTCCAATTCTGGGTATATACCCAAAAGAATTGAAAACAGTGTCTTGAAGAAATATTTGCACACTCATGTTCATAGCAGGATTATTCACAACAGCTAAGAGTGGAAGCAACACAAATGTCCAACAACAAATGAATGGCTACTTCATTTAGGATAATTTTCTCCAAGTTCATCCATGTTGTAGCATGTGTCAGAATTCCCTTCCTTTTTAAGGCTATATAATAGTACATTGTATGGATACACCACATTTTGGTTATCCAGACACAAAATCAGACTGAATGATTCCACTCACGTGAGGTATCTAAAGTGGTCAAATCATAGAGACAAAAAGTAGAGTAAGAGTTGCTGGAAGGGAGAAGAGAATGGGGAGTTGGTGTTTAATGGGGACGGACTTTAAAATTGGGAAGATGAAAAAGTTCCGGAGATGGACGGTGGAGATGGCTGCACAACAGTGTGAATGAACTTCATGCCGCTGAACTGCACACTTAAAAATGGCTTAAGTGGTAAGTTTTTGTGTGTTTTATCACAATTATTATTTCTTTGGTTTTTTTGACAGAGTGTCACTTTGTTGCCCAGGCTAGAGTGCCTCAGCATCAGCCTGGATCACTGCAACCTCAAACTCTTGGGCTCAAGTGATCCTCTTGCCTCAGCCTCCTGAGTAGCCAGGACTGTAGGCACCCTCCACAACACCTGGCTGATTTCCATTTTTAGTAGAGAAGGGGGTTTCACTCTTGCTCAGGGTGGTCTCCAACTCCCACTTTAGCTTCCCAGAGTGCTAGGATTATAGGTGTGAGCCACTACACCCAGCATATTAATTTTTTTTACTATATAATTCAAGTTTATAAAGGATATAGATGTTATCTGTAATTGGAAGCTCAGCAGCAAAAAAGCAACTATCCCTTTAAGTCTGGCTACCATTGTGCCTTATCTTTATTGCAAGTAACTAGTAGGTACATGGTTACTGTTGGAGCCTTGGCTTGGATTATTGAAGACAACAGCTTCTTTGCATATTGCATTATCTTTCTTCCAAGAGAACCTTCTGGTGTCATATAGTCCTGTGCTTTTAAGTGCTATAGCTATAGAAGTTCTATTACCTGTCCTTACACATTGGAGTTTGAATAAGAAAGACATTTTTCCTAAATAGTGAATGTGTAAATAGTTTATATTCTACTTTCAACATAAATCTATCGCAGTAATTCTTGCATGAAGGGAAAGTGAAATATATAATGTTTGAATTGATTTTAGTATCATTTGACTTTCAGAAATCTTTTTTCTTTTTTTTGACAGTCGCACTCTGTTGCCCAGGCTAGAGTGCCTCAGCATCAGCCTGGATCACTGCAACCTCAAACTCTTGGGCTCAAGCGATCCTCCTGCCTCAGCCTCCTGAGTAGCAAAAAATTTGTGCTGTGAAAAAAGTAACTGCCATTTTTGTGCAAGACATTTTATGATGTATCATATTTAATCTTCACACCAACCTTATGTGCTATTGCCCCTCTCATTTACAGATGAGGAAACAGGCTAAGAGAGGTTAGGAAGCAAGCCCTAGGTTATACAGCTTAAGAGTGGCAAGGAGGAATTTCAACCTGCTTCATTTCAAAACACAGCATTTGAATTATATATACTATAGAACTCACTGTAGTAGCATTAGGCCTCCTATGAATTCTTTGCAATCAGCTGCTTCTAAAATCTTGAATAATTATACTCCTTACACTATTATTAGAGAAAAACCTTTTCCTTGTAACACACATTAAAACGTACGTCAAAATACTATCTCAGGCTGGGCAGGGTGACTGACACCTGTAATCCCAGCACTCTGAGGAGGCTGAGACAGGTGGATTGCTTGAACTCATGAGTTCGAGATCAGCCTGAGCAAAAAGTGAGACCCCCCTCTCTACTAAAAATAGAAAAACTGAGGTAAGTGGATCGCTTGAGCCCAAGAGTTGGAGGTTGCTGTGAGCTATGAAGCCATGGCACTTTACCCAGGGCGACTGATAGCTTGAAACTGTTGTCTCAAAAAAAAAAAAATTATCTCAAATATTTTCTTATTCTTGAAGCTCCGACTTCACATGATAAACCCAAAGCATATGTACCGACAAGTGTCAAAACTGCTCATCAAGACCGTAGGGGCTACAAGTGGGTGTGACCAAAGCATATGTAGTGACAAGTGTCAAAACTGCCCATCAAGACTGTAGGGGCTACAAGTGGGTGTGAATATCTTTTGGAACACAGTATGGATTGTCTTTTTTCTCATTTTCTATTCTGTGTCATTCTGCTTACTTGGTTTCTGCCCACGAATAGCAGGGTCCTACACTACTCTGAGGCAAACTTGGCTTTGTTAAGCATGGTGGTTAGGGATAGGGAGGTGAAGGCAAGGCCTCAGAGCCACCGTGGAAAGGACAGCTGTGCTGCAGGCCTCATCAGGAGGGCCAAAATAATCTGGGAGCTTCTCTTCTCTTTGTCATCAGCAGGAGTGAGAAAGGGGAGTACGCATAGGAAATGGCAAACTCAGCAGTCGAGGCACAGTGGAGAATCTCAAACTGTTCAGTTTTTCAAACACACATATCACAATGAGTCACAATGGTGGCCTGGAGTTGAAATAAACAATTTTATTGTAAGTTTATTTACAAAAGTGCATTCTCATCTCTTAACATTGATCATTTAATCTCTTTGGAGATTAAGAGACGTTAGAACACTATTGGGATGGTGGTACAAGAGACACATTTAGAAAAGAAAGTACCCAGGCTCCTCTGGTGAAAGCTGGACCCTTTCCCCCTCCAATTCCCCTTTCAGTCTGCATGACCTAACGCTGTATGACAGCTAAGTAGTTAGCCTGGATATATGCAGGTAGAACTGAGGATCGTTACTTTACAGTAGTACCCTTCTCCACCAGGATAATTTGCCTTTTCAAGGAACACATGATAGTGTACAGAGCAGTGATTTTCAATGGGTGTCCCGTGAAAATGTTTAAGAATCATTAATTAAATTATTGAAAGATGTTCAAAGCCCAGTAAGTATATTCTTTTTTTTCTCCACAAATAAACCATCTTCAATAGTTGGTTTATTTATGGAAAATTATTATTTTCCCCAGCAATATTATTTTGTATTTATATAGCTCCTTCTTCAAGAACCTTAAATACTTTACAGACATTATCTCAATTAATCCCCACAACAACCCTGTGAGGTAGGTTTTATTCCCACTGTACAAGACAGGGAGACTGAAGCACAGAGAGGTTAAGTAATGTGTCCAAGGTTCTTTTCTTTACTCTTAAACCTAAGTATGCCACAGAAGATAAACTGTAGGTTCAAATGTGCTATGAGATAAAAAAAAGGTTAAAAAACACTTGTCTACAGACATTTTTGTCACAATTAGGAGAGGGAGGAAGAGAACAGTACTGACATCTAATGGGTAGAGGCCATTAGATATCTTAAGGTGCAGACAGCCCCACAAGGAAGAATTACCTGGCTTAAAGTGCCAGTAGTGCTGAGAAAGATTCCTTTGCAATTTCCCTTAGGGGTGTGTGTCCACTGGATTTCAGAGGATTCAGAGTCAAAACCAACAATATTGTTATCAACCCAAGACATCAGAGTTCATGCTGACAGCCAGACTGTGACTGCATCCTTCTTGCCCTGTCTTCAGGGAGCTAAGCACACAGCCATTCCTTTTCTTGAGACAGGGTCTCTTTGTTGCCCTTGGTAGAGTGCCACAGAATCATAGCTCATAGCAACCTCAAACTCTTGGGCTTAAGTGATCCTCCTGACTCAGTCTCTGAGTAGCTGGGATTTATAGGAGCCCACCACAATGCCTGGCTAGTTTTTCTATTGTAGGTAGAAATGGAGTCTCACTCTCGCAGGCTGGTTTCAAACTCCTGAGCTCAAGCAAGGAGTTTGTTTGGATACAGCAAAACCTTCGTTTCCCAGAGTGTTAGGATTAACAGGCATGAACCACTATGCCCAGCCCATTCCCTTTCTGTTTAGTAAAGTGCCAGCAGAGACATCAGATGGCCCACCTGGCTTTAGTCTTCTACTCTTCTAGTTCCTTCATCAACCCCCAGGTTTTGGGTTGGCTTTGCAAGATTAAATGCTGAAGATTCAGAGGCCATGTTTTTGACTTTATGGCACACAGAAAAAAGTAAAAATGTTACTGTAGTACACTGGGATAAACTGAGGAAGCAGCTCAACAGCGATCATCCCCAAGGCTCTAGTCATCCCCAGACATTTAGAGATTAACATTTCCTGCATACCTGTTCCCTCTTCAGCATACCCAGACTAAGTGAAAGCATCAGAATGCTAGGAAAGTACTTTAAAAAAATCAATCAAGAATTTTTGTAGTAGTCACTATTAGTAGCAATTCCTTACAACAACTGCCTGAAAAATTCAGATGGTTCCCCATCTTCCTCCCTCCTTAGTATCCCTTAAAATCCCTTTAGTTAATTTACAAATTAACTAAATGTAAATCAATTAATTAAAAAATTAATTTATAACAATAGAGTGGAGACTGCATGTAATTCTTAAAGCCTGTAGTGAATGACATAGCACTTTATACTGACATTGAGAACCTAAAGAACTGCAGTTATAATATCAAAAAATTCTGCACAAGACTTAGAATTTTACAGTACTTTGGTTGTAGCAGGAGCCTGTGTAGAAAAAAGAGCACATAATAAGAAACTCGATTCATTTTATGTACTCTGAATTTTTTTTTCTTGCGTAAATAAAACTCTAGGAAACTGAATGATTAGCACAATTGTAGGTTACGGGCTGAGCTGAAAGAAAATAACCTTCCTACTCATTTAAACCCAATTAAGGTCTTCTGATTAGTGCTGGGACATGAAGAGGTTCGTATTTTCCTAAAACTGGATTGTTTGATGCAGATTTCTTTCTCCAGCTATGACACGCAGAAAGTATTTATGCAAACAGAGGACCATTTCAGTGAGGACAGAGTTCTGAATTCTCTGAGGCAGTGCAAATTGGCCACGGGTAATTCTCCAAATGAGGGGTCTGCTTCTGCTGCCCATGCCACTCCAGCATTAGTTCTGGCTCACACAGATCAACTGGCTCAGAATGTCTGTTCTATTACATAGGAAAAGTGCGTAAGCCAGCTTTCCCACTGTGGCCCCCCTGCTGCCTTCCCTCATCAGCCACTTTTGGAGCATCTGGTAAACCTTCTCTTTTAGTCCATCTCGCTCATAGTCATGGTCAATTTCATCGATCTGAGATTGAGTGAGGCCCAGTTTACGGGCACAGTTTTTCCATTGCTTTCCCAGATTTTCCCTGACTGGTTCCAGGTGTTTATCAGTCAGAGTAGTGGTATTCTCTGTCAAATAGAAAAGACAGAAAGTTATCAATCTCTAACCCCTATGAACATTCTAGCTTCCTGAATTGCTGAAAACCCTAAGTGAACAGTACTAGAAGACAGTGAAAAAGATAACTTCTTTTTTTTTTTTTGTAGAGACAGAGTCTCACTTTATGGCCCTCAGTAGAGTGCCGTGGCCTCACACAGCTCACAGCAACCTCCAACTCCTGGGCTTAAGCGATTCTCTTGCCTCAGCCTCCCGAGTAGCTGGGACTACAGGCGCCGGCCACAACGCCTGGCTATTTTTTGGTTGCAGTTTGGCCGGGGGCCGGGTTTGAACCCGCCACCCTCAGTATATGGGGCCGGCGCCTTACCGACTGAGCCACAGGCGCCGCCCGAAAAAGATAACTTCTTAATTATATAACTGCTGACTCAATGGAAGACATTTCACAAGCCTCCTAGCCCACATGGAATCTGTGTGTGAATTAGAATAGGGCACCAGTTCTTGTTCCTAGTAGATGGCTTTGGGAACAAAACCCCTACATAGCTACTAGGCTGGGTGCTCCATAATTTGCCAGTGGCCCTGTTTATCTTACACCTCTCCAGATATAAAGGGAAAAAAACACCATTTTTGCGCCTTTGAATATTTTCCACTTCCATCTGGCCAGAGTCAAAGGCTTCCAACTCCTAACCACCTCACCCAACAGTTCACTTTCTTAATTGGAGAAATTGAGACCATCAAATATAAGCTCATTTAATTACAAGCCTTCCCTGTCTTTCAAGGGATGAGGTATTTATACTCTTTAAGGTCCATTTTTGGACCAATCCCTTCCCTTCCCTTCTCCCCAGATGCCCTCTCTTCACCTATGGTCATAACCTCTCTTTCCACTGGTTCCCTAGTCTTAGCCTTTCATAAAAATAATTAATAAAAAGAAACAAATACAAATATAAACAATTACAACAAACAGACCATATTCCTTGATCCTCAGTCTATCTCAGTAAATTAAATACAAAGAAAAAGACAGTCAGGAGTGGTGGCTCACACCTGTGATCTCAGCACTCAGGGAGGCTGAGGCAGGAGGATTGCTTGAGCCTAAGAATTGGAGATCAGCCTGGGCCTTTTAGAGGAAGTGAGACCCTTCCTCTAAAAAACAAACAAACCAAAAAAAAAACAAAAAAACCCAGTTATAATAAAAATTTGTCAGGCATAGTGGTGTGAGCCTGCAGTCCCACCTACTCAGGAGGCTGAAGTAGGAGGATGGCTTAAGCCCAGGAGTTGGAAGTTACAAATGAGCTACGATTGTGCCATCGCACTTCATCCGAGTAACAGAGCAAGACCCAAGAAAAATAAAGGAAGGAAAAAGGCATCTCATTTCCCCCTGCCCAACTCCCATTCTTTCCTTACCCCCTATAATGCAAACTCTGTTGCTACCAATGGATGTCAGCAGTCAAAGAATTTCCCAAGATACTTGCCAAATTTTGCCAATATTTCTTTAGGAGAGGGTTCCTGCATTTTATCAGATTCTCACAAGTACCCGTGGCTCCTCAAAAGTTCAGAATCTCAGTTCAGATTCTCTGTTCTAGATATTCTTTTTGCTTTTAACATCCCTGGGATGTTCTAGATATTTTAAAGGCTATCCTTCAAATGGGTTTGATCAGGGATTGGCAGGCTATGGCTTGTGGGCCAAATCTGGCCCTCTGCCTGCTTTGAAATAAATTTTATTGGAACACGGCCATACTCATTCATTACCCGTGGTCTGTGGTTGCTTTCGCACTACAATGACAAAGGTGAGTAGCTCCAAGACAGACCACAAAGCCAAGCAAATCCTAACATACTTATTACCTGGCCCCTATAGAAAAAAAATTGCCAATTCCAGGGTTAATCACATTGTTTTGGCCTCGTGACTACTCTTCCCATACTGTATTTTGGGGTTAACGTTAGCGGTCTGTATTATAGAACCCTATAAGAGACAGCACTCTTGTTTTTATGACAGAAGTACTGTTGAGGGCATAGCCTTCTATCTTTTGTAGAGTCCCCTTTGATGGGGAAAGTTTTCACATGGAAAAACTTTCAGAAACAATCATCAGAGAAATTTTAAGATTCCACCATATCCCTCTCAACAAATAAGAAAGTTCAAGGTTGCTACACATTGGGTCCTTCAGGGGCAACTTACCAAAGATACGTTGGTACTTAGAAGGTGGCTCCTCTTTCAAGTTCATGCTGTCTGATAGTGATGAACCCACTCCACCAATCTCCATATAATTGTAGGCTCCAAACTGAACGCCAGTACTATTCAATACGGTGTATTTTATAGACTCATCTGAATAGAGAGAAACATACCGCTAAGCACTTCTACAAGTAGAGCAAAAGCAAGAAGAAAAATACAGCATGGTAAAAAAAAAAAAAAAAGCAGGGCTTTACTATAAATATTAAATTAATTATCCTAATTATCCACTCTTTAAAATTTCCTTCTTTAAAATGTGGCTAACTTACCTCTTATATTAGAATGGCTACTACCAAAAATTAGAAAATAATTAGTGTTGCAAGGATGTGGAGAAGACGGTACCCTGTGTACTACTGGTGGGAACACGGAAGGGTGCAGCTGCTATAGAAAACAGCATAGAGGGTCCTAAAAAATTAAAAATAGAATTGCTGCATGATCCAGCAATCCCATTGCTGGGTATATACCCAAAAGAACTGGAAGCAGAGTCTTCAGGAAATATCTGTACATTTACATTCATGATAGCATTATTCAAAATAGCAAAAAGGGCAGACCCAAGTGGCCATCAACAGACAAGCAAAATGTGGTACATAAGCACAATGGGATATGATTCAGCCTTACAAAGCAAGGTAATCCTGTCACATGCTACAACATGCATCAATCTTGAGGGCATGTGCTAAATGAAGAAAGCCAGTGACAAGACAACTACCACACGATTCCACTCATATCAGGTACCTCATAAACTCAGATTCAAAATGAAAGCAGGTAGAATGGCGTCAGGGTCTAGGAAGGAGGATGGAGACGTGGTATTTAATGGGAAGAGTTTCAGTTTGGGAAAATGAAAAAGTCCTGGAGATGGATGGTGGCAATGGTTGCATGTGAATGTAAGTAATGCCACTGACTGTGTTGAAAAATTGTTAAAATTGGGCCCGGCGAGGCAGCTTAGGCCTGTAATCCTAGCACTCTGGATGAGGCAGGTGGATTGCCTGAGCTCACAGGTTCGAGACCAGCCTGAGCAAGAGTGTGACCATGTCTCTAAAAATAGCCAGATGTTGTGACGGGCACCTGTAGTCCTAGCTACTTGGGAGGCTGAGGCAAGAGAAGCTCTTTTTTTTTTTTTTTTGTAGAGACAGAGTCTCACTTTATGGCCCTCGGTAGAGTGCCGTGGCATCACACAGCTCACAGCAACCTCCAACTCCTGGGCTTAAGCGATTCTCTTGCCCCAGCCTCCCAAGTAGCTGGGACTACAGGCGCCCGCCACAACGCCCAGATATTTTTTGGTTTTGCAGTTCAGCCGGGGCCGGGTTTGAACCCGCCACCCTCGGTATATGGGGCCGGCGCCTTACCGACTGAGCCACAGGCGCCGCCCCGCAAGAGAAGCTCTTAAGCCCAAGAGTTTGAGGTTGCTGTGAGCTGTGATACCAGAGTACTCTACCCAGGGTGACATAGTGAGACTGTCTCTAAATTTAAAAAAAAAAAAGGTTAAAATGGTAAGTTTTATGTTATATGTATTGTACTGCAATTTAAAAAAAAGTGGCTCCCGTAAATCAGAAAGTAGAGGTGGATGAACAACACACCAGGGCTCAGCCACATTTCCCAGCAGGATCCTACTTCCTGAACGTCTGTTAAGGTCCTCTTCCTGTGGATGGCCACACCCAAACCTCTCATAGCTCAGTATTCAAATCCAGCCACCACTTTCCCTCAAACTCTCTCTCTCTCTTTTCTCTTCTTCTCTCTCCTCCCTCTTTCTCACTCTAGAGACAACATCCTGCCAGGTTTCCTGCTGATGCATTAATATGCTGATCTGCCTTTGCAAGCTGTTCCCTCTGCCTGGCCTGCCTTCTCCCCATCAGTTCTCCCTACTTGTGAGTTTCTGCTGCCTTCCTGCCCAAATCTGACTGCTGGAAAACCATAAAAGTTGTGAAACAAAACAACAGAAACAGCCCTGCACAAATTCTACCTCCTTCCATGAGCCGCACCATAATCCTAGACTCAGTGCTGTGCCCTAGGCTGCTCTGACTTCTTTATGAGCACACAGGTCCTGAGAGGGCAGAAACCCCATGTTTTTGTATTCCTTGCACTTGCTGGCCTAGGACCTGGTATAAGGCACATGCTCAGTGACATCCATGCTGAGTTGAACTTGCCAGATGTTAGTTCTGTCATTAAAGAATATTTGGAACACAATAACTAAAAAAATGTCAGGAAGGCTATGTTAACCAGTGTGATGAAAATGTGTCAAATGGTCTATAAAACCAGTGTATGGTGCCCCATGATCACATTAATGTATACAGCTATGATTTAATAAAAAAAAATAAAGATTATAACTGTAAAAAAAAAAAAAAAAAAAAGAATATTTGGTGTGTCCGTAGGAGAGAGAAGGTGGAGGTAACTCTAGGTAACTCTGGTCAGCACACTTGGCCCAAGAAAGCCCACTTGAAATGAACTTGGGTAGAGGCTGGGTAGAGGGAGCTTTGAGAACTTAGTCACATCTGTGAACCAGATACCACACTCACTTTGTTGCATTTTGTCTGATGAAGAAAACTAGGGGCCTTCTCTACTGAAAGGTGTAAGAAATGGGTGGTGCACACACTCAGTATCTGTGTATTATTCTGGGTGGTTTATGAAGCTGCTGAAACTGAGGTCGTTGGAATCCTACTAAAGAATCCCTGGCAACAGGCTCCACGGTGCACTCCAACTCTCAAGGTTTTGTCTTTGTAAGTGTTCTTCGTTTCAGTAATGATAACAGACAGCTACCTGGGATCGCACACTACTGGGTATGCTGTCAGCCATGGTGTTGAACTGCCTTACCCCGCTTAGCCCTCCTAGCCCACCGACTCCAGCTTACACTGACTCTATGTTAACTGAGTCTGTGTTCACCACAGGCTTACACAGAAGTTAGATCAGACAGCTCAAGACTCCAGCCAGGATTCTGCCCCATCTTTCTCTACCCTGAAGCTTGTGTTTTTGAATCAGTGCTTTCCGCTGCATTCCTACCCAAATCTGACTGCTGGGAAAACCATAAAAGTTGTGAAACAAAGCAACAGAAACAAAGAAACAGCTGAGAGCTTGCAATATACACATTTTGGTTGTAACGTTTTCATTTATAACTGAGGGTAACGACTCTGGAGAGGCAAAACAATATGTGCAAAGTCACCCTGATAGCAAGGGGCACACACAGGACTAGAACTTGATTTCCTAACTCTCAGTCCAATGAGCTTTCCTTTTCCAACCTCACTTATAGCAGCACACTGAATGAAAAGTAATGTTCCTGGGAGCTACTTCATCAAAGTGAAGAAATATATGCACACACCCCTATACTCAGCTAATTTCAATGCAAGGGTACATGTCAGATCTATAGTATAGAGTATAAATGTCTTAACACAGTAAGTAAATGAGATGAGGTATATATTAACGAGAGTGATGTAAGCGTTCCTAATTCTATATGAAATCAGCACATTGTACCCCATAAATGCATTAATGTATACATGATCTATGTGTTTATGATTTATTAAAAAATTTTTTAAAAAATTAAATTTAAAAAAATCAAAAACAGTACAGAAAAAAATCCAGAATATAGAATGTTTCCTTATGAAGAATTTAGAGAATTTGGCCTCTTTGAAAGAAAATGTGACTAAGTTCTCAAAGCTTCCTCTATCTAGCCTCTATCCAAGTTGATTTCAAGATTTCCAGGATATAGACGAGTACCCTTATAGATACCATTCAAGTAGTTAATATAGTATTGGTGAGTATATTCAATAATGATGCTAGAAATTAAATTACTTCCATTCTAGACTGTCAGTAACTACTATTGCCTAGCTTTTACTTCACCTGACACAAACAGGGAAATTGAAAGAACATCTTTTTATCACAAATGGCAGTCTTCATCCTATATAAGATGAGAAGTGAAAATTTCCAAATTTAGTTCTTACTTTCAAAAAACAGCAAGCAAGATAAAGCCTTACAAGCAGGCATCTTTCTGGTTACCAGAGATTAGGTACAATGGGACTGCTATGCAATTCAGGTTACTGTTGAAGATGCCCACTAGTCATAAGGTGGGCACCTGTCACCTAAAGCTTGTGGGCAGCTGCCATGAATCCTACACCCATACTGAAATATTCTCAGCCAAGTGGTCTCACAGAGCTCATTCCACAGTGGCAAGATGCATCTGGTAGCTAAAGACTCTGAACTTGCCCTTTTTCCCCATTATAACTCATAGTCTGCAACAGAGCTGATAAATGCTTTGTTTTTAGAAAAAATTTTTAAAAGGTAAGGTTTTCACTATTAAAGGTCTGTTTACCTGTTGGCAGCAGGGAGGTGACTGGAATGGTGGGTGTGTTTCCTAGCAGGTTGGTCTCAGGCACTGGAGTCTTGTATAGACCAGATATATGGTTTAAATTTGGCCCATACCAAGATCTTGGACCTACTGTTCCTGGATCCAATGGTCTTGTTCCAAAACCATGTAGATTATATAATCCATTGTTCCAGTATGGTACTTGGGGCTGGCTGGTTAGCCCCGATGCCTGGTGCATTGCATTACCATGACTGGGTGCACTGGAGTAAGCAAGGCCTTTTACCCCTGCATTCTGAACATTCTCATAAGATCTTTGCCGTGCAAAAGGGTCATGGGAGACCCTTCGTCTCTTTTCCTCCTCTCTGTTGTAAGGCACATTTGGTTTCGGCTGCTGTTTCGTCTGCCTGTCCATGCGACTGCCATAAAGATGATAGTTGGCTTCCTCCTGGAGTTTACTCTGCAGGCTGGGGACGGTCTCTTCTTGCTGGTGCTCCAGGGAAGAAGCAAACCAGGACTCTTCCACAGGACCCACCTCGAGTCCCTGGGAACTGTGCAGGGAACCGGGTTGCTCTGTGGCTGAGAAGGAAAGATCAACGTTGGAATAGGTTTCATAAAACAGTAAAAAGTAAAATAAAACCTGAGCACCAGCATGAATCAATATACTGACAATAAGTAAGAGACAAATAAAAAGCATTTAGGAGATGGTCTTCTTCTGCCAAGCTTTGTGGATAACAAGTAGGAACCCCTAACTGGCAGCGAGAGAGCACTAGGTAAATTATAACAAGCAAAAAGAAAAAATGGTGAGTGTCGCAGGGATGACCAAGGAGGAAAGGGACTTGAGTTGGAGCAGAGAAGAAGGCTGTCTCCTTGGCCGTGATTCAGGTAGAAAATAAGAAGCACAGCTGGTCTGTTCTCAGCACTTTCCACGGATTCTCTCATTTTTTAAAAGTCCTCTGAGAATGGGAGCAATTATATGATTTGATGGGTGAGGTTTAGAAAAGGTTAAGTAGTTTGCCCCAGACCAGATAGCTAATAGTGGCTTCAATATCATATACTCCATCTTTATTTTTATTGTAATGACAGAAGTATCCCTGCTTGACTCTGAGGCTGGCCTCTCTGCTTGTGCTCCAAATCTCGTCACCTCCAACCTCCTCAGGGACTTTGCTCCCACATGTGTCCCCTTCTTTCTCCTCAATCGACACTTTCTCCCTATCAGATATATTAAGCCTCTTGTGTTCAGGACAATGAACAGGTTTCGGAACAGGACCATTTCTTCTGTTTCCATATGGTCCTGAATAGTTTTTCAGAGAGTAGAGTAAATGAATGAGCTAAAGAAATAAATGAATAAGGGTGGCGCCTGTGGCTCAGTGGGTACGAGACCGGCTCCATATACTGAGGGTGGAGGTTCAAACCTGACCCCGGCCAAACTACAACAAAAAATAGCCAGGTGTTGTGGGCGCCTGTAGTCCCAGCTACTTGGGAGGCTGAGGCAAGAGAATCACCTAAGCCCAGAAGTTGGAGGTTGCTGTGAGCTGTGACACCACGGCACTCTACCCAGGGCGATAAAGTGAGACTCTGTCTCTAAAAAAAAAAAAAAAAAAAAAGTCCACTAAAGAAATGAACGAATAAATAGATGTTGACCATAGTGTAAGTTACCTGAATTTGACCTGCTTGGAGGTAGTGCCACACAATCAAGTTGGAGAGACTCCATTCTCTTCACAACTTCATTTCGGTCCGGATACTCTTTCTATAATTAGGAGCATAAATACATACTTCAGTACACAGCAGAAAATATTCAGTTCCATAAAATTATAATGAGAAGAATTCTTTTCAGAAGGCAGAAATTTCATACAGATCTTACAAGTGGTAAATATAAAGAAAGTTTCCCCCAAATAGCCAAAAGCATCCTAAAAAAAGGAGAACAAAGTTGGACTCAAAGTTCCTGATTTCAAAACTTTCCACAAAGTTATAGAAATCAAAATGGTGTAGTACTGGCATAAAGACCAACATTTAACAGAACAGAATAAAGAGCCCAGAAATGAATTCTCCCATATGTGGTCCACTGACTTTTGGCAAGGCTGCCAAGACTGTTCAATGGTGAAAACTGAATATACACATTCAAAAAGATGAAGGTGGACCCTTACTTTGTACCATACACATATATTAATATTAACTCAAAATAGATTAAAGACTTAATGTAAGAGCTAAAACTATAAAACTCTTAGAAGAAAAGGAGAAATCTTTATTACATTGGTCTTGGTAATGATTTCTTGGATATGACACTAAAAACACAAGTAACAAAAATAACTGGACTACAAGTGTCCTTATGATAAAAGGATTTTTTTCCTTCTGGGTAGATGCCCAGCAATGGGATTGCAGGATCAAATGGGAGGTCTAGCTTGAGTGCTTTGAGGTTTCTCCATACTTCCTTCCAGAAAGGTTGTACTAGTTTGCAGTCCCACCAGCAGTGTAAAAGTGTTCCCTTCTCTCCACATCCATGCCAGCATCTGCAGTTTTGAGATTTTGTGATGTCGGCCATTCTCACTGGGGTTAGATGATATCTCAGGGTTGTTTTGATTTGCATTTCTCTAATATATAGAGATGATGAACATTTTTTCATGTGTTTGTTAGCCATTCGTCTGTCGTCTTTAGAGAAAGTTCTATTCATGTCTCTTGCCCATTGATATATGGGATTGTTGGCTTTTTTCATGTGGATTAATTTGAGTTCTCTATAGATCCTAGTTATCAAGACTGTTTATTGCAGCTCAATTTACAATCGCCAAAATGTGGAAACAGCCTAAATGCCCACCGACCCAGGAATGGATTAACAAGCTGTGGTGTATGTATACCATGGAATACTATTCAGCCATTAAAAAAATGGAGACTTCCTCCTGGATGGACGTGGAAGACATTATTCTTAGCAAAGCATCACAAGAATGGAGAAGCATGAATCCTATGTACTCAATTTTGATATGAGGACAATTAATGACAATTATGGTTATGGGGGGGGAAACAAAGAGGGAAGGAGGGAGGGGGGTAGGGCCTTGGTGTGCGTCACAGTTTATGGGGACAAGACATGATTGCAAGAGGGACTTTACCTAACAATTGCAATCAGTGTAACCTGGCTTATTGTACCCTTAATGAATCCCCAACAATAAAAAAAAAAAATAACTGGACTACATCAAAATGAAAACCTGCTGTACATCAAAGGACACTACTAACAGAGTGAAAAGACAACCCACATAATGGGAAAATATTGTAAATCATATAGGTCTGAAAAGGATGAATATGTAAAATACAGAAATAATTCCTACACTTTAACCACAAAAAACATACAATCCAATTCAAAAATGGGTAAAGGACTCGAATAGCCATTTCTCCAAAGAAGATATACAAATGGCCAATAAGCACATGAAAAGATCCTCAACACCACTGGCCATCAGGGAAATGGAAGTCAAAACCACCATGAGATACTGCAGCACATTCATTAGAATGGCTATATAAAAAAATAACTGTTTTTTTGGCTCTTCAAAAAGCTTGATGGCTCTTCAAAAGTTAAACATAGAATTACCATATGATCTTGCACTTCTCTACTCCTATATACCCCCAAAAATTAAAAACAGGGAATGATATTGGTACACCAATGTTCGTAGAAGCATTATTCACAACAGCCAAAAGATGTAAACAACCCAAGCATCCATCAACAGATGAATGAATAAGTAATATCTTTTATCTGAAATGCTTTGGATTAGAAGTATATTGGATTCCAATTTTTTTATTTTGGAATATGTGCATATACATAATGAGATATCTTGGGAATGAGACCCAAGTTTAAACATGAAATTCATTTGTTTCCTTTCTCTTTTTAATTTAAATAGAGATGGGGTCTTGTTAAGTTGCCCAGGATGGTCTCAAACTCCAAGCCCCAAGCGATCCTCCTGCCTCAGTCTCTCAAAGTGTTGGGATTAGAGGTGTGAACCACCACACCCTGCCTTATTTATATTTCGCATACACCTTATACATATAGCCTGAAGATAATTTTATATAACATTTTTAATAATTTTGTGAAGGGAACAGTTTATGTACAGTGAGCTTTCAGAAAGCAAAGGTGCTATTTTCCACCCGTGATATCAGGTTGGCTCTCAAAACTTCCATATTTTGGAACATAGGGTAAATGTGTTGGCCACCTATTTGTAAAATTTCATAATGACTATTTTGTAAATAAAGGCATATTGAGTTACAATTTCCCATTTTCCCCGTGTGTAACCTTTGGGACACCCTGTAGTATTCTATGGCTTAAATGAGTCATACTTTAGGGCATCTACTTATGGACATCTGGGTTGTTCCCAATTTTTTACTCTTACATACTAAGGTGCAAAGAACTTAAGCTACTTCTTTAAGCACAAAAGTGAATAGACTCAAAGTATAACTGTAGCAAAAGTTATATGCTTTTAAGTTCAATAGATGCTTCAAATTTCAGTGAACTTCACCAATTTATACTCTCACCAATACTGCACGACACTGCTTGTTATTTTTCATTTTCACCAACACTTGATACTACCAATCTTCCAAAAATATCAATCTAACGGATGAAAAATTATTATTGATTCATTTTGCTTTACTCTGTTAGCAAGGCCAAATATCTTTTTAAAAATTTCTTGGTCAATATGTTTCTTTTTCAAATTGTCTATGTTCTTTGCCTAATTTTTTTCTTTTGGGTCATTTTTGTTTTTTATTTGTAGGTACCACATCAAATATTCTGGATATTAATACTTCGCTACACACAATTTCTCCTTTTCAACCATCTTTTCATTTCCATGAGGTCCAACACATTGATCTTTTTCTGCCTTGTGAATCTGTGTGTAGCTTAAGAAACATACACGGACCACTTTTAAGCTTTGTAGTAAACACAGAGGTGTCTCCCAGTCTTCCTGTCAAAGGACCTTGCTGCCGCCTTACAAGGAAGGAGATGAGTCAGCAAACTGCCAGCAGCTGTGAGCTTTCAGCCACACCCAGTCATTGAAAGGGGAGAGTATAAAAAGCCCTGGCCGTTGAGAGTCTGACCAGGGACAAACCCCAGAGGCAACACTTGCTCAGTTCTCCCACCTGTGAGGTGGCCAATGCTCTCTGTCAGGCTTGACTGCCTTTTGAGGTCCCCTGCCCATCTCTGTTTCCTGTTCCTTCTGTCTACCCAGATCTCCAACTGGGGACTGCTTCTGAGAGCCCAACCTGCAAAAGACTCTTCTTTTCTATTATAACCTATTTCATTAAATTTACCATCATAGCATATTGTTCTAATGCCCTTCTTCAGAATTTTCTTGGCTATCTTTGTACATTTTTTATTTCATACAAATTTAAGAATCAGCCTGTTGAATTCCATAGAGAATGTGATTGGGCTTTTAATTAAGATTGCAGTCCATTTATAAATGATTTGGGAGACAACTGACAGCATTAGTGTATCAAGTCTTTCCATCCATAAACACATTTCAAGTCCTTTAGAAATGTTTTGCCATGTTTACCGATCTGTAGAAACATTACCTCATTGTGGTTTTAATTTGCATTTCCTGATTGCCTGTCTGAATATTCTTTGGGGGGAAGGACCTATTCAAATATTCTGTCCATGTTTTATTTGGGTTGCCCTTCTTTTTCTTTTTGATTAAGAGATTTCTGTATGCACCCAAGTCCCTTATCAGTTACATGTGTGTTGCAGCTTGCCTCTCCCATTCTGTGGCTATGCTCACCAGAAATGAGGGTGCAAAGTATCCTTGTCTCATGTATTAGCTCAAAGGAAAGCTGTTAACATTTTGTTAGTAAGTACAATATTTGCTGTGGTTGTTTCATGATACCTTATCATCAGATAAGAAATTGTTTTCTGAGTTGCTAATACTTTTGTATCATGAATAAATATTGCATTTTATCAACAGTTTTTTTGAATCTCTTGAAAAGATTTTGTTTCTCATTTAATAAGATAATAGAATGAATTATAATGACAAATTTTCCTAAAGTTAAACTAACTTTGAGTTCTTGAATGAAATAAACCCAACTTGGTTTTTTGTCCATTGATGGACTCAGTTTGTTTATAGTATTTTATTTAGGATTTTTACACATATACTGTTAATTAAGATTTTATGTCTATATTGTTAAATAACATTTATACTATTAAACAATAATTTTCCTTTCTTGCACCTTCTTTTCCAGTTTTGGGAATTAAGATTATGCTAGCGCAAAATGAGTTTGGTGGAGTTTTCTCTTTTCTGTTATCTGGACAAATACATACATAAGATTGGGATAATGTCTTCATTGAGTGTTTGGTAGAAATCACTGATAAGCTATCTGGTTGTGAGATTTTTCTCTGTGGAAAGATTTTTTGATCACTGATTCTTTTTTTTTTTTCTTTTCACCTCAGATGGGTAATATGCCAGTGTTATAACAAGATTTGAGGGAGGCCTGTCTCACACACACATGTAAACACCTAATCATCATGCTTATAAACTACAAAAAGATTGATCGCTGATTCTCTTCATAGTTACAGGAATAATTAAGGTTTCTATTCCTGAGTCAGTTTTGTTAAGTTATACTTTTTCTAGAAATTGTTCCATTTTATCTAAGTTTTAAAATTAATTAGCAAAAAGTCCCTAATATCTTCTTTTTTCTTATTTTTTTGAGACAGTCTCACTTTGTCACCCTGGGTAGAGTGCCATGGCGGCATAGCTCACAGCAACCTCAAACTCTTGGGCACAAATGATTCTCTTGCCTCAGCTTCCAGAGTAGCTTGGACGACAGGCACCTGCCACAACACCTGGTTGGTTTTTCTACTTTTAGTAGAGACAGGGTCTTGCTTTTGCTCAGGTTGGTCTGGAACTCCATAACTCAAGCAATTCACCCACCTCAGCCTCCATGCTAGGATTACAGGTGTGAGCCACTGTGTCCAGCCCTTAATATTTCTTATTATCATTTGATGTCTATAGGACCTGTAATAATACCTCCTAATTCATTATTTCAATCTTGTCTTTGTTTTTCTGTCAGTCTCAATTAGTCAATTTTAGCCTTTTCAGAGAACCAACATTTGGCTTTTTTAGTTCTCTATTGGCTGTTTTCTATGTTTTTGTGCTTTTTTCCTTATTATTTACTTCTACTTCCTCTAAATTTATTTTGCTATCTTCTTCAGATAAATGATTGGCTAATTAATTTTCTTTTTTTTTTTTTTTGAAACAGAATCCCACTATGTCACCCTGGTTAGAGTATTGTGGTGTTACAGCTCACAGCAACCTCAAACCCTTGGGCTTAAGCGATTCTCTTGCCTCAGCCTCCCAAGTAGCTGAGACTACAGTTGCCCGCCATGTGCCTGGCTATTTTTTTGTTGTTGTTATAGTTTTCATTGTTGTTTTAGCAGGCCCGGGCCAGGTTCAAACCTGCCGGCTCCAGTGTATATGGCCATCGCCCTAACCACTAAGCTATAGCTCTAAGCCTTAATATTCTAATATATGTATTTAAGGTTATACTACTAAGTACTCCTTTGCGAAATACATTTTATAATTTTTAATATGCAGATTTTTTGTTAGCCTTCAGTTAAAAGTATTTCTGAATTCTATTGTGATTTTTTTTGACCCAAGAGGTATTTAAAACCTTCCTTCCTTCCTTCTTTCCTCCCTCCCTCCTACCCACCTCTCCCGCCCCCTCTCCTCTTCTCCCCTTCCTCTCTGCTCCTCCCCTCCCCTCCTCTTTCTTTCCACCTTCCTTACCTTCCTCAAACTTTCCTTAAACCTACCTTCCTTCAACCAACCTTACCTTCTGCCCTGCCCTGCCTAACTTCAACCAACTTTCCTTCCCCTCCTTCGTAAAGAGATGGGGTCTTGCTTTGCGGCCCAGGCTGGAATACAGTGGTATGACGTAGCTCACTGTAGCCTCAAACTTCTGGGCTCAAGCAATCCTCTTGCCTCAGCCTCCCAAGTCATTCAGATCACAGGTGTTAGCCACTGTACCCAGGTAAAAGTAATTAGAAAAACCACATGGGGGTTTTCTAATTATTTTTTTCATTAATTTCTAGCATAGTTAAAATATAGTCGGAGAACATTCTTTATACTATTACGGTCCCTTTAAGTTGGTAAAGCCTTGTTTTGTTTTTTAACCCAGTACAAGTTCAATTTTTGAAAAGCCTTTAATGGCAGGGATTCGGTCCTAATTAAATGCAGTGTTTTATATGTTTCCATAAGGTCAAGTATATTAATCCTGTTCTTTAAGTCTTCTATATCTTTACCAATTTTGTCTTTTGTGTCAATTAAAAGGAGATTTGTCTTAAAATCTCTAACTATGACTGTGGATTGTGAATTTGGCTTTGCGCTTTGAATTTTAACTTTTCCTGTGTATATGTTGAGGCCTGTTATTAAGGGTATGTTCATATTTAAAGTTTTTATACCTTTCTTATGAATTAAATCTTTTAGCACTATGAAATATTCCTGATCATTTGTGGTAATGCTTTTTTGCCTTGGTGTCTACCTTGCTTGATTCTTCTCTTCTTTTGTATTTTTTTCTCTTTATTTTTTTGAGACAGAGTCTCACTCTGTTGGCCCAGCTAGAGTGCCATAGCATCATAGCTCACAGCAACCTCCAACTTTTGGGCTCAACTGATCCTCTTGCCTTAGCCTCCCAAGTAGCTGGGACTACGGGTGTGTGCTATAACACCCTGCTAATTTTCCTATTTTTAGTAGAGATAGGGTCTCACTCTTGATCTGGCTGGTCTAGAACTCCTGAGCTCAGGGATCCTCCAGCCTTGGTTTCCCAGAGTGCTAGGATTACCAGCATTAAGTCCAGCTAATTTTTCTATTTTTAGTAGAGACGGACTTTTACTCTTGCTCAGTCTGGTCTTGAACTCCTGAGCTCAAGCGATCCACCCACCTCAGCCTCCCACAGTGGTAGGATTAGAGGCGTAAGCCACTGCACTGGCCTTCTTTTGTATTTTAAAGTCTCAGCTTGCCTGTTTTACTTACTGTAGTCTCCCTTTCATGATTATGGGGTATGTTACTGAAAGAGTTATGGCAGTAGCTCAATTCTAGAGTGTATAAGGGGAACGGGGGGGCTGTGTTCCTCCTGGTTAGTTAGTTGGTACCGGGGATTACACACCTGTGACCCCAGACACCAATTTACCACTTCAGCCTTTGGCAGTTGCTGCTGCCGTCTGTTAGTTAGCACAAGGGAGGTTAGGGGAGAAGCCAACTTTTCTAAATAACATAAAGGTAGTTCCCAAATGACTCTACCTGTCAGCGTCCCTGGTGATTGTGCTGTCACTCCTGTATGCTGAGACAGGAATCACGTCTCTAGCATGTCTTCCTCTGCATTATGTTTTGGGTGAGTATTGTTTTTTCCCTGTTACATGTCTCGGCAGATAGAATTCTGTTGTTGTCTTTCATGAATTCTTAAAAATGACTGATCCACTTACAGTACTTCCATTTTTTTTCCCAGTGATCTTGTGCTGTTGTTTCCATGTTACTATATATATTTTCTCTCATTTCATCCATTTTGATGAAGAAATTAGCCCAGTATGCCAATATAATGATATTTCCCTACATTGCTCATTTTGTTTTATGCATTCACCAAGCTAGCTTACCTTAAACGTGATAATAAATTACATTGCTTTGTTTTCCATGATTGATAAAACACGTTTCAGTATGTTAGTAGTCTGAGCATCTGCTACGTTACCTACCTTTAAACTCTTCACATCCTCTTCTACCTTTTCTTGTAATTGACTTAAATAAAAAGGCTTAAATATTTCTTCAATGCCTATATGAAAAAAAATTGTCCATTAAGTTTCTTAATTATTTGCTAAAAGAAAATTAAAATATTAACAATCTGGCTCACAACTGTAGCTCAGCAGCTAGGGCGCCAGCCACATACACCAGAGCTGGTGGGTTCGAATCCAGGCCAGGCCTGACAAACAACAATGACAACTACAACCAAAAAATAGCCAGGCATTGTGGCGGGCGCCTGTAGTCCCAGCTACTTGGGAGGCTGAGACAAGAGATTCGCTTAAGCCCAAGAGTTTGGGGTTGCTGTGAGCTGTGATACCACAGCACTCTATCCAGGGAGACTTAGTGAGACTCTGTCTCAAAAAATATATATATATTAACAAGCTACTGTCTTTGCATTACTTACCGCAATCTGAAGTGGGTAAAGCATTAAAATAAAAATTTAAATTCCAAATCTAATAAAGACACTAATGAGACTAACAATCAGGAGGATAGAACAAGGGATAGGCTAATCCTGGCCCTGACAGCACGTATAATAGTTTCTCTGGTTGTGGCACAAGGCCTACCAGCCCTACCTTATGAGAGTCAACCTCCATGTGAATAAGGGCAGGTAAACTCCATGTTTATGTCCCTCTGTTACCAAATTTATGATAGGATGGAACACTCAGAATAAGGATTTGGTATAATGGGTTAGAGCTATTAGCCTTAAAAAAAAGAAAAACTTCTAGCTCCAGGAAGACAGAGTGTACATACTTTTTCTTATTTCTTCTGCTGAGTACAATAAAAAACTCTAGATAAATTATATATAAAATGAACATACAGAGACTCTGAAAGAAGGAGAAAAGGCAGACTAACTGGAGACCTCAGGATCTGAAGAAACAAATGATAGTGAGTTCACTGGATTTTCTCTTTGCTTCATATTTCCCAGATGTGGTGTTGAAAAGGAAAACCTGGAACTATCATTAGGCACAGACGAAAAAAGCCCCATCAAAATCCCGTTCTTTCTAGCCGAAGAAGTAAGCAAGGGCAGCCTATGAAGACAGAAAACCTTTAGTCAGTCAACAGCCATAACACCCTGAATGCACCCAATTTCATCTAATCTTGGAAGCTAAGCAGGATAGGGTCTGGTTGATACTTGGATGGGAGAAAACCTTAGTCAATAACCACTCTATTCTAGCCAACAAGCAGAGAAAAAGACGTGTGGCTCTACCCATGCCTGCACCAGCTAAGGCCAAGTAGAGAGCTTAGGTTTCCAACCTCATATGATATTAACAAGACACCCCAGTACCCCACCAGGATAATGACAGAGAAGGCCAAACAGGAAGCCAAGACTGTCCTGCCTTCCAGCAGGTGATGAGCCCTTCCACTCCCCTGGTATCAACAGACCACAGGGTAGCTTTAACTTGCATTCCACATAGCAGTAACAAGATACCCCATCATCTCTCCACTGGGGAAGTGTAAGAAGAGGCCTAGTAGAGAGCCAGGACTTTCAACTCTGTCCACTGGCAATGAGGCACATCCTTCAGTGGAAGTCTATACAGACTCTGCCAGAACTCTCACCGTGACCAGCAGTGAAGAGGAGCCCTCCGACTTGGGTATGAATGGGGCCTAAGTGCATAACCTGATCTTCTACATCTACCTGGCACTAAGAAGGTGGCAGCCACCCTTCTCTTGCCAGGGCAATGTTAGAAAAGTTCAGCTAAAACAGAAGGCTTAAAGAAGATCCAGAATTCCAAACATAGTACGGAAATGCACAAGTTTCAATAGAAAAAAACACAAATTATACTAAGAACCAGAAAAATCCCAAACTGAACAAAAAATTATAATCAATGGCTGCCAATACCAAGGTGACCACATGTTAAGATTGCCAAAGATTTTAAAGCAGCCATGATAAAAATGGTTCAATAAGCAATTATACACCTGCTTGAAACAAATAAAAAAATAGAAAAGTCTCAGCAAATAGAGGATATACATTTTAGAGCTAAAAAAAGTACAATAACCAAAATTAAAAGCTCAGTAGACAGACTCAACAGTGGAATGGAAGGGTCAGAGAAAAATGAGTTAACTGGAAGACAATAATAGAAATGTCCCATTCTGAACAAGAGAGAAAATTAATAACTGAGAAAAAAATGTATAGAGCCTCAGGGACCTGGGGAGACTGTAACAAAAGATCTAGGTTTTAATGTCATCTGAATTATAGAAAGAGAGAAGAAAGAGTGGGGCTAAAAAAGTACTCATACAAATAATAAATGAAAGTTTCCTAAATTCGGCAAGAGGCATAACCTATGGATTCAAGAAGCTAAGCAAATCCTAAACAAAATAAACCCAAAGAAATCCACACCAAGACAAATAATAATTAAACCTCTGGGGCAGTGCCTGTGGCTCAAGGAGTAGGGCGCCGGTCCCATATGCGAGAGGTGGCGGGTTCAAACCTAGCCCTGGCCAAAATCCAAAAAATAATAATAATAATAATAATTAAACCTCTGAAAAATAAAGGCAAATAAAAAATCTTGAAAGCAGCTGGGGAAAAATAATGCCTTACCTATAAGGAAAAAAAAAAAAAAATTAGTATGACAGAGGATTTCTCAATGGAAACCACAAAGGCCAGAGGCACAATCCTTTTCAAGTACTGAAAGAAAAGAACTTCAAACACACAATCTTACACCCAGCAAAAAATATCTTTCCAAAATGAAGGAGAGATAAGATCTTCTCAGAGGAAAATTAAGATATTTTCTTGACATCAGACATACCCTAAAAGAATGGGTAAAGGAAGTTCTTTAAACAGAAAGGAATCAATAAAAGAAAACACCTTGGAAAATCAAGGTGAAAGAAAGAAAACACACTGTATAATAAAAGGTAAATATTTGATCTTTGTCCCAAATTTGGTTCACGACAGGCAGTTGCTACGATCTTAATATGATAAGAGTGTCTTTTGGGTAGAGGTGAGGGGTCCTGGCTAGGTAGCTTTAGGATGGGAGCTGTTCATCAGAAACCTTGATTAGGTTGAAAGTTGAAGCACCACCCCTTGACCTCCAGGGAGGGGAGAGGGGCTAGAGATTAAGTTCATTTACCAATGGCCATTGACTCAGTCAGTCATGTCTACATAACCAAACTTCCATAAAAACCCCTACCTAATAGTGGGGTGTTGTGGTGGGCACCTGTAATCCCAGCTACTTGGGAGGCTGAGGCAAGAGAATTAAGCCCAAGAGTTGGAGGTTGCTGTGAGCTGTGATGCCACAGCACTCTACTGAGGGCGACATAGTGAGATTGTCTCAAAAACAAAAACAAAACAAAAAAAAACCCTACCTAAAAGGAGTCTGGCAAGCTTCTAGGTTGGTAAACACACAGAAGCCCTGGGTGGGAGGAGTGCCTGTATGGGGCATTCAAGCTATGCACACACACACCCTCCTGTACCTTGTTTTAAGTATCTCTTCCAGTTGGCTCTTTCTGAGTTGTATCTACCCTGTTTCCTCGAAAATAAGACATCCTCCGAAAATAAGACCTACTCACAGGAAAGATAAGACGTCCCCGAAAATAAGACCTAGCACATCTTTGGAGCACACCTTAATATAAGACACTGTCTTATTTTCAGGGAAAACAGGGTATTACCATAAAAGGGGAAACACATGTAAATGTTGCGAGTTCTGGTTCTATGAATGAATTACCAGATTTGAGGGAAAGGGTAATAAGAACACCCAAAGTTGTAGTTGGCTGGGCAGAAGATTGGGTGGCCCAGGTACCAAATGCTGGCAAGGATGCAGAGAAACTGGATCCCACACACACTGAATATAAAATGGTACATCCATTCTGGACAAATTTTGTCAATTTCTTAAAAAAAAACCAAAACTATATGTGAAACTACCATACAACCTAGCTATTATACTCTTGGGTATTTATTTCAGAGAAATGAAGACTTATATTCACACAAAAACATGTGCATGAATATTTCAGCAGTGCTAGTTCCAAGTGGTACATTCATACTACGGAATATTGCACGGCAATAAAAAGGAATGAATTACTGTTATACAACCACAATCAAGACAAATCTGCAGAGACTCATGCTGAAAGGAAAACAGCCAGTCTCCAAAGGTTACATATTGTATGATTCCATTTATGGAACATTCTTGAAATATCAGAATTATAGAACTAGAGAACCAGGTACCTAGTGGTTGTTTGGGGTTGAGTAGGGTAGGGTCAGAAGGGGCATGGGTGTGTCTACTGTAGGATAATATTTAGAAATAAACATATCCTACATCAAGCACACAAAGTGAACTCAGTGTGAGTTTAAAACGGCTTGCTTTTCTTACAGAGGCTTAAGGGACCTGGGCCCCCCTGAGGCACACACAGAGTTAACTTGCCTGGAGTTAAAATTCCACCAGCCAATTCTCTAAAGTTGTGCACCCCGTTAAGCCTGAGGCCAAAGGGCATGCTGCCCTTCCTCAGAGATACGGGCCAGAGGGTTGACGTATGTTAAAAACATATTGTCAGAGGTCTATAGATGCTCTGCCCTGAAGAGAGATACAGCCGTTACTTCATGCTGAGTAAACTGAGTGAACACTTGAAGGTACTCTTCTATTAACTCTGTTCCCCTGTAGCTGCTTTCTTCCTTATGATTTTTATTTAGATACCTGCCCAAGAGATTAGTCAGTGTCTAGAAAAGAATGTTTACTACAAAAGTGATTGATGTGATAACAAGATATTTCCTTACAAGTTAATTTCACATAAATAAAATGAAGTAATGGTAAAACTAACAGATGATAAATTAAGTGTGTACGTGACTAGAAGTGTATAAAATCAGATCCCCGAATAAAAAACTTTGCTACACACCATCCCATGCTGTGTAGTCTGTTTCTTGCCCTCATTTCTTAACATTACAGGAGTAAGCTTACCGGCGAAGGCTACAAGGCTGTCCTTCTGCAGCACTGACATTCACACCAACAGGCTACCCTTTGGGCAGCACAGGGGATCCTTGTGGTGATGGAAATGTTCTGTATCTGACAGTATTGATATCAATATCTTACTGTGATTTCACAAGGGGAATGCGAATAAAGAATCCATGTGATTTCCTTGCATTATTTCTTATAATTGCATATGAATTTATTACAATTGCCTTATAATGAGAACTTTAATATTTGAAAGTGAAAAAAGCATGAAAGACGATACTAAGGCAGGAGAAGATTAATGCTGACTGAGCACATAAGCAAATGCACAATTAAATCAAAGCACCACTCTAATGCCTTGGTGGTAGTGGTGGGCAGGGCATTTCTATTTCTCATAGCAGAAAAACAAGGGCAAAATACTTTGTAGGCTCCTTGGTGCCTTCCTACCATATCTTTTTTGCTCACCTGATTTCTTTCAGATTTCTCTGTCTCAAAAAAATAAAGATATTAGCTAAACCAGGGGAGGGGAAAGAAGGACCAGAAGCTAAGGAATGAGAAGGCTTGTGGAAGTAACCCAAGTGCCCATAGATAGATGAATGGATAAAAGCAAGTGATCTATCTACACAGTGGAATATTATTCACCCTTAAAAAGAGATAATACCTATGTGTATATGACTTAATAAAAGTAAAAAAAGAGAGAGATAATACAACATGGATGAACTTTGAGGACATTACAGTAATTGAAATAAGACACAAAAGGATGAAAACTGTATGATTCCACCCATGTGAGGTACCCAGGGTAGCCAAATTCACAGGGACAGATGGAGTAGAATGGGCGCAGGGGCTAGGGGAGAGGAGAGCGGAGTTATTGGTTAACGAGGACAGAGTTTCAGTTTGGAAGCCCCAAAGATGGGTGGTGGTGATGGCCACACAATAGTGTGACTGTACTCGATGCTACAGACCTATACACTTAAAAAAGTGTTACAATGTTAAATTTAATGGTATGGGTATGTTAACATAATTTTAAAAGTTAATTACAAAAAAAGGAACAAGAAGGCCTATGTGCCTTCATGCTTTTAAGAAAGATGGCATCTTTTCATTGAATGAAATATTTGAAATCCACAAGATCAGTTTGAATCTACAAGTAAAGTGGAACTCAGCTTTTTGAAGGCTCAAACCAAGGTCCTGATATCTTACTAGAAAAATCACCACATAGGCTACATCTTACAAAGTCAGGAAAAATGTCATTACCAGGAAATGTCGGCCGAGCTTCCGGATTTGCTTCCCAGCAGAGCTCCATGAGTCCGATGACCTTCTGTGGGCAGTGCTTGATGTCCCTTATGTCTGGCCTGTTCCCCTTCTGGATGCACACAATCAGCTGCTGCTCACAGAGAGCATCTAGAAAGCAAAGAGGAGCCTAGGGTGAGCCTTCCTTTCAGGTCCGCCCTCTCCCAGACAGGAAGGTGAAAGAATTTGGACGAGATTGCTAATCTGTCTCTGCCTAGGCTGTGCTTGCAGTATAGCTGCCTCATTCCGTAGGGTAGGAATGGCTTTGTGACAAAGAGCTGACATCTTCCATTGCAGAGATGATCAAACAGCATTTAAATGTCTGCAGATCAAAGACAAAATTCACTTCTTAAGAAGGCTACCTGCTGGTAGATAGGACAAATGGATTATGTGGGTAAAGGCAATGGCTTGCCCTGGATTTTATTTCTTTTATTTTTTGAGACAGAGCCTCAAGCTGTCACCATGGGTAGTAGAGTGTCGTGGCATCACAGCTCACAGCAACCTCCAACTCCTGAGCTCAAGCGATTCTCTTGCCTCAGCTTCTCGACTAGCTGGGACTACAGGCGCCTGCCCCCAACACCTGGCTATTTTTTTGGTTGTAGCCGTCCTTGTTGTTTGCCAGGCCTGGGCTGGATTCGAACCCACCAGCTCAGGTGTATGTGACTGGCACCTTAGCCACTTGAGCCTTAAGCGCCCAGCTTATTTTTATTTATTTTTATTTTTTGAGACAGAGTCTCACTATATCGCCCTCAGTAGAGTGCTGCGGCATCACAGCTCATAGCAACCTCAAACTCTTAGGCTTAAACGATTCTCTTGCCTCAGCCTCCCAAGTAGCTAGGACTACAGGCACCTACCACAACGCCCGGCTATTTGTTGTTGTTGTTGTTGTAGTTGTCATTGTTGTTTGGCGGGCCCGGGCTGGTTTGAACCTGCCAGCCCTGGTGGTATGTGGCTGATGCCCTAGCCGCTGAGCTATAGGCACTGAGCCCTGGATTTTAATACAAAGGCAAATACATATACAGCCCTTGCCTTTATGGAGTTCAATTTAATGAGAGTGATTTAAAACACAAAGTGAGACCGGGCATGGTGGCACATGCCTATAATCCTAGCACTTGGAAGGCTGAGGAAGGTGGATTGCCTGAGCTCACAGGTTCCAGACCAGCCTGAGCCAGAGCAAGACCTCGTCTCAAAAAAACAGCTGGGCATGGTGGTGGGCACCTGTAGTCCCAGCTACTTGGTAAAAGGAGAAAGATTTATACTATCTGAAGAGAAACCTGAGTGTTGTCCCAACTCCTTAGGAGACTGAGGCAAAAAAATCGCTTGAGCCCAAAAGTTTGAGGTTGCTGTGAGCTATGACGACATAGCACTCTACTGAGGACGGCAAACTAAGATTCTGTCTCCAAAAATAAATAAATAAATAAAATTAAATAAAATAAAAAGTGATAATTGCTATTCAAGAAGAAGTACAGGGGTTCTGGTAACATAGCTGTGACTAGAATGGAAGGTCTGTGAACGCTTTATTGAGTCCAGAAAAATTAGCAGGTAAAGAGCATCTGTTTGCAGATATCTTTTAAATCTCTGTCTGTGGTCCTGGCCTAGATATCCACTTGCCTAATGGTCAGATCCAAAATGGGAAGGAGGACTCGAGGGGAGGATTCCAGGCAGGGAGTATGAATAGACTGGAAGTTACAGAAATCATGATGCCTCCAGTATGGCACACGCTCGCTCTGCGTAACGCACTGACAAGGGAGGAGGGGAAGGGATAAGGCTAGAGAATGAAGGACAGGTCCTGAAGGACTTCATATTCCACCTGGGGAATTTAAACTTTATTCTGAAGGCCATGGGCAGTCTAGAGAGGATTTTCAATAGCTGAGTGAGAGGGTCACATTTGCTTTTTAGGATGGTCATTTTGGCTGCCACAGGGACAGTGGACCTCTGGAGGAGCCTGAAACAGAAATGAGGAGGGTCCAGAATTAATCAGAGGCCAGTGAAGGGCAGAGAGAGGTGGACAGGTTGAAGATGCAACTTTTTTTTTTTTTTTTTTTTTTTGAGACAGAGCCTCAAGCTGTCACCCTCACAGTTCACAGCAACCTCAAACTCCTGGGCTTAAGCGATTCTCCTGCCTCCACCTCCCAAGAAGCTGAGACCACAGGTGCCTGCCACAACGCCTGGCTATATTTTGGTTCAGCCATCACTGTTGTTTTGTGGGACCGGGATTTGAACTCGCCAGCTCAGGTGTATGTGGCTGCCACCTTAGCCGCTTGAGCCACAGGTGCCAAGTCTGAAGATGCATCTTGATGTACATATACATATATATATATATATATATACACACACACACGTGTATATATGTGTGTGTGTGTATATCTTAAATTCACAGGTTTTGAAGTTTGAGTGAATGTGGATGAGGAAGGGCAAGGTTGAGTCTTGAAAGATGGTAAAGGCTCCTGGCTGGGCAACTTGGTGAAGATGCAATTTCTGATCCAACAAAGAGGAGTGAAGAGGGCTGAACTGCAAGGAGAGTGTTGAGAACCTGGACTTGTTTGGGGGATGCTGTTTTGGAGGCTTCTCTGCTGCATGGGATGGATCTGGGCTAGTGAATATCTGGGCCAGGACCAGAGACAGAGATTTTAAGAGGCATTTGCAAAGAAATGATTGTTAAACCATGGATGTTGCTAATTACCCAAAAAGAATGTGATAATTACCAAAAGAAAATGTCTATTAGTTTATGCACTAAATAAACTGAAGACTGTCCCAGTTTTCCTGCACAAGCTACAACTTACTTATCTTTATAATTCCAACATTGACTAAATTGCCCACAGTCAAGACTGCAAAAAATGTAACTCTTCAATGAGAGAGTAATTGAATGAGTTAAAGTATGAAGCATATGTATGGCAGTGTGAAAGGCTAAGTCCTCAACAGCAGAAACAATCAAATCTTCCTCTCCAGGAAGATCTATGGAATTTCACACCTCCTCCCAGGCTTCAGTGCACAACGGAGGCTTCTATTCATTTTGTAATCTCTGATTGCTAAACTAGAATTCATTCATTCAATAAAAATTTGCTGAGCCTCTATTATGTTACAGATACTGCGTATGTAGACACTGAGAAGACAGTAGTGAATAAATCAGATGTGATCCTGGTCCTCATGGAACTCATGTCAGTGGGTAAGACTGACATTAAATAAACAAGTAGGCCTGTAATTATAGCACTCTGAGAGGCCAAGGTAGGAGGATTGCTTGAGGTCAGGAGTCCAAGACCATCCTGAGCAAAAGTGAGACTATGTCTCTACTAAAAATGGAAAAATTAGCTAGGCATTGTGGCAGGCACTGTGGTCCCAGCACTCGGGAGGCTGAGGCAGGAGGCTCACTGGAACCCAGGAGTTTGAGGTTGCTGTGAGCTACGATACTACAGTACTCTAGCCTGGGGTAACAGAGTGGGACTCTGTCCAAAAAAAAAAGAAATTAATACATCTTAACTGATCTCACTGAAGTCCATTATTTCGTGTAACAATGTTAATTAGTACCCAAATCTCACTTCTCTATATATGTCTTACTTTCATATGGCTCCTTATTTGCAAATATTGCCCAAAGCACTATGGCAAAGCTGTACACGTCAGACTTCTCTGTGGGCTTTGCATTGATGTCATTCAGGTGCTCCGGGGCCATGTAGAAGAGGGTGCCTCCATTTTTCTTACAGGTGCTGTTCACTTTCTTCTGCTCATTGTGCTCCTCTTTTGTCAGTCTGCTCCACGTCTTAAAAGAAGCAGCACCAAGATCTGCTATCTGCAAAAGAGACCAAGGCAATGGGATTGTTCTGTGAAGGCTATAAGCAAATTAGATTTGGCTTTAACTTTTGGGCTCATACAATATATTGTCAGGTACAGTGAATTTTCAGGAATGGCAGCATTGGGCAGGTTGAAAACACCTACTTCTGAATAGGCTCATAGAAACTTTATGTTTCCTCAGCTGTCTGGAAAATTTCCCCAAAGAAATGGTCATGTGAAACTCTGGTATCTCAATTCTTACACAACAATAGAGAAGGGGAAAAGCAGAAGATATTTTTGCGTTAACAACAACAATAAAGCATGTTTATCTAAATCCCTCATTTACTCTGTGTATGTTTTTCAGCTATTTATGGGGCTAGGAGGAAGAATGGTACTTTCTTCTCTGCAGATTTATGTAGCTGATGGTGACCAGGCACTACACCTTCCACTTCCCCAAATGGCGTCCAGAGGCCCATGATGCGAATTTCCAAGGATCCCAAAGACATACAGAGGATAAAGGACTGTGGTGCTGCTTGTTTTGAGCTGGTAGACTGAACCTAAGAGAAGATGGGATGGGAAGGAGGAGAAAAACAGACAAAAAAGCAGAGAGGAAAATACCAAGGTCAGACATAGAACAGAGATGGAGGAAGCAGAACAAAATGCCAGAAACATCCGGTTAAGAAGAAACCAAAGCTGGCAGTTTCACATCTGCCTCTAGGAATCCAAGCAAGCATTTGGGGATCCATTTTGGCACATGGTTATCTAAAATTCACAAATTCTAACCTAGAATATAAGAGATAAGTTAAAGATTTAAAGAAAGAACCTTCTTTAAAGACAGAGAGGAAAAAAGTCTGTCCCAAATTAGTACAAAGTAGAGAAGCAGAATCTTCTTTGTAGAGAAGGACACCTGGGTAAGCAGGAGGCCAAGTTCTCCACTTAATGTCACTTCCCCTTTCATATTCTCATGCTTATATTCTCCTGCTGCCAAAGCTAATCAGGTGTAACATTCCCCTAGTTAAACGTTGCCTTTGGATGAACAACAGACACATCCCTTTCCCTTATTCCTTTTACTACAATGAAAAGAGATTTATGAATAGAAACCCAGCCCCGGCCAAACTGCAACCAAAAAATAGCCGGGCGTTGTGGCGGGCGCCTGTAGTCCCAGCTGCTCGGGAGGCTGAGGCAAGAGAATCGCGTAAGCCCAAGAGTTAGAGGTTGCTGTGAGCCGTGTGACGCCACGGCACTTTACCCGAGGGTGGTACAGTGAGACTCTGTCTCTATAAAAAAAAAAAAAAAAAGAAAAGAAAATTGATTTTTTAAGTGCAATCGCTGCTTGGCCTTTTGGCTAAGATCAAGTGATTTTTTTAAATGCAGATGGAAGTCAACACATAATAACCACGAATCAGCCAAATTTCAAAATAGAGGTTTTTGATGGTGACATGGAGAACTCAGTATTGATCTCTCAGGCCATATCTGAATTCTCAGGTTTCCTGTACACACCTTTACATGCCTCTGCATTTCCCAAGGAGGGGAGTCTTGCTCAGGAAAATGGCCCATCCCAAGGTGAACAAGGTACGTCTTGAATGTTTCCATCTCAAGTCCAACAGGAGGAAAACATACTCTAGGAAAGAGTGGTTCTCTACCCCAATCAATGCCACTCCTCCCCAGAGTTAGATCCTGACCGTTACCTCCTAACTTCATTAAGAATGCATTTTTCTTTTAAAACTTGATAGAGCCTGTTGGCATCACCAACACCAGTTAAAAGCTGAACCAGGTCTTCATCACCTACCATCTATGAGAATGAATTTACAGTGGAGAATTAAAAGCAAACATTAGCCATCCTCCTAGAAGCCTATGGATTATGGTTTACCTTAATGTGGAAGTCACTATCAACCAGGATGTTTTCAGGCTTCAGGTCCTTGTGTATCACACCTTCTCCATGTAAGTAGCACATTCCTTCAATGGTCTCCACAATTATCCTTCCTTTTACAGAAAGTGGGATACTGATCTAAAAAGGGGATATAAGTCTATGAAACAGATAGGTAATTAAATAAACCAAAGCAACTGATTCACAGGAATAAAAATCCCAGACTAGGATACAGCGGCGGATCTAACCTGAGGACAGGACAGATGCTCTGAGCACTGCCGTCATTGTGAAACAATAGTGATTTCATTCTAGGGACTAAGTGCATTGTATTTTGTCACTGTAAAAACAGAAATTCCATGCCAATCTGGTAACATATAAAAAGCTATAAAATCAAGCTCTTTAAGAACACAAACATACATGATTTTTATCATTTAGGATTGTGTCATTAGTACCTCGGATGGTACCTGGAATGTTTGTTGAATGAATGGATGAATAAATACACAAACAAACATTTTGTGTGGTATACTCATTATGATATAATGGTATATTTATTTTGAATATGTGAAAAATGTCATAGAAATGAGCATGTGAAATAATATTAATAGAAAAAAGAATACAAAGGAACATGTTCATACTGATTACAGCCATGTAAAAATTAATCTAGGATAAACATGATGGTAAAAATATGATGAAGTGAATTTACTTCAGATCTTTGTACAGTCTCAGGCTCCTTGTACTAATAATTATTCTAGTTATGTGAACATCAGTATTAATACAAACAATTCCAGTTTCTATTATAGTGTTTAAATTTTAGTTTTGTTTAAGTCTGAAAAGCCAGACTTAATAGGATGTTTCCTAAAACTGTATTATATATTGGTTATTGGTTAATAGGAAAACAATTTTAATGATAGAAGTCAGATTCCCAAGTCTATCCCTCAAGCCATATTTAGGACACAGCATAGGTAAACTACAGTATTAATAGCTTGATCTCCACTGTACAGAAAATAGCAGAAAAGATTTTTTTTCCCCTTCTTCCTTGGTATATCTTTGGACTTAGGAAAAAATTTGAAGCAAGCAAAGTTGGTTCCCTTCCCAACCCCTTTCTGCTTCTCTGTTTCAGGTCCTCCTGACTTCTTGCTGAGCCCAAACTGGTGCACCTGATCCCTGCCAATCCTGCAGGATGCCTCCAAGTCTGAATGACTTCTCTCCCAATCAAAATGCCCACATATTCTAACAGTGGATCTTAGCTAGTTCGGAAGAAGAAAGCAATCTGATCAAAAATCATTATAATCAATCAATCTTATTCTTCCCAGAAGGTATCTAGAAGAGATGTTTGTTGACTTGGCAATGGTGGGGTGAGGAGAAGGTGGAAAAGGGGGAGTATTTGCCATAAAGGCAGTCATAATCCACCACTTTGCACATATAATCTTTGCTCTGGCCAACTCCAGTGATCTACAGTTCCTCAAATTTAGCAGACTCTCTAAGCCATTCTCTCTGCCTAGAACACTTACTCCCTAACTCTCTGCTTCAAAAACACCTACTGTCTCCTGTCTATTTTGGCTGGGTAGGTACCTCTCATCTGCACTCCACAGCTGACAATGAGTATATCTATCAAAGCACCATCACACCACACCACTATTTGTTCCTTTTACCTGCCTCAATCATACTGGCTATTGATTCCTGAGAAACCCCCAGGAGCTCTTCATCTTAATAGGCACATAAACTTTTTAAAGAGTGTTAAAGGAATCAATAGTATGATGAACGCAGATAAAACGAGCAGAAAAAACAATTTTTATATTCCTGCTTTAAATCTTATCCAATGTTGTTGCCACTAACGTTCTACACTTAACCTAAAAGTTTCTGGAACAGTATCAAATTACAAACACTGATACTCTATCTTGTCTTATATTCATGTCTATTATATGCAACTAATCCATATTTGTCACAGTCATTTACAGTATAGATGCCTTCATCAATCAACCCATATTTAAATGTCATCCACTGTGCATGTATCATACTTTAGATGATGTGCTTCAGGCAGACAGGGACTAGCTCTGGATCATGGATTGCAGAGTGGTTGACGAGTATGGTAAATAGCCAACCTCAGTACTAAGACAACATTGTGTGTGATACAGAGGACTGTCAACAAGAATGAGACAATGGATACCACCCTCAGGGCAGTGAAATGCAAGGAAAATTTAACAAGGGACTGACTTCAGAAAATCCAAACTACTCAGTGAATTCACAAAGGGATCATTTTATAGCAGCGAGTCACAAATGAACAGCACAGGGGCAGTGTAGTAGACAGCTGGCCTGCCCACTGGGCACAGGAATGTAGCAGAGACTCCGTACCTCAGATTTCAGAACACTCATCAGGTTGCCCTTCTCCATAAACTCCATGACCAGGCAGTAGTTTCCTTCTTCAATGATGATGCCCAGGAGCTTCACCACCCGACTATGCCTCAGTCTGTTCATCATCTTGCCCTCCTCAAGAAGGGACTCATTGTACCTGTGGGCAGAAAGTAGCCATGCTGAGCCACGCAGACCCAGCACCGCAGAGCCCTGCCTGTGTCTCCAAGGCATCATACTGCACATACTTTAGTCATACTCCTGGGTATGTTCTGATCTCTTCCAGGCTCAACACGAGCCTTGGAAGGCAGAGTGGTTTCCTGTTCATCTTTATAGCCCTCCTGCTCTATAAGTAGGATTAAATGCTGAAGAAAACTAAACAAAAGGATGAATGAATGAAAAAGTACATGAATAGCAATAATACAGCCTGCAGGAGTTTGAGGTTACAATGAGCTATGACTGTACCCCTGCACTCCGGCGTGGGCAATAGAGTGAGATCCTGTCTCTAAAAGTTAAAAAAGATTGTGTTGGATAGTACAATAAAAAACATAGCCTCTCTCCTAACCATTCTGATAAGGAGGGAGAGAGGTACAATCACTCCACTGATGGCTTTAAACAGATTTTTAGAACTTCTCAGGAACGAACTGCCTTTCTTTCTTTCTTTTCTTTTCTTTTTTTCACTTAGAACTGGTCCTCACCAAAAATGTGAAGTGAGGCTCTGCGTCCATAGCACAGCAGTAATGGTGCCGGCTGCATGCACAGAGGCTGGCGGGTTTGAACCCGTCCAGGGCCAGCTCAACAACAACGACAACTGCAACAATAAAATAGCCAGTGTTGCGGCAGGCGCCTGTAGTCCCAGCTACTTGGGAGGCTGAGGCAAGAGAATCGCTTAAGCCCAAGAGTTGGAGATTGCTATGAGCTGTGACACCACGGCATTTTATCCAAGGTGACAGCTTGAGATTCTGTCTCCAAAAAAAAAAAAAGTGAAGCGTATAAATCTGTCTTCACTGATACCTTCCCCAACTTCTTGTCTGCCTCCCTCACCACCCTTACCTTTTTGTCTTTTTCAATTTTCTTCCTCTTCATTTCTTTTCCATTATTTATTAGCCATGAGCTTTTCATTCAGCCTCAGAATCCCCATCAGTGATAATAACGAGCATCATCGTTACCCCTGACATCCCACCAGGGTCTGTCTCATTCTAACACCAGCAGTCTCATCCCCACACTGACCCACACCTCCACAACAGCCACTTTCCAGGGCCAGCTCAGAGGCAGGCCCACCCACCTCTGCTCCCAACTCACTCAGTGCGCTTGGGCCCTGTGTACACCTTTTTCATTATCACTAGTCCATGGGTTCTGTGGATACACAAGGACACCTTCCCAAAACCTCCGCTGTCCAGATCTTCCTTCTTCAGGAAGTCACTGGATTTCATCTTAATGTCATCCAAAGACATGTCTGGTTGCCTTCTGAATGCTCAAAATTATACTTTTTTTTCCTCTCAGAGCTGTACCCTGTAAAGAAAACAGAGGCTCTCTCAGGGCAAAAACATATGCTTTTGTAAAGTTCCGCCAAATGCTTGGTGTGCCTTTGTTTTTCTGAGAATAGACTCTAAAAAGAGCCACTTTTTATATTTCTAAGACTCACAGAAGACTATGCTTTTTATTCCTTCAGACTTGTCATTTTTGGAAATATGGAACATTAGAAAATCTTAAAAACCCTCCTGCTACAAAGAACCTATACGTGGTGGATAACACAATACAAACATCGATTCAAATGCACAACAGGAAAGAAAAGAATTCTAGGAACAGAAAAAAAAAAAAAGAATAGAGCACCAGAGGTGAGTAGTGGCCCATGTGGCAGCCCTGTGGGGCACTGTCAATCTCGCCATCCAGAAGTCAGGGCTTAATGCCTTGCCAGGGACAGAAGCTGAGATCAGAGCATTTAAGAAAAGAGGGCTGGGTTATAGCTTTCATGTGAAAGCCCCAAATTAGTTTCATAGTAGGGCTGAGTACATTGGGTACATTTTCTTCCATTCTTGAGATACTTTACTAAGAAGAATATGTTCCAGCTCCATCCATGTAAACATGAAAGAGGTAAAGTCTCCATCTTTCTTTAAGGCTGCATAATATTCCATGGTGTACATATACCACAATTTATTAATCCATTCGTGGATCGATGGGCACTTGGGCTTTTTCCATGACTTAGCAATTATGAATAGGGCTGCAATAAACATTCTGGTACAAATATCTTTGTTATGGTGTGATTTTTGGTCTTCTGGGTATATGCCCAGCAGAGGAATTACAGGATTGAATGGCAGATCTATTTTTAGATCTCTAAGTGTTCTCCATATATCTTTCCAAAAGAAATGTATTAATTTGCATTCCCACCAGCAGTGCAGAAGTGTTCCCTTTTTTCCACATCCACGCCAACATCTCTGGTCTTGAGATTTTGTGATATAGACTAGTCTCACTGGAGTTAGATGATATCTCAAAGTAGTTTTGATTTGCATTTCTCTGATGATTAAAGATGGTGGGTAGACGGAAGGGGATTGGTGGGATTACACCTGTGGTGCATCTTACAGGGGTATATGCGAAACTTGGTAAATGTGGAATGTAAATGTCTTGGCACAGTAACTGAGATAATAATGCCAGGAAGGCTATGTTAACCATTGTGATGAAAATGTGTCAAACGGTCTCTGAAGTTAGTGTATGATGCCCCATGATCATATCAATATACACAGCTATGATTTAATAAAAAAATAAATAAATAAATAAACAAATATAATATAAAGTAAAAAAAAAAAGAAAAGAGGGCTGGAGGATGGAGCCTATGGCTCAAAGGAGTAGTGTGCTGGTCCCATATGCTGGAGGTGGCAGGTTCAAACCCAGCCCTGGCCAAAAATCACAAAAAAAAAAAAGAAAGAAAGAAAAGAGGGCTAGAATGAAGACTCCCCACTTAACCTGGCACTGCTCTATATGCTACCCCTCCATGAAAGAATGAGCAGAAAAGAAGCAGCTTACCAACAAACATATTTGCCTTAAACTGGGCATGGAGTATTAATAAAAAGTCCATGTAAATGCATAACCTTGAACCTGTCTTCAGATAGATTTCAGCTTTGAAGTGAAGCTCATAAAGAGGATGCCCAGGACCTCCCACCCAAACTAAGAACTTTTATATAGGAAATGGTCATGGGCTGATGATATCCCGAGGTTATAAGGTTAAAGCAAACACAATGCCAGGCCAGCCAGGATTCTCATAAATAAAACCTACTTTAACATGATTTCTCTTTCCAAAATTATAAAACACAAATGAAAAAATTTACCATGAGCCATAGCCAGCAGAGACAATAAACGGCAGTGCTAGGCACCAAAGAACTTCAGGTAAATGAGCTACTGAATAGCATTAGAAAATAAATGTTTACAACAATTATGAACAAAAAAGGGAATGTGAACATAAAAAGGGCAATGCATTCTCTAAGAGGAATAGGAAGATGTAAAAAAAGGCTGAGAATTTAGACAACTTGTCCATCAGTACTCTGAAGTATGCGATGTCAGATCTCAAAAAATAGAACTATTTGCTTCATCCTTCTTCCCTTCTTTTCTTCCATTCATTCATTTTCCCCAAACTAAAATAAAGAATAAAAATCCATGGGAAATCACAATGAGACACCACCACACACCTACCAGGATATTCAAAAGTTTTAAAACTAACAGCACCAAACACTGGTAAAGCTGGGAAGCGACCAGAATTCTCACACATTTTTGGTAGGAGTATAAAATGGTATAATCATTTTGGACAAAAGACTAGCAAAGAGCTTTGTAGCAAAAGAGAAACTCCATGCATACCAAAAGGACATACTGGGGGGGACAGTGTACTCACACATCAGTGGGCATGTCTGGGTTTCAAGTAGAAGGGTAAAAGGGCAACTATGGATGCTTTATATTCCAGAAATACCTCAATCTCAATACAGTGAAAAATAACACTCGACAGGGCATAAAGTACTCATCAAAATTTGAAAGGCCATCAAAAGAATACCTACATATCTTACATGTCATAATGCATATACTTTGCTTATAAGATTAAAAATACTTTATATGACTCAGCAATTCCAGTTCCTAGAGAAATGAAAACCTGTGTCCAAACAGACTTGTACCTGTTCATAGAACTTTATTCACAACAGTGCCAAACTGGAAACAATTGCCCATCAATAAGAGAATGGGTAGGAAAAATAAATCTCCGTAGCCGGGCGTTGTGGCGGGCGCCTGTAGTCCCAGCTACTCGGGAGGCTGAAGCAAGAGAATCGCTTAAGCCCAGGAGTTGGAGGTTGCTGTGAGCTGTGTGAGGCCACGGCACTTTACCAAGGGCCATAAAGTGAGACTCTGTCTCTACAAAAAAATAAAAAAATAAAAAAATAAATCTCCGGTGTATTAACACAAGAGGATACTACTCAGGAATAAAAATGAATTACTCATACACAAAACAGCATGAATGAAATACAAAAAACATAGCACTGAGTGAAAGAAGCCCTATACAAAAGAATATATAGTATATAACTCCATTTGCATTAAGTTCCAGAACAGTCATAACTAATGTGTTGGAAAAAGAATACTGGCTGCCCATGGGCAAGGTGACAGGTGAGTGGGGTGGGGCAGGAGGGAACTTTCTGGGGTGCTGGTGATGCTCTGTGGTATGAGTGCATTACATTTGTCGATATTCCCCAATGTACTCTTAATTGCAGGGACATTTTACACCAAAAGAAAAACCTGTAAACATATGGAACCCTAGTTAAAGGTAAGCATTGGACATGCATCAACGCATCAGACAGAGTGATGGACAGACGCACGGGGAAGGAGATGGACGGCTACGTGATGAAGCAAGAGCGTAAGATGATACTGATGAGAGGTGTCGGGGAGTTCACTAGAAAACCTTTCACATTTTGCACTTTGATGTTGTCATAATAAAATGTTGGAGGGCAAGGACTTAAAGAATAAAAAGTACCATGAGGAGAGGGGAGTTCCTAAAGTAGTCTTGTTCAGTGGCCTACTGCTCAGGGCACCAGCCTCTACACAGCATCCAAAGGCTGTGGCTGGCCCAGCCTGGCAGGTGAGTAGCAGCCTTTATGGCTACCTTCCCGACAATGATGGAAGACGTTGCCAAACAAGAGGAAGTGCCCTCTGGAAAGAAGTGCAACGTGAGATGAAGCAGGGGGAGGGGTGAAGGAGGCTGCCAGGGTAAAGGTATGAAAACTGAGCGACTAGGGTGAGGAGGCACAGAAGGCAGGGCACGGGAGCCTTCTCCTGCACATGAACTCTAGCTCTGTGACTCACTAGCCCTGTAACCTTAGGGAACTTACTTAAGCCTCCATTTCCTCATCTGCAAAATGAAATAATGACAGCCTTACAGAACTGCTAGGTTGTATGAGAAAAAGAAATACCTTTCTGTGAAAACGTCTTTGTTGCCTACTTTATGGCTCTGGTTGGTCCAGCCACCCACCCAGGCTTTGAGAATGCCTCAGTGTGCAGCTGGCATCACTCTGCTCAGCAGGTCTCTACTGACTCGAGATGGGGGTGAGTGGAGGACAGAAGGCATAAAAGACAGAACATTGACTTTAATCCTCCTTTTCCATTTGTTGTAAATCCACAGGAGCACACGACATCACGTCTTCCCTACCACATGTTCTAATTTGTCCCACCCTTCTGCTGTCACCCTCCTAGGGAACCTTCTTCCCCCAACCTCTCGCCTGACTAGATGTACTCACTCTTCTGGTCTCAGCCAACTGTCATTTCTTGAGAGAGGCCATCCTAACTCTTCCCATTAAACATTTTCACAGTACCAAGTATGTTCCCCCCCGAAACAGTTAAGACAGCTGGAATTTGAGAAATGTTTCTCATGAAGCTCACAGAAGGCAGGAAACTGTCCTGTGTATTATCTCCAGTGGCTAACAGATCCTGACATATGGCAGCTGATCATTAAACGGATAACTATTTTTTAAAAAGAACTAAATTAGACTGTCTAAAAATAAAGGATGTATTTAAATGAATTACAGGACATTCATATGACAGATTATATAGCCTTTCAAAAGTGTTTTCAAGGAATAAATATGTAAGAATAATAAATACCTATATGTATATATCTGTGTGTATAGACATAGATGCTGATACAGATATATGTACAGAAAACAGACACAGAGAAAGACATCAAAATGTTAACAACAATTATATCTAGATTGTAGGGTTATCTGTATTTTCTTTTTTACACATTTACTATATGTTCCAAATTTTCTATAATAAACACAAATTCAGTTTATAAAAATTATATTTTTGGGGTGGTGCCTGTAGCTTAGTGGGTAGGACGCCGGCCACATACGCCCAGGCTGGTGGGTTCAAACCCAGCCTGGGCCAGCTAAACAACAATGACAACTGCAACAAGAAAAAACTAGCCAGGTGTTGTGGGGGTGCCTGTAGTCCCAGCTACTTGGGAGGCTGAGGCAAGAGAATTGCTTAAGCCCAAGAGTTTGAGGTTGCTGTGACCTATGACGCCACAGCACTCTACAGAGGGTGACATAGTGACACTCTGTCTCAAAAGTGGCTCAAGGAGTAGGGCGCCAGTCCCATATGCCGGAGGTGGCGGGTTCAAACCCAGCCCCGGCCAAAAACCACAAAAAAAAAAAAAAAGTTATATTTTTTGAAAGGAATAATTCCTTGACTCAATAGTTCTTTAAGGAATTAAATCAGAGATCCTGATAAAGATTATGCACAAGGATGTTCCTGGTAACATTATATAGAACAGCAAAAGCATGCAAAATAATTAACAAGTACAGAGGAGAGGGTAAGTTATGGCTCACCCATACTCTGAAATATGTCTAGCAGTATCAAAATAATGCTGTTTAAGAAAGTTTAATAACATTTTTTTTTAAATGCTAACAGTAAGGAAATAGGAAAGAACTACACATGCCCTGACGAGTTCTATTCGGTATCTCTCCTTCAGTCCAGGCCACGTCCCCTAAACTTTGTTGAATTTGTCAAAACCTAATAGGACTCACAGTGCCTCCTGTGTGCAGTGGAACTTAGGGGAAGGAGGCCTCCAGGTGGGTCTGCCAGACTTTGTGAGCTCAGTTCATGACCAGAGTCAGTTCTTCTTATAACCCTGCAATTCTAGTTTAGTAAGATCTTAATCTTATCATTCGGTTTCTAATAATTTCTTTTTTTACTCTTCTTCCTCACTCTTTTCCCCCATGAACAATTCAACTTTATATACTGAATATGTGTATCTTAGGAAGGCCTTTGTTTGTAGTTTAGTGAAGGATACCCAAGAGCTACAGAAACACTGAATTTAGGGAGGTTATATAGCCATAATACAGAGTAATTAATGAAGGCATGCTGGCCTGTTATATTAACTAATTTCAACTAATACATAATTGTATACATTTTAATGGAATTTGTTAATGTTTTTGAATAAATGGACATTAACTCAAGGAGTCAGGGAAGTGACTTTTTTCCTACTGAAATTAATGAAAAATTCCAAGAAATTTCACATATTACTTTCTAAGGCAGGGTAAGTCTACATCAATATTCTAACTGACTTGCTCCTATTTCTACATGATGGCCATGCATAACAAGAGTGTGATAGAAAATGTTGGTTGCCTACCTGTCACTGCCCTTTCTTCCTTGCTAATGGAGATCCAATTTTACTCAGGTATCCAAGTGACTAAAGAACTTCTTCAAGGTTCTTTGATTATAGCAGCTGGATGCTTTGCCAAGATAAACAAGAGCTCTGAGCAAAAAAGGGCCAATAGGCCTTTTCTTTATTGTGACAATGGGGAACCATGTGCTGACTATGGAAAACATGTCTTGCTCTGTAAGCCTATACCTTGCACTTACTGTATAAACCTTGCTTTCTCCTTCTCAATAAACTTTGTTTCATGCTTGCCATAAAAAAAAAAAAAATAGGGAGCCAATGCTCAGCAAGAGACAGACTGAAAAAGAGTTTAAACAAGTATTATCACCTCCATGAACACACTATGATCTGTAAACTTTATCTGTAAATTTTACAAATGAAGAAATTAAGATTTGTAGTTAAATGATTCACCTAAGGTGGTAGATTCTGGAATCAAACCTTTGTCATTTAAACTTTCACTCTCAGTTCACTAACACATTCTATCTCTGTAGACAGCAAACATTTTCTGTCTTTGGAAAAATCCAGATGAAAAAACCCAAGCTTACAGCCTTACTCATCTATATTAAACGAGTATGCAACAATCAGACACAAGAGGAATGGACAAAATTTTAAAAACAGGAAATATATGGTTCAAAATCATTATTCTACAGATAATATAGTCAACTATTTTTGCCAAAATATAACATCCAATCAAAGCATGGAAAGTTATACATATTTTTCAAATTTCATATCATGGAATAATATGGATTAATAATATGGATTAACAAGCACCACACAGTAGTTTGTCCAGTTTGTATGTTGGTATTTCAAGAATTCTTCTTAATACTCAGCCAAATTCACAGCCCTGAAAGTACAATGTATTTCTGGGGCTCAACATACTGCCTCAGATAGAGGAAAATGAAAATGAAGAATTTGTTTTTGCTGTTTTATCAGTACAAATAATGATGGTACACTCCAGGTTTCATTTAAAACAAACCTACTCTTCACTTTTGGCTTATAAACCAGCGGCAGTAAGGCGGTGCCTGTGGCTCAGTGGGTAGGGCCCCGGCCAAATTGAAACCAAAAATAACCGGGCGTTCAGGCGGGCGCCGGTGGTCCCAGCTACTTGGGAGGCTGAGGCAAGAGAATCGCCTAAGCCCAGGAGTTGGAGGTTGTCGTGAGCTGTGATGCCACAGCACTCTACCGACGGCGATAAGGTGAGATTCTGTCTCTTTAACAACAACAACAAAAAAAATAACTGCAGTATGCCACATTTATAACTGATCACAATTTCCTCCTTACTCAATACACCTTCCTGGCAGTCACAAAATGTACATGCCTAATACGTCATTGTACATGTCAAAGTTCACTACATGCCTTGGTTTCTTAAAGTGTAAATCAGGAAAGAATTAGTAGTGGTCCAAAGACATAAAGACCTTCATTTGAATAGCCTCGTGCATTGCATTGCCCAAGACAAACCAGAGCTCTGACATAGGAACAAACAAATGATCAGCAAGAGACAAAAAAATGATCCCAGACATCCTCCCCTCTACACATTCTTATTAAACTCTGTCGAATGCTTAGGAGAAAAGGACGCAGCCTAGCCTCTTTGATATCCTGAAGAGAGACTCTGTAGCACTTCATAAACGCAAATGCAACCGACAACCAAAGAAGCCTCTTAGGGTTAGGACATTTATCCCTTCAGCTCTATTGACTGCTCTTTTTCCATTTGCCAGGTGACATCTAAGAACATGCGGGAATGCTTTTGATGTTCTTCACAACCTGCTGCGGCCCCAAGTGCAGTACTGAATAGCCACTTCCAAGGATTGATAAAAAGTGCCATTCCAGGACGTAACTCTGTTATGGCGAGAGCAAGCACTACTTTTTTCTTAATAACATACTGCAAAAACGACAGGTCATCCCTGCCAAGACAACAAGGACATTAGCAACGAAGCGTCTATTACACTGTCACACCACAGACGTGGATCGAGGGCAGGACTTCGCCCCGCTCCGGACTTGCGCCTAGATATTCCACAACAAAAGGCACAAGGGTTCCCGCCAGCAGCTCGACTTCCGGAAACGGCGCGGACCCCGCCCCCCGCACGCACGCTGCTTCCGGGAAGCGGACTGCCGGGGATCCTGGCGGCGGCTAGGCCTCGGCACAGACGCACCCACAAATTACTTTCGTTTCTGCGCCAGATGGCCCGAGGCCGGAGTGAAGGAAGAAGCGGTGGTAGGAGAGTTAGGATTTGCTCAGACGCCGCGGCAGCCTCGCGGGACGGGCTGGGGGAGGGCACCCAAGCCCGGACGAGGAAAGTCACCGGGATCTGGGTTTGGGAGTGGCCGCCCCGCGCCCGCCCGCTCACCGCGCCGGGTTCCGTCACCCTGCGGTCCAACCGCGGTCCTTCGGTTTCGTTCGGACGAGGTGTGCTCTGGCGCCCCAAGGCGTAGGCCCACCGCGACAGCCACGCTCCGTGAGGCCGTTCGGGTGGCTGCACGTCTTCGTGGAGTGCTGTCAGCTGGGGGGCGTGGACTGCTGGCTCTGCCTCCTCCCCTAGCTCCCGCCTGAGAGGAGGCCTGTGAGAGCGCCCGCCCCGCCGCCTGCGGGGCCGCGCTCTTGGGTTTTAATCCTGGAGCTCTCCTGGCACCTAGAGGAGCGCGTTTTTTGTTTTCAGGTGAATCGGCAGGCCTAAAGAAAAGAGGAAACAGAAACCTCTGCCGCGCAGGGAAGGCCGCTTGGCCAAGCAGAATGCACTGGGTGGGTTACCTGGGAGGATTCAGAGCTCCTGGGTTAGCATGGGCATCTCATAGTGGAATCTTAAGAGTATGTTTCTAAGTGAGGAAAGCCAATCTGAAAAGACAATGTAATGTATAATTCCAACTATGTGCATATTGGAGAAGACCAAACTATGGAGACAGTAAAAAGATTTGTAGTTGCAGGGCAGGGAGTGGTTATAGGGAGGAAGGGATGAATAGATGGATTACAGGAGATTTTTAGGGCAGTATAGTGTGATATAACAATGGTAGATACATGTCTTGATACATTTGCCAAAGGTATATAGATTGTACAACACAAAGAGTGAAACCTAAAATACACTCTGAACTTCGACTGACAATAAGGTATCTGTATTAGTTCATCAGTTCTAACAAATGTACCATACTGGTACAGGATGTTTGTGGTAGGGGAGGCTTTAGGGGACAGGATAGGTATAGGAGGGCATATATTCTTACCCTTCAATTTTGCTGTAAAACTTAAACAGCGCTAAAACATAACGTCTATTGATTACTTTTAAAAAAGATCTAGACATATGAAAAGAGAATAAAGGGATACCTATTCATTAAACAAATCTATCTCCTTTATGCCAAACAGGTACTAGATAGGAGTACATCTGGGGCCAGGTGCAGTGGCTCATACCTGTAATCCTAGCACTCTGGGAGGCAGAAGCAGGTAGATTGAGCTCACAAGTTTGAGACCAGCCTGAGCAAAAGCAAAACCCCATCTCCAAAAAATAGCCCAGCGTTGTGGGCGCCTGTAGTCCCAGCTACTTGGGAGGCTGCCACAAGAGAATCACTTGAGCCCAAAGAGTTTGAGATTACTGTGAGCTATGACACCATAGCACTCTACTGAGGGCAACAAAATAAGACTCTCAAAAAAAAAAAATAATAAAAAGTGTGTCTGGGATAGATATGAGTGGTACAAAAAGGAATTCATTCCTTCAGTAAATATTTACTGAGCACCTATTACTACTCTAGGCACTGAAGACTCAAACACACAAATCTGTACACTCCCTTCAAAGAGCTTACATTCTAATGGGAAAGATAAAAAGAGTTCCTGCACATCACTATCCTGCATACCATGTCACTTTCAAACACTGGAAGTGGGGCTGAGATGAACTGTTGTTGCTTCATTTTCTTTAATGTCCTTGCTGACTTCAAAACAGATTTGAGAGCACTAGGCCCACCAAAAGGCATGAGAGAAGACTGCCTGCAAAGAAGGGACTCATCTTTATAGGCTATGAGAACAGAAAGACAAAAAAAGAACAGTAAAAAGTTAGGCAGTAAAACCAGCAAGAACAAGGAGGCACTATCTGTAAAGCTAGTGGAGGCCAAAGTGTGAATAAAGCAGACAGGTCTGCTAGCCACACACCTGAAACCCAGCAGATTTCTGCCACCACCTCCAGGCCACAGTTCCCAGTGTCCTTGGAAATGAGACCTTCACTACCCTAACTGCTAGCCTGAGACCCTGGGAGACTTCCCTGACTCCTTTCCATCTTTCCCTTGTCCCCCCACACCCATCACCAAGGCCTGCTTTCTGCCCCCAAGTCTCTCTCCAGCCCTAACCCTGTCTGAGCCAGGCAAGCTTCCCTCCAGAGCCTCTGGTCTCCCTGCAGCCACTCCCCCGGTAATCAGCCCAGGAAAATGCAGACAGAACCACTGGAGCACCTTGGGACAACACACACACACACACACACACACACACACACAGCCTCCTAAGAGAGGAGTGGGTCTTAATCTTTTTACTGCTCCCCTTGACCCTCCCCTGACCCTAAGGATGAGCTTGATGGTACCCTACTGAAATGGCTTCTCCACCTCTGGCCATCCTGGCACCCATTTCAAATTCACTTCAGAGCCTTGGCAAACACTGCTTATTTCACTTCCAAGTCCCCACCCCTGTCACAGGGTTAATCGTCCTCCCCCTTCTTAGTTCCACTGGCAATTGCAGCCTCAGAAGAACCCCGTCCACGAAACAGCTCCTAAGAGGACCCATCGCCCCCATTACAATTCCTCATCTCAGTGCCTGTGTTCCCCCACCAGACTGGACGTTCTGAAAGCAAGGATTGTGCTTGGCACCGCTGATGCCAAGGCCCTGGAAGGGTGCTCAGGAACAAGGAAGGGTTCCATCGGGTTAGCTGCATTATTGAAAAAATGAGAATAGGTAAAAGGTGCCCGAATTTGCAATTGGAGATTGTAAAAACACAAAGAAGAGGTTGGACAGACGTCATTTTGTAGATCCCTGAGAGAGAAGCGGTGAGAAAACAGTGCCGGTATGTGGGGACGCGGACACCGGCTGAGGACCCAGGCCGGCTCAGCGGCGGCGGGAGGAGGAAGGACAGCGTCTGCGGCTCGCTGGGCATCGCGCCGCGCAGCTCTGGGGCGCTCCCAGGGCACAGCCCCGCTGACCAGCAACCGCCCGATAAAGGCCATTTCTACACCTGAGACGGCGCCTCCCGCTTGGGCTCTCCTGGTGCGCGGCTTGCGCTTCTGTCCTCGTCCCTTCTCTCAGCAACAAACCGCGGGAGCTAAAGCTCAAACCTCGAGTCCCCGGTCCCCACCCTGCGCAGGGTCGCCCCCATCAGCTACCTTCGTTCAACACCACCGCTGCCTTGGTTGCCGCGCTCAGAGACTCAGGAGCCAACCAAGCAAGTGCGCTCCTTAGCTCTCTCCTTGTATTGCGGTCTTTTATGTAATCCGGTACGGTGCCACGCCTGCGTCACCGACACCCGGGTGGGCGTGGCCGGAGGACGGGGGTAGTCTTGGGCGGAGCGGGGGAGGGGCGGCAGACGGTGCCCGCAGCGCAGTGTGAACTTCCTCTGCAACCAGATTCCGACCGGAGAGTTCTAAAGCGGAAAAAAAGGCTCGTAGCCCACAGTGTCCTGGGGGACTGCGAGACCGAATTCTGAAAGGGAAATTCTCCTGAAACTGACCTCCAAAGGAAAGCAGGCCGGAAGCCCGCAGTACTAAGAAACAGGAAGTAGGACAGAAGGAGGAGAAGAAAGCCCCGGAGCCCTGGTGATTTCCACTCCCTGGAAGCGAAGGTAGAGTGACAGACCGGAAGATCACTGGAGTCTGTATTCCACGCTTCTTGTCTTGTGTATATGAGAGATTTCGTTAGAACCAAAGTGTTTGTTCTAGCTCCCTCCCCCCCATACATTAGTACTAGTCCTGGACCCGGATGCAGTCCTCGCTCCTGGTCCTTGAGCCCTTCTCCATCCACAGGTCTGTCGGCCGCGGTGCTGGAGGCAGACACTTAAGTCAGACGGCAGGACGTCCTGCCGTTCACAGGCAGGGACGACTTCAGGGAGGTGGTGCAGCAGTTCCTGACGTCATCAGGAACCGCCCTCCCGGTCTCCCACTCCCCTCGTTGTGCCAGCTCCACGCTCAGACTGAGGCTCAAGGTGTCAGCAGGGTTGTCTTCTTCTGAAGGCTGTGACGAAAAAATCTGTTCCTGTCCTCCCTCCCTGAATTATAACTGGCCACCTTCTTGCTTGACTTCTCGTGGCCATCCCTCTGCATCGATTTGTGTCCAGATTTCCTCTTCCTCTGTGAGATACCCCAGTCATACAAAGAACAGCACTGAGTAACACTGCTACAGTGAACGTATGTTCAGGGGTCCAAGCTCAGAGATGCCACAGCTTTTAGGTTTCATCTCAGGCATGTGTTTCCTCTCCTCTTTAGAAGCCCCTGGGGACAGATACTGATTCTGAATCATTTCCAGAGGTTCACTGGATGTATGTTAAGCTAATCAGCTCATTTACAGTCTTTACCTGTAAGGAAGAGCATGCCTTTGCACTCTTCTTTTCATACTTCTGTTTATACCCTCACCTAGCAAGGAAGATATGTCAGTATAGAAATGGCTTGAAACAGGCTTGGTGCCTGTACTTCAAGTGGCTGAGGCGCCAGCCACATACACCATTGCTGGAGGCAGCCCAGGCCTGCCAAACAACAATGACAACTACAACCAAAAAATAGCCGGGCATTGTGGCAGGCGCCTGTAGTCCCAGCTACTTGGGAGGCTGAGGCAAGAGAATTGCTTAAGCCCAGAAGTTGGAGGTTGCTGTGAGCTGTGATGCGACAGCACTCTACCCAGGGCAACAGCTCGAGGCTCTGTCTCAAAAAAAAAAAAAAAGAAAGAAATGGCTTGAAACAGGTAGTAGCCTTCCTCACCAATTAATATTTGCAGTTACAAAGTGTCTTTCTGCAAAAAAATTGATCTTATGTTTCAAATCATTTCCAGTAACATTTCCTAAACATAGATAAAATACAAGGACAAAATTTTGACAGTCTTATCCAAGTTATTAACTGAGGAAACTCTCCCTACAAAAAAATATCTCAGTGGGGCAAATTCTTCATCTCCTTTCCCCTTTGCACTTTCTTCCCCTTTTGATCCTACCTCCCTGAACTGGTGTGTACACACACAGGCACCAGGGCCGTCCTGTTCCCTCAGCACTTCTGGAGTGTGAAGCTGGTGATTGAACACATGTTGCAGGCCATTCCTCCCTCCTGGGCAATGGGGCCAGCTTACCTGACCACAGGCTTTCTCTTTGCCCCTAGGAGGACCATGGCCAAGGCAGAGGAAATGCTTATGGGAGCATAAAACACGTTATGTGAAGGGTTGTCTTGACAGAGATCTTTAAAATGGTAATGGCAGGCAGGATGCAGTGGCTCACACCTATACTCTGGGAGGCTGAGTGAGGCAGGTGGATCCCTTAAGCTCAGGAGTTCCAGACCAACTTGAGCAGTGCAAGGCTGTCTCTACTAAAAATAGGAAAAGTAGCTGGATGTGGTAGGCTCCTATAGTCCCAGCTACTTGGGAGGCTGAGGTAAGGGGACCACTTGAGCCCAAGAGTTTGAGGTTGCTGTGAGCTATGACACCACTGCACTCAACTACAGAGTCTCACTCTGTCTCAAAAAAATAAAATATAGACATTGTGTCCAAGACAACTGTCCATTTTGTCACTCCTCACTGGCACAGTTGTTTTTTACTATTTCACCTTGTAAATATATTCCCACAGTGTTACAATGATATGTACACACATGTGTAAACCTTCCACCTAAAATAGCGCTCCAATTCTGTGGAAGTACTGGAAACAGCGTTGCCCTCCTCCTGTGATATAGAAAGTAAACTGAGAGTGGGGAATATAGAACAGAGGAAACACCTGAAGTTTTCTGTGTCTTTAAAAACGTCCTCTACTCAGGGTGGCACCTGTGGCTCAAAGGAGTAGGGTGCTGACCCCATATGCTGGAGGTGGCAGGTTTAAACCCAGCCCCGGCCAAAAACAGAACCAACTCATCTGCCAGACGGATGCAGGGAGTACAGAAACGGTACTTGGACCATGCACTGACACAGGACAGTGATAATCAGTGAACTCTGATCCTTTTCCGGTAAGGACCAGCTCCACCCATCTGAGAAGGAGGAATTCCAGACTCATAAAACCCTATGTTTTCTATCCTGGTCTAGAGATATGCTGTTTTGCCTGCGTTTTATGAAGAGTCCTTGTGAAATTTTCAACTGGACACCAGACTGTGGCCTCCCTATTTTTCACCTGATACACAAAAGATAGCGAGATGCTAAATCAGATTCAAACATAGATAGCTATGAGGCAAGGAGCTCTCACCCCCCCAGTGGCTGCTCAGTAGGCCCTGGCCAGCTGGGGAGAACCAGTCAGCTTTCCTGCTGAGCACCCTCCCTCCCAGATGGACAGCCCAAGCCCAGGGTTGAAATCAGAGTTCCAAACTTTGCTATCCTCCAGACATCATGTCATCTTCAAACACCAGAAGTGGGGCTGAAACAATTGTGTGTTGTTTTAGGTTTTTTGGTTTGTTTACAATGTTCTTGCTAATTCAGAAACATGGGTTCAGGAACTTTACTCTTTAGTCCCACCAAAAGCCCTGTGAGTACACTGTGCACAGAGGACTCTCCCCTGTAGGGTACTGGAATAGAAGGGCAAGAAAAAAAGAGTAGAAAGTGAGGCAATAAGGCCTGCAAGAACAAGGAGGCACTACCTGTGAAATCAGTGGAGAAAAAAGTATGAATTTAAGCAGACAGGTCTGCTGGCCACACAACTAAAACCCAGCACACCTCTGCCACCACCTCCAGGCCACAGTCCCCAGTGTCCTTGGAAATGAGACCCTCACTCCCCCAGCTGTTCCCCTGAGACTCCGGGAGACCTTCCTGACTCCTTGCCATCTCTCCCTTGTCCCCCTACCCCTCCCCTCCCCATCACCAAGGCCTACCTTCTACCTCCAAGTCACTCTCCAGACTGTGCACTTCTGGTCCTGTGTCTAGTCTGGGCCATCCAGACTTCCTCCAGAGCCTCTGGTCTCCCTGCAGCCACTCCACACTGATGAGCTGGTGCTCATGAAAATGCAAACCGAACTACAAGAAAGCCTTGGGAAAACACGCACACGCACACACACACACGGCATTCTGAGAGGAGAGCACTGTCTTGATTCCTTGACTACTCCCTTGAAGCTCCCCTGGCCCTAACCATGAGCCCTCCTATTGAAACTGAAATGGCTACTCCATGGCCACCCACCCTGCTCTGGCCTCAACCTCACTCCCCCTCACAGCCTCCATCTCTGGCCATCGTGTACTCATTTCAAATTCACCTGAGGGTTTTGGCAAACACTGCTTATCCCACTTACAAGACCCCACCCCCATTACAGGGTTAATCCCACTCCCCCTTCCCAGCTCCACTCACAATTGCAGCCCCGGGAATCTTCCCTGGACCTTGCCCATGCAATAACTCCCCATTGCAACCCATCACCTCCAGGGCAATTCCTCATCTCAGTGCCTGTGGTCCCCACCAGACTGTCATCCTCGTTTCTTCCACTTCATTAGCTCCTTTGTGCACTTTTATACTGGTCTGTACTTCGGTGAATATTACTTGGAAAATTGCTTCTGGGTAGGTTTCATTGCAGGTTGCCACCTCATCATCCATTGCAGCCAAACCTTCAAAGTCTACTTCTTCATATTCTGCCGTGGGAGATGGACTGTCTAATGGGACCAAAACATCATGCTCTTTAGTTTTGACAAATCCAACTTTCTTGAAACACTTTTACATCATTTCTGTAACTTTATTCTAAGCAGAACTGATCCAGATGACAAGATCCAGAGCATTAACTGATGCAATAGATGATACTCCCACAAGCAGACTGTGGGTTTGTGTTTTAGTAATTACGCACTGTAGGAGCTGGGCATGGTGGTGCACTTTAAATGTTTTGATGATGCCTTGGTCAAGAGGTTGGATTTTTGAAGTCATGTATGGAGGCAGAAATTTCATTGTCACATCTGGAAGATGATTCACTTGCTGGTAGCCAGGACAGTTGTCAACTGTCAGTAGAATAGACCATTTCTTTTTCATTTATTGGTCAATACCTTCTACCCACCCCTCAAATAAAGCATCAGTCATCCATGTGCATTTGTTTGATCTCCAAGAGACAGGGAGATCTTTGGGCTTAACAGTCTTGAATGTGCTTGACTTTGCCAATTTATAAAGTCGCCAAGGACTTTAGTTTCCCTCTGGTTGAGAACTGTGAAAGGTTCTTTGGAGAATTTTCTGCTCTTATATTTGTCACCCTTTATGAGGAGGCTCCTTTGGAAAGTTTTCTGCTCTTACGTTTGTCACCCTTTATCAGGCAACTCCTTGAAAAAGAGTCCACGCTCATCAGCATTAAAGATGTCATCTTTGAAGCCTCTGGTGAAATCCAGGAACTTTTTTTCCACAACTTGTACTGGAACTTCATTAGATTCACCATGCAACAGTTTCTGAGAGATCTCATATCACAGTTTAAATTTCTTAAGACAACCATATGATTCTTGGAAATCTGCCACCCTGAATTGCTGTACGAATGTTTTAGCAATTTCTTGATCCTCAGCCAGAAATTTAGGTGTTAATTGGCCTCATTTGTTTGAACCAGCTTAATGTGGTTTCATTCACTTAATCTAGGGAAATTTTCCTCCTTTTCACTGTAGGTCTTCACTTTCCTAATCATATCTCTCTAGGAAATCGTGTTTACATTTCTGGATGTTGCTAACTGTGGTCTTGATAACACCAACATGTTCTGCCATCTTTCTTTGGCTATTGCTTTCCGGAAAATGTAGACGATAACCTTTTCCTTCAATGTCAGATCTTTTAGTTCTTTCCTTTGGGCCATCATGTCCCTATTAACTGTAAAAAATTTCAGTAATTGTAGCATTTACCTACAAATCAGACCAGTCCTTCACATTGAAAAAGTCTGCTACACATAATAAACAATAGGACATTAGGCCTAATCTAACAGATAGTAATAAATAAGACAGGAAAAAGGAACTTTTCATAATGGAAAAATAATACAACTAATAGGCAAAGGCCACACCTTTTACCCATTGGTGTAGAGTGGACTTAATTGGTCTAATTATAGAGGGTAAATTAATATTGTGAGGCATAATCCAAGTGGGCAAGATACAATTTACAGAGATGGTCAATATATCAATATACTCAGTAGAAGAGTACATGTGGTATAGATCTGGTCTATGAAAATTACATTGATGTAGGGAGATGATCAACAATGGAGGTTCTATTATGTATGGGGAGGAGGGAGAGCACTCTTACCATTCAACAACAAAACAGAGGGCAGCGCCTGTGGCTCAGTCAGTAAGGCACCGGCCCCATATACCGTGGGTGGCGGGTTCAAATCTGGCCCCGGCTGAACTGCAACCAAAAAATAGCTGGGCGTTGTGGCGGGTGCCTGTAGTCCCAGCTACTTGAGAGGCTGAGGCAAGAGAATTGCTTAAGCCCAGGAGTTGGAGGTTGCTGTAAGCTGTGTGATGCCACGGCACTCTACCGAGGGCCATAAAAGTGAGACTCTATCTCTACAAAAAAAAAACAGAAAACTTCTCCAAAGAAGATACAGAAACGGCCAGTTAACACATGAAAAGATATTCAACATCATTAGTCATTAGGGAAATGCAAATCAAAATCACCATGTAAGGCTTGGCGCCTGTGGCTCAAGTGGCTAATAAACCTGAGCTGGTGGGTTCGAATCCAGCCCAGGCCCGCCAAACAACAATGATGGCTGCAACCAAAAAATAGCCAGGCATTGTGGTGGGTGCTTGTGGTCCCAGCTACTTGGGAGGCAGAGGCAGAAGACTCGGTTAAGCCCAGGAGTTGGAGATTGCTGTGAAATGTGATGGCACGGCACTCTAACCCAGGGGGACAGCTTGAGGCTCTGTCTCAACGAAAAAAAAAATCACCATGTAATACCACTTTAACACCCATTAAAATGGCTATTACCAAACACACACACACACACACACACACACACACACACACACACACACACAAATGTTAGGGTGGTGCAGTGACGGTTCAAGGTAGTTGCCAAAGTAGTTGAAGAGAGCAAGACCAAGTAAAGTTTCAGCAAGAAAGAAAAAGTTTATTTTAATGGCATGGATAGTAAGCCAGGCCCCTTTCTAGCAACCGCAGACATGAAAATCTCAGTGCTCAGATTTTATACACAACTTTTAAGAGGTACCAGTTGCTTCTTAGAACTTCCCATAGTCTTGATCAACTCTGTTTCCATGACATGTTCTCCTAACAACTCGTGTCTATCTGTCCATGTCAGAAAATCCCTAGGATATTAATCAGTCCCCCAGAATAACCCACCTGCAAGGTCTCTATTAGCCCCATCCCCACAATAGCTCAGGTCAACCTGACCCAAGCCAGTCAAAAATAGCCTAACTGTATCCACCATCCATCCTGCTCATGTCCAACTACCTGCCTAACCTAACACAAATATACACAAAGAAAACCAGGCTGGGTGTGGTGGCTTAGGCTTGTAATCCTAGGAATTTTGGAGGCTGAGGCAGGAGAATCACTTGAGACCAGGGGTTTGAGACCAGCTTGGGCTACATAGTGAGACGCTGTCTCTTAAAAAAAAAAAAATCATAATAATAATAACGTACATATGTTGTTATATAGAATAATAGTAACAATAAAAATAATAACAAGAGAAATTGTAAACTTGTGCATTATGCCAGGATCAAGTGAAATTTATTCCAGGTATACAATGCCAGTTCACATTTGAAAATCAATACATGTAATCTACCCTATCAATAGGCTAAAGAAGAAAAATCACTTGATCATATCAATTGACAGAAAAAACAAGTGAAAACAACAGAAAAAACATTTGAGAAAATCTAGCACTCATTTATAATAAATTCTTGGCCAACTAGGGATTGAAGGAAACTTCCTCATTTTGATTAAGGAAATTTATAAAATCCTGCAGCTAACATCATAATCAATGGTGAGAAACCAGATGATGATTTTCTCATAAAAGAAAGAACAAGGTACATCCTTTTTCACTACTCCTATTCAAAATGGTACTGGAAATCGTAGCTAGTGCAATAAAACAAGAACAGGAAATATAATAAAAAGCATACAGATTGGAAAGAGAGAAATAAATCTTTGTTTCCAGATGACATAATTCTCTGTATAGAAAATTTCAAAGAATTGGTTTTTAAAGAACAAAACAGCAGAGGAAAAAAAAAAGGACCTTCCTGGGAGTAATTCATGATTACAGCAAGGTTGCAGGACACAGAGTTAATATACCTAAGTCAATTACTCTCCTTCATACCAGCAATGAAAAATTGAAATTTGAAATTTAAAACACAATACCATTTACATTAACATAAAAAATAGGTATAAATCTAATGAAATACATGTATCTAAGGATCTGTATGTGGAAAACTGCAAAAGGCTAATGAAAGGAATTAAAGTAGATCTAAATAAGTAGAGATTCTGTATTCATGGATTGGAAGACTATTTATTATTAAGATGAAAATCCCATCAAGCTATTTTGCGGCTATTGAGAAACTGATTCTAAAAAACTCAGAATAGTCAACACAATACTGGAGAACAAAGCTGAATGATTGGCATTATCTGACTTCAAAACTTACTACAAAGATTAAGAGAGTATAATTTTGGTGAAAGAAAAGACACACAGATAAATAGAGCTTCCAGAAATGTTCACAAAAACATAGTGAACTGATCTTTGGACAAAGGAGAAAAGGCAATTTAATAGAGAAAGGATAGTCTTCAACAAACTGCACAGGAGCAAATGGGCATCCATATGCAAAAAAAAGAAGAAGAAGAAGGAAGGGAGGGAAAGAGAAAAGAAATGAGAATGAATCTAGACACAGGCCATATATATTTCACAAAAAATTAATTCAAAATTAATCATAATTTTCAAATCAATGATTTGAAAATGATCAATTTTCAAAATGATTTGAATCAAATCATTCAAAATTTGAAACTATGAAACTTCTAGAGAAAACATAGGAGATCTTGAGTTTAACAATTAGTTTTTATTATTTATTATTTATTTATTTAAGAAAGCCTTCACTCAGAGGCAGTAAGTTTTTAGATACAACACCAAAAGTATGATCCAGGTCAGGCGCCGTGGCTCATATCTGTTAATCCTAGCACTCTGGCAGTGGAGGTGGGTGAATTGCCTAAGCTGACAAGTTCCAGACCAGCCTGAATCAGGGAGAGATAACATTGGACTATTTTTAGAGAGGCAGACTCCTGTAGTCCCAGCTACTTGGGAGGCTGAGGTAAGAAAATCATTTGAAGCCAAGAGTTTGAGGTTGCTGTGCGCTGTGACGTCAAGGTATTCTACTGAGGGTGACAAAGTGAGACTCTGTCTCAAAAAAAAAAAAAGTATGATCCATGACAGAAAAATTGATAAATTAGATTATTGAAAGGAAAATCTTCTGCTCTAGAAAGACGCTATTAGGAGATTGAAAAGATATTTCACAGACTGGGAGAAAATATATATATATATTTTTTATTTATTTTTTTTTTGTTGTTCTTTTTTTTTTTAGAGACAGAGTCTCACTTTATGGCCCTCGGTAGAGTGCCGTGGCCTCACACAGCTCAGAGCAACCTCCAACTCCTGGGCTTAAGCGATTCTCTTGCCTCAGCCTCCCGAGTAGCTGGGACCACAGGCGCCCGCCACAACGCCCGGCTATTTTTTGGTTGCAGTTCAGCCGGGGCCGGGTTTGAACCCGCCACCCTCGGTATATGGGGCCGGCGCCCTACCGACTGAGCCACAGGCGCCACCCGACTGGGAGAAAATAGTTGCAAAGTACATATCTGATAAAAGATTTATATTTCAAATATACAAAAATAAACTCGTAAAAGTCAACAAATAAACAAATGGTCCAACTAAAAAAATGGGTAAGCCTTCAGAACAGACAACTCACCAAAGAAGATGTGCAGGTTGTAAATAAGCATATGAAAAGGTTCTCAACATCATTTGTCAGTAGGGAATTACAAATTAAAACAATGAGTTGTTTACTAATTGTACTCATCACTACACACCTATTAGAATGGTTGAAAAAACCCTAACACCAATTCTGGTGATAATGTGGGGGAAAAGAGAACTCTCAGTAATGACTGGTAGGAGGGTAATATGGTACAGCCACTTTGGAAAACAGTTTGCCAGTTTCTTACAAAGCTAAACACATAGTGTTACCTGTAATCCAGCAACATTTTTTGGTACCCAAATGAGTCAAAAACATATCTACACAAACACCCACCCATGAATGTTTATAGAAACTTCATTCATAATTGCCAAAAACTGGAGGCAACCAGCCGAGAATAGTGGCTCACACCTGTTATCCTAGTACTCTGGAAGGCCTAGGCAAGTGGATTGCTTGAGTTCAGGAGTTCGAGACTAGCCTGAGCAAGAGGGAGATCCTGTCTCTACTAAAAATACAAAAACTAGACAGGCATGGTGGGGGGCACCTGTAGTCCCAGTGACTTGCAAGACTGAAGCAAGAGTATCGCTTGAGCCCAGGAATTCAGACTTGCTACAAGTAATGACCCTAGGGTACTCTAGCCTAGAGCAACAAAATGAAACTCTTTTTTTTTGGGGGGGGGGGGTTCTTTTTTTTTTCTTCTTCTTTCCACTGTACAACCCACTTCAGTGCTAGCAGCCTTTGAGTAGAAGCCAGGCAATGGTTCAGGGCCAGTTTGCTCTGGCATGGGGCACAAGACTCTGTCTTTTAAAAGCAAAAACAACAACAAGAAAAAACTGGAAGCAACCAAGATGAGCTTCACTAGGTGAGTGGATGAACTGTAGTACATTTTGTAATAGTACATTTTTCAGTGATAAGAAGAAATGATCTATCAAGCCTTGAAAAGACATGAAGGAACCTTAAAAGCAAATTACCAAGTTAAAAAAAAGCCATTCAGAAAAGGCTACAATTACATCACATGGAAGAGGCAAAACTATAGAGATAGTAAAAAGATCAGTGGTTGCTAAGGAATTTGGGTTGAGATGGAGTGCCAGGGAATTTTAGTATGGCAAAAACTATTCTCTGTAATAGTGTAATGGTAGACATATAACATTATTCATTTGTTAAAACCTATAGAACTTTACTACATGTAGAATGAACCTTAATGTAGGCAAATTTTTAAATCATGGTTTAGGAGTTCTGAAGTCCCAGAAAAAAAAAAAGCGTAGACTGTGACAAGAGACTCTAACCATTACAAATGTATGAAACAACTGTACTGAAGGGGATAGAGGAAAGCGTGCTGATCTAAGTAACTTCAGAAATGAGTGGAGGATATGTGGCTAAAGACAAAAGGAGCTGCATATAAATATTGTGCTTTAGTTGATAAAGTTGTTCTATCTTTAATAACAAGCTGTTAAAGTTGGGCACAAGTTAACATTTCTGATACTGCTATACATGTATAATGTCATTAAAAAATACATAGCGCGGCGAGCGCCTGTAGTCCCAGCTACTCGGGAGGCTGAGGCAAGAGAATCGCTTAAGCCCAGGAGTTGGAGGTTGCTGTGAGCTGTGTGAGGCCACGGCACTCTACCGAGGGCCATAAAGTGAGACTCTGTCTCTACAAAAAAAAAAAAAAAAAATACATAGCGCATAGTGGAGGCCGAGTTTCTTTCTTATCATTGGAGTGGGAATTTATAGATAAGCAAGAGGAGGGGGCTAGAATGATCCATATAGAAGGGAGTAGAGTTGGAGACATCAATAAGAACCTAAAATACAGGCTTCTGATAGTGTGGTGGCAGGACCTCAGGTGGATGGGATCCGTGGGCCGAGGTATTGAGTCCTTAGGCACAGAGGATATTACCCAATATGTATTTTGTAACAAGATAATAATAACTGCTAACAAAGTAAGAAAAAAAACCAAATATATCTACAGATGAGTCCATATAGAAATATTTAGAGATATGTGTATATGAATGGGTTGGTATACACACATATATTTCTTTGCTCTACCAGTTGAAAAAGTCTGGGAAAAAATGACAATATAGTAGCAAAAAGCACACTTAGACTCCAGATCTGGGTTTCTAACACCATTCTCCAATAAAAGGAACCAGGACTTCTTAGAGAAATGACTGACTCCAGAAACGGGGCAAGAAAAATATAGAATAAGCCTGGAGCATCTTGGAGTACCAAAAAGTAAGAAAGAGTGCTCAAAAAAGAAAAAGCCGAAGAACACCAAAAACAAAACTCCACATGGATGGTGGTAAGTCAAAGGAACACAGGAGCCAACTGAAAAGATTCCCAATGGCCAAAGCTTTGACATTTTAAACAAAAAAATGAATAAAGTAGCATGGAATTGTAAACTAAAGTGTAAAATAAATATCCATGAATCCATATTGATGTCAATAAATGATTGTTTGATTGATTTAATGAATAAATAAATAAATGGGAGAGAAAAGACCAATCTCCTATGAAGAAGAATTCCAGGGCAGGTGTGGTGGGCCATGCCTGTAATCCTAGCACTTTGGGTGTCTGAGCTGAGAGGATCCCTTAAGGCTAGAAGTTCAAGATCAGCCTGAGCAGCATAACAAGACCCCATCTCTACAAAAAATAGAAAAATTAGCTGGGTGTGTGTGGGGGGTGGGGGTGGAGTGCCTGTTGTCACAGCCACTCAGGAAGTTGAGGCAGAAAGATTGCTTCATTCCAGGGCAGTGCTTGTGGCTCAAAGGGGTAGGGTGTGGGCCCCATATGCTTGAGGTGGTGGGTTCAAACCCAGCCCCACCAAAAACTGCAAAAAAAAAAAGATTGCTTCATCCCAGAAGTTCAAGGTTTTAGTGAGCTGTAATGATGACACTGCTCTCCAGCTCAGGCAGCACAGTGAGACCCTGTCTCAAAAAGAAAAAATCCAAATAAATTATGTAGACATTCTACTCTAAAGGAGGGACAGCATTACTCCCACTCCTTAAGTGTGGGCTTTGCAAAGTGGCTTCCTTCCAAAGAATTCAGTGTAGAAAGAAGAGAAACTTTATAATGATTTAAGTTGGCTAATCAAGGTCAATGTCAATAGAAGTATATCTTTTAATAAAATACGCATCCTTGGCATGGTGTGATGAAAATGGCACTTTACCTCGGTGATCCTCCACCCAAAATTCATATCCCCAATGACAAGAAAGATCCAGAACATCTGAATCTTTCTATGTGGGATATTCCTATCATTTTAAATATACATGACCAGTGATCATGTATATTTACATGGGTTATTCCACATTTTAAATATACATGACCAGCGATCTTCAAAACTGACACATAGTCATCAAAACCCAGGAATTTCTGAGAAATTGTCACAGATAGAAGAAGCCTAAGGAGATATGACAAACAAATGTGATATGGTATCATGAATGGAATCCTTTAACTGTAAAAAAGGCGTTACATAAAAACCAAGGAAATCTGAATAAACTATGGATTTTAGTTAATAATAATGTATCAATATTGGTTTATTAACTATAGGAAGAGTAAGGTAGTCATGGGGAAAATTGTAAGAGGGAGTATATAGTATATCAAAAATTCTCTATACTCTCTCTTTTTTTTTTTTTTTTGTAGAGACAGAGTTTCACTTTATCGCCCTTGGTAGGGTGCCGTGGCCTCACACAGCTCACAGCAACCTCCAACTCCTGGGCTTAAGTGATTCTCTTGCCTCAGCCTCCCAAGTAGCTGGGACTACAGGCGCCCGCCACAACGCCCAGCTATTTTTTGGTTGCAGTTCAGCCGGGGCCGGGTTTGAACCCGCCACCCTCAGTATATGGGGCCGGTGCCTTACGGACTGAGCCACAGGCCCCGCCCCTATACTCTGTTTTTAAAACATAAATTTAAGCTGTTGTAAAAAAGAAAGTCTAATTTTTAAAAGGGCTCTAAAAAATGAGTTGCTATATTTGCATGGATCTATTCCTTTCAGTTGCTCCTCTTTCTACTCTGTTTCATTGATCTTGCTTCTACGTGGGTCATTATGAAAGTTTTGAGATACAAAAGACAAACATAAAATTGCACAGTTGGACCCAAATGAAGCCCTGTCAGCACACCAGTAAGCCAAGCAAGTTGAAACTTGCATATGTGAATCAGAAAGGATGCTGTTAACTGTATTTCTTCAATATTGATTCTTCTAAGCCATGGCTTATTTCTTCATTTATTTAGATCAGCTGTTCTCAACCTGTAGGTGGTAGCCCACAGGAACTGTATTAAAGGGCCACAGCATTAGGAAGGTTGAGAACCACTGATTTAGATCTTTAGTTTCTTTTATCAGCTGTTTTTTTAGCTTTCGGCTCAGAGAAATGTGTACATTTTATGAGATTATTTATTTGAAAGCCTATTATGAATTTTATTACTTTAATTCTGGTTTCCAATTGTACATTGCTAATATATAAAAGTACAATTTGCCTTTGTTCATTGACTTTGTATCTTGTGACCTCGCTAAACTCTGTTATTAATTCTAGAAGGTTTGTTGGTTTTTTTGTATAATCCTTCAAAACTGTTATTATTATTATTTTTTTTTTTTGTGGTTTTTGGCCGGGGCTAGGTTTGAACCCGCCACCTCCGGCATATGGGACCGGCACCCTACTCCTTGAGCCACAGGCGCTGCCCAAAACTGTTATTTTTTTTTTTAATTGTTAAGAGCAACTTTATTGTTTCACTGGTGCAAAAAAAAAAAATCATGATAATTGTGATGCATTGCCCTCTAAATTCACAGTAATGAATGGTATACATAAATTATATAAAATCACATTTCCATTTTATACTATTTAGAATCAAATTATTTTGATAAATATGTCCAGAGTTTAACATAAGTTCCTAAAGGATGAATCCAAATATGCAAAATATAGCAACTGATTTTGACCATGGTCCTTTAAAATTCTCAAACATGCATTAATATGTTCAGGTTACAGGGCAAATATTACACATGGCCTAATCCTGCATTAGGAAGAAGACCAAGCTGAATTTCACATACAGTATTCCTTTCCTCTAAATTATTCTCAAATTGGACTAGAGAACAAAGAGACAGACACTTTTGGGTGAATTCTTCCCAATAATGAAGAAAACATACAATCAGTAATGAAACAAAACAGAAAAATAAAGGAAAGAGAGCTTCATTAGTAGCTGAGTGGTTTTGTTTTTGCTTTTACACATCACAGGAATTTTAAATGGCAGGTGAGTCATGTTACTTGGGTGATCAGTCTTACTTGGGTAAGACTTGGACACTTACGAAGTGAATGACTTTATTAAGGTCCTGCATGTGAGTGTCTGGAGGTGCTGGGTAAGCCACATCACAGGTAAGAAATAGGAAACCCACCTCAGCATTTCTGAAAGGCACAATCTATGGAAGGGAAACCTAGTATAATAAAACCCTTTCTGGATATACATGGAAAGTAGTATGGTGAGCTGTTATCTTTTTAAAGGTTGAGACCTTCATAAATTGGCCCCTCAGATTCTGGTGATTCCCACCTCAAGCGCAAATGCTCTAGTGTATCATGAAAATGTTAATCTGCTCTGTTTCTTCACTAGATTCAAGATTTGGGAGGTCTTCTCTAATTTTTGGATAAGCTGATTTAAAACCTGAATTGTTACCGCATCATTTTCCTTTTCATAAAAATAGATGTATCTGTTCAGAATTTCTATAAAAAGCTGCCTTTTTAGAGAGAGGTCCATGCACTGATCTGCTATTTTTAGAGCTTTCTTTAGGCACTCCATTACTCTCTTGCCTCTGTGAAGCTCCTCTCCATTTTTGTCTGTGTTTCTACCAGACCAGAAGAGATGTGCACAGGTGCTCACAGCACGGCTCGGATCAAGTTTCTTCAGCAGTTTGGAAGCACTCAAGTGCACACTGAGTCCTCAATGGCTCGTGATTCTCTTCACTGAAGCACTTCATCCTTTCTAAAGTACCAATGATCAAGGTGATGGCAGCCAGCTGTGCTTTGGAATCACTGATTTCATCTTCATTCAGAGAAAATGCCTGGGACATAAATTCATAAGCTACTGTTTCATGATTTTCAAAGCCAATTTCTCCATCTGCTAGAGCTCCTTGAAGAAAAATTCTTAAGGGTAATTCTGCCAACTCTGCTTTGATCAAAGCACTGATAGTCTGGTGAGCAAATTAAAAAAATCTTCTGGCACTTCTTTTCCCATTTGTCATCCATTTTAGAATTCTCTTTGTATGGAAAAGCCAGCTGGTATGCCGCAAATACCAAAGGTGGCAGCGTGAAGCAAATCCATTGATTTCCACCAGCTCCAAAATGTTTTCGTGCTGTGTTTAAAATCAAGTACTGCTGCTCAGCGTCCTCAGATCTCAGAAGGTGAATGAATTGGCCCACAAAACTGCTCATCAGCAAAGTCTTCTGGATCAGGGTCTTCTACAGGCTGAACTGGCTGATCTTGAATCAACGTGGACACCAAATTCATTATAGAATCCACCTGGTCTTGAGAGACAATTTCTGTGTTATAATCCAGAACATTGCTAAGTACATAACAACTCATGCTTTTTCTGGACTCATAGTCAAAGTACTCAAAGAGTGGGTGGAAATGTTTTAATTTTAAGACTGTTAAAATATTGTTGTAAGTGTCAACAGGTACCTTCAATAGTCTGGTGAGCTCCTTTGAAACTGCACTGCTGGTAGCAATATGTTCAAGGTTGAGCTTATCAAATATCTCCACTGTTGTTTCCAGAACTTTATCAACATAGTCCACATGATCAGGGTAACATTTCATGGCAAGATTAATGAGAGAGACTTGTAAAGATACAACATCCTCTGAAGGCATGTCTTGTCTAGACTGTATCACTGTAGCAACCTGCTGTGAAAATATGTCAAAAAGTTTAACATCTGCTGGGATTCCAGGTCCATCTTCACGGTGAGCAAATAAAGCTAATCTATCAATTAAAGCAATGATTATGTTTTTCACGTTTACATTTTGGTGTAACTCAGCACAGGCCTGAAGAAAAGGATTCAAAGTCTGGAGGTGGAATTCATCAGGAAAAACCTGAATAATACATTCCATGAGATACTCTTGAGCCAGAGCATCTCTGCAATTCACAACTTGCTCCAAGATGCCAGTCAAAACAATCTGTTTGTAACGTTCTACATTTACACCTTCAACTGACTGAGGTGCACCAAATTTGTTCCCAGCCAAATTCTCAGCTCTAGTCTTTCTCGTTCTCTTTTTTTTCTCTATCTCGGCTATGTCCCTCATGCTGCATTTGCACCCATAGCTTGTTCATTTCTGCAAAGTTCAGTAGTACAAAATCCATGGAATCACTTATAGCACCAGTTGTTTCTTCATCTGTTGACTCTCCTTCATCTGGTAAGACATTTCTGGTACACTGAAGAAGATAATTCCGAAGAAACAGTCCCCTCAAGGGATGCTGCACACCACAGCACATTTCTACCAAATCTTTCAAAGTATCTTTCCTGGACCGAGGAAAGGACTTGACATACACAACTCCAATGGTGATCAATAGATAAAACCTTAGGATAATGTTTCCAGCATACTGTACAAGTTCATAGAGATCTGCCACTTTTCTTCCTTTAGCAAACTCATTGGTCAGGTAGACCTCTAAGTAGTGCAGCTCATCAGAAACAGCCATACAAAGTTCACAGTAGCTCTTTGGTGATAACATGGAGGTCTGGAATTCACCAAGCATATTAGAAGCATGTTTCAGAGCATCCATGAGCTTGTTTTTATCCAAGCATCTCTTCGTCTGGAATGATTGGACCTTCACAGCCTGGATAGCTTCATCCAAGAGCTTTTCCTGCTCATCCTGAGGTGACTGCTGTGTTGTAGGCATGGCGACTCCCCAGAGCCTCTCCAAAACTTTTATATAGGCGACCATAGAATCTGCAAATAGGAACAGTGCCTTTCTTTCCAGTCTGTCTGCATTTTATTTCTTTTCCTTTTCAGTACACTGACTAGTTGAAATGGACTCCTTGCCTTTTTCTTGATTTTTTGGGAAAAGTATAGTGTTAGCTAAAGGTTTTTTGGTGTTTATTATCAGATTGAGGAAGTTTCTTTCTATTCCAAACTTGCTGAGAGGTTTTGTTTTTTCCCATGAATGGACATTACATTTTTGTCAAGTGCTTTTTCTGCCTCAATTAATATAATCATATGGTTTTTCTTCCTTTTCTATAGTGGATTACATTGATTGATATTCAAATATTGAACCATACTTGCATTTCTGGAATAAATTCCTTTATGCCATGATGTATTATTTGTTTTATACTTTGCTGGATCTGATTTACAAATTTTTTGTTGAGGATTTCTGCATTTATGTCCAAAAACATATGGTGGTATAGTGCTCTATAGATACAGTGGTCCATAATTTTCTTTTTCATCCTATATTTGATTTTGCTATCAAGGTAGTGCTAGCCTCATAAAATAAAAGGAACTGTTCCTTTCCTATTTTCTGGAAGAGATTTATGAGATGTATGTTTTTTTCTAATTTAAACAATTGTAGAATTCACCAGTAAAACTATATACCCCTGGAGTCTTTTGGGGGGGGAGGGGAAGGCTTTTAACTATACATTCAATTTCTTCAGTAGTCATAGTACAATTTAAATTGTCTCTTTCAACTTGGACATGTTTTAGAAGCTTGTAATTTTCAAGGACCTGGTTCATTTCATCTGAAGTGTATATGCATAGAGATGTTCATGGTATTCTTTTTATTGGCTTATTAGTTTTTTAATGCCAGATCTGTAATTATATCCCTTCTTTAATTCCTAATATTGATAATTTGTGTCTTTTCCTTTTTCTTGCTTTATTAGTATTTGTAGAGATTTAGCAGTTTCATTGATTTTTTTCAAAGAATCACCTCAGAGTTTCATTGATTTTCTCTACCGTTTTCTGTTTTCAATTTCATTGCCTCCTACTACCTGTTATTTCCTCCCCTCTGCCTATGTCAGGTGTGTTTTACTCTACTTTTTCCTGTTTCTGAAGGTGGAAGCTTATATTATTGATTCAAGACTTTCCTTCTTTTTTAATGTAAGCATTTTAATGCAATAAATTTCCCTGTAGCATTGCTTTTGTTGCAATGCTGTTGCAACTACATTGGTTGCAAAAATGTACGAGATCATACATTTTTACATGTTGTATTTGCATTTTCACTCAGTTAAAAATATTTTATTTCTCTTAAGTCTTCCTCTTTGACCCATAAATCATTTATAAGTGTGTAGTGATTTTTTCTATTGTCTTTCTTTTATTGATTTCTGATTTAATTTTATTATGGTCAAAGAGCATATATTGTATGATTCCAATTTTTCTAAATTTGTCATGACAAAGAATATGGTCTATCTTGGTAAATTTTCCTCCTGTGCTTGAAAAGAATGCGTATTCTGCCATTGTTGGCTGGAGTGTTATAATCTAGCTGGCTGATGGTATTTTCCAGTTATTTCAGCTCCCTGATGATTTTTCGAGTTGGCTTGAAACATCTAGTTGGCTGATATCTTCCACTTATTTCATCTCCTTGATGATTTTCTATCTCTAGGTCTAGCTATTATTGAGATAAATGGTTTCTGAGGAGAAATCTATAGCATTTCAATTGTTGTTCCCCTGTAGGTAATACATATATTTTCTTCAGTTGTTTTCAAGGGTTTTTCTTTATGTTTATTTTTGTTTGTTTTGGTATGATATATTTAGATATGTATTTTTTTAACTTTATGTTTGGAGTTTGAGATTTTAAACTCAGTTTGGTTGTTGTATTTTTCAGTTCTAAAATTTCCATTTGTTTCTTTTTTTATATCTTCCATTTCTTTACTTAGACTTTCTACTTTTCCGTTGGTTTCTAGAGTATTTATAAAATTGATAACTAGACTTTTTCTGTTTGTTGTGCTTATTTGTTTCCATAATGCCCTATAAATAGAATCCTTTATGGTATGTAGTTCTTTGTGTCTGGCTTCTTTGACTTAGAAAAATGTTTCTGGGGCGGCGCCTGTGGCTCAGTGAGTAGGGCGCCGGCCCCATATGCCGAGGGTGGCGGGTTCAAACCCAGCCCCGGCCAAACTATAACAAAAAAATAGCCGGGCGTTGTGGCGGGTGCCTGTAGTCCCAGCTGCTCGGGAGGCTGAGGCAAGAGAATCACGTAAGCCCAAGAGTTAGAGGTTGCTGTGAGCCGTGTGACGCCATGGCACTCTACCCGAGGGCAGTACAGTGAGACTCTGTCTCTACAAAAAAAAAAAGAAAGAAAAATGTTTCTGAAATTCATCCTTATTGTATGTATCAATGGAATCAAAAGGTTTGAAAAATTTCAAACCTAAAGAGAAGTTGCAGGACTAGTACAGTGAGTACCCTCTACTTAGACTCATGATTGTGAGCACTTTGTCACATTTGCATTATCTTTCTCTTATTCTACACACATATGCACATATTTGCTAAACCACTGGATACTTCAGCTTGCATCTCCTTAGGATAAGAAAGGATTAAAAAGCAGTTAACTGAAACAAACTCCTCTTCATGTGAGGACAAAATATCCAGAATATAAAACTTTTCTTATAATTAAGGGAGCTACAACTTTTCTGATTTCTGATCAGGGCAGGAACACATTATGGTGAAAGGATTAGTAAAAAGAGAAGGCAGATTCCTGTAGTGAGAGAAACCTGAAATTCACTGTTCACTTCAGTTGGTAGAACCACTAGCCAATCTCCCTTCTAACTAGACTCATGCTCCTCCTAGAAATAATGCCACCCCTCCTCCACCTCCACCATCCTTCACGAAGTAGTTCCAGGATAGCCAGATCTTGAGATACTGGACTCTTCTTAGCATTTATTATCTACACGGAGGTGATAATCTGCCATACAGCAGAAAACACAGTACAAAGTTTTCAGTCCTCAACTCCATCTAAAAGGATGCAATGAGTCAATTTTCACAGAGATAAAAATTGGACAAAATATGTTATCACTTCCCAATTCTGGCTGAATTTCTATGTTCAGAATCAATTCTTTTTTTATTATTATTGTTTCATGTTAATTTGAGGATAACCAAGAATTAGGTTACAATGTTTGCACTTGTACAAACATTATAATTGTGTCATGGCCCCAAGAGGTGTGCCATACACCCTAACATTGTGCCCATTAAGTAGGAGCGCATCCATCCCCCACCCTCTCCCCTCTCCCTTATCCCCCCTCCTCTTGAATTGATTTGAGTTTTTCTCTTACATCAGCATGCATTAAATTGTCTACTGGCTTCCTATTAGTATCGTGTACATTGGATTCTTGTTTCTCCATTCTTGTGATACTTTACTAAGAAAAATACATTTCAACACCATCCAGGTTAATACAAAAGATGTAAAGTCTCCATCTTTTTTAATGGGTGAATATCCCATGGTATACATATACCACAGTTTGTTAATCCATTCCTGGGTTGATGGGCATTTAGGTTTCCACATTTTAGTGATTGTAAATTGAGCTGCAATAAACAATCTAGTTCAAATGTCCTTATAATAAAATGATTTCTTTTTCTTCTGAGTAGATGCCTAGTAGAGGGATGGCAGGATAAAATGGGAGGTCTAATTTGAGTGCTTTAAGGATTTTCCATACTTTCTTCCAAACAGGTTGTACTAGTTTGTAGTCCCACCAACAATGTAAAAGTGTTCCCTTCTCAAATCCATGCTAGCATCTGCAGCTTTCAGAGTTCGTGATATGGGCAATTTTCACTGGGCTAAGGTGACATCTCAGGGTGGTTTTGATTTCCATTGCTCTGATGATCAGGGACAATGAGTATTTTTTTCAAATGTTTGTAAACTATTTGTCTGTCTTCCTCAGAGAAGGTTCTGTTCATATCTCTTGCCCAGTGGTAGATGAGACTGTTTACTCTTTTTTTTTCTTTGTTTGCTCGTTTGTTGTTTAATTTGAGTTCTCTGTAGATTCTAGTTAACAACCTTTTGTCATATTCAGATATGCAAATATCTTTTCTCGTTCTGAAGGTTGTCTTTTTGCTTTACTTGTGTCTTTAGCTATACCAGAATCAAATCTTTTTTTCTTTTTCTTTTATTTTTACATATACATGTGTTTATTAGTTTTCCATTTTTTTGCCTTCACAAAATTAAAAAGGCTTAAAATTTAATAACAATAACAATGTTTAAGATAAGGACTAGAAACAAAAACCTCGTAAAGAATGAACGAACATAAATACATTCAGAAAAGGAATCAGACAGTTGCTATATTGAAATATTAAGCAATAATAATAATAATGCAAAGAAAGTAACATTCACATTATCAAATAAGAGTATGTCTATTATAGAATGCTTTGACTCTGAGATTCAGTATGGATTCATCAGTTAACTTCTTCTTCTTATTTTTTAAGTCTCAAAAAATAGACAACTAATATTTATAAATAAAAGTAAAAGATAATTTTGAACAACAGATCATGCCAAATCTTATAGACAATAGAAAAAGAAGAAATACTTCAAAATCATTCCACTTGATCTGGGTACATCTGATATTAAAATTGGAGAAATATATTATTATAAGGGGGAAATTACACACATATGTCACTTATAAATGAGGATGCAATATCCTATACAACATATTAACAAGTTGAATTAAAAATTAATGTTTAAGTAATACACTTTGGTCAAAATTAAATCCAATTTATGTGAGAATTAGACACTATCTTCTTTTCTTTATTCTTTTCTTTTCCCTCACCCCCTCCCTCCTTCTCTATCTGGTCTCCCCTTCCCCCATGACCCATCATGTCATTAATTGTCACTAATTGTCCTCATATCAAAGTTGAATACATAGGATTCATACTTCTCTATTCCTGTGATGCTTCACTAAGAATAATGTGTTCCACCTCTATCCAGGTTAGTACAAATGCTTCAAAATCTCCATTTTTTATGGCTGAATAATATTCCATGGTACACATGTACCACAGCTTACCAATCCATTCTTGGGTTGAAGGATATTTAGGTTGCTTCCACATTTTGACAATTGCAAATTGGGCTGTGATAAATAGCCTAGTACAAGTGTCTTTATAATAAAAGTGTTTTTTTCCTTCTGGATAGGTGCCCAGTAATGGGATTGCAGGATCAAATGGTAGGCCTATGTTGAGATCTTTGATATTTCTCCATACTTCCTTCCAAAAAAGTTGTATTAGTTTGCAGTCCCACCAGCAGTGTAAAAGTATTCCTTTCTCTCCACATCCACACCAGCATCTGCAGTTTTGAGATTTTGTGATATAGGCCATTCTCGCTGGGGTTAGGTGATATCTCAGAGTGGTTTTAATTTGCATTTATCTAATAATTAGGGATGATGAGCATTTTTTCATATATTTGCTAGGCATTCCTCTGTCTTCTTTTTTCTTTTTTTTTTTGAGTCGTTCATTGGATCTACTTTGTATGCAAACACTTGTGATATTTTACATGCATTGAGCAAAGAAGGGATTTAAATTTATTTAGCCAACAATTCAAAGTGGAAATTGTGCTGCTTTTATCTAGAATGGTTTATGAAGAGTTTACTAACATCCTCATGGTGCTGTTGGGCCTAAGCTGGGGTCATCAGTGAGATAAAAACTTACATAAAATAATGAAATATTCTGCAGGGTATAACAGGAGTACAGAGGTCCTCATGAGATAATTCTTGGAAAAAAGTTTGCTTTCAGAGTTAGACAAATGACAAGGCAATGGCAGCAGGCTTGAAATAACCTGACTTCTTGGAAGTAGAGATTCTACTTTCTGATAGGAACTGACACAACACTTAATCTTCTGAGGCAGAAAAAAATGGAGTTTCATGCAATTTAGGAGACTTTCAGAACATTCCTTTAAAACCAAGGCCTTCTTGCTTTGCTGTTAGCTGTCAAGCCATGGTTGGCTTGGGCTCCGTTTTGGTCACATAGCTTCTTCCTACACAGATTGGAGATTTCATAGCATTGCAGACTTATCCACCCAACACCCTGGTCACATAGTATGGGAATTTAGCCCTATCTCTTCCACAAGAAAGGGGGGCATCTCCTTACATCTTAAAAATATGTTTGTTTGGGCGTGCCGCACCTGCCAGCTGGGAAGAAGGCAGTGATTCCGAGCCGGTCCCCGGCTGCAGCGGGCTGGGGCCGGGCAGCCTTCGTGGTGGTAGCGGCGCTCACTCGTGGGCCTCCAAGGACGCCTGGATGGGTTCCCACCCTAAGTATTTAGAAATGATGGAATTAGCTATAGGAGATTCCAGCCAAGTTTATGTAGCATTTTTGGTTTACCTGGACCTTATGGAGAGTAAAAGTTGGCATGAAGTGAACTGTGTGGGATTACCAGAACCCCAGCTCATTTGCCTTGTGGGCACTGAGACAGGAGGGCAGGGTTACAGACTGTAGCGCCAACCTCTGTTACTGCTTCCTGCAACCATAGCAGGATAAGAGAGATCCTGAAGGCATCACGAAAATTGCAAGGTGATCCTGATTTGCCGATGTCTTTTACTTTGGCCATAGTGGAATCTGATTCTACAACAGTCTATTCTAAACTTACTGATGGATTTAGGCTGCCAGACCATCAGAATATTTCCTTAGAAGATGACCTCTCTACTTCCTGATGCATATTTTATTCATACAAGATTGCATTTGAGACTGATCCACCTGCTTCATCTTTTATTCCAGAGATGACTAGTCAGCGTTGACTTAGATTGTGCAGGTTGACTAGTCAAGGTTGACTTTCCAATTCCAGAATATTTTTTTTCTTCAGAATAAAACTTCCCCAGATACAAGAAATTTTTTCTTCAAAAATACAGAGTAGTTGCTTGTAGAACTTTCTTTTTTTTTTTTTTTTATTGTTGGGGATACATTGAGGGTACAATAAGCCAGGTTACACTGATTGCAATTGTTAGGTAAAGTCCCTCTTGCAATCATGTCTTGCCCCCATAAAGTATGACACACACCAAGGACCCACCCCTCTCCCTCCGTCCCTCTTTCTGCTTTCCCCCCCATAAACTTAATTGTCATTAATTGTCCTCATATCAGAATTGAGTACATAGGATTCATGCTTCTCCATTCTTGTGATGCTTTACTAAGAATAATGTCTTCCACTTCCATCCAGGTTAATACGAAGGATGTAAAGTCTCCATTTTTTTTAATGGCTGAATAGTATTCCATGGTGTACATATACCACAGCTTGTTAATCGATTCCTGGGTTGGTGGGCATTTAGGCTGTTTCCACATTTTGGCGATTGTAAATTGAGCTGCAATAAACAGTCTAGTACAAGTGTCCTTATGATAAAAGGATTTTTTTCCTTCTGGGTAGATGCCCAGTAATGGGATTGCAGGATCAAATGGGAAGTCTAGCTTGAGTGCTTTGAGGTTTCTCCAAACTTCCTTCCAGAAAGGTTGTACTAGTTTGCAGTCCCACCAGCAGTGTAAAAGTGTTCCCTTCTCTCCACATCCATGCCAGCATCTGAAGTTTTTTTTTTTTTTTTTTTTTTTTTTTTAGTTAGGAATTCTCTTTATTCATGTTGCTGGCTGCACTGTGAGCATCATGGAGACAGAGCACCTGGACTCTGGCATCTTGGGGTTCTAGCACATCATTGCTTCCCTTACTAACCCAATATTTCTATATCTCAGCATAGGGAGCCAGACCCCACACAACCTGTGAGTGTCCCAATGCTCAGTAGTGATGAGGGAATGAGGAAAATAAAGACAATAGAAAGAAAGCTGAATTTATAGTGGGCCCAGTGGGTTGGCACACTTTGTGTGAGAGACAGCCATGATTCTGAACAGCATCTGAAGTTTTGAGATTTTGTGATGTGGGCCATTCTCACTGGGGTTAGATGATATCTCAGGGTTGTTTTGATTTGCATTTCTCTAATATATAGAGATGATGAACATTTTTTCATGTGTTTGTT